>NC_081292.1:136488996-138888996 GCF_030435805.1 Mustela lutreola | reverse complement strand
AACAGAAAAACAACCACTTTCTGAAAGGTAGGACCGGCGGAGAAGTGAATCCAAAGCGACGGGAAGATAGACCCCGGGGGGAGGGGCCGGCTCCCGGCAAGCGGCGGAGCAACCGCGCACAAAATCAGGACTTTTAAAAGTCTGTTCCGCGGAGGGACATCGCTCCAGAGGCTAAACCGGGGCGAAGCCCACGCGGGGTCAGCGTGGCCTCAGGTCCCGCAGGGTCACAGAAGGATCGGGGGTGTCTGAGTGTCGCAGAGCTTGCGGGTATTGGAACGGGAAAGCCGGCTACAGAGACAGAGCCGACAGTAAGCTCGCAGCTCCGTGTTACCTTGAACCGGTCGCAGGCTCGGTGAGCTCGGAGCGCGGCCGGAGGTCAGGCAGACGGGAGTAACTGGGCGCTGTTCTCTGAGGGCGCACTGAGGAGTGGGGCCCTGGGCTCTCGGCTCCTCCGGGCCGGAGACCAGGAGGCCGCCATTTGTATTCCCGTCCTCTGGAACTCTACGGAAAGCGCTCAGGGAACAAAAGCTCCTGAAAGCAAACCCGAGCGGATTACTCACCCCGGCCCCGGGTAAGGGCGGTGTAATTCCGCCTGGGGCAAAGACACTTGAAAATCACTACAACAGGCCCCTCCCCCAGAAGATCAACAAGAAATCCAGCCGAGACCAAGCTCACCTACCAAGGAGTGCGGTTTCAATACCAAGGAGAGCAGCAGAATTCCAGAGGAGGAGAAAGCCAAGCACGGAACTCATGGCTTTTTTCCTGTGATTTTTTTTAGTCTTGCAGTTAATTTAATTTTTTCTTTTTCATTTTTTTTTTTTTTTCTCGCCTTCGGGTAAAATTTTTTTTTTTTTTAACTGTTACCTTTTTCTTTTTTAACGATTTTTTACTAGTTTATCTAATATATATATATATTTTTTTACATTTTTCTTAGGTGTTTTCTTTTTTAAAAAAAAATTCTTTTCTTTTTTTTTTTTTTTTTTTTTTTTTTTTCTTTTTTCTTTCTTCCTTTTTGAACCTCTTTTTATCCCCTTTCTCCCCACTCACGATTTTGGATCTCTTCTAATTTGGCTAAAGCATATTTTCCTGGGGTTGTTGCCACCCTTTTAGTATTTTACTTGCCCCTTCATTTACTCTTATCTGGACAAAATGACAAGACGTAAAAATTCACCACAAAAAAAAGAACAAGAGGCAGTACCGAAGGCTAGGGACCTAATCAATACAGACATCGGTAATATGTCAGATCTAGAGTTCAGAATGACAATTCTCAAGGTTCTAGCCGGGCTCGAAAAAGGCATGGAAGATATTAGAGAAACCCTCTCGAGAGATATAAAAGCCCTTTCTGGAGAAATAAAAGAACTAAAATCTAACCAAGTTGAAATCAAAAAAGCTATTAATGAGGTGCAATCAAAAATGGAGGCTCTCACTGCTAGGATAAATGAGGCAGAAGAAAGAATTAGTGATATAGAAGACCAAATGACAGAGAATAAAGAAGCTGATCAAAAGAGGGACAAACAGCTACTGGACCACGAGGGGAGAATTCGAGAAATAAGTGACACCATAAGACGAAACAACATTAGAATAATTGGGATTCCAGAAGAAGAAGAAAGTGAGAGGGGAGCAGAAGGTATACTGGAGAGAATTATTGGGGAGAATTTCCCCAATATGGCAAAGGGAACAAGCATCAAAATTCAGGAGGTTCAGAGAATGCCCCTCAAAATAAATAAGAATAGGCCCACACCCCGTCACATAATAGTAAAATTTACAAGTCTCAATGACAAAGAGAAAATCCTGAAAGCAGCCCGGGAAAAGAAGTCTGTAACATACAATGGTAAAAATATTAGATTGGCAGCTGACTTATCCACAGAGACCTGGCAGGCCAGAAAGAGCTGGCATGATATTTTCAGAGCACTAAACGAGAAAAACATGCAGCCAAGAATACTATATCCAGCTAGGCTATCATTGAAAATAGAAGGAGAGATTAAAAGCTTCCAGGACAAACAACAACTGAAAGAATTTGCAAATACCAAACCAGCTCTACAGGAAATATTGAAAGGGGTCCTCTAAGCAAAGAGAGAGCCTACAAGTGGTAGATCAGAAAGGAACAGAGACCATATACAGTAACAGTCACCTTACAGGCAATACAATGGCACTAAATTCATATCTCTCAATAGTTACCCTGAATGTGAATGGGCTAAATGCCCCTGTCAAAAGACACAGGGTATCAGAATGGATAAAAAAACAAAACCCATCTATATGTTGCCTCCAAGAAACACATTTTAAGCCCGAAGACACCTCCAGATTTAAAGTGAGGGGGTGGAAAAGAATTTACCATGCTAATGGACATCAGAAGAAAGCAGGAGTGGCAATCCTTATATCAGATCAATTAGATTTTAAGCCAAAGACTGTAATAAGAGATGAGGAAGGACACTATATCATACTCAAAGGATCTGTCCAACAAGAAGATTTAACAATTTTAAATATCTATGCCCCCAACGTGGGAGCAGCCAACTATATAAACCAATTAATAACAAAATCAAAGAAACACATAAACAACAATACAATAATAGTAGGGGACTTTAATATTCCCCTCACTGAAATGGACAGGTCATCCAAGCAAAAGATCAGCAAGGAAATAAAGGCCTTAAATGACACACTGGACCAGATGGACATCACAGATATATTCAGAATATTTCATCCCAAAGCAACAGAATACACATTCTTCTCTAGTGCACATGGTACATTCTCCAGAATAGATCACATCCTCGGTCCTAAATCAGGACTCAACCGGTATCAAAAGATTGGGATCATTCCCTGCATATTTACAGACCACAAAGCTCTAAAGCTAGAACTCAACCACAAAAGGAAGTTTGGAAAGAACCCAAATACATGGAGACTAAACAGTATCCTTCTAAAGAATGAATGGGTCAACCGGGAAATTAAAGAAGAATTGAAAAAAATCATGGAAACAAATGATAATGAAAATACAACGGTTCAAAATCTGTGGGACACAACAAAGGCAGTCCTGAGAGGAAAATATATAGCGGTACAAGCCTTTCTCAAGAAACAAGAAAGGTCTCAGGTACACAACCTAACCCTACACCTAAAGGAGCTGGAGAAGGAACAAGAAAGAAACCCTAAGCCCAGCAGGAGAAGAGAAATCATAAAGATCAGAGCAGAAATCAATGAAATAGAAACCAAAAAAACAATAGAACAAATCAACGAAACTAGGAGCTGGTTCTTTGAAAGAATTAATAAAATTGATAAACCCCTGGCCCGACTTATCAAAAAGAAAAGAGAAAGGACCCAAATAAATAAAATCATGAATGAAAGAGGAGAGATCACAACTAACACCAAGGAAATACAAACTATTATAAGAACATACTATGAGCAACTCTACGGCAATAAATTTGACAATCTGGAAGAAATGGATGCATTCCTAGAAACATATAAACTACCACAACTGAACCATGAAGAAATAGAAAGCCTGAACAGACCCATAACCAGTAAGGAGATTGAAACAGTCATTAAAAATCTCCAAACAAACAAAAGCCCAGGGCCAGACGGCTTCCCGGGGGAATTCTACCAAACATTTAAAGAAGAACTAATTCCTATTCTCCTGAAACTGTTCCAAAAAATAGAAATGGAAGGAAAACTTCCAAACTCATTTTATGAGGCCAGCATCACCTTGATCCCAAAACCAGACAAGGATCCCACCAAAAAAGAGAGCTATAGACCGATATCCTTGATGAACACAGATGCGAAAATACTCAACAAAATACTAGCCAATCGGATTCAACAGTACATTAAAAAGATTATTCACCACGACCAAGTGGGATTTATTCCAGGGCTGCAAGGTTGGTTCAACATCCGCAAATCAGTCAATGTGATACAACACATCAATAAAAGTAAATAAAGAACCATATGATACTCTCAATAGATGCTGAAAAAGCATTTGACAAAGTACAACATCCCTTCCTGATCAAAACTCTTCAAAGTGTAGGGATAGAGGGCACATACCTCAATATCATCAAAGCCATCTATGAAAAACCCACCGCAAATATCATTCTCAATGGAGAAAAACTGAAAGCTTTTCCGCTAAGGTCAGGAACACGGCAGGGATGTCCATTATCACCACTGCTATTCAACATCGTACTAGAGGTCCTAGCCTCAGCAATCAGACAACAAAAGGAAATTAAAGGCATCCAAATCGGCAAAGAAGAAGTCAAATTATCACTCTTCGCAGATGATATGATACTATATGTGGAAAACCCAAAAGACTCCACTCCAAAACTGCTAGAACTTATACAGGAATTCAGTAAAGTGTCAGGATATAAAATCAATGCACAGAAATCAGTTGCATTTCTCTACACCAACAGCAAGACAGAAGAAAGAGATATTAAGGAGTCAATCCCATTTACAATTGCATCCAAAACCATAAGATACCTAGGAATAAACCTAACCAAAGAGACACAGAATCTATACTCAGAAAACTATAAAGTACTCATGAAAGAAATTGAGGAAGACACAAAGAAATGGAAAAATGTTCCATGCTCCTGGATTGGAAGAATAAATATTGTGAAAATGTCTATGCTACCTAAAGCAATCTACACATTTAATGCAATTCCTATCAAAGTACCATCCATCTTTTTCAAAGAAATGGAACAAATAATGCTAAAATTTATATGGAACCAGAAAAGACCTCGAATAGCCAAAGGGATATTGAAAAAGAAAGCCAACGTTGGTGGCATCACAATTCCGGACTTCAAGCTCTATTACAAAGCTGTCATCATCAAGACAGCATGGTACTGGCACAAAAACAGACACATAGATCAATGGAACAGAATAGAGAGCCCAGAAATAGACCCTCAACTCTATGGTCAACTAATCTTCGACAAAGCAGGAAAGAATGTCCAATGGAAAAAAGACAGCCTTTTCAATAAATGGTGCTGGGAAAATTGGACAGCCACATGCAGAAAAATGAAATTGGACCATTTCCTTACACCACACACAAAAATAGACTCAAAATGGATGAAGGACCTCAATGTACGAAAGGAATCCATCAAAATCCTTGAGGAGAACACGGGCAGCAACCTCTTCGACCTCTGCCGCAGCAACATCTTCCTAGGAACAACGCAAAAGGCAAGGGAAGCAAGGGAAAAAATGAACTACTGGGATTTCATCAAGATCAAAAGCTTTTGCACAGCAAAGGAAACAGTTAACAAAATCAAAAGACAACTGACAGAATGGGAGAAGATATTTGCAAACGACATATCAGATAAAGGACTAGTGTCCAGAATCTATAAAGAACTTAGCAAACTCAACACCCAAAGAACAAATAATCCAATCAAGAAATGGGCAGAAGACATGAACAGACATTTCTGCAAAGAAGACATCCAGATGGCCAACAGACACATGAAAAAGTGCTCCATATCACTTGGCATCAGGGAAATACAAATCAAAACCACAATGAGATATCACCTCACACCAGTCAGAATGGCTAAAATCAACAAGTCAGGAAATGACAGATGCTGGCAAGGATGCGGAGAAAGGGGAACCCTCCTACACTGTTGGTGGGAATGCAAGCTGGTGCAGCCACTCTGGAAAACAGCATGGAGGTTCCTCAAAATGTTGAAAATAGAACTGCCCTATGACCCAGCAATTGCACTATTGGGTATTTACCCTAAAGATACAAATGTAGTGATCCAAAGGGACACATGCACCCGAATGTTTATAGCAGCAATGTCCACAATAGCCAAACTATGGAAAGAACCTAGATGTCCATCAACAGATGAATGGATCAAGAAGATGTGGTATATATACACAATGGAATACTATGCAGCCATCAAAAGAAATGAAATCTTGCCATTTGCAACAACATGGATGGAACTAGAGCGTATCATGCTTAGCGAAATAAGTCAAGCAGAGAAAGACAACTATCATATGATCTCCCTGATATGAGGAAGTGGTGATGCAACATGGAGGCTTAAGTGGGTAGAAGAATAAATGAAACAAGATGGGATTGGGAGGGAGACAAACCATAAGTGACTCTTAATCTCACAAAACAAACTGAGGGTTGCCGGGGGGAGGGGGTTGGGGAGAAGGGGGTGGGATTATGGACATTGGGGAGGGTATGTGATTTGGTGAGTGCTGTGAAGTGTGTAAACCTGGTGATTCACAGACCTGGGGATAAAAATATATGTATATAAAAAATATATGTTTATAAAAAATAAAAAATAAAAAAAAAAAAAAATAATTCCCTTATTATGGGGAGGGGGACTTAAGGGGACACTTAAGGGGACAGAGGCAGAAGTGGTATAGGTATAGTCTTAAACTATGTTATGAGCTCTCCAGGTGCTGTGATGTTCCTATCAGTGAATGGCATTTTCCTGGACATGCAAGCTGCTCCTTCCAGACTAGTATTACTACAGCTAGTTCTAAGCTAGACTGCTCCTCTCCTCTGCGCTCCCTGACAACCCCTGAGATTCATGACCTTTCATGTCATTTTCAGGGTAAGTCCAGGAAGCTCTAGAACCCCTGAATCAGGTGAGCCACCTCACAGACACCAGAGGGGGTAAAGATACTCTGTCTAGAGGAAACCCGACTTTAACACTAAAGCAACTCACACCCACAGTCAGTGGGCACCATAGGGACCTGTGGTTTTTAATCCACCCAAGGCTTGGGGGTAAGAGAGGAATGCCTACATATTAATCCAACCACCCAGAGACACACTGTGTCAATTACAGCGACCTGATGTTACCTACACAAATGGTCACTGTTACCCATAAGCACCTAGCCAGAACTCTGTTATTCAATAGTTAAGATAAGCAAATTTGTATTTTCTCGAGACAGTCCCATTTAGATGGGATCTTATATAGGCATAACAATCATTTCTTTTTTGTTTTTAAGATATTATTTATTTATGTGAGAGAGAAAGAGAGAGAGCATGAGTGGGCAGACGGGGGGAAGGAGAGGGAAAAGCAGACTCCCTGCATTTGTTTCTACCTAGGCTCCCAAAGCCAGCCACCCTCGCCCATACAATTTTACAAGCTCTTCTAGCCTAAAGCCCAGATTTTTCTAGAAAAACAGCCTATCTCTGTTTCTCTTGTTACACTATCAATGAAGTCTATACTTTTCCTTCATAGCTCTGATCCCAGTTTATTATTATATATACCAGTGATGATTTCTGTCTCCCACTGACTATAAGCTCCCCAATCACTTTCGTTCATGTGTGTAAGGACCTCACACAGGGCCAGGCACATAGCAGTCCCTCCAAGAGTAACTGCGGAGTGAAAGAATGAGTAAACTAAGTGATTCTGATTCATCAGAGTCGAGGGACAAGCTATGTATTTGCTTGTTTTTATGAAGCCCCCCTCCCATGTTACTAGAAGCAGGTCCTTATTATTGCTCCCTGAGTCCTTCTGCTGTGTGAATGCCATTAAGGCCGACACTGACACTCAGATTAATGAAGGGAAGCAATTTATTGAACTGATATTTGGTGTAGATGTCATTAACAGTGCTCCTTTAGAGCAACTGCATCAGATCAGACACAGTCTCCCCCAAAGAGCATGAAGAAAATCATTTAACTGCTCTCCTGCAGCTGTTTATGTGATGCCAACCTCTAGGAATGGCTCAGCTGGCTCTGAGACAACTGTGACCCTCCTATGACTGCTCTTCATTGATACTGTTTTTGTCCCTTGTGAGAAAGATGTCCTGTAATAAATCACGCCATTGTGGCTTCAGTGTTTGTTGTTGTCATCCCTTCTTCCCCCTCCCCCACAGCAAGTCACTAGAAAAGTTCCAAAAATGAGACAAAGTCAGCAGATCTCCAAATAACTGTATCAAGGGAGTACATCTGAAAGGCAGTCTTGGGAGCTAAGAATAGGGCCTGGTGGATTTGGGTAGTTTTACAAATCCACCAGGATATAATACATGTTCTTTCACAGATTCTTAAGAAGAGCTAGAAAAGTCGAACATATTCAGCAGGCAACAAAGCAAGTTTGGGAAAGATCATATATATCCAATGTCCCCTCAGGCCATATAATTAGTGGATGGTCTTTATCCTGTTCCCTCCTAGCACAAGCCTCATTTTACCAGGTTTTCTTTCTGAGCACCACTAATAAAACATCTACAGGCCCAGCTCCCTGCCCCCCTCCCATTCTAGTTTTTTTAATTTATTTTTATTTAAATTCAATTAACATATAATGTATTATTGGCTTCAGAGGTGAGGTCAGTGATTCATCAATCTTATATAAAACCCAGTACTCATTACGTCACCCAGTTATCCTATTCCTTCGCCCTCCTCCCCTCCAGCAACCCTCAGTTTGTTTCCTATGCTTAAGAGTCTCTTACAGTTTATCTCCCTCTCTGGTTTCATCTTATTTTATTTTTTCCTCTCTTTCTCTATGATCCTCTGTTTTGTATCCTAAATTCCACATATCAGCGAGATATATAATTGTCTTTTCTCTGACTTTTCTCGCTTGACATAATACCCTCTAGTTCCATGCACGTCATTGAAAATGACAAGATTTCATTTTTTTTAATGTCTGAGTAGTATTCCATTGCATATAGATACCACACCTTCTTCATCCACTCATCTGTCAATCCCCTCCACCCATTCTAAAGCTCATTTTTCCCATTTCCCCTTCATGATTGTCCACTCCTTTTCCATACAACAGCCCTGACTCATGAGCAGTCTCCCAGACTCCATGGACCACATGACCAGGTGACCCCATTCCTTTTTAACACTTTTGACTGCTAGACATCTCTGCATATACTATGGAAATTCTCCTTCTAATAACCTTGATCTGTTAGTGCTAGTTTTGTCCTTAGGACCTATGCACAAGGAAATTCTCCTTCTAATAACCTTGATCTGTTAGTTCTAGTTTTGTCCTTTGGACCTATGCACAAAGAAATGAATCATTCCTGTGCATGGAGCTTTGTCTGGAGTTAGACAGACGTGGGCCTGCGGTTGCTCTTTCCAGACTAGCATTACAGCAGCCAGTGTGCTAAGCCAGCGTGCTCTCTCCTCCCAGCCAGTCAGACTCAGGACCTTTGATGTCATTCTCATGGTGAGTCCAGGAAGCTCTAAAACACCTGAACCAGTGGCACCACCTCACAGCCACCAGAAACAGAGAAAAACACTGCCCAGAGGCAGCCCTCAGTTCATCCCTGAAGCAATGGTCAGGGACCCATGCACACCAAAGGTCAGTGGGTACCATAAGAACTAGTGGTTTTTAATCCACCTGATGCCTGAGGGTTGGAGCAGAGTACCTAAATACAACCCAACTACCTGGAGAGCTCCTGAGTCTCAGCCTCATTTGTGGTGATCTATTGTGATTCTCACACTGGTCACCATGGTCATCCAAAAGCACCTAACCATAAGCACTACTTCTCACTGTCGCCTTTTCATAATAAAAGTTATAGTTTCCAGGCCGTCTCCCCTAATGAATCACTGTCCAGTTGGAAAACATCTTAATATTCAATGGGATCATTTGTTTCTAGAATGAAATGTCTTTCCGTGACATTATATGTAATATTGCTAAGACCTGAATGCACAAGCAAGAATTCATAAGTCAAGTCTTTCATTCTATTTATGGGGGCGGGAAGCAGATACTTGCAGAGAATTATTTAAGAATGAGGACTTCACAGAGCCTCACCGTTTCAACAAGATAGTCAATGCATACTATAAAACTGAAAAGAAAAAAATTAGGCTGACTGGCTCAGTCAGTAGAGCATTCGATTCTTAATCTCGGGATCATGAGTGTGAGTCTCACGCTGGGCATGAAGTCTAGTTAAAAAAAAAATTTTTTAAGGACATGGAAAATTAAATGGACCAGGAGTTATTTCAGGGTTTATAGATGTATAGGTCATTTGTTAGATCCAGGCCTTTGTCCAGATTCAAGTTTGCATCAGAGATACAGGTGGATAATGTTTTCAGTCATCAGTCTTGAAAAACTGGCTGGCTCTAGCTAAGTATACAATCATATTGTATATACATTTTAACATAAAACTTTAAGTATGCAAATAGATAAAATATATACACATAAACATAATTTTTCAAATATCGCTATTAGAATTGTAGCTTTATTTTTCATTATCATGTAGCATATTCGAGTTATAGGGAAGAATTCTAAGATGGCACCAATGATCCTTCCCTTCTGATATCCATGGCCTTGTGTACACCCCTCCCTGTGAGCGTAAACTGGATTAAAGGGCTTGCTTTCAACAAACAAAATACAGCAAAAGTGGTGGGATATTACTTCTGAGATTAGGTGATAAAAGACTGCAACTTCATCTTGCTCACTCTTTCTCACTTGCTCTCTCTAACGGAAACCAGCTACCATATTGTGAGCTACCCTGTGGAGAGGCCCATGGGGCAAGGAACTGAGAGAGAGCCTCCAGACAACAGCCAGCAAGGAACTGAAGCCTTCAGTACAGCAAGCTGTGAGGAACTGAATACCACCAACACCCACAGGAGGGAGCTTGGAAGCAGATCCTTCCCCAGGTGCCTTGCATCATACCTTTACCACAGCCTGAGAGAGTCCCTAAAACAGAGGACCCAGCTACTGCAAGCTCAGATTCTTGACCCATATAAACTGTGAAATAATAATTATTTTTGTTTTCAACCACTACATTTAGGGTGAATTGTTACTCAAAACAAAGAAAAAAAAAAAAAAAAGCAAACAAACAAAACACCTGACTAGTTGTTATTTCTCTGCCTGAAAGTACCATGACCCTACTATTATTGTGGCATCCTACTTTTTGAACTTGAAAATATCACTTTGGCCTTCTTGGCCTTTGCTGCTTGGCATTCAATTATCCTGAAATACAAATAATAATAATTAAATAAGCATTTTAAACTCTGTACTCCGGTTGATCTTCAAAGACTCGGCTTTGCACCTGAGTTTAGTCTTCTGCTTTTACAGTCATCTTTTCCTGAAGTTTAAGAATTAATACTGGCACAATGTGGCAAGTGGGAAAGAAAGGATGTCCTTAAAAATAAAGCTTTGACCTGGAATTCAGTACAAAGGCATGAAGCACACAGGAATAACAATATGATCAAAAAAATATTCCTTTTGTATGGGACCAGAAAAGACCCTGAATTGCTAAGAAAATGCTGAAAAAGAGAAACAAAACTGGGGGCATCATGTTGCCTGATTTCAAGCTTTACTATGAAGCTGTGATCACCAAGACAGCATGATACTGGCACAAAAACAAACACATAGACCAGTGGAACAGAGTAGAGAGCCCAGATATGGACCCTCAACTCTATGGTCAAACAGTCTTCAACAAAGCAGGAAAAAATATATAGTGGGAAAAAGACAGTCTCTTCAATAAATGGTGCTGGGAAAATTGGACAGCTATGTGTAGAAGAATGAAATTCGACCATTCTCTCACACCATACACAAAGATAAACTCGAAATGGATAAAAGACCTCAATGTGAGGCAGGAATCTCAAAATTCTAAAGGAGAACGTAGACAGTAACCTCTTTGACATCGGCCACAGCAACTTCTTTCAAGACCTGTCTCCAAAGGCAAAGGCAACAAAAGCAAAAATGAAACTTTTGGGACTTCATCAAGATCAAAAACTTCTGCACAGCAAAGGAAACAGTCAACAAAACAAAGAGGCAACCCACAGAATGGGAGAAGATATTTGCAAATGACACTACAAAGGGCTGATATCCAAGATCTATAAAGAACTCCTCAAACTCAACACACACAAAACAGATAATCACATCATAAATGGGCAGAAGACATGAACAGACACTTGTCCAAAGAAGACATACAAATGGCTAACAGACACATGAAAAAAATGTTCATTATCATTTAGCCATCAGGGAGATTCGAATCAAAACCACTTTGAGATACACCTTACACCAGCTAAAGTGGCCAACATCAACAAGACAGTAAACAACAAGTGTTGGAGAGGATGTGGAGAAAGGGGAACCCTCTTACACTGTTGATGGGAATGCAATTTGGTACAGCCACTTTGAAAAACAGTGTGGAGACTCCTTAAGAAATTAAAAATAAAGCTTCCCTATGACTCTACAATTGCATTACTGGGTATTTACTCCAAAGATACAGATGGAATGAAAAGAAGGGTCATCTGTACCCCGATTTTCATAGCAACAATGGCCACAGTCGCCAAACTGTGGAAAGAACCAAGATGCCCTTCAACGGATGAATGAATAAAGATGTGGTCCATATATACAACAGAGTATTATGCCTCCATCAGAAAGGATGAGTACCCAACTTTTGTATCAACATGGACGGGACTAGAGGAGATTATGCTGAGTGAAATAAGTCAAGCAGAGAGAGTCCCCTTATTTGTGGAGCATAAGGAATAACACAGAGGACATTGGGAGATGGAGAGGAGAAGAGATTTGGGGGAAATTGGAGGAGGAAACAAACCATGAGAGACTATGGACTCTGAGAAAGAAACTGAGGGTTTTGGAGGGGAGGGAAGGGGGGTTTGGTGAGGCCAGTGGTGGGTATTAAGGAGGGCACATATTGCATGGAGCACTGGGTGTGATGCATAAACAAGGAATTATGGGTCACTGAAAAGAAATTAAATTGAATTTTTTAAAAATTCCTTTTCTTTCTAGAAGTCATAAAGCAAGATTAATGGTCAATTTAAAATTAAAATCAACCCCCAAATGAAATATCTTCTCCTAAAATCACCATCACATGTTAACTGAATACATCTCTTTGCCCTGCTATTTTTCACTGCTGGCACCCTCCGGGTTTCCAGCCAGAAGCAGGAAACACTAAATGCCTTCCAGGAAGCCTGCACTGTTGCAATTGGCCCATTTGGCAGCACCAGAAGTGAGGAGAATCATCACATCACCTTGTTTATCACATGGTGGTTTACTGCTGATGAAAGCATGGCACCAGGCTCTCTTTAACCAAAGGGAACCCTGAATCCACACAAGCAATGCTGGCCTCCAGAAAGAACTGCCAAGTCAAACTGCCTTGATCACAGAGGGGATGCCCAGAGACAAATATTTTCCACCCCCACACAGAAGGATCTAGCCCAAATGCCATGCAGAACTATCTGCTAACTGTTTATGCAGAATAGAAAAGACATAAAGGCACGAGCTGCAAAGAGAAAATCTTGGCAAAGAACAGATACTGTGACTTAAATCATTTGTCGATCTCTTAACCTATGGTTGTTTGAAATTTCCAGGTGAAATTTTAAGGGACTGGAATAAGTAAAGATGCAAAATAGCCAGAGTTTGGTGTTTTACTGATTTACATTCAGCTATTCTTCAATTAAGACCACTTTCTTGACTGTATGGTTTCATTTGCCCACAATAGGTATTTTAATTTAAAAAAAAAAATTGGACTTGTGAGTCACCTAGTAAAAATAAATCATTAAAATTAGCAAGGCTTTACCTTGTATAAGAAATATGAGCAGAGGGGTGCCTGGATGGCTCAATGGGTTAAAGTTTCTGCCTTTGGCTCAGGTCATGATCCCAGGGTCCTGGGATCGAGCCCCGCATCGCATCAGGCTCTCTGCTCAGCAGGGAGCCTGCTTCCTCCTCTCTGTCTGCCTGCTTCTATGACTACTTGTGATCTCTGTCAAATAAATAAATAAAATCTTTAAAAAAAAAAAAAGAAAGAAAGAAATATGAGCAGAGTAGATATGAATAGGTATTTTATATTCATTTGGTACAACATTCTAGTCATTGCACCAGTTTAAATATTCCAGTGTACCCATTAATTAGTATAGGTATCATTAAATCAAAAAGAAGGTAAGGGGGAGAGAAATAAAATTAGTGACTCCAATATTAGGTCTGTTGCCAGATATGCTTTCTCAGCCCAATTAAGACAAATCAAGAGTTCAATTTTTATCTCTTCTCTTAATTAAGGAATTGGGAATACACAAAGACAGGGTGAAGTGTTCTTTTTTCATTTTGTCCCCTCTTTCCTGGTCTTCTTCATCCTCTCCTTGAAAGGAGGATGCCTTTGAAAGGACCCAAGAAAGGGAGACTTTGAGAGTACAATGCTACATCAAAGTTAGACTCCAAGAAAAAAAGGTTAGCATCAGCAGGGGAAAAGTTTGTCTTGTAGATGTGGTACTGCAAAGACTTTGAAAGACATGTGTCCCTTTACATGACACACAAGTCCAAAAATACACACAAAAAACCTGATAGAAACCCTCTAAGATGAACTCAGCAGCCTGGATGGAGGAAGAAGGTTAGAAATAGGTCATAAGATTGTAGGAGATGAAGAGAGTCCATAAAAAGAAAATAAGTCCTCTTCTAACATGGGGCAAGATGGACTGACAAGACAAGGAGAGAAGTCAGACAAAGACCAATACTGTATGATCTCTATTAGATGTGAAATCTAAAAACAAAACAAAAAAACAAACAAACAAACAAAAAAAAAAAAACCAAGCTCATAGATACAAAAACCAAATTGGTGGTTGCCAGAGATGGGAGATAAGAGAAACAGGTGAAGGGAGTCAAAAGATAAACATTTTTTTAAAAATTAATACTATACATTTGTACATAAAAAATATATATAAATATTTAATTAAAATTATTTATATGTCAATATCTATATAATGGGATAAGGATAAAAGTGCTAAGGAGGGAAAGAATGCCATGTGGGATAGGGAAGCAAGAGAAATTGCCCATACTGAGTGATTTCAGTAGAACACTAGCACTTAGGGGAGGAGGAAAGTTAATGGAGTTATGAGAGGAGAACTCTTCTTGAACAAATGGAAAGATAAAGGAACAAACAAACAAACAAAGGAAAATGTCCCTGGACCTTATTCCTCAAAGCTTCCTATCAGGAACTACTGGGACAGTTTCCTTTCTTTTGCAGAAATGACCAGTGCTCAGTTGTACTCCACACCTTTGCCTAAGCTGATCTGTTCAGTTCATCCTTTCCCACTACCTCTGCACAGAGAGCTACCTCTTCTACTGCCCTCCAGGTTAAGTGTTATTTCCTCCCTTAAGCCTTCCCCAATAACACTAACACCTCACCCTGACCTAGCACAAGTGCTTCCCACACATTAAGCTCCGTGATGCTTCTGAGACGTGGACAGCACTGTCGCTGTTTTCCATGGGAGGAAACAAAGGCACAGGGAATGTGAGTGACTTGTCCAAGACTGAGCAGCTAGAACCGGGACTGCAATGAAGATCTTCTGAACCCAAGCTGTAGGCCTGAAGAAGGGAAGAGCCATAAAAAGAACACAGGTTCAAGCCTTGATGTTTCCTCCATTAGCAGGGCGACTCAAACAAGTTGCTCCACTGGTCCAAGCGTTAGCTTTCTCCTTTACAAAACAGGAGAAACAGAATGGGTTTGTTGTGGGGGTAGACCGTGGGGCCTCATCCCAGTGTCTGGAACCTGGGGACACTCGACTGTTAGCCACCTCCTGCCTTCTGCTCCCTCCTTCCCACCATGTGACAGCGACTGCCATAACTGTCTCCCAGCTCATATGGACCTTCTCTCCTCCACACTTAGACAGAAATCATGATCTCTTCCGTGCAACTCGGTCTTTATTCAAATAGAAATTGGGATTCTATATGCCACAAGGGACCAAAGCCCAGGTCTAAAGTGGTTATAACAAAAGCATATTTATTAACTCTAATAACTGAAAAGAGCAGAGTTAGGTAGCTAGACATGAAATAGTCAGCAGGGTTCTGGTACCCCCACCCCCACCCCCACGCTGGGATTTTCCTCTGGCTTTGCATGTGTCCATGCACCGTCCTCCTTCTCGGGCCACTTCCCATCATGACAGCAAAATTTGCCCCAGCAGTTCCAGCCCTCATACCTGCATGCTACCCCAGCAGTGAAGAGGTCTTGGTTGCAGTATTCTCAGAAAATGTCCCTGAGTCCCAGCTCAGGTCACCTGCCCGCCCTGAGCCAACCACTGTGACCAGGAGGATGACTAAGCTCAGAGTCTTAGCCTGGGTATGTGCCTGACCCCAGCCCTGATACAGAAATGGAGTCACTGCCCACGAACCAGCTAGATCATCAGGGGAAATCAGTGCTGTGGGTACAACAAGCATTTTAATAGATGTAATGGCAGTCTCCTGTTGGGCCCAGTTCCATGTCCTGGCCCTGAAGTGAGCAATGCTGAGAGGATACAGCCCTGTCAGTCCACAGCCTCCCAGCTCTTTGAGGGTTTCTATAGCCCAAACCTTATGCCCAGGTCCCACTTGGTTATTTTTTTAAAGTATTACACTTCTACCCCATAGCTAAAATAGCCACTCTGACAGGAGTCCAGAATAAATAAAATTGCATGGGATTGGATTCTGTCCCTAAATTGATTTTCTATCCTTTGAAAGCTTTATGTTGTTTTCGTGTGTGTGTGTGTGTGTGTAAAACTGTTGACCGGGTCACTGAGGGATGGTCTTATACAGAGTCACCCATTTGGCTTTTTGTAGGAATAAAATCCACATTATGACAATGACTTTCAACAAAGGTTAAGCAGGCAAACTTCGATTTAAAAAAACAATTTGCCCATAACTCAACTGCTTTTATCTTCAAGCCTTTGAAGTGGAAGGTAAAAAAAAAAAAAAATCAAATATTTCATCCTTGACATCTTCAGGGAAGGTGTGTGTATACAGGAAACACCCATAAAATCCCTGAACATAAAGAGACAGCAAATGATTATGCATAATTACAACCACAGAAATGTAAGGAGGTAAAATAGGTTAAGGATGTTGTCCTTGGAAGCTACTTTCTGTCAATAAGGCATAGATCTCTATATATTTCTTCTATTTCCCTGATCCACAGGTTAAATTTGCCATCTCCTAATCCCTTGTCATCATTTCAGATATCAGGCTAAACACCTCTGGGGTGCCTCTGAGGTATTCACAACCTTCAGAGGATTGGTGATAGTGATCACTTTCTTCTGAAGTCTTTGTTGATCCAAGAATACGTATTTTGTTGTGTAAGTCTTCATAAATCAATCTTTCCGCCCATTTATCATCCTTGTGGCTTTTCTCTGAACACTCTCCAGTACGTCTCCGACTTGCTAATAATGAGGTTCCCAGACCACAGTGCGTCGTTCCAAGCTCAGTCTGGCATTGTGCAGAGAGGACTTTGGCTTGTTGCTTCCTGACACACTGTTTCTATTTCCAAGGTTCTGCTGCCAGATCATATAAGAAGCCGTGATTCACGCGTCCTCCATGACAATGCCTGGGGGAGCCCAAGCACTTCCCGGTGTAGGTCAATGTCTGATGTGTAGTAAGTGCTTGAAAAGATCCTGAAGATCCTGAAGGAAACAAGCAAATGAAAGCATGGGCTCCCCAGTTGTGTCTTCACTGTAGCTGAACTCCTATTATAAAATGAGCAAGGGAGAGGGAGTATGTATGTTTGTGACAAAAGTGGGAGACAAGGGAACAGAGAAGAAACACAAGAAATCCTTCACTGATTATTTGGCCTTTGTCACTCAAACATTTCTACCACTTTGATTGGGTTGAGATCTAGTGCCACTCTCATTTAGCAAAAGGCAAACGGAAGCTCAGAAAACTATGATATGTCACCACAGTGGCTGAACAGTTGAATTACAACTGGGAACATGTCTAGAATCCCAATTCTAGTACCTGATGTAGCCTCCAGGCTAAACCAGTTTTAAAATACTTTTGGTAAAATCTTTGCAGGACTTAACTTCTTTAGCTAAAACATTTGAGGCATGGGTTCCTAACTTGTTTTATTGAGAGAAGTCTGGCCATGTCTATCCATAATAACAGGATCCAAGAGGATGGAAAAGGTAGCAGACAAGAGCTAACCTGTTTTCTTGCTTTCTCTAACCTGATGGCTCTAGTGGTAGTGAGAGTGACAAGAACAGTAGTTGCTGCTAGCACAACTGAGCACCTGCTGTACACTGTGCACTCTGTTGACCCTTCACAAATATGTGATTTCATGTAACCCTTTAAACACCCTATTGAAACAGACATCATTGGATGGATGTTACAGTAAGGAAAGTGAGTCCCAGGTTAAATGCCTCAAAATCACATAGCAGAGCTAGGGTGCCAATTCAGCTCTGTGAAACTACACCTCATTCTTCTGCCCCAACAGACATCCTATCCTTGATTGCAGTACTCTGTCATCCCTGATAGTCATTCCTACTTTCTGCTTTCTATAAACTTCTCACTAAGGAGGCCCCTGGGTGGCACAGTTGGTTAAGAGACTCTTGGTTTAGGCTCAGGTTGCAATTTCAGGGTTGCAATTTCAGGTGATTTCAGGGCCATGAGATCATGCCGCACGTCAGGCTCTATGTTCAGGGTGGAGTCCGCTGGAGATTCTCTTTCCCTTTCCCTCTGCTCCTCCTGCTCATGCTCTCTCTTTCTCTTTCTCTCTCTCTCTCTCTCAAATAAATAATCTTAAAAAAACAAAAACTTCTCATTAAGGACCATCTGTCAAAACTACCTGAGATATGTGGGGGGGGGGGGGGGGTCCATTCCTTTTAGTTTCATTTAGAAAAGTTTAGAGTTTTCAAAAGGACCTTTTCTCTAGGAATTAAGGAAACAACAAACCATCAAGACTGTCACTTGCTAATAGGACTAGCCAGGTATAAGGCCAAATGTAAAGGCCTAAAAATTTAATGGTATAGTCCCTGCATGGCCACAGATGGCCACAGTGGCCCAAGAGGCAATCCCCTCTTCTCCAATCCATCTATCCACTTGCTCAGTTTGTTCCACCGGGTATGTATACTGATGGCCTCTGGCTGGAACTGATCAGAGCAGATGACAGAGCAGCAAACGGTACTGTCATGAAACACTACAATGAAATGCATGGGAAAACAAGTCCCCCGAATCACTCTTCTTTCAAAAAAAAACTAATCAAAAAAAAAAAAAAAAAGCAAGACCAAATAATCTCTTCTCTTGGTTAATTCCTTTCCCCAAATTATCTGTACCATACTCTTTATGTTGCAACTCCAAACCAAAAAATACTTGGGTGGAAAAACTGTAAAGAAGTAAATATTTCAGGGAAGTCCACATGCCATACAAGAGACAACATAATTCCATAGAAATGGCACTGGAGAAGAAGTGAGAGTTGGTAGATATGTGGCTCTTATTTTGTTTGCAGGAACTATAAAGTAACCATTTTTGAAAGCCCCCTGGGATAGATAAAGCATTCTACGGTACTCACAAAACATTGGTTGAATTTGTTTAACCGAACTTGGATAAACCTCTCCATATTTCCAAGCTTTAGTTTCACCATTTATAAAACAGAAAGTAATAATAACTTGCTTGTATCACATGACTATTGGGGGCTCCCAACAGGATAATATATATGAAAGCATTTTTTAAATAATAAAGCATCACAAAAGTAAGCCATGAAGAAAGGGGGATGAACTATGATGGTTCTGCCAACAACATAGGCATTGTGCCAAATAGCAAGTTGGAAAGTTAATAGCACTTTTTTGCTATTCATCCAGATGTTAGGCACATTCTAACTATAAAAATGGAAGCGATCACTGGCAAACATTCAGGAGTTCAGAGGACTGCTAAAAGGAGCAATGTGAGTGTTCTCTGGCTCTCCTGGGCCCCAAGGAGGGCAGGAAAACTTCTGCGTCGAGCTCTTTCTCCTCTAAGAGAAACCACAACTCTTGCAGCTCTAAAGGGAAAATGGTGCAGATTCTAAATATTTTGCTATGGCACCGAGCTGAGTGAGTGCACACAAGAGTTAGGTCTTTGTTTTCTCACTGGGGAATAAGCCCTTTGGATCTCACACTTTAACCCCACTTCTATAGCAATGAAACCAAGCCAGAAATTTGCACTTGCAAATATTTTTGAAAGATCTGACTAAGCCATTTTCAGATGTTTTTCCAGTCTTCATGTGCCTTTCCCTCCCACAGAGCACAATTAAAAAGGCACCTTTAAAAGGCTATTAAAAAACATTGATTGGCTTAACTGTGCTAATGTCATGGCTTTAAAATAAAATTCTATTAAGTCCTTAAAATATTGCAGACAAGTACTTTATAGCAAAAACTCAGGACAACCATCCTGAGGCTTCTGTTACTCACAGATATTTAGCTAATTACTTTAGTTCAGTTTATCTTTCTTATCATCTTATCTTTGAATTTTTTTAATCTTTTGATAGTTCTCATGAAATAACTCCCCCCATGGATACCAGAAGCCAGCACTCGGCAGCCCCATTTCCCCCCAGGCACCACAGTAAATTAAAAAAGAACAAGTCGGGCGCCTGGGTGGCTCAGTGGGTTAAGCCGCTGCCTTCGGCTCAGGTCATGATCTCAGGGTCCTGGGATCGAGTCCCGCATCGGGCTCTCTGCTCAGCAGGGAGCCTGTTTCCTCCTCTCTCTCTCTGCCTGCCTCTCTGCCTACTTGTGATCTCTGTCAAATAAATAAATAAAATCTTTAAAAAAATAAAAAATTAAAAATTAAAAAATTAAAAATTAAAAAATAAAAAAACAAGTCGGACACGTGTGTGCTTTCACGTTGTTGCTATCGATACATAAGGAGGGGATGGTGTCTCCCTACATGTGACAGTTAACATCACAGAGCACTGCGCCCTCAGAGATGTACCAAGAGGTACTGTGGATTCTGATTAGCCCACGTGATTAGGCCATCATCCCTGTGTATATACTGAATCACCCTTGTCCCTGGAGAAGCTCAGGAACACAACTCTAACATAGAGAACTCCTTTCTCTTCTTCTGTATTTCAATTCTTGCTGTTATGCCTCAGGCCGGTGTAATGCCTGAGACCAGATCAAGAAAGAACTCCTCAGGAACGGCTCTCATTTAAGGGGAGAGTTAACACGACATTCCAGTTTGGGTAATGTCTCAGGGTCCTGCTAACATTCTCACATACCCCACCTGGCCACAGAAGGCAGACGAAGAGAAGCAAACAGCTTCACACACAGGAAGGTGTATGTAAACTGCTCTCAGTTTTGGAAATTCTAAGTGTTTGTTGCTGCTGCTGCTGCTGCTACTGATGATGCTGAGGATAGATGGATGGAATGTTGGTGTTACTAAAGTAGGATTTGCTCAAGAACCAAGTGGACTCCCTTCTGACCCTGTGGAAACTGAAAGTACAAGTGAGCTATGTGTCTGACTTATGTGCAAACTGTGTGAGGCAGCTTTATGAGTTACTACACAGACTCAGCTAAGAGATATGACAATGAATGAGCTATTACGGTTAGCAATTTCTCCGTAGCTCAAAGTCTGGGATCCACAGCCTTGAGAAAGAAACCTCCAGGACATGACTTCCCCTGAAACAAATTTCAAGGTTAATGAAGGTGCTTGCCATCTCCCATCCAGGTGACCTGTCCTTACATCTCTGTTGTCATTCATTTCCGCCTTTATCCCAGGTGCTGACAGGCCTTCCCACCATCCTGGGCCCAATTCTATTAGTCAGTTTATGGAATGTGTATAAATACCATTTAATTTACTCTATCCTCAATTCTCCCCCCTACTGAGGTAACTCTCTGTTGTTTATTAGGCCCACAAGTAGACTAATTAAATATTCCTTCTCTCTACAGAACAGAAAATGACATTTGCTGCTATTCTACAAATAATGGCTTTTTTCCCAATTTTTCTAAGTGTTGAATGGACCATTGTGAGAGGAAAAGAGTCTGGGACAGAACAAGCAGCTTCTCAAGTCAAGATGCAGTGTTTGGAGAAGACTTTCTGCCCAGATGTCTCTCCTCTCTACTACTCAACTCCACAGAACCATGACAGCTATAGGGGGAGAAAGAAGTCTCATTGTCCAAGCCCTCCAAAACTGCCTAGGACTCTGCAAGTTCATCCCATTGTGCACTGGCTACCCCTGCTTGACCACTCTTGGATTTTTAACTCCTCCAATCACTCCTGCTCCTCCTGCAAGACCAAGCACTGGGGTCATCTGCAAGAATGTCAACTGCTATGGCACCATCTCTACTACCTAGGATCACTTAGGAACCCGAGCTTGTGATACCTCGTTCATATCCCTACTTGTATTCATTCACTAGTTCACTAGTTCACTAGTTCACTAGTTTTTGCAGGGACTACAAATAATCATTTTTTAAATTTTTTTATTTAAATTCAATACAGTTAAGACAGTATAACAGTTTCAGGGGTAGAATTTAGTGATTCATCAGTTGCTTTTAACATCCAGTATTCATCACATCACCTGCCGGCCTTAATGCCAATCACCCAGTTATGCCATCGCCCCCACCTCCTCCTCTCCTGCAACCCTTAGTTTGTTCCCTAGAGTTAAGAGTCTTTTATGGTTTACCTCCCTCGCTGTTTTTATCTTATTTTTCCTTCCCTTCCCCCAAAATAATCATTTTTTAAAGCCTCCCCCTTCACACCACCACAAAACAAAGTACTCATGAAATATTGGTAGAATTTATTGAATTAAACTTGGGCAAACTTCCCCATGTTTCCAAGCTAAGATCTCACATATGCCAATAATTTGATGCCTTTCAAATAGATATTCTTTAAATACTGATTTATTATTTACTTGGTGAAGTCAAGAAAAACTATTCATAAAAATAATAATCACTATGGGGGCACCTGGGTGGCTCAGTCATTAAGCGGCTGCCTTCAGCTCAGGTCATGATCCCAGGGCACTGGATTCGAGTCCTAGGCTTGTGGGAAGCCTGCTTCTCCTTCTCCCATTCCCTCTGCTTGTGTTCCCTCTCTCATTGTGTTTCTCTCTGTCAAATAAATAAAATCTTTAAAAACAACACTACTAATAATAATCACTATGTTCAAAATAAGGAAAATGCTTGGACTGACATAATATTTAGACTTATTTGGAACTTTCATTCTACTTTCTTATTATCATGTATAACTGCATAGCATTTGTGTATTTGTTTTCTATTGCTGCCATAACAATTTACCACAAACTTGGTAGCTTAAACAACATAGATTTATTATCTTATAGTTCTATAGTTCAGATAGCCAACACAAATGTCACATCTAGAAGCTGCCTGCCTTCCTTGGCTCATGGCTCCCTTTCTCCTTCTTCAAAGCGAACAATGGTGGGCCAAGCCTTTCTCATGCTGCCACCTAGGGTTCTCATGTAATTATACTGGACCCAATAACCCAGGACACTATTCCCATCTCAAGGCACTTAACCTTGGTCACAGCTATAAAGTCTCTTTTTCCATGTAAAGTAACATATTCACAAGTTCTGTAGACTAGGGTGTGGACATCTTAGGGCCACTACTCTGCTTCCATGATTGGTTTCCACCCCCCTCACTTGGAGTATATGCAACTGACCAGGACAAAAGCAGCGAGAAGCCATGAGAGGATGGAGAGCTCTTTTAGCAGCCTCCTCACTGTCCTGCCCCTGCTTTGATCCATCCCCCATGCTGTTGCCAGATGACTCTTTTAAAGTACAGCTCCCAGTTGCCATTTCCTGCTGAAAACTCTCCAGTGACCTACACTACTTTCCAAAGTAAGTATAAAATATTCTCTAAAATGTAATGATGATGGTAAGACAGAGATCAAGGTACCTGCTAGGAGTTATCACACTTAATCTTCATATGCTAAAAGAGGTCGCAGCTTTATTGTCCCCAAGAATAGGAAAGACTTTACAAAAGACAAAACAAGGGACACCTGGGTGGCTCAGTCAGTTTAGCGTCTGCCTTCAGCTCAGGTCATGATCCCAGGGTCCTGGGATCGAGTCCCACATCAGGCTCTCTGCTCAGCAAGGAGCCTGCTTCTCCCTCTGCCTGCTGCTCCCCCTGCTTGTGCTCTCTCTGACAAATAAATAAGTAAAATCTTGAAAAAAAAAAAAAAAAAGGAAAAAGAAAGAAAGAAAGAAAAAAGACAAGTGCTGAGAGGTTGGCTAAATTGTTCCACCCACAACACATACATTATACTTTAACTCAAACGTAGATAAACTTGGCCCACAGGTCAAATCTGGCCTGCTGGCTGCTTCTGTACAGCCTGAAAGCCAACAACTGTTTTTTTCAGATGAATATCTGTAATCTATTTGATGACAGAGAACACTATCTTTGGATCCCACTTAAATGAAATGCTATCCTCCCTAAAAAAGAAACCATTATTTTCATTAGTAGGCTGATATTATAAAATATATATTATATACTCAAATATTATCATCATCATTATCAGCAGCAGAATTATTGTTGTTTGTATTTCATCAATAAAAAAATCTGTGTAAATTTGTTTTTTCTTTTATTATATAAGCAGCAACATAATGTCCTCAATTCTGCCTCTTGGTCTGCAAATCTTAAAATATTTACTCTCCAGCTCTTCACAGAAAGTTTGCCAACTCCCACTCTAGCCAACTGTCTCTCAAATATGAGTAAGATATGGACTTTTAAAAAAAATTCCAATTAATTAACACAGTATTATATTAGTCTCAGGTGTACAATACAGTGATTGAACAATTCTATACATTACTCATGGCTCATCTTAAGTGTACTCTTCATGAACATCAACCCATTTTAACATATTCTTTCAGATGCCCAGCATTGAATTAAATCATTTCATTACAATGTTATTAAATGTGAACAAAAAAAACTCAGTAAAAAATAAAAATAAAAAACTTCCTTATGCTCATAGCTTTTAAACAACTGCAAATCAAAAATTTATTAATTAAATACAAATAAACTTACAAAACCAATAAAATTAAAATAACATCAATTTTGTGTGCTCAGTCATGATGTTCTAATCAAACTCACAGCACCATGAATATAGTATATGCTGCTCAGTGCAGATTATACAGAAGGTGGCCACATCAATGGCCAAATATGTGCTTATGTTCATTATTTTCAGGTCATTATTGAAATTAAACTAAAGTTATAGTAATGTGTAATGAGAACTCACAGCGGCCCTAACAACACTTTCATGGCCCCTGAGAACTTCACAGACCCCTAACTGAGAAACACTTTACTAACCAAGGTGAACTGTCCCATGTTCCCCCAAACATGCTCCAATTTGTGCCTCTGTTCAAACTATTCCCTCCTCATGGCTCCATGACTTCATTTGGAAGACTCCCAAATCCCTATTCCCATTTCTCAAGTGATGATTCCCAAGCCAGAGAATATGGCAAACACTGGAGAAACCAAACATCTCAGGGTAACTTATAGAAACCAAGAAAGCTGGAGTTGTAGAATGACCAACCTATTCAATCAAAGCCCACTTCTTGGACAGGATAAATGCCAGACGTTCAAGAAGGAAGCAAGTTCCCAAGACTAGGGGATATCCCTCTGAGCTCTGGCCATGTTAGCCCTGGGACCCAAAGCCACTGTGTAATTGCCCAGAGGGTTCTTGGAGCTGCCCGACACTCCCGTGTAGCCTTATGATAATCCTTCCCCCGTGATGATTGCTGATCAACGTCTCTTCCTTAGAACTTTTTTTTATTATTATGGGAACATAAAGCTGAGTATATTTGATAATAGGTTCTAATATTGAAGGAAACTCAAAAGACATAAAAAATTGTTAAAGAGTCTAACTAAACAATGTTGTCTAGAGATGCACATTTGAGTAATAAAGTTTAAAATAAGAGGAGATTACTATAAATATCAAGATAGTGGATACTTTGGGCAGCAAGGTGGATAGTGATCAGACACGTCATGAACAGAAGTTCCTGCAGTGCTTAGTAGGGTTTTTTTTTAAGTTCTTGATTTAGTGTTCCATGATACATGTTTGCATGTAACACCCAGTGTTCATTCACTGCAACACATGCCCTCCCTAACACCTGCTACTGCCTCTCCCCCATCCCCTTCCCTTCTGAGACCCTCAGTTCATTTCCCCAGGTCCATAGTCTCTCATGATTCATCTCCCTCTCTGATTTCTCCCCCTTCAGATTTCCCTCCCTTCCCCTGTAGTCCTCCATGCCAATGTTTATGTTCCACATATGAATGAAACCATATGATAACTAACTTTCTCTGCTTGATTTATTTCACTTAGCATAATCCCCTCTAGTTCCATCCATGTTGATGCAAATGATGGGTATTTATCCTTTCTGATTCCATTGTATGTAAGAACCACATCTTCCTTAGAACTTTAAAGAGCAGAACAAGTTTGTTGGCTTGTTAGCCTCATTCTTTCTGGAAAATTCTTTCAGAATATTTCCATGCCCTGTTCCTTTTTCTCCCCAGTCCCCATACATCATTTAAAGAAATTGTTAATCACAAGAGACAATGATTCCTGAGAACAAGGAAGCCTGGCTCTCACAAGAACTTACTGAGTAAACTTAATCATTCATTGAGCAGGTATTTTTGTCTGTTTTCCCATCAAGAATATAATTGTCATGGGGCACCTGGGTGGCTTAGTCAGTTAAGCATCTGCCTTTTGGCTCAGGTCATGATCCTGGGAAGGGATCCTGGGAGTCTGCTTCTCACTCTTTCTCTGCCCTTCCCCACCCCCGACCCTGACTCATGCTTTCTCAAATATATAAAGTCTTTAAAAAAAGAATATAGTTGTCATAAATAACAGTTTTGTTGGGGTATCCGGGAGGCTCCGTCAGCTAAGCTATCTGTCTTTGGCTCAGGTCATGATCCCGGAGTCCCAGGACAGATCTCCCCAGCTGGCTCCCCGCTCAGTGAGGAATCTCCTACTCCCTCTGACCCTCTCCCATCTCATGCTTTCTCTCTCTCTCTCTCACTCTCTCTCAAATAAATAAATAAAATCTTAAAAAAAAAAAAAAGAACAGTTTTGTTGAAGGATACATATACACCATTACCCATTCTCTATAGATTTGGAGTTCATTTGAGACAAAGTAACATGGTGGTACAAGCTTAAATGAGATCCATAATTGGACCATCAACTATTCATCACTTATAGCAGTACCTACCAAATGTTACTTTGTGCAGTAGAAGAGAAGGAGAGAAATATAAGCTGTAAAACAGAATTATCAAGGGCAAATAATCAACTGCCCCAGAATAAAGGTGAATCAAAAAGGCAAGAAAGTGACATTTTTATGTCTTTGATATTAACATAGAATAGATTCTCTCATTTAATAATATTTTTGAGCGACCAATAAATATTCCATGCTGAATTACAGGAAACACAATACTTGGTTCCAGAACTCAAGAAGCCAAGGAAAATAGATGTAAAAAGAAAGAGTATCTACTGGCCCATGTGCCAGGTGCTTTTACAGATACTATATTATTTCTTTCTCTCCAGTGCTGGAGAGACATACTATTGCCCATTTTATATCAGAAGAGACAGAGGCCTGAAAAGATGAAGTTGCCCAAGGCCCATGCATGTGATAAGCATCAGAACCATAATTCAAAATTGTGCCTCTCTACATATCCAAAATCCTTATACTCGCATTAAGATACATTTTCTACTAAGAAACATAACAACCATGGAAGTAATTACAAAATATTTAAGTTTCATAATGGGACATATACATGATGCTATGGATATTGGAAGGAGTAGAGAACAGAGACTGTTTCTCTAAATTCCATGGTTACATAGGCAACAGCACAGAAAGAAGTTCTGCTATTATCAAAAAGTCAAAAGATAACAAATATTGGCAAGGATATAGAGAAATGAACCTTCTGTCCTACTGGTGGAAATGTAAACTGGTGCAGCCACTGTGGAAAACAGTATGGAGGCTCCTTAAAAAATTAAAAACAGAGGGGCGCCTGGGTGACTAAGTGGGTTAAACCCTCTGCCTTCAGCTCAGGTCATGATTCCAGGGTCCTGGGATCAAGCCCCACATCAGGCTCTCTGCTCAGCAGGGAACCTGCTTCCCCCTCCTCTCTCCGCCTACTTGTGATCTCTGTCAAATAAATAAATAAAATCTTTTTTAAAAAATTAAAAACAGAAATAGCATATGATCCTATAACCCTACTGCTAGGTATTTGCCCAAAGAAAACAAAAATACTAATTCGAAAAGATAAGTGTTCCCTTATGTTTACTGTAGCACTATTTATTATAGCCAAGAAACCTAAGTGTCCACGGATAGATGAATAAGAAGATGCGGCATTAGCTAGATAGGTAGATCATGGAATATTATTACTTAGTCATAAAAAAGAATGAAATCTTGCCATTTGTAACAACATGGGTGGAACTGGAAGGTATTATGCTAAGTGAAATAAGTTAGACAGAAAAATACCATATGAAAGAGGTGCCTGGGTGGCTCAGTGGGTTAAGCCTCTGTCTTTGGCTCAGGTCATGATCTCAGGGGCTTGGGATGGAGCCCTGAATTGGGCTCTCTGCTCAAAAGGGAGCCTGCCTCTCCCTCTCTCTCTCTCTGCCTGCCTCTCTGCCTATTTGTGATCTCTCTCTCTCTCTCTTTCTCTGTCAAACAACTAAACAAAATCTTAAAAAAAAAAAAATACCATATGAGATAAGTCAGACAAATACCATATGATTCCACTTAGATGTGGAATCTAAAAAACAAATGAATGAACAAACAAACAGAAGTACACTTACAAATACAAAGAACAAACTGATGGTTGCCAGAAGAAAGTTGAGGGTAGGCAAAGTAAGTGAAGGGGATTTTTGCAGTTACAAAATAAATCACAGAAGTGAAAAGTACAGCACAGGGAATATAATCAATAATATTTAAAATGGTGACAAATGGTAACCATACTTATTGTGGTGTTTTGTAACGCACATAATTGTGGAATCACTATATTATACACCTGAAACCAATATAACAATGCGTGCCAACCACAGTTTAATACAAAAATGCAAAAAAGCCAAAAGAAATACTTCTACGTCCTTAGTAAGCTAAGTTCTTAGTATCTGCAACAAAATATATATTTAAAAGGCATCACAAGATGCTATCATGAATATAAAGGTTAAAATATAGAAATGCTCAGGCTATGTGTTTCCAGCTCACTCTCAATCCAACCAGTCAGAATTTACTCATTATAAACCATTCCATGGTGTATATTTGTTTTTATTTTTTTAACACTCACATTCATTTTAAAGGCACCTGTGTTACAAATCCCTGGATCTTTGTGGTCTCTATTTTGAGTTCTCCTTTTTAAAATTAGACCTTTCACCCCCAGATAATACAGGAGCCTTGTCCTCACATCCCAGCATCTCCTGAGCCCCCTTTCCAGCCGAGCTTGGACAGGCCAGTCTGACATGATGTACCAGTTATCCAGGGCCTACTGTAGAAAAAGAGCCCTTAATGAGGTTTTCTATTTCGAGCACGGGCCTTCTGGATTCTAAGCGCAATATAGAGTTTCTACTACTGAGATGGCATTAATTAGTTTATCACCTATGACCTGAGAGATTGTGACATAATATGGATATAATTTATCACTGCAGAAAGCTGAGGGCGTTGCATTTGAAACCAGACCATGTTCTCGTGTGTAAGGCTGAGAACAGTTGCCTTCCCTTCCTATCCACTCTTATCACACAACCAGAAACAACATCCACCTATTAAGAGGAATGCGGGCCTCACTGCACCTCTACGGTGGTTGTGCACAAACAAGAACCTGTACATACAAATGACTCTGCCCGCCCCGCCTCCCAGAGGGGACACACCAGTTTCACCGGTCTTGATCTCAGTCCTGACAGTGTTTGATCTCACTTTCTGGAGGGGAAGGATAAGATATAAGAATGGACTAAAATCAGCCATAGAACACAAACTGATCTTGGAGACTAACAGCAAAAACAACACACACCATTGGGAGTAATGGGGTAGAAGCAAGGAAATGGAGATATCAATTAAGACCATGAACTAATGACAGGGAAACTAGGTTACCACAAATTTGGGACACATTGTCATCTAAGGATATTATTTTATAGCAAGAATACCTGAGCAAGGGATAGATCAACAGAAGCACTAACCACTTTTTCATCTCAACACAGGGTTATCTTAACATATCCCAACCTTCTGCTCTCACGTAATGAGCATACCATGAATGTTTGCTAAGTGCATAACTGATGTCACTGGGGGACAGTGCCACTGAGGCAGGAGGTCATCCCTCATTCTCCCATGTTTGTATCACCTTCTAGGTTCCAAAGCACTTTCAGATACATTATTTTATGTTTTCCCAATAATCTTGTGGGGTGGTATGAAATTATGATTCAGAAACGTAGAATGACTCACCCAAGGTCACACAAGGGCTATTTGAAACATAGGTCCTCTAGGCTAAAGCCCATTATTTTCTTCTTGGAGAAGGCTGAAGATGAGAATCCCTATTTCTGTTCCCTTTATCTACCATTTCTCATTTCTGTGGGACTAGGGGCCACATATCACTGGGAATATTCCAGGTCATTAGTAATAATAACAACTAACATTCTACGTTTCTGAATTTAATGACTTTAATAAGTGTTATCCTTGTGCTTCAGATTCCTCATCATCAAGGTGGGATACTGGATTGAGGATTAAATGAACTAATGCATTTTGATAAGTGGCTGGCACATAGCCAATTATTAGTGATACCCCTTGCCTCTGTGCTAATCTTGCAACCAAAGCCCACTTGCCCACTGGAAGATTTTTCCCCACCTCCCCCTTTAGGCAATACAAATGCAGTATCTTCAGGGTTTCTCCATTCTCTCAGGAACAAGGGTTATCACAAGCCTTGGTTTAGAGACTGAAATGCTTCTTATCTTTTCATTACCAAGAAAAAGACTTTTATTATTTTTCCTATGTGTACTTAAGTTTTTTAAGTTTTCATCTATCACCAGCATTCATTAAATAATCATCTATATGGCCTTCTTACTGGGAAATTGACTATTTCTTTAGGTCATTTGAGCACTGAAAATAGTTCAGTCTCCCATTACTCCCTAAGAACCACAGACTGAGAATCACTGTACTAATCCAACCCCAACACTTCCAAGCTAAGAAGTAGATAACCCAAGATGTTGGGGGACTTGTTCAAGGTCACTCAGCCAGTTAAAGTCAAAGTCTGAGCTAGGAACTTAATCTTTTCACTCACTTGAGGGTGCTGACAGCTTTCTACTCTAAATCTATATATCTAGTTAGGTGCTTTCTTCCAATGAAACCATTACAATCTGGATTTTGTAGAATCAACATCAGCCTTCACCAAAATTGCAGAAGGATTCATTTTCACTATCTTCAGTGCAGGGTAAATGTTTCATAACCAGGCAGCAGTCAAAAGACCTAGTGTTGGAAATGTAGACGCTGACTTGATTATTTCAAGACAAACATCTTCATTTTCCATTTGCTATAGTTTGGGGTCTATTATGAACTTCAGGTCACTGTCTATAATGCCTCTGTCCCAGGAATTAAGAATCCTTTTGCCTATGCAATTTGATGGTTCTCCCTAATACTACCTGATAACCACTTTCTAAAGTTCTGTGGTTTTTAATCAACCATTTCTTCTTTTTTTAGTACAGGCCAAGACTGACTCTCTAGAACACAAGCCATCCCACCGTTGTTTTTATTGGCAAAATTAATGAACAGATTCCTATTCCATCATCCCAGTCATTAAGGAAATGTTGACTAGGACTGTACCAAAGATGACCATTATGGAAATCCACTTAATCTTCCCATTGGCTGACACTGAGCCAATGACATAATACTGAGCAACAGTATAGGTCTCTAAAACTTGGCTTTCTAGTCATCCAGAAAAGACAAAACTCTAAGCTATGTTAAGGGGAAAAAAAAAAATAACTTTTATTTGAGAACAAATTTCACCAAAGTGGGTATTCTAGTCCCTGATTGTAAGTGCTATGTATTTCTTCCCCAAAGAAGTCACACAACTGAAAGGAAATATTCAGTGGAAATTTAGACCACACTTTGCTGTAATACCACAGGCTTCTCAGTGTCCCCAGGTGCATTCTCCAGCATCAACAGTCGCCCAGCAATTTTCAGACAGCTAGTTTTCCACATCTATCAGCCAAGGCCACCTTTAAATAAAGTCTTATCTCCAGTACAGGTTGTAGTATGTGATTCTCCCTGGAGGGCCAGGCCACAGCATTTAATGAATAGATTATAATGAGAAATAAATATTCTAAAGGGTTTTTCATCTAGGACAGACTCTTATTCCAGCGTTGTGCTTGCCTAGTTATTTTCTCTAACATGAAAGTATAAAGCAATAGCCACAGCGTGAGCATAAAGCCACAGTTGATCTGCTAGCACAGCACAGTCTGGTGAAAGAACCATCTCCTTTTTATCACAATTTTTTCTGCTAACATGACCAAGAACCCAGTGGAATCCAAACCTGAGCACACGGCATTTCTGGCCATGATACAAAGGTCTACAACATCCTCCTAAATATTTGATGGCCCCCGGAGACCCCATGGTGTAGCACTGCTGGGGGAACAGCTGAAGCTGCTCACAGGCACAGCTGTTGCTGTCTCCACGCGGTACTTGAGAGGACGGCTGCGGGAGGTGCTGGAAATGGAGGTGGGGTGCTGTTTGATAATATGAGAGGAACTCACCAAGGACCACACGGCAACGCCAGGCTGCCTAAGTTCTCAATCTCTGAACTCTGCTTCCCATAGACTCCCCATCTGTCTGCCATACCTGGCCCCTCCTCCCCACACTAAAGCCCTCATGGCACCCACCAGACAAGCTGCTGAAGAAATCACCAGACTCTCAGAGAAAGGCCCAGGGCAGTTATTCCCGGGCTCTGTCCCCTCAGGGTGGAAGACCGGGATGGTAATGACAGGAGAAATGGCAGCACTAATTCCATCACCAGGACTAGTTACGCCACGATAATAGTCTCAGGTAAGTGTTTGAAAACACTTATGGTGGCTTGGGAAGGGACTGGTGGCTTCCGATAAAGAACAACCTGCAGATGCCTTGGTAATAAGAAACTTGGTCTTGTTCCCAATTTCTATAGAAATAATATTACCCACTCTTCCCATATCACAAATGGGGCCATTTCAAAGACGGCCTGAGGCTGAAGTTCCCTAAGGCTCTTCCCACGTGACCCCAACAATCAATGTAAGTGTGTGTTTGCCATGCGAGCGCAGCCTCAAGACTCACAGGGCCTTGGCTGATCCTGTGCGGAGCTCCAGAGCTCTGTGCCTGGGATAACCTTTCAGAGTCGTCCCAGTGGAGGAGAGGGGGCCAGACCCTTGACCTCTCTCTAGACAGCCATCGCTGAAAGGGAGCTTCCCTCTCCCTCCCCACCTCCAGGGTTGGGGAGCCTAACCTCAGGTAAGGGAGCTAGCTTCAGTCAAGGACAATTCCTGTTGAGGGACTTGGCTGTGACTGACCAGGGGCTGAAAGCCTGAACAGCAGGGTAAATGAGGACTTTCATTCTGAAGGGTGATTTGGGCAGTGCACCTCAGGTTAAAAGAAAAGTGTTATTTAATACGTTTTTATCAATGACTTGAAGCTGAGAATATGAGAACATAAAGCCATTACAGTCCAGATGGAAATGGGACTGCACCGGAGACCTACATGAGGTAACATCTATGTAAGCCATTCATATCAGGGTTTTGCTAACAAAATATACTCTTCTGGTTTCCTATGGTGAGTGATCTCGACTTTGTCTCCCCTGATCTATCTCAGAGCCAGAAATTACATTAGCTAAGGCACATTCTGAATGGTATCAAAAGGACACGATCCCCACAAAAAGGCAGACGGTGATAAGAGGTAACCAATGATGGATTACCCCTGACAGTGTTGAGGCAAAATGTCACCTGTCACCAATACAGGTCAAGAGTACGTAATAAGACAACGGCTTATCACAGCAGACTACTGGTAGCATCTCCGGGCAGGTTCTCACAGCTACAGATGCCATGGATGTGGCACATTTAATATTCAGAAGCAGCATGCTAACAACAGCTAAGCGTTGCTTTGGTGCATGTGGCTGTGTACTTGGGAAGTTCCCTCAGTCGGAACGATGCGCTAGAATTTTGAGCTCACTGTGCATCACTCAACGATGCCAGGGAAGCTCTGAGATACAGTTAGCTCTTGAGATGTTTCAACTTCTCAGAGAAAAAGAGAAGCAGGAAGAGGAGGGGAAAGGAGAAAAGGGAAGAGAATGAGAAAAAAGAGGAGGGAGAATACAGCAGGGGAGGTGATGAAGATGATACCAGAGTGCCTAGTTCTAGTAAAAGGCACTTGGTCTCACTGTATAAAGCTTATATATCTAGAAATATTTTATATTGCTTCATTTGACACATGGGTTTTTATTCTGAGCTTCTTCATAGCACATATTTATTTATTTATATACAAATATATTGTGTATAATATATCCTACTCATATAGAAACATAAATATAAATAAAATATATTATACATAAGTGTACTATACAAATATTATTATATAATTTTATATATCTAAAATATGTATAAGTTATATATTTAAATGTATAACAAATACACACATACACATAATCTCATAATGGGAATTAAAACGCAGTAATCTAGAAAAATAAAACATCTGAACTCCAGGCTTTAAAATATTGTTATTAAAAATTTGTTTTCAAGATTTCTTTTTTTTTAAATTTATTTATATGACAGCTCAGCGAGAGAGGGAACACAAGCAGGGAGAGTGGGAGAGAGAGAAGCACGATGTGGGACTCGATCCCAGGATCCTGGAATCCTGACCTGAGCCAAAGGCAGAGGCCCTTACCCACTGAGCCACCCAGGTGCCCCCCTTGTCAAGATTTCATGAGATCTCAGTGTCACCTTTCAATATCAGGCCATGAGCAGCTACGCTGTCTTCCATGGCTATTAAAGAGAAATGTTTCCTAGTTATAATGAATAACTTATAAATGATATTAACTCATAAGTACACTAAGCTGCTAAAAATGTTGTCTGATGGACTAGTCAATCCCAATTTCCTGCTTATGAAATTATGACAAATGAACCTGCTTTATGAGGACATGTCTGTGGCTAAACCACTTGGGGAAAAAACCCATTTAAAATTTAAAAACCAAAGGCTTCTGACTCTAGCCTCTACCACTGACTCGCAAGATGCAAAGGAGACTGTGGCCCATCTCCAGTGTACACTCTGAGCAGCCCTGATAGAAAATTGGAATTTCAGACCCTGAATTAAAATAGACTCATATTCATAAAGGCCTTGTGATTGTCCCAGGGGAAAAAAAAGAGTAAAAATCTTCCACATATTGTATTTTGCAGTAATAAAATTCCTATCTTTAAATACAGTCAAAAGATATTTCAAGACTCTAAAGACGCAGAGCCAAAAACAGATTGATGAATTGAATGTTGATTAACTGATGACCTGAAGGTAGACACCAGACAGGTAAAGAAAACGAAAGAAAGGTATCTCATGAGCAAATTTCTCAAAATGCACAGATGCAATGCAAGTCTACAGAGCCCAGTCTTCACTGGTCTACGTGATTAACACTTTTCTGGTTCTACAGCTTATCTCATTTTCCCAAGGAGAGAACTATTTATGAAGAGTCATGGCCCCATCTTTGGCTGGATGGAAACGCTGCCCTCAAACCACCAGCATAACCTGGAATGAGAACACTCCATTGCCTCCAATGGGACCCTGGGGACTCTTGTACACACACATATTTATCTTCTCCTCCCTATGTGTGTGAAATTCCACCGGGAGGAAAACCCATGCTCTCCCAGTCACTGGACTCTCGCAGCTCGCACCTTCCAGAGTGAAGAGAGCATCACCTCATCTGAGGCGCTCCTCCCCAACTCCGGCACTGAGTCAGTGGCTCGTCTCTCAAACCCTTCTCCTTCTACTTTCTCCCCTCACCAACTCCACACTCTCCAACCCCCTTCCCTCCACTCACTGGTCTTCAATCTCTCCATGACCCTGAACAATAATCCCATTACATCCCTGAACTCTATCCAGGACGTTCATCTCCATCCACCTTTTTAATGGCATTGTTAATGATTTGAGGGGAGTAAATCACAGTCAAGATAATGGCTGCAAAAAATTAATAGACATGATTTTTATGATATAATATACTAGTGTACTAATCGTGAGAACACTTAATTGAAAAGCACTAAATATTTTATTATCCATTCAGCATTCTGTCTCCTTTTACCATTCAGCATTCTGTTTATTCTTTCCCCCATTCTGAACTTTTTACCTATTATTCTTTCATAATTCCCCATAAAGGAAAACTGCAGAGTAAGATAAAGAGGATTCTAATCACTGCATCTAATTACAGAGATGAGTAAATCACAGTTTAACATGTCACAGTCTTAAGGAAAAAAGGACAAGGCACAATTCGAGGAGAAGCTAATGCCTTAAAGCTTGGGGAAGAAAATCTCAGATAACCTAAAATCTGCTGAACTACTTGAGAAAATGGGGCCCTTTTTCTTTCTAACTCCTGAACAAGAAATATCAGAAGCTCTTTCCAAATGATGGTATTTTTTAATTGACTAAAGTCTCCTTCGTGGGCTTTGGGGCTGCTGTCCACACACTGGGGAGGGGCAGTGTGGGTATCCCATCCGTCCCCACAGCCCCAGCCTTGTTGGCACTGGGGAGCTCCAGGAGTCCCCAGCCTTCCACTCCCACCATATACCACTGGGACCTCATCCCCCTCAGGACTGCAGAATATGCTCAATTACTGCCTATTTACTTTCTTTAATGTTAAGAAAAATATAATACTAGCACACCAGAACATTCAACTTTCCACCCTCTAACTGCGAAAGTGGTTGCCACACAGCAAAGTCAGATATTTTCACATCTACTAAATTCTAATAAAAGTTCTCAAAAACTATATTCAGTACTCAGACTTGCTAGTTAGTTTACATAACCGCCCAGTTGCATTTTGTTTCCTGGGTTGAGAAGGGGATAAAAATCACAGTACCATGCAAATTCTTGAAATCTAACAACCCTCTACCCCCACTTAATATTATCATCTTCATCTCAAAGGAAGTAGGATAGCAAAGGTTACAAGCTGTGTTCACTCATCCAGAGCTGGCCCTGAACATGTTTGTCGAATCGGCCAAGTGTCTCTTCTACTCTGCACCCACTCCCAGACCCTTTGATTCCTGAGTCTTCATCCCCCTCCTCCACTACCACCATCACCCCCCCAACCTCCCACCCCCATTATCTCTCTGCTGCCTCACCCCCCAGCCCCACAGCTCTCTCCTACAACATGAAAAGCCTTAAGTATTAACTGAGCCAGAACATTTACATTTTCTTTAAGACTCTTTAAGGCCAGAGAGAAAACTGTATTTAGATTTGTGAGTCTCTGGAAACATAATCTTTATCATTAGTCCCCAAACCTAGAGGACTTTCAGGATTATCTGGAGAGCTTGTTAAAATACAGATCCCTGGGTTTGTTCTGCAGAGCTAGACCCTTAGGGGGTTGTGGGGGGCAGCCTACCAATCTGCATGCAGGCCAGGGATCAGGAGCAGCTTGGCTGCTGGAGACCATCACATGATCCACTACCTTCTCCAAAACCAGGCCTGCCTTCCACAAGTCAGAAAAGGAGCTTGAGGGGATTAATTACCAGAAAAGGTAGAAGCCATCATAACATGTACAAAAATGGAAGAAAAGATATCAGTTATATTAACCATGAATATATTTTGCTAAACAGGATGCTGGCTTCAATTCAATCAGCTGAATCTACAAGTTGACATATTTGATCAGCGATTTGTATCCTGCAAGAAAATGGCATTGGCTATTCTTAACTTCTTCATTCCATTAGGCTATTGTAAAAGGCAGGATTTATAGGTGCATATCAAGCCCTCTCCTTTCCTTCTCTAGAAACAAGAATGAACCCTGGCCATTCCTTAAACCCAGTCTAACATGTGTTTGACATCAGACCAATGCTGAGCAATGATCACTTCCATTTTCCCCTTATTAGTAAGTAGAACCCTCATAATAAGGCCAAGTAGCATAATAATACCCTCATATAATAATAACCCTCATAATAATGCCAAAGAGGACACTCTGAAACTGCTCTCCCATCTCAGCCAGGGGGAACATCTCCCTTCACATATCCTGTCCTTTAGAAGTTCATCTAATAAACCCTGACTTTAGAGGAGGACACTCTGAGTCCAAGTTCCTACTCTGCTACTCTATGACCTTGAGCATCATACTTACGCTTGCTGGGTGGGAGCTCTCATGGCATTTGTAGAATGGGCATCCAAGTATCCAGGTCTCTGCCTATCTTCAGTGAGATGTGAGGCCCCTAGGTGTATTTCAGAAGTTACCTCAATTTAATCTCAATTTGACCAGTCCTCTACCCTGTCATCTCCCAGTTAAAACAATTTGATGCAAATGAGGGCTTTTACAGTTCAAATCTGATTGATTATTTTCAAACCACTAGTAAATTTCTATCTCAACAATAGACAATTACAATGCAATTAACCACATTATTATGAAAAATTAGGACTGTGTCTATCTGAACCATGACAACTCTTGTTGGCTGAGGAAATAATGTCAGTGGACTTCTACATAGCCCAAAGTGGGTGGATACCCTTTAGGAGGGTACAGAGGAGGAGAGTCAGGCATTAGCTGAGTAGATGTACCACATGCCCTCAAGGACCCTTCCAACCAGAGTCTATGAAATGACTGCTAATCCCAAATATTACTCATTATTATAAATTTTATTAAAGTTAATCTACTTTTCTTTACTCAAAGAAAAGTAATCTACTTTTCTTTACTTTTACATCCTTAAAAATTAGAGTCTGGTAAATCAAGTCATATTTCATGTTCAATTACTATGATTCTGCTACTCTAAGGGGAATATGTACTCTAAGGGTACATGTAAGAAACACTTACTGGCGTTAATAACCCCCTTTTGCCTATCTTGACATCCTAGATTTTTCTGACCCATTTGATCATTTTTCAAGTAGCACATCCTTGAATTTATGAATAGAGATTTTATACTTGTACAAGAGCATAAAATTATAAATTATGGAGGTTGAAGAAATGAGGTTTTTTTTGGAGTACTGTGACTCAGTCCACGGAATTGACTTAATAATCATATATTAAATGAGAGGTTATCTTTCCATTCTCAATGCATCATTTCTAAGGTGCCATTACCTTTTTGACCTATCACAAAAAAGTATAGGATCAAAACAACATTGTTATTATTGCTAAAGTTCTGTATCTGCAGGCTCATACAAGTCTGCCTGAATTATGGACAGCTGTCACAGACCGTCAATATGGCCTTGCACGGTTGTAAGTTCACTGAGAAGGTGCAGAATGTCCTTAACACAACAGTGACATCATTATGCTCACTGTAGACAAAGAACACAGCCACACATGGACAGATGCCATGCACAGCTTGGTGACCCCTTGTTTCTGTTTGCCTCTTCAGGTCCCACTTTCCACACTTTGCACTATTCTGGGTAACCTGTGTGAACTGAATCGATGAGCTTCCTTGCTCTCAGGCTTCCAGGTGGGTTCGACCAATGGGAATATCAGCAGGTCAGAGTGAAGGAGGAGAATGAGATAAAGATACTTATTTTATTGACCGTTCCTCAGCACGGTGGCTTTGGGCAGGCCTCCTGCCTCAGTGGAAGGCCCAGTACTTATCTAGGAGCCCTCGCTCCATAATGCACACTCTATCTCCCTCCCACTTCTGGCAACTACTTTTCCCCATGCTCTATCATAGCCTAGTGGTAGAATAGCTCTCTGCTGGGAGTAACCCAGCAGTTCTGCATTATGCTTTGTTGCTTTTCACAAACCCTACCCCTACATTTAAATAGTCCATTTATTAATCTTTCTTCAGTTATCCATCTTGAATATGCCATCTGTTTCCTGGCAAAGACCTGAATAATTTGCTCCTTACGTCACAATTTATAACCTGGACCAACTTCTAAGGTACATCAGGGCATGCTTTTCTGTAACACTGGGGTCTACAGCCAATAGCTCAGATTCTAGTAACAGATCCAGGCTTCTGACCACAGCAAGAGAGGTCAGACCAAGAAAGGGTCAGAGCCAATGCCCAGCACATAGGTTGCAAGACACAACAAAGTCTGGGAGCCGAAAAAAATGGAACTGGGCTAAGAGGGATGAGACACTTGCAAGGGGAGCTGGAGCCATGTCCAACCCAAGACTAGAGGCACAGAGAACTACTAGTTCAAGTGCCAAGTGGTATTCCAATCTGGGGCAAGGCAGGGAGGTAATCAGCTACAGCTGAATAAGAGGCATTCCGTGCAAGTCCAGGAGCGCAGGTGGCTGGCAGGGCGCAGGTCTCTGATGACTCAAATATGGAGAGAACTTGAGTTCAAAGCGGAAATCTACTCAAGAAATAAAACACTGTGGGAGGGAGGGGTGGAGAGGAACTCTTCTAATATCACTGAGGAAGAGGCGCACATGGCAGGACTCCCCCACAGAAGAGCTAAGCTGTCAAGGCTCAGAATGAGACCAGATGCAAAAGCTGACCAAACCAGATCAATGAGCACATGTCCTTGGACTCCTTAAAACCATCTGCCTGGAGTCAGGAATGGAACTGAAATCTTGGAAGGACAGAGCTGGAAAGGTGGGGAAGGTGGAGGATAGGAATTAAATAAACCCAGTTGCCAGGATGAAAGGGATTCTTGAGCAGGATAACATGAAGGCTACTAGACACCATCCTACTTAATCCTGCCTCAGGGATTTCACTGGGGAGGCGGGGATGGCCTCTCTCACCAAAAGGCAGGAATTTAAAAAGAAAAGGTGATTTTCTATGTGTCTAGCACTTACTGAGGACTTCCTATGTTCTACAAGTGGGCTTTGCATGCACCTTCTCATTATATGCACACGACCCAACAAGGTAGATAGTACTATCGCCTTCATTTCATGGATGGGGAAACTGAGGCTTATAGAGGATAAATCATTTTCCTAAGATTATATGGGAAGTTTGTGATAGAGCTAGGATTCACACCTGTGCTAAGGTCTCCCTGCTGATTGCTAAGACAGAGTCTCTGTAGTAACATAAAAGAGTCAATTAAGGCTGTGCCTATCAGTCACTGGCAGAGTGTATGCGAGTAGAAGGCATATGGTATGTGTTTTTATCTAGACAAACAACCGCATAGTTGTAAGCCCTTAGGGAGTTATGTTCTGCTGCAGAGCATTCTCATATGTTATTGTTAGGACAATAATTTCATTGTTTTCACACTGCAGTGTTATCTTTCACCAGGAGAGAAGGTTTGCCTGCTTTCTCATCAGACCTGGTCCACTGAAATATGACATTCAAAATTCTTCTAATTACCCCCCTTACAAGGCAAGTCACTTTTTGGGCTCCCTGTCAAGGTGAACAGTGGAGAGAAGGTGGGAGGAAAGGACATTTGTAATGGCACACTGGATTTTCAAAAGCTTTCAGACTGCTTTTAAGCTGCAGCATCCTTTTATGAACACATCTTAGAACCTCAATACGTAAGCTTCACAGAATCAGAACTTCTCTGGTCAAAGTTTCAGAAGCACGCCCAAAACACTGCCAGCATCACCTTCCTAATTACTCTGAAGTTCAAGTTAAAAACACTGATCTTTTGGCAGTTTTTACAAAACTCCAGATAGTCTTACTATAGGATCCAGCAACTGCACTCCTAGATATTTGCCTAAATGAGTTAAAAACTATGTCTACTCAGAAACCTGCATGCAAATGTTAATAATAGCTTTATTGATTGCCTCAAGTGGAAGCAATGAAGATGTTTGCTCAGTAGGTAAAAAGTATATAAACTGCGGTGCATCCATACAAGTGGGTATTATTCAGCGATAAAAATAAATGAACTACTGAGCCATGAAAAGACATGGAGGAACCCTAAATGTGCATTACTGAGTGAAAGAAGCCAGTCTGCAAAGACCACATATTATGATTCCAATGTATGACATTCTGAAAAAGGCCCAACTATTGTAATAAGGTAAAAACATCAGTTGTCAGGAGATAGAGGGCAGGGGGACAGAATGAATAGATGAAACAGGATATTTAGGATGGGGAAACCATTCTGTATGGTACTGGAGTGGCAGATATATGACATTATGCACTTAGCAAAAGTCTCTGGAACTATACAACATTATAAAGAGTAAAACCTAGTTAAAGATAATGTATCAACTGCTGGTGGGACTGAAAACTGGCACAGCCACTCTGGAAAACAGTATGGAGGTTCCTCAAAAGGTTAAAAACAGAACTACCCTACGACCCAGCAACTGTGCTACTAGGTATTTACCATAGGACACAAACACAGTGATTCGAAGGGGCATCTGCATCCCAATGTTTACAGCAGCAATGTCCACAATACTGAACTGTGGAAAGAGCCCCGATGTCCATCGACAGATGAATGGATGAAGAAGATGTGGTATAGGGGCACCTGGGTGGCTCAGTGGGTTAAGCCTCTGCCTTCAGCTCAGGTCATAATCCTGGGGTCCTGGGATCGAGCCCTGCATCTGGCTCTCTGCTCAGCAGGGAGTCTGCTTCCCCCCTCCTCTGCCTACTTGTGATCTCTCTCTCTGTCAAATAAATAAATAAAATCTTTTAAAAAAAGAAGAAGAAGAAGACAACATGTGTGCGTGTGTAATGGAATATTATTCAGCCATCAAAAAGAATGAACTCTTGCCATTTGCAATGATGTGGAAGAAACTAGAGGGTGTTAAGCTAACTGAAATAAGTCAGAGAAAGACAAATACCACAATATTTCACATATGTGGAATTTAGGAAACAAAACAGATAAACATAGGGGAAGGGAAGAAAAAATAAAATAAGATGAAAACAGTGAGGGAGGCAAACCATAAGAGACTTAACCATAGAAAACAAACTGAGGGTTGCTGGAGGGGAGATGGCTCAGGGGTGGAAAATCTGGGTGATGCGAATTATGGAGGGCACATGATGTAAAGAGCACAGGGTATTATATGCAACTGATGAATCCACTAAACTCTACCTCTGAAACTAATAACACAGTATATGCTAATTTCACTGAATTTAAGTAAAAAGTTTTTAATAAAAGATAATGTATCTGTACTGGTTCATCATTTATAAGAAATGGACCACACCAATGCAAGATGCTAATAATAAGGGAAAATGAAAGGAAAGGGAATATATGGGAACTCTCTTTACTTCCTCCTCAATTTTTCTGTAAACCTAAAGCTGGTCAAAAGAAATATGAAGTTCATTAATTTTAAGAAGAAATACTACTTTCAACAAATACTAAGTGTTCAATAGGCTTTAATAAATGCTTACTGAATAAAGTCACTGATTCAACACTAAACTTGGTTCATTCTGACACTGGGCATCTCTTTGAGAACAGACTGTTGCATTCTGTTCACAGGTTAGCATGGTTAGCCAGCTTTCATGCATGTGGGAGGCACAATAATGGGCCCTCAAAGATGTCCACACCCTCCTCCTCTAGACCTGTGAATATGTTATCCTACCTGGCACTGAGGACTTTGCAGATGTGATTAAAGTTAAGGGCCTTGAGATGAAGAGATTATCCTGAATTATTCCAGTGGGCCTAATCTAATTGCAAGACCTTAAAAGCAAACCTGTCCCTGGTCAGTGAGAAGGAATGTGACCACAGAAGATGAGCTGGGAGATGCAGCAACGTTAGGTTGGAAAATGAAGGAGTTGGGGGGCCGCAAGTCCAGGAATGTGGGCCGTCTCTAGGAGCTGGAAAAGTCCAGGAAAGAAATACTCCCTAGAGTCTTCAGAAAGGAAAAGTCCCTGCTGACACCTTGATTTTAGCCCACTGAGATCCATGTAGTTCTAACCTACTAAACCATAAAATAATAAATGTGTGTTATTTTAAGCCATTAAATTTATAGAAATTTGTTAGAGCACAGTAGAAAACTAATACAATGCATGTATGAATCAGAAACAAATCTTAAACTACTGCCTTACCCCTCCAGTGAAATGCAAACCCCTTCCCCAAGGAAATAATCTAAGCTCCCCATTTCCTAATCAATGATTACCCATCTAGTCATAAACTTAAGCAGTTTATTACAGTGAGACTTAATGCATGAGCTCATCAAGAAACATTTTTCAGAGTAATGTTTACACTTTTTGACTTAAAAAGAAAAATAAAAAACTTCCATCTCCACTGACTCTTTTCTGTTGGGGGGAGGGGTACAAGTTAGATATACTGTAAAGAGCTTCTGCTTAGGAGCCAAACTCTGAATCTCAGCTCCTTGTGAGCTTTTGGTTATATACAAAGTACTTAGCCTGAGCTTCCACGTCTTACTGGGAAGGGATAAAATAATAATCATACACAAAAATACAAAATATATAGTGACACATATGAAGTAATCATAATGTACAAAACATTTTCAGGAAAATACTGGAGGAAGTGTTAAGCTGTTCCTGTTTTTGACAATGTTCACTGAATACACGATATACTGGTGCCTCTAAGTAAACAGCAAGTATCAGACATGCCAGTGGGACAGTGGAAAAGTGAAAAGGAATGGGTAAATAGTAGGAGAGGCAGTTTATAATCTATCAACACATGTAGTTTCCCATTAAAAAAAAAAAAGCACTAACATGAGATAATATATTATTGTAGGCGTGAGCCCCGTCATTCCAAACTCCAAAACCTGCCTATCCCTGATGTTTCTGAAAATGCCTCTGCTCCTGGTAATTCACCAGCCTCTGCATCTTCAAGATGTTTTCTGTTTAAAATTCATTGATAAAGCAAAGACCCCTGCAGCAGAACGAGATCAATACCCTGTATCTCTCTCTAAAAAGCAGAAAAGGTAAACCTCCATTGTTCAGAGTTCTGATTGCTTTTAACCCATCGGGCCTGTCACATGCACCACAAAAGCTGCCCTAGGTAATTCACCTGCAAAGGTGAGGCTTTCACCAGGCAGCCTAGCGAAAGGTGATTCCAATGAGAAATGCTGAGATTTCTCTTTCCTAAGAGCTTTGCAAAACACTATACTATTTTTTTCCTTCCTAGAAAATGCTCAAATTATTCTAAAATGTAATCACCAGGCATGTTCCCATGAACACGAAAAACATAATGCATCCTTGTAAAAGCAGCACCAAAGGCTTCATGCCCCGTGGGAGTGGGTGAGGCATCAGTGGAGCAAGGCATTCACTGGTACATATCTGTTTCTGAGGATTGTCACAGAACACTGAAAACAAGATAAAGTCATTACCTGATTAAAAAGGTATTTGACAACTCATAAGGTTTTGTTTTAGTATACAAATAAGCACTCTGCTTTGAGAATACCAACTTGGTGTGTGTGCACTTTTGTTTTGAGCTTTATGAGATAAAACTATAAAATAATAAGATCATGCCAGGACTTAAACATTCTCAACACATATATCTTCCAGAATCCTTGAAAGCTACATAATTTCCATAATGCTATTGTCATCAAAACATTTTTCTCTCTTTGAGGATCTGCATTCTGAACTCAGGCATATCCTTCTGATACAATCTTATTACTTCCAGATGTTGGTATCGCGAGTGATGGATCTGATTTTTGGGAAGAATCCAAAGTCACTCGAAGCCCGGTTTGATTAGCAAGGTAGGTTATCAACAGGGATAGCGCATATGGATCAAAAACAAGGTTTAAAGATAAAATGATAACACTGGGTTTTTTTGGAGGCTCTGGCCAACTGGACAATGAGAGAGCTCCAAAAGGGAAGATTAAAAGGAGACTGAGAAATGATGTCACCAGACTAGGAGTATAGGATTTCAAAGTGACTATTTGAAAAGGAGAAACCTTCCCTTATTACATGCTACAGCATCTGTATGGGAAAGAGAGGGGAAAGTCTCATAATTTTCAAGCAGTAGTTCTTAAATATGTGGTCTCAGAATTCCTCTATACTTTTAAAATTATCGAGGACTCCAAGGAACTTCCATTTATTTGAGTTCTAGCTATTAATGTTTAACCATATTAGAAATTAAAACTGAGAAATGTGTAAAATGTTGATTCATTTCAAAATAATAATAAGAAATCCACTACATGTTAATAGAAGTAATATAGTTTTATACAAAATGACTGCATTTTCAGAACAAAAGAAAATTTAGTAAGAATGGTATGGTTTCGGGGTACCTGGGTGGCTCGGTGGGTTAAGCCTCTGCTTTCAGCTTGGGTCATGATCTCAGGGTCCTGGGATCAACCCCCACATGGGGCTCTCTGCTCAGCGGGAAGCCTGCTTCCCCCTTCTCTCTCTGCCTGCCTCTCTGCCTGCTTATGATCTCTATCAAATAAAAAATAAAATCTTAAAAAAAAAAAAAAAAGAATGGTATGGTTTCACATCTTTGCAAATCCCTCTAATGTCTGGGCTCAGAGAAAACTACCAGATTCTCACACCTGCTCCCACATTCAATCTGCCCCATGTCACGTGTTGTGTATTCTGGAAAAACACCATGAGAGAATGAAAGTGAGAAAGACAGATACTACCATAACATAATGACGAAAATAGCTCTGATCTGACAGGCTCCCTGAAGGAGTCTCAGGACTGCTAGATTTCCTCAGATCACAAGGGAAAACCACCACTTTATTGTCGTGTCACCACTAGCTGAAATGTGACAATAAATACAACTGTGTGTGTGTGTGTGTGTGTACACGTGCAAATACAGATGAGAATTCAGAAGCTCTGTAATATTACTCTGAGGAAAACAGATGTTTCAGTCTTCACGTTTCTCACTTTACTTTGTACCCTAACAGGGCCTTGTGTTCATCTGCCCAGCAGCTCAGCTAAAACCTCGTCACCTCCTCTACTCCTCAGCTGCACTCCGTTTGTGCCCCGAGTGTCCTTGTCTGCAGTTAGCCCAGCACTTTAATTTGCTGCAAGGAGAATGAGCCAGAGGAGCTGCTGGGACCGTCCGTTGCAGGTCTGCTGCTTAAGGAAACCATTTGGTGGCTAAATGCGGGGAGGGCAGCCCAGACTTTTTCCTTGTTATTTTCCCCAGTAAAACAATACCAGTTTACTCACTGTTATTCCAAATACACAGACTATTGTCACTCCAAAGTGACCACTGGTAGTACTTAGCAGATCAGCCATGGCAGACCTGAGACACCCCTCCACAAATCACAAGGAAAGAGGGGCTGGATTGGGGAGGCGGGGGTATGCACCCAGTTTCCAGAACTCCAAAAGCTGCAGACAAGGTCTCTCAGTCAGCCAAGAAGGCATTTCTCGGACCCTTTGCTGACATGGTAGAAAGGTTCTGAAAATGAACATGACTGGGACCAAACATTCCAGGAAAATATTACAGATTTCAGAGAACTTTCATCTCGGCACACACAAATGGAGTTCTCTCTGTGTCCCAGGCACTGTTCTAAGGATTTGCTATCTTAGCAGAAAGAGCATTCAACTGAGAATCCAGGTATCTGGGATCTGGTCCCTGGGCTGCATCTAACTAGCTGTGTGTCCCCAGACAAATCACCTAACCACTCTAACCTCAAGATTGCTCATAGGCACATAAGTAAAAATGAGGACATTGAAACAAACGAATTCTAATGCTCTTTGCATTCTAAAATTCTACGATCCTTTTTTGAATGATTTTTAAAATTTATTTATTTATCTGAGAGAGAGAAGGAGGAGAACCAGAAGGAGAGGGAAAAGCCGGTTCCACGCTGAGCACAGAGCCGATGCAGGGCTCGATCTCACAACCCTGAGATAAAGACCTGAGCCAAAATCAAGAGTTGGATGCTCAATTGACTGAGCCTTCCAGGTGCCCCGAAAATTCTATGATCTTAAAGCCTGATGGTATATAAGCCTACAAGTATATAAGCAGAAGAAAAACAACATTTTTTAATGAGTTCAGAAGGAAGACTGCAGAGCCCAATTCTCTTATAATGGGGAATAAGGTCCAGGATTCTTTTCAGCAGTGTGGGTACCCATCCGTGGAATGGAGGTGTTGACACACAAAGCAGACATCATATAGAAATGATTCCCAGGCCTCAGGAGCTAAGGGCTGTGAGCACTCCCCACCCCTACCAAGTATGGCTGCTTTCCAGGGACTCTGCCCTTCGCTGTTCAGGATCTCATTATTCCCAGTGCTCCAGACGGAACACATGAAGCCCCGTGATGCTGAGCATATGGCCTGGCTCAAGAAGCACTCCCTGTACAGAGAAATGGGACATGTCACAGAGACAAAAACACCTGGTTGTAGCCATGATTCTCAATAGAATTTTCCTTATCCTTGAAACACGTGAGCACTGCTGATGTTAAGCCTTCAGCTAAACAAGAAAATGGTAGTAGCCTATGGACCATATTCTCCTGAATGACATTCTCTCCCCCTTTCAGCTCTGCCACAAGCTCACATGAAATATCAAATTGCTTGCAGCTCATATTGAATAATGAATATGCCCGCCTCAGCCTATCAGCAAGTCTTCAGCAGTCCGCCTGGGGAACAGGGGGAGATGTTAGAGGTTTGCAGGCCAAGCACAAAATTGAAGACAAGCTTGAATTAATAATTTGCTTATTTCTATACATGTGCTTCAAAATAAAGTGCAAATTGAATAAGGTAATAACAGAGCTTGAGAGGGGGAAAAAAATGCTTCCTTTCGCAAACTGCTGACACTTCAATTTCATGATCTCTCACCACGCTGAGCGTGATTTGCAACTGTGCTATCTCTATGTCATCATGTGGAAACGTCTTCTGGTCTTCCTGAAAATGAATGGAAAACAATTCCATGGAGCTTTAGAAAATAAGAAATTAAGCCTCTCATTTGAAGCTGATTTTTTCAAGAACACCATTTTCTAAAATTGTGCTCTGTGGACTTTTGCCGTTCAATGACCTGAGCATTCCTTGGAAATCTCAGGGAAGTTTCATACATTGTCTATGTCCGGTTACCTCAGCTTTTTCCTACAAGAATCTCCATCATGTTCCTGCTAATCATAACCACATACATACTTTAGGAGCCATGTTTTTTAATTAATCACTTTCAGGGTACATTTGCCCCTAATATGTTGGTGCCTAAAAACGTAGGTCCATTTACCTTTGCCTTTTTCATTGCTGTCTCCCTTACATCATAATCAGGCACTTGTAGAAGAATGAAAACAATGAATGTTTGAATCCAGTCCCAGGATCCTAACCCATCTAATTCACTGGAAGATGGGTACACACACCCATGCACACACATATCCACACACAGCCAGATACAATTTTAGATTCTAAATATCGAAAGACTCACATCCCTAATAAACCCCAGAGGAGGAACAAGCTGAAGACATCCCCTATCTCCTAGTTTCCTTGGAATAGAGCCCTCTGTGAGTGGTGTGGGGCAGCTCGAAGGGACCCTCTCTCCTGTGTATGGTGGGCAGTGCCTCACAAAGATCACCAGGGTTAAGATCAGAAAACTCCCTTCAAACACACTTTCCCTTGGTAAAAGTGCTTCCTTGTCTCCTGCACTCCCCTCCTGACCCCTTCACTGGATCATGCTCTGTCAGTCCGCTGTTAGCTTCCTTATTCAAGATGGGGTTAGATTACCTTTGCATGTGCTCCCACAGCACTTACCAGTCCAGATTACAACTGCCTAATCACTGGTCTACAATTTCACTAAAATCTAAGCTCCTGTAATACAGGGACTCCAGCTTGTTGGGTGTTGCATCCCCAGCACTCTGTCCGTTGCCTGGCATTAAACAGGAACAAATTACTGGCTGAATGAATGAGTGAACAAATGAACACACTTAGACAAGTCTGACAATTCACTGTTATCCAGAGGAAGGAAAGGAAGGCAGACAGAGGAAATGAAGACTATGGATCTAGAGATTAATGACAGGATGTTATGTCTCCCACATCCAGGTTACTGGTTTGCATCCAAACTTCGTAGGTGACTCATAAAACCCAGCATCAATAAATTCCTATTTGGTCAAAGGTACTCATACCACTTCTAGAGGCCAATATCTAAAGCCAGAGGAAATGAAAAATCATTGTTGTCCTTTTAATTATCAATACTGTCCAAGATAAAAAGTGTTGGTTGGACAGTAGAGGCTAATAATCACCTTCCCTCTAGAGGCAGCCTCAGCACCTCTTGGCAATTACAATCCACAAAAACCCAAACATGGATGTTCATTTTACATCATTTTTTGTCTTTCATTAAGAAGCCCAGAGAAGGGACACCTGCGTGGCTCAGTTGGTTGAACAGGTGACTCTTGATTTCGGCTCAAGTCATGTTCTGAGGATCCTGGGATCCAGTCCCACATTGGGCTCCACACTCAATGGGGGAGTCTACTTAGGTTTCTTTCTCTCCCTCTGCCCCTGCCCTGCCCTGCCCTGCACCCATGCAGATGCTCTCACACACTCTCTCTCCCTAAAAATAAAATAAGAAACCTTAAAAAACAAAATAGAGACCCAGATAAGGACAAAAATAAGGAAGATGACCTAGCAAGACCAATGATAACCACACCTTCCTCCTTCGCGGGCAGACCACTGTATCTAAAAATTAGAAATTGATCTAGGTTAAGACTCTGCAACAAAATCTTAGAGACGTTTTAAGAAGCAGAAAGAAAAACATGATCATGAGACATTATAAGCTACAGGTCAGAGTGAATATCAAGTCACTTAATTAACTAGTATCTTCCTTGTTATCCAATCTGGAAGTCTGGACTCATTCTTGTCTCATGATTGACTTGTCCTTCTCTACTACCACCCCATCTAACCAACCACCAAGAACTATTGATCCTACCTTCTAAATATCTCACTTTCCATTGCCAGTACCTTATTCCATCATTATCTACTGCTTACATTCTGTATTACCCAGGTTAAATAATGCTTGCTACTTTAACAAACAAGCTCTAAAACCTAGGTGTCTGAACACAATAAAAACCTTTTTCTCTACCCAGCAAAGTGCAATGAGGGTTGGTGCTTGGGCCCCTGTTACAAACTGTTGTCCAGAGACCCAGGCTCTTCCTCTCCTATGGCTCCACAATCTTCCCGGGCTTTTGAGTCCTCCACTGGGTCTTCTACTTCTGGCTAGCCTATGAGGGAAAAGAGAGAGCATTAAGAGTTGCCAAGCATGGGAGGGGCCAACATCTCATCCACTTTCAGTCCTTGGCCACGACCCAGCCATGGAGCCTTATCAAACTGTAAAAGAGCTAGAGAAATAACCAGAAAGAAAAACAGGTGTTTATTGGCCAGCATTAGCATTCTCGGCCCACAGATCTCCTCCTATCTGTCCTTGTCCTAACTACACCATTCTAAGCCAGTCTTCATGTGGCAGATGAAATGGAAAAAAATTCTGATCACATTACTCTCCAGCTGCAAACCTTTCAATTGCCATCACTGCTCTTAGGATAGACACCCAAATCCTTCTCATGGTTTTTCAGTCAGCATGTGATCAAACAAGAAGGACCGCCATGATAAAGCAGTCTATGTCAGCTGTTGCCTCCACTTCTAGTTCTGAGCCTGAAGTTACCATAGATCAAAGACCCACCAGACTGGTGATCGGAAGGCCAGCTGGATATACACAAGAGCAAGAACACTCTGGAACCTTTGAGGATGATCCAGGATCTACAAGGACGTTGGGAAACTGTGAGGACAAACTGGGACCCCTATGTCACTCACTACCCCCACCCTCAACTTAAGCCATGGAGCTGCACGTGCCCTTAGCCCAGAGCTTGAGGAAGCTGAAGGAAGAAATCCAGTGGGGGTGGTAGATCTAGGAGCTGCCCCACACCAATGAGATGAGCGGGCAGATCTCAGTGCACAAGCTTCCACAGCACATAGAGACCTGCACCAAACCTCACAGCACGGAAAGTATGGCTGATGCTTCACTTCTGCCTTCGAAGTCTCCCACAAAATGTCTCTATGACCTACACTAATCCAGAAGCATACAAGGAAAAGACTTCTGGGAAACATGATACAGCTTCAGTAAGTGGGCACGGGTCCAAAGCCATCACACCCGACCTGTAAGACCTGGCATGATCTAGCCCCTGCCTATTTCTCCATCCTTGCCTGAGTGAATTTCTCCCCTTTTTTATTATTTAAAGGTCACTCCCCGCAGAAAGATTCCCTTGACCAAGATCTTCTTTAAAAATACTTAGTGCTCTCCTAATTGCTTGTTCAAACTCTAACTTTACCCTTGACTACAAGCTCCAAGAGACAGGGACTATGTGTACAGTATGCACTACTATATCCTAGTCCCGTATACAGAAAGCACTCACTAAAGAACTCATGAAGGAAAACTGCTTGGTGTATCGATGGGCCTCTTCTTAGGTAGAATTCCAATTAGGTCACATAGTATGATATGTATCCACTTTATTTTCAAAGAATCTCTAGAGTAAGAAAAACAGCCACTTGAATGAGAATTCAATCCAAAATCTGACATCCATTTTCATTGTATCTCACCTAAATCTTTAATGCCTTTAAAATTACCCAATGAAGTTCCTATATAAGAGATATAGTCCACTAAATTATTATATATTAGCATCAAGGAAGATAAGTAATTCTCTCTTTCGGAGATTTATTAGAAATAGTACACAGCTAACATTTCTACATTATATTAGAACCACCTGCCCAAAAGCAGGGAGATGGCTTCTATGACCCTTTAGGGAAATCCCCGTTCAATGAGCCTATCAAAGTTATTTTACTAGCACAGCTGTGTAAGATTAATCATCTTTGTGAATTCTTAATTGCTGTGGTCAGACAACCCCCAGAGAGTAATCATACACCGTGGCAGAATTCACGCTCCTTTTTCATTCTTCCATGATAAAGAAGAAGGAAGAAGCAGTAGTTCACTACCATTTTCTCATTAATTCATTCAAGAAATAATTATGGGTGTTTCCTGCAGGGTAAGTCATCATACAAAGATGACTAAAGGAACTCAGAGTCTAGCAGGGAGAAAGGCAAGTAAACAGACAAAGTTGGTATTGCTTTAGAGGTATTCAAAACTAGCAGCTTCAATTTTAAAAGAAGTGACCAAAATATCACAGCAAGTACTCAGGAGATGTAAGCTGTATGTCAGACAACAATATAGGTTATACCAAATGACATACTGACTCCCAATAACAGCTCTGTAAGGTAGGGATTCTTATTATTCCCCCCCATTTTCACAGAGGAGAAAGCTGGGCCTCAGAGAGACCAAGTCACTTGCCCATGGCCACGCAGCAGGTCTCCAGAGCCCACTGATTTACAGCAATGCCACTCTGCCTCAACCTATCTTCCTTAATATTCTATAATCCCTCCATGACTGTCAGACCTAATAATTATGAATTAAGTTATCAGAAGTTCAATGATTAATCTTCAAAATATAATGAATTATCAGCATTTTAATAAAATGGCATTTAAAATCTATAGAGGTCAAATTTGTAAACTCTTCCATTTGTGAATATAAGTACCTACACAGTCTTAAAAGATGAATAGAAATTATTCCCCAGAAGGAACTCCAGTCCTTGGCCATACCCCATTCTTGTCTGCATCAGTGCTTCTCCCTTTAGCGAGGGCTGAGTGATGTAGGAATCCTCCACTGCCACAAGTCACCACAAGTCACCACTTTTGGCAGGGGACAAGGAACAAAGGGCTACCCAACAATTATACACTGAGATAGTTTCCACCCTTCTTCTTCAATCCTGGGACTTCCTCTAGCAGCATCTTTGGAGAAAGAGACTGACTTCAGCTCTGTCCTAAGTGGAAGATGGAACAGAGCATATACAGAAAATGTGGTTCTTTTCATTCCATCAGGAGACATAAGGAGGCATTTCAAAAAAACATTTCTGCAGTGCCTGGGTGGCTCAATTGGTTAACAGTCTGCCTTTGGCTCAGGCCATGTTCTCAGGGTCCTGGGATCAAGCCCCACATCGGGCTCTCTGTTCAGAGGGGATCCTGCTTCTCCTTCTCCCTCTGCCTTCCACTTCCCCTTCTTATGCTCGCACCTCCCCCCAAGAAATAAATAAAATCCTTTTAAAAAAACCATTTCTCATTGAAATGAATTCAGATCAGCATCTAGAGTCCTCTTACGGTGGTACCGCTGCAGTGTCTAGTATATTCCCTCACCTGTCCAGCTCCAGTTGGTCCACACTGGATGCTATAGAAGCCCAGTGGGGTGGCCAGAAAGGCTTCCCAGAAAATGCTGAGCTCAAAAAACATAACATGATAAATCCACTGGAGAATCCAAGTAGTTCCCTATGACCGGAGGATAAAGGAGTGGGTAAAACAGAGGGTGGGCATGAGATGGGGCAGTCCTAGAGATGAATCTAGAGACATAATCAGGGGCTACATCACTGAGGGTGTATAGACTTGTCTCTGGAGGCTATGGAGATCTGCTGGAGAAGACCAACCAGGGAAGATCTCTCTGGCAGTGGCAGCATAGAAGACAGATCAAAGTTCTTTTTGTAGGACTTGTGTGGTGATCTAGCATTGGAGAAACAGCCCAACCTACTTAGTGAAGGTTCCCCATTGCCCTTAATAATAACAGATCAAGGGGCACCTGGGTGGCTCAGTGGGTTAGGCCGCTGCCTTCGGCTCAGGTCATGATCTCAGGGTCCTGGGATCGAGTCCCGCATCGGGCTCTCTGCTCAGCAGGGAGCCTGCTTCCCTCTCTCTCTCTCTCTATCTGCCTCTCCATCTACTTGTGATTCCTCTCTGTCAAATAAATAAATAAAACCTTTAAAAAAAAAATAACAGATCAAAATAAAAGATAAGAAGGGTCTTTTTTTTTTCCTTTTCTTTAGCAATGATCACAGAATACACAAAAGCCTAAGTCAGGTTCAAACATTGACAGTAAAACTCAGTGGGATTCACAGCTTCCAAAAGAGACTGTCTGGGAAAAGACTGATGAGAAGCAGAGATCTGGCCATGAGAAGTGTAGAGTCTCTCTAAACTTTTTTACAAAGGGATAGATAATAGTCTTGAAATGGAGTCCAACTGCTGACAAGAAAGCATCAGAAATGCTTAGATGACCTATATTGGGGACTGACTTTAAAATATGGGTAGGAAGACAAAGAAATGTACAGAACTCCCGTCTGTCCTCTCTCCGTGACGGTGTGCACAGAGGTACCGTGGGAGTGGAGTGCATGCATCAAGGGCAGCCTAGGATCTTTTGTCTCCTAACATCTGATCGGGGAAGTTTTTATGATACTTTCCAGTACATAGTAGTTAAATTGAACAAATATTATGACCACAATAAAACACATTCTTATCATTGCAACATAAATCAGCAACCGCTACATTGTGAGGGAGCTGCCCCCACAAGCACAGAGATGCTGTGAGCTAGCATCCATGGGAGAAGTTTAAAGGTAAAGCCACAGCATCAAATGTCATTTAAAATCAAAACACCACAAAGTTAAAACCTGTTCCCTCCAAGGCTTTCATGTAGCTTTTCGAACTTTTTAGAAAAAGCTTTTCCTTCTAGCGGATCGCTAAAAAGCCACCTACATAAAACCTGCTAATAAGGACTCCACTGGAGAGCCTCGCCATAAAATAAGGAATGCTTTGGAGCTCAATGGAGATTCACTCCTGCCACACGCAGCTTGGCCACACAACTCCACTCAATCCCAGTACACATGTTTTCAATTACAAACTGGAGATTTCTATCAGACTCAAAATCAGTTGTTTTATACTGCTGGCATGGGAGAAACTCTTTGAGGAGAGAAAATGTCCACAGCTCACATAGCCAGACTTCTCAGGAAGATGCACCTCCCCACACACACCATGTCCATCCAAGGAGGGGAAAGCACTGAGACTCTGGTAAAGTGAAATCCATTTTGCAACTTTGGTTTGAATTCCTTGAGTTATAGCACCTTCTTGAAATAGTGAAATCAAAGTTGCATTTTAAAATAATCTAACAAGCACTTCTTTTTTATAGGCTCTTTGGCACATGGCAAATTTGAGACAACAGGAGCATTCACATTCTGCTCTTTCTAGGGCTTAAGATGGTCAAAATAAAGTAGCTCTGGGGTGTCCCAGTGGCTCTGTTGGTTAAGCATCTGCCTTCGGCTCAGGTCATGTTCTCAGGGGCCTGATATCAAGCCCTTCGTCAGGCTCCCTGCTCAGTGGGGAGCCTGCTTCCCCCCTCTCTCTGACCCTCCTCCCAGTTCGTACTCTCTCTGTCTCAAGTAAAAAAAAAAAAAAAAAGAAGAAGAAGAAGAAGAAGAAGAAGAAGAAGAAGAAATAGAGAAAAAAAAAAGAAAAGAAAAAGAAAAAAATTAGAAAAAATAATAAGAGTCTATTCAAAAAAATTAAAAAGTAGCTCTGAAGGCAGTCTGGGGAACTTCTAAGGAAAATGGGTTCAGGGAATGTTGCTCTTTCTAGATTTGGAGCCATCCAAGCTTATGAATTTACCAAGTTACTAGCTCCCTTTTTTTTAAAAGATCTCATTTTTGTGGGATGACTGAAGACTAGTGTAATTTTGGAGAATTTTTTTAATTCAAAGAAACAAATCCCCCCAACATGGAAAGTGGTAATTGGCTCTATAAATATTTCTTTTTTAAGCTAGAAAATACTGAACACATAGCAGATGTTCACTCAATCCTTATAGCGTCCAATAAGGTACATGTTCTTATCTTACAAGTGAGGAAATTAACGTTCAGGCAGGTTAGTTACATCATTCAATACAACACAGCTGGTAAGGGATGGTGGTAGGATCTGAACCCAGCACTGTCTGGGGGTTCATTGCTGTGACACGGTGTCACCCCATCAGAAATGGCGATAGAATAATATATTATGTTTTTTTTTTTTTAAAGATTTATTTATTTATTTATTTGACAGAGAGAAATCACAAGTAGATGGAGAGGCAGGCAGAGAGAGAGATGGAAGCAGGCTCCCTGCCGAGCAGAGAGCCCGATGCGGGACTCGATCCCAGGACCCTGAGATCATGACCTGAGCCGAAGGCAGCGGCTTAACCCACTGAGCCACCCAGGCGCCCAGAATAATATATTATGTTAATAAAAATAATTTTTAAAAAAAGAAATGGCAACGGGAGACACACTGGCGTGAGGCCTCCATTTTCTCTCTACTGATGCATCAAGGGACAAAACCAGCTCATTAAACAGAGCAATATTCATAACCACCATGCCTCTACTTTTTTACCAATCACTCCAATTACAGAAGGCATGTATTCTAAGAGAAAAGTAACTCTATTGTTTTTGCAATAAATACGTATACATAAACGTGTGCAAATGAGATCGCTCTGGTTTTCACTGACCCTTCTAAAGCCTGATGCGCAGACCACATCGGTGCACTTCAGACAACCAGCGTGTTTCCTGGTGCCCCACACAACCACTGTATTCATTATGTACATGGGGAAGGGCACTGACTTCACTTGCATACTTAACCTTTTATAAGTCTGTCTTTTCTCACAAAAGGTAACAAGACATCCTTTGTCATACACACAGCAGAAACATTAATCCATTTTCAGGTTTGGAGCCTGCTATATACAGTAAGGGGCAACACATTCAGCCTCATCCAGGTTAAGGGCACAGGTGCAGGGAACCAAAGTCGAGGGGTTCTCCCGAGCCCGCTAACAGTTCACCCTCAGCACCACGGCAAAGAAAATCGCACTTCCTCAGCACCCGTTTTCTGGCTCTACCTGATTGCAAGTTTCCCACCCAACACAGAGTTAACAATGTATAATACATTTTCATTGCCCCAGATAATGCAGGAAAAAGAGTTAGAAAATTCTCAGGGCAACCTGCAAGAGGAACTCAAATCAACCTTGTAAAGAGCGACCACGTCTGGTTCTATACTAATTGCCATGTAAATTAACAAAAAGCGCAGCCCCACCAGCTAGGAAATGTTTTCTTCACAGACCATCAGCGAAGTGGCCCCAGAAGCCTGAATAACATCATGCCTGTTTCTTTAGACAATAAAATGCCAAAGTTTTTCTTTTGCTGTCAGCAAATGATGAATACATGTGGTACCGATTATTTAATACCACTAGACCACCAGGGAAGAAGATTTAGGTGAACTGCGGCAGAACTATGCCATTTATTTTTATTACCATGCATTAAAAATTACGTTTACAGATAATTGTTTTTCTCCTTCCAATAAAGCAAGATAAAAAAAAATCCAGAAGAATATTTAATAATACTGGACCACCAGGGAGGAATTTTTTAAAAAGTTGATTTTTTTATTGAAAAATTAGATTTGCTGTTTTAAAATTTCCAATTATTTTTAAGTGCAATTTGTGAAGAAATTATTTTAAACCAGGGCAGTATGAATTTTCTGCTGGGGGAGTGTCTCACAGATTAAGTTACTCTTTTAACAAGAGTAATTACCTAATCAAATCACCCCTCAGAACCATCAGTTTTAAAATACTTGTGTAACTGACTGCCTGTTTTACGACTCTGTTCCACCACGTGTCACATTCTCGTGGTTTCTATTTGAGTCAATGTTTCCAAAATCTCCAGACAAAATAAACTCTTAATTTTTTTTTTTCCCCAGTAGCATTGTGGTAGATTGGGAAAAACTTCTATTTACCAGTTTCTTCTAAAAGGAGCATGAGAAGTAAAAGGAGAAGCAGTAGCAGCAGCAAACTGGAGAGGAAAACAACAAAACAAAGGTGGGGGGAGAAAAAAAATCCAAAGAATATTAAATTCGTCTTCACACTATGGTTGCAATGATCATCTCTCTACACTTCACCTGACATATTTACAATTAGGACAGGAGTAATCATTTCTCTCCCTCTCTCCCTCTTCCGCCCCCCCTCCTCTATTCCCCTCCCTCCCTCCTCCACCCCCCTCCATCCTCCATCCCCCTCCCTCTGTCACTCCTCCCTCCCTGCCTTTCTCCAGAGTGCTGAGCCCTATAATTAAAGGGGACTTCAGAAGTTTTCTAAGCTCATCCCCCATCAATATCAGAAGGCCCTCCATGATCCCTCACAGATGCCAGCCTATCATTTCAAAGCATTAGCTGATTTGCCCAAAAGGCGGGTCATTTTGTTGTCAGCAGACACTCCCCAAGACAGGAGAAGTCCTGTATCTCTGTAACTCTCACTTTGGGCCCTAGGCTGCTCTTCGAAGCAATGAAATGAGAGAGCAGCTCTTGAGGGGACCGCAAGTCAAATGGCCGACGCATGCCATGCCTGCACACTATGGATTCCTCTGGGTTTTTAGTAACTGCTGTGACAAAAGCAGACCCTGTGTTCTGGGCTAAAATCAGTCAAGGAGGAAGGACACACGGATACATACACACATCCCTCATGTCTGGTTTTCCAAAAGGAAAGCCGCATCGCAACTGTTCTCAGGATAGAAGAGACCAGGGCCAGGCCCAGGCAAAATTATAAAATAACTCGAGGATGTCGTTGGCTCCTTCCACTTCTTCTCCAATTTGTTAATTCCTTCACAATACTGTTTTCTAATACATCCTAATTTTATTAAAGAAGTTTGTCAAAGGGTCTATCAAATCACCCCATTTCTTGTGGAGTTCGTGCCTGTACTTACATAGAGCCCATTCACATAATTCTCAGGATGAGTCTCCGCGGTGACTCAGGTTTGTTCTAGAACTACCAACATGACCTCATGGGAACCAGCAAGCCCTATTCAGTGCCAAAAGCTGGGTCTGTCTTGGGAGGCCAAGAATGTTTATCCACAATGTAGGACAGCCTGGGGTCACACAGCGACTCTCCTGGTGACATACCATCTTATTATACTTTCCTTTGATTTTAGGGCCAACTTTGCTATCACGTAAGTTAGCTTGCTGTGCTCTGTTCCTTCCAGACCAGAAACACTACAGGCTGGCTAGAGACAGGTCTGGGCAGGGCTAATGGGAATGGAACCTGTTCTAATAGAGTGGAGGTCCCAGTCAGTGGAAGCCGTGAGTGACTGCAATAAGGCTCAGAAAACCATGTGGGCAGGGCCTGCCCCACTCGCTGGGCCCTGACAACAAGCACTTCTGACTTCAAAGTAGTTTCTCTGCTGCCATGAAGTCAAAAATCATCTCTTTTTTACTTCTGCCTTTTGAGAAAATCTCTTGTCCTTCCACTCCACTAGGCTATCCTTCTGGAACATAAGGCTTCAGACCTCACTTGTCTAGTTTCCACGTGCAGAGACCCAGGAGATCTGTGGGCCTCTAAGGAAAGGCTCTAAGAAGGAGTAGAAGGGTCAAATGCAAACCTCATCTTGTCATTCTCCTGCTTAACACACTTTCATGGCTCCCTACTGCCCACAGGGACAATGACAAACTCTGGCTGTGGGCTTCCAAGGCCAACCTGTTTGACCCTTTGCCCTCTCCTGCCTCAGTGCCTCACCAAATGAATCCCTTGCATTTCCAAGGACTTAACAATCTCTGAACTTCTGCATGCACAGTTTCCTTGCCAGGCCTCTTCTAAGAATTTCTCCCCACCTTAATCAGCAGGAGTAAGAGAAAAACCCTGATGAAGTCAGAGCTCTAAGAAGGAAGTGGATAACTGTGGGAGGCAGCATTTTACATCTGGGACAAACACTCCCAGATATTTGTGTTTGCAGGATTTTGTTACCAGGAGGAGGAGGAGAAGGAGAAGGAGGAAGATGAGAGAAAAGAAGACAAGGAGAAGGAAGGGGAGAAGGAAAAGAGGAAGAGAAAGAAAGGGGGAAGTGAGGGGAAGGAGATGGGGAGGAGGAGGAAGTAGTTAACAAAACCAAACCAAGGGAGGATAATGGTTTCAGACGGTCAATGTCATGCATGCTCAGAGAACAGGGATGTCCCTATGATGGCTCAGAGATAGGATGTGTCTTCTTGGTCACCTTACTGTGGCCATGCAGACTTGGGAAGATGAAGATGGTTTGCAGAGAACAAATATCCTATATTCTGGTGCTCAGAGCTCATTCTTACTTATCCCCAGGGAGTTGGGGGGTCTGAAGCTGCTGAGTGGCCTCCCACAGCAGGTTGGGGGGTACCAAAAGAAGATATCCCATCAATTGACAAGGATATTCTGGACCTGCTGGTGCACTGCTGAATGTCTGGTTCTCAGATCACCCTATGAATGTTTGGGCCAAACACTTCCTTACTATCAGCTCAACACCTTTTTCATCTAGCTCACAAAAACCTAACTTACTAGAATACAGGCCACTAAACTGGAAATCAACTACAACTGAACCAACATAGTAATAAAGCTACTACAACAATAACAAAAACCAATGTGCTTCACATTCAAACAGTGCCTCCCAAGCTAAAAGACTTTCACAAATGTCATCTTACTTGAAGATGGAAGCCCACCACACAGCCCTACTGTGAAGCACACCACCTTCTCCCCATAACACAGATGAGAAAACTGAGCTCTGAAAGCAGAGATGACTGCCTGAGGGCCCCACATCTCGCAAGTGGAGTCAGAACTCCAAGTTCATGTCCTCACAGCAGCTCCTGTGCACTTTCTGCTATACTTTGCTGATTTTCACCAGGACTCAAACCAACAGCAAAGCAATCAAATAGATGTTTAATTCTCTGATCCGAACTCAATGCAAGCACAGTTCAACAAATGTTTGTTTAGTCTCAGCTCTGTACCTGTACAAGGCATCACCCCCAAACATCTCTCAAAACTCATGAGACTCTTGTGGCCTTCAATTGTCTAGAATCCTGTTTTATTCAAACAAAATATATTGTCCAAAAATTATAAAAACTGACGGTATTTAAATGTTTAGCATTAACAAATTAATGTGATGAACACATAAACACACAGTTACAATGATTGAGTATACAGAACTCACTTGGAAATAATGTCCAAGTCTAAATAAGAGCCCTTAGAAGGGTAAGGTGAGACCTTCCTGACCCTTGTAACTGATTCTGCCTGTGCCAGGAAATGCCTAATTCACTAGAGAATCCAAACATTTTTTGACTCTAAAATGAATTTTAAACAAAAAGATAGGACTTCAGAGACCTTTTATTAAATTCCCAAATTACCTAATATTTGCAATGAGTAAATGCCAGTGGGTATTTACAGGGCGCTGGACTAAGAGTCTAGAGACATAGGTTCTAGACCCAACTGTCCTGCAGAAGCCAGAAAACCATAGAGCCACTAACTTCCCAGGGCTCAATTCTCTCATCTGCCCATCCATTGCTGGACTGTGCCACAGGAGACATCTACAACTTCACGTGCTGTGATTTGACTGCCCATCCCTGGAGAAGCTCCTTCCTGGTCCCTGAACTCAAACTAACGATAGCTTCAAGCAAGCAAGACTGTGAGACTGTGTGAGAAAAAGAGAATGTGCAATCACCAAAACAAACAAGCCCTGACTTCAGAGACCAAGCTGTCCCAAATGATGGTGAACAGCATTAACTTGGGAGGCTCACTGCACCTAAAAGGGCATTCTACTCTACATGGTACTGGGGATGTGCAGAAAACCGTGGATTTTCATCAACACCCATGCACAGAAATTTCCAAAGCAAACATTCTTTGGAAATAAAAACTGCAGTCCTAGATGTCATCATCTTCCCTGGGCTATGAGTGACTCAGGTGACGGCATCCTGTATCAGCCCCCCACAGGGGGCTTCAGGAATCTTAATTTGCCCAAAGATGCTAATCAAGCCTAGAGGCTTAGAGTCCTGAGCTTGCTGATGTGCTGCTTGTTTTAAATCAGACCGCCTACTTGGTGTGAGCCTGATCTCTGTTATTAAAACCCCTTTTGTTCTGCCTGTACACCCATCAATCTTATCTTACAAATCAAATAGAGAAGAGTTAGCATGTTTATAATTAAACCCTGTAAGCTGTTTCCAAATATCTAGTCAGTTGCCCTATACAAGTGCACCCATAAATATCCTTTAGTTATAAAGTGAAGCTTATCTTAATGGTATTTATAATCTCTTTTGCAGTAAACAATGGCCTGTAATCTCTTCTGGGTTTAATATAATTTAGACTATGGAATTTGCTTTGAGTTAGAGTATTACTCTGATTATCTTGATTGTATCCAAGACGGGACAGTTTTATGTAAAGTAAGGGAAAGAAGCTCTTATAACCAATGCCAGCTAACTTTAAAAATTCTGAACTCATAAATATATTATCATTTGTGTTACTAATTACTAGTTTGGAAGTCAGTCAGAGACTGTCCCCCAGTATTCATCTGCTCCTTCTCCCTTTTAGAAACATAATGCCCTCCCAAATTCTAGCCATGCACAGAGCCCCCCGATAAAGACCATCTCTCTGCCTCCCTTGCAGCTAGGTGTGGCCACGTGACTGAGTACTTATAAACAGGTCATGAGCAGAAGTGCTGTGTGCAACGTCCAGCTCTTGGTATTTTAAGAAGTCTGAATAGTTACTCTTCTCTCTCCCCTCCCATTGCTAGAATGCGGACATGATGCCAGGAGATATGAGCAACACCTTTGGGAGTAGAGCAATAGGAGAGGGAGAGTCTCAATCCCAATGAAGCCAGACCCCTGCCTTGTTCTAGGCTAGTGTATGAAATAGAGACTGGCCTCTACCTTGACTAAGCACTGCAGTCTGTTACCACCATTTAGTAAATATTCAAAGATAGAAATACTAATTTAACCTTTTACTGTACAGCCCCCTTTCATCCTTTCCTCATGGGAAATTATACCTTCCCATGCATTCTTCTTCCTGTGTGGAAATTCAAAGAAATAAACATTTTAATCTGTGTTATATATACATAGTACAGCACAGTGTAGTATTTCAAAGTGAGGGTTCTGACATCAGGCCCCAGATTTCAAATACTGGCCACCTCCTAAATTTTACATAACTTCAGGAAAATCACTCACCCTTTCTAAAGTCAGCTTCATCATCTATAAATGTGATAATGTCTACCTCATAGGGTTTTAGTAAGAATCAAGTGATAATGCATATTGAGAACATGATAAGTACTCAGTAGGTGTCAGTTTTTATGATAATGATAATGGTGTTGCTACATTTTAGTGTATAATACTTAAATGTATATACTACTTTAAAAAAAATATGACAAAAAGAATTGTGGAGTATAGCTTCAATTCGCCCAGACTCAGATAAACCAAACCAAAACAGATGATGCAAAATTGAAAAATCTTGGTTTTTTTTCACTCATTGCCTGCCTCCCTTTTTTCCCCAATGAAGCACCTCTTCCCCATAGCTCTTGCTTTTCTAAATTGTGAGCCCAGCAAGAATGGATATGTTCTCCTCAACTCTTAAGTTCACCTAGGTATTTTTATTTAGAGCCTCTGTTCAGGGAATCCCAGGCATACATTATATGTAAGAGAGGTATTTGGTGGTGCCTCTTACTAAATTTATACTGAAACTCATTTTGTCATTGGTCCTTCATCCTGCTCTGCTGTTCAGTCACCACGCTTTGTCCTCCCCAGTCCCTCCTAGACACTTCACTTGAGACACAGAAACACACATTAGCTGTTCAGGACACAGCACATGAGGAGTGCAAAGAGCTGACGAGTGCAGAGAGAGAAGCCATGTAATGACCGAACACAGGCCACTCCAGCCCTGGGGCCTGGGGAAGTTTGGAGGTGGGTAGGGCAAGAGAAAAGATACGGTGTTGGGAACAATGGAAACTGACCATTATAAGATCCGGGACATGTATATTTTAGTGTGGGGGTTGTTGAAGACAGTGGTTAAAAATGAGAGAAGATAAACAGTGCAGGGTACTAGAGCAAATGTTAGCATAGAAACACATTACAGATCCCAGAGTAATGAAACCAAGGTGAAAACCCTGATGGAAGAGTTTTAGAAATCATAAAGTGTAAAACAGTGAGGCATCAATAGGAGTGATGCTGCTGGTGAGGACGATGATGACGATGATAACGATGGTGAAGACAGTTGAGGCAGACACCTTTGACAACAAGCGCCCTGTCCAGCTCCTCCATTAGCCGACGTGCTGGTGCAGTGCAGCTCTTGGAGTAATACGTCATCCCTCTCCTCAGGCCAGAGTTGGTAAAACAAATAAAACATCTAATCCAAGATAGGACCATCAGATTTTTGCTCTAGAATATATTAATCATTTACTCAACGGTTTCTTTCCACTTGTGGCTATGACAGAGCAGACTCTTATCTAACCAACCCTCTTGCCAAGAACAACCAGATGAGTTAAAACACCAAACCAAAAAAATTAAAGTAAATGAGCTACCAAGGTAGCAAGACCTGAGAGCTAAGATCCTAGAGAGAAGGAAAGCACACACGGACTAGCCTGACATTTGGCAGTACTTTTCTCCTTGAGGCATTTTAAAGAGTGGCCAAGAGACTAGAAAGCGGAGAATAGCTTTCTGCTTTCAGTTTTCTGTTATTGAGACAATAAATAAATAAATAAATCAGAGTTCAGGGCCTACCATGAAAAAGAGTCCTGGAGACACTCCTAAGCTCTCCATTGGAACTGCTGGAGGGCTACCCCCTAAGAATAAGGGCTTATTAGCACCAGGGGAGGTTCTTGGGGAAACATGACTACCACTTGTCCCCTGAGCAGGACCTGGGCAATCAGAGGCTCCTTACCACCATCCCCCCAGCCCCTATCCTTAGAATGTGTGCTCTGCTGCCTTGCCCACTCCCAGAAGCTGCCGCAAGGCTATAGCTTTGAGACAGAGATGTAGCGCTGAGACCATCAGGACGGTGTATGTGACTGCTCAGGTAAGGCCTCTGCCTTTTCAAATCTGGCAGGCAGGTGCAGAGATGCACTCCTCCTGTGGTCACCTTAGACAAGCCTCCTAAATTCCCTTACTTATGAAGCCCACCACCCAGACCATGTGGAGTGGTCTGCCTCTTCCACCTCTCCCCACCCTTGGCATAAGGGGGCTGGTTTCAGATTACACCTGGGAAGCTTCTGAGGAGGTTGCGAATCAACAAGTAGAAATAACCTCTGTAAAGACTGAAACACAAATCTGAATTAGCTCAATCTCAGATTAGATTAAGGTAATTAGCCTCTATCTTAATAGCTTTGTCCAAGCATCAGCAGCAGCAAAAGTATATTCTCTCTAGGCGGTGATAATATCACTTGAAATGATCTCTTCAGTTTTTCACATACCACGTTCAGCACTCAATAGGAGACCATTTAAGCATCCCCAGAGATGAAAATATAGGCGACAACAGAAACAAACCCCTGGAGATCCAGATATTGGACTCATCCTTTACTCACCAGCCCACTGCACCAACCACATGTCATAAAGTGCGCTAGCCAGTGAGAATATCCTGAGGAGCAGACGGTTATTATGCCCTGCCTTCATGGAGCTCTAGTCTGATGGGCCAGATCAACAGCAATCCCTCACTTGAAGGGGAGGAATAAAAAGCCAGTGAGAGTCCATTAGATGGTCATAGGGAGGAAACCGTGAGATCATGGCAGGTGGTGGCCAGACCCCATGCCCATGTAAATTTCAAAGGAGCCAAATATAAGAATCGTGCAAAGAAAGCTTGTCTACCACAGAAGAGAATGGAGTATATCTATAGAAGAAACACATAGACACAAAAATATCTAAGCCCAAAGAGAGAACCAAGGAGGTAAAGTAGCTTCCTGATGGCTTTCTAGTTCCCAAAAAGCCCAGTCGACATTTCCTATAACCAGGTTCCATGAGATTAACACTATACTGTCTTCATCAGCGCTACTTTGACTTGAGCTTCGTTAAGTGAATTTCTGTTCCTTGCAATAAACAGGATATCTGACAAAGGAGCCATTAATGTTACCTAGAGACTAGGATGCTAACTGCCATGTTGCAAAAAAGGGAAGAAAAACCAGTTCACCGTGTTGGCTTAGCTTGTTATGAATTTCATCCAGTTACAGGAGAAAATCCCACTTATGGATGATCAAACTTACCCAGGGTAGTCATATGCTGAGAATGGTAAACAACAAGAAGGGCAAGCAGGGGCCAAGCAGTTGTGCTCTTGTACCTAACATAATGCTCCAAACAAGTCAAGTTACCTTCCAGAAAGTGAAAATCTAAATGCAGTATTCAAACAAGTTTTATGATGCTCCATTCACAAAACATATGCCCAGCATTTTTACCCATGTAGTCGTGTATAAAAATAAATATAAAATAAAAATAAAAATACTTTTTCTAAAAGTATTTTATTGTGGGGGGCACCTGGGTGGCTCAGTGGGTTAAAGCCTCTGCCTTCAGCTCAGGTCATGATCATGATCTCAGGATCCTGGGATTGAGCCCCACATCGGGCTCTCTGCTCAGCAGGGAGCCTGCTTCCCCCCAACCTCTGCCTGCCTCTCTGCCTACTTGTGATCCCTGCCTGTCAAATAAATAAATAAAATAGTTTTTTAAAAATAAAATAAATAAAATAAAAATATTTTATTGTGTTTTATCTGTGCAACTCCCTGTCTTTGGCCTCTCCTCCTGCCAATATGGCTCCAGTTAAAACTTCCTTCTGTCCAAATCACATATATTCAAAGTGGTCCAAAAAGAGAGTGCTCTGCAGAGGCACACAGAGCAAGGGCACATAAAGGAACAGCATGCACTGGGGAGACGTGCAGGAAGGAGGAAGTTACTTGAGGTTCAGCAAAACAAACCAAAAACTAATTTAAAAGCAATATAACTAAAAGACACTGGGCATATTTGAATTCCAAGAGCCAGAACTTCAATGCTCTTTTGAGACCTTGACCAAATATCCTCTGGCCATGGTAATTATATTTTCCTTTTACTCATTTTGGCTTGTTTGCAAATAGACCACATTATGTTCACTTACAGGTTCATGTTATTCATGCTTATTTACGGGTTCATCTGTACATCTACACCCACAAACACCTACGGTTTAGGAATTTCAATCAAACACTTTAAAAAAAGAAATAAATGTTTTCTATTAGTGAATTCAGCATAGCACAGCTTGGAATTTCACCCATAGAAATGTCAGGTCCTTCTTCCCTCATCCAAATAGACAAAAATGAAACAAAAGAAACGCGCCTCACTAAGTAAAATGAGCTAAAATTAGCAAGCAGCAAAGATGATGCCAGTTGCCGGGGGCAACAAATGGTTGATGGATGGAATAATTAAGATCGACAGTAAACTAATCTCTGCTCCTTTATTGAAAACGAAGTCCCCTGAATCAATTAGCCTTGTCATGGATACCTTTTATAAAGCAACTATGACATCCCAGACACTTGCCTTTGTTTATGGATTTGCCCACCCTTCTTCAGTAAGTGCAAAAACTCATTTCAAAAGCACCAAGAGATAATAATGGAAGATTCTGATACATGAGGCGCAGCACAAACAAACATAGCCACAGCCCTTGAAAAATGTAAATATCACAAAGTAAGCCCAGAAGACTTCATGCACTGACTCAAAGGCACATTATCCTCCAAGTTTTGCTGCTAAAAACCCTACAAGCCATTCTTTTGCAGGCCAAGCAGGCACCTGTCAGACCAGAGATCTAAGTCTATTGTGAGGCCAACCCTCACAAGTGACAGAGCTAGGAGAACAAAGAGGTGTCAAGGGGAAACTTCCGGCACTCACACAGTCGCTTTGGGATCAAGAAACAAGACAAGAAACTGAAAGAAAGGACAGGGCGGTGGTTGTGCTAACATTCTATGCCAAACAGATCGCGCAGCTACTGCAAGCATTACCCTGAAGTTAGGGAATAAATAGAAATTATTGGAGATGGCGGAGGAGAACTGCGGTCTGCTCTCCAGTGTTTCTATGACCTGAATTTAAGCAATGGTGACTGCAGTCCCTTGAGAAGTTGAGGGATTCTACAGCCAATCAAAGGTCTTGGGGCAGAGGATTAGGACTTAAGCATAAAACCCTTCTTGAGTTATTTTTACAGAAAATTCTGCTCATTTTATTTGTCTCCTCTCCTGCTTCTTTTTCAGTACAGCAAAGGAAAGTCAGTTAATGTTTCTTTGATGGTGTGGGCTCTTGCAGCGCTCTTGGAAGAAGTACTTATGAATATCCTGGTTGGCTAAGTTTGTGAAATAGAGGTTTAAACGGGAAAAGGGGATTTCTTTGTTACAGAACATTTCAGGACATTTAATGTGAGTATCTGAATGGAGAACAGAGTTGGACAGTGACTTAGTACATAGTGTTTCCAAAACATTTTGGGCAGAGAATCAGATTTTTTTTTTCCCACAAACATGTCATGGAACTATTTAAACCACAAAATACACTTCTAGAATTTGTATTTGAGAACATAAATGTAAATATTAAAGGTGCACAAGAATAGGCAGAACAGATAGGACCTTAGGATATATCTTATAAACTGCCCATTAAAAATGTATATACCACTGTCACTTTAATAAAGGGAGGAAGGAGTATGGAGTTATCCAATAAAGGAATTTTCTTTTTTTCCCAAACATCAAAAATCAAACCTTGGGGGGCACCTGGGTGGCTCAGTTGGTTAAGCGGCTGCCTTCGGCTCAGGTCATGATTCCAGGGTCCTGGGATCAAGCCCCGCATTGGGCTCCCTAATCAGCGGAGAGCCTGCTTCTCTCTCTCTCCCCATCTCCCTGCCGCTCTGCTTACTTGTGCTCTCTCTCTAGCTCTCTGTCAAATAAACAAATAAAATATTTTTTTTAAAGTGGTTACTTCTTTAAAAAAAAAAATCAAAGCTTGGTAGAAAAATAAATGAAATGAAATCAAAGTTTGGCAACTTAGGATATCTTAATTACCTGATTACTTTTTAAAATAAGATTTTATAACCCTCTTACACTGTTGGTGGGAATGCAAGTTGGTGCAGCCTCTTTGGAGAACAGTGTGGAGATTCCTCAAGAAATTAAAAATAGAGCTTCCCTATGACTCTGCAATTGCACTCCTAGGTATTTACCCCCAAGGATCCAGATGTCGTGAAAAGAAGGGCCATCTGTACCCCAATGTTTATAGCAGCAATGGCCACGGTCGCCAAACTATGGAAAGAACCAAGATGCCCTTCAACAGACGAATGGATAAGGAAGATGTGGTCCATATACACTATGGAGTATTATGCCTCCATCAGAAAGGATGAATACCCAACTTTTGTAGTAACATGGACGGGACTGGAAGAGAATATGCTGAGTGAAATAAGTCAAGCAGAGAGAGTCAATTATCATATGGTTTCACTTATTTGTGGAGCATAACAAATATCATGGAGGACAAGGGGTGTTAGAGAGGAGAAGGGAGTTGGGGTAAATTGGAAGGGGAGGTGAATCATGAGAGACTATGGACTCTGAAAAACAATCTGAGGGGTTTGAAATGGCGGGGGGGTGGGAGGTTGGGGTACCAGGTGGAGGGTATTAGAGAGGGCACGAATTACATGGAGCACTGGGTGTGGTGAAAAAATAATGAATACTGTTTTTCTGAAAATAAATAAATTGAAAAAATTATTTAAAAAATAAGATTTTATAATAACAGTAATAACACTGGCAAACTTTCATATCTAAATATATATGCTATATATGTGTATGCTGCAATTTTTGGTCACAGAATTTTATCACACTGCTCTAAGATGAAAACATGAAAGCTTTAGCATCAAAGCTAAAACCAAGTGGTCCTGACTTTCCCCCAGAAGGTTGGCATCTGTCACAAATGTGCTAACCCAGGGCAAATGCAGAACATCATTATTTCAAGGCAAAAATATACAGAGCAAATCACAAGAATTAGATAAAGTAGTCTGGGACCATTTTATCTCCTAACAGAGAATAATAAAAGGGAGTAACAGATTTTGCCTCATTGTAAAAAATTAAACCCTTTAAAATCATCACTAATGGAACTGGATTGTTCCACTTTATTTTTTAAAAAAACACCTAGTTTATGCAGATTTAAAAAGTGTTATACGCTCACTATGGGAAGCCTGGAAATCACTGGACATTATTAATAGACACAGGACTAAAACAGACCCCTAAGCTTGCCACCAATCATGGGCATTTTGGTTTATGTCCTTAAAACCCACTATTTGACCGGGTTTAGGTCACACGGTGTTTAACTGACATCCTACTTGTTTCCTTCATTTACAAATGATCTGTAGCATTTTTCCATACTTTCGGAACTCTTTGAAAATGGCTGTCTATGATTTCCAAGCCTTTAACATGCCCATTACCAAGAACGTTCTGCCACAGGGGGTTCTATTTCCCTCCTTTCCTAAGACCTCACCTTGCAGAAACCTTACTGGCTACATAGCCAGGATCCTGCTGTCCGTGGACAGGCTTTGCAGGCCATCTTACTGAATATTCACCACACACAACAAGCATTTTCTTCTACACAGTCAATTTCAAGGCCCAAAGCTGCACTTTCCTCTCAAATGCAAATGTAAAATGTACCCTTAGGCCTAAAGTGCTATTTGCTTTTGCCAACTCACCAAATGCGGGAATCATCTGTGCAGTGGCCCAAGACAGACACGGCTGAAGCTGCCTTCTGAGTACTGTGATATTACAGAACCTAGATGCTGCAGGAAGCACAGCCTGAGAAATCTGTGAATCACAGGGAAGAGTTTCACTATCAGTAAGTGTGTGCATCTCTGGCCATTTAAAATTCCTCTTTATAAATAAATACATCCAGGGGTGAAAAGAAAACAAATATGTTTCTATTTTTCCTGTGATTATGGGTCCCATCCGAAGTAATACAAAAATTCTGCTATCAGTATAGGTGGGGGTGGGAGGAAGCTTCCACCAACCACTCAAAATGCCATCTATTAACTAGGATGGGGCCATCTGTTGCAGAGAGAGGGCAGTTCAAGTTGAGTAGGCACTCCTCCTTCCTGGTGGGCTGCGGCTGGAGTATTCCAAACACCTTTTCCTGGGGTCAGGAAGAGCCATCAGTAGGAAATAACTTTGAATCACTACCCATGTGGGCTGGATATGAACCAGCCCCCTTAGAACAGCCGATCTGGACAGAACGACACTAAACTCTGGGCCCTGCCAGCCTCCCACAGCCAGGCTGCTGACACTTTTATTTGTTGGCATTTACAGTGTTGCAGCAGCTCAGCCCTACTAATGCGGCTGCTTCCAACACAGCACTTAGGCAAGGACTTCTGAAAGGAAAGCAGAAGGATGCTTCTCTTAGGTAGGGGACCTTCACCAGTCCTGTTCACACAAAGGGCAACTGCAATGTCTGAAAAGCAAAAGCTTGGGATTGGTAAATCTAGCATTTGCTGCTTCACAAACAGTGGAATTACTGGTCTCTCTCTCTCTCTCTCACATACACACACACCTGTTAAGGTATTTATCGTTATTTTTTCCTACTACTTATAATGCAGAAAAGCAATTTGCCACTTAAAACCACAGACGCCTCCTCAGGAAAATGGCCGCGTTAAAGGGAGGAGGAGCATCTGCTAAAGCTGGAGACACTGCACTGCGGTTTCTGCATATAGAGACAGCTGTAGACCGACTCTGGAAGTCCGCCTGAAGCCGGAGAGCTTAAGTGTCCTGCAAAGAGACACAGGGAGGAATTGCGCATTTCCAGCGGCCATGGTGCCGAGAAGGGCAGAGGGTGTGGGCTGTGGAAAAGCACAGGAACAGGCGCTCAGCTGGGCAGACATCCTGATGGTGCAAAGGACCAGCGGACTTGGCCCCACAGGGCTGCCTCCATTTATCCGCTCTGGTATGACCTTGGGACCCGCAAACCTTCAGTGCAAACTCTGCTAAAGGCAAGAGCCTTGTTTACGTAGTTGATTGGGAAAGTTAAAACTTAAACGAAGACCTGGGACGCCTACATGGAGCGGTCGGGCTCTCGGCTGCTTTCTGCTCAGGTCGTAATCTCAGCCCCGCGAGATTGGGCTGTGAGTTCTGTTCTCGCGAGATCCAGCCCCTCACGAGTGTCTCCGCACTCCACAGGAGTCCACTTGGGATTCTCTCCTCCGCCCTCAGCCCTCCTTCTACTCATTCGTTCTCTCTCTCTCTCTCTCTTTCTCTATCTCTATCTCCCCCCTTCTCCATCTTCCTTCCTCCCTCTCTCCCTCTCTAAAATAAATCAATCAATCTTACTGAGACCTACTGTGCCTTAAACTCTGTAGGTTACAAGTACAAAATGAATCCTTCCAAGGTATCATAAAGTAGGAGCTATTATTATCATAATCATTCCCACTTTACAGTTGAGGGGACAGAGAGACGTCAACAGGCCTGTAAATGGCAAGGGTGGGATTCGTTGTTGTCGTTTTATCAACGCCACAGTTTTATTTGTAGAGAACAAAATATGAAAAGACATTACTGAATGTACTCCAACACCTGAAAAACCCACCCACAGCAGTTTCTCTGAGACTTTCGTTAAAGTGCTTGATATCACAATACTCTTTCAAGTTTATAGTATGTTCAGATGAAGAAAAAAATCCAATTCTGATGCATTGTTAACAATACAAAGAAACACAACATAATTTGAATGAATTTTATTTTTAAAAAGATACATTGGGGGAGGGGGCCTGCCTGGGTAGCCCAGGTGTTAAATGTCTGCCTTTGGCCTTTGGCTCAGGTCATGATTTCGGGGTACTGGGATCCAGTCCCACATCAGGCTCCTTCTCTCTCTCCCTCTGTCACTGCTTGTGTTCCCTCTCTCTCTCTCTCTCTGTCAAATAAACAAATAAAATCTTTAAAAAAATAATAATAATAATACACAGGGGGCGCCTGGGTGGCTTGTTGGGTTAGGCCTCTGCCTTCAGCTCAGGTCATGATCTCGGGGTCCTGGGATCGAGCCCCACATCAGGTTCTCTGCTCCAAGGGGAGTCTGCTTTCTCTTCTCTCTCTGCCTGCCTCTCTGCCTGCTTGTGATCTTTGTCTGTCAAGTGAATAGATGAAATCTTAAAAAAAAAAAAAAAAATACCCAGGGTACATTTATACACAGTTCAGGTGTCACATGGAGGACTATTTTTTATGTTTAACACCTTCATTTGATTGACAAAAGGAACCCCTGACTATACCTCTCTAGTGTCAACAAGATTTGGTTTGGAGTAGAATGGAGCCACACACAAATACATTCAGGAAATTGTATCAAGCATGATTCCCTCCTACATAACCCAAGCATGCCCTGGATTCCTTTAAATGAGGAGAAGTTTTTGCATGTATTTCTTCACTCTGGTTCAATGTGATACATTTCTGGAGCTAATCTTCATTCTGTCCTTGAGGGGATGATCAGCTCAATGAAGATCTAGGAGGAACTTAGATGATGGAGTTCCAGGACCATACGCTTAACCACTATACCATACAAAATTAAGGGACAAAAAGAAATAGGGGCTAGAAGCGATAAGACCCTAGAAAGAGTCAAAATGCATTAGGGAAGGGTATTGAGCCAGTCTTCCCCAGTCTTCCTGGGCAGGATGTGAGAGACACACCTCTCCTTTCATGTTGATTCACTGATTCAAAACAAATACAATGAGCCTCCTACAAGGTGCTGAGCAACACATTTTACATGAAGAATACTATGAATAAGGCAGCCTGACTCTCACCCTGACAGAGTTGACAAGTTAAAGGAGAAAAAGAAAGATAATCATTCCATAGTAATCAACATAATATAAGCTTGCTATAAGGGAAGTATACCATGCTTTAGGATATAGAGGAGGGGCTCTTAACACAGACTTGGAAGCCCAGACAAAGCTTCTTGGGAGGTGTGGGGGGGACAACCAAACATCGAAATTTGAGTTCTAAACTCTTAGAGTTATCCAAGAAGAAAGAGGACAAAGAGAAATCCAGCAAAAGAATCAGCATGTGTAAAAACCCACAAGCAAGAAGGCCATAGTATGGTAGAGCTGGAACCATTCAGGAAAAAAATGAAAAGAAATATACTTGGATATTTAAAATGAATATGGATCATACATGTCACAAAAAGAAGTTACACTTTATGGAACCCCTGGATAGCTCAGCTGGTTAAGCGTCCAACTCTTGATTTTGGCTCAGGTCATGATCTCAGGATTGTGAGACCAAGGCCATGCTGGGCTCCATGCTGGGGGTGGATCCTGCTTAAGATTCTCTCTCTCCCTCTCCCTCTGCCCCTCCTCCCCCCATCAAAAGAAAGAAAGAAGTTATACTTTATCACAGAACATGAATATGATTATCATGTTTTATGCAAAAGGAGGATATGATTCATTCATTTAACAAATATTTACTGAGCATCTACTATGTGCCAGGCATTATTCTGGATACTCAAGGTAAATTGGTGAATGAGTCAAAGATCCAGGCTTTATATGGGGGTGCGGGGAGGCAAACAATTAATACTAAACATAAAAAGTAAATTAGGCAGAATGCTCAAAGAGGATAGAACAATAAATTTAAAAAAAAAAAAAAAAAAAGCCATGCAGGGTAAAACAGATTGGAGTGGGAGTGGGAGAAGGGAGCATGGCCAGATGCAATTTCGGAGTTGTCAAGAAGAGGCCTAATATGGGTGATAGCAAGCAAAAACTTGCAGGTTCTTAGGACTGGTCACTCTGCAACTCACAATCAACATATGCAAACATATTATTAGATACTCAAAATAAAACTTAAGGCTTTTTCATGTTTGTTCAATGTCCACAGTCTTGCTTACCTTACTCAGAGTCATAGTCCCATTTTCATCCAGAAACATAAAATTACTTTAGACTTCAGAATCTAAAGCCTAGAAATTAACAACAACAAAAAAAAAAAAAAAAAAAGAAATATACTGAAATTTAGCCCAAACCTCAAGTATTTTCATAAGCTACTAATATTATATGTACCCCTTAGATATCTTTCAGTGACTTGAAACTTTATATACCCCTTAAGGCTTATGTCCATCTCTTTTAAAATTCAGCAGATTAAAAACATTTTATTTACATCTATTTTTCCTATGGCCACCCCAAGGACTTGTTTCCCACTGGAAGACAAAAGCAACCATATTTGGTCAATTTGGTTTCTGTCCTCTCTCTTTTTCTTTTCCAAGTTTATAATTGTCAGGAACAGCTGTGTGCATTGCCAATGCCTTCCCCAAAACTAACAGGGCTCTAACATACAAAACATCTATTCTGCTTCTAAATTTGTTTTTAATTATATTGCAAGATGGAAAAAGAAATGCCTAAGCTGTTAACACTGGCTCAGTGGGGCCAACAGTAGACATAGAGCAGACACAAGGAAATACTTCAAAAAATGTTTTTAGATTGCCATGATTTAATAGCAGATATTCCTGGCTTTGAGTGAACTCTGCAATATCCCAGTGCGACAGGATAAATGGTCGTCTACCACTATTAATTTTAGGTCATAATGTCTGAAATGCCGCTTCAAAAATAAATGCAGTATTTTCACTTTATTTGGTCAGGTAAATACTAAACTATTTTGTCATAATAACTTTACAACACTGTGTTTCACCTTGTCTTGCCTTGACTGCTGAAGGTAATAGGGACCGTTTTATTATGTCCATAAATTGAGTCAATTGACTTATCCTTATATCCTGTTTCCTGAACTTAACGAGAGATTCTGCCTCATTAGGAAAACACACCATCCTGCAGCAGGATCAAAAGCAAAGGAAGCCTGATAATAAGTCATTTTGATTTCAGGGAATGTTCACCAGGCAAACTTTCAATATTCTGGCAGAAGTAAAACAAATAACTAGCTTTGCAAAGCATGGTTTGCTCAGAGCTGTACTTACGCTGGAAACATCCCAGAAGGGTCCACATATGGGGGGAAAATATCACTGCTTCTGAATACGAAGTGGCACTCGTCATGACTCTGTAGATTTAAGTGGTTTCACATATCTATCACACAGCACAATTCAAAATATTAAATATTTTTGCAAGGAGACTTTTTAAAAGATCTTTAGAGTCATCATTTTTAAAATTCAGACTAACAATCACAATCATATTCTTGGATTAAATCTGACTATGAGAAATAAATGGTGAAGCCGAGGTATTCCTTCTGGTCTGCAATCTCTGAAAGCTGTGGCATTTGTTATTGTTGCTGTTGCTGCTTTACAGGGCCTGGGACATAGCTCAGTAAACAGTTGTGTTGTGGTGCTGTATTAACCAAGACAATGGCTAAGGTGAGAAGGTCTATGCACTGCATTCATAGGAGGATCCAACCCACAGATACTGATGGTAGAGAGGATGAGCAAGAATGATTTTAAATAATTACTATCATAGCCTAGAATCTGCACTGTACTGAGCACAGTAGGTTACTTCCTTTGATCATAACATTTCTATGAGTTACGTACCATCATTGATATCATCTTACAGATGAGTAAACATAATGTGCTCAAGTTCATCCAGCTGTCAGGTGGCATCTGCTTCCAAAACCTGAGCTTTTGGAATTTAGGGTCCAAATCTTATAGGCTAACATTCAGAGGAGGCTGCCCTGCCAGCAGACACAGACAGCCACAGGAGTCTGGTAAGAAATATGCAAAGACCCTACAAATGCAAAGAAGAGCTAAAAACAATGGGCAAGGTTGAGCTGAGCAGAAAAGTTGCTTGTGTCAGTTAATTCAGCTTGTTAGAGGCCACACCCCCAGTGGATACATTTGGCCCTGCTAGTCCCCTGGGCCTCTTCCACATGCTGAGACCACAAGGGAACTGTTCTGCCAGAGCAGATGAACTTCCTCCTTATTACCTTATAGAATGCCCATATTCTAGTTCAAAGAATTTGAAGATCTCCAGCTTCATAATAACAAACACAGCCAGAGTAACTACTCTCTGAAGTATTGCCCAAAATGCTTATGTGCTGAGGACCCAATTCAAGCCCACCGCGAGTGGGTAAACTTCAAGCAGTCCCACTAGATGGCAAGCTCAGGAGAAACAATATAGAAACCACTTCACGCTATAGTTACATAAGCCAAGTAAGTTAGAGAACTAAGTAATTACTAGTGAATTTCACTCATATTGTAGACTATTAAGACACATAAGTATTCCCATTCTCCACTATCTGGAAGTAAAAGTAAGATTCATCCAGCATTCTGTTGGAGTCATCTAAAAAGAAAAAAAAAAGAATTATAAACCTAGATATGCCTATAAGGAGTCCAAATATAAATTATTATTAGCTAGGGGCTCGTGGATGGCTCAGTGGGTTAAAGCCTCTGCCTTTGGCTCAGGTCATGGTCTCAGAGTCCTGGAATCAAGCCCTGCATTAGGCTCTCTGCTCAGCGGGGAGCCTGCTTCTCCCTCTCTCTCTGTCTGACTCTCTGCCTACTTGTGATCTCTCTCTCTTTGTGTCAAATAAATAAATAAAATCTATAAATAAATAAATAAATTTTATTAGCTAATGCCCAAGGATGACAATGGTGCAATCTGGCCTGTGCCAACTCTCCAGCTTCATCTTAACTCCACTCCTCCTCACTCACTGCTCTTCAGCCACATTGAACAACCTTCTAATTCCACCTCACAGCTTCACATGCATTGTTTTTCTGTCTGGAGTGGTCCTCTTCACTCACACTCATTGCCTGGATAACTCTTGTGTCTTTTGAGGTGGAAATATCAGGAACGCAAACTTGACTGGCTCACATAGTAAGAAACACATCAAGAAATCCAAAGCAAGGGATGTTCCACAGTTAGTTTATCAACTTAAGAAAGCTAACAAAAACCAGGAATTTTTTCATCTTCTTGCTCTGCCTTTAGTGAGTGGGCTTTGGCCTCAAGGAAATTCCACTCCAGGTCACCCGACATAACAACATCCAGAGGCAGAATCACTTCTTCTTTGTAAAAAGCAAGGAGACCATTCCCAAAAGTCCTCTAGCACTTCTCTTTGGTCTCAATAGCCAGAATTATAGCACGTGGGTTAACTAATCACGTGCTCTAACTTACCACATACCTAAACCCGTCAATGGCAAAACCACGAAAATTATCCTTATTACCTCAGATCAATCAAGACCTATATTCTGGAGCCAACTTCCCTGATGAACGTGGCTAGACAGAGGAAGCTGGACACATAAAAATTAAAATGGAGGATGGAAGTCCTCAAAGGAAAGAAGAGGAAAGGGAAATTGGGTATTTGGGAAACAATCTCTAGGGTGTGTGATGAACAACACTTAGGGTTTGTTATAGATGTCATTTTCTCAAGGAAAGACTTCCCTGAAACCTACTCCACACCCAGACTTAGGCCCCCCCATTACAACTATCAAAGAACACTTTCCTGGGACACCTGGGTGGCATAGTCAGTTAAACATCTGACTCTTAGTTTCTGCTCAAGTCGCGATCTCAGTATTGTGGGATTGAACCCCATGCGGGGCTCTACACTCAGTGAGAAGTGGCTTGGGATTGTCTCTTCCTCTTCTGCCCCTCCTGCTTGTGTTCACTCACTCTCTTTCTCTAAAATAAATATTTTTTTAAAAAATCACTCTACTTCTTCATCATAGAATTAATCACAATTATAATTAAATAATCATGTGCATGAATATATACCTAATGTCCTTCTGTCCCCCCCCCCCCATACTCTCTTGTTTATTGCTCTAGCCACAGCACCTAGCATGATACCTAGCAGAGTTGTTTGGCCAAATGGGGTCTCCTTCCACCACTGGAGCTGTACTGCTATCAAGACTTCTCTCCTTCCCTTTCCTTCAAGACATTAGGTCTACTCCACGGACTCTAAGATGTCGACAGCAGTCAGGGCCCTAGCAGTCTGTCTGCCTCCGTGCCTCACTGCCAGCGGCACTGTTGGCCAGTGACATGCCCTTCTCCATCTCCCTTATCCATAAAGACAGGCTATGTGAGCCCCTGCCAAGAGAGCAGATGGCCAGGCTGTGTCCAGCTTAATCTCCTAAGGAGGTATATTTCCTCTTGCAGCTCACAACCTCCATGAACAAGTAGCCTATGAGACAGAAACTTGGCACTGGCTCATCAAAATTTCTCCAAACCAGTGTCTCTGGTAGCATCAGAATAAGATGCATAACTGTGTTTTTGTTTTTGTTTTTTTAAAGAGTTTGTTCATTTATTTCACAGACAGTGAGAGAGGGAACACAAGCAGGGGGAGTGGGAAAGAGAGAAGCAGGCTTCCTGCTAAGCAGGGATCCCTGCCTGATGTGGGGTTTGATCCCAGGACCGCAGGGTCATGACCTGAGCCAAAGGCAGACACTTAACAACTGAGCCAGCCAGACACCCATAACTGTGTTTTATTCCTTCCCCTTGAGAGAACAACTGAGCTAGAAACACTGAGTTCTTTGGAGTCAAACACACTTTGGGAAATAATTTAATCTTTCTGCATCTCCTTTTGTTCATCTTTAAAATTGAGAAAATCATCATTCTCCCATGATGATGCTGTGAGGTACCATGTGAATAATGACTATAAAGATGTAACAGATGATAGATTTCATCAGTCTTGTTGCATTGACATCTACCAGAGCGGAAGTGGGGAGGGGGATTGGTGAACTAGGTGATGGGGACTAAGGAGGGCACTTGTGATGAGCACTGGGTGATATATGGAAGTGTTGAATCACTATGTTGTACACCTAAAACTAAGATATCACTGCAAGTTAACTAAACTGGAATTAAAATTTTAAAAATTAAAAAAAATTAAAAAGAAACTGTATGAGGCCACCATCCAGTGGAAAGTGGTGGGAGGTGGTGTGATGGGCCTCAGAACTACACCTTGTTCACTAGAGATAAGATGACAGCTTTGCTTCTGCCAAGACTTATTGGCCAAGACTGGAAAGTACTTCCCTAAGGAGCTAACAAAGGTTTCTGTGCTTAGAATGGTTTGAGAAACTTCAACATTAGAAATCAAGAGTAAGTAATTTTAGAAATTAAAATTAAGAGTTCAGAGTCCAGGGGCACCCGGGTGGCTCAGTGGGTTAAGCCTCTGCCTTCAGCTCAGGTCATGGTCTCAGGATCCTGGGATCAAGCCCCACCTTGGGCTCTCTGCTCAGCAGCGAGCCTGCTTCCCCCTCTCTCTCTGCCTGCCTCTCTGCCTACTTGTGATCTCGCTCTGTCAAATAAATAAATAAAAATCTTTAAAAAAAAAAAAGAGTTAAGAGTCCAAAAGTACTTCCAGTTACAATACTCTAAAGGAACAGTATACAGCCTAGGAATCATGATCGTGAGAACTTCCAGCTACTCCTTTCTGGAAGCTTACAGCTTCCTCTTGTTATCCCTTCACCTTTCCCTTTGAGGGAACTGGATGTTTATCTTCAAAGTCAGCTGGGAGTCCAGTTGATTGAGAACACTGTATCTATCTTCTCGAGAAAAGAGCAGCGGGGCAAAAGGTGACTGGTTGCTGCTTTTTCAAGTAGAGGAAAGCACACTTCATCCCAGGACCTACACCAAGAATGGGGGGAAAAGGACATCTGAAGCCCACTGGGCCAGAGGACCGTCTATCCCCACTAAGGGCCTTCAAGACCATTGTTCCCCAATGACAACACATCCTTCCAAGCAATGTCTTCTCTTGCCCTCAGTGGATGTGGAGAGGCCATACCATCTCATGTCAATCTTTAGCTGTGCTGGATGAAGAATGGACATTTCTTTTGCAAGTGGACTGCTCCTCTCTGCCCATGGACCCTTCACCCCCATTCCCTGCAGAAAGCAGTCAACATTGTTAGAGATCACATTCTAATGAACACAATGATTCCAACTTGAAGAGTTCAAGAAAAGACCTGGTTGGAAGATGTGCTGTTCTACATTCATGCCATAAATTTAAGAATGAAAAATTTAAAGCTACAAGAAAATAATTGTTTGCATTTCCTCATGTACTCTGGGTAATACTTGCATTTGTGGTCATCAAGGAAACACACACAGTCTCAGTACAGTCTGAGAGGCACTGGAAGCCAGTATTCAACTGTGCCAGGGGGGATGATGCCATATCATGAGTAATGATATAACCAGCACTAACATGAATGGTATTAAAGTGCCCCAGCAGCAAGAAGATGTACGTCATTGTAATAACAGTATTGCTACTTCTTTATCGCATGAGAAATAAGAAATCATCAAGGAACAATGCAATTAATGATAAAGAACATGAAGAGATGCCTGGATATGTGCACTGACTGGATAATGGATACATACACAAGTCCCTCTTCTATACCCATTACGTAATCTTCATCAACAAATCACTTTACTTCACACAGGCCCAAGGATTTTGTAACACATTTTTAACTGAATTGCATAAGGAGATGGAGTCCCACAAAAACACATTTGCACAAGTCTCTGCACACCCTCAAGAAAGCCAGAAGCCCTGTCTCTTGACAGCAATTCTCCCCTCTACCATAGAAAATTTTAGCTGAACACATGATCACATAAAGATAATATTTTCCAGGAGGAGTCAAGATGGTGGAGAAGTAGCAGGCTGAGACTACTTCAGCTAGCAGGAGATCAGCTAGATAGCTTATCTAAAGATTGCAAACACCTACAAATACATCGGGAGATCAAAGAGAAGAAGAACAGCAATTCTAGAAACAGAAAAACAACCACTTTCTGAAAGGTAGGACTGGTGGAGAAGTGAATCCAAAGCGACGGGAAGATAGACCCCGGGGGGAGGGGCCGGCTCCCGGCAAGCGGCAGAGCAACGGAGCACAAAATCAGGACTTGTAAAAGTCTGTTCCGATGAGGGACATCGCTCCAGAGGCTAAATCGGGGCGAAGCCCATGCGGGGACAGCGTGGCCTCAGGTCCCGCAGGGTCACAGAAGGATTGGGGGTGTCTGAGTGTCACAGAGCTTACAGGTATTATAACAGGGAAGCTGGCTACAGAGACAGAGCCAACAGCAAGCTCACACTCGGGGGTACCTTGACCCGGTCGCAGGATCAGTGAGCTCGGAGCGTGGCCAGAGGTCAGGCAGACGGGAGTTACTGGGCACTGTTCTCTGAGGGTGCACTGAGTAGTGGGGCCCCGGGCTCTCGGCTCCTCCGGGCTGGAGACCAGGAGGCCGCCATTTGTATTCCCGTCCTCCGAACTCTACTGAAAGTGCTCAGGGAACAAAAGCTCCTGAAAGCAAACCCGAGCGGACTACTGGGCCCGGCCCCTGGTAAGGGCAGTGCAATTCTGCCTGGGGCAAAGACACTTGAGAATCACTACAACAGGCCCCTCCCCCAGAAGATCAACAAGAAATCCAGCCAACACCAAATTCACCTACCAAGGAGTGCAATTTCAATACCAAGGAGAGCAGCAGAATTCCAGAGGAGGAGAAGCAAAACACGGAACTCATGGCTTTCTCCCTATGATTCTTTAGTCTTACAGTTAATTTAATTTTTTTCTTTTTTATTTTTTTCTCTTCTTCTGCTAAAATTTTTCTAACTTTTACCCTTTCTTTTTTAACGTTTTTTTTAACTAGTTTATCTAATATATATATTTTTTCTTTTTTTATACCCTTCTTTATTCATTTTCTTTTTTTAATTCTTTTCTTTCTTTCCTTTTTTTTTTTTTTCTTTCTTTCTGAACCTCTTTTTATCCCCTTTCTCCCCCCTCATGATTTGGGATATATTCTGATTTGGTTAAAGCATATTTTCCTGGAGTTGTTGCCACCCTTTTAGTATTTAACTTGCTCCTTCATATACTCTTATCTGGACAAAATGACAAGGTGGAAAAATTCACCACAAAAAAAAGAACAAGAGGCAGTACCGAAGGCTAGGGACCTAATCAATACAGACATTGGTAATATGTCAGATCTAGAGTTCAGAATGACAATTCTCAAGTTTCTAGCCGGGCTCGAAAAAGGCATGGAAGATATTAGAGAAACTCTCTCGGGAGATATAAAAGCCCTTTCTGGAGAAATAAAAGAACTAAAATCTAACCAAGTTGAAATCAAAAAAGCTATTAATGAGGTGCAATCAAAAATGGAGGCTCTCACTGCTAGGATAAATGAGGCAGAAGAAAGAATTAGCGATATAGAAGACCAAATGACAGAGAATAAAGAAGCTGAGCAAAAGAGGGACAAACAGCTACTGGACCACGAGGTGAGAATTTGAGAGATAAGTGACACCATAAGACGAAATAACATTAGAATAATTGGGATTCCAGAAGAAGAAGAAAGAGAGAGGGGAGCAGAAGGTATACTGGAGAGAATTATTGGGGAGAATTTCCCCAATATGGCAAAGGGAACAAGCATCAAAATTCATGAGGTTCAGAGAATGCCCCTCAAAATCAATAAGAATAGGCCCACACCCCGTCACCTAATAGTAAAATTTACAAGTCTTAGTGACAAAGAAAATATCCTGAAAGCAGCCCGGGAAAAGAAGTCTGTAACATACAATGGTAAAAATATTAGATTGGCAACAGATTTATCCACAGAGACCTGGCAGGCCAGAAAGAGCTGGCATGATATATTCAGAGCACTAAATGAGAAAAACATGCAGCCAAGAATACTATATACAGCTAGGCTATCATTGAAAATAGAAGGAGAGATTAAAAGCTTCCAGGACAAACAAAAACTGAAAGAATTTGCAAACACCAAACCAGCTTTACAGGAAATATTGAAAGGGGTCCTCTAAGCAAAGAGAGAGCCTACAAGTGGTAGATCAGAAAGGAACAGAGACAATATACAGTAAAGTCACCTTACAGGCAATACAATGGCACTAAATTCATATCTCTCAATAGTTACCCTGAATGTTAATGGGCTAAATGCCCCAACCAAAAGACACAGGGTATCAGAATGGATAAAAAAACAAAACCCATCTATATGTTGCCTCCAAGAAACTCATTTTAAGCCCGAAGACACCTCCAGATTTAAAGTGAGGGAGTGGAAAAGAACTTATCATGCTAATGGACATCAGAAGAAAGCAGAAGTGGCAATCCTCATATCAGATCAATTAGATTTTAAGCCAAAGACTCTAATAAGAGATGAGGAAGGACACTATATCATACTCAAAGGGTCTGTCCAACAAGAAGATCTAACAATTTTAAATATCTATGCCCCCAACGTGGCATATATATAAACCAATTATAACAAAATCAAAGAAACACATCAACCATAATACAATAATAGTAGGGGACTTTAACACTCCCCTCAATGAAATGGACAGATCATCCAAGCAAAAGATCAGCAAGGAAATAAAGGCCTTAAATGACACACTGGACCAGATGGACATCACAGATATATATTCAGAACATTTCATCCCAAAGCAACAGAATACACATTCTTCTCTAGTGCACATGGAACATTCTCCAGAATAGACCACATCCTCGGTCCTAAATCAGGACTCAACCGGTATCAAAAGATTGGGATCATTCCCTGCATATTTTCAGACCACAATGCTCTGAAGCTAGAACTCAACCACAAGAGGAAGTTTGGAAAGAACCCAAATACATGGAGACTAAACAGCATCCTTCTAAAGAATGAATGGGTCAACCAGGAAATTAAAGAAGAATTGAAAAAAATCATGGAAACAAATGATAATGTAAACACAACAGTTCAAAATCTGTGGGACACAACAAAGGTAGTCCTGAGAGGAAAATATATAGCAGTACAAGCCTTTCTCAAGAAACAAGAAAGGTCTCAGGTACACAACCTAACCCTACACCTAAAGTTGCTGGAGAAAGAACAAGAAAGAAACCCTAAACCCAGCAGGAGAAAAGAAATCATAAAGATCAGAGCAGAAATCAATGAAATAGAAACCAAAATAACAACAGAACAAATCAACGAAACTAGGAGCTGGTTCTCTGAAAGAATTAATAAAATTGATAAACCCCTGGTCAGACTTATCAAAAAGAAAAGAGAAAGGACCCAAATAAGTAAAATCATAAATGAAAGAGGAGAGCTGACAACTAACACCAAAGAAATACAAACAATTATAAGAACATACTATGAGCAACTCTATGCCAACAAATTTGACAATCTGGAAGAAATGGATGTATTTCTAGAAACATATAAACTACCACAACTGAACCAGGAAGAAATAGAAAGCCTGAACAGACCCATAACCAGTAGGGAGATTGAAACAGTCATTAAAAATCTCCAAACAAAAGCCCAGAGCCAGACGGCTTCCTGGGGGAATTCTACCAAACATTTAAAGAAGAACTAATTCCTATTCTCCTGAAACTGTTCCAAAAAATAGAAATGGAAGGAAAACTTCCAAACTCATTTTATGAGGCCAGCATCACCTTGATCCCAAAACCAGACAAGGATCCCATCAAAAAAGGGAATTACAGACCAATATCCTTGATGAACACAGATGTGAAAATTCTCACCAAAATACTAGCCAATAGGATTCAACAGTACGATCAAGTGGGATTTATTCCAGGGCTGCAAGGTTGGTTCAACATCTGCAAATCAATCAATGTGATATAACACATCAATAAAAGAAAGAACAAGAACCATATGATACTCTCAATAGATGCTGAAAAAGCATTTGACAAAGTACATCACCCCTTCCTGATCAAAACTCTTCAAAGTGTAGGGATAGAGGGCACATACCTCAATATTATCAAAGCCATTTATGAAAAACCCACCGCAAATATCATTCTCAATGGAGAAAAACTGAAAGCTTTTCCACTAAGGTCAGGAACACGGCAGGGATGTCCATTATCACCCCTACTATTCAACATAGTACTAGAAGTCCTAGCCTCAGCAATCAGACAACAAAAGGAAATTAAAGGCATCCAAATCGGCAAAGAAGAAGTCAAACTCTCATTCTTCACAGATGATATATGACACAATACGTGGAAAACCCAAAAGACTCCACTCCAAAACTGCTAGAACTTGTACAGGAATTCAGTAAAGTGTCAGGATATAAAATCAATGCACAGAAATCAGTTGCATTTCTCTACACCAACAACAAGACAGAAGAAAGAGAAATTAAGGAGTCAATCCCATTTACAATTGCACCCAAAACCATAAGATACCTAGGAATAAACCTAACCAAAGAGGCTAAGAATCTATACTCAGAAAACTATAAAGTACTCATGAAAGAAATTGAGGAAGACACAAAGAAATGGAAAAATGTTCCATGCTCCTGGATTAGAATAATAAATAAAAATGTTCCATGCTCCTGGTTAGGATGTCTATGCTACCTAAAGCAATCTACACATTTAATGCAATTCCTATCAAAGTACCATCCATCTTTTTCAAAGAAATGGAACAAATAATCTTAAAATTTATATGGAACCAGAAAAGACCTCGAATAGCCAAAGGAATAATGAAAAAGAAAGCCAAAGTTGGTGGCACCACAATTCTGGACTTCAAGCTCTATTACAAAGCTGTCATCATCAAGACAGCATGGTACTGGCACAAAAACAGACACATAGATCAATGGAACAGAATAGAGAACCCAGAAATAGACCCTCAACTCTATGGTCAACTAATCTTCGACAAAGCAGGCAAGAATGTCCAATGGAAAAAAGACAGGCTCTTCAATAAATGGTGTTGGGAAAATTGGATGGCCACATGCAGAAAAATGAAATTGGACCATTTCCTTACACCACACACGAAAATAGACTCAAAATGGATGAAGGACCTCAATGTGAGAAAGGAATCCATCAAAATCCTTGAGGAGAACACAGGCAGCAACCTCTTCGACCTCAACCACAGCAACATCGTCCTAGGAACATCGCCAAAGGCAAGGGAAGCAAGGGCAAAAATGAACTATTGGGATTTTATCAAGATCAAAAGCTTTTGCACAGCAAAGGAAACAGTTAACAAAACCAAAAGACAACTGACAGAATGGGAGAAGATATTTGCAAACAACATATCGGATAAAGGGCTAGTGTCCAAAATCTATAAAGAACTTAGCAAACTCAACACCCAAAGAACAAATAATCCAATCAAGAAATGGGCAGAGGACATGAACAGACATTTCTGCAAAGAAGACATCCAGATGGCCAACAGACACATGAAAAAGTGCTCCATATCACTCGGCATCAGGGAAATACAAATCAAAACCACAGTGAGGTATCACCTCACACCAGTCAGAATGGCTAAAAATTAACAAGTCAGGAAATGACAGATGCTGGCGAGGATGTGGAGAAAGGGGACCCCTCCTACACTGTTGGTGGGAATGCAAGCTGGTGCAGCCACTCTGGAAAACAGCATGGAGATTCCTCAAAAAGTTGAAAATAGAGCTACCTTACAACCCAGCAATTGCACTACTGGGCATTTACCCTAAAGATACAAACATAGTGATCCGAAGGGGCACGTGCACCTGAATGTTTATAGCAGCAATGTCCACAATAGCCAAACTATGGAAAGAACCTAGATGTCCATCAACAGATGAATGGATCAAGAAGATGTGGTATATATACACAATGGAATACTATGCAGCCATCAAAAGAAATGAAATCTTGCCATTTGCAACAACGTGGAAGGAACTAGAGCATATCATGCTTAGTGAAATAAGTCAAGCGGAGAAAGACAACTATCATATGATCTCCCTGATATGAGGAAGTGGTGATGCAACATGGGGACTTAAGTGGGTAGGAGAAGAATAAATGAAACAAGATGGGATTGGGAGGGAGACAAACCATAAGTGACTCTTAATCTCACAAAACAAACTGAGGGTTGCTGGGGGGAAGGGAGTTGGGAGAAGGGGAGTGGGATTATGGACATTGGGGAGGGTATGTGCTTTGATGAGTGCTGTGAAGTATGTGAACCTGGCGATTCACAGACCTGTACCCCTGGGGATAAAAATATATTATATGTTTATAAAAAATTAAAAATTAAAAATTAAAAAAAGATAATATTTTCCAGCCTCCTTTGTTATAAGGTATGGCCATTTGACACTTCTGGTTATGCCTCTGAAAAAGAAATGTACGGGCCCTTCTTTGACCCTCTCCCTGCCCCCTGCTGGCTGGGATATGATGAGAATTGAAGCATCCCTACAACCAGAAATGGAATCCTGGGGTTAGGATGGCAGAGTCACAGTACCAGCCCTGGTTCTCCCATCTCTACTGATCCTGTGAGACAGAAATAAAATCCTGGTTTATTTAAGCCCCTGTATTCTGAGGTCTCCTTGAGATACCAGTTTCCTCAGGGGGGGCCAGCACATGAAGCCTGTGGGAGAAAAAATCCAGGATTCAGTTTTATACTTCAGTTTGAAATTCCTATGAAATATCAAAATGGTGATATCACATAACTAGTTTAATCTACAGTCTGAAGCTTACAAGAGAGATCTATGTCAAAGACATAAATGCAAGCCTTGGCAACATATAGTTTTTAATCAACTTTATTAAGTACTCGATTTCCTGAGTTTTGACTGCTGTGTACCCCTAAGAAACCACTGCACTGGGAAACAAACTGAGGGTTTTAGAAGGGAGGAGGTAGGGGGATAGGTGAGCCTGGTAATGGCTATTAAGAAGGGGCAGATTGCAGGGAGCACTGGGTGTTACATGCAATCAATGAATCATGGAACACTCCATCAAAAACTAATGACATACTGTATGGTAACTAACATAACATAATAAAAAAATATATAAAAATAAATAAATAAAGATACAGAACATTTCCATCATCCTGAAAGGTTTCACTGTGCTCTCTTGCAGTCTGTCCCTCTGCCCCTGGCCTTAGGCAATGCTGATTGGCTTTTTTTAATTTAAATTCAATTAATTAACATATAATATTTGTTTCAGGGGTACAGGTCTGTGATTCATCAGTCTTATATAATACCCAGTGCTCCTTACAACACATACCCTTCCCAATGTCTATCACCCAGTTATGTCAGTCTTCTCTCACTTAGCACAATACATTTGAGATTCACCCATGGTTGTATAGAGCAGTTTTTCATTCTTTTTTGTTGCTGCATAGTATTCCATTGTATAGATAACACATTTTGTTTATCCATTTACCCATTGATGGACTTGGGGTTGTTTCCAGTTTGGGGCTACTGTGAATGAAGCTGCTATGAACATTTCTGTACAAGTCTTTATGTGGACTTGTGTTTTCCATATAAATGGATTTTTTATCTTTAGAACTTTTGAATGAAACTTCTCAAGAATTTGAGAAAATAAGAGAACCCAGGACCAAGTTCTGAGTTATCCCATGTAAAGTCTGGACAGAAGAGGAGAAGCCCAAAGACAGAGTTGATAAGAAAGGAGAAAGAAAGAGAAGAAAACCAGTTAAATGTGGTATTGTTAAAGCCAGGAGAAAAAGTATTTCAAAGTGGCAGTAATTGACAGTTTTGACAAATGCTGCTGTGAGGTAGGATGGAATGTCACTAAAAAGCATCAATTAAATTTGATAACATGAAAGTGATTGACAACCTTCATAAGAGGAATTTTGGTGGGGAGGTAAAGGTAAAAACCAAATTGGAACTGGACAAAGAGCAAATAAATGAAAAAGTGAAATAATTATGTATGTACAAGTCTTAGAATTTTAATTATGAAAGAGGCAATTGATGAGAAGATGAAGCTAAGGGAGAACTCTTTTCAGTACAAGATACAAAAGCACATTTGAGGGGGTTCTGGGTGGCTCAGTCAGTTGAGTGTCTGACTCTTGATTTTGGCTCAGGTCTTGATCTTGGGGGTGTAAGACTGAGCCCCACATTGGGCTCCACACTGGGCAAGGAGCCTGCTTAGGATTCTCTCTCTCCCTCTGCCTCTCTCCGATGGGCTCGCACTTTCTGTCTCTCTCTCTAAAAAAAAGAAGAGAAGAAACATGTTTGAATAATGATGGAAAAGATTCCATCTGGGGATGGACACAGGGAAGGTGAATGCATAAGATTGGGTTTGTCTAATACAGGAGTTTTATTATGGAATGAATTGGGCCAGGGGACCAAGAGTATTCGCAAGAAAGTGGTTGAAATGACCATGCAATTTAAGCAAATTGGGGAGAAAATAATGAGTGGAGAAGATGGAGAGGAGGGTGGACTGGAAATCTTAGGGAAATTCTGCTGTGGTAGAGGCAGGAAGGAGAGGAAGTAGGGGTTGAAGAGTAGCATGTTTGAATAAGTGACTTCAAAGCAGTGCCATCTCTGGCAATGACAAGCTAGAGCCTAACCACAGAAGTGAGTAACTATGTCAGAGTGGAAGAGAAAGTCATTATCGATGTAGAGGTCAAGGAACCGAGAGATAGGGGACTCGCTGTGCAGGTTGTCCACATAGGCAACGGATTTGCCAAAGGCAAAGGCAAGAGCTAGGTACTTAGCAAGCTCTTAGCAAGAGCTAAGAACACTGCTGCCAAACAGGTTGGTCTCTAGCAAAAGGTCAGACTCCCTCATTGGAACCAACTGGGCTTGAGAGGGGAGAATTCCAGCGGGGCGGGGGGGGCGGCGTGGTGGCAGTGCATAAACACATGAATATAGCCTGTAGGATGACTGGAGCAAGTTTTGGACTTCCTCCTCATATCCAAAATATATGACCATCCATGAGTGTCAGGGAACAGGGCAGGAATCTGGCTCTTGTAGAAGCTCCTAATTAGTCAGAAAACCATTCTTGTGGCATTTATGTCTTAACAAAAGAATACTAGAAAAAATCTATGTTTCTGCTATTTCCAGCAGAAGTTGTTCATGTAGCCAAAGTACCAGTCCTATGAGATACAGCCACCATTATTTTATATTTATTACTGTACTTAATCTTTTAAGAAAACAGGATTAGCTTTCAGATTAAACACAATGTAAATGTTGCACTGTACTCTAATTAAAATGAATAAGCTAATTAAACTAGAAAAAAGTTCAAATAAACCCTTGGGAGTGTAGCATTAAAAAATATACCCTTTGTTAATGCTTTGTGATGTGAATAAAGATTATAGCACATTAGAGATAAATATTAGTTGCATTTTGTTATATTTAAGGTCCCTGGATCATATATCATACTATTAATGGCTAGCTTATATTAATTATGTCTGCAGACCAAAGCAATATTTGACAATATATGATATATAGTATATTATAACATGACTCAATTCTGAATAACATTGTTAGTATAGATTTTAACTCTCATTTTCAAGTTAGGTTTCTGGGAATTTGTGCATTTAGTTAATGCCAGTAGAAATGAGCCCTTAAAGGAAAACAACAACAACTTTGTAGACGTTTAGGCAGAAATGCATTCATTTCACCCTGCTTGTTACACCAGGTTCCTAAGTACATGCAAGGGTTCCTCTAGAGCGATTACTACCAAGTAAGGGAACATGCTGGTAGCTCTCCGTGAGTGTTCAGTCCACAGCTCATTGCCACTGAAGTCAGGCCACGGTCTGCTGTGTAAATGGGCACTGTGGGGCTCTTTAATGCACAGGTTACGGGTACAATAGGCCATTGCTGCTCTTCTCTGCATAAACACATTCTTGGGGGAATTTAAATATGTATACTATTGCTCAAACTTAGTATAATTTCTGAACTTGTTCTTATCAGTTAAGTCACATTGCTTTAATGAGGACTTTCTCAATGCAAATAAGTGATTTCTCCACTAAGTTAGGGATATTACAGTCCATTGAGAATAACCGTCCAAACCCAAATATTTGACAGTCTGTTCTTAATGTGGATTAAGGCACTTAGTATCCCCCTCACTTAGTGTGGATTCTTGACAATTCCTGCAACAGTCTCCTTGAACTCAATTTATTCTGAGATCATAGATGGAAAGATGGATGGATAGACAGATAACCGATGATGGACAGATGGATAGATCATGGATAGACAGATAGACAGATAAGACAGAGAGAGAAATAGACAGCTAGACAGATTGGGGTAGAGGTGGCCATGGATATCAACTACCACCTGGTTGTCTCAGAGTTCTCTCTACAGAACCATTCATTAATTACAGACAGTGGGCAGGGTCCTTCTGAGTCCTCCTCCAAGGAGTCTGCTTTGTGAATGAGACAGAAGCCACACATGAGGTACTGGTGGGGTAGCCATGCAAATGCCTCCTGGTCACACACACCCCCCACCCTGCAGGAGCTTCACCAATGTACACCTTTACGATACCCACTCTTCAAATAAGGATCCCAATAGTCCATGTACAGAGCATTCAGCCCAGCCAATATCTCATTCACAGCTAAACAGACTTTTAATCTATTTACCTAATACACCTGTGTCATTTCAATCTTACAAATACATGGCAGAGAAACATTTGAAATACCTTCCCCACTCACACTCAACAATTTTTCCTAACTGCTATAGAACCTGAACTGTGCTCTGAATTCCAGAAATCACTGAAAACTTGTAGGCATTCATTGGTCCCACCAAAAACAGCACTGAGCTAAGTTGGTTTTTGCTGTTTGCGGATTTGACTACATATTATTTTTATTGGTAGCATTATTATATTGCCGTTTTATAGCTTCTTCTTTCAGAGGAGTAGAAAGAATTTCATCCTCCCCCTTCAAGATCACTTTTCATTTTCCAGGGAATGGAAGAGAAATAGAAGGTAAGGGGAAGGAAAAAACAGCGACAATAAAAAGAAAAAGGAAAAGGGAAAGGATGTAAAATTTGGAACAAGTCCTTTCTACTGAGTATCGATGGATTCCCACACCATGAGAAATGAATTTAAATCCAATTCTTATTTAGGTACTAATACATAATTATTTACCCTAATTCTTTTTTTCAAAGCAGTTTTATGTTATAACTATATATATGTCATAATATATTATATATATTTTAACAGTTATATATTATACAAATTATAACTCTAATAGCTAACATGTATGTGTAACTGTGTGCAAGGAGTTGCTCTAAGTGTTTCACATGTGATCAATCTTCCTAACAACTGTATGAGGTAGATATCATTTTGTTATCTTCATTTTATAGATGAGTACACGGAGTAACTTCCCCTTGGCCAAATGCCACCAAGAGACAATGGAGCTGGGATGTCTCTTTCCTGATCACTGTAGCCCGAAGCTAGATAGGAGTATCCCCTTCTCCTTACAGGGGAGGCTCAGCTGATTAAGCCCAAGGCTGCAAATAATAGCAGATCTGGGAATAGAAGAACCACAACTGGGTCTGGGTCTCTTCACACAAAATGTGGTGAGTTTACTCCAAGAGAATGCAGCATTGGGGTGCCTGGGTGGCTCAGTCAAAGCTCAGACCTGCCTTCTGCTCAGGTCATGATCCCAAGGTCCTGGGATCTGCTCCCTGCTCCACGGAAAGCCTGTTCTCCTACTCCCCCTGCTTATGTTCTCTTCTCTCGCTGTGTCTCTGTCAAATAAACAAATAAAATCCTTAAAAAAGAGAGAGAGAGAGAAGCATCTTAGAGCAGAATATACTTAGATGTGCTCTCAGCTAACCCTTTAGACACGTGTAGCACCCATATCAATGGTGAGAACCCAGAGCAGCAGCACAGGGCCTAGCACATGGGAGAAACAGAACGGTCAGTTTCCCAGAATGTCCTCTTCACCATCATCTTGTTTTACAGAACAGCAGCTAGAAATGGCTTCTCTTTCTCTGGGGTGACTGAGGCAGTGAGAAAGCCCAGCAATGAACCACAGGGCACCCACCCCCACGGGAACAGCCATGACAGAAGCTCCTCCACTGTCACTCGGGCTCTGCCAGAGAAGTCTGAATCTAGAGAGAATTGTGGGGATGGTCAAGTCGGGGTTGAGGGGGGATGCTGCTGATGAGACTATTGAGTAAATAATCTCACTACCCCAGCCCGGACCACCCACCTTCACCGAGAAATCCCCGTTCTTGTGAAAGTCAGCCAAACTGGCGTCAAGAAGGACCCTCTTCACCCCTAAAGCTCCAATGAGCTATGAGACCACAAACCAGTCACTCCATCTGAGGTCCAGAAACATCATTAGTAAAAATAGAATTACATAAAATAAATATAAAGGCATATTGTCCAATAAATTCATCTGATCATTTCTCATTATCTTAAATTTGTGATTCTAAAAATGATACCATGAATTACAAGTGGAAATACTGAGCTAAAGGCTAAAAGATTTACTTGGGGCCACACAAAAATCCCAGGACAAAATCCACTATATCTCCAGATATTTTCTAGATGCAACCATTAAAGTTTGTATTAATTAGCTACTTGCTACTTAACTGCATAATGAAATTTGTTCCAACTTAGCTATAAAATTGCTTTTCTAACAAATATTGTGCACTGAAATACTATACTGTCCTGGGTTTTAGTTTTGGGTTTTCTTTTTTTTTTTTTTTCTTTGTGGGGTTTTTTTTAGACCGTGCTAATGGTTCTGTAGGTAAAGTTAATGACATAATTAGTATTATATCATAAATCCACCCTGCCTAAAGATTGTTTCCTTTCACTATTCTAATTCCAAAACAATTAACGTCCTAATCTTCTCATGAAGTAGCTCAAATTTGGAATGATTTGAACTAATGCAGTTATTGCAATCAATGTAAGTATTGAGATGCCATAATAATAAAATTACATATTTTAAAAGTGCCAGTAAGTATTCAAAATTCTGAATCATACTTATTCTCAGCATCTCTCTGTCTCTATCTCTGTCTTATTCTTAGACAGAGATAGAGAAAGAGAGAGAGAGGATGAGAATGAATATGTCAAGATTTTCATAAACAGAGTGGTTTTGTAGTACGAGGCATTTACAAAATCCATGCTGATTTCTGAGTCAGCCGTTTTTGTTTTAGCAGAAATGTGTTCAACAGCCTGTATTTGGTCACTTTGGATTGCCTACTGTTAACAGACTGACTTTATCTGGTTCCTTAATTGCTGAGTCCTTCATAAAAAAGAAGGCTTTATCTGCATTAAGAAGGGAAGGGAATTAATCCCATAGATTAAAAAGTCTGTATCTGTGGCACACAAAGCATTTCATAAATAAGACATCTCATCCTGAAAGACAAATATATATTTTTCCTAATATTTTGTTATGTAGAAGCACCTTACAGGAGTTTAAAGAAGAAAAAAGAATAGTTTGTTGAAATGACAGCAAAATGAAATGAACATTTGTTGGAATGTTGATTTCTATTCAGCTATTCCAAAATGAAAGTCTAGAACCCTCTTTACACAAAATGTTAATCCAATAAGAAGTCACTATTAGTAATGATACTCACACCTAATATTCTTATTCATTACCCTCAATATTCCGTGAAGCTCAGAGGTTTGATCATACTTGTGCTCCACACTAGCGGTCAATGCAATATGGTCCCCCAAACCTGGTTTGATGCCTATTTTTGCAAATAAAGTTTTATTGGAACACAGTCCTGTCTATTCAATTCATATTCCCTATGGCTGTTTTCATGCTAAAAGAAGGGTGACAGTTGGTTTCTTGCTGCTCCCCTCTACTCCATTTGCCAGTCCTGAGGAAACACAAGTACTCCTAGAGACACAAGAAATCAAGGGAACAGAGCACGGCTCTTTGAAGCTGCTGGGCTTCATTGAGCTATGGGGCCCCGGATGAATTCACAATTCCCAGCCACTAACTGCACAGCATGATGACAGGTGAAAAAAAAAAAAAATGAATAGATCAATATAAACTCATCATTGCTTCCTGGAAATAAACACGACTTCTGAGTTGCTTGTTTTTATACATAAAGCAGAGTCTGTTTTGTTATTTCTGCAACAAATAATTAAGATGAGAGGCTCCAATGTGTCACCCATGTTTAAAGAGTCAGCTTGTTAATTAGAGAAACAATAAGATAATTTATTATAATAGAGTTAGACCCAGACACTACTTCTTCTGCTACAGTCACCAAAGAACTCAACTGGGCCTACCACTGGCCTAGACATTAAATAATTTTGAGTGAATGACCACGGCTCTTTACAACCCACTGGAATAATGGAAATGTTCTGAATTTGATCTGAAGTTCTTGGAAAATAGAATACTCTTAAAATAGCACAATTCAGCAAAGTAAGCCCAGGAGCAACAGAATTGGAACCTACTCAGTAAATACTGCTGGGCTCTGATAGGATGGCACAGGCCCCTGAGCCTCCCAGAACCTTTTCTGCTCCAAATGGCAAGCCCTTCTAAAGCTATACGTCTACTTCAATCCATTCATCCATCAGCAGTAAAACTGCTTTGATGGGATTGATTTAATACTTGAGAGAGTCCTGAATTTGATAAATGCATGACAGCTACTTATTTTGGCCCCTTTTGCAAAGCTGTAGCTAGCATTGTTTGGCCTCTTTTGCATAGCTGTAGCTAACTCTACATAGAAAGTCTATTTCTTCCCTTTGTTTCATTTATCAGAACATATTCAGGGTAACCATTATAGGGAGCAGAAAGGAAATGTCTCCTGGAGTCCTTTCAGCACGGAGGTTGGGTACTGTGCTGGGAATGGGCGGGATGGCTTAGAGCACTGACTCTTCATAGAATGATGAATTACATATAGAAGTCACGATCCACAGACAGACCCTCCCTCGGTTCTCTTCAACTCCCTTCAAGTCAGGAGAAGCCTCCTACCTTGTTTCTTCCAGCTACCATGCCTACCATTTTTAGATGACCCTCTCTGGCTACAGGAACATTTCTGAGGTTCCACAAGATGCCAGAAGCCTCTCAGCCACCCCTAGTGGACTGCTCTTCCCTCACCCCTTCCTTGAAATTTCCCCCAATCACAAACATCCAGGTTGTTGTTTTCCTTGTGTTTCTTTGTAGCAACCGTAGAACTACCCCTGAGTGGCTTTACATCATCAATGAGGGATTAAAACTGTCCTTTAGAGTAAGTGGCAAAAAGGAAACATGGTCATTGCTGAATATACCCCACTCCAGGTACAGAAGTGGGGGGGGTTCGTTGACCACATATGCAGTGTGGTAAGCTAATGCTCTTTAGCGGAGAAGCTACGGTAGAGTTGGCCCTGAGCGCTTTCCTTGACTGAGAGCACACAATCCAACTTGGATAAGGAGAAAACACACATCAACAGTGTACTCTAGCAGAGTATATATGTATCTGTGTATATATATATATATATATATATATATATATATATATATACACGCCATATATACACATTCATACATTTATATTTATTATAAATCATTTTTTGGTCCTACACATTTTAGGAAAATATTTCAAAAGCAAATGGGATTATATCCCATCCAGGTGATGAAAAACATGATATGCTTGTTCTCCCTGGCAAATGCTTTAGATCCTTGAGAATGATAGTTTAACTTCAGCACTGTCTCTTAAATTTTCATTCGAAACGTAGTTTCGGAGGTCACTTTTCCTACATGAGAGCTCTTTTTCTGCCTGAATTATTCAGTTGGAAGCCTCTGGAAGATAGCTCTCCGTCACAGCTCTGGCCAACACAGTGAAGGACAGTTCATTCCATTGGTGACGTGCGCTAAGACAAGGGAGGTCAGGGGCCGAAGAAATGGCTAGATGGAAACAGACAGACTGGGAGCAAGATTTGGCTGGAAGGACTGTGCAGCAGAGGACGGGGAGCAGGAGCCTCAGCACTGAGGTGGGTATGAGAGGACCCGATTAGATCTGCAGGGCAGGGAGCCTCTAGGGAAGCAGAAGGAAATCAAGGGTCAGGGGTCTGAGGGCTGCCATAGCAGTTGTAGGAGATCTCTTTGTACAGTCCGGCACAGCAGCCAGGACTCCTGGATTGGGGGAGGAGGAGACTGCCCAGGGGTCAGGCAAGCTGACTTGGGTTTAGAGAAAAGCAACCATGTAGCCCGATATGGTGGTCCCTGGACTGGCTGGGATGGCAGAGACGGATAACCCTTGCTGCTAGGGGAGGACCTGGGTGAAGGACCAACCATGGTTCTGGAAGAAAAGAGATGCACGCAAAAAAGGGAAAGGGAGAAGTTCATGAAGGGACTGTTTTCAACGGAAGAGGTAAGGTTAAAGAAAACCAACCAACAGGGGACCCACTGTGCTCCCAAGTGCTGGTGAGGGGAGGAGTTACCACCAGAGGCCTACCTGGTAGGTTAAGGGGAAGGAGCCTGGTGTAACTCTCTCTCAGGGGTTTTGACCTAGAGAGTTGTCAGGCATGGCTGCAAGACAGGCCCACCAAACCGAAGCTGCACCCCCTTAAGGAGGAGCACGGCCATTGACAACACAGGCCAGGCAGGGAGGGAGCCCACACACACATTCTCTTGCCTTCTCTTCCCCGGTCAGATGCAACAGAGGGGACAGGAGGAGGGCGACTGGTGCAAGAGACACAAGACAGCCCCTCTGAGCCCAGGGCAGGAGGCACAAGCATGGAGAGTGAATTTTCTGGGATAAACTTAAAAAATACAGCACAGGGAGGACCCTGGGGAGGAGGGCTAGGCAAGTCCAGAAGTCACACTTTGCAGCCCTAAATGTGTGTCTGCGGAAGTAAACCTGCTTCCAAACCCACACAGAGACGAAGACGTGAGAGGGAGTATCCTAGTGATTTAGCTTCTATTCTCTTTTTTTCCCCCAGCTGGACCCAGGTCCTGAAACCAGTCTGAAGTCATGGGTGGGAGTCATCATTGCCCATATAGGGGAGGAGAGGAGACAGCGACTGAGAAAGCAAGATGGGGATGACCTGCCACGACAGCTCTCTGTACCCCACAAATCTCAAGAGCACGTACACTCTGCTACATGTACTTGATTCTCAAGGTCCCATGTTGAGTGAGTCAGGTCAGCATTCATGTTCTAAGCACCTTTCAGAAACCAGAGGAAATTTAGGTCTATAAGTTGTGCCCCTCCCCCCACTCTTCCACCTGCAAGTATATTAGCCAAATGAATCACAAAGAAGTTTGATTAGAAGAAACTCCACTACTGCTTGAAGAAATTTCTGTTCAAAGGAGCCCGGGAAGTCTCCCTCATCAGCACAGACCACACCTCCACACCTCCCACCCTCTGGACTGGAGCTGCTGGGAGGGCTGGGGGCAGGGGCAAGACATGGTGCCACTGACTGGACTGTGTTCCCTCCTGCTGCCCTACACCAGAAGAGAACGTGATGTAACCAGGCTGGGCAAGGCCAAGACCACTACTACTTCCCTGGTGTCTGTCTGTCTCTCTCTCTCTCTCTTTTTTTTTTAAATTCATTTATTTGACAGAGAGTGAGAGAGCACAAGGTGGAGGGAGAAGAAAAAGCAGCCTCCCCACTGAGCAAGGAGCCTGACATGGGGCTTGATCCCAGGACTCTGGGATCATGACCTGAGCCAAAGGCAGTCACTTAACTAACTGAGCCACCCAGGCACCCTGGTCTCTTTGTTTTAAAGCTCCACACCCAACTGGTTCCCTTACAGCTCCCCCAGTTGCAGTGGTCATTTGCCTGCTTGTTTAATGAGGCTCATTAGCTTCTAGGCTGTAGCAGATCAGAGCACAGCAAAGCATTCATGCCAGCTGCTCCCCTAGCACAAACATCCCAGCGGGGTCCCAGCACCCCAGCTCTCCCCTGCTTTCCTTCTCCACCAGGCACACTCTGGGAGCTGCAAAGTTCCTCTCTCTTCTCTCTTGTTTGATATCACAGACCTGGTGCTAACTATCTATTTCAGCCTTTCCCTCCCCTACTTTTACCCACTAGGGTTCTTCAGGAAACATAAGTTTTACGAATGCTTTGCCAAGGTGAGACGATGTTAAAAGAGAACAAAATAATGACAGCAATCCTGTCTGTGAGTATGTTGCCTATAGTCTCATTCCTCGGATGCTATACAGTTTGCAAGGCTCATAATTAGTTTGACCCAGAGAATCTGGGACCTTCCAGAAGCGGTTTCTAGAATAGCAGAATAGCAGCACAAATCGTCACAATTATAATGAAAGTCAGCATTAATTGAGACTAACTAGGTCCCATGCATTAAACTGTGTGGTTTATATATTTATCTTTAATCTCCACAGCAGCCCAATGGAATATGGATTATTACCTTCATTTTAGAAATTAGAGTATTTAGATAATATCCCCCAAGATGAACAGCTCGTAAATTGAAAAGAAAGGATTTGAATTCAGGGGTCCTGGACAGACTAATCTTAGCATGTGCCAGGCTCCGGACCCATTCTGAGCCTCTGCAGTAAGGAAGCACCAGGCAGAGGAATAGGAATATGTTCATTTAAAACAATAACAATGTCCTGAAACTAATGTAACATTTGTGTCAACTATACCTCAATAAACAGATGGAAATCCAAAGCATGGAATCCGTAGCATCACGAACGTGAGAAGAGAATGTCTCAGTAAACACGTCACGTAGGTCTGAGCTTTCACCTCACTCATATCTGTGCATTCTCTGACCCAGTTCTTAGACGCATTACATTCTTAGGATACTACATAACTTACATATTTGCTTTTTGGAACACTTCTGGAACTATTTTAAAATTCAGAAAAATTAGGGGTACCTGGGTGGCTCAGTTGTTAAGCGTTTGCCTTCAGCTCAGGTCATGATCCCTGGGTCCTGGGATCGAGTCCCACATTGGGCAGGCTCCCTGTGTGGCGGGAAGCCTGCTTCTCCCTCTCCCACTCCCCCTGCTTGTACTCCCTCTCTCACTTTCTCTGTGTCAAATAAATAAATAAAATATTTTTTAAAAATTTTAAAAAGCTCAGGAAAATCATTCTTCTCACAGCTTCCTTAATACATTAATTATAAAAATTATTTGAAAGGCAAACTCCTTTCCCTAAAGTGCCATTTCCAGTTGCTGAACTTAAGTGGGTCCAACTAGAGCTTGTGACCGCTGTCTCTATGGGCCCTCCCTGATGTCATGACACATCTTCCTCGCTTCCCAACACCCCACTGTGACGCGTCCTCTTCCTGCTCCAAGATCCGCAGATACCAGCAGCAGTCCTCGACCAACTCAATTGTAGGAGGACCTCTCTTTGAAGACTTTTCCTGAATGTCTACACCTCTATCCCTTTAATGCTCACTAGAACACCTTTCCTACCTTTCCTCTCCAACCCATCCAGAGAGCACCCCTGACATTATATTCCATTACTGTTCACTGTTTTCTCTGATATTACATACCATTTGCTTATTCCTTTGTACCCATTCGCATTTAAAAGCTTTGCCCTAATAATGGTCATTGAATTGGCTAAACGTGGAAAGGAAATCAACAGTACAGGACTATCTAGAAGATGTAAAGAAGGTAGCAAAGGCTGTCGAGCAGAGGAGGGTACTTGGGGAGTTAAAATAAGAGCTGTTGACACAGGCAGCCGAGTGCCCTAAAGGCAGACTCCAAAGTTGGCTTCTATACTGTCCGGCCATACAACCCATGCCTATGCCCCACCTTATTTAAGGCTCAGCCTTCCAGAGACTCCAGCCCAATGTTCTATACCATAGAGCTATGCCCAGGAAATGTAGCCTGGCCTGGCAGGTAGTAAGGAGAGCAAGAGAGAACAGCCAGAACCAATGTCCTCTGCACTGATGCCCTTGACCAGAGGAGTCAACGGGAGCATCAGCAGAGACCAGCAATTCCCTTGGGAAGCCAGACAATGGAGCCCAAGACAAGCTGAGTCTAGAGCTTTCAAACTAAGTGGACCCCAGGAAGAGCAGGTGATGTAAATGGGCGAGGGGACCCGGAGTACAACAATCAGGAGTTTACATGCAGACCGTAGATTTCCTACCCGAACAGAAGGAGCCGGCCGCGTCTCAGTTTATGCCATGATTACCACAAGGGATTGTGGTCAGTGGTGCCAGCTCCTCTGATTTTCCCCAAGAACTCAGAAACCCAGATTTTTATGTGAATTCTCCCAGTTTTAAAACATTATTGGCCGGGGTGTCTGAGGGACTCAGTTGGTTAAGCATCTGGCTCTTGATTTCAGCCCAGGTCATGATCCCAGGGTTGTGGGATCAAGCCCCAAGTCAGGCTCTGTTCTCAGCAGGGAGTCTGCATGGGATTCTCTCTCTTCCCTTCCCTCTGCTCCTCTCCACCCTCCCCCAAATAAATGAATAAATATTAAAAAAAAAATTACTGGCAATTTTAACACATCTTTAAACTATGTGTGCCCTTGACTATGGACACACAGATGTGACCTAAAGACAGGCAATATGTAACCCCTGCCTGATATCCAAGAGTTAAGGTCAGTTTCTTTCTTTCTTTTCATCAGATGGTTTCTTTAAATTGTGCTCGCACTGTAGCATCCACCCCTTCCCCTTGGCTTTTCCTCTGCCTTCTCCTCCTCTGCGTTGGCTCACATCATCCAAATCCTTCAGTCCAAACCCTGGTTCCCTTCGCTCATGCCATCCTCTTATCAAAATTCCATTTCACGATGACATAACAAGACCCAACTCCCCAAATCAAACACAAAGATTTATGAAAAGTCAAAATGAGTAAAACTTCTAAACTTGGCATTAAAAACCACCTAGTAGACTCCTCCGTCTCCTGAGGGCACTTTAGATGTATTAATATTTCAAAAGCTCATACATGAATTTATTTTTTATTCCTGTTTGATATTACCTCATGCATACCCTGTCTTTTTTCTTAAAATTCTCGAAGAGCCGCATCAGCTTCCCAAAGGCCCCCAGCTCATTTCTACAAATGTAAACATGCTAACATTCCAGACCTCTGTCTTCGGAGTTAGCTGACAGTGGTGCTGGAAGCCCCCTTGGGCCTCCTGGGGGTTCTGACCTGCCTGAGGACCCGTGGCCACGACTGGGAGCTCTCTGAGGGAATTCTGAAGATGTTCGTCTAGACCTCAGCAGCCAGGCTCTCTGCCAACCCAGGGGCATGTTCATCCCCCCATTCCTGGATTCCTCCCAATTTCTGGTAATTTTCCAGAACTAAGATGCCAAAAACAGGGTCCAACTTGCCTCTACAGAAAGTAGGCAATTACCTAGATACTGAGATTTAGTCAAAAATACAATAAAAACTAAAAACTTGGGGCACCTGGGTGGTTCAAAGGGTTAGGGCCTCTGCTTTTGGCTCAGGTCATGATCTCAGGGTCTTTGGATTGAGCCCTGCATCGGGCTCTCTGCTTCCTCCTCTCTCTCTCTGCCTGCCTCTCTGCCTACTTGTGACCTCTCTCTCTCTGTCTCTAGCAAATAAATAAAAAATATCTTTAAAAAAAAAAAAACTGAAAAACTTCCCCACTGTTCACGACAGCTGAAACCTCAGGCCCAGTTTTTCAGGCCTCCAGGAAGTTGGGATACTGTGACCTGGGATAAAGCTTCAGCAAACTTCCGTCCACTCTGAGGGGGAGATACCAGGTGTCAGGCATTTTCCTGGAAAAGCAAAGGGGGGAGCTAGAGAAGATGTGGGCACATGAAGTCCATGGGAAGGGGGCCCAGGAGAGGGCGAGGAACCTGAGATGAGAGGCCGTATAGTCACTGCGCTATTTTGTCTGGATTTCTTCCCTAGGTCGCTCCCACTTTGCTCCTCAGCCAACCCTGGAGCACACAGACAGGGCATTTGCCCACCCACAGGGGAGAATTTGGGGAAAGACTTGAATCCTTCCAACAGTCATTAAGTCAAGATGATAGCCCTCACTCCCCTTCCACGCCAGAACTCTCACATCTCCCCGCCAATGTTGGGGCCATTGACAGAGACAACGCAGGAGACAGATGAAAGCTGCTGGACTGTGAGGCTGCTAATTCCTGCCGCTGAAGACTGAGGCGAGCCCTTTCTCATGGAGGGATTTCACTTTTCCTGGTCCAACAGAGATACAGCCCAGAAGGCAAACTCCCATGTTGGGCATAATTCTTCGGGTGAAACGTTTAGAAGAGTCCTGCCAACAAAAAGCAGCAATTTCCATGCAAATGCATGCCTGTGGGGGAAAATGCAATTGTCCCAACAATGATACTGATGGGACACCCCCTTCCCTCTCCAGTGGGGTGTGGAGGCACGGCTTGAAGGAAGAGATCTATCTGTTCAGATTTTCTCCCTCTGAGCATGCCAAACATAAATGACTCCCGCGTTCCAAAGGGGGTGTTTGCTCCACACTGCTGCTCAAAGACAGGGACTGCATGGAAATGAGAAGTCATGTTCCCCTCCTTCTCAGGGGACCCCCGAGAACAAAGGCAGTGTTTTGTTTTCAGAAAGACAGAAAGTCAGGACGATCATGTTTTGTGAAACCCAAAAGGCTAGTTAACCATGTGGAGTTTACAGAGATAAATAATAGTAACAACCCCCTAAGCTTGGTTAGTGCCAGAGGGTGAGAGCACTGCAAACCCCTCACCGCGACTCTGAGGGCCATGCTGGGGCGGCGGCGGATGCAGTGGTGGAAAGAGTTGAGGAGCCGTAGATTGTTCTGGTCTCCACCGGTAGTATCAAGATGAATGGGGCAATTTGCAATAAAGGTGATGTTACCGAACTATTTAGGAGGTCTTTAAGTTGGGGTACAGTTACACTTGCCCTAGTGCACGAAGACTTCCCAAGGGCTTTTCAAGGGAACGGATAGCTTTGGGGAACAACCGCTAAATCAGCTTCTGCATGTCCTCTTTCCTGAAGTGAATTTGTCTAAGACCATGCCACGGGACTCTTCCTAACTCCAGTGGTGCTTTACCAACTTTGCAGGAAAAGCATATCCTTCACCTACCATGGTCCTACTCAGGTGCATTATTCTGGGGAGTCAAATCTCATGGCTTCTTCCTGAAGGAGAGTCCTTTGAGAGAAGAGGCAGCAAGCTTCAGAAATAAGGAAGGTGAAAAACTCATGGTGAGCCCCTTTTGTTCCTTCTTCCTCCCCCACCCCACTTTTTTTTTCTTTTTTTTTTTTTAGTTTAATGTTGTCTGGCTTATTTAGGATGTAATGAATGTGAGATCCTCTTCCTTCACTTCTTATGAGTCGGAAGTCAGGAGCAAGAAGATTTCAAAGGGTTGCATGCTAATACACTTCTTTGAATTAAAAAATGAAGTGAGATTTTTTTTTCTGACATGAAGCAAGTCCAATTTGGCAGAACGGTTTGACGATAAGGACTAGCTTTGCCAATTAATTTATATGATGGACACTCTCCATAAATTTAATGAGCTAAATCTGCAGCTCCCAAGTTTTTTGTTTGTTTTTTTTTTTAAAGATTTTATTTATTTATTTGACAGAGAGAGATCACAGTAGACAGAGAGGCAGGCAGAGAGAGAGAGAGGGAAGCAGGCTCCCTGCTGAGCAGAGAGTCCGATGCGGGACTCGATCCCAGGACCCTGAGATCATGACCTGAGCCGAAGGCAGCGGCTTAACCCACTGAGCCACCCAGGTGCCCCAACTCCCAAGTTTTGATGAAAATATATTTTAATCACGGATATGATATTCAGTACCTCATCTAATACATACTTTGCAACTACTTAAATTTATGATAAAAAAAATGTTAGACATCAACTCAAAAGCATCTTTCAGAATTCTTTCGTGGAGTACATGAGCTAAAAAAAAACTGAAGCCACTAGTCAAGCTGATTCAGGTCAGAGTGCTCATAAAATTTCTTGGTATCTTCTCTTTCTCCCTCTCTCTACACCTGGCTCTGTACCTCACTCTCCTGACCTTGGTTACCAGTTTTCAGTAACCCTTTCAGTTTCCACAAATTAAAGCACACCTGAAAAAAACAGAAAAGTAGAGGAAGAAGCTGTGGAAACCAGGCATAATGTCCCCAAAGCACTTCCCAAATACTTTGACTGTCTTACAGATATGCGGTTCAGGATGAAGAGCTTGAATATCTCAACTATTTCAGAAAAAATAATAAATTCATTCATTCTGCTCCCAGTTCCCCCACTGGGCTAATTTCATATTTCCTTCCTAGTCGTGAGAAATAGATGATACTCAAGGCCAAAAAAAGTAGCAACTTTTCCTTTTACTCTTTTTTTTTCATTAGCTCAGTTGACATTTAATATTGGTTTTATGTATGCAACATAGTGGTTCAACATTTATATACATCTCAAAATGATCACCATAAGTCTAGCCACTATTTGTGGCCATGAGAAGTTCTTATAGACAATATTCCCATGCTGTACTTGTTGCCCTCATGACTTAATTATTATAACTGAAAGTTTGTACCTCTCAATCCCCTTCACCTATTTTGTCCATCCCCCACCCCCTTTCCCTCTGGCAACCACCAGTCTCTTCTCTGTATGCATGAGTCTGCTTTTGTTTGTTATTAATTACCCATTTGTTTTGTTTTTTCAAGTCCAGATATAAGTGATGATGCAGTATTTGCCTTTGTCTGACTTATTTCACTTAGCATAGTACCTCCGGGTGCATCCATGTTGTCCTAAATGGCAAGATTTCATTCTTTTCTTTATGGCTGAGTAATATTTCACCAGGGAAACACATCCCATCTTCTTTGTCCATTTATCTATCAGTGGGCACTTAGGTTGCTTTCATATCTTGGCTATTGTAAATAACACTGCAATGAACACAAATTGGTGTTTCAGTTTCTTTGAGGAAATACCCAGAAATGGAATTAACGGACTGTATGGTGCTACTATTTTTAGTCTGTTGAGAAAGGTCCACACTGTTTGCCCAAGGACCAACTTCGCCTTTGTAATGTCTCCATTGACACTGTTCTTTTCTTTTGTCCACAATAACCACTGCTGGAGGTGAAAATAAGGAGAAAAAAATCCTGAGATGTGGAGATAGAGATAGATGTAGAGGGAAAAGTAGAGATATCCCTCATTCCCTTTGCTTGGTTGATAGAAAGCCAGAGTACTGAGAATCTCTGTCATTTCCAACAAACCTCAGAGAAGGAGATACTCCATGACTCTGATTAGCCAGCTAGTGAGCTGGTTCTTACTCTAGACAAAATTCATAAAATGTTTCATGCCATGCCCCTCTTTAGTCATCTGGTGAAGCCTAGAGAATCCTTTTTTTTTTTTTTTTTACCAGAGAGGCTGGACATTTTTTTTGTTTGTTTATTGTGGCAACACTTAATATGAGATATACCCTTATAACAAATTTTTAAGTGTACAACACACTTAAAAAGAACATGTAACATAAGGCCCACCTTCTCAATGAACTTTGATGTATGTTACAACCACAGGAACTGTGGTGTTCCGGAGATCTCAAGGACTTTTTCATCTCACCTAACCGAAACTTGGTGCCCTTTGACCACCATCTCCCCATTTCCATCTCCTTCACCACCAACCCCTGTTAACCAACAGTCTGCCCTCTGTTTCCGAGAGCCTGAATATTTCAGATTCCTCAGGTAAGTGAAGTCATAGAGTGTTTGTCTTTCTGTGTCTGGCTTACTTCACTTAGCATAATGCCCTCCTGATGCATCCATCCCTTCAATCCAAATGTTGGAATTTCCTTCTTTTTTAAGGCTGGATGACATTCCACTGTGTATGTAGACCTCATTTTCTTTATCCATTCATCCACCGATAGACATTTGGTTATTTCCATATCTTGGCTACTTGAATAGTGCTGCACTGAACAAGGGAATGAAAGTATCCCTTTAGGATCCTGATTTCAATTCTTTGGGAAGTGGGATTATAGGGACCCCTTCTCAGAGTGCATAAAACAAATGAATAAGATTGCAAAAGGAGGTAATTCTCTTAAAATACTGTCATCAAAAGATCTTTAAAAGCAATTTTGTGGCATAGTATTATATGTGCTTTTTTATTAACATATTAAATAGCAAGGTCAGCATTTTACTCAGGAATAATATCTACCAAAATTCTGAAGTAGTAAGTAGTATAAATGATATTTTGAAATACCTGCAACCACTGTAGAATGTTATAAAAATATCTGTAATTTGGTGACAAATTCACAGATACTGCCAATATTATTGGAGTTTGTTGGCTATGTACCTAATAAAAGGAAATGTTACATTTTAGTTAAAGCTTAGTGAAGTACATACATCTGCTTTTTCCCTTCCAAATTCAAGGATACCCTGCTCTAAATAAACCGTGACTCAAGCGATATTTTGAAGACCTATCTTCCCTTTTTGCTCCCTCTTTGCTATTCTGGTTGACTCTTCTTTCCCTAAGCACCTACCCTAAGGTGGTTTGGATTAGTTCATGTAATGGCTCATAAATAACAACCACCATTCATGGACCTTCTACAAGTTCGCATGCATTATCTGTATGTCTTATAACAACTGTCTAAGATCTGTTATGAAAATAACACCTGAAGCTCAGAGAGGTTACTCAAGTGACCAAGGCCACAAAATGGAAGATTGATATTTACACTCAGGTCTGTAGGCCTTAAAGCTTGTTCCCATTTCCAGTACATTATACTGCCTCCTTTCAGCTTAGAGAAATGTTGCATCCTAATCAGGAGTCTGAAAACCAAATGCCTCCAAGAAATAATGAAATTTTAGATATAATCATAGACCTACTTGGAGACAAAGAGTTTTTAGATACCCTCTAAATCTCATGATACCAGTGACAGTTCTCACTCACTGCCCCATGTCTGCAGGTAGGTAAGGAACTGAGTCAAACCACAGAAATCTATCCCCAAACCCTGGGAGGGCCGCACAAATTACAGAACGTATGGGCAGACAGAACCCTTCAATACTTTTGAAAGACAAAGACAGTTTATTTTATCTTAAACTCTGGCCTTATTGATGCTAAGTCTCATATCTTTTTTTTTTTTTTTAAGATTTTATTTATTTATTTGACAGAGAGAGAGAGAGAGCAAGAGCAGGAACACAAGCAGGTAGAGTGTGAGAGGGACAAAGATTTCCTGTTGAGCATGAAGCCCCACATGGGGCTAGATCCCAGGCCCCCGGGGATGGAGACCTAAGCCAAAGGCAGAGGCTTAATGACTGAGCCACCCTGGCACCCCAAGGAGAGTTTACAAGAAGGATCTTTTTCACCTGGCTGCCATTGCAGGCAGTATTCTAGCTACCTAGCTTCCGGGTGTTTGGGGGGTTTTGTTTTTGTTTTTTAATTACTCCAAACATGTAAAGAAACATTATAGAGGAAGAACTGAGTGCCCAAAATGATGAAGAAAATGACCTGGAAGTTCTTCTCATCTGTGCAACTTGACAATGGCTTTCTGTGGTTACAAGTAGATTTCCCACATCCTTTTTTTTTTTTTTTTTTTTAAGATTTTATGTATTGATTTGACAAAGAGGAAGAAAGCACAAGCAGGGGGAACAGCCAAAGGAAAGAGAGAAGCAGGCTCCCCGCTGAGCAGGGAGCCCCATGCGAGGGCTCAATGTGGGGTTCAATCCCAGGACCTCAGGATCATAACCTGGGATCATGACCTGAGCTGAAGGCAGAGGCTTAACCATCTGAGCCACCTAGGTGCCCCTATTTCCCATGTCCTAAAAGGATGAAAGTGTTGGGTAGAGGAAGGAGAGCATGTGAACCACTGTTTCACAGACTACTTTTGCAAACAACTTGAAGGCAGTATCCTTCCATCAGACTGTAAACCCTCCAAGGGAAGGGATCGTGTCTTTGGCATCTCTGTGCTCCAGAGCAGGGTCTGATTATTTAACTGAACTAAGGCAGCTCAGGCCTGAGAACTTCTGTACCTCTTCAGGGCCTCCAGGCATTTCTCCATCAGTCGAGGGCACTCAGTATTTCTAGCATGTTGGTTTCTGTGCCATAAACATCTGGGTAATGCTGTCTCTGATGTATATCTCTCTGTCTTCCTTTTCTCCTTCTCTCCTACCAAGCTTATTTCTACTTTAAGGCAAAACTGGGAAGTATTATACCTACTTCAACCTCTGGATGACAGATCTCATCTGACTTTTTACTAATATTTGCCACACTCAAATATATAGTGTTCTATTGAGTACATTAGAAAATTAAGATGGACAGGAATGGCTTATCCCTAGTGTCTTTCATACTACAAACATTATTTTAAAAAATTTGCACTTATGTCCAACTAAATTTTCTCCAGTCTTCCTCATCCAGTGTTAATTCTAAGAAGCTTTTCAAGAAATGTTCACTAAGAGCCCAGATATGGACCTGTAATTCTATGGTCAAATAATCTTCAACAAAGCAGGAAAAAATATACAGTGGAAAAAAAGACAGTCTCTTCAATAAATAGTGCTGGAAAAGTTGGACAGCTATGTGTAGAACGAAACTCTACCATTCTTTTACACCATACACAAAGATAAACTTGAAATGGATAAAAGACCTCAATGTGAAGCAGATATCTATCAAAATTCTAGAGGAGAACATAGGCAGTAACTTCTTCAACATTGGCCACAGCAACTTCTCTCAAGGTATGTCTCCAAAGGCAAAGGAAACAAAAGTGAGAATGAACTTTTGGGACTTCATCAAGATCAAAAGCTTCTGCACAGCAAAGGAAACAGTCAACAAAGCAAAGAGGCAACCCACAGAATGGGAGAAGATATTTGCAAGTGACACTACAGACAAAGGGCTGATATCCAAGATCTATACAGAACTCTTCAAACCCAATACACACAAACAGATAATCATGTAAAAAAAAAAAAAAATGGGCAGAAGACATGAACAGACACTTCTTCAAAAAAAAACATACAAATGGCTAACAGACACATGAAAAAATCTTCATCATCATTAGCCATCAGGGAGATTCAAATCAAAACCACATTGAGACACTACCCTACACATTCTACAGATAGAATGGCCAGAATTAACAGGAGAGGAAACAACAAGTGTTGGAGAAGATGTGGAGAAAGGGGAACCCTCTTACACTGTTGGTGGGAATGCAAGTTGATGCAGTCACTTTGGAAAACAGTGTGGAGATTCCTTAGGAAATTAAAAATAGAGCTTCCCTATGACCCTGCCATTGCACTATTGGGTATTTACCCCAAAGATACAGATGGGGTGAAAAGAAGAGCCATCTGTACCCCAATGTTCATAGCAGTAATGGTCACAGTTGCCAAACTGTGGAAAGAACCAAGATGCCCTTCAACGGACGAATGGATAAGGAAGATGTGGTCCATAGATACAATGGGGAATTATGCCTCCATCAGAAAGGATGAATACCCAACTTTTTTTATCAACATGGACAGGACTGGAAGAGATTTTGCTGAGTAAAATAAGTCAGGCAGAGAGAGTCAATTATCCCTTACTTGTGCAGAATAAGGAATAACACAGAGGACACTGGGAGATGAAGTGAGTTGGGGGAAATCAGAGGGAGAGACAAACCATGAGAGACTGTGGACTCTGAGAAACAAACTGAGGGTTTTGGAGGGGAGGAGGGTGGGCAGTTAGGTGAGCCTGGTGGTGTGTATTACGGAGGGCATGTATTGCATGGAGCACTGGGTGTGATGCATAAACAATGAATTCTGGAACACTGAAAATAAGTAAAATAAAATAAAATAAAATTCAAAAAATAGGTATTCATTAAGCACTTATTCTGAGCTTTGAACTATTCTAAGTGCAAGGAGTAGAGGATACAGTGTGAATAAGTGTTTAGCAGAAGTATTAACAAAGATCTATGAATGAATGAAGAAGTTATACATTGTCATCATGCTTCCTAGTTTTTCAATTATTTCACACACACCAGCTCATGTGTTTCTCAAGGCCACATTTCCTTCCCTAGGTGGTAGATAGAACAGGTATTATTACCAAGTATTAACAAGGTTGTAAAACTAGCCCAAGTTCTGACAGTGTGTCAGTAGAACTAAAGCAAGAATCAAAACCACAGAAATCTAGCCCAGTACTTGAAACAGCATTTTCACAACCCATTCCTTTCCCAGGCCTACTGCTCTCCCATATAACCAGTGTCATTCAATAAAACCGTGTGTCTATTCTGGATCTCACAAGCCAACTCAGGATTCTCGACACAAGCCCTGCCGTTCTCCATCTCACCCCCAAAATTCCACATGCAATCATTCTACCAGGCCAGTAAGCAGAAATGGCTAACAAACTATGAATTCTATACTTAAGGATTCCAGTTACCTTTTCTTATGTAACAAATTATCCTGAAACCCAATGGTTTAAAGCAACCATTTCATTGTATCTCATGACTTTGTCTGTCAGGAGTTTGGGCTGGGTGACTCCTCTATTCCACGTGATGTTGACGGCGGTCATCCACTATAATCGGTGGGCAGATGGCCTCCAGCACATGTCTGACACCTTAGAGAGGAGGCAAATGGCTTTAACACTGGGACTATGAGCCAGAGCCCCTGAACATGACCCTTCCAGTATGGTAGCCTCAGGGTAATCTGGACTTCTTATCCGGAATCTCAGGGCTCCAGAGTGATGAGATAGAAGCTGCATGGCTTTTGTGACCCAGCCTCAGAAGTGACATCACATCACTTTCATAATATTCTTTGGGCTGAAACAGCCACAAGCCTACCCAGATTCAACAGAGGAGACGTAGACCCCTGCATCTCCATGAAGAGAGCATTGAAGGATTCAGGGCCATGTTTTAAAATAGTTACATACAGGTTTTTTATAATTCCTTTTCTTGGTCAAGAGTGGTTTCTCTCCCCATCCCACCCATGTCCTCTTCTCAAGCCACCCCAGTTTGCGGGCCCTTTTCTACCTCTTCTACCAGGTTCCTGTCCCCTGCAGTGTGTTGTTGGATGCTTGCCTCCTGAATCAGGGCCCTCAGGACGCCCGGTTCTCCGTCATTGTCTATGGCTGCATGAGGTATACACAAGGGACTGAGTCTTCGATGCTTTTATTTAAAGGAGCTGCTGCTGGCTGCTTGGTGCCAGGAATGGCTTCTTTTTCCAGCAGCACTCTGTTTGCTTTGCTTCTGTCCCTGAGGCATTCTTTTCCTTCATTGTACCTCTCTCAGCTCTGCTCTGATCTCTGCCCATTGAAAGTAAACTCCCAGAGTCAGACCTTTACCTCTCTTAATAGGACACTTTGTGCTCCCAACAGTACACTTGAGACTGCAGTGCAAAATGGATTAGAGTACAAGCCCTGGGGTCAGAAAGATCCAGATCTCTAATCCCTGCTCTCTCACTTACTGCGAGATTTGTCCGAGCTACTTAATATCACAAAACCTGTTTCCTAGTCTGTAAAATGGAGAAAAAGAGATATACTTCATAGTATTGTCCAAGGGATTAAAAGGGACTATGTAGACAGAGCAATTATCACATTGCCTGATACTCAGTAAACACCCACTAGGTGCTAAGAGTAGTAGTAATAGCAGTAGTAATAGCAGCACTATTAGTAGTAGCAGTCGTGGTTAACAATACCTAGCTGGTAAAGAACCATGATGACATAAATTAAAGTACTCATGAACATGCAAATGATTTTTTAAAGCTCCAGGCCTTTCTTTCTAGGTACATAAGCTGGACTCAAAGAAAACCTGTGTACAGGATGGGTATGGACACACATACACACATGTCAAGTCAAATCTTTTTTTTCTTTTTACCAGACATATTTTACTTATGTTTCTTAAATGTCCACATGGATGTTTTTCTGTCAGTCATTCACATCAGCATTTTAAGGGATTTTTGCTAAGAGAATTTCCCTGTCTTAGAAAAGTATTCAAATGCAGTGGTTGGGCTCAGCAGATCACAAAGAATACAGCATGATGAAAACGTCTCCAGAGCATCATAAAGTATCACTTCAATATTTAAGACGGCTGGATTTACTCCAAGGACTGAGACAGTCTGCCTATCACCAGCTCGGCTTCAAATTATAGTTCTTGGCTCCAGTACGCAGTTCAATGAATGTGATCAGTGCAAATACAAGGTGAATAAATCTTAAAGATACTGAACAAAGTTATTTCCCAACACAAGAACACAAGGGACAAGACAATCTTGATTAGTCGATGCCCACGCTAGTATTTCATCTTGCACTAGCTGACGTGAAGGTTCATGTTATTGACTCCCTGTTTGAATCTTCCTTGGAAAAAAAGCAATATTCTACTTTGAATTGGTTATTATCACAACACCCTCTCCATAGTTAAGATCTGTCAATATTCCTTTATCTGGGAGATGCTCAAGGCCCAAGGTTTTACAGGTCCTGACATGAAGTAATCTGCATCACAATTCATGTCACTTACACAGTTCAACCTTTCTGAAACAAGTGAGAGTCCTCCCAACAAGGACTCTACCTGCCATTCATCTCCAGCTATGCAGAGGAACCTGGGTGGACAATAGAGTTAAGGACTTTTTAATAAGGGTCTGAAATTCTACTTCTCAATAGGCAGCAAAAGACTGGAGGAAACATTGAATGTTCCTGGGTTTGGTGTAAGTACAGTGTCTTAATTACCGAGGGCTGCCATCATGAGGTACCATAAACTGGGTGGCTTATCATCTCATCATTCTGGAGGCTAGAAGTCCAAAACCAAAGTGTCAGCAGGATTGGTTCCTCCTAAGAGCTATGAGAAAGAATCTAATCCATGGCTCTCCTAGTTTCTCATGGCTCCAGCGTTCTTTGGCTTATGGCTTCATAACGCCAGTTTCTGCCTCCATCTCTACATGGCCATTTTTTTCCTGGTGTGGGTTTACCTCATGTTCCCTCCATGCATATCTATCTTGCTGTCCAAATTTCTTTTACATAGAGACATTTGTCATATTGGATTAGGGCCCATTCTAATTATCTCATTTTAACTCTATCCCCCTCTGTAAAGACACAACTTCCAGATAAAGTCCTATTCTGAAGTACCAAGGGTTAGGACTTCACCAGATCTTTTTTTGGGAGACAGTATGTAACCCATAATATACAGCAGGCAGCACTGAGCAAAACAGAGCAAGGAAATAGTACAATCATATTACAGCAATGTGGACAAAGGAAAAATGCCAAAGTAATAGAAAAGATTCCCATTCTAGTGTTCTAAAACCACTTCTCCATTGTTTAGTCTCCTTTCCTGCAAGCTACCTTTCATGTCATTCCACCTTCAATCTCTGTAATTCAAAGCAAAGAGAACAACTTGATACCTTTCCCCTCAGATCTGTTCTGGGAAATCAAGTTCCCAAATAGGTTCATGCGTGAGGTATAAGTTTCCCTGGAGTTTTCTGTATTTGTTATCTCCTTAGCAAGAGAGCTTGGACTAACTCGCAGTCGATTGCTTTGTATCTTATTTTCTAAGAGTAATACATGTGCATGGTAGTTATCATTAGACCAGAATTAGTTGTAAATTGACAAAAATCCCTCCAAACATTGGAACACTGACCTCATCTTTCTCAGAAGAATGTTTTTCCCCCTTTCCACCTCTGGCCTCCAGCTTCTTAGAACCAACACTTTCAGGAAAGGTTTAAATAAAGAACCTACAGTATTTATGATGTTCTTACGCCATAAATCATGCCCTCTGCCAAAGACCAGGCTCCTGGAAATGGACTTTCAGTTTCTCTCAAGTACACTTCAAAGAAGAACACTACGAATCTGGGAATATCTCCTTCCTTTACCAAAAGAACATATTTTAAGCTTTGAACCTCCTAAAGGACTAGCTACAAACAAATGCCATATTAGAAAGGAGAGACAAGAGACCAATTCATAGAAATCATATCTGAGTCCAACTTTGAGACTGTGCTCCACGGCGGAAGCAATGATGTAGAAAGGAAAGCCATGGAAAGAGAAAGGAAAGAGATGGGCAGACTCGTTTTTGCAACTGCATCCCAGATTGGATGCTGAGTTTTGAATATTCCAAAGTAAAAAGAGCAGCCATGGTTCAAGAGCTATGTGAGGGTGCCTAGCTGGCTCAGTCAGTAGAGCATGTGACACTTGATCTTGGGGTCATGAGTTCAAGTCCTATGTTGGGCATAGAGCTTACTTTTAAAAAAAGAGAGACGTAAAGAAACATTAAATGGCCTGTGCACTGTAACTTATAAGTTGGAGTTACAGAATTATAAATAATTGTAATAAACTTAAAAATTAAATAACAGCATCAAAGGAGGATTTAGTTGCCAGACAGAGATCACATTTATTTGACAGACAGAGATCACAAGTAGGCAGAGGGGCAGGCAGAGAGAGGAGGGAAAGCAGGCTCCTTGCTGAGCAGAGAGCCCGATTTTAAGCTTGATCCCAGGACCCTGGGGTCATGACCTGAGCCGAAGGCAGAGGCTCTAACCCTCTGAAGCACCCAGGCGCCCCTAGTTGCAACATATTTTTACCTGAGAAATGAATATTATGAAAATCAAGTTGTAGAAGGTGCATTTACAGCAATAGTGTCCGAGACTCATGTTCAACATGTACATTTCTTTCAAAAGCTACCAACATGTGCTCTATGAAAGAAAAAAAATATTTGAATTATCTTCCCCAAACTTGAATATTCATTTCAGAGATAGAAGTCACTTAGCTTAATGTTTGCTTGGCTACTTGTGCTAGAGTGCTGGTTTTAGATATTTTTCTTTCAAGTGAAATTGTAGCTTTATCATACATACATATTTCATGACATCTCAACATTGATATGTTGTAATAACTATAATATTTATGTTGCATGATCTCAAAACTAGGACAGCTCTTAGACTTTATCTAACCTTTCCAAGTGATTTTTACATACATATCACTGTATGCCATATAAGCTTCCAGCAACTCTGAAAAGGAAGTAGAAAAGATGTTATTAACTCAAAAGAATACAGAGGTCCAGAATGGATATGGGACTTGCCCAAATGTGCCCCTAGGACAGAGCCAGGACCTGACGTTTTATGCTCCCTACATCCTCTTTTCCATTTCTCTTTCATGTCTGTGTCGCCTCCAAACACTCTGTTTGCTCAGATACTTGAGTCAAAGTTACTCTCCCCAAGCTTTGGGCATAATTCTCAATAACAGAATCACCCATGATGAGGACCACAAAATTTCTCAACTGCTCTCACTTTCAGCGCCATTACGCTTTAGCCCCAACTTGGGTTTTCCCACCACTAAGAACGGTTCACCTCTAAGATTTCCAGTTGATTCTTACTTGCTGACACAACGTCCTCAATTTCTGCTTCCATCCCCACTTACCTACTCAACCTGCCATTTGCCATTGTCAGTCAATCAAAAATACCTATTAAGAACCTACTGTACCTGGGCCTGGGAAATCAGCAGAAGATTAGCTAACCACCAGCCCAGCCCAGCCTGACTCTCCCCATCCCCGCACAGCCAAGCCGATGCATTGAACTCTTAGTCCTTTAGTAGCTCCCCATACCCCAGTCCACATCTGCTCTGAAGGCCTCAACTGTCTCCCCAGCAATAGACATTCATTTCAACTTTATTTTCCCCTGCATCTTAAAGGTCTTCAGCTCGCTGATCTTCCAATCCCCAGATCTGAGCCCCTCATCATTCACATTCTCTGCTCCCAGATTGCCTTGCTGCTGGTTAAGATCCTAAAACTCTGATGACGAGATCCACCGCAAATTCAAATTCTCCAACTTGACCTAAGACTTTTAAATTACTCTAAACATTCCAGAAAGAATCAAAACAAAAATGGCTGGATGTCTTAAAGATGCACGTGTTGATTTGAAATGAGATAACAACTCATAATCACATCAGTTAACCAGGAACAAAATAGCAACAAGCTCAGTGTTGCTGTTGGTGCTTATGCAGAGTTTAGGAATTCCTGAATGCAACTGGCCAGAAGGATCCCTTGGAGAGAGATTTTTTTTGAAATATGGAATCCCAAGTCCTACTTCAGATTAGTGAAACAGAACGTCCAGAACATGTATATCTAAAGCTCTCCAGGAGACTCTGATGCAGCCAATCCACAGACTGGCATCAGGGTCCCACTGAGCTACACTATACTTTCCTCCAGGACACAACAAAAGGGATTTCTTCACTGAAGAGGAGTCTGGATTGAATGATCAGCTTTTACATTCTATTTCCTTTTTTTTTCTCCCCTATCTGAACCTGAAAACTGTTAGTGTTATCTATTGTCTACACTCCATCTCTACCCCATACTTGGCTTTTAGAGCTCCACTTACTGATGTGGTTTGGGAGCCCAATCCCCTTCCCCGCCCCAGATCAGCTGTGTCAGTCCAGAACTCTTGCCAGTCTAAAAATGGCAGCAGTGGGTGTGCGTGTGAATCCCGCTCTTTCCACATCCACCAAAGTGAAACACGCGCAACTTCTCTTACTTTTCCCACTGATGGAGACTGACGACTTGCTTTACTCTCTACTGCTCTCTTGCCTCATTTGTAATGACTTTATGTTAGCCAAAATGAATGTTTCTTCATGTCTGCCCTTAGAGCAGAAGTAAAGGTGAGATGAATATCATGTCTGTGCTGGACTAAACACTTAAATCCATTGCTGCTGCAGTGGCCCTGGTGGACTCTCTGAGTGCAGCTTATGTCACTGTTTTTGAAACATCTTTATGGTCAGTGAAAAGATCAAGCATTACCTCCAGTGATGGTAAGATCCAAATAGCCACTTCCAGTAACATCCCTGAAGATGAGTCATAGTCTGATCAGTTGATTTATAATAAACCTTCCCCACATGTATCTTGATAAAAGCAGACCTTTCAGGATTTTTTTTCCAGTTCCCTACCAAGGCTTTCCATTTCATACTTTCTAGTTGCCAGATAACATACAAAATTGGAATTTTCCTCATTTGCTATGGATTTGATTGATTACATAGTCCTTTAAAAAATGTTACCTGCAAATGCAGAAACTTGACCCCAATTTCATATACACACACACAAAAATTAGGTAATTCTCTAAATGTTGTCTCTTCTTGTCTTTTTCTCATTAAATTGTAAAAGGTTTCATACAGGTCAACATAGCTGGTGCCTCCTTACTTTCATTTCTGTAACAATCTTCTTTATTATTAATAACAGTTATGGCAATAAAAGCAATAATAATGACTACATTTCTTCCCAAGAGCACAAAGGTCTTGGCCATGGGTACTAACATGTACTAAAATATACAACAGATGCTGTAAATCTTTTTTTTTTTTAACATCTTGAATGTCTTAAACTATCTTCCTTTAGTTACTATTCCCAGTTACTAAAAGCAAGAGAGTGGTAAAAACATATATATATATATATTAATTTAATGTCCTTCTTTCCTTTTCTCCTTTTCACAGATTAGCTTCACATTTTCAGTCTTTCAAGTCCCATATACACATCACAAATTCATTGCAATTGAACAGACATTAGAGAAACACTTCTGTTTTCTTTTCAAGGAAGAATGAAGTCCAGAACTGACATAGGGGTTTTTCTAAGGCACCAAGAGAAGATGGCCATGCTTTCTCTAGAAGTATGCTGTGTCTCTGAGGAAAGGCTTCAGGCCCCCAGTCTGGACTCTTCTCTTCTCACCCTGAATCATTCTCTCTTCCCTTATTGAACCAGCATTTTGTTTTGTTTTGTTTTAATTTAAATTCAATTAGCCAACATATAGTACATCATTAGTTTCAGAGGTAGTGTTCAATAATTCATCAGTTTCATATAACACCCAGTGCTCATCACATCAGGTGTCCTCCCTAATGCCCATCACTCAGTTACCCATCCTCCTACCACCTCCCCTCCAGCAACCCTCAGTTTGTCTTCTAGAGTTAAGAGTCTCTCTTGCTTTTTCTCCCTCTGTGATGACTTCCCATTCTGTTTTCCCTCCTTTCCCCTACAGTCCTCTGTCCTGTTTTTTTATGTTCCACATATGAGTGAAATCATATAATAATTGTCTTTCTTTGATTGGCTTATTTTACTCAGCATAATACCCTCCAGTTCCAGCCACATCAATGTGTATGGTACATATTCATCTTTTCTGGTGGCTGAGTAATACTCCATCGTATATATACGCTACATCTTCTTTATCTATTCATCTCTTGATGAACGTCTCAGTTCTTTTTGCAGTTTGGCTATTGTGGACATTGCTGCTATGAACACTGGGTGCAGATGCCCCTTCAGATCACACTACATTTGTATCTTCCAGGTAAATCCCTAGTAGTGCAATTGCTGGGTCATAGAGTAACTCTATTTTTAACTTTTTGAAGAACCTCCGTACTGTTTTCCAGAGTGGCTACACCAGCTTGCATTCCCACCAACAGTGTAAGAGGGTCCCCCTTTCTCTGCATCCTCTTCAACATTTGTTGTTTCCTGTCTTGTTAATTTTAGTCATTCTGACTGGTGTGAGGTGATACCTCACTGTGGTTTTGATTTGTGTTTCCCTGATGCCAAGTGATTTGGAACAATTTTTCATGTGCCTGTTAGCCAAAGAAGACATCTTTGGAGAACTGTCTGTTCATGTCTTCTGCCCATTTCTTAACTAGATTCTTTGTTTTTTGGATGTTGAGTTTCATAAGTTCTTTATGGATCTTGGATACTAGCCCTTTATCTGGTATGTCATTTACAAGTATCTTCTCCCATTCTATAGATTGCTTTTAGTTTTGTTGACTGTTTCCTTTGCCATGCAGAAAGCTTTTATCTTGGTGAAGTCCCAATAGCTCATTTTTGCTTTTGTTTCCCTTGCCTTTAGAGATGTGTCTAGTAAGAAGTTGCTGTGGCTGAGGTCACAGAGTGAACCAGCCTTCTAGAAATGTATCTTCTCTTCGATTCATCTAGTAGACCCCTTACTATCAGTGAGATAGAATCTGACTTGTTGGTTATTTTTTTCCCACACACCACCCCTACCAATCCAGGGGCAACCACAAGATGACTGGGGCAGGAGGTACAGATCAAGTTTTTCCAAAGCAGAGAAAGATAAAAATGATTGAACAAAAACCCCTGTTTAGCCCAGACTCTCTTTTTTATTCATTCCAACATACTAAACATTTATAGAACTTTTATAGTCCTGGAACAAATTCCCTTGAAAATTGAGGCTGGGTTGAGGTTTACATTCTAAGCTTCATTAGGATATGTAATCCCAGGGCATTGTGATGAAGGAGAAGAGAACGGAGTCAGGTAAGACTGGGGAGCACATACAAGATGCTATATTACAAAATTAGTCCCTTCACAAAAAGAAGTCTCTTGGGATAACCTAATCAGAAAGCTGTCTCTCAGAACAGTCCCTCAACAGGTGAAAAGAGGGACAAATTATCTATCTGCCCCCTCATATCTATCAGATCCTGGAGCCATACTAAGTCAGTTACCACCCAGCAACCTCCATGGAAGACTTCCAGAGCTCTAGAAAGACAGGCAAAGGCCAGAGAATCCGAGGTGGCACAGAAGGGTTGTCTGATACACTTAACACATGCAACGAAACATCTTGTATACTATTTCCTGGTCAAATATAACTATTGGAGTGCCTGGGTGCTCAGTGGGTTAAAGCCTCTGCCCTCAGCTCAGGTCATGATCTCAGGGTTCTGGAATTGAGCCCCGCATCGGGCTCTCTCTGCTCATCAGGGAGCCTGCTTCCTCCTCTCTCTCTCTGCCTGCCTTTCTGACTACTTGTGATCTCTGTCAAATAAATAAAAAAAAACCTTTTAAAAAAATATATAACTATCAAAAGTACAATCAGATACATCCTACCTATATTTTCAAGTCACAACCAAGGACAAAAATACCTCCCAATCACTGGTTTCCTCTGAAGAAGACATATGTAATAATAGTATATAATTTTTTGCAGAAATTGTTTTTACCTATGAATTTCATTTAAGGTATTTCCAAACAATAAGCTTTCGTCAAAGAAAAAAAAAATGTTGATCTGGAAAATTTTTGCTTGCTGAAGCCCCTCTATATTCGCAGAATCAAATAAATACCAAGTAAGGACTTCTAAGAAAACACTAAGAGATCACATGAGCTATCTAGGCAGCCACCTTGTCAGGAAGGTGGTTACACAGATGACCCTGACTTTCTCAACAGAGTAGTGTGAGCATGACATCCACCGCTGCCAGAGAAGGAGGGAGAAATTGAGGAAGAATAAATTATTCCCTTTGCTAGTATGCAAATAAATTATTTATATGCAAATAACATGAGCAAACGAGTTGTAATACAAAAAGTCTATCTTATAAAAAAATTTTTTATATGGCTGCTGAAAAAATTTAAAAAGCTTTTTTTTTTTTTAATTATCCTACCAAATTTCCCACTAAATTATTTAGGCCAAAATAACTCTCCATCTGATGCAATCTGAATCAAGTGTCATTGGATACATCTTTAATTGTGATTAAAACACTTCAGCTCAGTGTAATTTCTTTCTGCCCCAAGGGTGTCCAACTGTCCTTAAGGACAAATGATTCTACCATCGTCACCATCATCATTAAGTATTTGGATTGCGTTGAAAATTCATTTTGGATAATAATGCCTTATGTTAGAAAAGTCGTTTATTTGAAAGACACAGAAGACAACTTAATTCTACTATGTACCAAGTCCTTGGCATGAATTAGCAGTTCAAGGTGCTTACACCATGAACCCCAAATCCTTAGGCTACCTTTATTTTCAGTTTGTCCAAAACTCTTGAAAACTTAGCTCTATTACTTACATTTGAGTACTCCCTGCCTACAAGGAAAATAAGGAGTCTGCTCAGGCCCTCCAAAATTGTACTGGGGACATTATCTTGTAGGACTAGTCCACCCAAAAATGCTTTGACCCCTGTACCAGTTTGCCAGGATCACTAGAATAAAGCACCACACAAATTCTGAGCAGCTTAAAAAGCAGAAATTAGTTTTGTCATTTTCTGGAGACTAGAAGTTCAAAATCAAGGGGATAGCAGGGCTGTTTCCTTCTAAGGGCTGTGTAGGAAAGATCCGTTTGAGGCATCTCTTCCTTGGGGGAACAGATGGCTGTTTTCGTCCTATGTCTCCATCCCTTCCTCAGCATCTTGTCTCTATGCAAGTCTCTACACCCGAATTTCCTCTCTTGATAATGAAACAGTCAAACTAGATTAGGGTCCACCCAACGGTTTCATTGTAACTTGATTATCTCTAAAAGATGCTATTTCTAGGGGCATCTGGGTGGCTTAGTCAGTTAAGCAACTGCCTTCTGTTCAGGTCATAATCCCAGGGTCCTGGGATGGAGCCCCACATGGAATTGGGCTCTCTGCTCCATGGGGGGCCTGCTTCTCCCTCTCCCTCTGCCTGCCACTCCCCCTGCTTGTGCATGCTCATTCTCTCTCTCGCTCTCAAATAAATACATAAAGTCTTAAGAAAAATACTTTTAAAAGATACTATTTCCAAATAAAGTCACATTCTGAGGTACTAGACACACCACTTTGACATGTGAATTTGGACGGGAATACCATTCAACCTGTAACTCCCTAACACTCTTATGTCTCAATTATATGGTCTGCAAAGATGGGCTCCATGGTGGTAATGGCAGAGGTTAGAGGGCAGTCTCCAGTGTCCAGTCAGAGCCCTCAGTTGGCTGTGAGAACTCAAATAAGTCACCCTCAACCTCCTTAAGCTCCTTTTCTTCATCTGTAAAATGGGAATGGTAATAGTAACTACCCCACAGGATGACCATGATGATTAAACAGTCAATCCATGTGTCTGGCACATAGTCAGTGTTCCTGATATGTTAGTTATTATTAGCATGAATTATTATTAACCTAAAATGATCAGTCTAAACCGAAAAGTGAAGCTTATAAACCCAACGGTAGAGAAGACAATTTCTACTTTCCCTCTCCAAACAGCTTACAGTTTGCCCTTACGTAAGACTGCCTTTCAAATTAAGACAGGCTCCCTGGGCCACACTACCAGGAACAGTTGGCTTAGAATTACAGAGCCTGGTCTCCACCATGTCCCACCCTTTAATAACACAACACACAATATTACAACATTAGTTCCAGCTGTAACATAGAGATTCAACAATTGTATACGTTATGCTATGCTCATAAGTGTAGCTACCATCTGTCACCCTATGATACTATTACAATGCCATTGACTATTGCCACAAGATTTCTTTTTTTTTTTTTAAGATTTTATTTATTTGACAGAGAGAGATCACAAGTAGGCAGAGAGGCAGGCAGAGAGAAAGGAGGAAGCAGGCTCTCTGCCAAGCAGAGAACTGGATGCGGGACTCGATCCCAGGACCCTGAGATCATGACCTGAGCTGAAGGCAGAGGCTTAACCCACTGAGCCACCCAGGCATCCTGCCACAAGATTTCTTAAGAGGCAGAGTTGAGGTCTGTCTGGCCAAAGAGTTGAGGTCAGTTGACTGACCAAATGTCCTACTTCACATGAGTCTTCTGCAGGAGATAGTATGCCACATAGCTTCTTCTCACAATATCTGCTTTCCTGTATCTCAGAAAGTCAGTCCTACTCTACATAACCTATTTTTCTGAGGGGGAGGTGGGAGGGAGAGGGAGAGGAAAAGAGAGAATCTTTTTTTTTTTTAAGATTTTTTAATTTATTTTGTGTGTGTGTGTGTGTTTGAGAGAGAGGGAGAGAGAGAACACAAGCACGGGGAGGGGCACAGGGAGAAGCAGACTCCCCACTGAGCAAGGAGACCGACTTGGAACTCAACCCCAGGACCCCGGGATCATGTCCTGAGCCAGAGGCAGATGCTTAACTAACTGAGCCACCCAGGTGTCTGGGAGAGACGGAATCTTAAACAGGCTCCACACAGCTCAGAGCCCAGTCCAGGGCTTGATCTTACTGAGCCAAAACCAAGAGTCAGATACTTAACTGACTGAGCCACCCAGGCGCCCCTCTACATATCCTATTTTAAGCAGTTCATATGGTAATGAGATAGCCAATCTTTGTGTACATGTTTGTGATGATTGTTGAATTTTTTCCCAAGACCTTACAAATGTATTAATAATCATAGAGTTGATATATTAAATTTACAAAAGCCTGGGATAAGAGGAAAGTCTCTGCTCTCAAGATTTTAAGCTTATATAAGGAGAATCTGAGACTTGTTATAAATACCTGTTTTTACAGTGTGATTTTCATGTTTGGTTTATCCCTACCTTTTTATGAAGCTGGGAATAAAACAGAAAGACCTCCACAGTGGAGTGGATCTCTGAGCACACCAATGAGCCTCCTCTCCTAGGTGACAATGGTATAGACAAACACTTCACAGTCCAACGTGTTCAGAAGATGTGTTTCCTGGGAAGAAGTCTAAAACTTCATTAGAGCATCAAGGATGATGTTATGACTTTTGTGGTTTCCTTCCTTCATTATAAATAAATAAATAAGTAGATAGATAGCTAGGTAAATACATACATATATACTATAGTTTTCAGCTGATAGGCATAAATATATATTAAATATATTTTATATGTTAATATAAATTTTTAATATTTTTATGATTATTAATTATTTATTATATAATTTTATATAAAATATATATTTGCTATATAATTATTAATATAATTTTAATATATTTTTATATAATTTTAATGTTAATATAAAAATATATTAATATATTTTCCTTGACCTAAAGGCTCATTTTATTCTTCTGATTTTAAAAGAAATTAAAAGAACATCATGGGTCCTCAGAACTATTTCGGTCCTAGGCACTGAGTTTACTGTGCCCAGCAGATGTCAGTCTGGAAAGTATCTGAGGCACTAGAGTATTTGATGCAAGGTTTCTAGCTGCTGACTACCCTTTTTTTTTTTTTTTTTTTAAGATTTTACTTATTTATTTGACACAGAGAAAGAGATTGCAAACAGGCAGAGAGACAGACAGAGGGAGAAGAGGAAGCAGACTCCACACTGAGCAGCAGAGAGCCCGATGTGGGGCTCAATCTCAGGACCCTGAAACTGTGACCTGAGCTGAAGGCAGAGGTTTAACCCACTGAGCCATTCAGGTGCCCCTAGCTGCTGACTAACGGATTCACTTTCCAACATCAAAAAGGCCTTTGAGTTTCATAAACCTTCTTTACTAAAGTCCTATAAGAAAGAAAATAATAGGGACGCCTGGTTGGCTCAGTGGGTTAAAGCCTCTGCCTTTGGCTCAGGTCATGATCCCAGGGTCCTGGGATTGAGCCCCGCTTTGGGCTCTCTGCTCAGCAGCGAGCCTGCTTCCTCCTCTCTCTCTCTCTCCCTGCCTCTCTACTTGTGATCTCTGTCAAATAAATAAATAAAATCTTGAAAGAAAGAAAGAAAGAAAGAATGAAAGAAAGAAAATAATATACAGACCTATTGGGACTTTACATTCCAGCACACAGTTAGAGAAAGGATTATATAAACTCTTTGCACATATTCATATATTCATACTTACCACATCTCAGAAATTTTCTTAAGTTGTTTTGTTTTGTTTTGTTTTGTGATCTCTACACCCATGATAGGGCTTGAACTCACAAAACTGAGAGCAAAAGTTTCATGCTTTTCTCTGATTGAGCCAGCCAAGCGCTCTTACACATCTCAGTTTTAAAGCACATACTTTATTCTCTCTGAATTCCCTCTGTAGATATATAAATATATAAACAAGTATTTGCTGCTTTTAAAGTGCACCTCTCACAAATCAAATTTACTAAAGAAGAAAGAAAGGAAACAAATGTTTACTGAGACCACACTATGTATCAGGAATTGTCTTTGGTATATCCACCTGGCTAGTCCAGGAAGACAAAGATTATTATCCTTACTTTTTTTTTTTTTTTAAGACTTTTAGTTATTTGACAGAGAGAGAGATCACAAGTAGGCAGAGAGTCAGGCAGAGAGAGAGGGGGAAGCAGGCTCTCTGCTCAGCAGAGATGCTGAGGCAGATGAGGGGCTCAATCTGAGGACCCTGAGATCATGACCGGAGCCTAAGGCAGTGGCTTAATCCACTGAACCACCCAGGTGCCCCTATCCTTACTTTTATATAAAAGGAAACTGAGACTAAAAAGGTCAAGTAAATTTAGTAATGGTGAGGTAGAATTCAAATCCAGGTGCTTTGGATTTCAAAGTCAATGTTCTTAAAAAAAAAAAAAGTCAATGTTCTTTCTACTACAGCAAATAGATTATTTACATTGAATTGTCCTATTTAATCTCTTTAGATAAAAAGACTTGAAGTGACTTTTTTCAAGAGAAAGTAGCCATTTTCAAATTAAGCCAGTTATCAGGTAAAATCATGTCATCCAATAGAATCACAAATTTTTGGAGGCAGAAGTACATTAGAAGACCCCAAATCTTTAATCCCTTCATATTCTGGATGAAGAAATCCCAAAAGGATTTGTTATATTTACAATATCACATAGAAAGCAGTGTACATACAATCATTGCCCCTCACTAAACACACACACAAAAAAACAAAAATAAATAATCTTTATTCTGAAACATAAAAAAAAAAAAAAGACCAGTAGAAGAGAGTAACATGAATAGAGAGTTACTCTGAACCATTTTTCATGGTTCACGATTGTTGCTAAATGTACCTTCCTTTATCCATAATCATATGCCCCCAAACTGAAGATCAAGTGAGTCAACTTCATATGACTTTAGGTTCGTACAAACAACTGTGGGTTTCAGTAATCAAGGCAGATTCTATTGAGCTACAGAAACTGAACTGGGCTTTGAAAGATGGATAGAAGTTGAATGGAGTGCCGAGTGCTTTCTAGATGATTAGAACAAAGCCATAGATGGAACCATATTAGCATTTACCCTGAGCTTTGAAATTTTAGAAAGCAATTTCAAGGGCAACTGGTGGCTCAGAAGGGTGAGCGTCTGCCTTTGGCTCAGGTCATGATCTTCGGGTCCTGGGATTGAACCCCACATTGGGCTCCCTGCTCAGTGGGGAGACTGCTTCTCCCTCTGCCTCTCTCCCCTGCTCATACTGTCTCTCTCTCTCTCTCTCTGTCTCTCTCTCTGTCTCAAATGAATAAATTTTTTAAAAATCTTTTAAAACAAAAGTAATTTCATAAAACTTACCTCCATTATATCTTACAACACTGTGAGATTTTTTTTTTTAAGATAGATTTATTTATTTATTTATTTATTTATTTATTTATTTGACAGACAGAGATCACAAGTAGACAGAGAGGCAGGTGGGGGTGCGGGGGCTGGGGGCTAGATCCCAGGACCCTGGGATTATGACCTGAGCAAAAGGCAGAGGCTTTAACCTACTGAGCCACCCAGGCAGCCCAGTTTTTTGTTTCTGTTTTCTGTGTGTGGTTTTTTTTTTTTTAAACAAATGCATACAATTTAGTTGTTTTTAAGTTAAAAATGAATGAATACTTGTAAAACTTTTCAAAACAATACAGAAGTATATAGACTAAAAAGTGAAAGTTTCCCTTAATCCTTTCTACAAATTCTATCCAGAGCCCTTTCTCACAGGCAAAGTTTGGCATGTATCCTGTCAGCCCTTTCACAATGCCTTTATACACACACACACACACACACACACACACACACAAGTCCTGAAATATTCAGAAAAGCTAGAGATAGAGGCAGGAGATTAACCGGAAGAAAAGAAACTTTGAAGAAAGAACTGAGATGTTTCAGGATGAACTCAAATATTTTACAACAGGCAATGTAACCCATACATCATTCAAGTGTTGGGGCTGGAGTTTATGTTTGGTTTGGGACAGGGAGGGAGAGAGAGTGAGAGTTAAAAATAATTACTGGGAGGGCACCTGTATGGCTCAGTGGGTTAAGCCTCTGCCTTCGGCTCAGGTCATGATCTCAGGATTCTGGGATGGAGCCCCACATCGGGCTCTCTGCTCAGCAGGGAGACTGCTTTCCCTACCCACCCACCCCCCGACCTTCCTCTCTGCCTACTTTTGATCTCTCTGTCAAATAAATAAATCATTTTAAAAAATTATTATTCGAAGTACTCAAGGGTGACTGTTAGGTGAGAGCAGAGCCATCCCAAAGAGTCTAGTTACTTAGTGTACACAGATTATATAAATTGGAAGGAACAAGACTGTCTAGTTCTCCAGCCTCCAAGCTAAAGAATCTACTGTTTTTTTTTCTGGAGGCAGTAAGAAGTCATTGAGGGCTGATGAGCATGGCATGGATGATGTGATTGATGTTTCAGGAAAATACATCTTGTATCAATAGGCAGAACATAGACTTTGAAGTTATGGAGGCCAATTAATAAGTTAGTAAATCCTTAAAGCATATATTCTCAAGGAAATAGTCTTCAATAAGGTCAAAGATTTATATACAAGTATTTTCACCACAGTATTATAAAAGCAAAAAAGTTTCTAAACAAGAAAACAACCAAAATAGCCAAAAGTAGGAAAGTAGTTAAGTAAATGGTGGCATCCCCAATTCAATGAAATTTCATGAAGCCATTAAAAATAATGTTTTTGTAAAACACTTCATGACATGAAAAATGCTGGTAATGCAATGTTGAGTGAACACACTGACACAAAACTATATATGAGCTTGACCCCAATTATATAGAGAATTTCCTTAAGAATACTGTTGTGATTATCTTGCCTTAGGAAAAGACCATTAGTCATAATGAACACATTTTAGTTTATAATGCTCTGCTTTCAGTAAATAAATTAGAGAAAACTTTTATGTATCAGCATGACTTGGCTAAAGGACTGTTTTGATTCCTATTATCAGTTCAGGTTTATCTTCTAAGCATAAGAAGGAGACCAGCCAATAATAATTAGACTCCACTTCTCTGAGCAGGACTTAGAAGTAAATAAGCCAATGAAAGGTAAGACTTGCTTCTAATATAATAACCCTGAACCCGTGGGGAGACAGCGCCGGCTCCCGGACCTCTTGTAATGCCAATATTCAAAAAGGAACCCAAAAATTATAATCCACATCCATCTAGACAGAAAAAAAGCAAAAGCCCTAGTTATCGCTGGAAACACCACTATGGACGATGTGTTTCACTGTTATGCTAATAAGCATATATCACTTTGAAAATTAGGGAAAATTTTTGTTTGTTTGTTTAGCTGAGTTTATTTGTTTAAGTAAAGGAGCAAGTGCCTAAGACTATGAAATGCAGGAACAGAGTAACCAAAAAAGATCCAGCAGTAATTTCTAATTCAGGATATAAAGGCTTGATAAAATACAGTTTAACATTGTATCCACATTTCATTGACTTTTCAAAGAAAGAGGATTATAGATACTTTAGACATTAAAAAAAAAAAAAAAACTCAAGTAATTAATTTTCTTGGGCTTTTCCCAAAGAATCCGTGTGGAATAAAGTGGAAAAGTGAAACAGTACCTTCTCTCCAAGAAATCTTTCTCCCAAACTGCCAAAATAGCTTTCCATCAGCACTATCAGTGTCTTAAAACAAGAACATTTCAAAATTTCAACTATTCGTCCAAAACAAGCAAAACAATAAAAAGAGAAAAATTACACAGTATTGCTGTGACATTTTTGAAGGGCACTGAGTTCAGACCCATCCTTTTCTTAAACAAGTTCTCAAATCTTCATTCTATAGATCCTCATGCTGTAACTACTTCATAAATGCTAATAGGACTATAAAGTTACTATAATGATTTATAATAATGAAGACAGAGACTCCTAAATTAGCAGTCTATTCTCTAGTTTCCACCAAAATAGTCAACAGGTAAATTCCATTTTGTCATAAAAGTTCTATTTCTATTATTTCAGTTGTTAAACCAAATGGTAATGAAATAAAAATTTACAGTGCCTGATGGGGCCAGCATTAACCCAATCCTGCCCACAGTCTTCATTAATATTGACTGTGCACTTCCTCCCTGACCTTGACCTCCCCCAGGAGAAATAGACACCACTAGACTGCCCAGAGCTTCCTATCCACTCTAACGAGAATTTCCCTGAGTAATTATGTAAAGCTCAAATAAAATCAAATAAAATTAAATAGAAATCAGAATACTCTAATTTCACTAATAAAAAATAACTAAGAAAAGTTTATACCATCTATACAACGTCTATTTCTTAGTAACAATGGATGCACAGTAAGAATATGGACAGAGGTTAACAAAAAAATTTGCATGGTATGTTTTTGCAGGCTCTGACACACTCATGGTTTTTTTTCTGATCTCGCACTTAGACTTCTTAATTTATTTTTAAGCCTTGGCATTGTTAGTTGAACCGAAACTGGTAAATTAAGCTTCCTGAGGCCCATTGGCCTTATTGGAAAATAAATTTGTTAAGATTTATTTAACAAATACTTATTAGCCAATTGCTCTGTGAAATGCACTATTAAATAATTAGGTATTAGAAAATAACTATTTCACTAATGCAAATTTTAAAACTACTAATTCTTTTTCTGACTGTTGACCATTAACCATTCTTCCTCAAAGCCTTCTCTGCCCAATATGAGACGAAAAGAAATACAATCCAAATACTAAAGGATCATTAACATAAAGTCTTTAATTTACTCATATAGTCTGATTCAATTTTCAAGTTCAAACCCCAAGAATATATATAGCAATGCTAAACATCAAAACAGTGATATGTCAATAATGCATGCTTAGAAAGCTTTTTTTTCTAGTTTTATTGAGATATACTTGGCATATAACATTGTATTAACTTTAGGTATGCAACATATGATTTTATATACAGCAAAATAATTATCCTAATAAATTTAGTTAACATCTATCACCACACAGTTACAAATATTTTTTTATTATGAGAACTTTTAAGATCTACTCTCTTAGCAACTTTCCTTTTTTTTTTTTTTTTTTAAGTAATCTCTACACCCAACATTGGGCTTAAACTCATAACCCCAAGATCAAGAGCTGGATGCTACCAACTGAGCAGCCGAGTGTCTTCTTCTAAGTAAACAGCAGTTTTCAAATATATGATACCTATTGTTAGAGTCCCCATCTGAACATTACATCCCAGAACTTATTTATCTTTTAACTGGAAGTTTGTACTTTTTTATCACCTTTGCCCATTTTAGAAAGTTCTTTAAGGATACCAAATCCTAGGATGTCTGTATGCTCAGCAGCATGATTATATCTGTGGTGGCTTCTAGTTGTGCTGAAAATTTTCTTGTGAAATAGGACCCCAACCTGAGTTTCCCCAGGCCTCCTGAACTTGTGAATATAAACAGAATCACACCAATAATTAGAACACAAATTCTGTTGGTCCTTGCATCTACCTGGCAGGACCTCAACAACTTAAAAAATTTCTCAATGCTTCTGGAGCACAAGTGCTCTCTGAAGTCAGGTGCTTCATGTGCTCATGAAGAATCCAAGCATCTGCTGTGGCTTCTCTGACATCCGCTGGGTACTTCCATATCATCGGGCTCTCACGCTCTGCCAGACCACAGTACTGCCATTGGCCACGGAGAGATGTGCTGTAAAATGGGGATAACGTCCAACTTCTGCCTGATGCTGACGAGAGCTGACATTACAACATGTTCAAAGGTTCCGACATAGTGAGGTTTGTGTAACTGAACCATCAGGATTTGGGGTTTTTCACTCAGTTGTCCACGTGAAGCTATTATAACACTGTAGGTTAACTATACTGAAATCAAAATAAAAACATATTAACCTAAATAAATAAAGAGAAATTTGGAGAAAAAAAAAATTTAGGGTTTGTTTGTGGTTTGACTTTTATAAGGCAACCTGCTCCCCACAGTAACCAGATCTCTAACACCGGGTCAGGCGTGCTTGACCCCTTCCTTCTTTAAAATGAGTTCTCCCCTGGGACACCTGGGTGGCTCAGTCGCTTAAACATCTGCCTTCAGCTCAGGTCATGATCTCAGGGTCCTGGGATCGAGTCCTGAGTCAGGCTCTTTGCTCAGCAGGAAGCCTGCTTCTCACTCTGCCCGCCCCTCCTCCTGCTCCTGCTCTCTCTCTCTGATAAACAAACAAAAAAACAAATAAAATGTGTTCTCCCCTTGGAAGCTCCCCAGCCCCCCTTTCATATATCCTTTAGGTTCCATCCCATGCATACCCGCACATAGTCAAACCCCAGCTCAAGCTGAAGCTGAGATCCTCCTATATATTAATCACACCTACTGGAAGGCTAAATGAAAGTACCAACTTTGGAAGAAAAAATACTCTTTCCATTTCCTCTAGGGAAGGACCCTGTGGTTCAACTTTGAGGTTTATTATTTTGGGAGAAATAAATTTTTTATTTAGAGCAAGTCACTATATTTCTTCATTTGGTATAAAATTTCACCAAAATAATTTAAAGCTTGAACCCTCAAATTCCCATTTGCCGACTCTCACAGAGTAAATGAGTATTTAGGCTTGGCAAACAGAACCACTTATATTTAACAGTGTCATAAATGGATTGCAAAATATTTTAACCTATTGGTAATCCTTTGGGCCATTACTCTCAAGAAATGAAAGAGTAGCTTATGAGTGCTACTTCTAAAATTAGTAACATACTCAAGAGTTCCAGTAACTCTCCACTGTTTCACTGGATAATTTTCACCTGGCTAAATGCAAGTACAAGAAGAAATGGACAGTAGGTCTCAGGAGAACTGTTTTTCTCTGCCGATCTCTTCACTTCCGTGTACTGGTTCTCCCCAAAACAACAGTCTTCTCACTGGTTATCAACCTTGACAAGGGCAGACGGCCTTTCCATTCCATAGCTCACTTTAAGTTCAAGAGTTCTAAAACAGAACACTGTCCTTCTCTTTATCCTCTCACTTCTTTAATCACCCTGTGATTCTGATGACTATGTTTAGGTTACTTGTTCTATTCCAAAGCAGACTCTCCTTTCCATTCTCAAAGTCTTCATTCCTGTTTTGAGACACAGCATACCGTGGTAGTCGAGCACGGACAACAGGGGCAAATCATCCATGCTCAAATCCTGCTTCCTCACTTACGAGTTGAATGACCTTGAGCAAGTTACTTAAACTCTCTAAACTCCAATTTCCTTATTTTTAGACTGAAGATGATGATGATAATAAGACCCTCCTTATAGGTTTGTTGTTAGGATTAAATGAGTAACACACAGACGGCTGTTAGAAGAGTATCAGGTACGTAATAGGCATTAGTTGTTACTAATACTTTAGAACTATTCTGTTGAAGACAGGAGGAGGCAAAGCTGGCAAGATTTTGAAGAAGACATACCATTATCTAAAAGCACTCTCCAGGGATTTGGTTTCATGGCTGAGTGACATGGAGAAAGTAACTCTCTAAACCTCTGTCTCTTCATCTAAAAAATGGTGCTAATTGAAAAAAAAAAAAAAAAAAGCATGTAAAAACTACTTGGCAATGACCTAACATGCAGTAAACATTAATATTAGCTCCTATATCATCTATAAAATAATCCATAATTAGGTCTGCTTTATAAGAGTATTGTAGTGAGGTAACATGGGTGAAGGACCGGCATAATGATTCAATATTCATTAAGTAGAGGGTTGATACATAGTTTCTTTTCCACACTTTGCTCTCAAACTCTATGGAATTAGATATCATCTTTTTTTAATTACCCTTGCCTTTCCTTCCCTTGCCAGCTATACCTGGAAGTTTAAGGAACAAAGGGAGTCAATGATTACATAAATTCTACCTACCAACAAGGCCCTCCACAAATGTATACTTGATAAGCAAGCCTTTACCAAAAGTGAGGATTTATTTGGATAATTGAATTCTAGCAATATATCAGATGAGGTATGATATATTTTCCCTTGGAAATGGCTAAAAATGCTGGATATAATATAGGAACATCCTGAATGCATCCCAATGAAAACAAAGGAATAAGGAATACCTAGAAATGCAGTAGTGAATCAGCTCTACCCTCAGAGCATTTGCTGAACCCAATGAACTTGAACACAAATTTTTTTTGCTCTGGGGAACACAAAACAAAACCCCAGGACCACCCACATTGGTGTCTTGTATTAGAACCCTCATAAAACTGGAGCCCAAACACAGAAACTCAGTGAAAGAGGGAACTAAAATAAACTACCCATTTCCAACATCTCCCCCCCTCCGCCACCACCAAAAGATTGCATGGAAAACTAGCAGCCTCAAAACTAGGCAGTGGGTAGAGTGGGAGAAAATAATACCCTGAGAATTTATAACCAGAAAGTACCCTTCCATAAGTTAGCACAACAGATTTTCACTTTTGAAACAGCCTAAGTAAAACCTAAAGTCAAATTTATTTAAAGTGGTCCTGGACTGGTAATTCCCCAAGTGTCTAACAAAGGCAAATGCAAATCCTTTGTAGGAAATAGTTTCTTTCACTCTAGGATACAAAGAATCTCAATGGATACTTTTCCAAGGAAAATTAAACAATGTAAGAGCCAAGATTACTAACTAAGGAATCAAAGTCATGAGTAAGAGCCAGCAGAAACAAAAGTTAACACAATCAGACCCAAAATACTTCAAATACTTAAATTATCAGATACAGAATATTAGTATAAGAAAGGTGGGACAAATGGAAAACAAAGAAGACTATAAAAATAAACCTAAATATGTCTGCAGTTACAACAAATTTAGCAGATTAACTGCTTCAGTTAAAAGACAAACATGCTAAACTGAGGAGGTTTTTAAATTTTTTTTTATGTTATTTATAAGAGATAAGTCTAAAGCTTAAAAACACAGACTGAGAATGTAGAAGTAAAAAGATACAGAAAGATATACAATGTACATACCAAATAGGAGCACCTGGTTAGCTCAGTGGGTTAAGAATCTGCCTTTGACTCAGGTCATGGTCCTGGAATAGAGCACTGGGCTCCGAGCCCAGTGGGGAGTCTGCTTATCTCTCTCCCTCTTCCTCTGTCCTCTCCCCCCGGGCCCCTGCTCATGCTCACACTCTCTCTCTCAAATAAAATGTTCTCTCTTTCAAAGAAAGAAAGAAAGGAAGGTAGGAGGAAGCCTGGTATAGCCATTTCCAATAGATATATACATTTATAGATGAACTTTATTAGACACAAAAATAATCATTACATAATGATTAGAAATTCAATTCATTTGGAAGATATCAACTTGAAGTTACCTACACCTAGTTAAAGCCCTGAAATACACAAAGCAAGGAAAATTGACAAATCTCCATCATACTGAAAGATTTCAACACACTTTCCCAGCAATTGACTATTAAGATAACATAAAAACAGTAACATAACATAAAAAAGATAACATAAAAAACAGTAGTTTTATGGAAAACTTAAACAAGACACTGAATAAATTTACACTATGAACATATATTGCTTACTGCACTTAATGGCTTAAAATGTATATTCTTTCCAAACAGGCTTGAGACATTTTAAACAAGTGGTGTTTTCAAAGAAATTTCAATAAATGTAGCCCTACCCCCAAAAGCAGTATCATACAGTTGAAGTTCTCCAACCACAATGGATTTGCAACCAAAAACACATAACTAAAAAAATTCCTACATGTTTGGAAATTAAGAAATACCCTTTAAAATTACTCAAGGATCAAAGAAAAAACTATAATGGACATCAGAAAACATTCAGAACAAAATAGTACACATTAAAACATATGTAATGTATAAAACATTACATTATAAAACTAAAGAACTTACAGGAAAATATGCATCTTTAATTTTAAAATAGAAAATAAGAAAAGCTAAAAAAATAATGAAAACCAGGCACCTGGTTGGCCCAGTCCATAAAGCATGTGACTCTTGATCTCAGGGTTGTAAGTTCAAGCCTATGTTGGCTATAAAGATTATTTAAATTTCTTTTAAATCTTAAAAAAATGAAACCTATGTCTATCATAAAAAGTTAACAAAAGGATAGGGAAAAAAAACCAAAGATAAGAAAGGAAATAATAAAGTTAGGAGAAAATAATTAAGTAGAAAACAAAATATTCAATAATCAAAAGTTGCTTCTCTGGAAAAGTAGTAAAATTTTAAAACCTGTGATAATATTAAAAAACTAGAAAGCAGACCCCAAAATTAAAATTAAATTTAAATAGTACATGTATAACATGAAAATATTATATAACTAGATTAAATAAAAAGGGGACATATATTAGGATGCAACAGACATTAAATAATTAGGAGATATATGAGCATTATTCCAATAAACTTGAAAACGTACTGAATGGCTCATAAAATATAACTTAACAAAACTGACTTGAGAAGAAAGCAAAAACCTGAATGGTCCTGTGACTATTTTTTTAAATATTTTTTTTAAGATTGTATTTATTTATTTGTTAGAGAGAGAGAAAACTCAAGCAGGGGGAGTGGCAGACAGAGGGAGGAGCAGGTTCCCTGCTAAGCAAGGAGCCCAATGTGGGACTTGATCCCAGAACCCTGGGATCATAACCTGAGCTGACCAACTGAGCCACCCAAGCCTCCCTGGTCCTTTAACTATTAAAGAGATTTAGGTCATCAGTTTAAAATCTTATGACTCAGGAGACATCCAAAAATCATTCAAAAAACAATTTCATTTTACACAAACTATTTCAGATTATGGAGGGGAAAAAAGACATTACTCCACTCATTTTTTGATGCTAGTATAAACTTGATACCAAATCCAACAATGATATTCAAAAAGAGGAATTTAAAAACCAATTTTACTTGGGAATATAAATGCAAAAGTCCCAGACAAAACACTAGCAAATCAAATATCTCCAAGTATTAAAAATACACACACACACAAACACACACACACACACACACACACACACACATACACTTGAGCAAATGGGCTTATTCAGGAATAAAAATAAGTTAAAGATGGAAAAATAAACAATGTTATTGGCTACATTCATGTACGAAAGGAGAAAATTGTGACTATTTCAACAAATGCACTTGCTAAATTCAATATTCTTTAATAGTAAAAATTCTAAATAAATTATGGATTAAAATGAACTTCTTGGGGCGCCTGGGTGGCTCAGTGGTTAAGCCGCTGCCTTCGGCTCAGGTCATGATCTCAGGGTCCTGGGATCGAGTCCCGCATCGGGCTCTCTGCTCAGCAGGGAACCTGCTTCCTCCTCTCTCTCTCTCTGCCTGCCTCTCTGCCTACTTGTGATTTCTCTCTGTCAAATAAATAAATAAAATCTTTAAAAAAAAAAAAAATGAACTTCTTTAATCTGTTGCAGGATATCTACCCCAAAAGTTATAGCAAAAAATATATATATATTCAATTTTGAAATTCTCAAAGCATTCCTTTTAAAGATCAGGAATAAAGAAAGTTTACCTACTATCCCCACTTCTACACAAAATTAAACTGGAGATCCAGACCAGACCTATAAGGTAAGAAAAAGAAATAAGGTATAAGAATTTAGAAAGAGGGGTGCCTGGGTGGCTCAGTGGGTTAAAGCCTCTGCCTTCAGCTCGGGTCATGATCCCAGGGTCCTGGGATTGAGTCCCGCATCAGGTTCTCTGCTCAGCAGGGAGCCTGCTTCCCCCCTCTCTTGCCTGCCTCTCTGCCTACTTGTGATCTCTCTCTGTCAAATTAATAAATAAAATCTTTAAAAAAAAAAAAGAATTTAGAAAGGAAAAACAAAAACCTCTCACTATTTTAAAATGATAAAATTACCTACAAATATAAACTATAAAAATAAAAAGTTCAGTAAACATGCTAAATATAAAATCATTATGCAAAATCTATCATATTTCTATATACCAGTAATAAGCTGAAAAAAATTTTAAAGATGTCATTTCTTACAGCATCAAAAATATGATTTGTTTAGGAATAAATCTAACAAAGGATATGCAAGATCTTTAAAGGAAAAAGTATAAATCTTTATTGACAGAAATTAGAGAAGACTTTAATGAGTGAAGAGCTATACAATATGACACATGATTTTTAAGAAGGGAGGGGGTATAGAAACTTGGACCAATGGAAAAGCATAGAGTCCAGAAACAAACCACACACAAATTGCCATTTAACACATGACAGAGGTACTAATGCAGATCAATGGGGAAATGATGGATTGTTTTCAATAAATAGTGGTGGAGTGATTTTTTTTCTTTTTTTTCTTTTTCTTTTTTTTTAAAAACGTTTTTATTTATTTGACAGAAAGAGAGATCAAAGGTAGGCAGGGGAGGGGCGGCGAGGGAAGCAGTCTCCCCACTGAGCAGAGAGCCCAATGCGGGGCGCAATCCCAGGACCCTGGGACCATGACCTGGGCCAAAGGCAGAGGCTTTAACCCACTGAACCACGCAGGTGACGCAGCCATTTGTCTTCAATGTGAAAAAATTAAACTCTTATTTTACACAATAAACAAACATCAGTTCCAGGTCAACTAAAAACTTACATGTGAAAGGTAACTCTATAAAATATTTAGAAGACCCTAAGTCGAGCATCTTTATGGTCTCAAATGAGGGAAAGATTTTTTTTTTTTTTTTTTTTTTTTTTTGGACAGAGAAAGAGACAACAAGAGAGGGAACACAAGCAGGGGGAGTGGGAGAGGGAGAAGCAGGCTTCCCGCTGAGCAGGGAGCCTGTTGCGGGGCTCAAGCCCAGGACCCTAGGATCATGACCTGAGCAGAAGGCAGCCACTTAAAGACTAAGAACCCCAGATGCCCCTAGGGAGAGGTCTTTAAACCAGACACAAAAAGTACAAATAATAAAGGAAAATATTTATTATATTGAAATTAATGTCTTCTGTCTTTTGAAAAACATTATAAGAGTTGAAAAAACAAGCCCAAACTAAGAGAAGATAATTGCAACACATCATGCATCAGAATACAAATATTTAAAAAAAAAAAAAAAAAGAATACAAATATATATGAAAACTTCTGCAAATCTGTAGGAATGACCACTATCCAAATAGAAAAATGGAGCAGAAATAGCCCATACATGAGAAAAGGTATTCAGCTTCCTGGCAAATCATGGAATTTCAAACCATGAGAGACCATTCCAAAGCTGCCAGGCTTAGGAAGTGTGTTAGGGCCTTTTACAAGACTGAGGAGGCACGAGAATGTTCTGCTGGTGAGAGAGGAAATTGGAACACTTACAGAAAACAACTTGGCATTACCTAGTAAAATTAAGCATGCGTATGTTCTCTGTGATCTCATGTTCCCACTATCAAGTTATGTATCCTAGAGAAATCTGTGGATGTGCCCAGGAGACATGCAGAAGGACACAGATAACATCATTGTTTCCTGCGGGGAAAACCAGAAAACAACCTCGATGCATTCAACAGACTAGTCCAATAAGTAGTGATACACTTTCATAATCAAACACCACACAGCAATAAAAATTAGTTTACTACAGCTACAAGGCCACATGAATGGAGCTCAAAAATCAATAAAATCTTAAAGGAAACAAGTCATCAAAGAATACGTACAGTGTATGCGTATAAGAATACGTATGTATGTTTTCACTCATATAAAGTTTTAAAACTAAACAGTACAATGTTTAAGGAACATATAAACAGGCAGTGATGACCACCAAGAAAAGCAAGGAATGGATTAACAAAGTTCAGAACTGCAAACACTCCCAGAGGAGAATTTCTGGGATATGGGAAGGTTCTATTTCTCAGCCTGGGTGCTAGATACAAAGGAATCCATTTTTTTTTTTTTTTTAGCTGTACACATATATTTTCATATATTCTTTTGTATGCTACTTTATTTCACAGTAAAAAATAAGTAAAACATATATTCAAAGGATTTTGATATTTGCTTTATCTGAATTTTTCAGACAAAACTCTTTTTTCTTGAATTACAAGAACAATTATTTTAGTTTCCTCTTTCACACTTGGAAAAGGGAGTCCTAGAACCTGAGGTTTCTCTATGATCAAAGTGGAAAGATACACAACCCCCGTGTATCTAGCAACAGGTTTCAGCTAAACAGTGTAGGTTTTCACGTCACTCAAAATGGTAGAAAATTATGTCACATCCCCTAAATTCTTAACAGCATTCATAATACTTCAGAAATAGCACTCGACAGCAATGCTGTCCAGTAGAAATACAGCAAAAGCCAAAAATGTAATTTTAAACTAGAAGTAGCCTCATTTCGACAACTGACCAATGTCTTTAAAGTTATTAATGAGATACTTTATACTCTTTTGCATACTAAATTTTCCAAAATTCAGTGTGTATTTTACACTTAACAGCACATCTCCATCTAGACTAGTGTCATTACAAGTGCTCGAGAGCCCCACGTGGCATGTGACTACACCCTCGGCAGCACAGCGTTATGGTCTCCAAAGGAATAATGATCCACTTGGTTTCCGCTTTAGAGATTAAAAATAGAGACCCACCCACCAAACCCAGAGGCCTATTAGACCTCCAAACTACAAAGGAGATTTCTAATTTTAGCATTAAGTAGAAGTAGGTGCCTTATTCACAAAGAACAATAGAACTGGTCATTCTTATCACATCTTTTCTCTTTATATCCCTGAATTTCCTCTGGATTGGGCCTAACAGGAACTTCTTGTAAAAGGGAAATAATAATGCTTTGGACTTCTTAAGCCTGTTTTCCTCTGGGATCTAAAAAATTTTAAGAACATTGGTTCACTAAAACACACACACAGGTTTACTAATCAACAGTCTTGACATATTCTGCCATTGTAATTCATTTATATCCAGGGAAATTGAGCATTAGAATAGAATGGCTAACATCAAATATGGAGACAGAAAGTGAACCCAGGACTGAGATTCTGAGTCTCAGGGGTCTCCTGAGCGTATGTACCTGTTTCTTAAGGTTATTAGATTTTTCTTTTGGTTCAACTTGTCCAATCATTCATGCTTAATTCCTTTTATTATCCTCCAGATTTCACCTACTCTATCCCATTTCAATATTAGTCCGGCAGCAAGAACCAAATGTAATAATATGCTAACACTATGCCTTATTATGTAACACTTCCTTTTTTTTTTAAGATTTTATTTATTTATTTGCCAGAGAAAGAGAGCTCAACAGAGGAAATGACATGCAGAGGGAGAGAAAGAAGCAGGCTCCCGTTGAGCAGAGAGCCCGATGCGGGACTCGATCCCAGGACCCTGGGATCATGACCGAGCCAAAGGCAGAGGCTTTACCCCTCTGAGCCTCCCAGGCACCCCTTATGTAACATTTCTAAAAGGAAATACACAATTCCTGAAAGGTTTTGTTTTCTGATTTTTTAAGGATAAGATATTATAATTTTTGTAGAACAACTTTTGTAGCAATAAAAGCCAAATACTGACTAATTACCAGAGAACTAGAGAATGAGATCATCAATATTTATGGGATTTTTTTCTTCTGACTAATTTCACTATTTTGCATGGGAAATGTGCATTTTCTTAGTAAGTGTTGTTTAGTGAGTGTATTCATTTTCCAGCAGTTATTGCATGAAGGTGTAACTAATGAGAATCAAGCATTGACTTTTTGCAACTCATTTGTATGCTTATAGACACACTCATTTTCCTGTCCTTTTCCTATTTTTTGAACTATTTATTATCCATAGCAGCACAAAATATTATTGAAGTAACCTCCAGTACATTGGTTTTCTGACTTTCAGATCTCATAAACTAACAAAAAATACATGTTTCAGTTGAGGGACTAGCATCGTGTTGCCAATTTTTTATTTTGCCAATTACAGTTATTAAAAAAATCATTAAAGCCTACCCTTTATTTTATCACTATCATTCCATTAAAGCAGCAGTTCTCCAACGTCAGCATGCATCCAAACACCTGGAGGGTTGTGCAGACAGATTGCTGCCCACCCCCCACCCCCCTGCCTAGTTGTTCATTCAGTAGGACTGAAATAGGACCCAAGAATTTGCATTTCTAACAAGGTCCCATGTGATGCTGGTACTGCTGGTCTGAGGAACACACTGAAAAGTATTGCATTAAAGAGAGGCCATTTCAACAACAAAAAAGAGGAAAGATAACCTCAGGATAAAGAAGCATCATCTAAATTGAGTAAACTCAGGGGTGCCTGGGTGGCTCAGTTGGCTGAGCATCTCTTGATTTTGCCTGAAGTCAAGATCTCCAAGTCAGGGGACTGCCTGGTGCTGGGCTCTAACTTCAGTGAGGAGTTGATTTCTCTTCCTTCCCCTCTCCCTCTGCCCCTCCCTCTGCTCCTGTGTGCACATACACACACACACACACACACACACACACACACACTCTCTCTCTCTCTCTCTCTCTCTCTCTCATAAATAAATAAACAAATGTATGTGTGTATGTATATATGTATGAATGAATGGTGTAAACTCACCCAAGGTCCGTGCAAGTTTCACAAACAGTGACAGTCCCTGAGGTAACACAGGAAGACCAATGCCCTAGTACACTGTCTGGTCAGATAGCCCTAAGCAGCCACATGTGACTATTGAACATTTGAAATATGGCTACCCTGAATTTAGATGTGCTGTAAGTCTAAGATACACACTGGATTTTAAAGATTTGCTACCAAAAAATAATAAAAGTTCATTAATAATTGTTTGTATTGCTCATATATTGAAATGACAACATTTTGGATACTCTACCTTAAATAAAGGATATTAAAAAATAATTTCACTTTTGGGGTGACTAGGTGGCTCAGATGGTTGAGTATCTGCCTTGGGCTCAGGTCATGATCCCAATGTCATGGGATAGAGCCCCACATCAGGCTCCTGGCTCAGCAGGGAGTCTGCTTCTCCCTCTCCCTATGCCTCTCCCTCTGCTCATACTCTCTATCTCTCTGTCTCAAATAAATAAATAATCATAATTTCACTTTTTACTCTTAAAGTGTGGCTACTAGAAAATTTTAAATTACATATGCGGCTCACATCATAATTCTATCAGACAACACTGCATTGAGTGGAGGGTCTCAGTGCAGTCTCAGGGCCCGTAGCCTTGGCATCCCCTGGGAATGAACATATGAGAAGTGTAAATTCTGACAGCACCCCAGACATACTGAATCAGAATCTCTAAGGACAGAACCCATCAATTTGTTTCAATAAACCTTCCAAAAGATTCTGATCCAGGTTAAAGTCTGAGAACCATTGCTAACCAATGCTTCTCAAATTTTAATATATATGCGAATCGCCCAAGGGGTGATTCAGGTTCTAGTTTTGAAAGTGAACAGTGGAACTCGGGATTCTGCAATTTTAACAAGCTCCCACCAGATGTTAGACACTGCAGGTTCTGGGCCATTCCGCAGCTACAGAGACCTAGAACACTGACTCCTCATCTAACATTCTAACCAATACCCATTACAAACAAATCAGCCCATTTCTCCAAACTCCAAATTCACATCTCAAGATTCCAGCTGGACTGCTAGAAGAGAAGGGAAGTGTGTTTCTCCGACAGAGGGATTCTGCCAAGACCACTGGAAAGCCATAAAGAAATTCTTCTGCTTCTTTGCCTTATCAGACAACCTGCCACGTTCATTGAATGAGAAAGTGTGTATTTGTGTTCCCATTTTTCCAGTAGGTTAATGGTGATTCAATAGACGTAGAGTTGGAAGCTACTTTGACTAGCCTGGATCATTTGAATGAAAAATGGGCACTCCAGCTGAATCTCCCTTGGCAGAGGGATCCTTTTAATCAGCACTCTTGTTTCTAACCAGATAGCAGGTTTTGTTTGTTTGTTTGTTTGTTTGTTTGTTTGTTTTAAAGATTTTATTTATTCACTTGACAGAGAGAGATGGCAAGCAGGCAGAGAGGCAGGCACAGAGAGAGGAGGAAGCAGGCTCCCCGCCGAGCAGAGAGCCCAATGCGGGGCTCGATCCCAGGACCCTGAGATCATGACCTGAGCCAAAGGCAGCAGCTTAACCCACTGAGCCACCCAGGTGCCCCCAGATAGCAGGTTTTAATCTGAGTTACTATCTGCTGGTTTTAACTAAGAAAAGGCAAAGAAAATAAGGAAAGGAGAGGGAACTCTTCTCTAAAACTGTTCTGAGTCCATTTCTAGTTTATCCATCACGACGAGAGCCACTAGAGATGGGCTAGACCTTCTCGGATTCTGCTTGCTTCCCGGGAGACTCCACCATACACCCAAGAAACAGCTGCTCCCATATTTGGAAGACGTGTTATTTTTCTTGATTTCCTCCTCCTCTGAGTCTCTTATTATATTTTCCCCACAATCTGCTATAGTGGAAGAATACAGAAAAGCAAACACATTTACAATTGTCAGGGGGGGTGGGACACAGCTTACACTCCAACTGAAATGATAGAAAGTGACGATTAACTGTTTAGCTTGTATCGTACCGTATTTTTTTAATAAGCCAGAACACAGAAAGGAGAAGTTAGGTAATGTGTCCTCTATAAAATTTTGCCAATAGTCTTTGAAATACAACTACAGAATGCTTTCTTTTTTAACCAAAATCTATCACTTTCATTGTTTACTCTAAGTATAAGAAAGAAAAAAAAAAAAAACAGAATTAAATGGGTGAGGCTCTTTTTTAAAATACATGATTTATTACCCTTCTCCTTCAGTTTTGACAAAAACCTATAACACACAGTACATTATCCATGCTAGGTACAAGAATAGACTGTAAAATGGATTTTTGGTATCTACACATATACATGTATGTACAGACTATGTATGTGTATACTTGTTTTTTTCAGCATTTATGCAGTGACTTAAATCCAGCCATTAAATTTATAAAACTCTTTAAAATTTGTTTTTAAAGATTAAAAAAAAACTCTTAGTCGTGAAGTGCATGTGGGTGGCTCAGTCAGCTAAGTGTCTGCCTTCGGCTCGGGTCATGACCCCAGGGTCCTGGGATTGAGTCCCGCATTGGGTTCATTGCTCCGTGGGGAGCCTGCTTCTCCCTCTGCCTGCCTCTCCCCTCCTTGTGCTTTCTCTCTCTCTGTGACAAATAAATAAATAAAATCTTTTAAAAAATCTTAGTCACAAGAAGTCAGTCCATTTTGTGCCTAGGCCACATGCCATTTGAAGAGACAAAGAGTCATATAATGCTGGGCCAATAAAATGAAAAATCTGGCAGTTGAGATCTGTGAAGATTGCTCCTTATTGGCTATAAATATAAAACAATCATTTATTGTTTAGACCGAGACCATAAAAACAAATCCCATAAATCATTAGCTACAATACAGTAAAAGGTTAAATCCAAACATTCACTGCACTTGAAAACAGACAATTTGTATCTTTCGCACAAATTTAGATCTACGTGTGGTCATGGTGAGGCATGTGCTGTGGAAATTGCATTTGCAGGGAAAGGAAAGCAGCTTGTAGAGCCAGTGAAGAACATCCTGGCATGGCTGGACTTCAACAGGCCATCTCCTAGGGTAGGACACTCAGTCTCCCTCTGATCCCACGGAGCAGTAGGACAAATGCCCTTACACTGTCCTGCTTTCGGATCCTGGCTGTTCCCATTCTAAGCTTGTTGACTTTGAACAAGTCACTTCCCCTTCTTCCAGCCCAGCTTCCTATGCCCAGGCAGATCCTGAGTGCAGAGTAATGTTCTTCCCAGTGATCTCTGGATAAATCGTTTTCTTCCTCAGACTCCAAAACCCTGTGATTTTTAGTTTCTTTCTAAAGGCAGGCCAACGACATTGTTGAATATGTTAAAAAATAGTATGTGTCCGTTTCCCAGAACAAGCTGGTGTTCAGTAATCACACTGTGCAAATGTGGAGGCAAACCCAGGGGACTGGAAATGAGCAGGGAGAGAAGCAGCAAGTCTCTCCATCGCCCTCCTATACGGTGATTCTGCCTCCTTTACTTCTTCGAGTAAACCGGTACTCCTCGAAAACCATGGGATTTTCCGTTAGTTCAGAAACAATGCTTACTCGGCCATGTTCACATTATACATTTTCCTTGCCCTCACAAGTCCTAGCTTTGTCCACTTTTCCACGTTCATTCACCAAATGTTTATTTAACGCCTACTGGGTTCAAAGTTTTCATGCCAGAGGAACTGTTTTTGTCTAGATGTCTCTAACTTTTCATTCTGTGGGAGCACATGAAGCACAGGGCCCTAACCCCGCACCACTCAGCTGAAAGACCAGCAGAAAGATGATACTGAGTACAAACTACACGGATATAGGGTCAGGAAGAGTCCACACCGCATTCAGAGTCAAATGCCAACTTCTCTGTGTGGTCCCAGCTGACGTCTCCAGGAGCTCTTCTCCCGACTCTGCACCAACAATTCTCAGAGTTCAGACATTGCCTTCCCCTAGAAGCAGCCCTAAAGCCTCCATCCAGCCCTCTCTACATCCCCACAGCACCTACCACCATCTGCTAAACTGATGTTCCTCATAGAGACCAGCGGTTATCAAACTTCATCTACGCCACTGGAGGACTTGTTAAAGGCCCGTGCTGGGCCCCACCCCCGACGTTCGGAATTCGGAGGTCTGGGGTGGGGCATAAGAACTTGCTTTTCGGAGAAGTTCCCAGAAAGGCTACTGCAGCTGGTCCAAGATCACAGCTGGAAAACCACTGCTCTAGACGACTAGCTTCTTTTATTCGCTTCTCCCTAGCATCCAATACAGAGCATGACCGACGGTCGATATGCAACTATCTATCGAGTAGAAGCAATGTGCGAACTGCTGAATCCCTGGCTATTTCATTCGGAGATTGACAAATTCATCTCACAGGATAAGAACCCAAGACACTCCCCCATTCGTATTAAGCTCCCTCGAGAAACCATCAGAGACTCTTTTTTTTTTTTTAAGGTTTTATTTATTTGACAGAGATCACAAGTAGGCAGAGCAGCAGGCAGAGAGACAGAGAGAAAAGCAGGCTCCCTCCCGAGCAGAGAGCCCAATGCGGGGCTCGATCCCAGGACCCTGAGATCATGTCCTGAACCGAAGGCAGAGGCTTAACCCATTGAGCCACCCAGGTGCCCCCATAAGCGACTCTTAATCATAGAAAACAAACTGAGCGTTGCTGGCAGGGAGAGGGTTGGAGGGATGGGGTAACTGGGTGACGGACAGTAAGGAGGGCACCTGAGGTAATGAGCAGTGGGTGTTACATAAGACTGATGAGTAGTACTCCATGTCACTTGGCATCAGGGAGATATCACCTCACACCAGTCAGAATGGCTAAAATCAACAAGTCAGGAAATGACAGATGCTGGCGAGGATGTGGAGAAAGGGGAACCCTCCTACACTGTTGGTGGGAATGCAAGCTGGTGCAACCACTCTGGAAAACAGCATGGAGGTTCCTCAAAATGTTGAAAATAGAGCTACCTTACAACCCAGCAATTGCACTACTGGGCATTTACCCTAAAGATACAAACATAGTGATCCAAAGGGGCACGTGCACCCGAATGTTCATAGCAGCAATGTCCACAATAGCCAAACTATGGAAAGAACCTAGATGTCCATCAACAGATGAATGGATAAAGAAGATGTGGTATATATACACAACGGAATACTATGCAGCCATCAAAAGAAATGAAATCTTGCCATTTGCGACAACATGGATGGAACTAGAGCGTATCATGCTTAGCGAAATAAGTCAAGCAGAGAAAGACAACTATCATATGATCTCCCTGATATGAGGAAGTGGTGATGCAACATGGGGGCTTAAGTGGGTAGGAGAAGAATCAATGAAACAAGATGGGATTGGGAGGGAGACAAACCATAAGTGACTCTTAATCTCACAAAACAAACTGAGGGTTGCTGGGGGGAGGGGGTTTGGGGGAAGGGGGTGGGATTATGGACATTGGGGAGGGTATGTGCTTTGGTGAGTGCTGTGAAGTGTGTAAACCTGGCGATTCACAGACCTGTACCCCTGGGGATAAAAATATATGTTTATAAAAAATAAAAAATTTAAAAATAAAAAAAAATTAAAAAAAAAAGACTGATGAGTCACTGACCTCTACTTCTGAAACTAATAACGCATTATATGTTAATTAACTGAATTTAAATTTAAAAAATAAATTAAGCTCCCTCTTAAAACGGGCAGAAGCTGAGAGCCCCTGCGCTAGGCTCTGAGACACAACATGCTGACTGGTGTTGCTGAAAGCTGCCGTAGGAAAATCTTCCCCTTACTACCTGAAATCTCCCCTCTAGGATCAGAGCCTTGGTTTGATTGGATATTAAAATGGTAAACCTTCTCTTCTGTTAAATATCTCTTCTACGATAGTATTCATATGTGAATAAGTAGAAGACAACAAATAAGCCACCAGCATTAGAACTAGCTTCATTTTAAAAAATGGGATATTAAGTGCTCTTTCCCAAGACTGACACCCTAAATCAAGTCAGCCAAATTTCTCTGACCATCTGGGAGTCTTGTTTAAAATACAGGTACCCAAGGCCCTCCCGCGGAGAGTCTCAATTCAGATAGGTATGTGATGGGGCCCCCGAATCAGTCTTTTTAACAAGTTTCCAAAGGGGCCCAAATGGTTGTTTTTTTAATCACCCCAGCCATTTTTTTTTTCACTTTTTTCTTCTTTTTTTAGTCCCCAGCCAATTTAATGTACAGTTAGGACTGAGGACCACTGCAAGAACCCAGGTAAAAGTTTTCCTCTGACATTACTTTTGACCTAGTATTTTTCACCTGGAACAGGTTAGGTCATGGTGCAAAAGGCCAGGTTCTCAACATGGAATGTGGCTTTGTTGCCCTTTAGTTTCCTGGAAGGAATAAATGTGTAAGGTATTTCTACCAAAGATCAAGTTTTGCGTCATGGCTCTATGGAGCTCGACCTACTCCAACAATAACAATAGAGCCATTAATCAGAAGACCTCAGGAAAAGGGGAAACTTCTCACAGGATGACGCGAATTACCCAATTATTCTGAACTCAAAAACTAAACCTTGAACACTTGTCTTATGCATCAGAACCATGGGTATGATCTGGAGAAGTAATTAGCATATCAAAATTCTATGCTGGGACAATGTCAGAGTAAAATACAGATAGGCTCTGGAATGTTACAGGGGATGGAACTAGGAATGGTCTTGCACTTCAGTGTAAATATGGTGATGTCAACAATTAATCTTCCATTGAAAAAATTTTTCCTGTTTATACATATGCTCTGGTGGGGGAAAAAATTTGATGTCATTGAATATTATGTTTTGAATAGAACTTCCTCTGCGCCAAGTTTATTTAAGGTGAATTATAGTTTTAATTCAGAAAGTCAGAATTTCTATTTTTTTTTTTTTTTAAGTAGACTCCATGCCCCACATGGGGCTCGAACTCAGGACCCTGAGATCAAGAATTGCACATTCTACCACTGAGCCAGCCAGGCGCCTCTATCTTTTTTTAAATCACAATGTCTCAGAATTATTCTTGCTTTCCTACCTCTCTTCATTCTCTTGCCTTCATCAAGTCCCAAGAATAAAATCTAAGCATCTTGCCAACACATTCTGTATTGGCCTCTGCTCAAGGGTCTACGGGAGGCCAGTCAGGCTACGTGAGGTCTGATGTACCTCGGTTCATTAAATTATTTAGTATCAGCACTAACTTTTACAATTGTGTAATAAAAGCAAATGTTTTCCAGAACAGACAGCAGACAAAAGGAGAACGGTATTTAGGATTCTAGGAAACAACTCAGGGGGACTTGACAGCTAAGGAGTCATTTTTTTAAATACAAATAGTGGGGGCACCTGGGTGGCTCAGTGGGTTAAGCCTCTGCCTTCGGCTCAGGTCATGATTTCAGGGTCCTGGGATTGAGCATCGGGCTCTCTGCTCAGCAGGGAGCCTGCTTCCCCCACCCCCTGCCTGCCTCTCTGCCTACTTGTGATCTCTGTCTGTCAAATAAATAAATAAATAAATAAATAAATAAATAATCTTAAATAAATAAAATAAAATACAAATAGTGTTGCAATTTCCCATTCATTCTTAGCCCAGCATCAGCACACAGGAGCCGCCTGGTGAATGCTTGACGGCATTCCCTTCCTTTAGATAACTGCCCGTGTCTTTCATTAAACTCCTACCATCAAAAAAATCGTTTCTTACAAAAGAATGCTTTGAGGGATAAAAGGCTGCCAATGTGCAAACTAAAGTTCATTGCATTTTTAATAAGAATTTCAAGCACAATAAAGATTTTATATCCAAATATATTACAAAGAAATAGATGTAATGCTACATTAAATGATTACTACACTAGCTTCATTTACTCCTTTCTCTTTTTCCCATGCCCAATGCCATCGCCTTCCTTTTTTTTTTAAGATTTTATTTATTTATTTATTTATTTGACAGCGGCAGGCAGAGAGAGAGGGGGAAGCAGGCTCCCTGCTGAGCAGAGAGCCCCATGTGGGACTTGATCCCAGAACCCTGGGATCATGATGAGCCAATTAAAGGCAGCTGCTTAACCAACTGAGCCACCCAGGTGCCCCTCGCCTTCCTTTTAAAAAGGACGAGGTCTGGGGCACCAGGTGGCTCAGTCAGTTAAGGGGCCAACTCTTGGTTTCAGCTCAGGGCCCTGATCTCAGGGTTGTGAGACTGAGCCCAGTGTGAGGCTCTATGCTCAACACAGAGTCTGCTTGTCCCTGTCCCTCCTACTCTGCCCCTCTCTTCTCTCTTTCTCTATAAAATAAATACAGTCTTTTAAAAAAAATAAAAAGTATGAAGTCTGAGATTCATGTGATAGTCCCCCATTTTTATGTCTGCAAATCTTTGGGCATCATGTGGTCCCCTGGCCCCCACTGTTGATGACAGGAGCCTGGGCTACCTGGGCCAAAGAAGGGGCCAGGGTTCCCAGCTCAGGTCTCCACAAGGTCTTCCCCTTACCCCTCTCTCGAACTGGCCAAACTCATCCTTAACAATCCCTTGTGTGAGAGATTCAGTAGTTGTCCTGTGCAGAAGAGCCTACACCAGGAAAGCAAGAACAAGGCAACCCCCTATCTCCCATCACCCACGTTCGTGTGGCTATTTAAATGTGTTAAATTCAGGACACCTGGGTTAAGCTTCTGCCTTTGGCTCAGGTCATGATCCCAGGGTCCTGGGATGAGCCCCACTCGGGCTCCCTGCTTGGTGGAGTGACTGCTTCTCCCTCTCCCTCTGCCTGCTGCTCTGCCTACTTGTGCTCTCTATCACTCTGTCAAATAAAGAAAGATAATCTTTAAAAAATTAAATGTGTCGGGGCACCTAAGTGGCTCTGTGGGTTGGGCCGCTGCCTTTGGTTCGGGTCATGACCTCAGGGTCCTAGGATCGAGCCCCGCATCAGGCTCTCTGCTCAACGGGAAGCCTGCTTCTCTCTCTCTCTCTGCCTGCCTCTCTGTCTACTTGTGATCTCTGTCTGTCAAATAAATAAATAAGATCTTAAAAAAATAAAAAAAATTAAATGTGTTAAGTTCAGTAAAATCCAAAATTTTATTCCTCATTTGCACTAGGCACACTTCAAAGTGCTCCACAGCCTCTGGTGCCTAGAGATGGCCGTATTCAACAGCGCAGACATAGAAAGGGCTATTGGACAGCACTAGTCTCCGGAGGACGTAGCTAAAGAGGGGAGTAACAGTGCCCTTACCACTTGGAGCATCAATCAAGGAAAGAAGGAAGACCTAGGGCGAGCCACTATTTCTCAGAGCGTTTGTTTAGTCCCACCACATTGGTCCCTTTCTCCCACCTCCAAAGATTCCACCCTCCCCCCTCCTCAAATCTTTCCCATATTTCCTGAGCCCAGGGGAGGGTGGGATGGCAATGTGTGAGAGACTGTGAAGGCAACTTCAAAAACAACACAAAAACAGGGGCACCTGGGTGGCTCAGTGGTAGCTCATTAAGCCTCTGCCTTTGGCTCAGGTCGTGATCCCAGGGTCCTGGGATTGAGCCCCACATGGGGCTCTCTGCTCGGCAAGAAGCCTGCTTCCCCCTCTCCCTCCACCTGCTGCTCTGCCTACTTGTGCACACTCTCTCTCTGTCAAATAAACAAATAAAATCTTAAAAAAGAAAAAAAAAACAGCGAATTCTTCTTGTGTGCAGCTCACTGGAATAGCTTCCATATGGACGTTGCTCTTATAATCCCTAGATGTTCAGCAGGGGCACATTTATCCAGTTATAATTATAATTATTTCATATATTATTAGGTTACCCTATATACAGTTAATGTTATAGTTATAATTATTTCTGTCATAGAATCCTCATACTGGTTAAAATTTGGAATTCATATTCATGTTGTCTCAAGTAATAGCTATGGTAGTTTAATTTCAAAGCTTTAAAAGAATAGTTTTAATATTGATGAAAACTGATCTTCTACTACTTTTAAATAAAAACTGATGGCCAAGAATCCCATATATGTTAAAATATAAAAAGAATGAGGGCACCTGGAGGGACTCAGTTGTCTGGTGACTGCCTTTGGCTTAGGTCGTGATCCCAGAGTCCTGGGATCAAACCCCGCTTCAGACTTCCTGCTCAGCTAGGAGCCTGCTTCTCCCTCTCCCTCTGCCGGCTACTTCCCCTACTTGTGCATGCTCTCTGTCAAATACGTAAATAAATAAAATCTTTAAAGTAAAATATTAAAGAAATGATGACCGATAGTAACAAAGTCATTTTGTGCTTCATGTGGGGAAAACACAACCTTTTTATTTCCAACACACATGAGGAGTGTAGCTGAGGAGACTGGCTTTAGCAGACATAGTTACAGACCCCAATATTCAAGAAACACAAAGATTCTAACACTCTCATCCCTTTGAACTTAGACATGACCCTGTAATTATTTGTGACCAATGAAATGAAGGCAGAAGTGAATCACTTCCAGGCAGAAGCGTTAATTGGCAGTTCTTGACTCCATGCCTGTCCTCCCTGCTTTGAGGAGCCCTGAAATACTGTACTGCAGGTCACATCTGAAGATGGTAGAACTGCCATCTCTCTAAGAGTTGTAGAATGTAGCAGAACTCCCTCCCCTCCTCTACGTACCATCCAACACTGGACATCGAAGGTGATCAAGAAATAAACCTTTCTTGTTTTAGCCACTGATGTTCGGGGTTATTTTTATTGCAAGCCCAACTAGCCTATTCTGACTAGTACACCAAACCAGACCCAACGTAGTCTCCCTGTTGGCAGAGCAAACCGTTGCTGTTACTTAGAGCGACAAAAACGGATTTTTCCAGACATTTGTCAGTTAGACACCTTCTGAAATACCACTTATTATTGCTTTTAGGGATTTCCTGAGAGTGGGTCTCTAGCAAAACTCCACGATGATATGCCATGGATTTAATCACACACAAACACATCATACCTCACATGCCCAGAGCTGTCCCCTCAGTACCCTCTGAAATGTTACCGTTGCCCTCTGACACCATTGCTCTGTATTACGCTAGTGTAGTTTAGCGAATCCCTCCCTGACGCTTCTTCCCTCCTGCACTCCCAGCGGCAGACCTCTGTTCTGGCACAACACATCACGCTATTGCTACCCAGATACAAGAACGTGAATTGCTGGGAGGGAGGAATCCTATTGACTCATCTCCATTTCCCCAGCACATTAGCTGAGAGTAGCTAACTACTAACCATTTGGGTGGGGAAGGAATAGATGTATTGACAGGTTTGGTCATGCTCTCTTTAGCCCCTCTCTATTTTTATACCCCTCGTCCGGCACCATCTCAGGCAAATACATAACCCTGTAAAAATACCGTTCTATGAACACTGCTCTGGGGCTAAGTCCCTGAACGATCCATCCTGCTGCTGAAACTGTAGTACGTCGTGGTTAAGCTCATCACTTCTGAAACCCTCGGTTTCGACTCAGATTCTAGTTCTGCTACTTACCAGCATGACGATTCTGGGCAAGTTGCTGACCTTGGCCAGGGCTCAATCTTCCCCTCTGTAGAACAGGACCTCTGGCACAGGCTTGTGAGAATCCAGTGACTCCAGGGCGCCCAGCGCAGGGTCTGGCACAGCCTCAGCCACCCACTACTAGCAGATCTAAGGCTTTGCTGTGCTCCACGTGCTCCTCCGCCCTTCAGTTCCCACATCACGTGGATGGTCGTGAGCAATGCCTCGTGGTAAGTCCCACTTTCAGCCACTTAAACCAAAATCTGCTCTTTCACAAACCCCCCAGGGAATCTGCAAGCTCATTGATGTATGAGAAGCACTACTCTAGAATGTTGCAAATTCGCCCTATTTTAAATGATTTCAGGGGCACCTGGCTGGTTCCGTCTGAAGAGCATGCGATGCCTGATTTCAGGGTTGTGCGTTCGAGCCTCATGTTGGGTGTAGAGATTACTTTAAAAAAAATTATTTCAAATGGTGTGAATGACCCTGTTTGCTCAAAACAGGAGGGCTTAAAGCAGTGGTTCTCTACCCTCACTGTGCCTCAGAATCCCGGGTGAATTTTCTTTTTTTAAACATTTTATTTGTTTCTTTGACAGAAATCACAAGCAGGCAGAGAGGCAGGCAGAGAGAGAGGAGGAAGCAGGCTCTCCATGGAGCAGAGAGCCCAAAGCGGGGCTCAATCCCAGGACCCTGGGATCATGACCTGAGCCGAAGGCAGAGGCTTTAACCCACTGAGACACCCAGGCACCCCCACCAGGGTGAATTTTAAGAAAAAATTACACATGCCTAGTCTAACCCCACCTAAACCCAAACCACCCCCCACTAAGCCCACCCTACCCCCTGCCAGAGACGAATTCTATGGATCTCAGGTGTGTGCAATTTGGCATCTTAGTTGTTTTACAAAATCTCCCCAGGTGATTATCATGAGATTGAGACCCGCCTGTTTAAAGACAGCATTAAATTCTGACAAGATCTGTGGTGACCTCGATCACCAGGAAAAGAAAGAAACGGGATCAGTTAAAAAAAAAAAAAAAAAAAAGGCTACCCTGCCACTTGAGGAAAAGATTGAAGCAGCAAGCCCTGTCAGGTTTTTAGGGACTTCCACATTCTCCCCTCGACCATGAGGACCTACGAGAGTTTTTCACACCTGCTCCTCCAATCCTGACCCAGCTGCTTGGACTGTAGCCTGGAACCTTCGCCTACATGCCCTCTCTGTCTGCCTCATGCGGGCGCCATCTATCCCCACTTCAGGCAATGTCTGCTGCCCTGGTCCTGACTTCTCAGTGCCCTTCCGCTGGTTCACCCACATCCTGTGTTGACTCCGGGCTGCTCCTGGATCCCGATTCCAATCAGAGCTATAACAGACTTTCTTAGGGCCATGGTTCTGAGGAGAAAACAATACAAACCCTTCCCCCCAAAACTGAAGACTAGGGGAGCCAGGGAGAGATGCTCACCTGCTTAAAGACTACAGAAACCAGGGGCACCTGGCTGGGTCAGTCTGTGGAGCTTGTGGCTCTTAATCTCGGGGTTGTGAGTTCAAGCCCCATGTTGGGTATAGAGATTGCTCAAAAATAAAATCTTTAAGAAAAAGAAAAAAAGGCTGTAGAAACCAGCCTCTCACAGCTGAGACTGCCAGCAGCTATGAGGCATTAGCTATGCCTCAGTCTTCCCCCTTCCCAAGCCAACTAATTTTATCAGCACAATATCTAGTAACAGAGAATATTCAACAAATGTTGCACTTGTGCTTTTTCCTTAATTTTGAAAATTAATAGCTAAAATCTCTGGAATTAAAACTTACTCTTACCAAAGAGAAAGACAAGTGCTGTTTGATATCACTTATATGTGAAATCTAAAAATGTTAAACCTACAAAAAACAGTAAAATGGTAGTTACCCAGGATTGAGGTTGGGGATGAGAAAGAAGGTGTTTAAGGGTACAAACTTATAACAAGTACTATAAGCCATAGGATCTTAATGCACTATATAATGAATATAGACAAGAATTTTATAAGGATGTAATATGATAAGTATCAATATACCAGCAATCATATTATTATAAAATATAAATGTATCAAAGTAACAAATTATACATTTTTAACTTACACAATGTTACACATCAAATTTATTTAATTTTAAAAACTTGCTTCTGGGGACGCCTGGGTGGCTCAGTCGGTTAAGCATCTGCCTTCGGCTCTGGTCATGATTCCAGGGTCCTGGGATCCAGTCCCTGCTCAGTGAGGAGTCTGCTTCTCCCTCTGCCTGCCACTCACCCTGCTTATGTGCTCTCTCTCTCTCTCTGACAAATAAAATCTTAAAAAAAAAAAAAAAAAAGAATGAAAGCAGGGAAAACAGCTAAGAAGCTACTGCAGAGGACCTAGCATAAGGTGACAAGTTGAACTTGGGTGATGACAGCAGATTCAAGAGGTATTTTAGAAGTAGAATTAGCAAGACTTGCTGATGGATTTGATTAGGTAGAGAAAGAAGGAGGAATAAAACCTAACTCCTAGGTTTCTGGCTGGAAACTCTGGGAAGAACTTTTACTATAATGGAAAGATTAACAAAGACAGAATCTTTGGGCAGACCCACTAATGTCCCGGCAAGCACCCAGCAAAAAGAGAAGCGGCAAGTGGAACCACCAGGTGGAAGCTACAAAAGTAGTTATCATGTGTGCATTTAAACTCTATAAGAATCTAGTGCCTAGAGTGGGTCCTCAAATACCAGTGCACCTCTCCAGGTATCCAAACCATCAGTAATTAGGATATTTGTCAGAGAACAAAGACAGATTCAAACAAGGGAGAAGAAAACAAAGACCAAGGCACAGAGATAGATGGAGCCTGGAGATGAACCATGAAGCAAGTTCTAAGACCCAGGACTCCAGGTCCAGGGTAGATGAAGAACAGCAAACAAGGTCCTCTTTCCTGAGATGTAGTCCCAGAGTCCCAGCACAGTGCTTGCTTACGTTCGGTGCTCCAGTATTTGTCAAATAGCTTTATTTATTTAATAAGTACTTGCATAATGCTTACTATGTATCAAGCACCATTCCAAGGGCTTTAAAATATTAACTTGTTTAATCCTTACAACAACCTTATACAGTAAGAACCACGATTCTCCCCATCTTTCAGATGACAAAACTGAGGCATGTCAGATTAAGTAACTTGCCCACAGTCGTACAGTAAGTAATGGCAGAGCCAGGAGCCGGCCCCAGGGCTCATGCCCTCAACCACCCTGCCACATGCGTGAATGAATAAATAAAGCCAGAGGTGCCTCCTTAACCAAGACAGAGACTTTGACACAGATTTCTTGTTTCAGCTGCTGCAAAACACAGGTAAGTTCGAAGCTGTTGCTGAGAGGGTAGGTGGTCAGCTGTCCTTCCTACCCCTCTCCACTACATGCTTCCATACTTGGGCTCTATACCTTAATTTGTCCGAATCCTTTGGAATTATGTTGTGTTACTCTCTTTGTGGCTGTTTTAAATTTCTCTCTCTCTCTCTCTCTCTCTCATACACTCTTCACTAAACACTGTCTTTTAAAATCATAAGATGTTACCGTAAATCTCTATTTTCCCCCCTATGGCAAGATAGGCCTCCACCACGTTTTAGTCATTCACTCTTTGTGGTGGACACATTGGGTGCTTCCAACACCCCGCTACTGCAGACAAGACTGGGATGAACTTTTTGTGCCTACCCTACTGGACGTGGGGAAGGATTTATCTGGAATATATACATAGAAGGGATCATAAGATATTCATACACTTGAACTAAATACTGACACATGACTTTCCAGAATAGCTATATAGTCCAGACCTGCATCGACAGTACTTAAGGGTTCCCAATGCCCACATCCTTGCCAATACTTGCTGTTCTCCACCTTTTAATTTTTGCCATTTGGATGAGGATGAAGCGATAACTTGTATAAATCTGCTGTTCTCTGATTACTGATAAGGTTCAGCATGTCTTCATACATATTTTTGTTAGATTTTCCAGTATTCCCTTGTGAAAATAATTTATCTGTATCTTTTGAGCATTTCTCTGTTGGGTTTCTTATTCTCCTCCTGTTGATTTGCAGTAGGTCATTGTATATTCTTTGTATTCATTCTTTGTTGCTTTTAAACATTGAAACTATCTTTTCCCAGTCTATCACCTGTCAGTCAGATGTATCTACAAACTTTCTACAATTTCTATGGCAAATAATATGAACTTTTGATAAAATGACTTTTTTTTTTTTAAGTAGAATGGAGAAATGTGAAGACCTTCAACTTTCATTATTGTAAATTCACTCCTCCATCAAACCAGGGGACACGAAGACTAAAGAGAGAACCTGAAAATAAATAAATTTGAACTTCTAGTTCCCAAACTACTAAATTGGTGATTAATGAACACTTTTGGCATATGCTATTAATAAGCTGAAGCCATTTTTTATTTACCCCCACCTTGTTCCACAAAGGATCTGAGGAAGCTTACAAGAAAACAAGCAATAAAATTGAAAAATATAAATAACCGAAAAATATAAATAACCAAAAAATCAGGAACACACAGCAGAATAGAAGGTCAAGACCAGGAGGAAACTAAGAATGCAGATGTGTAGGCCACAGGTTCGATAAAATTACTAATGTTAAGCCAAAAGTTTGGCTCTGAGCTTCTTGGCAACCAGAGGGAAAAGGGAAAAGGGAATACAATCAGGCACAATCAACGATATTCTTTGTTGATAAGAAAACATACAAGTTCCTCAGAGGAAGATAAGCTTTTCCTGGCCCCAAGTTCTAAAAGAATTTCTCAGGTGGGCTTCGTACTGGGAACGGTTCCCTCACCAACATTTCTGCAGTCAAAGCCTGTGTCTCATTTCTTGTAACATTTCTGTAAAAGCTAATGGCCACCAAACTATATTCTCGAACATGAAAAATCATCCCATCTCTGATCTGCCAGTTAAATGTGAGAGGGGGAAAACGAAGAGAAGAGACCAAAGAAAACTTCATCCTAGCGTGCAGTGCTTGAAACTTCAATCTAGTATAAGAGTGAAGCCAAAAACATCTGGAAGAATTAACGATGTATTAGTTAAGATAACACTAGTTGCAGACATAGAAATGCCTGAAAATCTCAGAGGCTTAGCACTGAATTTGAGTGATTTGGGAATAGATGATCTTTCTTTCTTTCTTTTTTTCTTTCTTTCTTTTTTTCTTTCCTTCCTTCCTTCCTTCCTCTTTTCTTTCTTTCTCTTTTCTTTCCCCTTCCTTCCTTCCTTCCTTCCTTTTTCTTTTTAAGGTGGCTCCAGGCCCATCATTCACGACCCTGAGATCAAGAGTTACATGCTCTACTGACAGAGTCAGCCAGGAACCCCTAGAAATGTGTTTCTCGTTCATGTAAAGCCAAAATGAGAACCAGGCTCCTTCCATTGAGTCCCCACCTACTCAGCATATGGGAAAAGAACAAAGAGCAACATGCCTGGGAGGTTTTTATGGGTCAGACCTGGAAACAACAACACATCACTTCCACTCATGTTCCACTGGCTAGAACTTAGAATACTCTCAGCCACAAATTATCAGTTATATCTTTCCAATATTTCTTCACAAATAATTTTCTATACTAAGGTTCAGCAAATTACAGCCTGCAGGCCACGTCCACCTCACTGCCTGGTTTTGCATGGTTCACAAGATAAGAATGATTTTTTTATTTGTTTAATGGTTGAAAGAGAAATCGAAAGTGGAATAATAGTATACAGCACTTGAAAAGTACATAAAATTCAAGTTTCAGTCTCCATAAATAAAGTTGTATTGGAACACAGCCAGTATAGCTTGCACTGCACGACAACAGAGTTGGATAGTTCCAACAGAGACCATATAATTGACAAAACTGAAATATTTTTCTACCTGGCCCTTTATTGAAAAGGTTTGCCCACCTCCTGTTTAAACTAATAAAAATTGATGGGATTTGAGCAACAGGTACTTTTAGGCCTAAATGACTAAAATTCTTGATTGGTGATTGAAGTGATTCTGTAAGCGTTAGTAATCAAATGAACTGATAGTAAAATTCATATCTTTGGATAACATTAGGGAGTCTGGCCATTCTTCTATATGCAGAATTGGATCAATAAGAACCTGCAGGCAAAGCCAGGATTTTTCATAAGAATTATTTCTGGATCCATAACAGTTCAAAAACAAATAACCAATTAGCCATTTTTACATACACAAGTAAAGAAACATTGCTTATTTGGAAATTTGTTTTCCAAACTTCTCAAATAAGAAAGTATTTCTTCAGTGGAATGATGAGATATTACACTAGCATGGTTTGCGTTTTAAAATAATTCAAATAAATTTTAGGGTGCCTGGGTGGCTCAGTGGGTTAAAGCCTCTGTCTTCAGCTCGGGCCATGATCTCAGAGTCCTGGGATCGAGCCCCGCATCAGGCTCGCTGCTCAAGCGGGGAGCCTGCTTCCTCCTCTCTCCTTCTGCCTGCCTCTCTGCCTACTTGTGATCTCTGTCTGTCAAATAAATAAATAAAAATATTTTTTAAAAATAATAATTTAAATAAATTTTAAATAGCTGGTCATTTTATTATAGGGAGGATACTATTTTTTGAGGATTGTACATACCTTAATTCTAAAGGTGAAAAGGTAGAGGATAAAGGTAAATAGCTAGGAATCATATTTCATGAAATTATTTATCAGGAAGTTTATTTATAAATAGCTTCCTGATGATTCACATAACCTTCTTTGTTTCTTGATAATTCGAGAGTCAGATCAAGAACATAGTAACTCCTTTTTATCAGAATGCCTTATCGCCCTAACATTAACTGACAGCATTTCTTTCTACTGAAGTTCAAAAATAAAAAGGTTCACAGGGAATATGCGCTGTTATACATACACGAAACCAATTTAAGACTTTAAGAAAGAGTAAAATATAAGAACACATCAAAATAAGCTTTAGGGGCTCCTGGGTGGCTCAGTGGGTTAAGCCTCTGCCTTTGGTTCAGGTCACAGTCTCAGGGTCCTGGGAGGAGCCCCTGCTGAGAAGAGAGCCTGCTTCCCCCTCTCCCTCTGCTTGCCTTTCTGCCTACTTGTGATCTCATTCTCTCTCTCAAATAAATAAATAAATAATATCTTTTTTTAAAAAAAGCTTTAAAAATAACCTCAATACTCATGGCAATAGGCATTCCTCTTGAGCATTCATGGTGACATAAAGGACAAAGTCTGTCTCGTAGCCACTGTGACTGCAATTATCCTGAGCAAAAAAACCTCCCAGTCCTGAGGACTCAGGCTCCCTGAGAATAGGATCCCTGAGAACATTGGGAATGATCTAAGAGATAATAACTGTACCAGGATCCAATATAAAACTCTTGCTCTGTATAAGAGGAAACTGAGCACAGACCGGGTAAGAGACTCTTCCAGGGGACGCAGCCAGCGTTAGAATCCAGCCAACCCATTTCCCACCCTGTGCTGCTTCCTTACACTACAATTCATCCTGCGAGGCACCGGCTCTCTGGAGCTATCAGTTTGCAAGCAAGGTTCCAGTAGCTTCCTTCTCAGAAAGATAAATTCATGAGGCACCTGGGTGGTTCCATCAGTTAGGTGCCCAACCGTTGATCTCAGCTCAGGTCTTGATCTCAGGGTCCTGAGTTCAGGCCCTGCTTTGGGATTCATGTTGGGCACGGAGCCTCCTTAGAAAAAAATAAAATAGAGGCACCTGGGTGGCTCAGTCGGTTAAGTGTCTGCCTTTGGCTTAGGGTATGATCCCAGAGTCCTGGAATCAAGCCCTGTGTCGGGTTCCCTGCTCTGTGGGGAGCCTGCTCCTTCCTCTCCCTCTGCTGCTCCCCCTGCTTGTGCTCTCTCTCTTTCTGTCAAATGAATAAATAAAATCTTTAAAAAGGAAAGGAAGGAAGGAAGAAAAAGAAAAGAAAGTAGGTGAGTTCAAATTCAAGTCCCATACCACTTTCTGCAGGAATGTCTCCCAGTGAGACCTATAAAACAGTGGCCTGTCAGTTCTGTGGGCCCCAAAGATCCCACACTTTTTTATAAGAGCTGAGTTTACCTTGACTCTTTGGCCTAAGACTTAGATGTCTTCCACCTTTCCCTTCAGGCTGCATTGCTTAGCCATGGTTCTTTTCTTCCCTTCTTGCTTCCTACCTCTTTCCTCCTTGCTTCCTACCTCTTTCCTCCCTGCCCTCGGCTTTGCAGATCATTCTGTGGTGTGCTGGGATGGTTACGCCAAGAAGCACACAACAGCTCAGCTGCTAGAGAACAGTTCTGGGCAGCCAGACCCACCACTTTTACCTGAATATTCCAAATTTCTGTGTGAAAATCCATGACATGTTTATAGATTTATTTCTGTTAACACAATGAGCTTATTAACTAAAACCATGATGAAATTTTGCCGATTTATAAAGTTTTTTCATTCTTCTTCTTCTTCTTTTTTTTTTTTTTAATTCTAAGACATCACAACCTGGGCCACTTCCTCCTGGTACGTTATTTGGGGGAGAAAAAAATCTCTAATCAACTAAATTTAATGTTATTTGTATTACTTGACAAAACTAGTGACTTCCTATTTCCCTCCATTTTTTAATAAGACTAGATCTCAGTTTATAGCACTGATTCATTTAAAAATAAAAATAGCAATCACTCTTTATTCTCTAGCTCCCAATTGTAAAATCTCACAATCTCTAATTAACAGGGATTCATTTTAAGCAAAAATTGTAGCAACTTTTAATTTTCTCTCCCATTCCTAAAATCTATAGTGTTTTTTAGTGCTTCTTCTACCACAAATCGGATAGCTGAAGTTCTTTAAAAATCTAGCATGAGGGACACCTGGGTGGCTCAGTAGGTTAAGCATCTGCCTTCGGCTCAGGTCATAATTGCAAGGTCCCTGCTCAGCGGGGAGTCTGCTTCTTCCTCTTCCACTCCCCCTGCTTATGTTTTCTTTCTCTCTGCCATCTCTCTCTCTGTCAAATAAATAAAATCGTAAAAAAAAAAAATAAAATCTAGCATGATAGATACCATCAAAATGAGTAAACACTGCAATCCCAGTTTTCGAACTTCTTTTGTAGTAATGGCTTTCTTTTCTTTCTAGAGCTTGAACTATGACACTTTCAGGTAGTCAGCTCCTACAGTTTCTGATTTTTTTCACCTAGACCTAACCAGCATTAAAACACAAAAACATGACAGTACAACCTCAGAGGCTGGGGACACAGAATGTAAAGCATCAAGATTAAAAACTTTAAAAAGGCAGACATCTTGGGGTAGCTGGGTGGCTCAGCTGGTTAACTGCAATCTCAGGCTCAGCTCAGGTCTTAATCTCAGGTTTCTGAATTCAAACCCCACTTTGGGCCCCACACTGGGTACAGAGCCTACTTTAAAAAATTAAAAAAAAAAAAAAGGCAGCGATCAGATATCTGGATGTTTGGGAGCATATATAAGTCATCAAGAGACGGGTTTGTTTTCTGGGGTTTTGTTTTGTTTTGTTTTAAATATGTATATACTTTTTTTAACTTTTCCCCATGTTTTCATTTTTTTTCCACAGAGACATTTGAAGTTTGAGTTTTATATGAGTTACAGATGGAAGAGAACATGAAGATCATACTGTCCTACCCTTTTTTAATAAATAAATAAATAAATAAATAAAGCAACCTAGTTCTGTGGCTAAGAGTTCACACTCTGGAATTTGTTGGTCAGGGTTCAAATCTTGATTCCATCATCTTCCACTCTATAAAGTCGATCAAGTAGACTATCATCTATATAGCTCTATCTTCTATAAAACAGGGTAATGATGAAATTTACCTCATTAGTTTTATAAAGATTAACCAAAAGTAAAAAACACATATTTCGGAGGAACACCAGGAAAAAAACTATCTTTTAGTAAATGCTTTTTTCTTTTTCTTTCTTTCTTTCTTTTTTTTTTTTTTAGTAAATGCTTAATAAATATTAGATATTTTAAATATGAATTAAGGGGCCGCCTGAGTGGCTCAGTGGGTTAAAACCTCTGCCTTCGGCTCGGGTCACGATCCCAGGGTCCTGGGATCAAGCCCCGTGTCGGACTCTCTGCTCATCGGGGAGCCTGCTTCCTCCTCTCTCTCTCTCTGCCTGCCTCTCTGCCTACTTGTAATCTCTGCCTGTCAAATAAATAAATAAAATCTTTTTTATAAATAAATAAATAAATATGAATTAAGAAGTTAAGGCCGGAGAGAGTATGTGACTTACCCAGTCTGACAACACGGGAGCACTGGAGTTCCTTGGTCTTCCTACTCTATCTATACCAGTGACTCGACTTAGCCATTTTCTTTCTTACAAACGTTTTGATCCAATAAATGTTTCAATCTGGTATAAACATTGCTTAGCATTAAAGCAACAGCTGAGGCAAATGCAAGTGCTTTTCTCAAGAATAAAAAAAGAGATTTCACAGACATGGATGCAAGTTGCATGGAGTTTTCTAATTGAAGGCACTTCTGTAATACTGCCCACAGTTACATAGCCAATTATGGTGACTTTGCTGTTATTCCCATTAGTTGTTACTCTTACTGTCCTGTGAGAAGGGGGATTAGTATTATCCCTACCTACAAAAAAGGAAGCTGGAGAACAGAGTTGATCACAGAAACCAGGCTCCCTATAAGCCTGTGCTTTCATGAAATGACACAAAAATTTAGCTAGATTTATCAACTCCTTCCAGGACATGTAAACATTTAAATTTTTATTTCTTCTATACATAAGACTAACTCTAAGGAAAAAATAAATCCCATTTGTATGTCATAGAAGATCAAATGAAGCCAAACAAATCTTCTAAAATGAATTTGAGATAGAAAGTAATTCCATTATCATCATCAGAGGAACATGCCCTGGTTTAATAATTTTTTAAATCTTAGGCCATCTCATACACTAAAGAAATGCAAATAGGTTATGTTTTGTTTTAATATGAGGATGGAAGGAAAAGGGACTATAAGCTCACTCAACTTCTGATAGTTTAAAAGAAGATTTTAAAACCTTTTGTAGGCAAGTGCCCAAAGATGTACGAACCAGGGTATCTTTTATAATGTTGTTTGTATCATGTATAAAGTAGACAACCCGGGGCACCTGGATGGCTCAGTTGGTTAAGTATCTACCTTCAGCTCAGGTCATGATCCAGAGTTCTGGGATTAAGCCCTGCATCGGGCTCCCTGTTTGGCTGGAAGCCTGCTTTCCCTCTCCCTCTGTCCCTCCCTGCCTTAAGATTCTCTTTCTCTTGCTTGCTCTCTAATATAAATAAATAAAATTTTAAAAAAATAATTAAAATAAATAAAGTAGACAATAATTTAAATACCCAATAAGGGAGAACAGAGTAAGTTAATTATGGCATATCACTATTATAGAATATTATACAACCATCAACACAGATTATTGGGCATATATCTATCATGTAAAAATGTTATATTGATTAAAAAACAGCAATTATAAATGGCAATTTGTTATGGTCCCACTTTGATAAAAATCTAAGTGAAAATCATGTTTCATATGCATAGGAATACATAGAAAGGAAAGGTTGGAAAAACACATCAAAATAATAATAGGTTTATTTCTGGGTAGTAGAATTATTTTCTTTTTTATATTTTCTAGCTGCTTAATATGTTTCACTTGCTTTAAAAAAAGTAATAAAGTTTGGGACACCTGGGTGGCTCAGTCAGGTAAGCTTTTGTCTTCAGCTCAGTTCAGGATCCCACGGTTCTGGGATCGAGTCCCACATCGGGCTACTAGCTCAGCAGAGAGCCTGCTTCTCCCTCTCTCACTGCTGCTCCCCCTGCTTGTGCCTGCTCTCTCTCTGTCAAATAAATAAATAAAATCTATTTAAAAAGTAAATAAAATCAGAAGCAGACCTAAGACCAAAACCCAAAGGTTCAGAATTTCAATTCCCATTACTAAAGTTCATTAATTCAATAAATATTTATTATGCAGCTAAAATTTAAGGAGCATAAGAATAAGTTATAAACAGATCCTACTCTCAGAGACCACAGTTACTAAGAGCATAAAGAATCTACTTGAATTAAAAGAGATAGTGCCACAGAAAGGTATGTATGAAGGAAGAGTTTCTTTCTACTCAGGGAGTTAAGTATTAGTAAACAATAAAAAACAACAAAGTTTTGATATTGGCAAGTTGAATTTGTATGGTTATATGATGGGTGTTACCTTAGAAAAATAAACTCTGTATAGTTCTAGGTGAAAAAAGCAAGTTTCAAAATACTATGTGTGTTTAATAAACAGATATGCCTCAGAAACGTAGATGCCAAAATGTTAAAATGATCATCTCGCGATAGGGGAATTACAGGTGTTTTGTTTTTTTCAATCATTTTGCTATCTATCATGTCCTACTTTGCAACAATAAGCCTAAAGGGTGTAGTCCAATCAGTAAACGGGGAAAACCTGCCCACGGTGACCAAATAAAATCTTGCATCATGCCATGATTAGTGCAGACCATGAAGGAACTAATGCTGACGTGATCGATTGCAACCAGGATAAGAGACTTGCCACCTTTTCTGAATATACCTGGTTCTGACTTTCTCCATCTGACAACATTGAATGAGTCATACGAAATTATCATCTCTGCTTTGGTGTAATATTGAGAACTAAGTAGATTATCTACAGACTGAAAAAAGGACCAAAACAACCAGAACTCGTAAGTGTGTTCGCTAGTATATGATCATGAACCAACAGTAGGACTTCACGAAGAATGTCTGGGTGGTAGAAAGTCAGCTTCTTACGTAGGAAAGTAGCAGACCTGGTAGATCACAGAACTTAAGCCGATGAAAACCTAGCTTTATTTGAGGAAGGCTTTTAGATCCTGTCCTATAAGACATGCTGGGAAAATAGCAACAGGAGCAGACAACTCTTCCCATGCTGATGAGGAAGCAGTAAGCTAAACTCGAATTTAGGAGATCACAAACAGTGTTTTGTCACATCAAACTGAACAACAATGAGAGGCTAGAAAGGGTGTTCAGAAGGGAAAACACCAAGCTAAGACGAACCAGTATAAATAACCAGAAACCATATTCAGATTAAACTTACTAAGAAAAGTGTGCTCCAAATATACCTTGATTGTGGGAGATAAAGAATTAGAAATGATTTGGATAGAAAGCTGACTTACCAATAGGCATTGCAATAGCAGTTAGAACAGTGTTCTGACACGGCTAGGGAATCAGGCTGTAACATACAAACGCACGTGGTTCACACCCACATCAGCCTTTACCACAGGCTGCTGGTCATTATTTCTTGGCCACCTTGCTCTCCCTCAAGTTTTTTTCTTTCTTTTTCCTTTGCTGTATTTCCAGCACCTAGCCAAGCCTGGCAAGAGGGACCTTTCTATAAATCCTTAAGAATGAATGAGATAATCCTCCCGTCTTCCTCAGGATACCCCAATAAAACACTGAGCTCGCTCTTGGAACTCTATATTTAAAGATGGATATGAGTGATTTTCCAACCATTCAGGGGAGAACTTAGAAATGCTGAGAGGTCAGTAGATGAGAACAGGATTATCAGTTTATAGAAATGGATTCTTCCATTTTTGAAAGAGAAAGCTGAGGTGTATTAGGTACAATCTCAAATTCTGAAGAAATCTGACAAAGGAGACTTTTTTTCTCCAAAATCTGACAGAGGAGATGTCTTTTTCTGCTAAAAATGTCCCCAAGTGGATGAGTAAGAAGCCCAGATTAGAGAAATGGGCCATTAAATGTTGTAATGGAGAGTAACAACATCAACAATGACAAAATTAAATGGTCTGCACTAATCATGGCTGGCTCCTCAGCTCCACTGATGAGGGTTATATGTGAGCCCATGTCAGTTAAGGATCTGACCTCTTAAACCAACCCCTTCCAGAGCCAGAGCCCCACAATTTCATAATTTCATGATAAATATGAATAATCAGACATCATCAGAAGCTTTGCATAAAAATGCAAAACCCAATTTTATTTTTATATTTATGTTGAATGCATCATAGAGGTCCATAACAACAGAATAAAAAATACACTGTGGAGTGATAGGAAGTAGATTTCTGGAAAATCCCATATTTTCTCTTCGTGTATATTTGCATATATTTATACATCTTAAAAATTAGCTGGTTATTTAGTAATTCAGAATGCTCTATATAAAACCTGATATTGAATATAATAGAATAATTTCAGTTTCAAAATGCATGACCTTTGTACTTAATGTGTTCAGAATACCCAGTAATATATGGTTGTAGTGAGAAATTGTGAGAAAACAACCCAACTCTTATTGATTCATCCAATGTAGTTATTGAATATTATAGTCTTCTATTCTTCGGCCATTGTTTTTATTTGCAATACATAACTGTTCTAATAACTCATCTGCCACCATAAAGAACCTTTGGGTTTCTTCTCCTTTCCAAATAGCAGTGAAAGGGTCCCCTAAACCTACTGATTTAGCACCAAATTTAAATAAGCCTAGACACCCTCTCACTTTTCACATTGAGTAGAACAAGGTCAGATTGGGCATCTTCCAAATGCAAAGGCTTAATTGGACTAATTCTTTCATGATAATAATGTATATTTAAGATAGCCACTAAAAATTGTCAATGCTAATTTAGTAGATCAATTCCATTAAATGCTTTGAACTTTTCACCACTTGCTAATCTCATTTATTAAAGCTGTTGTTTTTGTTGAAAATCTGAAGCTATAACTTAATATCAAATTTCAATTCCAGCCAGACCTAAGAAATATTTCTTTATATGTGAAATATAACCTTCAAGGATCTTGTGTTCAATTGTAAGAGTCTAGCCATAAAATTTCTTGCAACCAAAATGCAGAGAAGTCCTATGAGTCTACTGGCAATTGGTGTTATTGTAAGAAACGTGCAGCAGTGTTTCTGTTTCAGAAATACACGTTTCTGGTCTCTGAAGCAAAGCTTTACCACCTGTGATTATTGATTATAGACCAACCTTCATAGAACTATATGGTTTGTATTTTTATACCAAACACCATGTCGTTGAGGTAATAGTTCAATTCAGTTCAATAAAAATATCAAGATTTCGTTCAACATTCTGATGAACAGCTTAAGAATGTAACTCACCAAGGTAAAAATAATAATATATCTATTAATCAACTAAGGAAGAATTCGGAGAGAAGAGACTCCACGGCACGATCACATAGCCAACCATGTGTAACATTTGTTTGGAACTAGACTTCCAAGGCTATTTTTATTCCCTGTGATTTACCACCAGTATCCTCTGGGTGATAGTGGAGGAAACAGATGCTGGGAATCTCTCTCTGCTCAGTTCCTGAGAGGAGAATTCTGACTCACAGCCCTGCCAGCTCCTGGCTTTGTACTCACATGCCGAGGGTGGCGGAGAAAAACGTAAATGACTGCCTGATTTCCAGTCTCCTATTGCCAGTTTCCTCAAAGTTTCCACTTACGCATTTGACTCCTTTACCAACTTCGTTTGAAGTTCCCATTCCAAAATCCTGAACGGCATGTTCCCAGGATACATTTGATTTTTTTTTTTTTAATTCATTCAGTGGGGATTTTCCACCTGAAATAAAAAATGAACTGAAACTGGGAAGTGGGCATTCTTTTTTGGGGAGGAGTTTTTCTTTCACTGTTAACTGGGAGTACTGATTTCCGCAGAGGGAAGATGCAGGGGAAAAAGAAATTGAAAAATATTCCCTGCCAAGCTCTAAGCACACTTTCTTAGGGAGAACCGTAAACCTTACCCAAGTTTCCTGGACCCCGTTATTTATTGTGAACAGATTTGAACTAAAACAGATCTGCATCTATTTGGAGATTATATTTAAATTGTTAATAAAAAATTAATGTTTATTAAATTTCCACAAAGCTTAGAGGCTTATTCTTTCTTAATGCATCTACACTAACAAGAAGATAAGAGAGGTGGATGGAATCTACACAGTTTAAATACGTTTCGCAGTGGATTTATAACAGAAGCACATTACAGATGGAGAACTCCATTTCACAAGGCAAGAGTTTCTCTTAAAATACTATTTTATGGAGAAATTAATTTCACTGGCTAGTCTATGTTCTTACAAAGTTTTTTTTTTAAAAAACCTACTTGAGTTGAAACAATAGGACCTATACAGGTGACTTTTACAATTTAATTTTAGGTAAATCAATGAGTTTCCTTATCAAGCACCACTGAATTACTAAATGTTTACTTACTAATCCTGTTATTCAGTGTTTAAGGATAGCCTAGAATAACTGAATTAGGATATTTTTTACATTAGGAAAACTTAGCAATTGTTATTGCATTTCGGATAAAATGAGTTAAGCGGATGAATTAGGCCTCACAATATAACTGCAACAACTTCTGCTGGTGTGTCTATGTGACACTGAGGCGCCAAGTCAATTTACTAATCTAAAGGAAATCTATCCATGGGGGGGTTATTAGCATATAGATCAAGCAAACCACCTAAAGACTAAATTATTGCTTTTCCTTCATAAAGACATCTAACCTCACTCAAGGTTACCACCATATGATTCTCTGTGGGAGACCCCACTGGTAGATTGAACACAAAATCACTACAACCAAATAAATATTTCTTCCTAGCCACACACACACATACACATACACACACACACACACATACACACACATACACTATATATATATATATATATATATATATGTATTATATATATATACACACACACACATAAACACACACTCTGTAACATTCTATTGGAAAATTAGGCAATTCGAAAGGAGAAAACTACTTCATGAAAAAATTTGGTAAGATGCCTACACTGAGGGGTGCCTGGGTGGCTCAGTGGATTAAAGCCTCTGCCTTCAGCCCAGGTCATGGGTCCTGGGATCGAACCCCGTGTCAGGTTCTCTGCTCCACAGAGAACCTGCTTCCTCCTCTCTGTCTGCCTCTCTGCCTACTTGTGATCTCTCTCTGTCAAATAAATAAAATCTTGAAAATAAAATTAAAAATAAAATTTTTTTTTATTTTATTTAATGAATACTTCAACTCGGGTACATGAATCACAAAACTAAAACCCCTCCAATATACTCAAATACAGTTGCTTAATTTAAAAGTCCCAGCCTCAGCACCAACAGAGATAAAACATACTCTCATTTTAATGCATCTGTGATGCTGTCAAATGGCCTAATAAGTGTAATATTGAAGATCAATTCTATGGCACCTCAAGGGTTAAGTTCTGTGTTGTGACTAATTTTGAAAAAATATTCTAGTATGAATCAGGTTTAGGCTAGTTCAGCAAGAGGAACCGTTCTATAATGAGGCTTGGCCTGGCCCAGTCCCAGTAGAATTAATTTTGTGCCGTAGAACACCTAGATAAATTAGTTTTGCTTTAAATATTGAGTCCTAAAAGAGTTAAAAGAGGGAGAATATCAATCAATAATTTTTAGATTAACTACTTTATATATGACAAAACAAAATTAACTTTGGCATTATAACCCCTTCTTCTGGCATTTCAGATGAACCCCAAGTTTAAAATAAATAATTGGAGATTTAAAAACTAACCAAACATGTGCATTTGCTTCTTGATACAGAATACTAATTCATTGCTTGGTTTGTAAAAAGAAAAAAATTACTTGTACATTTTGCAAAATTACAAATATGGTTCTTATTTTTAGTTATTAAAATAATTGTGCCTGAGAATTAAGACTTGTGAAAATATACAGAAATATATTTTGTAGGGTTTTTTTTTTATGGGAACACTGAAGTAGTTAAGCTTTAAAATTAAGTGGAAAAATAATATCTCAGTTAATAATGTTAGATTCTCAAAATTGTATTTTAATTGATTAATTTCTCCCATGTCCACCCATTATTTCCCTTTATAAAATTTATTTCTATGGAAATATTTGTGCAGAATTAAAATCATGTCTACAGATGGCAACAAATTTAAGCTAAAACTCCCTTGTGTCTTGATGGCTTTTTCTGGTTAAATGCCTACCAAAAGGTAAGTATAAGATTTATTTCCACGGGAGATGAAATCAGGCTTTTAACCTGGCCAATTGCCCATATAAACAATCTTCAATGTTATTTGGTCATCATTCGGTAATTAAAATGGCAAATCGCAACCATGCTGAATTTACATCCATGTGCCGAAAAGTTATTTAGCAGATAACTAGAGATAGAGGAAATGTCTCTTTAACAGATTCTTTTAAGAATACATCTACAGGAAGCATCCGGCTTTCAACAGTCATAAAAAACAAGAAGCAGTTGAACAGTGGCACCCAGAGGTGAAAAGTATATTACTTGTAGAGATTTATACGGTTAACCGTTGTCTGGTTTTTAGACATCCTTCTCGTCACCTCCAGATATTTTTACTAGTAATGTACCAGAAATCATTTTTTCTGAGTTACATACTGAAATACCATAGTTTAATGAAGAAAAATTAATGTCTTCACTTTCAAAAAGTACTTTACTTCTGGATTACAAGGCATATCAATCCCTCCCTCAAAACAATAAGCTAACCAACTAAACACCAGGCAAAATACTTTCCAGAATTGAGTTTAAAGCCTACTTGTCTGCTTCTAGCCTAACGAACATTATTAACAAAAACAGTTTTTTAAGAAATAGTTCTGTTGATTGCTATACAATTTCCATATACTCCATATTATGTGTTTTTCTAAAAACATTTCTTTGAACTATTGTGTAGCCCTGAACCCAAATTATAAGTCTGAGGAGATGTTAAGAATTTTCTATTGAACCCTTCCATTATCGTGACAGCAAAAGATGGGGACGGAATAAGAGGTGGGCGAACTCGAGCAAAGGAAATAAGAGTACTGTTTTATTCCACAGGAACTTTAAAAATAACAGAATCTCTTTTGACCAAAATTAAAATGAACCTACAATTCCTTTAATTAACAAAGCTCCAAACCTTTTAACCTGCCAACTCGCAGCTGCATGAAGCATTTGACTGGTGCTGAGTTCCTAAACTAACTGCAGGAAAAAACATCCCCTCCTGAGTATAATCACCTTCAGGAGCCCCAAATAAACCTCAGTTTCTGGGGCCAGAGTAGGTCAGTTTTTTTAAGAGCCTCAGAATAGTCTTATTTCTGCTCTTGAGCCGAAATGCATTATGTGTCCTTTAGCAGAGAGGGTTTTCGCCGCTGGTTCCGCCTAACCCATCGCCGATTTTCAGCTATTAACTGTGTTTCCATTACCTTTTGTCAGATGTTTTCTCCAAGATTCCACTGCTTCTTTTTAATCACCTAAGAAGCCACACTGATGTGACAAGCTCCAGAACAAGGCTCATTCTTTCTGATCTGCATCTTAAGCCTAATGATGAGAAATGGGCTCCCATAAACTTGAAAGAGGCAAGGAAATGCTGCCAAAGTCATTATCCACTACTCTGAATTGGAAAGAAGAGATGTGTCCCTTTCCAGAAGAATCTTAATAAAGTATAAAATAATTCTATAAAGCCTTCAGCCTTTCATTTGTGAAATAAAGGCAATTGCCCAATGTCATTCAAAAGAAAAACAAAACACGTCATCTCCTAATATGTGAAATCTACATCGGAATATACCCTCGATTTTTGCATCTGGAGTGTTCAGTTGTTGACAGAAAAGGCAGAGGATCATGCATGCATGAAAGCTAATATTAAGATCTCTCCTTTTCCCTGTCCATCTTCTTGTCCCTTTTCCCGTTCCCCACAAACAGCAGTGTCGCGGCCTAAATCAGTATTTTGGCTTTAAGAGTAGCTACTATGTTTAAAAAAAAAAAAAAAAAAGAGTAGCTACTATGTAGCTTCTAAGTCGCCAGCAAGCCATTTGCCCCCGAACAGGCTGTGAACTGCAGCTAAATAAACGTCCGTCTGCCCGCTGCCTGGGGCTAAGTCTGCTGCTGCGAAATGGCAGGCGTTCTCGACTCAAAACCACAATGTCGTTGCCCGTACTTGGTGATTCCATTACAATAACAGTGTGAACGGGCTTAGGGCATTTTGGCTTACAGCATTTGGAGCAGATCTTTAGGAAGCTGTTGCACACGGACCTTACTGATCTCTCCAGCCGTTCTTAGAAAATCCACCGCTGTTCCCAGGACCTGCGCCCCGCGGAGGCAGGACGCGGCGGTAGATCTGGGCGCCATCTAGTGGACTCCACGGACCTAGGGGAGTCGGCAAGAGATTGGGGAGCTGTGTGAGAATCTGGGAACAATCCCTACTGCCTCCTTGTTTAAAAAAAAAAAAAATGTTTTGCCTCAAACGACAATCGAAGCAGTGGGGAAGGAGGTTTATCTAAAAACAAAGGGAAAGAAGAATATACATTAACTCAAATGACTTTTGAAGGAATTTCATCCCTGGTTTTTCAATACGAATTTTTAAGTCTCTGAAATGTCAAACGTGTTTCACTATTTATATATTTATTATAAGAAGGAAAATACGAAAAATTTATTTTGCCCAAATATTACCATTTTCTCTTTCCTATAATCTGTCAAAATGGATACTGTAAGATTATGTTTTACTTTAAGTATCTGTGATTCAATAGGGCAATCCAAATGAAACTGAATCCTTATTTTTCCTAACATCTAATAAATATATGCATGTTAAAGATGCTTCTTATAAAATACTCCACCAACTATTTCTCTCTTCCTCCCCCAATACCGTCTGCTCCGAACATTTCCCAAAAGAGATGGTCTTTGCACACACGTACCTTCTGGGAGAAAGGCCTTCAACTTTCTTCTTGGCCACGTTATGTTCGTTAGTATAAAATCAAATTCAAAAGACAACTCCTTGGAAGCTGCACCCCTGGCTGATCCACGATTACTTTTTACTTTATGTTACCAATCATGTCTTTGTTTTTTATCAAAGTATAATTGCCATACAGTGTTATATTAGCTTCTGCTGTATTGTCGAATCACACGGTGATTCGACAATTCTATACATCATGCAGGGCTCACCACAACAAGTGTACTCACCATCTATCCCCATATGTGATTACAGTATTATTGACTATGCCCTATGCTGTTCTTTTCAAATTTTTTTACTGAACTATAATTAACATACGGTGTTACATTAGTTTCAGGTACACGACATCCCAACATGTCATATTGAACAGTTGCCCCTTGTCTGTGATTTCCTAATTGCTTATCTCCACAAATAGTACTTTAGTACAACTCAGCCTCTGCGACAGTCCAGGAGCCTATTAAATGCTGAATACATAGCCATGACATTAAGTAGATGACTGGCTCTGTTAAGATCTGTTAATAAATACTCTAGTATTTATTATAAATACATCAACAACAACAACTAACTTCATTGACCCTTACTAAATTTAGCAGGCCTTGTAAGTACTCATAATTTTCTTATTGGGTGATGACAACAGCCTTATGAAATAAGTACTACTACCATCTCTATTGTATAGTTCAGGAGAGCCAAGTCTGAAAGGTTAAGAAATTCACCCTGCTGACATGGGGAGTAAGAGGTAGAGCAGGAACCTGATTTCAGCCTGTCTCCAGAGCCTGGACTCAGAACCACTGTGCTACACTCTGTCTGTCTTCTATGTTGTTATTAAATATATAATACACTCTGATCTTATTACTGGTTGTATTATATTTCAACGATTTGTGTCACACAAGCTAAATAGTTATCATTTTATCCCATGTAAAACCAGTTATTTTAGATAGCTGCTAAAATTATTCAAGTTGTTCATATTTTTTACCATGTTTGTTCTTCAAAGAATGAGCTTACTATAATTAAAAGACTTGTACAGAGGAAGGAAAAGAAATTACTTTGCTGATCAAAGGACTGATGTAGGAAAATATGCAAGCTGACTGCGTTCAGCTAAGATTGCAACAATGAAGTGGAAAAGCTAGGGGAAATGGGGGATCTGGTAATAACTCTTTCTTTGTTTTTTCAGTTCACCTGACCTCTTTAAACATTCTAATTTAGAAATGCTCCTCACAGTCCTCAGGCTTGGCCTCATGAGTAAGCAAATCAGGAACCCAACAGCAGCCACCTGTGGGATTTCATTTCAAGAAAATTAGAAAGAGTTCCCAACCCCCTAAAATATTTGAGGATATTTAAAATCACATTCTTAGAGCATCTTGCCTTTCTTGCCTTTGACTTAACTGAAAAAGGGACAACATTGGTCATAATCACTCAAAACTGGAAATAACCCACATATCCCTAGACAATCAAACAGATAATATGGTAAATTCATACAATCAAATATTATTCAGCATTGAAAATGAATGCACTAATGTCACATACAACACAAAATATAATTTTTTATAAACACAATTTTTTTTTTTTAGATTTTATTTATTTGACAGAGACACAGTGAGAGAGGGGATGAGAGCGGGGGTGTGGGAGAGGGAGAAGCAGCCTTCCTGCTGAAATAGGGAGTTTGATGTGGGGCTCAATATTAGGACTCTGCGATAGTGACCTGAGCCAAAGGCAGATGCTTAACGACTAAGCTACCCAAGCGCCCCAAACACTGTATTTTTTAAAGTCTGTTTTATTTTAAGTAAACTCTATCCCCAACATGGGGCTCATGAACTCATGACTCCAAGATCAAGTCACGTGTTCTACCAAATGAGGTCAGGCACCCCAACACAAAATATAATTTTGAGCAAAAGCAGCAAGCCTCAGAACACATACAATTCTCCCTGCATCAAGTGCCCATGAAGGCACAACTAAACTATTGTTTAGGGCTGCATAAGTCAGATAGGGAAACTATTGAGACACCAAAGCTGGGCTAGAGGCAGCCTCAGAGAAGAAGGAATAACAGGAAGGGAGACAGACAATTTCTGGAGGTCTGGTAATGCTCCCTCAAACTGTACGCTCATGTCATGTTTCTATTTGTAAGTTATAGTTCACAATAAAAAATGTAAAATAAGCACATCTAATGCTCATTCCAAAAATGCATCAGGAAAAAGAACACATTAAGCTTTACTCATCATTTATGCAGATGTGCAGGGAGAGGGGAAAAGAGCAGGCATGAAGACTCCCAAATTCTAGAAGACAGAAGTAGCAGACAGACCTGGATTTGAACTAGGAGCTGTTACTTGCCAACTATGGGCCTTGGGCTGTTGTATAAGCCTCTCAAACTCTGTGCTCTCTCCACCTATGAAACGAGATCACAGTAGGGCCTCTCACAGGGTCATTATGAAGCTCCCATTATGAGGCTGGTTCTCATTAATCGCCTGATGGGTTTTTTTGTTTGTTTTTTCTTTCTCTGAGATTGGGGATAGAGGAGGAAATCTCACAGGGAGTAGAAAAGGAGAAAACTCAAGAAACTGCACTCGTTATATTTCCTTTCCACTCAGCCCTGGGTGATTCCTCAGCCCCACCAGCTTCAAGAACCACTCAGTTGAGACGGCTCTAGTAAGAGTCACCAGGGACCTACTTGGAACCCAACAAACATATTTTCTTGACATCACTGGACACTGTCCTTGAGCTGTCCTCTTCTCACCAAACCCCTGCCACGTGTCAGGCCTTTGTCATTTCTCTCCTGTCCTCTCCCAGCCACCTACCTGGTCCTCTCTGTTGTGACCCTCCCCCAATTCTTTCCCACACTTTAGCCAGAGGGCTTATCCTAACTGGTAGATCTCATCACGCCTCTTCCCTTGAGCCCTCATATGAACCTCTATAATCCTCGGTGCTGGAGAACCTGGTCTGTCTGCCCATCTGCAGGCTCATCTACTGCTATGCTAACCCACCCAAATTCCTTTGGACCTTCTTGCCTTTCTCCCACCTGGTCTCTCTACCTGGAAAGCACCCCCACCGCCACCTCACACTTCACTATATTGTCTGCCTCACTTGTCAATCTTCAAAACTCAGGACAAGTCTCCCTTCCAGGTACCACCCACCTTTTTCTAGATTACATACCTTCTTTTGTCATTGGTACAATTCCTGGTCATTCTTAAGTTATTACACTATTTGTATAATGGTCTATATTCTTATAAGGCTGTATACAACTCTTCAAAAGTGGACACTGTTTCTTACCCACTTTGGTACACCACCACCCATCACAGTGACCAACAAAATCCTGCTTAAGTGAATTAATAAATTGGGCAAATAATCGATGCTCACCTCACAGTATTACAGGACTGCACGGCTCTCTCTTCTATTGTAATCTCTCTCTCTCTCTTTCTTTCTACAAGGGAAGAGAGTAATGTGCCATATTCTTGGCCCTTAAACCCTGTCTTCCAGCATTTCCTGGTCTTGTCATAATTATTATGCTTTTCCACCTGATATTTAACCAATCAAAAACTTTACAAGTAAGGGGCGCCTGGGTGGCTCAGTGGGTTAAGCCACTGCCTTTGGCTCAGGTCATGATCTCAGGGTCCTGGGATCGAGTCCCATATTGGGCTCTCTGCTCAGCAGGGAACCTGCTTCCCTCTCTCTCTCTGCCTGCCTCTCTGCCTACTTGTGACCTCTCTCTGTCAAATAAATAAATAAAATCATTAAAAAAAAAAACTTTACAAGTAAATTAAAGCTGTCTGATCTTGTTCAATGTATATGGGTATAAATGGACAGCCATGGGTTAAAATCCTAGCTCAAGGGGCGCCTGGGTGGCTCAGTGGGTTAAAGCCTCTGCCTTCAGCTCAGGTCATGATCCCAGGGTCCTGGGATCAAGCCCCACATCGGGCTCTCTGCTCATGGGAAGCCTGATTCCTCCTCTTTCTCTCTCTGCCTGCCTCTCTGCCTGATTATGATCTCTGTCTTGTCAAATAAATAAAATCTTTAAAAAAAAAAAAAATCCTAGCTCAACCAGTAACTAGCTCCTTAAATAAATCATCCATCCCAAGTTTGTTTTTCACTCTAAAGTGAGGGTAAAAATATCTACCCTCCCTGACTTGTGAGGCTAATGAACTAATGTACATAAAGCACTTAGCACATTGCCTAACACAAATAACTATGCAATAAGCATTATTTATTATTGTTATTATTAATGTACAATTATGACACTTGTGCACTTTGCAAACTTAAATTTGTTAACCATTCATTATAGTGCTCTCTACTTTTCAAAACTGAGGGTCACCTGAGTTTTAAATGAAGGCCTTGGGCTCCTGGGTGGCTCAGTGGGTTAAGCCTCTGCCTTTTGCTCAGGTCATGGTCTCAGGGTCCTGGGATCAAGCCCCGCATCAGGCTCTCTGCTCAGGAAAAATTTTATAACTGAAAAAATGTCAGAAGTATGGAAAGTTAAATGAATATATAAATAGGTTCCACTCAACAAATGCTGGAATTTTCACTGTGGAATCAACATTGTTTATTAAATACACATTAATCATATACATTATTCACTGGTGAAATATGCCTTAAAGTATATAAAATGAAAAACGCAATACCACAAGTTTAAACTGCTATTGCTGTTTTCTGTGCTTCATATTGTAATTCAAATCTGGTTAAGTGATAGTTTTGAAGAACACAGTAAGAACAGAAAAATAAAAATGAAAGGAAACAAAATTCATTAGCTAGAACTGTATGAGGAGACATGCATGGCCTTTGGAAATACGAAGACAATAACTTTGGAATTTATTCCTGATCTCCATTTATATTAGAGGGATATTATATATTTGTATTTTAAAAAATCACTCATCTAAAAGTGAAGGATCTGTTTGTTTTATCTATGAAACTTACTTTCTCTCTCCCAATTGCCCCCAAAAAAGGAAAACCAAACATGAGCCACTTTATTCAAAAAGAAGAATCTCATGACAATAGGATTATTATGACAAGCATTTCCCATACTTTATTCTTCATGCCCAGAATGACATTGGTAAGATAAGACATTTTAAAAGTCAATAGCACTTATTTTGAAGTTTAAACTATCATGTAAAAAAAAAGTCATTTCCTTAAACAGGAAATGTATTAATAATGGCACAAAAGACAGTACCAGTCACACTATAGAGTACAATGTTGCCCTTCAAAAAGAAAATAATATCCTTATCCTCAAAGGGTAGTAATTCTTGAACAGAGTTGTTTAAAAAATAAATACAGGGGGGGAAATCTTGACCCCCCTCATCTCATATTCGCATATATTTTGTTGAATTCTGATCATGTATTTTAACTAAAGATTTAAGCTGAAGCCATCTAAAATTTAAAGTTGCAACAATATTCTCCAGTTCTTACCAATCAAATAAGTTCTCTTTGCTTTATATATAAATTTTTACACCAATATTTGCAAAATGATCGTATTTTTGCAGCTAGTCCATTCTGTTAGCATTACACCCCAGAAAGCTCTGCGAAGAATGACTTACTAAAATACATTTTTAGAGACTCCTAAGGCCTTTAAAGTTATAGAATAAAAATTTAAGATGAAAGCATTTGGGTTATTGTTTAACTTGTATTTTATTTCCTATTACTTCAGATTAGATAGTATTGGGGGGCGGGATTCCAAGAAATGTAATTATGCATGGATTCAAAGTCTTGAGTTGTCGCAAACAGTAGATTTTAATTTCCTATTAGCTAAAAATATAACCTTACATTCTGTTTCAATTCACTGCCTATCTCAATTTATTGAAAATTTCTTTAAATTTATTTATTTTAGAGGGCATGGTGGGACAGAGCAGAAGAGGGACAAGCAGACTCGTACTGAGTGGGTAGCCCACAAGTGTTTTGATTCCACAACCCTGAGATCATGACCTGAGCCAAAACCAAGAGTCAGCCACTTTAACTGACTTGAGCCCCTCTGCCTAACTCATTCTACCAACAGGTCAGATTTTCCTACTCTTGGATTGAGGCAGTTCATTGAGTCAGCATGTTTGTATGTAAACGTTACAGAAAAATTGTTAACCCCAAACAAGTCCCGTATTCTCTAGGGTCTGGATTTAAATTGGGTTCTGGAAACAAACTGCTCTTTACTTGCTAAAACTAACTTTCTAAGATGGGACACAGCTTCCAAAATTGTTGGTTTGCTCTTGAATCGAGATGTAGATTACACTCCTGAAAATAACTTTTTACTAAAAACTGGTTTGAGGAGTGATCCAGAAATAGTAATTCTTGGGGCACCTGGGTAGCTAAGTCGGTTAAGTGTCTGCCTTTGGCTTGGGTTCTGATCTCAGGGTCCTGGGACTGAGCCCTCCTGGGATGAGCCCCACATCAGGCTCCTGCTCAGCAGAAGTCCCCTTCTCCCTCTCCCCCTGCCCCTCTCCCACCCCACCCATCCCCCTGAGCACTCTCTCTCATAGATAAATAAAATCTTTTTTTAAAATAATAAAAATAATACAAGAAAATAAATAAAAAGAAAAAAGACTTATTCTTAAAGTCTCGTTTTTATGAGCAAAGAGGATCAGTTTGGGCTTGGTAATAGAAACAGCAAGGAGGGGATTTTATTTTTGCATAAAACTGGAGGTTGCATAAATACACGAACATGAAGACACATCTTTTTAATGTGAATTACCTGAAAGTTGATTTTAACCAAAAGATGAGCTAGAGAAAACACAGTAAGATCAAATCTGCCTCGCTAATAGACGGATTTGTTTGAGCTGAGCTTGGGGGGCTGGGAGGGGGGTAGGCGGGGTTTGGCAGAATCACTCCAATTGGTTGATTTAGTAAAAATTAAGAAATATACTCCTGAGCACATCATGGATGTAGGATGACTCACTCTTCCACTGTTTCTTGAACTGTTTTATGAGCAAAGATGCCTGTTACTTTGGTATGATTTGAAGGACTTTAAGGAATCTAGAATTTCCTCATCCATTCAAAAGACAAACAGACCCCAAATGAGAATTCTTTTTCTGTCCCAAAATATCTTCCTTACTAATGTGTAAAATTTCACCACCATTTTATTAAAGTAAATAAAAGAGCAAGTCTGTATATTTTAAGAAGACAGAGGCTATAACTATCTCACAGTTCTGTCCCCAGGATGAGATTCATGCCTGCCACAGAGGCTAATCAACAAATATCTATCTGTTGAATGAACACATTTTCTGACACTTTTATGCAAAGGAGAATTTTTTAATGTTGTTTGCTTTTTTTTAATCAATTTTTTTCCAATCCATAAATGCTAGAAATTACCGAAACTTTAAGAAATTATTGAAAGGCAAGAGAAGGGAGAATTTGAGAGTAAATAAAGTATACTTGTTCTTTCAAAATAATGGAAATGATGGCAAATGTCTGATTTTTAACAATTTTTTTTGGTCAACCTAGCTACAATCTAATAAATGAAAAAGGAAAGAATGTGTTGTCTTTTAATATATGGATTTAGTTACTAATCACTGGAGTACATTCTTTACCATCAAAATTTTGTGACCCCAAAATCAGTGGGTGGTAGTGTGTCCTTGTCTTCATAATTCCTATGAATCCTAACTCTAACCTTATTTAATTAAACAGTTGGGGTGAGAGTGGTGGGTTAACTGACAAATAATTCTAGTGTACAGATTTCTCACCAGCCTCTTCATGCTCTCAGATCCCACAGTAATAACATTTACTGTTGGGACTGAGCATTAACACACTAAAGAAGAACAAATAACTGATGCTGGAGACCTCTTTTTTTTTTTTTTTTTTTTTTTTTAGGTAATTTTAATCTTTATGAAAATTCTTATGTGAACAAAGTCGTTCCCCCACACCCTCAAGGGCCTGTGGGCCTGGGTTAATCTGCATAGTCTGTAACCTTAAGTCTGGGTAAAGTGTTGGTATAAGTCAAATGCAGGGCTGTGTACTGTCGTATTATGCCAACTACTGGATTACCTTTTAAAGAGGGGAAAAAATATATGGCACGTTTCATTTCAACACTCGAAAGAAAAGGCAATTGGGGGATGTTAAATTCAGAAAGGAAAATTGTTGCGTTGCATCTTTGTTAACAATTTGGAAGCATCCATTGTATTACTTCTGCAGTGGTATTGAGCTAGTTTTATTAAGGCAAATTTATAGCAATGTTAGAAATTAATACCACTCTTATTTCCTCCACTGCCTGACTTTATTGAATGCCATGGGGCATATTAATCAGTAAAGCCAAGTAGTGCATGAAATAAAAGTATAAATTAACCTGTAACATGAATGTAAAAGGGGCTTAATAAAATAGAAATAAATAACACTTTAATGATAATCAACCTGCCCTGTCTGAGCCAAGCAAAAATTGTGATAATGCCAAACACGGGGTCTAAAGCGCCCTATATATTTTCGTAAAGTTAGATGGAACCGAGCATTGACACAGAAGTCAAAGTAGATCATTATGGCTATATAAACCACAAATGATGTGTTGCAGGAATCCTGGTACTATTAGTCCAATAGACAAACATATGCAATGCATTAAGAGAGTTTGAACACGGAGCAGCTAACTATTCAAATTTTCCACTTTTTTACCACCCTGAACGTGCCCAGTCTCACCTAAGTTCCCACTTTGGGTGAGGTAATTTAGAAAAACATGATTGTCTTACTGGGCTCCCTCAGCCAATATATTCTGGCATTTTTTTAAAGTATAATATATGCTTTTTAAATTTATTGATGTAAACTGTATTTTCTTCAAATTTTTATATAAACTGTATTTGCCTCAATTTTTTTAAAAATATATTTTACTAAAATTTTAAAGATCTTTGTCTACAATTTAGAGTCACTTTTGCTACTTTAATGTTACTGTACCTTTTCTCATTCTTTCTGGATCAAGTAAAAGACACTATTAATAACAATACCAATATAGCATATGCTATAGCAGCATATATAACTGGATGACACTCTGTTTCCCTCCCAAAAGGGTTTGCTGTGAGTATATAATTGAAGCAAAATAGGACCACAGTGAAAGACACCTACAAAATGAAATTCAAAGCTTCTTTGAAACAAATAGCCATAGGGGGCACTTAGGTGGCTCAGTCAGTTAAACGTCCAGTTCTTGATTTTGGCTCAGGTCATGATCTCGGGGTCCTGGGATGTTGCCTGTGTAGGGTTCCCTGCTCAGCAGGGGGTATGCTTCTTCCTCTTCCTTTGCCCTCCTCCTGCTCATTCTCACTCTCTCTCAAAAAATAAATTAAATAATTTTTAAAATAACCAGAGAATAATACCGTCAGCGCTTCACAGAGAACCAACAGAGCCATAAGCTTCAGTCTAATCTCTCAATCTACATTTACATATGCAACCAAAAAGACTAAGGGCTAAGGGTCGGGCTTGTAACACCTGTTATTTTTATAAGTATCCGTTAACCTTACCAGGTTGATGAAAGAACAAAATAATATGTTGATATCTGGAATAACAAAACATGCTCTCCCCAAATGCAAGATGCTATTATTAATATTCATGGAAAGAAAATATTCACACACAGCTCTACTCAGACTTGTTCTCCTGGATTTCAGCACGGACTCTAATAATCAAGGAAGATGATATAAAAACACTTTACATCATATGCTAAAATTATGTGAACAGAAACTTTATTTTTTTGAAGATTTTATTTATTTGAGAGCGAGCGAGGACAAGCAGGGGGAGGGGCAGACAGAGAGGGAGAAGCCAACTCCCCACTGAGTAGGGAGCCCAACTTGGAGCTCCATCCCAGGATTCTGGGATCATGACCTGAGCTGAAGACACACGTTTAACCGACTGAGCCACCCAGGAGCCCAAAACAATAACTTTAAATTATAACTTCTTTTTGCTTTCTAATGCTAACGCTAAATCAGTTTGATTAAATCTTCAAGGATCCTATTCCCTGTCACCAAATCAATCTCCCTGGAATATTATTCCTCTGAGTATGTCTCCCTCTAAAACCCTTCCTGGCTCCCTCTGCTTCCAGAATAAAGTTCTAACTCCTTAGCCGTACATCAAAACTTCATGATAATGCTCAATTCCTTGTAGGTAGCCAAGGTTCCTATGCTCTGGTCTGTGACCCTTTCCAACTATGACCCTCTTGCCTGAAGTGTCCTTCCCTCTCACTACAGCTACCTGCTACAACCCCACCATCATCCCCACGACATTCTTCCCAAACTTCAAAGCTCTGCTCAAATGCTACTCTTTCTAAACTTTTCTGATCACTCTGATTGCATTTTTTAAAAAATTTCAGTGTGGGGGCGCCTGGGTGGCTCAGTGGGTTAAAGCCTCTGCTTTCGGCTCAGGTCATGATCCCAAAGTCTTGGGATTGAGCCCCGCATCGGGCTCTCTGCTCAGCAGGGAGCCTGCTTCCTCCTCTCTCTCTCTGCCTCTCTGCCTACTTGTGATCTATGTCTGTCAAATAAATAAATAAAATCTTTAAAAAAAATTTCAGTGTGGAGGGAACCAGAAATGTGGATCCACAGAATTGCTGATCCATCATAGGATTTTAAATCTTAAAGTCTATTGGCAAAAAAAAGATAGAAAGAAAGAAAAAAGAAAAAAAGAAATGAAATGAAAAAAAGAAAAAATTAATTATTTTTTAAAAATTACATGTATTGTACCAACATTCAATATTCCCATCAATGTACAGTTGATGCTCAGTTTTAAGCTATTTCTTTTTCTTTAGGGTTTTATTTATTTATTTGACACAGAGAGATCACAAGTAGGCAGAGAGGCAGGCTGGGGGTGGGGAGCAGGCTCGATCCCAGGACCCTGAGATCATGACCTGAGCTGAAGGCAGAGGCTTTACCCCACTGAGCCACCCAGGCACCCCAGTTTTAAGCTATTTCTTAAGAAATTCAAAAATTATTCAATATGAATTGTTTAAATTTACAAACCCCTTTTAACATCACAATGAAACGTCATGCTGTGAGGGGGCTTTTCTGATAGCACGGGCAAAATCACCAATGCAGGTATGTGAGTATCACTCTAGGGTTCCTTCCCCTCCAATAGAGCAGAATAATCGAGGAGGGACTCCAGTATATAGAACGCATGCCTAGACATTACAGTGGCTTATTTAGAGAGCAAAAAGGCATTCAGATATTCTGAATTACTTTATGGTAGTGAAAACCTACTGACCCAAGGATCTCATCAAGAATAAGAAAACAATATTAAAGGCCACTGCGCTTTTGCATTTTATTAACTTCAAAATGGAAAATTAAGTCTGGGTCATATTAGAAGACCAAGCAATTGTGGTAGGACCTCCCCCACTATTACAGTCTCAAAAATATGTCAGTTGGTATATTTTAATTTTTACACTTTATTTCAAGGAAAAAAAAATAATAAAAGGTGTAACGTGTAAATGCCAGAGAATAGCCACAAGAAATTATATAGGGATTTTTAGCTGATTTCATTTTCTGATAAATAAAATTCAGAACAAGTTTTTCCCTAGGTTAAAAGGCAGGGAAGAAAATCCCTACTGCCAGATTGTTACCTATCAATTATTCTTAGTGCTATCCTAATAATTTCATATAATTAAAGAATAAAAATTGACCCTCTGTGACTTAAAATTATAATAGTCTGGCACATGGTGATTATCTGAATTCTAAACATCTATGTTATAAATGTGCATAGACTGTAAACATCTCTGTTATAACTGTAAAACAACAACTATAATAATTATTATAATAATCCTTCAGTCAGAGAAACTGCAGAGCATAAAACAGTATGGGCTCCCCCTGCTGTTTCTACTGCTAAACTTAACTAACATTTCCGGTTGCCAGGGCTCGGTGCCCTGATTTTAAGGCTGATTCATAAACAAAGGGTAAACAAAACAAAATTAAAATGCCATTCTATCAATAAATCAGTAGGTCCAGGCGGGGAAGGAGAAGTGAGCTTGTCAGTGCATTTCGTGTAATAAAGAAGCAGGTACGTGAAGGTAAGCATTGTCTGGAATTCCAAAAGCTACGCTAATGAGCTTCTGGGGAGCATCAGGACTGTCCTGCCACTGCATTTAGATAAAGAAGTTTGTAAGTCGGACTTGCCATGGAACTTCGTCAAGCCTGAAAAATCACATAACGCCCCTCGGCCAGGTGGACACGGCGCCGCCATCTTGACTCTCTGCGAGCGGGACACGTCGACCAGCCCAAGCCTGACAGGGTACACTATCAGGAGAAGTCCTAATGACATTGAACAGGAGGCTAGCTTAACATCTTGTCCAAGTGAGATCCCAGGCCTCCTCCGTGATGGTTGCTTGGAGTTCTGTAGGCTAATGAGGGGAACCATCTGTAGCATTTTGCTGGCAGATGCGTCCCCTCCTCATACTGTGCCAGCGTCTCCTAATGAGGAGGTCTGTAGAGGGCCCCGGTACCACTCTGTGAGGGACGACTGCGCTATTTAGGAACCGTGCAATCTAGAAGCCAGACCAAAATTTGATTATTTGTACATAGGCGTTTTGGTATGCCTTGTCTTTTTGTTTTTGTTTTTTTTTTTTTTTAAAGATTTTATTTATTTATTTGACAGAGAGAGAAATCACAAATAGGCAGAGAGACAGACAGAGAGAGAGATGAGGAGAAGCAGGCTCCCTGCTGAGCAGAGAGCCCTATGCGGGACTCGATCCCAGGCCCCTGGGATCATGACCTGAGCCAAAGGTAGAGGCTTAACCCACTGAGCCACCCAGGCGCCCCTGCCTTGTCTTTTTGAATGTGAACCTCTGAATGTGTGACTGTATTTACGTTTGGTTTTATGTTGCTACATTCAAGAACACCACCTACCAGTAAAAATGATATCCTATGTTTATTTCTTTTGTAAAAACTTTATAGACTATTTCAAGTGAAAGGAGAATCCAAATTGAGTGAACCGGTTATAAATAGTGATAACAATTTCAAAATCATCAGAGAGGTCTCCAAAGGGGAAAATATATATATATACACACTCAGGTATATTCCTTATTCCTTCAAATGTGTTTATTTTGCAATGTAGAATTAATGTCTAACTTTATAATATCAAAAAGTAATAAGAAATCAAACCCAAATGATAAATCTTAAATTCTTCATGAGTAAATTTCAAATTATGATGGAAAGACATTTCAAAGCATTTACTTGGCAGCATATGGGAAATTACATAAGGATTATAGTAGGCATCAAAATATTTTAAAGCGACCATTAAACCGTTTTAAAGATAGACCTAATCACAAACTCAGCGTTTAAAATAAGTAGTTACATACTACAAAACTGTTTTAAATGAACATAAATTAGTTTATCTTACTGTAATTCCCCAAATTTTATAACAATTCCACTCTATCATTTACTTCAGTTTCAATTAATCTACTGTCATTGAAAGAGCCTCTTTAAAATTAATTTTCTTTTTTCCAAAAATAATAAAAATAATACTACTTAAAACTCACATTCATTTAGATAAGTTCAGCTTCCATCACAAAGAAAGATAAAAGAGACTCAGAGGAGACCAGATAAACTGAAGATTTTAAGATTTTTAACTAGGGCCTTAATTATAGACCAAAAGTTACAAGATGCTTAAAAACCAGAGAGATGTCTACACTTTCACTTGGTTGAAAGGGAGGTTAGGTGAATTTTTAATATGAAACATGCAGCTTTTAGCAGAAGTGCAAAGTAAGTTCAAAGTTCCAGTTTACGTAAATCTCACAGAGCAGCCCCATGAGCAGCTGGTTATTTTAGCATCTGATATCTCCCATAGAGAAGATTTTAAATGTGTTTCCCCAACAGCAGAGTAACACTTTCGGCTGCCAGGGAAGACTGTGACAATAATTTCTGCCTGAAACCCCCACTTAAATTAGATCTGCCTTCTAAAAATGTTATTATAAGAAATTTTCATTCAGATTATCCTTATTCTCTAGAACTGACATAGAGATAAACAAATGACATTTCTTTTAAAATAATAAATTATTTATTTAAATTCAATTTAGTTAGCAAATACTGTATTATTAGTTTCAGGTGTAGAATTCAGTGATTCATCAGCTGCAAACAACACCCAGTAATCAGTAACAAATGACATTTTTTTTAAGTTCTTTACAAGCTTCAGCTTGTTTTCCTTATAAATTCCACATCGAATATTAGTACTAATAATTGATTTTAGCAACAAGTAATAAAGTTATAAACACTCCTTCTATTTAATGAAAAATCTCCCAGATTCAGGTTTTATTTCTTAGCATTTGAAGTCCCTCCATAACCCTAGTAAGATCAGCTATAGCTTAATTAAATTAGAGAAATGGCCTGCCAACGATTCTTTGTTCTTAAAGTACATATTGTATGTTTGAAGTTTTCCTGCAGATCCTTATAACCTATTTCAACTTGAGGACAGATTGGGCTCCAAGCCTAGGTTCACTTCGTGCTTCCCCCAACAAAGTGTCTTTTGCCTGAAATTATTATATATATATTTTTTCATAATGTACCAGCTACAAACACTGTCCTAAGAGGTTTCTGTTTTATTAACCACTTGAGAGTTACTCATCTAGAGTTGTACCAGTGAGAAGATAGCAGAGCCTGTTCATGTAGAAATATTTGCTACTTAAAAATGAACACAAATTTAGACTTACAACATGTCTGTCTTCAGTGCTGTGTTTGTGGTGAAGTTCCAGAGTTATTACATGTCCTAAGTATATATTCAAATATCTCTACAAATGAAAAACAAAAAGCTAAGCATTCATTTGCAAAAGATTGAGCTGCTCCATCAACATGGCAGGAATATTTTAAATAAATGATTTCTTCTCAAATCCATTGGAAGAACGAAATGCATTTGTCTGGCCTTTCCTCTCTCCGCCCCTGCCCACCATTTTTCCCTACTTTGATCTGCAATTCCGCCTGCCCCTCTCTGGCCAAGCGGCACTGATCCTCCATTACAATGATGGAGGGGAAAAACGGGGAAGGACGAGGGCTAAGAGGAGACAAGATGAGAGCCGCCTCCCCTGATTTGAAAAGGACCACGCGGCTCCCCTCTCCTACCACTAGCTGGCGCCAGAGCTCTAAAGATGCAGTGATATATTGCGTCACAGCCTGCTAAATTAACAAGGCTGTTTCCAAACTGACCGCAGTTAATCCGAGGAAAACATGAAATGATTTTAATTGTGATCATGTAGCAAAGCAGCACCGCAGAGGCTGCCATTTTGATTAAAATAAGCCCATTTTATGCCTCCTAGCTTTTGTCGAAAGGAAGAAAGAAAAAAGAAAGGGAGGGAGGGAAAGAGAAAGAGAGAAAAATAAGGAAAGAAAGAGACATCACTGAAGAATTTGAAGAATTTTTTCTTATCTGAATAACCTAGGAGAAGCCTTTTTTCCCCTCCACCAACTATTCACTATACATATAAAACTGTAAGATTTTCCAGTTATATAATGCTCTGTTAACCTAAATAAAGTGCCGTCTTTTATTATGCCTTTAGTCTAAGAAATGTCCAACATAGGAGGGTCACACATGAAAAGCGACTTTACTGCCTTCGCTCCTAATTCGCTCTTCCGCCCTCCTTCCTTGTAACAAGCTTCAGCTTTGCACTCCCAGCAAGCATGCTCCGCAAGACCAGCTTCTCTCAGGCTGTCCTTGCTTCCTCTCAGGCAAGCAGAACACGGGTCATCCAGACACCACCATGGCTGCAACTCTGTGGCCAGGAATGGCAGCCAAACGCACATAATTGCTCATTTTAGGGAAAGATGGCTCCTGGACAAAAGAGAGGAAACAGCACTTTTGGTTCACAACATAAATGATCGTCTTGCGAGTAGATACTCTGAGACAGAGGTCTGGCTCAAACAAAACTGTATGTGAAAAATTCAAAGCATTTGCTGCCATGGAAAATACTGGTTTTCATCTGAGCAAACGTCATATATATATATATATATATATATGTATATATATATATATGTACTACAATTTTACAATTAGAAAAGTGGCAGACAGATTATTTTGGCAAGAGAAGGAGAATTTAGACAAAACTACAGTGAAATATAATTTTCTGGAGCAATACTTTTTAGTTTAACTTAGCAATAGTCTAAATGGCAGGTAATCCCCATTCGGATCTTGTACCTATTACCCACTCTGTTTCCTCCTGTCCTCCAGGACAGTAGAGGTGGACCACATGGGCCTGGGGAGGAGGGAACAGGCTTCTCACAAACAGCCTTCCCCTGGCTTTCCGGGGCACAAAACCGGCAAGCTTTCCTTCCCTCACCCTTGCGCTAATTCCTCAAAGAATGAATACTAAGCTTTATCTTGGGCGGATTTGCTTCACCTCCAGGACGAATGAGATAAACGTGTTTTCTGTACTTAGGAGCCCGTCCCTCCCTAAGCCAAAGTATACAAGGGGTGCCTCAGACTTGCAGTTTTAAACCTTTCCTGAACTGAGTTTTCCCTTGGGATATCAGTGAGTCATTGTCCTTTCCTCTCCAAATAAGGTCCCAGAAATGAACCGGGACAGAGTGTGATGTGTTATACCAACTGATGTTTGTTTTGGTGGCTTTTCAGTCTAACACTTGCAAACGCTTATCCAATGACACCCAGGTGACTTTGATGAAGGAGGGAACATTCAGAAGGTGATAATAAAGTTTCAAGACTGTCAAAAATTCTGCAGAGCAGACACAATGGAAGAGCTCAGCATATCTGCAGCGTGGAGAGTCAGACTTACTCTTTGTTATCAGTCCTGATTTGGCTGGGACTTTCCAGGAGACATAATGACAGGGGAACTACGTTAACCACAATTTGGAATGCCTTGATCTTCATGCTAACTGCCGTTTTCTTTTGTTACTTACTGGCCTTGACCTATAGATGGACTGCATCAGTTGCTACTGAACCCAGCAGGTTCCTAGTGCAAGCCTGAGTCTTACGCATAGTTTAATTCATATTCCACTCAACGTGCCCATTTTATTTCCAGTGGAAATTGCTCATTTAATTGCACTGTAAGTTTTATGGGGTATGCCCCAGGCTGTGTTCTTTATGCTAGGCATTTCAGTATTTATGAGCAGAGCTATACCCAAAACTTCAAACATAAAGTAAAACCAGCAAAATATGCTCTCCTCCAGTTCCATAAATACTTTTCCCCAGTTTCATTATTTTTTTCCCATGAAAATAAAGGAGTGTGTTAAACCTGTAACGTAGGCTATTGCTTGGTGTCTTCAGACCTGCTTTTGTCCTTCAGATTCATATCTGATACAGTTCTGCTTTCCTGCTCAAGGATGAAACTACAAGAGATAAAGAGCAGACCATTCCACACATGGGTTTTCTTTCCAGTAACAGAGAAGACTTCCTCTGTCCATAGAAGAGAAAAGAATGTTATAGAATGTTTCCCATAAGACTAACCTGATTTTTTTGTTGTTGTTTTTTTTTAATGAACTGTGCCTGCTTCTAGGTGACACCTATACACAGTAAATAAACACTCTGGATTACAAATTTAATGGATATGTTGCACAATAGTCTGGGTAAAAGAGAGAAATATCTGTCAGCCTTCTGCCACAGATGCCTTCTGTGTTGGTGCGCAGGGGCAGACAGACCTGATTTTACCTGTAGCAGATCAGAATACGTTCCTAAACCACTCAAATGCTGAGGTTATACTGTGTTTTATTAAACCTATGATTGCTTTTATCTACTACTGTTATCCAGGGTATTCTAGAGATTTCGACAAACACTTCCTACTGACTACAGCATTGATGCCATCATTCCTGTATTGGTTGGGATTCAGTGAAGCTGCAAGTAGCTGAAAAACCAAAATAACAGCGGCTTAAACAAGATAGAAATTCTCATACTCATCAGGATAGTTCACATATTCTGCTTCTTCTCCCATTGGGGCACAAAGAAGGATTGTACTTCCCTACCCTCTTCGAGGTTAGGCTTTTTTTTTTTTTTTTTTTTTTAAGATTTTATTTATTTATTTCACAGGCAGAGATCATGAGTAGGCAGAGAGAGAGGAGGAAGCAGGCTCCCTGCTGAGCAGAGAGCCTGATGTGGGGCTCCATCCCAGGACCCTGGGATCATGACCTGAGCCGAAGGCAGAGGCTTTAACCCACTGAGCCACCCACGCATCCTGAGGTTAGGCATTTTGATCTGACTTACATTAGCCAATAAAGGGATGTGTGTTTTCACATGTGTGAAAATGTAGGTTTTCAGGTGGAAGCTTGAAGAATATACAATTGACTACATTCCCTTTGTCTGTCTGGACAGTCCGTGGAAGCACTGACTGAGAGAGAATGCTTCAGCCCGGGTCTCTCAGGGCCCTCGACGAGGAGATTTCTCTACTGACCAGCACTGGACAAGTGGTAGGATCAGGAAATAAACGTTTGTTGTGTTAAGCCACAGATTAAATTTCATTCTCACATAAAAGTCAGGATGGAAGGGCCAGAACTGATATAGTATCCATGGTTTTAGGAACCCAAGCTCCCCTGCTGGGTTGTTCAGGGGAGCATAGCCAGGTGCTCATGTTCTAAAATCCCAAACGGCAGGAGGCTCCCAGAAGAGGTCTCCCTTCCACTCAGCTCCCCCTGGCTGGGACTTGGTGGCACATCTGGAGCTGCAAGGGAAGGGGGATAGATGAAAGCTCGTTGAGGCTCCACCAGAACTTGTGGACTGCTTTCCTACATGAGAAGAGACAGCTTGCTGCTGCTGCTCGGCTCTCACTCTCAAAAAGTCCTTTTGTGGGGCGCCTGGGTGGCTCAGTCGGTTGTGTCTGCCTTGGGCTCAGGTCATGATCCCGGGATCCTGCATTTGAGCCCCACATCGGGCTCCCTGCTTATCAGAGAGTCTGTTTCTCCCTCTGTCTGGTGCTCCCCCTCCTCGTGCTCTCTCTCTCTCTCTCTCTCTGACAAATAAATAATTTTTTTTTAAAGTTGTTTTGTAAATAGATGCTGGTGCTAGGATTGTACAGCCCCCATCACAATCATCTTTTATAAAATGTAGAAGTAATTAGAATTACTGATTAATGTGGGTGATGAGAGATTGAGGCCACCTGAATTTATTTTGTTGTTGGGAATAGGTTCTTTCCTTCCCCAACATCTGTGTTGGTAAGAAATTCCGAGACAAAAATCCTCACTTACAACCTTCAACAGAATTTGAAATGATACCGTCTGTATTAATTCCATATACTTGTTCATCTGGCTACTTTGATCTTATATATTTTTTAAAGATTTTGAGGGACGCCTGGGTGGCTCAGTTGGTTAAGCAGCTGCCTTCGGCTCGGGTCATGATCCCGGCGTCCTGGGATCGAGTCCCACATCGGGCTCCGCAGGGAGCCTGCTTCTCCCTCTGACTCTGCCTTCCACTCTGTCTGCCTGTGCTTGCTCTCGCTCGCTCTCTCTCTGACAAATAAATAAATAAAATCTTTAAAAAAAAAAAAAAAAAAAAGATTTTGTTTATGTACTGAGAGAGAGAGCGCACACCAGGGGTGCCTAGCTGGCTCAGTCAGTGGAGAATGCGACACCTGATCTCAGTAGCAGTTCGGGCCCCACACTGAGTGTTGAGATTACTTAAAAATAAAAATCACAAAAATCAAATTTCTTTTCTCTTCTATGATATCTCACTACCAGTCCCAGAAATACAAAAACAGGGATAGTGAGTTTGGCTCCACCTTCATTGTTTCTTGCACAGACCAGACCTGAAGAAAACCCCATCAATGTGATCGATTCCAACTCTGGGGAGTTGTTTCCCCATCGTGTCTCACTGAAGCTGACAGCAGGAATTAGTGATGACGTCTTACATGCACACCGCAAGTGATCTGGTGACACTGGGCACATTCAAACGTTACGATAATGCAGAAGGAGCCTTGTTCTTTTAACAAAGCACTCAGGGCAAAGCAAAGTAAAAGCCTTTTTGCTGGCTTTAGTTTCACATCTAAGTTCACTTTTGGTCATCCTTTGGTCATCCTTCCTTGTGCAGGAAAAAAAAAATTTTTTTTTTTAATTGTAAAAAATGTTTCCAAAGTAGTTCTGGTAAACACTACAGCTCAGCCAGGAGGGAGTCTGACTCTCCAAGGATTTATGGTCTACAATGGGGAGGGAAGCAGGATAGACCAGTGGGAGGACCCGATGTGAATTGCTGAATTGGCCGCCCACATGCAAATCTGAAGTGGACCTGGGGCAGCACCAAGTTGCGCTGCATTTTCACTCTCCTTTCTGACTTTCACTTCTCTTCCCGCTTCCTGGCCTTGTTTGTATGGTGGGAAATCTACTGTCTATTGGAGGAGTTCCTGAACATGATTGCCAGACCGGTGGGGCAGGCCTTGGGGAAGCCTAAGGGGCCTCTGGCAATGAACTCAAACTGGGTCTGCTACTTAAATTTAAACACATCCAGACAAGTCTGGCAAATGAGCAGGGGTAGAAGGGTGTCTGGGTGAGACGCACAAGCCTCCCCGCAGAAGAACTGCATTTTCAGGGAAGAGCAGGAATCTTATTTGCATGAGCAAATAAGACTTATTTGACTTATTTTTCCCTTTCTAAATCATTCTTTATTTTTTTCTGATGATTAAGGTATAATTGACCTACCTTATATTAGTTTCTAGTGTACAACATCCTGATTGGATATTTGTATATACTGCAAAATGATCTCATAATTAGTCTGGTTAACATCCATCACCATACACAGTTACAGAATTTTGTTTTCTTATGATGAACGTTTTTTGAGGTTTACTCTGTTACCAACCTTCAAATACATGACACAGTATTACTAACGAGAGTCACTATGATCTACATTACACGTCCGTGACTTTTATTTTATAACTGGAAGTTTGTACTTTTGGACTCCCTTTACCCATTAAACCCACCCCCACCCCGGCCACTGGCAGGCACCAATCATGCTTTCTCTGTATCGCTTCAATTTTAGTGTACGGCTGCCATAGTGAGCCCTCAGAATAACTCTGATGATTGTTTTCGAGTTCCTAGGAAACTGGGACACGGGGTCAGAATCTTGTATACCCAATGGGATCATCACTGCTGCAGACTTCAGCAGGATTTGCTAGCAGATCAGAAAACAAGTCTCATGGGTGCCTTCGTATTCATCAGAAAAAGATGCCCTACCACAGAGCCTGGCCAAGGGAGAGGCTGGGGGCTGGTACCTGCAGTTCAAAACTCAGAACCACACATGGAGGCCCTGATGGGAGTGATAAGCATGCTGTTAAGCCAAAGGACTCCAAAGTACCCTGCTCCCATGTGAGCCTCTTCTCCTCCCCATAGGCCCAGGGTAAGCAATTTAGAAGTGATGAGAAATGGAAATCAAAGAACCATATGCCTAAAACCCCAATGTAGAGCTCTCTGATCCTAGCCCAAGCCGATGGTTTAGGCTCAACTCAAAATGAGGTCTCTCCTTTTCCACAAATTCATCTTACAACTTGGCATCTTCCATCCCTCAAGCTAGCTAGCCTTGTGGGATAAGAGACCAAAGTAAAAAATAGCCCAAATGGTGACCTGAAATCTGACCTAGCAATGCCTGAGAAAGGAGCGGTCCGAGGAGAGGTGGGGGAGAGCTGGGGAGAGTGACCAAGGCTTTTCAATCACCAATGCTTCCTGGTCATGGGCTTGACCATCAGAGTCCTCAGAAAGCAAGTTTAAGGAGTCGCTACAAAAAACATGTGAGAAAAAACCATTAGGAAGCCAAAAGTAATGTGGAATAAATGAATACAGGATTCCAGTACCACAATCCAAAAAAGAACAAAAATGCTAATCAGAACTTAAAGAAATATTAATTCTGCTCCCTGGCAATATTAAAACACAGAGGAGTGGCAATTTCCTGGAACACATCCATTTCTGTAATTACTTAGCTGACTAATCCAACAAAGTCACATTTACTAAACTCCAAGCCCACAACTAAGGATTTTTTTTTCTTTTGGGAAAAGAAACATTTGAAAGTACTTGATGCAGTTGTTTTATGTAGATTTATTAGAAAGCTTATGGAATGGAATGTAACTGCTATAGTTTTAGTAAATAATAAAATTATACTACAGTCTCTTAAAATAAAGTGATGTGATTCATAGTTCTTCAAATTATAGGTAGCCCCCGACTTACGGTGGTTTGACTTACTTTTTTTTTTTTTTTTTAACTTTACAATGGTGTAAAAGTGATACATATTCTGTAGAAACCACACTTCCAATTTTGATTTTGATCTCTTCTGAGGCTAGTAACATACAGTACGATACTCCCTTGTGATGCTGGGCAGCCCCGGCCCCCAGGCAGCCCCTGCCCCCAGTCAACCCTGCCATCATTGTGGGGGTGAGGTGTAAACACCCTCACAAAATCTTGCTGTACCCATACCACCATTCTGTTTTTCACTTTCAGCACAGTATTCAATAAATCACATGACACATCCAACACGCTGTTAACAAACAGGCTTGGTGTTAGAGGACATTGCCCAACTGTAGGCCAGTCTGAGTTTCTGAGCAGGTTTAAGGCAGGTGAGGCTAAGCCATGATACTAAGGAGATTAGGTGCCCTTAAATTCGTTTTTCACTTTTGCTGGGTTTATCAGGACTTAACCCTATCATAAGTTGAGGAAGATCCGGATAATATTCACTACGCATTTTACTCAGAAAGGAAGAAAAAAAAATCCAACTGAGGCATGGTGTTCAAAGTTCTTCATGGCCACAAAACTTTTTCAAAAAAAAAAGCTGTATTTCACACAGATATTATCTACATAAATACAGAGAAAAGCAGATCTGCTCCGGGGATGTGCTGGTAAATGTTTAACAAGGAGCTCTCCAAGAAACACAGATGTGGAGGTTCACTGCTTTCTGTAGTATAAATGCTCCCACCTTGGCCATCACCAAATGAAGGCTTGGAAGAGATACACCAAATCTGCACCTGTGGGCTGCGAGCCTCAGATGCCCCTACACTAGCTCCCCTCCCCACCATCTCCCCACTCAGTCCCCTCTCCCTTAACACCCAAGGGTACAGTTTGAGAACTCTTAGTGAGATAACTTTAAACAGGGAAGCTTTTTGATGGTTATCCCAAAGATTGCTAAACTGCCTCCTAGCAGTACTTAGAAATCCAGTTTCCCTTGCCTTATCTTATAATTTAATGAGAGCTCTAAAAATACACAGCAGAAAGTTAGTAACCCCCAATACACAACTCCCTCCTTGATTTAAATAACCTTTGACTCTCATCATGGACATTCCTAGTATATACTTTATATACATTTTGTCTCAAATTTAGCACTGTATGGAATTCTAAAGAGGACACACAAAAATTTGCTCTTAAAATTCTAAAGGTCAGAGGCGCAGATGTTATCCAACTCCCACTTTCCCTCCCTCTCCTTTTCCTTATCTTTTGCTCTCAAGGTCTCTCAAACCGCCCCCTCCTCCCTCTCCTTCCCTATCTCTTTTCTAAAGTTCTAGTACGATTGGAGCTGGTCTGCCTAGTTGAATGAGGAATTCGTACAGAAGTGGAGCACATTGCAATCCCTTACCTTCCCAGCCTTAGACCTGAAGGATGTGGATCTTTTGAGTTGGGGGAGTCTAGAGAGAAGGCCAGAAGCAAATGACCCTTCTGGTCATTCTGTCTCAGAATGCCCAGGGAGTCACAACCCTCAGCTACGTCACACCAGAGAAACACCCAGTTAGAGAATGCCAGGGGAGACAGTGCCCTGCGGACAGAAGCGTGGAAGGAAGAACTGGTTTGGGATCCCAGTTCATGTCACACTTCTTAGCAAAACCCACGTTTTATCCCCTCTTTTTATGGGTTTGCTCTCTTGTTAGCAAATAACCCACTCCATTTTTTTCTTCTTTTTACGGCTTTCTCTAGCCACCTTACTTATTTTTTAAAATTCTGTTGGATTCTGCTATCAGCCAACAAGAAATAAACATTTCCTCAGACATGGTAGGAATCTACAGTGAAATCTGCAGTTTCTTATGGGCAGGTCAAGTTAATCTAAAAAAGGGCCGGGATGGGGGGGTTGGAGCCTGATCTCCAAAATGAAGTCAAGTCAGGAGCCTTCTCAGGCTGTCCTTCCCAGACTATAGCTTGGCTGGGAAGCTGGGCCAGTTCAGTATTCCACACACGTTTATAATGCTCCTACTATGTGCTGGGCACTTGCTAGGTGTGGAGGCTCTGGAAATCAGTTCTACTTTTCAAGAGCCCCAGGTTGCCCTCATTTTATTGCTATTGTTATTTTTTGCAGAGTCAGGGAGCTGGGTGATCTATTCTCATTCTAGACAGCATTTAAATAAATGCCTGGCATTCACGCACAGACTTATCTGAGACTCTAAGCAAACAGCTCCCAGAGGGGCTGCACCACCAAGTCAGGGAGGGAGGGACGGTGACTTGGGGAAGGAATGTGAAGAGTAACAGGTCCTCTGGATCAGACCAGGCAGCTTGAGGGCTTTGGGAGAGGAGTTTGTGAAGGATGAAAGACTTTCAGGAGAAATCATAGGAGAGGATCTAAAATATATGAATTTAGGAGAGAAGACCTCCAGGAAGGAGCAAGGTTGGAGACAACAGAGAGAATACCTCCTAAAGGGAAGCTCACCACAGGGAACCTGCTCAGACGGGAAACCCTCCTAACCGGGAAATACCCAAGAGATTCCAGCACCCAGAGCTCTGGATGCACAGCCCACGCGCCAGTCACGTGGCTAGGGGAAGAACAGAGTCGATGCTGAAGGGCAAGTCGGGTGAATGAGAGCAAAGCCAGGACTCGGTCCACTTCTCCAGAAACCAGAAGGCCAAAGAGACAATTCATCCTAATCGGGGGCATAGAAGGATGATAGGATAACTAGCATAGGCTGGCCCAGGGAAGGAGCTAGATGAGCTAACATTCAGTGTGTGCCAAGCACTGTTCTAAGTACTTTCGTGTATTTTCGTTCATTTAAACATCAACGATAGCTCTGTGAGATGGGTGTTACTATTATACCCATGCTACAAATGAGAAAATTGAGAAATGGGATGTTTACTTCTGCACAGCTAATAAGTAATATAGTCAGGGTTCAAGACCAGGTAGTGTTGCTCTGTGGTTACAGAACCCACACCTTCGATTCCATGCCAGAGTACTAGAAAAGAACAACTGAGCAAAACTGGGCATATTTTCAAGTGAGTAACATGAGATTGGGTTTTTAGAACTTCCTTCCTTCATCACTAAATTGTGTCCCAAAATTCTTTTATGTCATAGTGAAGGTATTTGTTCCCATGACATTCTGAGTACACTGTACAAGAAACAAGCATTCAGCAAATATAAATTGATCCCTTCTCTATTCCAGGCACTAGAGTAAATGATAGAAGTTTCCTGCTTTCGTAGCATTTACACTCAAGTGTGAGAACTCAGTGGTCATAGGTTATTACTGGAGAAAGCAAGATAGAGAAAAAAGTTAAAAAAAAAAAAAAAAAAAAGAATTGGGGGTACCTGACTGGCTCAGTCAGTAGAGCAACTGACTCTTGATCTAAGGGTGGTGAGTTTGAGGCCCACAGTAGGTGCCAGAGATCACTTAAAAGATAATTTAAACTTTAATATAAAATACTGATTCCATATTATGTACGAAAAACTTCACACGTAATTGCACTGTTCCCACATTAACTCTACCTATCATACAAAGAAAATGAGGCACTGAAAAGTTAAATATATTGGCCATAGTCTTAGAATTCAGGGATTCAAATCTAGATTTCTCTGTGATGAAAATCTACGTTCCCTCTTTGACTCTACACTGAAATAAAGAAGTCTCAGGAAGAGGCACCTGGCTGCCTCAGTTGGAAGGGCATGTCTCTTGATCTCAGGGTTGTGAGTTTGAGCCCCACGTTGGGTAGAGATACTAAAAAATGAATAAACCTACAAAAAAAGAAAGAAAGAAAGAAAGAACAGAAGAAGAAGACATCCGTGAAAAGAATGAAAGTTAGTGGGGCACCTGTGTAGCTCAGTCAGTTAATCAATTGCCCTTGGCTCAGGTCATGATCCCAGGGTCTTGCCATTGAGCTCCATATCCCACGTAGGGCTCTCTGCTCAGTGGAGAGCCTGCTTCTCCCTCTGCCTGCCACTCCCCCCGCTTGTGCTCTCTTACAACTTCTCTCTGTCAAATAAATAAATAAATATTAAGAAAAAAAAAAGAATGAAAATCAGTGATAGCTGAACCTCTGTGGACTTTCTAAATCATAATCACAAATGTTGAGCTTTAATACGTGAATTTTTAGTAAAACCCATGTGTATATTAGACAGGGGGTGGATTTGAAAGCAGGGGAATGTTGGATTAAAGGCCTGCTTGTTCTGAAATTGAAATTTTATAGGAAATATCTTGAGTTTAATGATGATAAATACTTAGCCTTTAATTAGCTCCTCTTTTAAGGGTGTTTGAGGATAATGGCATTCTCGGGGCAGCCTTAAGATGTGGTGAGAAACTTTACCTAATTCCTAGTGTAGGGGGTAGAATAAAGTCCCTTTAATAACTTAAACTACTTTGCATTTCTGTTAGAAAGCTCCTAGTGGCAAGCTGATCTAAACACTCTGTACCTCCAGGGGATGGTGGAAAAGCTTGCCTCTTGAGAAAAGCTGTGGTCCTAGTTCAAATTTTGGACCCCCCCCCCCTGCCATTTTGTCCTGTTTTGGTGGAAATACAAAGTAACCCAAGGCAAGTAAAGGTAGTACTATCCTCAAAATTAATTTGTTCTGTTTACACACACACACACAGTGATCGAGTGGCCCTATGAAAGCATGTCCTCAAGAAAGTGAAAGGGAAAATAAAACAGGACCAATGCAGTAACAAGCAAAGAGGAATACAGGGGCATCTGGGTGGCTCAGTTGTTAAGCGTCTGTCTGCCTTTGCCTCAGGCATTAAGCCCTACACCCCATACAGGGCTCACTGCTCAGCGGGAAGCCTGCTTCTCCTTCTCCCACTCCCCCTGCTCGTATTCCCTCTCTCGGTCAAATAAATAAAATCTTTTTTTTTTTTTTTAAAGAGGGATACAAATGATATAATGAAATCTTCATGAGGATCCCCATGACTGTCCTTCTCTAGGGGATCCTCTAAGCAAGTGCCACTTTGTAACAGGCTTTATTTCTTTGGTCACAAGAGCATCTCATAAAATAATAAAAAAGAAGAGTTAGCTGTTACCACTTTGATGACTGGATCATCTGGGGAATTTTGAAAACTCTTGATGCCCAGGTTTGATCACCAATGATTACAACTGTATTGGTCTGGGGAACAGCCTGGACATCAAGACTTAATTTTCAAAGTTTCCCATCTGATTCTAATGTGCAGCCAATGTTCAAAATCATCACCGTGAGGTTTGAAACATAAGGCGTGATTGTTTTTCATCTAACCGTTTAAAAATAATTGGTGTGTTGTGTCTAGACAGGGCAGCCCCCGAATTCCTGACCACCCATGGATAAGAATCTAGACTATACCCCATTAACCGCTTTTATGGCCACCCTTCCAGAGGGGACATGGCAATAGGACACATGACTGAGCCATGCACTTCTGCTGGCCTGCTAAGCCCAAGTAGCAGAACCGTCATTCTTCTGACATGATAAGGGAAGTTAGTTTCTAGGAAGGCAGAACCACCCCCCAAACCTTCCTCTCCACATGTCTCTGCTATCATTGTACACAGATCCTGCCTGGAAAAAGCCGAGAAGCTCTAACCCTTAGATGTGGAGGCATCTATTTCCCAGGTGTAGGACCTTGGTAAAGTTTCATGTTAAATGACCAGGGAAAGAGTAAACATTGTACTCTATTGGCCTAAAGGATATTAACCACTTCTGTATCTACTGACAAACTCATGTCAGTATTCCTCATATGTATATGTGTGTATATACATAATACTTATTAATACTGATATTTATTGATAAAAATATGTTCTTCAAAATATCCTCTGAATTAATCTTACTCTTACTGGTTCCCTCATCAGTTAATGAGCTGATGAAATTTTGATACATCTTCCTTATATATTTGCATGAAAATTATGTTTTAACTTTTTAATAAAATGAGTTTAGCACCATGGATGTTTCTAGGAGCACTTTTATTGGTTCATATGCCAGCAAGTTCAAAATGAAAGTTTTACTTTCCAAAAAATATCATTCCATTTTCAAAATGATTCAGTTTCGCAACAAATAATTTTTCCGAATATGAATTTAAAAACATACTCATCACATAATTTTTAAATGGGCTTGAAGAGAAGAAATTAAGGGGTCCTTGGGTGGCTCAGTGGGTTAAAGCCTCTGCCTTTGGCTCAGATCACGATCCCAAGGTCCTGGGATCAGGCCCCCACATCACATCTCTGCTCAGCAGGAAGCCTGCTTCCCCACCCCCCTTCTAATTTCCTTTCTCACTTTTGTCTAAACCAATCCGCAAAAGGAGATGTTGTTGATTGGTCTGAGCCTGACACATCAAATTAGGCCAAGTGAACACTTGGGCAGATTTATTGTGTGTTAAAGGTCACGTGCACTCTCTCTTTCCTGTGACCCTAGATCAACTGGTAGCCTGCTTCAGATTCCTAGCTGTCTCTGTTCTCATTCTAGCCTTTCATGTGGCCAGATCATAAGCTCTTAAAGCAAGTTTGAGAACAGAATTTGTCCAACCTCAAAAGAATGTAATCTTTCTTAAATTTGATTTAACTCTAAGCCAGCATTCTCAAAAGTACCTGAGGCAAAACAAATGCAAAGGTGAAAAAAATGAAAACTATTTCAGGAGTGATCCCTTTAGGTTAGGAGCAAGGCAGTCTGTGGAAAATTGGATAAAGACTAAAAAAGGAAATTAATCTGAAGTCACATTTTGTGTTTTATCTAATCATAACAAGTGACATATTCACGAAAATCTTTCTCTGTAAGGAAGGCAGAAAAATGTGCCTAGTTAGTGGTGGATAGTTGTCCTGGAATGCAGTGAAGAGGAAGCTACCATACATAAATACAAATATAAAAAGGATCTACAGAAATTTCTGTTTAACCTGGAAGCGATAGGCCAATGAACTGAAGAGAAATAAGCAGAGAGGATACTCTTTTACTGGAAGATGAACCCAGTGAAGCTGCAATAGGAAAGGGAGGGAACTATGGTTTCCGTCTGTTGCTTGGAGCTCCCCTGAGAAAACACTAGCAGCGAGAACATGCTACTGGTTCTTTCGTGAATCTGTTTTTATTATTTCATAAATGCTGTGGAGATTTTTTTTAAGATAAAGCGAAAGAACAAGGAATAAAAACATGGAGTTTTATTTGGGCTTTACTTGTGTTTAGCAATTTGGCTTTGGTCAAATCACTCAACCCACAATGAGGAGATAACAATTTTGTTGTTGTTGTTGTTTAGATTTTATTTATTTATTTGACAGAGACCACAAGTAGGCCGAGAGATAGGCCGGCGGGGGGGCGGGGGGTGAAGCAGGCCCCCTGCTGAGCAGAGAGCCCAATTCGGGGCTCGATCCCAGTACCCTGAGACCATGACCTGAGCCAAAGGCAGAGGCTTTAACCCACTGAGCCACCCAGGTGCCCCGGAGATAACAATTTTGACTGAGTGAGGAGGAAATGATAATAAATCATTGCTAAGTACTACTAAATACCAGTATGATCAAGATTTGGCAGTTCTTATGTTTATTTTTGCAATTAAATGTAAACTAACTGTTTAATTTCTTAATCCTGAAAACATTTTTTCAGCAACATGATGCTAGCCAGTGAGGTTCCAGAACCGTCCTGAAGCTGCCCGTAGAGACTACGCAGACAAACCCATTTAAAGGAAGAATACTTCAGAAAATATCAAGGTATAGTTTCTATAAAAAGGATGGTGGTCTTTTATTTCAAGGTAAAAAATTGAACCATGTTCCTGGAGGGGTGCCTGGGTGGCTCAGTCAGGTAAGTAAGTATCTGGCTCTTGATCTCAGCACAGGTCTTGATCTCAGGGTCCTGAATTCAAGCTCCAGGTTTGACTCTACCTTAGGTATGGGGCCATTAAAAAAGAGAGGGGGAGGCACCTGGGTGGTTCAGTTGGTTAAGCATCCAACTCTTGGTTTTGGCTCAGGTCATGATCTCAGGGTCTCTCCTGAGATGGAGCCCCATGCTTGTCCTCTCCCTCTGCTCCTCCTCTCTCTCTCTCTTTCTGGAATAAATAAATAAAATTGAAAGGAAGAGAAGAGAAGAGGAGAGGAGAGGATTGGAGATGTTCCTGGAGAATATCCTTTATGTGCCTCAAGATCAGCCCAGTCAAACCATGCTGTTTATGTCTTTCTTTATTCCTCTTGACTCCTACCTTATCCTTACAGTCTCAGGAGTTAGTGATACCATCATGCACTCCATTGAAGAAACTTCAACTCCTACTTTACTTAGGCAGTTACTAACTCTTGTAAACGTCCTTAGAACCTGTTTATTTTCCTTGTATACCTCTAACCACTCAGCCCCATCCCTCCTAACTAGTCTATCCCCTCCCATGTCTCATTCACCCCAATAACAACAGTTAGCTGAAATGAAATAACTGATGTGTTAAACACAAAAATTCAACCGAGTAAATCTGAAAATCTAACTGGCTTTCTTAAGTCATTCAAAAATTGGGCAACATCCCGTCTAGCAAGAAGAAAGGAGCTCTGAAGAGTTGTACAAAATGGAAGGAAGGTGGGGCAAGGAAGTAAGTAACAAAAGAAAGCATTGTTTCAGGCAAGGTCACTTTCCTGAGGGGGAAGGGCAGTGGGTCTTACTATACAGATTACCTCACCTTCCTTTGGGGGGGCGGTGATAGAGAGGGCCCACATGATAGATTACCTCACTGGTACCAATCAGAAAATTCCTGACTAACTGGTTAAGACTACATTTCTGAGGTTGCAATTAGGTTAAGGATCAAGCCCCAGTTTGTTGATGTGGCCTAGTATATATTTACAAACCCCTTGAAGAGAAGGAAGAAAATTTAGCTTTGATTCATCAATTGTCATGTACTGAAAATACATTGGATTTTATTTTAAAATCGTGTTATAGGGGCGCCTGGGTGGCTCAGTGGGTTAAGCCGCTGCCTTCGGCTCAGGTCATGATCTCAGGGTCCTGGGATCGAGTCCCGCATCGGGCTCTCTGCTTAGCGGGGCGCCTGCTTCCTCCTCTCTCTCTCTCTCTCTCTCTCTCTGCCTGCCTCTCTGCCTACTTGTGATCTCTGTCTGTCAAATGAAATAAATAAAATCTTTAAAAAAATAAAAATCGTGTTATAAAAATTTCAAATACATACAAAAGAGAGAGAAGGAATAATGAAACTTCATGACCTATCACCTCTCATTGCTCCTCCTATCTGCTCTTCTCCCAACTTTTTTTCTCCTGAAATATTTTGAAGCAAATTCTTTCATCTTATTGGCTCATCAGTATATACTTCATATACTGAATTTTTTAAACTTTAGTTTCACTCAAAGAGGAGAAATTTATAGCTGATAGTCTGAGAACATAATTAACAAGAATTTTCATAGTCTTTAGGAATTTTTCCTAATTTTCTATCTTCCTTTCCTTCATAAATTACTCCTTAACAATTATATTGAATTCAATTATTTAAATTCAAGTAGGAGTTTTTATACTGAATTGTGAGTTCCCAACTAATAAGCTGTACTCAGGTAAAATTAAATTCTTGAATTTCACTCCCAGATCAACAAAAACTTACAGGTCACATACTTGAATGTTAAATAATGGACTAGAAGATCATCTGTTGATGAAATTAATTTGCTTATCTCCAGGATATCCCATAAGTCAGTAATATTCTAAAGTGAATTATTATCTGTGTTCACACTTACGTAAATAATCCTATATTTCCTACACTTCTACTTAATATGCATTATTTTTTTCTTTTTAAAAAATTTTTTAATTGATGAATAGTTGACAAACTATATGTGAGATTCAGGTATACAACATAGTGATTCAACCTTTATGTACACATATAAGACGTGCTCACCACAGTAAGTATAGTTACCGTCTGTCACTACTGTTAAGCATCTACGTTATCTATAAGGGAACGTTCATCATTAGTGTTTATTTTTAATTTTTTTTAAAGGTTTTATTTATTTGACAGAGAAGGAGCGCGCAGGGGGAGCAGCAAGCAGAGGGAGAGGGAGAAGCAGGCTCCCCAGCAGAGCAGGGAGCCCTAGGTAGAGCTAAATCCCAGGACCCTGGGATCATGACCTGAGCTGAAGGCAGTCATTTAACCAACTGAGCCACCCAGGTGCCCCATAAGTGTTTATTTATTTATTAAACAAAATTGAGATGGCCCTTTTGAAAATGTGTTTGAAGACCCAGATTTGAAGTTTAAATTCAGTTTTGTTTGTTGCTATTAAGAAAATTATCAAATCATTAATTTTTTTTTAAAAGATTTATTTTAGAGAGAGACAGAGTGAAGGGGAGGGGCAGAGGGAGAGCAGACTTTGCATTGAGGGCAGCGTCCAACACAGGGCTCAATCTCATAACCCTGAGATCACCACTGGAGCCAAAAACAAGAGTCAGACGCCTAACTGACTGCACCACCCAGGTGCCCCAAATCATTAAATTTTTTATATCACAAATGAATCTGGATTTCACTGGTGAGGTCCAAGCAGTCTGCAACCCCCAGGAGTATTACAAGGAACGCAAGAATGGTGAATCCTTCCCAAGTACCAAATCCAGTCTGCAGGCCTTCACTCAGGGTTTGAAACCCTTACTAGGAGCACCTTTCTGTATGCTCTCTACCAAGTCAGGTATTACCCATCCTTAAAAACACCATCCAAAAGTTTCATTTTGTGATGCTGTGTTTTATCATTACAGACATGTATTTGGTCTTCATCCCTGTTTCTGGCACACAGCTCCCCAAACCCTGGGAATTTCCTAAGTGAGGAGAGCAATATAGATGTCTTCTGGTCTGTTAATGAGGTGACTTTTGGAAAGCACCAAAAGTTGAGGGCAGGTTGCCAGGACAACCAACCTGTGATTACAGGGTTGGAACTTTCTGTCCCCCCCCACCCCCCGCCCCACCTCTGTGGAGGGGAGGAGGGCTGGAAGTGAGTGAATGGCCAATGATAAAACTAATCATGCCTAATAAAGCCTCCATAAAAACCCAAAAAGATGAGGTTCAGAGAGCTTCCACGTTGGTAAAAACATGGCGGGGCAGGGAAATGGCACACTCAGAGAGGGCATGGAAGCTCCGTGCTCTTTTCCCTCTCCCCACATGTTGCCCTAGGCATCTCTTCTACCTGGCTGCTCCTGAGTTACATCATTTTACAACAAACCAGTCATCTAGTGAGCAACATGTTTCCCTGGGTTCTGGAACCTCTGATCTATAGCCGGTCCATCAGAAGCACAGGTAGTAACCAGGGCCTGCAACTGGGATCTGAAGCGGGTCAGAAGCAGTCTCGCAGGACTGAGCCTTTTAAATCTGTGGAATCTGATGCTATCTCAAGGCAGGTAGTATCAGCACTGGGTTGAATTGTAGGACAGCTGGGGCCTAAGAATCGCTGGTTGGTGTGGAGAAACCCTCCCTTCCATGTTGGAATTGGAGGCAGAACCCTTATCTCTCCACCATGAAATCTTCCGAGATCTTTGAGACCATCTATAATTTCCCCACTTCCCTGAGGCACATTTGGTCAAGACCACATGAGTCAGTATGTCTATATTGTATCCCGGTTCTACCTATATTATGAGGACAAAAAAGGTGTCTTAAGCCCTTTTTAGCATTTCTGAAGATTTGGAATGACACATGTACTTGATTCTCAAATTCTTGATCAATTAGGATATAAGAAAGAGTCTTAGGAGTCTGAAGGAAAAAAGATAAGCTCCAAAGTTTCTATCTAAGCACTAGAGCGTCTCCAAATTCACACTGAAACAATTACTTATCACATACACAATTTAAAGATATTGGTATAAAAATAGGTTTTTATCAGATATTCCTAAGACCACTTGCTCTTGGGGGGCACCTGGGTGGCTCAGTCAGTTAAGCATCTGACTCTTGATATCAGCTCAGGTCATGATCTCAGTGTTGTGAGCCAGTGCCACACTGGGCTCTGCACTGAACCTGGAGCCTGCTTAAGATTCCCACCCTCGGGGCGCCTGGGTGGCTCAGTGGGTTAAGCCTCTGCCTTCGGCTCAGGTCATGATCTCAGGGTCCTAGGATCGAGTTCCGCACTGGGCTCTCTGCTCAGCAGGATTCAGGGCGGGTCACCCCAAAATATGCCACTTTGACATACTGATTATTTTGAACTAATGTTACTTAAGAAACAGCTGGTACAAGAAGGTCCTTTTGTTCCCCTAAAAGCAAGAAATAAATTCCCCAAGTGAAGGCTACCTTTCCCATACCTGGAGGGAGGAAAGCATCCTTATCACCACAGACAGGGAATTCAGCCAAAAAGGCCATATACACAAACTTGGTTACTTCTTCGTTTATTTGCTACCCCAAGCCCAAACCCTTTTGTCAGTTCTTTACAAATCATTGTTTCATTGTTTAAAAGTATAAAGGCTGCCTGCTTTGGTCACTTCAGGGAGGCTCATATTTTTATTGGCTCCCTTATGTTTGAAGATTATTTATTTATTTGACAGAGAGAGAGAGAGAGATCCATCTCAAGTAGGCAGAGAGGCAGGCGGTGGGGGTGGGGGTCGGGGAAAGCAGGCTCCCTGATGAGCAGAAAGCCCGATCTGGGGCTTGATCCAAGGACCCTGGGATTATGACCTCAGCAGATGGCAGAGGCTTTAACCCACTGAGCCACCCAGGCACCCCTCCCTTATGTTTGAAATTAAATTTTTTTCTGTTTATCTGTCTTATGTCAAATTAATTATTAGACCAACCAAAGAACATAGAGAGGACACCACAGGCTCTGATGCACACTCCACGGTATTTGGACAAGGAATTCGGGGGTTGCAGGTAGCCAAAGCATGTTCCAGACGCGAAGGGCTGTAGTCCCAAGAAAACTACAGAAGTGCATGTCTTTCTGCAGGTAGTTGAGAGCAGCAGACTGGATCTGCTTGGTTTGGGCCTGGAAGCCTTCCCAAGTGTTGCCTGTCTGCCACATCGGCACTGCTCGTTTTCTGCAGTTACCTGCACGGGCGGGCGGTTGGTGTGAGTGGCTGCATATCTTTCTTCAGAGAGATTACAGGCTTTGTTTGTTATGCAGCCATTTTTGTTTTGTTATTCTATTATGTAAATCTAGCCAAGGAATTGATTATTGACGTTCAACAGTTTACAGTGCCAGATTTATTTTGCGTAGAGAATTGCCAAAGCAGAATGGGGTGAAGATGTTAGGAACTAGATGAGGAGAGATTACTGGGTGATAATTACAGCTTCACTTTAAAATGTGTGTTGCAAAATACCTGCTTTGTTTCTCTTGTGGATGAGGAGGTAGGGAGGATTTGAGGATTTAGCCAGTCTCTCAACCTAATTTCTCAGGGAGAGCGCTTGGAAATCACTCATTTTCTTGCATGAAATGATATCATACACCATTTTTTTTTAAAGTGAACTCTACGCCCAACATGGGGCTCAAACTCACAACCCCGAGATCAAGAGTCTCATGCTTTACCAACTGAGGCAGCCAGATGCCCTGACATCAGACACCATTTTGATTACAATTTATGCCATTTTGTTCTTTAATCTCGGAAATTTATTGTATCTTGTGATAAAGTAGTTAGTTGCTTATCTTATACCCCTTAACTTACACATCTAGTTAAACGAACAAAATACAATTAGCATCTAAATTTCACACCACTTTGGAAAGAAAAAAAAGGTCTTTACTGAAAGCCAATTCTGAGTCTTAAGAAATGAATTGCCCCTAAATTGAAAGAACCAAAGGAGGAAAGATTTGAAAGCACAAAAACAAGCCTCTGCAGTTTATTTGAGGTGACCAGAAGAGAAAGCTTTGGTACAGGTATCCTACATCACCCTGCATGGTAAGCTATACCAACTCCTTATGGAGAATTTTCACTACAAAACTGCTAATAAAAGAAGCAATTCAATATCATACCTTCCATTTTTATGGCATCTTACTACAAATATACTCAGCAGGTTATGGTCTTTATTTTAGAACTTAGAGCTTCTACAGGATGGCAGTTGCCTTCATTCTGCACAGAGGCCCAGAACAGCCAAAGCTATTACTGCTTCGACTGTCTGGGGAAGCCAGTGGAGAGAGACAAGGGTGAGTGGCTTACTGAGTGAGACATTCATCTCATGCTATCTCTGTTTCTGCTCAGACATGTTCTCTTTCAGTCACTTCTATTCACCAAATGACCTTAGGCAAATTACTAAGCGTCTCTGACCCATAGCGACCTACTCTCTAAAATGGAGATAATTGACCTACCATGGCCAATAAAAGGATTCACTGAAACAATTTGCAAACACCTTTGGTAATTAGTGGGCTCTTTTTTCTTTTCTTTTTTTTTTTTAAGATTTTATTTATTTATTTGAAAGAGAGTGAGCAAGAGAGAGGAGCAGGGGGAGGGGTAGACTCCCCATTGACCGGTGAGCCAGATGTGGAGTCCAATCCTGGGACTCCAGGATCATGACCTGAGCCAAAGGCAGACACTTAACTGACTGAGCCTCAAATGCCCCACTAGTGGGCTCTTTACATGTAAGTTTCCAGCTACCTCCTATCTTTTAAATATAGGTAGAAAGGAGGAACCACACTGTTCCTACCTTGTTATCTTTATTGCCTAGAAATTCAAACTCATAGCGCAAGAAATAGCACAAAATCTAGTGTCAAAATCGACAGAGAGCCAGGGGTGGGGGAACTGACTGTACTGTTTTTACCTAAGAATTATTTAACTCTAGTGAAGCAAGTTCTCAAAGGAATAAGCAAGAATTTTTCTAAATTTTAGATATCTTTCTATTTATTTATTTTTTTAACTATTTAGGAGTTTGACTTTATGAACACTTTTTAGAAACAATCTTTGCTCCACACTTTAAGGGATACTTTAATGACACCCTCAGACTTGGCTGACACTATCATGTAAAAAATGTATTGGCTAGAATGTGATGTTCTTTGCAACTAAAAATAGCCTAGCTGTCTGTCCTTTCCATTGCTATGCCGAAAGACTCTTTTCAGTTCTCAGAGGTGTGTGGTCACTAAAACACAAACAAAACTGACATGTTTGGGCCTGAAGACTTTAGCTTGAGGACTTTAGAACACATGCTTCTTAAAGCTGAGATGGTGCCTTCTCCATCAGAGCACTACAGATATTAATAAATATAGAAATAACTTTTCATTGTCAAATAGCACGCCATTCAAAATGTATTATAAGACTACAGTAAGTTTTTCAAATTTGTCTATGTAGAAAAATCTCAGCATCTGAGATTATTTATTATTATTTAACGTCTATGTATATTTGAGGCTCTGATAATTATGAATTTGGGAGAATCACCTAAAAGTTGGTTTCCTTTCCCGTAACAGAAACCATAAACATGGCCACCTTACTTCATAACTGTGAATACTACAATTATTTCAAATTTTAAAAATCCATCAGTTAATAATTATGTGGTAAATGAGTAAAGCTTTATTGATAAAGATAAAGGCCTCATCTGAGTTTTGTTTCCTTTCCAAAAAGCACTTCAGGGGCGCCTGGGTGGCTCAGTGGGTTAAAGCCTCTGCCTTTGGCTCCGGGCATGATCCCAGTGTTCTGGGATGGAGCCCCACATCGGGCTCTCTGCTCCTCAGGGAGCTGCTCACCCTCTCTCTCTGCCTGCCACTCTGCCTACTTGTGATCTCTCTCAGTGTCAAAGAAATAAATAAAATCTTAAAAAAAAAAAAAAAAAGCACTTCATCTGATGTAGTTCCAGATTTTTCTAATTCCTTTTTGCTACCTCAATAGTTTATCTATAATTAGAAGGAAAAAATATGGTATTAATGAATGAGGGAGTTGGACTACATAATTTCTAACATTTCTTCCAGGTCTAATATACTAAGACTTATTATACTAAAATTTCATAAATATAAAGAAAGTTAGAGGTGAATAATATCATAATCATGAAATACCTGAGGTGTAGAATCCTTTGAAATCCAATCAGGCAATGCTTTCTTGATGGGTTGAATATACCTGGAACTTCATTATTATGAACTGAATTATAATAACTCCAAAGAAGTGAAGTCCCTAGACAGTAAGCAACACACTCACAGTTAGTGTCACTCCAGGGCACGATTGTTAAAATTTATCAAACATCAAGAGAAAAATCTTTAAATAACTTTATTAGATCTTATTTGCCTATCTTAGTTTGGGCTACTACAACAAATATTACAGAGTAGATGACTTAAACAACAGACATTCATTTTTTATGGTTCTGGAGGCTGGGAAGCCCAAGATCCAGGTTCCAGCAGATCTGGTGTCTGGTGAGAGGATGGTGGCAATATTGCTGTCTCCTCACCACACAGAGAAAGACAGACCATCTCTCCTGTGTCAATACTGCTCCTATGAAGTGTTTACGCTCTTGCCAACTGAATATCATAAAATCTAGCTAGCATACTAAGAGAAAATATCAAGGAGGATGAAAATGTAGTAATTGTTACTATTTTCAGATGTCATTGATCTTCCAGTTAGCTTTGCATTTCATCTTCCGTTTTATTTGCTGTGATGGATAAGACTGATCTTAAACATCCAGGAGTCCTACAACGCCTGTTTTTTTGGCTGGTGGCTCAAAGACCGCTATCTGAGGTAGAACTAGTCCAATCCCTGGCTTCCCTGTATCAAATCATATTCTGTCTCTCTCCCCTCACCACCACTCCTCTCAAATACTTTGAACAGCCACTGAAAGCCTGAAGGAAGCTATGCTGGTAGGTCAGACTTGGAGACTGCCTGCCATTTCGGGAACAGGTGCGTTAATGTGCCAGCAACATGAAAGAGGAAAGTGGAGAAAATGTGCTAAGAGAAAGGGAAAGGAGACACCAGTTGGCCCCAGTGAGGATGCAAAAGGAAGAATATAGATTCCTTGGTTCCTGATAGCTTCAGTTTCAGCCTTATTTCCCATGAAGTCTGACTGCATTTGATTTTGTGAGATCTTTGCTATCATGCATCCCGACCCCTTTTATTTGAATTAATTAGATTTCTGTTCCTTACTTACAAAAAGAGAAGAAGCTAAGACAACTGGGGATATAGCCCAGTGACTGCCTGTAGCACTGGCTCGCCTGTGATAGGGAGTTAAACAGAAAGCAGCACTTAAAAGGACTTCATGGACCATCTGAGGTCTTGGTTTATAATGTTTTATATTGCTAGTTTACTGGGAACAAGGATATGAGTGCCTGGCCTGGAATTAACTGACCCGAAGTGCTTCCTGAAGACAGACTGGGACACCCAAGGAGACTGGAGAAGCAAGGACCACCAGGCAGCTGGAGGCGTGCTTACCCACCCCATTAGCTATACCATATTCTACCTCTCTACCATATTCTACCTCTCAGTAAACAACAACACTCACTGAAGGAGAGTTAGTTTTCTATTTCTTAGAGATTTAACTCTGATTATTGACAGTTCTAACTTTAGCAGTTACACCAGGATGTCACTGGTTTGTCTTCATTACTATTATAAGGTTTAGGCTAAGGAATGTGTAATTCCAAATTTGAGAAATTGAGGTCATTTTTTAGCCAAAAAGACAAAAAACTCAAAATCATTTCAAATTGGGGAATCAAAATATGTGATATTCTCCCTCAGATATGTGGAATTAAGTGTTCTGAACATGTTAACACATTTTGAGGTGCTTCATGCCAAATGATTTATTAAGCTGTTTAGGTCACTGATAAGGTGTTTTCAAAACACCTTTCTCTTCCTCCTCCCCCCAAAAACATTTTTATTGCTCTATTATTTAATAACAATAAGTTTCTGCTTTTTAAATTGTCTTATACCTAATAGAAGTATTTAATGTTTAAGAGAAATCCAAACTTAAAACAATATTAATGAAGTGATATATAAATTTTATTTCTAGACCTCATTAAAACTGCTTTAAATCTAAATCACTGCATATTAGAATATTACAATTATTCTTTTTATATGGTTCATATGATATCATCTCATTTAAGGGACATTTCACCAAGACATAATTAACCTACTGGAAAAAAAAGTATAGCAGAAATGTAATTACAATATATAGATAATTAAAATAATAAAAATTGAAGAAATCTAAGATATAAACTGAAAATAATTAATCTGGCTTTCCTAATGCATCTAATAGTATTTAAGATAATACAACTACAACTTTACAAGAACATGGCAGTACTTGAACTGAACAGAATTCACCATTGATATTGTAAGCTTGAAATAAATACACAGTGCATAATGGTTGGCATGCTCTGTGAATAAGCTACAGGATATAAACAAATCCACAGATGTATTATCATTAGAAGTTCCACATGGTTAGTCCTACTAAATGGAGTTTCCTTATATCTTGCAAAAGGAAAGAGGGGAAAAAGAGAAGACATTCAGGGTTGTATTTACTTTATCCCGACAATCTTTACAGTGTATTTCTTATAATGCCTGAGTTGTACTGGGGGTCTAGCTTTGTTCTCTTATGTTTCCTCCTGAGAACAATCTGAATTGCACTTTGTTTTCTTCTTCTTTTTTTTGAAGATTTTATTAATTTATTTGACAGAGAGAGAACAAGCGGTGGGGGTGGGGGTGGTGTAGCAGGCTCCCGTGGAGCAGGGAGCCTGATGTGGGACTCGATCCCAGAACCCTGGTATCATGACCCGAGCCGAACACAGACACTTAACCAACTCAGCCACCCAGGCACCCCAGGACTTTGTTTTCTACTTGCAGTTTTGTGATTGTCATAATTGCTATAAGGGACCAACCGAAAGCACACATCTGTGATATAATCAGTTTTCACCCCATTCGTGCCTATCATATCTTATGGATTTAAGGTAATTTCTGTTGCATGAATTGATGATGCAACTGAAAGTATTATTTATTCCTCTACTAACTTTTGCAAGGATTATAGGTTATCACCATCTACATCACACTATATCAACGTTGATGAAAATCAATAAAAACCTATATCCGGAGCCTATGGAAACTCCTTTTTAAAAACCTTCCATTTTGGGGATGGCTGAGAGGCTCAGTTGTTAAATGTCTGCCTTGGGCTCAGGTCATGATTCCAGGGTCCTGGGATCGAGACCCACATTGGGCTCACTGCTCAGCAGGGAGCCTGCTTCTCCTTTTCCCTCTGCTGCTCCCCCTCTTTGTGCTCTCTTTCTTTCTTTTTTTTTTTTTTTTAAAGATTTTATTTATTTATTTGATAGAGAGAAATCACAAGTAGACGGAGAGGCAGGCAGAGAGAGAGAGAGGGAAGCAGGCTCCCTGCTGAGCAGAGAGCCCGATGTGGGACTCGATCCCAGGACCCTGAGATCATGACCTGAGCCGAAGGCAGCGGCTTAACCCACTGAGCCACCCAGGTGCCCTGTGCTCTCTTTCTGACAAGTAAATAAATAAGATCTTTTAAAATAAATAACTTCCATATTTTCGGCGATTTTCTCCATTTTGTTCTGAGACATAATAATACATACTAGCTATCTTTTTTTTAGTTTTTCTACATATCATGTTTTAATTAAATCAATTCTTACAAGAAACTTCTAAAAACCTTGTTAAAAAACCAAAACAGGACCACTTGTAAGAACTCTGACATAATAGGACAGATGCTAACAGAGCTGTAGGGAGAAAAGAGAATCTCAGATGTTGCTCTTGTACTTAGATACAAGCAAATAATCTCAGTTTGGTCCGACCAAGCATACGGAACTTTACAATGATAACATACCTGTGGTCTTGGTTACATCCTGTAGTCATGGAGTATGAGGAAGGTATTCGTATGTAGCACTTCCTTTCATATAGGAAAGTTACAGACATAGCAAGGGGTAGTGCTGGGGTTCAAAATCATATAGTCTGGCTCCCAAATCCTCACTGTAAATCACTATATATGTGGCCTCTGTGCTCATGTGGCATAAATTAAATGGCAGAGCAAAGTGGAGTCCCCTCACAAACAAAAGGCATCAGAGCTGTGTGCATCCCAAAATATACGCTGTTCCCCCGCCACTGCTCCCCAGAGCCAGCTCCTGCAGCAGGCCAGAGGTCAGGCCCTGTCTTCCACGTTCTGATTAAGGTCTTTCCTCCTAGCCTTAACCCTACCTCCAGGCTCTTGAGGTAGCGTAATGAAAGAGATAGCCACCAGGCTCCCTTCCCTCCTGGGATGCATTTTCCGAAGCAGTCTTCTCACATATAATTTGTAGTAAAGACTGAACAGGACTAGTTATAGCCAAAACGATAAGATAGGGAACATTTGCTACTTTCTCAGCTAACAAAACCCACTTTCCAGCCTCTGGACGTATTCAGACCTAACCTACGTTTGACACTCCATTCCTTCCTACAGGGTTGCCTTTCGGCTGCCCAGACCTCTGATCATGGCCTTCAACTCAGTACTGCCCTCCACATTGGAAGACTCATTCTTCAAACTACCTTTCTTTCTGTTGCATAAAGTGCTAGTTATTCCCCAATATCTGTATGTGCCTTCTCCCATAATGACAGAGCTCCCACTTCCTGGCTCCCGTGCAGTCAGTTAAGGCCATGTGACAAAGTTTTGCCAATGGGATAAGAACACACAGTGTATATGCAGTTTGCAGCAAACGTCCTTAAATGAAGGTGATGTACCCTTCACTCCCCTCTCCTTCTGCTTACTGGGTGCAATGTAGATTAAATTTCTGTGTGAAACATAGCAGATAGGAAGACTGAGGAGTCTAAGTCTCCAAGTCTTAATGAATGCCATGCCAAATTTGTACAACCTCATGAATTCAAAAAAACAAAACAAAACAAAAAAAACACAACACAACAATTTCTGAAATATGATGGAGAAACAAACTTCTTTCTCGTTTACTTTTACCTGGAGTATTTTTGTTACTGTGGTATACAGAGAGGATACTCCTCCTCCTCCTCCTCCTCCTCTTCTTCTTCCTCTTCTTCTTCTTATTCTTTTTAAAGATTTTATTTATTTATTTGATACAGAGAGACAGATCACAAGTATGCAGAGAGGCAGGCAGAGAGAAAGGAGGAAGCAGGCTCTCCGCTGAGCAGAGAGCCCGATGCGGGGCTCGATCCCAGGACCCTGAGATCATGACCTGAGCCAAAGGCAGAGGCTTTAACCCACTGAGCCACCCAGGCACCCCTATAATAACATTCTTGATGGGAAGCACATTACACTAGATCCCAGGATATTAACTAAGGCAATGATAGTAAAAGGACCTGATGAACCAGAAGAAAGGGAAACACAGGGAAATGAAGGTCAGCACATAAAGCATAAGTATTTTAAAATCTATGTAGGGATCCAAGTAAACAGAATGAAAGAGGTGGCGGGATTATTGAAAGGATTGGCAGTCCTAAGTGTCTCTTCCATTCTTCACAGAGAGTTATTTAAATTTCCTACATTAAATATGTCTTGAGCATTACTATATTCGCAGCAATAGGAAAGCATTTGTCCTTCCTTCTGTAAGAAAGGAGATTGAATATCTCAGGGTAATTTAATCTTCTCTATCTTCTGCATGTTCACAGCCATAAAATGATAAGATTGTAGGCAGGGCGAGAGATAGGTAGCAGAACAGGAAGTAGCTATGATGGTGTGACTTACGAAAAGAGCCTCCCTCCAAAATCAAATTCCTCCACTGACTTCTCAGTGACCCCATTCCCACCCTTTGAAAATGTTTCCTTTGGGTTAAGGTATTATTGCCACAAGAAGTTTTCTTAAGACATGGCTTTCCCTTGGGATAGCTATGGTAATGCAAAGCTGTGGGATTTGTTGTCAGTGTGAGAGCTCAGAAGGCCATGAAGGAAAAAGGTGCTAGGCAGCCAGATTTCTGTGAATAGACGGCCCAAAAGTATGCTGTTTCAGTGTTTCAGTCAGAAGTCCCTCATCACTGTACACATTAACATGTGTTAGAAAACACACAGGCATATTAAAAATTTTGAGTTTATTTGAGCAAAATCAATTCAAATAGGGCAACATCTGATTGAGTAGACAGAACAGCATTTCAAGGAGCTGTACAAAATCAAAGACTTCTATAGGCAGAAGGGAGCAGCCATGGGGAAGTTATGCTGGGCAAAAGAGCCTGTTGGTTATCACAAGATTACTTTCATTTAGGGGATGGCTGGAGCCTGTCAGTCATAGGACCTATAAATAGTGCTGATCAGGTGATTCCTGACTGACAGGTTTAGGAGTCCATTTTTGGGTGAGTGAAACTGCGATTGAGTCTTAGATTAGTGATGTAGGACTTAGCCTAAATGAATCCATTTTAGATTCATTCTCTTATTTTTAACTACGTGCTTTCCTCATTTAAGGTCCCATATTACTACTGATGAGTATTTCCCTTAAATTTTTTTAAAATTAGTGTTTATTTATGTATTTAAGTAATCTCTACACCCAATGTGAGGCTCAAACCCAGCACCCCAATGTGATCAAGAGTTGCATGTTGTACTGACTAAGCCAATCAGGAACCCCCCTCTTTTATTTTAATTAATTATATTTGGGTCATGTTATCTTGACTCTTCTACACTGATATGTAGGCAGTTTTTAATTTACAAACAAGTGAAACATTCATATAATAATTTCAGCCTCCCGCTGCCAAAAGATTCTGAAAAACAATGGAGCCTTTGGTGAATCTTGGGCTGTGAATGTGAAGGAAGGGAAGATTCCTCAGGTCAAGATGAGTCTAGGCCAGGAGACTCTAAAGACAATCTTACTGGCTTACATATCTATAGGCCACTTTCTCCCTTTCCTCATCTCCCAATCTTTCCACACACTGCCTAAAATTCCACCATCTACTGTTTGTTTTGATTAATAAAATTCAAGTGCACCTGAGAGAGAGTTCAATAAAACTTTTTAAGGCTAATGGGTGCATGGGATGCCTGGCTGGCTCAGTTGGTATAGCATGTGACTCTTGATCTTGGGTTGTGAGTTTGAGCACCATGCTGAGTGTAGAGATTACTCAAAAATAAAAAAATCTTAAAAAAAAATAGTGGGGCATGACACAAGGACATAGAAGACAAATTTGGGGCAATTTACATAGCAAAAGGAATAATCACTGCAATTGATTATAAAACATTTAAGAAATAAAAAACCCAGGGCACCTGGGTGGCTCAGTGGGTTAAAGCCTCTGCCTTCAGCTCAGGTCATGATCCCAGGGTCCTGGGATTGAGCCACACATGGGGCTCTCTGCTCAGCAGGGAGCCTGCTTCCCCCTCTCTCTCTGCCTGCCTCTCTGCTTGTGATCTCTGTCAAATAAATAAATAAAATTAAATTAGAAAAAGAAATTAAAAACCCACGGCAATGTGATTATAGAAAAGGATGTCCTTCTTAGGTTATGCAAGCTAAAGTATTAGGTGGAAAAGCGTCATGATGTTTGCAATGTATTTCCATAGAGAAACACGAAATATGTGGCAAATGTTCATCAATTGTTGAATCTGATTGGTAGGTATAAATGTGGTTTTTGTACAGTTCTTTCCATTTTTCTGTATTTAAAAAAAATTTTATAATTAAAATAGAAAAAAAAGTAGCTCTGAGAGAATTTAAGGTCTGTCAGTCAATTTGGATGTTAATCTCATTTTTTCAATCAGATTACTTTCTTCCTAACAATAGCTGAGACCAACTGTACTGACAGTGACACCACCCAATTTTTTCTTCAGAGACTAAAACTTCATTCTATTTTCAGTGTGTGCACGGATATTTCTCATCCACAAAGAAGCCAGGTTGGTACCTAATGTTAAAACTAACATAACTAAATCAAAAGTAGGGTTTTGATGGGCAGGGAATAGTAGTGGTGCTGGTGGTAGAAAACTGTTGAAGTTCAGAAATTAAGATAAAACTGAGGGCTGGCTATGCAGAACTACCAAGATACCATGTCAGGGTGGTTACATAGAGCACTGCCCATTGGAGGGAAGTAATCCTGAGCTGGGGAAACCGTCCACCAAAATTAAATCAATCCCTCTTCTAGGAGTTCCATCTCCTTTCCTCTTACTTCATCTGCCTGGCTCCCTCCTCATGATATGGGAAACAAAGGCAAAAGGAAATGTAGATGAAATTAAATGTCCATATAACCTGCAGCCCATGGACAGATACTTCTGGCCTGTAGAGTTTAACGTTCCTCCAGGAGGCTCCCAGCTGTCTTCGTGTTAATGCCTTGCTAGTGGGAAAAACAGCCTTGGCTTGACAGTAACAGCCTCAGATTTCAGGAGTCTTCTTTTAACATAGAAAAATCCTCTTGGAACTTCCTTCACCTTTACCTCCCACCAACCCCAAAGTATAATAATCAGTTGCTTCCCACAATCCTGGGGCAGCATGGGGCAGCAGTTTGTTCTGCCCACGAGTCCTGTCCCCACACTTTAGTAAAAGCCACCATTATGCACCGAAGACCTCTCAAGAATTCTTTCTTGGCTATTGGCTCCTAGACCCCACCAAACCTCACCTATATTCAAAAATTACATCTGCCTTTGGCTCGGGTCATGATCCAGGGTCCCGGGATCCAGCCCTACATGGGGCTCCCTGCACAGCTAGAAGCCTGTTTCTCACTCTTCCACTCCCCCTGCTTTTATTCCCCCTCTCTGTGTGTGTCTCTCTCTGTCAAATAAATCAATAAAATCTTTAAAAACAACAACAACAAAAAAAAGAACCCACAAACCTACATCACTAACACCTGGCTCTTACTTCATGCTCAATTCCTCTCAGTTTCATTCCAAAGTCTAACCTTAGTTAGCTCTGAGGACTGGATTTGACAGCTCACCCTCAACTTCACCAGTTCTGAGTCCCTCTAGCCCCAGGTCATTTCAGTTCTACCTATCATGCACTACCATCGTGCTGGGCGGGATTTGAGTTGCGTTCATTGATCAGAGATGAATACCAACACTCTACTGGGTTTTTGTCACCATTGAGGACCCGAGGCTTTCCAAATCCCTCCCCTCTAGTGGAATACCAAGTAGACATTGTGTTGTGTTATAAGGACACTCCTGCATATTATCTCATTCAACCCTTAAAGAATATATCACTATTCCCACAGCTACTAAGTAGTAGAAGTGGTTCTGCTAACTCAAAAGTTTACCTTTCATCTTCTTTCAACTACCTAGCATCAAATTCGACAAAAGGTCATCTTATTTTCTCCTTATATTTTATCTCTAGCCAAGATGTTTTCTCACTTCCCTATGTTAATTTAAGATGCACCAAAGATGACCCAAGAATTCTTTCTTGTCCATTGGCTCTGGAGCCCACCAAAGCTCCCCTATATTCAAAAACTACATCACTAACACCTGGCTCTTGTTTCTAGTACAGTTTCCTTCTCTATTCCAGCCCTACTGCCATCAGGGATAAATCCAGTGTCCATCTCTAACTAACCTATCACTCAGGTTTCAATTTCCCTGACTCTAACATCTGGCTCACATTTGGACAATAACAAAAACCTGAAAGAGGATCAAGAGCCAGGGCAGGGATGAATGATAAAGTTCACCTCCTATATAAGACTATTCCCTCAAGACTGGAAGAGATGACAGAGACTTAAGGAAAATGAAGAAACAGGTGTGCCTCGGTGGCTCAGTCAGTTAGTTAAGTGTCGGTCTTCAGCCCAGGTCATGATCCCATGGTCCTGGGATAGAGTCCTGTATCAGGGTCCCTGTTCAGCAGGAAGTCTGCTTCTTCTCTCCCTCTGCCCCTCCCCACTGCTCATGCATGTGCTCTCTCTCTCTCTCTCACTCAAATAAACTAAATCTAAAAAAAAAAAAAAGGAAGAAACAGAGAAATATGTCCCCCCCCAAAAAAAAAGAGTACAAGAGAAAACCCCAGAAACAGAACTTAATGGAACAAAGATAATAAGTGCTTTACCTGCTAGAGTTCAGAGCAATCCTGTAAAAACCGAAGCTTCAAAACTATCCAACGGTTTCTCCTGTCACAGTAAAACCCAAAATTCTTACAATGTCCTACAAGTCCTGCATGATCACATATCCCATTATCTCTAATCTTTCTTCAGTTCTGTTCCGCCTCACTCACTTTGCCTCCACCAAATGAACTTCCGGGCTCAAATATTCCCAACAAGACACAGCTTCGGGATGTTAAAAAGAAAGCCATGGGCCCAAGATGGAGTCACTTGCCCCACCACAGCAAATCAAGGCTTAATTGCAGTTTCAAAACGTCTCCAGGAGTGGAATCTTAAGCCAAAATCTGGAATTTTCTGGTAGCACCACAGAGGTAATCTGTCACCTGGGCCCTCTCCACCCACCCTAAAGGAAGATGAGGTAATTGACCTAATAAGACACTTTTCCCCTGAATTCTTCCCCATAGGGGAAGGTCCTTGCCTGAAACAATCCTTTCTTTCATCTTTTTTATAACTTCTTACCCTACCCTTCTTTCTATAAAAGCCTTCCATTTTGTACAACTCTTCACAGGAGGTCCCTCTATTTGCTAGGTGGGATGCTCCCTAATTCACAAATTGTTTAATAAAGCCAATTTGACCTTTAAAATTTACTCACTTGAGGGGCGCCTGGGTGGCTCAGTCATTATGTATCTGCCTTCGGCTCAGGTCATGATCCCAGAGTCCTGGGATCGAGCCCCGAATCCCACTGCGTTGGGCTCCCTGCTCAGTGGGGAGCCTGCTTTTCCCTCTCCCACAGCCCCTGCTTGTGTTCTCTCTCTCGCTGTGTCTCTGTCAAATAAAGAAATAAAATCTTTAAAAAGAATAAATACAAAATAAAATAAAATTTACTCAGTTGAATATTGCTTTTTAACAAGGGTCTCTGCACTTGCTATTTTCTATTCCTATATAATTTATTTAGTTTTATTGTCTGCCTCCCTCGGTTTGAATGTAAGCTCCATGCATGTTGTCTTTCTTCTTTTTCCCCCTCCATATCCCTAGCACCTAAAACATTTTCAGGCACATGGTTGGTGCTCAATAAGTATTTTCTGAGTGAATAAATAACCAATGAATGATAAATCACTTGCCCAATCCTAAACCATAGGATTGACCATAGTTAATTGACCCTAGCTTAGAGGTGCCACCAGCAAGATCCCCAACAACCCCCTTCTTCATAAGAATGTTAACCTTATCTTTTAGAGGCAAACAACAGGAAGAGTTCCTGCTGGCGTAGACCAGTTTGAACTCAACCAGTGACTCACACCTACACAGATGAACCCTGCAAGTGGGCCCTGGTGTGTTGGACAGTTAGTTACCTCTCCCTCACTACGTTAAAATCTCCAAACAAGGAGTACAAACCTTGTTAACGTGACATGCAACACCAGTATAGGCATGTTTCCTAAGTATGCATGTATAACCTTATGCTCGTCTCTGCATATGATGACAAAACTCCCCTTTCTAAATGTTTACCCCAACCCTAAATAAAAAGAACCCACTCACTCTTGCCTGGGGAGTCACAGCTTTGGAAGTTATTTCCTGTGATCTCCTTACTTGCTGCAGATAAAGTTTCCTTTGTGGACAACTCCATTTGGTGTAGTTCTTTATTTGTAACTCAGCAAGGAGCAAACTCTTTAGTTAAGTTACAAAGGGATATATATAGTGTTCCAATTGGCCAGGCCTAAGTCAAAAGGGCTTTCTGTGGTCAGGGTTGGGATCAGCTAGCTCCCCCTGAACCCTGTAGTCTAAGAATGAGAAGTGGGTAGTTCCATAAGAAAATCAGAGTGCAATTACTAGAAAGAAACTAGACGCTAGGCAGGTGAAATCACAGATATCCATTACACAAGATGTGACAAGGGAAGTGCAGGGAATGTTTGTAAAAGACCTATTACAAGGATAGACTTTTATCCTTTTCAAACTTCCAAGTTGGGACCTGTCTGGGAGAGAGCATAATCAGTGTGCATTTCTCATTACTTTCAGTATCAAATTTCCTCATCCTTTAACTCACCCACCTGTGGGGAGTGTGTTTGTGTGTGTGTGTGTTGGGGAGGAGGGTGTTGTGATCTATCCCATCCTTTCAACACACTTATCAGAACTGACCACTACTTTAACCTGAGAAGCATGTACAGATAGATTCCCTGAGGATTCTGTGTTACAAATCTCATGGAAACAGAGGGAGAAGGAAAGGGAGGAAAGGATCCAGAAGGGAGCAGAGAGAAGAGTGAAGGGGAGAATCAATGTCCTTTATTAAGACAAGGTAGGAGACTACCAAAAGGAGGGATAGCCAGTATCGTCAATCCCCGGGTTAGGGAGATATGCTATGGATTGATTATGTGTATTGCCCCCAAATTCATGTGGAACCTTAATCCCCAATGTGTTGGTACTTGGAGATGAGGCCTTTTGGAGACAAGTCATTAGGGTAGAGGCTTCATGATGCGTTTAGCGTCCTTCTATAAAGAAGAAACACACGAGCTATCTCTCTTTTTCTCTCTCTGGTGTAAGGACACAGAAAGAAGGCAGCCATCTGAAGTTAGGAAGAGGGCTCTCACAAGAACCCAAGTATACTGGCTGGCACCCTTGATAGAGTTCCCAGTCTAAAACAGTAAAAAATAAATGTTTTTTTAAAATTCTCCCAGTCTGTGGTATTTTGTTAAAGCAGCCTAAACTAAGTAAAAAAGATTAAGACTGAGACAAGATAAATTAATTCGATGGTTAGATAATCATTTATGACTTTGAAGAAAGAATTTCTATAGCCTGAGGCATGAACCCACATAAGAACCGAGGGGCTGATGAGGAAGTGTAGATACATCACAAAATGAAAAGTGAACAAATTGCTTAAGAGACTGAGAGCCTACTCTAGACAGAGCACTACGCTAGGCACCAGGGTTAGCCTCATGGGTGTGTATGACAAGACATTCTACACGGGGTACACACGAGCAAGGGGAGGGGTAGAGGAAGAAGGAGAAATAGACTCCTGCTGATCAGGGAGCCTTGAGTAGGGCCTTATCCCAAAACCCCGGGACCATAACCTGAGTGAGCTGAAGGCAGGCATTGAACTGACTGAGCCAGTATGGGATGCCCCATACACATTCATATATTTTTAATGCACTCATTAGGTCTAGAGAAATATAAATGGAATTTTGTTTTATGTTTTACTTTATATACTCCTTATTTAAAAACCAAGATTTTAGGAAAATAAAGCTATTATTACATTCAGAATATAGTGGTGGATAACAAAACTTAGAGTATACCACAATTCCTCCTAAGAATTACCTTCCTCCTTCCAAAATATTTTCAATTTCCATTCTCTTTAAGTTCTGACTCTGGCATAATTTGCTATTAATCTTAGAAAAAATCTTGGTCTGCAGAACAGCTTCTTCATAAAATGAGGCACACGGTCTAGGTAGTGCTTTACAACTACTGAAATTTGGCATGCTGGTGTCCTGAATGTGGATTAAGGAACTGACCTCTCCTGCAATGGGGCAGTTGAGAGGGGTCAGGGAGAGCCAGAGTTCCCTAGGTCAGTACCTCTAGCCATGAGCCACCTTGTTTAGGTCTCCTTAGAGCAGCCTGTGCAGAGCAGTCTGGGATATATGCCAAACCAGCAGCAAGCACTGTGGACAACAACCAGCACTTACAGTCCTGGTGAATGTGCATGGCCAAGGAGATGTCTGTCACATGGGCATCCATATGCAAAGCACTTCACTGCCCATCATGGACCAGAGAGATGTGGAGCCAATTCTTGAGTGTGTGATCCAGATATCCAAGGGGCAGAGCACACAGTCTCAACAGCAGTCTGTTAGAGGATAAAAGAGGAGCCTGGGCAGAGTGGGGTTTCCAGAGGGCTCAACTCTAGGCAATGCCCTTAATATTTTTCTTAACATATAGTGGCTATTTCTACCATTTGTAGCAATGCACTCTTTTTTTGGCTAGCTGTTGACAATGCATGCATGTTCTGAAGGCTAGTTTTAATGTGGAAATCCAGATATAAAAAAAATACTATTGGGTTCCAAATCTTTTTGCATTATCTTATGAAATTGCAATATTACATGTAAAAGAAAAGGAAGAGTTGTTATTCTTTAAATTTAATTGTAAATTCTGAATGTTTATATAAAATAGTTTGAAATATTTTATCACCCACTTATGTGATCAGAGTCCCTCACTGATAATTACTATTTGGAATATGATAAATTTATCATTAAGAAGTTTAGATCAGGGACACCTGACTGGCTCAGTTGATTGAGCGTCTGCCTCTGGCTTGGGTCATGATTCCAGGTCCCTGGAGTCCAGCTCCACATGGGGCTCCCTGCACAACCTGGCACCTGTTTCTCCCTCTGCCTGTTCCCCTCACTTGTGCTCTTTCTCTCTCTCTAATAGATAAATAAAATCTTTAAAAAAAAAAAGCTGGGGCACCTGTGTGGCTCAGTTGGTTAAGCAACTGTCTTCAGCTCAGGTCAGGATCCTGGAGTCCCAGGATTGAGTCCCGCATCTGGCTCCCTGCTCAGAGGGGAGTGTACTTCTTCCTCTGACCCTCCCCCCCCAACCAACCCCTCGCCCCCGTTATACTCTCTCTCTCTCATTCTCTCTCTCTCAAATAAATAAATAAAATCTTAAAAAAAAAGTTTAGATCAGAAACTACGTAAAGTCACTTCAACCATAGAACCTAGTATGAAAATATATTCACAGAAACAAGTTCAAGTTGATCATTAAAAAATGTGGAAAAATTTGATTTATTCAAACGTAATTTTTAATATCTTCTCTAGCACACTGTAATTTATTTTATAACTATGTAATTTAAAGATAATGCTATGAATTTTTTTTTTTTTTTTTTTTTTTTTTTTTTTTTTTACCATTACTTAGATGCTTCCAAATCTTGTTTATGTAACCTAGGGTGCTATGCAAAAATTATCATTTTTTGTATGTGTTGTGATATGGAAGAAGCAGAGAGGCCCTGATATAATTTATTTATTAAGTGTGTCTGCCATGTCATCTCACCCTAGGGCCCTTGTCCCCTGCCTCCCCCTCATATATTACAGGGATAGATAGCAGCCAAGGTTCAAGTCTGTATCCAACAAGGTCAAGAACTCCAGCATGGCTATTTGTATGAGATACCATGTCGCTGCAGGGCTGGAGGGCAAGTTTAGACAAAAACATAAAAAATAGCTCATGTCTAAAAATCACAAAGTCTGGATGAACAACAAACCTGGACAAATCCAGAGAGAGGAATCTATATTTACTGAAGGACAAAAGAGGAGAATAAATGGACTGACATACCATTCCTGGATGAAGTACTTATTATCACATCTCCCATCATTTCTCATATGAATATAAGAATTTAATACAGTTCAGGGATGTCTCAGTGGCTCAGTCGGTAAAGCATCTGCCTTCCGCTCAGGTCATGATCCTAGGGTCCTGGGATGAAACCTCACACCAGGCTCCCTGCTCAGTGGGGAGTCTGCTTCTCCCTCTCCTCCTTCTCTAATAAATAAAATCTTAAAAAAAAAAAAGAAAAAAAGAATTGGGGCGCCTGGGTGGCTCAGTGGGTTAAAGCCTCTGCCTTCGGCTCAGGTCATGATCCCAGGGTCCTGGGATCGAGCCCTGCATCCGGCTCTCTGCTCGGCAAGGGGCCTGCTTCCTCCTCTCTCTCTGCCTGCCTCTCTGTCTACTTGTGATCTCTATATGTCAAATAAGTAAATAAAATCTTAAAAAAAAAGAATTTAATACAATTCAAGAAAGAAAGAATTATAGCAAATTATGATTGTTATTATTGATTAGGAATAACTTAGTTAGGAAACATCTAGACAAACATTCCCTATAGTGAAGTCAAAGGATCAGACTGCTTGATCACCTCTGAAGCACCTCTTAGGTACCTTGGTGTGGATACCATCTTCCTAAGGTCTTTAACTTTGTGTTTTCCTAGGTACTCAGTATTGATTAAGTTACACATGACTATTTCACAGTAATCAAACTCACAAAGCCTTGATGTATAAACAAATCACTAAGGGTATACTTTTTTCTGAAAGTCTTAACTACTGTTTGTGGCTATCAGGAGTACCAGATAAGAATACTTAATGGTTCGCTTGTGATTTGGAATCATAGTAACAAGAGGAGTCTGGTTTGGAGGGTTATTTCATTCAAGTTATATTAAGGCCTGGTGACTGGTTTCGGCCGCAGAACAGAGTACTTTTTGTTCATGTCTCCCAAAGAAAACACCTGTTCCGCTTGGCAGTGATAGATGAACATCAACAAATTCTTACTCTGTTTTCCCTTTTCCAAACTCCAAACTGACCGTTCCCCATTTGGTTTTTTGTTTGTTTGTTTTTCCATTCTCCACTTAACACAAACTTTTTCAAGCAATTTATAATATTTATGAATTTATTTCTAATCTTTCCAAGGGAGGGCTTGATCAAATCTAAAGAAGCTGCTCTTACAAACTGCTACATTAAAATACAGGGCATTTCTAAGCAGAGCAGGGAAGACTTGTAAATTGTGGTCACTTTAATCAGTACCTTTGTTTAAACATGAATCCCTGGATTATTAATTTACAGTTCTCACAGGTGTCGGCGATCACCTAATTTCACTCCCATTTTCATTAAAAAAAAAAAACAAAAACGCAAACTAAAGCTCAGCGAGACCGAATAACTTAAAATTACTTGGTTAGATCAAGGATTATTAGATCTCTGCTTTTTAACTCTTTATCTCGTTCCTTATACTTCGAGACCGAGTTGGAAACATTAAAGTAAAACCCACTCGCGCAAAGGGAGCCTATCTGTCCATCTTTTAGAAATCTTGTGAATCGTTCCTTATATTAAATCCGCGAGACTGCTGCTTCAGCTCTTGCCACAGTAACCGTGAGTTAGTAAACAGTGGCGACAGATTTCTTGAGTTCGGTGAGTACTTGAACTGACCTCGACCAGGTCGGCCTTAGCTCATTAAGGGTGAAATTTCACTGTCAGCCGCGTTTTCGAGGCCTTTCCAAGGTGCCAATTGATTCATGTAAGTCGGGGTCGCCAAGAACGTTCAGGGCAGCCCTCACAGTGGGCGTCGCAAAGAAAATGTTCTCTGGCATCCGGAAACGTGTGAGATGCCGAGAAGCCTAAAGGGCTTTTCTGCAACCTTTCAGTACAAAAGAGAAAAGTGGGGTTTTATTCAGGCACTGGAAAGAAATGAATTCGAAAATGAATACCGAGAGGCCTACGTGGGGGAGGGGAAAAAAAGGCCAGAAGAAAGAGAAAGGCCTTTTTCTCCAGTGACGAGCGGTCACAAGGCGTACTCCAGACGTGGGCGCTCACCATTCGCTGAGTCCGAGATGACGTCACCGCAGCAGCCCGGGCGCGAACGGCGGAAAGGGCGGCACCGCACTGGAAGTTGGCGAGGCGCGCGCGCTCCCGCGCCCCGGCCCGCCCCCGCTCTCTGCCGGCCAACCCGCTTGTCCATTCTCTTTTCGCGCCCAGTTGGCCACGCCCCCTTCCCAACTCGCCCCTCCCCCACCAGCACGGCGGCGCGCGGAAAGCGCGTCACGTGATGACTAGCCCCGCCTCTTCCTCTCGGTCCCATATTGAACTCGAGTTGGAAGAGGCGAGTCCGGTCTCAAAATGGAGGTAAAACCGCCGCCCGGTCGCCCCCAGCCCGACTCCGGCCGTCGCCGCCGCCGCCGGGGGGAGGAGGTATTAGGGGGAGAGCGGGGGGTTGATGGGTAGTGGCCGGCATGGGGGACCTAGGTCGGTGGGAGCGGGGAGGCCGGGTGGACCGGATCGGCCGTCCCGCGCTCTGCGTTGAGACGGGCGGTTGGGGGGAGGGGAGCGGGCCTCAGAGGTCGCCTTGGGGCCCCTCGCCTTCCTCGCCTTCTTCTTCGGCTGCACAAATGGCCCTTCGGAGGCTCTGCGTGGTTCGGGAGACCTCCGGAGGGGACCCGGCCCGCCGGCCGCGCGGCCTCGGATTCGAGGCCGAGGGCGGCATGGCGGGCCCCGGCGGGAGCGGTTGGGAGGAGGCGGTGGGGGAGGGGAGGGGACGAGCAGTCACATCCGGGCGAGCGAGCAGGCGGGCGGCGGCCACATTGACATTCATCCGCTGCCGCGTTACGAAATGGCGCATTGGGCCGCAATGGCCGCCGCCTCGCTCCGCCGCCCGGAAAGAGAGCGCGGGATTGGAAGGAAGCGGGAGGAGGCGGCCCGGCAGAAAATGCCACAAATGGCTTCGGATCATGCGGCCTACTGCTTTCGCTGAAGTTAATGCCGGCGCGTTTCTAGTCCTTGTAGATCTCTGAGGCGACGAGAATTTTAATTCTCCTGTTTTTTTCTTCTCAGTACCCAGTTCACAGTACGAAATTTTTTAAAAAGTTTGCTGCCTTAAAATACTTCTTTTCTGCCATTCTTTCTCAACTATTTAGAATTACACGTATCTTCGCGTCGTGCGGGTCGGCTCTGGTTGTAGTTTCTTGGATTTTTGTTTGAGAGGACTGCAACCACAGTTGAATTTTTCATGTTAGAGATAATTTTATGTGGGTTATAATTGTATTCTGTCATCTCTGTGTTCTGTCGATTAATTACAAGTAACCAAGATTTGAAACGATGAGACCAGGTGAATTGATGCTTTAGGCTATTAATCATTTAACATTTTTTTCTAGCATGTCACAGTGTTTTCATATTAAATGCCTTAACATCTCTACTTTGGAAGACACAGGAAGACATTAGAATGTAAATGTGAGCCCCTTTATTTAAGGACTTTGGATGAACTATACTTAATGCATGCATTAAATGGCAGCTAATTTACTGAGGAGCTAATTCAGTTGCAAAACAATTCAGGCCGTATCTTAATTTTTAAAAGTCTGTTTCTCGTGCTCCATTATTGTCAAAAAGCATATACTATATTTAATATAAGTGCAGCTTGCCCTGTTTGTGACCGTGTATTTTTGAAATTTTTGCCATGTGATACAAGTGCAAATAGGTAACTTTACAGTATATACTCTAAAACAAATTGGTTACAGAAAGCTATCAAGATACTGGTCGGTGTCTTTTTGTAATTTTGGGGGGTGGGGGAAGAGTGCTGGTTTAGCCTTGAATTGAGGAATACCTGTTTTAACCTTGATATGCTTGAAAGAGATGGATTTTTTAAAAATTTGCTGCTCAGAACCTTTAAGTTACATACTTCAGTTTTGTGGTTTAACATTAAATGTTTGAAGTGTAGACTGATGAGGGAATACATGAAAAATGGTATGGATGGAACACTACTTTTACAGCACTTTGTTTTCTTACTTAAAGAGCAGTTTGTCAGTAGCAACTTCTAAAAAAATTTGTCCCCAGATGCTTTAGTTGTAGTCCAAAGTTAAGGGATTTTTGATTGTAGAATTTTCTTGGACTTAAATGTAGTTGGAGTGATATTGGCATTTGTAAGGCTGTGTAGATTTTTTTTTGGTATTTGGGTACCTTTCATCAGTCGGTGTGTGGTCTTACTCCAGTTTTTAATTGGACAGTGCTAATGGTACAGGAATCTGATACTGAGTTTATTAAATATTTGTAGCAGATTAAAGAATTGTGTATCTCAGCAATTTACCTGGTAAAAGAAATAATTGAAATATATTTGTTTCCTTAGGGCCATGATCCAAAGGAACCAGAGCAGTTGAGAAAACTGTTTATTGGTGGTTTGAGCTTTGAAACTACAGATGATAGTTTAAGAGAACATTTTGAAAAATGGGGTACACTTACAGATTGTGTGGTGAGTTACTAAAGGAACAAAAAAAGGCTGGGGGTGTAGGGCCTGTACAGATGTATTTCAGTACTTTAAAATTTTGTTTTATAGGTGATGAGAGACCCCCAAACAAAACGTTCCAGGGGTTTTGGTTTTGTGACTTATTCTTGTGTTGAAGAGGTGGATGCAGCAATGTGTGCCCGACCACACAAGGTTGATGGGCGTGTAGTGGAACCAAAGAGAGCTGTTTCTAGAGAGGTATTTTCATAATATTACGCTGTGTAATATGTGAGATAGTTGGAGAATTTGGTTTTTGACTAATTTTTTAATCTGTAGGATTCTGTAAAGCCTGGTGCCCATCTAACAGTGAAGAAAATTTTTGTTGGTGGTATTAAAGAAGATACAGAAGAGTATAATTTGAGAGACTACTTTGAAAAGTATGGCAAGATTGAAACCATAGAAGTTATGGAAGACAGGCAGAGTGGAAAAAAGAGAGGATTTGCTTTTGTAACTTTTGATGATCATGATACAGTTGATAAAATTGTTGGTAAGTAGAAACTTACTGGAACTTGAATGAGAAAACAGAAAAGTTCCCTTTGTGCTATGTTAGATTTGCCAGATTGCGTTATCATTTTGTATTGCATTTAATAGCCTATAAAGCATGTGGTTCAGTTTTCATAAATGACATTCTGGAACACTCCCTCATTCTTGAAGTGACTACTTTCTTGATATTTAATAAGTTATGTAGTGATGTGTTTTTCCAAACATCAAATAACTTCTGTTTGTTTGTTTGATTAAAAAAATTTTTAGTTCAGAAATACCACACTATTAATGGGCATAATTGTGAAGTGAAAAAGGCCCTTTCTAAACAAGAAATGCAGTCTGCTGGATCACAAAGAGGTGAGTAGTACAATAAATACACATAGAATAGGTATGGGTGGCATTTGTAAGGTTTTTAAAGCTCTCCCTTTCTCTTGTTTAAAGGTCGTGGAGGTGGATCTGGCAACTTCATGGGTCGTGGAGGGAACTTTGGAGGTGGTGGTAACTTTGGCCGTGGTGGGAACTTTGGTGGAAGAGGTAAGAGGGTGATTGTGTCTACCTGAAGTTATTGGTAAGTTGTATGTTTGGTTTTAATTCATACCTTGTTTTTCCTCAGGAGGCTACGGTGGTGGTGGTGGTGGCAGCAGAGGTAGTTATGGAGGAGGTGATGGTGGATATAATGGATTTGGAGGTGATGGTAAGTTTTTAATGGGTATTTGATATTTTGATTTTGTTTCTATACTAAATGGAAAGTTACGTATTTGTTTATATTTTTAATTTCAGTTATAATTGGCATGGCTTGACTACATTAAAGTAGACTTTCCCCCCTTAAACTCATAACATTAGCTAGTTCCTTTTTTGGCCAGTAGCATTTACTGTACTAGCATTTGAGCTGAATTGTGTCTTGCGAGATAGTTTACCATTTTCTTTATTAGTGAACTTAAAAGTTCAAAAAACTAGAATTTTTTTTTTTTTTTAAAGTATGGAAAGATACTTAAGCATTCGTCTTAAACTCTGTCCCACAGCTGCCGCTGTTGCTGCTGCTTTGGACTGCACAGGCAGGGGAAGTGGAGAAGCAGTTCCCCACTGAGCAGGGATCCCATGTAGGGCTCAGTCCCAGGACCCTGGGATCATGACCTGAGTGGAAGGCAGCCACTTAACAGAGTCAGTCACTCAGGTGCCCCAGCCCAGGGTTTTTTTTTTTTTTTTTTTTAAGATTTTACTTATTTGTCAGAGAGAGAGAGTACACACAAGCAGACAGAGTGGCAGGCAGAGGCAGCGAGAGAAGCAGGCTCCCTGCCCAGCAAGGAGCCCGATGTGGGACTTGATCCCAGGACCCTGGGATCATGACCTGAGCTGAAGGCAGCGGCTTAACCAACTGAGCCACCCAGGCGTCCTCAGCCCAGGTTTTTGATGCTCTGTTAATGAGGTGTTAACTAGTCTTGAGTGTTAAATTAAGTCATTGGTTTATTTCCAAGTTGACCAATTGTAATATAAATTAGAGTTCAGTAACTTAACACATTGATGTTTTTGTGTGACTTCCATTTTTCTTAGGTGGCAACTATGGTGGTGGTCCTGGTTATAGTAGTAGAGGAGGCTATGGTGGTGGTGGACCAGGATATGGAAACCAAGGAGGTGGATATGGAGGTGGTGGTGGAGGATATGATGGTTACAATGAAGGAGGAAATTTTGGAGGTGGTAAGCTTTCATTTGTTTTATATGTTCAAGATGTTTATAGTTCATAACATTTCAAAATGTGTTAAAATGCAACATTTGGTCAAATAGTAATACTAGAAAATACTAAAAAGATGAATGATTAAACTGAATTTTTTTGCTTTGCTGGCTGTTTAGCAAATTGGTAAAATATGAACATACTTTTTATGTTCATATATTTTTATGTAATTTTTCAACATCTTTCCAATTTTTCAACGTTTTTATGTAATTGAATGGATGTTTCTCAGTAATTTATTTATTGCTAGAATTTTGATTCTGCGCACTTTTAAATTGGACAAATGGGAACAGTAAATTGAATGTGCAGACACATTGAAATGAATAGAGTGGTCTGGAGTTCGGGACAGAAGTACTTGGAATTTTAATGTCCTAGGTACATTTTATTTAAAAAAAATTTTTTTTTAAAGATTTTATTTACGTATTTAACAGATCACAAGTAGGCAGAGAGGCAGGCAGAAAAAGGAAGGGAAGCAGGCTCCTTGCTGAGCAGAGAGCCCGATGTGGGGCTCGATCCCAGGACCCCGAGCTCATGAGTTGAGCCGAAGGCAGAGGCTTTAACTCACTGAGCCACCCAGGTGCCCCCTTAGGTACATTTATCTTTAAGCTATATGCCCCACGTGGGGATTGAACTCATGACCCCCAAATCAAGTGTTGCATGCTCTACCCACTGAGTCAGCCAGGCACCCCTAGAAAAATTTTCTTAACAGCCAATTTAGAATACCTTCTTTGTCACTGACTGAAAAGTTGAGCTAGTCCTAATTAGAGCAGGTCAGGTATAGTTGATGATAGTGGTATGAAGGCAAGAATGTGTGCTAGGGTGTTGGCATCTGATATGGACAAAAGATGGCACTTATCTGTATATATGCTTTTCCTGGACCATCTTTTTATATCCTCTCTTCCTACTTAATGCCTGAGGTCTGCTAGTGGTACTCTTTTGGAGTCAGTACCTCTGTATATGGTTTTCAAAGGGTCACCTTGTAATAGAGTGATGTCATGATTGTGGAAAGGTAATAATCAGTATATTAAAAAGAAGAAAATAATTGTGTAGGTTAACCACAATAAAACTTTTGTAATTTCAGGTAACTATGGTGGTGGTGGGAACTATAATGATTTTGGAAATTATAGTGGACAACAGCAATCAAATTATGGACCCATGAAGGGGGGCAGTTTTGGTGGAAGAAGCTCGGGCAGTCCCTATGGTGGTAAGTACTTTTCTTCGCCTCCCCACCCCTACCCCTTTTGGTTAAAAATTTTTGCTGATTTCTTAATTAAAAACTTACAATACATTTTTTTAAAAACCTGTGTATTTCTAGGTGGTTATGGCTCTGGTGGTGGAAGTGGTGGATATGGTAGCAGAAGGTTCTAAAAAATTTTCAGAAGAAAAGGGTAGGTATCTTTAAAATTTTATCATGATGATAAAGAATATGTGGAACTGTTCACTGAGTGTAATAATTTTTTTATCCTGTATTATTCAACAGGCTACAGTTCTTAGCAGGAGAGAGAGCGAGGAGTTGTCAGGAAAGCTGCAGGTTACTTTGAGACAGTCGTCCCAAATGCATTAGAGGAACTGTAAAAATCTGCCACAGAAGGAACGATGATCCATAGTCAGAAAAGTTACTGCAGCTTAAACAGGAAACCCTTCTTGTTCAGGACTGTCATAGCCACAGTTTGCAAAAAGTGCAGCTATTGATTAATGCAATGTAGTGTCAATTAGATGTACATTCCTGAGGTCTTTTATCTGTTGTAGCTTTGTCTTTTTCTTTTTCTTTTCATTACATCAGGTATATTGCCCTGTAAATTGTGGTAGTGGTACCAGGAATAAAAAATTAAGGAATTTTTAACTTTTCAATATTTGTGTAGTTCAGTTTTTCTACATTTTAGTACAGAAACTTTAACAAAATGCAGTTTTGAAGGTGTTTCCTTGTGAGTTAACAAGTAAAGAAGATCATTGTTAATTACTATTTTGTATGAATTTTGCTAAAGTTAACTGTAAAGAAACACCTGCTGACTTGCAGTTTAAGGGGAATCTATTCTCTGCATTTCCAAACCATGAAATGAATGGGCTCTGACATGTGGAGAGAATAGATAATTTGTATGTTTGCAATGTGTGTTTTAGATAAATAGAATTGGGTATTTAAATTAGCATACTTGTGAATTTAATAGCATTAAGATTTACCTTCAAATGAAAAAAATCTCAAAATTTCTATTTGGTTTTTGTGCATTTTCTTTCAAAATGTAATCATATGATTTTAGTGTATTAGTTTTGCTAAGAGTCCTAGCCATGTTTAGAGCATCTCCATTCTACATTCACCTTGGTCACATGTGAACTGCCATAGTTTTATTTGGGTGTAAAGAATGTCTACTGCCCTTTGTTTAAATTCTGGAAAGGGGCAGTGGATGTTTTCCCTTTCACTTAAAAACCATTCTTAAAAATTTAAAAATACAAGACCACTAAGCGTGCTGTGTCTGAGCAAATTAGTGGCTACCATTTTTTTTCCCCTTCCCGTTTTCAAAGCACAAGAGGCCCATAAATCTTTGGTTATTTTCCTTGGTTTAATATATATATTTTTTTGATACAAGCTTTCAGAAGCAAGAGAATAAAAATCATGCGTTGTTGAACCCTTAACTGGCTGGCATGCTTTCCTGTTTGTACCCTCTCTATTGGAGAAAACCAAGGACAGTCTAGATAAAATCATAAATGACTTCACTGCAGTAGAAGTGTAGCACAGTTGCTTAGTACAAGCTTCTCACTCTCCCACCTGAATTCAAAGTTGAATAGTCTGAGTTCTTGCTCACTTAAAATCTAAAAGAACACACTGTTACTCCATGTGTATGGTTGAACCTGAATCGTGTCGGTATGAGTTAACAGTTTGGTTTGGAAGACCTTGGTTGAGAAGAGTTTCAGATAAGGTCATATATAAACACCAATGTCTACTGTTTCGCGCCAGCTAGTGCTTACGATCTCATTCGAGCCCTAAGTTATGTGCTCTGCTGTTACCTTTCTTTGGCAGTTGAACGTTGAATTCAAGATTATTTTTGTTTTCAGAAGTACTAAGCAAAACAAGCAATAAAAAGGGGAATGGGGCGTGCTAGTGTTTGAATATGCTCTCTTGTTGCTCTAATTCTGTGCCTCTGTGCATTATTAATATTTGGATGCATGCAATGCCAGCATGGAAATCGGTCTTCACAGATACTGCAGTTTTCCAGAAAACACTCACAAACCAATAAATGTAACAGACAACATTCCATTTGTTAATGGACATATGTGAATAAGCAGTGTAGAAAATAGGCTAATATTAGAAAATGGTTAAGTCTTTAACAACTTCAAATGTGGTTATATAAATGGACACTGTCAATGTTCATAACTTAAACCTGGGTACCTGGTCAAAGTACTGCTTGGGAAACATTTTATTAAAATTGAGCTAAATTGTCTCAAGTTCTTTTATTCATATAATAAAGGTTGAAGGAATGGGGGAGATTAACATTTCCTGTTGCTATGTTTGTGAAATTGTTTGACACAACCTTGACAGTATCCTTTAATGGCATATGAGGTTAATTGTACTGTTAACAACCTTTTTATGTTCTGGAACTAGTTTAATAGTGAAAATATTTTCAGTAAGTTGATGTTTGCAACCTATAAGCAGGTGAAATCTGTGTATGTGACCTGTTTATAAGTTGTATTAGCTTAGTTCTTGTGAACAGTGTGGAAAAGTAAGCCATGAGGAGAGCGATTTAACCAGCTTTAAAGGACCTAAGGTGTGCATTTTAAGCACAGTCTGGATCAAAGGAGACTCACTAAGACAGGACTTCAGCAGCCTTTTGAGTATGGACAAGTCAGCATAAATAAAGAATGACAAGGCAGCAGCAAGAGCTTCAACTACAGAGAAGTGAAGGCATAAGATACTATGGTGATAGTGAGCAACTTTCCAAAAGCTAGTTAAATCTGCTTATTACAACTGAAATATCGAAGAAAGTCTAGCAGGAAGGAGCTCTTCGCCTATTGGAACATCAATGAGAGATAGTTGCCACAGTCACTAGGTCTAGCATTTAGACCTGCAAGGAAGGGCAATAAGCATTAGGTAAGGCTTGAATTTGAATTTTTTCACTAATTAAAGAGTAATTTTTTGTAAAGCAAGGTAAGAGTAATCTTTTTGATTTGCAGGTTGAATGAGAACCCTTCTTGCCTAAATGAGGAATGTCTTTCCTACCATCTTAAATACGAAGGTTTCTGGCTGGGTAAGGTTTGTAGCTCACAGTAAAAGCTGATGACACCATTTGTTCCCTACAAACACATATTACATATTTTCAAACTTAGGTACACTAGCAAAATTATTCAGCTGATAACATCGAGAACCACATCCAACACATTTTAAAAACAGTTTTAGGCCCTGGCAACAACCATGAGTATCTTGAGTCAGCTATGGCTCCATGTATATGATTTATTCTTGGTGTCTTTAGGATAAAGTTAGTTTTTGGTAAGAGGAGTAAGGTAATAAGCAGGACACTTGTAAAAGAAGTATTAAGCTGCCAATCCTCATTCTATGAAAAACCCCTTAGAATGAACTTCCAAAATTGCCAGGCGATACAGACTGAAAAATGGTCTTCATTCAAGTGGCCTCCAATTCTCTTGCATGTAAATTCAGGGAATTACTTGAATAGGGTGCATTTTTGGTTCTTTTTAACCAGTTAGCCAGAAGTAGTAGGGGCCTAATTATGCTATTCCCTTTTAAAAAGATTTCCCAAAGAACAGTTAAAATATTCCTCAGTTACTATTCATATCAGTTAGTGATTATTCATAAGGGCTATTGCTGCCCCAAAAGGGCTTACTAAAATTTGAGATTTGAGGGGTACCTGGCAGGCTCAGTTGGTAAGAGTTGAGCATGCAGCTCTTGCTTGGGTTTATGAGTTCAAGCCCTGTTTTGGGCAAACACTTGGGCAGGTTTAAAGCAGTTTCTAAATTATAAAGTAAATACGTAGTAGATTTAGTTTGCCAGAGTTTATTCTTGGAAAATGACTGGTTGGCTCTATCTGTACCTAAATCAGGATTGAATTTCTACACAGAAGTGTTGAAGAAGGTAATAGTATTTTGATGATTTTTTTTTTACTAAGTGGTTGTAGTGTGACATTAAGATAGGAAACATTTTTTTAAAAAGGCATTGTTCTTTCTTTACAGTCCATCTCATTTCTTGCAAAATAAATTGATTTTATTTAAATGTTCCATTGTCATTCCTGAAAATGTGCTCTTCAATCATAGTAGCAGTTTAAAAAAAAAAAAAAGGAAGTTCTAAGGAGGGGGAAATGGTTGAGGAAAACATTTCAATCAATCTTGTCAAGCCATCTCACATGTTACTGCTTCCCACGCTACATTTTTTCAAAAACAACAAACCTGATACACAACTCTTGAAGAAAATTGGGTAATACAGGTCATTTAAGGATCTGAACAACTGAAATGAGCCTGTTTAAGAGTTCCACTGTGTAAGTTAAACAACTTGAAACATTTCTAGTTATGGACAGTCTCTCAAAGTTCTAGTAATTGATGTCACAAGTAGTTGAATGATTTGCAAGTTAATGCAGGGGTGAAGTAAGGATTGTTAGCCTATATAATATTCAAGATTACTTCTAAATTCAATGTTTTATCCTGATTTTTAAGACTTAAGAGGTGGTCTGTAATGGATTCAAATGTTTCATTTGTAGTATAATGAGATGTTTACAGAAAGATAACTTTTTCATTAAAATATTTTTAGAAATGTGTGTGTTGTTTTGTTGCTTCAGTGTTGATGTGATTTAAACACTAGGTGAATATTACATTAGTAAAATAACAGGAAACTTGGAATGATCCTTTATATAGCAGTTAAAGATCATGGATTCTATTCAGTGGAAAATGAATACACGACACTAGAAATACATGTTAGAAAAATAAACCAAAAGCATATTATTTAAGGATATAAGTCTTGAATACCAATAGGTGAGATGTTGGGGTGATGAGGAATCTGAACTTCTGGAGAAAAAATACAAAGTTATGGACACTCGGGAAGAGATGGGGACAGGGTTTCAGATGTTGGATGAATTCCCCTCCCCAGCCCTATCCAAGGCAGTGGATTGCTTGAGTCTACTATGGTATGATGGGCTGGGAGGAAAAAGCATGAAATTTTGTCAGACTGCAGTGGTGCATTTTAATAAAGGTGATAAGAGCAAAGTGATCAACTGTAACGGCTTTGAGAATTGTGACTTTTAGGAAAACTATAGCACAAGTATTTAGATTCTTAGTGTTAATAATAGCATATTAAATACAGTTGAAGCTGTGTGAGGAATTTGAGCTGTTAGGATTGCAACACATTTTGATCACAACGCAATATATGCAGTGGTTTCATATTTTGCAGCTTTAAGTACTTTATAATCCTGTTTTAATATTTGACTTCCAAAGTAATTCAGCAAGGGTGGACTTAATTTCTACCAAAAGAAGTAAATTTGTCTTTCAGAGTGAAAATGATATTCAGGCAACAAAACATTGGAATCTTCCATGTATTCATAGACTAAATCTTAGAGATGAGTGTTTTGCAAAAACTGGACCTATGTTATAGTTGATTTAAGTTAGGATTGTATAGAAAGTACCAAGGATTGGGAAGGGGTTAAGATTAATAGGCAAAAGATGCTATTTTTGGTTAATTTTTTTCAAAGACCAGTAATTACAGATTGTATTGAACTGCCTTTCAAGCGATAAAGGTTAAGTGAACACCATACTGAAAGCTAATTAGGAAATAGGAATTTGCCCAAGATACTCAACTTGAACAATTTACTGATAAATTTAGGTAAAGTTAAGTACAAGGTGTTGGCAGCTTTAAGGTATGAAATGGTTAAGTGTCACCTAATCCATGTATATAGCCATTGTTGTTACAAGGGCCTATAATCACAAGGGCAAATCAAGTGTAACGTTACACTAGACGTCAAAATACATCGTTAGTCTGCATTGTTGACAGAAATGTTGAATAATTTTTGCTTTTCAAAATACTTAGGAAAAGAACTGATAGGTGCTCTATTTGGGTTTAATCTCATTTGTCTCTTACATCCTTATAGGTTAGAAAATTCAGTTAGGTTTTTGTTTCTTGGAATCAAGTTTAACAGTAAAATACTTCAATACAGAAGTTGTTTTTGTGAGCTTTGGCAAGTTTACTTGGGGTTTCTTTTTTATGCATGCTACACTTAGGCAGTTAGGTGATGCCAACAGACCCCTAGGAATGGTGGTTTTATATACATTAAATATGTAGAATTAAGCATTACATTGAAAATAGTAATCAAGGGACACCCGGGTAGCTCGGTTGGTTGGGCATCAAACTGATTGCAGCTCAGGTTGAGAGGTAAGCCCCATTGTTGGGCTCTGTACTGGGCTCTGCTCGGCCTGGAGCTTGCGTAAGATGCCTCCCCTCTCCCCAGGAGTAATCAAAATATACGAAGTTTAACTTGGTAGGATATGCTTCAAGTATTAAATGAGGCTAGGGGGTTTGACTTTGGATTTTGAGATTGTGATGCATAAATGGTATTCTGAAATAGGCAGCTGGTAAGGATTTTTAATAACCGTTAAAGCACCAGTGTGATTTGTTCTCTCTAATATTGAAGGAAATGTTCAATTTCATTAAATGTCAATAACTTGGTTCAAAATTCTCTGACATCCTGTCCAGATTAGTGGCTGGTTTGACCTAATTTTTTGTTCTTGTTTATGAAATGGAGATTATACCTACCCTCGTTAAGCCTGAAGGTTAAATCTGATAGTGGGTTTAAAGAACTTAATCTGTTACCTGGCCCATGGTCCCTAAAGATACTTTCGGTAATAATTATGGGTACGGTCTTAATATCTTCAAGCATAGTTAAAATTTTAATGGACAAGGTTAATTATGCCTTTTTTTTTTTTTTTTAAAGATTTGAGAGCAAGAGAAATAGGGGGCACGAGTGGGGAGGAGAGAGAATCAGTCTCCCCAATGAGACTTGGCTCTGTCCCAGCACACTGGGATCATGACCCTAGTGGAAAACAGATGCTTGACCTTGACTGAGCCACCCAGGGGGTTCCCTGTTATGCCAATGTCTTAAGGAGGTTTTTTTTCCTCCACAAACGGTGAAAGTTTTTGAGATCTTTAAATTCTTCTCCAGCTCTCAAAAAGTATAAAATGCAACTGAAGACTGAACTTGTCCTGGTAAGTATTTTTAAAATAGGAATGAGAATTATTCTGCGTATGTTTTGAGGCTGAGAAACAAGTATGGTATGAGAAGTACAAGTTGAGCAGCCACCCCTTCCCTAAAAATCCTGGCCTTGAGAAATCTCAGCAAGATGTTTCTTTGCATAATAAATGCAGTATCTTTCAGCTAAGGTTTCTAAGAATGCTTGACGTATGTCAGTGTAAAAGGCATAGGTACAGATTTTAAAACGAGTCTAATATTTCAACAATTGGATTGCCATACTTAATCTGAGGACACTAAAAAGTCCAGGTGGACTCAAGTCCAGATGAGGAGAGGAACACTTGGCTTCATTTTGTCATGAGGTTAGGATTTGCTGTATTTAAAATTGGGGTTTCTAACTCTGCATAGTATGGTTAGTACTTCAAAATCAGTTTTTCAGGTACTGTAAAGAACTATGGTTACTTGAATTAATGAACTGCTCTCTGGCTAGAAGTCTGTTGCAGTCTGCCTGGCAGTGCTTTTCACTCCTGTTAAGTGCCAGCCCGTTCCAGGTGTTCCAGGTGGGACTGCTGGTTTTGGACTCCTGCCACATTCTCAACATGCTCACACACCTGTAATTTTGTCTAAGGGTGGGGCACTTTTGTCAAGATCCTGAGATTTATTTTGTTGAGTTTGGAAAAAAGGTTTCCAGGATCTCAACACCACCACTTACAGGAGATACTTGACTGCAGGAGGAGGACCAGGGCAGAATCTGAATGAGTATTAAGATACACCCATTAGTTCTTGAATTCACTTTCAACCCTGAGCTTTGACCTTTGAGTCAGATTCTCTAATTTGCTAATCTGACTTCAGTTTCTTTCACTAGCAGCTAAAAGGCATTCTAGTAAGGCTAATAAGGAAAATAAAACACCCATTTGCAGAGTGCTTAATGAACTAGGCACAGTACTTTCTGTGTAGTAACTCAATACTTGCCCTACAGATGAGGAAGTGAGCCTATGTGCTTTGAGTTACTGGAGATCATTCCAGGAAAATGGTGGCAGCAAGCTCAGCCAATCTGGCTTTAGGGCCTGCGGACCTCTACATGTATCACTCCTAAGGGATTAATAGGATTCAGTGAATAATCCACATGTACTTAACTCTAAATGTACATAACTCAAGATGAATCTTGAGATGCAGTTTCCCCACAATAAAAACGTAAGACAGATTAGATGAAGAAACAGTGAATCAATGCTGAGTGGTCTACTGGACAGCCTGCAGATAGTTTTGTGGGGCCTTAACTTTGTCTTATGTTTAATCTTTCAGTATGTCCTAAAGTGAATGAACTTTCCCACCTAGACTTCCCTTCTAACCAGTCTTCATCTCGGGGCAACTCAGTTCTTAAATATGTTCAGGTCCTTGAGTGCACCTTCACCCAACATCCATTCTATCAGAAAATTCTTTACCTTTGAAACCTACCAAATCCAGTGCCTTGTCATTCCAGCTATCACCACCCTAGACCAAGACAAAACTATCCCTCCTACGTGAGTTATTTCACAGCTTCCCCACATTCATCTAACTGCTCCCATCTTCACCCTCTAGACTAATTTTCAACACATAAGGGTAAGAAAACGTAACACAATAGCTCCCCATTTTGTAAAAGCCAAAGCCATCATGAAGGTGTTAGGGGTTCTGTGCCACATTACACTCTACCTGCCCTCTCTCTCCCCTCTCCATTTTCAGCCATGTAGTCCTTTTTCTGTCTCAAATAGGCTTCAGAGCCTTTGGACTTTGGTGTCTTGTCTGCCGTCTCTTTTTAGCTAATAGAATGGGTTTCCCTCACCTTCAGATGTTGCCATCTCAGTAAGGCCTTTCTTCTTTGCAACCCTATTTATTCTAGCATGGGGGCAGAGGGAGAGGGAGAGAGAATCATAGGCAGGCTCCATGCCCCAGTGCAGAGCCTGACACAGGGCTTGATCTCCTGACCCTAAGATCATGACCTGAGTCGAAATGCTGTCAGACACCACTTGACTGAGCCATCCTGATGCCCCTCCAACCCTATTTTAAATCGCAATGCATCCTTTCTACTGGCCTTCCCAATCCTGGCATGTGTAAAGTTTGCTGTCTTCAAAAACAGATTTTGGGGCACCTGGGTGGCTCAGTCATTAAGTGTCTGCCTTCTGCTCAAGTCATGATCTCAAGGTCCTGGGATTGAGCCCCACATCAGGCTCCTTGCTCAGCAGGGAGCCTGCTTCTCTATCTCCCACTCCCTCCGCTTGTATTCCCTCTCCTACTGTGTCTCTATCAAATAAAAACCTTAAAAAAACAAAACAAAACGGATTTCCACTGTGTCCTTTGTATTTTAAAAAATATCTAGCACATGGTAGGCAAACATGCACTGGTATGAGTAAATTTTCCTTGGTTGAGAGGTACTTGCTATTGAAAGAAAATACCTTCTTGATATACTTTATAATCTCTGGAACCAGAAGTTTAGTATAAAATACTTGTCATATTTTCACTGACTGGAAACATTTTGAAAATGCAAAATGCCTGAATATGTTAAGTGTGTTACTGTTCTGGAAAATAACTGTAAATAAATGCAAATGAATTCCAAAGAACTTAACGGTAATATTCCTTTATTAGTACCAGCTTTTCAACTAAATTGGTTTGCCAGAGCTAAACAATTTAATATAAAAAAAATGCTTTTGTTCATACAGTATTTATAAAAAAAGTACATAGTGGTTAGTTTTACAACAATTTGCTTTTAGCCAGATATCATATAAATCTATGAATGTAACAAATTAGATAAGAACAGTATAAATAAGAAGTTTTTGTAGTATTTACACTTATACAGAAACTAGCCCAAATGGTGTTCTAAGAAATGAAGTTTGCAGTTAAAGTGAAACTACTGATTCAGCATACTGATGAATTATTTTAATGCTTTTTAAAGTCTGTATTATTTTCTATACTAGTTTTGACTACAGTTTTGCATAGAATTACTTATAAAGTATATTTTTGCATTTCACATCACAGTAGGAGCTTTTAGTATAACAGTACAAAAACAAAACCAAACCCCCCCCCCCCCCCCCCAAACAGCCCACTAGAGCTCAGAAAAGGTCAGATCTTCCCAAATCTAGTTTTTCTTCATATCTGGCTTCTTACTTTTGGGCACAAGGAATACATTGCCATCTCTTGTCTGCTGCAGGGAGTACTCACTAGGGGAGTAAGGTTTTCCATCTTCATCACGGAGCATGCTGAACACTTCGAGATACAAGGTGCTGAGTTGTTTTTTCAGTAGATGGAGGCTTTTGTCATTCTCCCCTTTTTCTTTGAGCAATTTTTCTTTTTCATCTTTTAAATGATCCAAATCTTGTTCCAGTTCCACTATATTTTCCAGTTTTCTTTTTCTGCAATTCTGAGCAGCCACTTTATTCTTACCCCTCCTGCGAATATCTCGAATTAATGCCAACTGAGCCTCATTGAACTGCTCCTTGGACATCATTTCATTGAAGTCATCAACAGGGAGGTTAATGATCTTTTCAACAGGGAATGGGATATGGAGAGCTTTTGCCCTTAGCTCATCTCTTGTGAGATGAGCCTCTAAGCGGCTCGAATGTTTATCTTTTGTGAATGGGGTTTTCCGATGACCAGGGCTTACAGGCAATTCCTTCTTTGGCGTGTTTTCGCACTGGGTATCACGTACAGGAGCGCTGTGCCCTGGAGATGGTGACAGGGGTTGGGCTGTATCTCCAGCAGACTGTACTGGCTGTGTTTTAGGACCATTCTGTTTAACACTTCCAGGAGCACTATCTATCTCTTCCATTTCTGAATCACTGAAGCCAAGTGGTGTGTCTCCATAGACTGAAGATTCCACCGAGTGTTCTGGTGATGCCATGCCAGGACTTGTGTTGAGTGAAATGCCAGAGTCAGAATCATTGAATTCTGTGCTTTCAGGCTGGTTCTGATTGAAGGCTTTACAGAGTGATAGATCTGAAACATCAATTGGCCCATTAAGAAGTTCAGAGAGTGACTGGCTTAATGTAGCAGAGGAGGGCACGCTGTTGCTACTACTGGGTTCTGCTATGAAAGCAGAATAAAATTCATCACCAAAATCTGTGTTTATTGTGGCATCTGAATTTAATGAGTTCACGGTCAACTGGCTGGAATCTTCTGTGGAGAGGATGCTGCTGAAGGAATCCTCGAAAGCACTTAGAAAATGTGGACTACAGTTACCTACTTCTTTTTCCAGTGAGGGCACTGATGAGTAGAAATGGTAACTGTTGTCGATTTCTGTCACTTTGGTTTCTGGACTTGGAACTGTGCTAGTCTCAACCAGTTTGTCATTTTGAATATTAAGACACTGGAAAAGAAATTTTTACTAAATGTAAATCAGGTTAAATATTTTAATAGCTAATAATCTATATCTCATGGCAAATATTTATTATTTATTTATTTTTAAAGGATTTTATTCTGAAGTAATTTCTACCCCCAATATCGGGCTTGAACAGCACAACCCCATGATCCAAGATTCACACGCTCCAGTGATGAGCCGTCTAGATGCTCCTAATGGCAAATATTTTTAATAGCGGATAATCTGCATCTGATGGTAAACTCTCTCCCCACCCCCATTCTTTCCAGGCTCTTCTGTAATTCAGACAATTCCCATTTTTGACAGATTCTTATATCTAAGCATACGTATTATTTTCAGAGTTCCTAGATCAGACTTCTGTCCTACAAAGACCAGATCTTTCCTCAAGACATCAGTCCACTTAATTAAAGTGCATGGAAGTGAGCACGAACAGCCCTTGTGACTAAATTTATTTAAGTAACCTCTACACCCAGCGTGGGGCTCAGACTCCCAACCCCGAAAGTCACATGCTGTAGGGAACTGGGCGGCCCTCCTACGACGGATTTAAAAGCCCCCTCCAATCCTTCCCCTAAGTCGGTGACATGTAAATAACTGCAGTAATTAGTTTAAAGGCACTGAATATGAGAGTGTCTTTGGCGTTTTCTAACAGTAGATCTTAGTTACCTGCAATTCTGGAATGGATAATAGCTCCTCCCAAACTTGCTCAATGTCCTGCTGCATATTGTCTAGATCAGCAATGACTGACTGAACGAGGAGAGTCGGGGATGACTGAGCCTGATTAGAAGCAACGAAGACGGGAGTCTCCATTTGACTGGGAATATCAGGAACAAGTGACTGAAACGCAGCTGAAGAAACCTAAAATTGACCAAGCATGTATCTACGTGAGTCTGCGGGCAACACTGAAGAAGAACTCCCAGGCCCCATCACAACACCTTACACTGGACCTGGCTAACAGTTCTGTGCTTCTCTAGTTAGAACCACTTATGACCCCTATTTCTACATAACGAAAACACATCTTTTCTCCCCTGCCCAACTGACTCCAGATGGACTCATTTACTAGTTTAACTCTTTTATGCTATGCATTTGAAGGTAAATTTCAAAATAAGTAACAATCTTGAAGTTTTAACTTGTATCTCTCGGTAAAAATACCTAGTACAGGGCTTCAATCACATACACTATTAAACTGTTAACTGAGCAAGTCTTGGTTTATTACCAGGTTTGCTTTTTACTCACCAAAATTTCTTTTTTTTTTTTTTTTAAGATTTTATTTATTTATTTGACAGACAGAGATCACAAGTAGGCAGACAGGCAGGCAGAGAGGAGGAAGCAGGCTCCTCGCAGAGCAGAGAGCCCGATGTGGGGTTTGATCGCAGGACCCTGAGATCATGACCTGAGCCGAAGGCAGTGGCTTAACCCACTGGGCCACCCAGGCGCCCCACCAAAATTTATTTCTAAGTACCTATAACCAGTGGATTATTTGTTTCCATGGTTATGCAGATCCATGCTTCTAGGTATGCAGGGTAAGTGGTTTTGGTTTGGTATTGTGTAGGGATTTGATTTTTTTGCCTTTTTTTTTTTTTTAATTGTGAAGTTAACTGTAGGCTAAGTTTTCTTCGACAAAATTTCCTCCTAAAATATTTTTTTTAATGGAGACACACTTATAGGACATATTAAATTTAGTTGGGGAGCTTCAGTGTTAGTCAAATGCTATACCTCATTGTCATCGACAAACGGGAATGTCTCTGCCAAAAGCTGCATGCAGTCATCAAAGTACAAAGCGTCTGGTTTGGGAATGTCGGCAACCTTGATAAAAGGGAAGGGGATATCAAAGAAGAAAAAGACTGCTCAGTGTCAGACAATGTTTACAATACAGTTAACCAAACACTTATCTTCTTTAGAGATCAGTTTAGTATAGAGCACAGAATCAAACCACCAAGACCATCTGGGTTCCAATCTTGGCTTCCCCCATTTCTTGAGTGCTCTGAGCTTCAACTGCTCATCTATAAACAAAATGCTAGCAATCTGTACTAGTAGTTTTACTACTGCTAGATCCTCACGTTCTGTTCCCACAGCTTACAAAGCACTGTCAATGTAACGTACGCCCTCGCACTCCTTACAACTCTGTGAGGGCAGTCAGTCAGGTTTGAACTCGTCAGGAGGCTGAGGTTGGGAAGCTGACTTGATTTGGTCATGAAGACAATAAAAAAGGCAAAGCTGGAATGCAAATCCAGATGTTTTAACTCTTGGGCCAGTATCTCTTCCTTAAACCCTGACACCTTCCCAAGAACTGAGTTTTTTGTACCTGGGAGTAGTTGGCAGAGCTGCTGGTTTCTGATGGGATGTGTTGGGCTGGCTGAATTGGGAGGAATTCACCTGTTTCTTCATCTAGTTGTAACTGAGCAAAAAAGGCTTTCTCTTGCTCCTTTTGGAGTTGTTCTTGTCTTTCCTTTTCAAGTTTTTTCTGTTTTTCCAGCTCGTGCTCCTTCCGTCGTTGACTAAAGTCAAATACTTCTCGACTTACCCCAAGATCTATATCTTGCCTCCAAAGTATGTCAATCAAATCCATGTCCTGTGTTAAAAAAAAAAAAAAAAAAAAAAAAAAAAAAAAAAAAAAGCCACGGTTAAGATGGTTTTTAAAACGACAGGTACCATATAATTTACATTATGCCATTGTTGATGGGGGTAGGGTAATGACCATCTGAAAGGGAACACAGATCCAGTGTTCTGGAAGGGCACAGTTAATTCCATTCAATGAATCCATTCATTAAAAGAAACAACAACCTACAAACACAGCCATCCATTCTAACCACTTATTACTTGATTATTAACGACTGGATGATGGCAGAGTTCACCAAAGAGCAAAGTAACATGCTGCACATTAAAGTTCTTGAATTTTAAAAAAAATCCCACACTTGTTTAATGGAATACAGAAATTATAGCCAGGACTCCAAGTCACTGGTTTCTTACGAGAAATGGAATTTGGAAAACATGCTCAAATATGTGGAATTTTTTCTAAACCCATTTTACAGCTGGAGGGAAGGTGGGGAATGGGACCCTTGTTAAATGTCAATCCAGCAGCTGTGAAATTTCACCTTCTTTTGGTATTTCCTACATGAAGTTATTTCCCCCCATCATTTCTTGCTATTCTTGTCCCCATGACTCATTTATTAAAACAATTTCCTCTTGACTTGAGTTTTAGCTCCTGAGGCGTGAACAAATTAGTAAAGAAAAGTCCTAGCTAATGGTGATCTTGTGACCCATAGGTGAAGCAAGAGGCTGCCTTGAGAAAGAGGTAGTGCTCACTAGTTTCGCTTCTGAGAAATCACAAGCAGCCTTAAGAAAATAACACAAAATGAAAAACAAAAAACCATGGCTCCAGGGAAGGATGGAAGTTACCAAAAATCTTACAATGAGGGATGGTTATTTTGATTTCTGTAACAAAGCTAGGCCTTGGTTCCATGTCCAGACTTTACTAACCATGTGTTAAAAGCAGTTTTCTGATTTATACCTTTCGTTTTGGGGAAGTCTACACAGATAGGAAATTTAAATCACTCTCCACTGAAGAAAGTCATCTATACTGAAAATAATATAATGAGATTGAGACCAGAAAAATCAAGACATGGGGGAAGGGAGTTGGGGTCCGAAGGCAGGGTAGACACAGTGTGCACAACCAACACCGACATTTTTGGTCCCGGTGATGGCGGGCCGCACTAGGTTGCCCCATGTGTCTGGACTCTATTGCTTTCCACCTCCAAGGACAAAAATAACGGTTATTGCTTCACTGAGCAGTCAGGCTATTTTTCCCGACAAAGGAGGAGCAGGCCACCCAGCCTAAACGCAGCACAGCGACATGGACAGCAGAGGCCATTATAGTCTTGGTGGGAGAATCCTAAACACCACGAAATACTGCTCCTGGGGCTTATCATCCTTCTAGCCTTGAGCAGGGTTAAAAAGTGTCCCCCACACACGGCAGGTACAGTTAGAACAGCTGTAGCTCTTCTGAACTACAGCCAACGTCTGTCAAAGGCTTTCTACATGTCAAGCATCATTTGAAGTACTCTATATACAAAGAGATCCACAAGACGACCATATGCAGACAACATTCTTATTTTACAGATGAAAATACCAAGGTTTAGAACAAAGGGAGACTGCTAGAAAGTGTACAGGGATATGTCCTGGGCAGGCCCAAACTTGGACTTGTGCTGTCTTAAACCACAGGTTACACTAAAATGTATAAAATCTGATCATTGACCAGTGGGCAGGATATAAAATCCACTGTCACACACACACACATACACACACACACACTTTAACATCTTGGCAGTGTGAAAAAGTGGCCAGTGTACGGAAGGCTGGATTGAGCACATCCACTCAAGTCATCTTCCTGGCCATGACAAGAACACAGCAACCACAGAGCATTTATTCATACGTGGCTAGTTCCTCAGGAAGCTCCCCACAAACAGTAAGCACGAAAATCATTTCCAGGTTAAAAATGATGGGTTTCCATTTTAATGGACATGTTTTATCCAAAGGCAGAGAGAAAGCTACTTCAAAATTCTGATCTTGGGGTGCCTGGGTAGCTCAGTGGGTTAAACCTCTGCTTTCGGCTCTGGTAATGATCTCAGTGTCCTGGGAGAGAGCCCCACATTGGGCTCTCTGCTCAGCGGGGAGCCTGCTTCCCCCCCTCTCTCTGCCTGCTGCTCTACCTACTTGTGAGCGTTCTCTGTCAAATAAATAAATTAAAAAAAAAAAAAAATCTTTACACTTCTGATCTGGAAAAAAAAAAAAATTCTGATCTGGTTAGGTCGTAGCTTCTCAGTAGGTTCAGATGCAGCCAAGTAGCCCATCCAGCTCGGAGAACTGGACTAAGGCACCAAGCTACTGAGGTCTTCAGACTATTTACATCCACTAAAAGCCAGCGCTGAAAATTAAAAGAATGCACGGTCACACAGTCTCAGCTGAACTCCAGTCCCTCTCAAAAATGGATGCAGACTGCGTGCTAAGCTCTTCAGAGCAACAGAAGAGAAATGCGCACACGTGTCCCTGCAGCTGGGGGTCACTCTGGCGCATCCCTCCCTCACTTCCCCAGAATGCCCAGGCGGGGGCTTCTCCTTGTCAAGCGATCCCAGGATCAAAAGAACACCCAGTTTTGATTTGTTCCTGAAAGAACTGAAAAGACACTGAAGCAGTTTTTGCTGCAAATACCTGCTCACAATATTCCAGAGTATCCCCAAAACCCAGTTCTATGGGCTGAAAGAAAATTTCTACTGTAATTCACTCGAAAATTATCAGTGGCGGTCACACCAAGAGTTGATACAACTCTATTCCTTCCTTTCCTTCTCCAGATGAGCTGTCTTGAGTGGGTTCAGATGGTTTAGCTCCACGTTCACGACCTAATTGTTCTATCCCACCCCTCCCGCAGATGTTGGTAGATCAAGTGAGACGTGAAAGAAATCGGCTCTTTACATGTGAAGTCTATGCGAATGTCGCCACTGGCAGCGATGGTTCTAGTACTCGCTGTCATAGGAGTGAGATCGCACTTGGGGCAAATGGATGATCATGAAGCTGTGGGCCTAAGTGTAGCAGGAGACCGTGACAACCTTCAGCGACGAAGCTACTTGGTTCCTCCTCCTTTGGGGAGGGTCTGAAACAGACTCATGGGCTTGTGCAACATGCATTGAAAACCAAAACACATAACACACACTTTTGTGTTTATTTTCATGTACACACCCACCCACACCCATTCAACTGTCGTTAGATTCCTGACAGGACTACCCTTCAATGCACAGCTTGACTGATTCAATTTTTAAGCATTTCCCTAACATGCTCAGAAAAGGACACCTTGACGGAACTTTATCAACACAGGACAACAACACAGATCACAAAGCATCACCCCGCCCAGCTCTTGAATATCCTGTTCTCGGACCTGAAACAATGCACGGCCCAGGGAGGCAGAACAGCCCCTCAGCCGGAGCATACGGTCTCTACCAGGAATGCCACCAAAAGAGGTTTCAAGTGACAACATCTACTTGTTCTTAATGCAGACTGGGCAGCCTTCAGTGAGGTCACAGTGGGCCCAAAACAGGTTTCAAAGTGTCCTCAGAGGGTTTTTCCTCTGTGTTTTAAAGTTTATTTTGACGTAGTGTTTATTGTTGCTATGAAAAATCTCTAAAAGAAACCTTCTGCTTAAAAATAAAAGCAAGGGTAGACTTAACCACCTCGAATTCCTTAAAGCAGATGTTCTGATCAAATTTATAATGAAGCAACAATGGGTTTCCTGTCCTGGCATTCATGTATTATCCTCTGTGTTACTCACATTTCCACATCATTTTCAAAAGAACACACCTTTGGGGATTTGATATTGTTTGAAATCCTCAAAGCTCTATGTTGCAAATGAGAACTGTGTCCACCCAAGACTTGCCACTGGGGAGCCCCATGGCCTCAGGACTGTTCTTTGCTACCCTCGCGGGCAGGGAGCACTTCCTGCAAGGAGCCCCATGACTGGCACATGACTTCTTCCACAAATGACCCATCCCTGCGACACTCGTGCTACATCTGAGAGGAAGGCGTCCGGGTGGAGCCCATCAACAAACAAGAACAGGACACCGGACAGTGGGGAAGGGAAATGCCTGAGGAAAAGCTAAAACTGCTGTAAGGCACATAAATCCCTGGCCCTGAGAAAGAAGAGCTTCTAATCCCTTCCCAAGCCCCTGAAGAGGAAGGCCACCACGCTAAATGGCAGCTCAGTCGAGTCTGGGGAAGGAGCGGGAAGCAGGGGGACAGCTCCCGCGGCATTCCAACAGGTATTCCTTCGGACTAGGCAAAGAGCTGGCTGCGAGCCTTCACACGCCATATGGAGCCGCTCAGCATCGTGAATTTTTTTGTTGTTGTCCTTTAGTGATTCCTGGGTGTGTTGCAAATTATGCTACTAGCTTGGCTTACACAAAAGATGACAATTTAATAAGAAACATAAATGTTTGACAATTCGCATTAAATCACCATCTGGTCCAAAGGAATTCTTCATATTTAAAATGTATATATCATCATTTGCCATCTGTGTAATCTATTACACATTTTACGGGGAATCTGAAGTTGGATTATTAACTTATACCACTTCAAAACAAACATCTCTGTTCCAGGATAAAGAAAGGAGAAAGGCCTTGAACAAGTCAGCATTTTTCATACTCAGATGATCCAAAAAATTAAAAAAGATAAGGCAAGATAGCATCATCTCCTCTTAAGAAATTCTGTAATCTGAAGCTCTGGGAAAATATCTGAAATGAAAAATAAAATGGCTTCTATAATATATTCACACATGTAAATGAGACTTGCACCTCCCAACCCACTGCCCTCCCCTCCCTCTCCCGTACTTTATTGTCTTGAAGATGGGAAGGCAGTGGGAAGTTTGCTTCTAAAAACAAATCACCAATCAACTTAAAAAATTAACTCTGTAGAGTACGAAGCTTGTGAACAGAAAATGAAAACTCCTCACTTTCTATTTTACTGTGTAAGCATGAAACCATGTCTCCAGCTACTCCTAAAAATCATGTATTTCCATTAAGAAAGTAATAAATGAGGCTTTTAAAGTCTATTCTCCTTGAGATCTCTCCTTCATCCAAATATTAATTACTGGCATTCAGAGTCCAAGATCCCCATTCATGTCAGTCTTTCGATTATGCCCAGGTGGTTACATTATTCATCTGAAAATGAAATCTGGGTATCTGGGTTAGTATTTTTTTGACAGAAGATACTCAAATATTTTTTATCAAAACCAGATGGAACAAGTCCTATCCTGCTATCGGACATGAAGAGCCAAGTGGGCTACAACACAACCAAGGGTCTGCTCAAATTCTGAAGGAATGATAAAACAACAAATCTCTTCTTGACTCACAAGTCACAGTCCTTAATAAATCAAGTAAAATGAAGGGGCGCCTGGGTGGCTCAATCGTCGGGCATCTGCCTTTGGCTCAGGTCATGATCCCAGGGTCCTGGGACTAAGCCCCACATCGGGCTGCCCGCTGAGCAGGGGAGTGCTGCTTCTGTTATCTTTCTTGTTGTCTCTATCAAATAAATAAATAAAATATATAAAAAAAAAATGACAACAAGCAGGTGTGGTTTTAAAATATTTTTCACTGAAGACTATTATATTTCATAAATAATTATCTGCCCATTCATTTCTCTTAGCTTCTCTTCCACTGCTTCATTACAAGACGATACACAACAGGGACACTTGGGTGGCTCAGCTGGTTAAGCCTCTGCCTTCGGCTCAGATTGTGATCCCAGGGTTCTAGGACTGAGTAATACGCTGGGGAGCCTGCTTCTCCCTCTGCCTGCTGCTCCCCCTGCTTGTGCTCACTCTCACAAATAATTAAATTAATTTAAAAAAAAAGGTAGAAGATAGACAACACAATGCCAATTGTTTTTTCAGTGAGCATTCTAGAGAAGGCAGATGACAGGTTATTCTTGCACTGTTGGTTCTACTGGTCTGGTGGGCTAACATTTAAATATATTTGCTACAGTAACTGTGAAGTAGATAAGAGTCACAAAGTGGTGTGTGTGTGTGTATGTGTGTGTGTGTGTGTGTGTGTGTGTGTGTGTATGCTCATATGTAAAACCACAGAATGTTAGGTGTGGAAGGGGCCTTTCAGCCATCTAGGTCAAGTACAGATGTCACTGAGTTAACTTCTGTGTAACTACAGCTCCATTTTTAAAAATAACTGGCCTAACAAAGTTCTATGTCTGCAGAGGCTCCTAGTAAGTAGTAATAGTTACCACTAGTCCAAGTTTTCCTTTTAGAGAAATCTTACAGACGATTACTTCCCCAATCTTCAACAACCAGCGATTTCTAACAATAAATATTCTCTCACATATACCAAGATCACAAGTTTGCTCTTCCCTGAGGACTAGAACCATCCTTCCCAACTTTCTGTCTCGCAACTGGAAAACGGTCCAGTTTCCCGAGTATGGCGTGTTACTATGCACAGACATTTTCATGGGCTGCTTCCTGTTCACAAACAAGTTTCTCAGCAATGACTCAGTCTAAGAAATATGATCCAGCCGGTTTACTGGAACTCTCACCCATTATGCTTGTCTACAAGCTGCAAACACAATACAAAGATAAAGCAAAACCAGACAGTGAACAGAATAGGAACTTGGACTGCTGGTTTGCTCAGGAGGCATGTACGTGTTTAGCCAAAAAGAAGTCGGAAAGGACACTGCATTTCCAAAAGGGTCGGTGAGCCCACCTGCTGCAAAAAGTATACAGATCCAACTCTTCCATGAGAAGTTTCACACCTGTGTCCCAACAGACTTCTTCTGGGTATTTGGGTGGATGGGGCTGCCAGGCCTGGGAGGGCTTCTAGGACGACAGCTTACCCTGAGTTTGCCAGGAGAATGGCTTGGTTTGATAAGCAAACTTGATGATACATTTTTATAAACTCTTTTGCATTTTTAATTTTTTTATTTTTTTAAAGATTTTATTTATTTATTTGACAGACAGAGATCATAAGAGGCAGAGACACAGGCAGAGAGGAGGAAGCAGGCCCCCTGCTGAGCAGAGAGCTGGATGTGCAGCTCGATCCCAGGACCCTGAGATCATGACCCGAGCCGAAGGCAGAGGATTAACCCAATGAGCCACCCAGGTGCCCCTCTTTTGCATTATTTAAAAAAAGATTTTATTTATTTGACAGACAGAGTTCATAAGTAGGCAGAGAGGCAGGCTCCACTGAGCAGTGAGCCTGATGTGGGGACCCTGGGACCATGACCTGACCCTAAGGCAGAGGCTTAACCCACTGAGCCACCCAGGCACCCCTCTTTTGCATTTGTTTTTGGCTCACCCATCCACGCTGAGGTCCAACAGCGCTGTCTGCCCATCCTGGTGTGCCTTCCTCCAACAGGGTGGCCGCCAGGAGGGAGGAGCAGTGCTCTAGCACAACTCAAAGGCTGGGCTCTTTACAGCCACTTCTGCTACTTCTAAACACCCTGTGTGATCCTTCACCCTCTTTGGGTCCTGCATTTTTTTTTTTTTTTTTTAAGATTTTACTTACTCATTTGTCAGAAAGAGAGAGATAGAGAACAAGCAGGGGGAGTGGCAGGCGGAGGGAGAGGCAGGCTCCCTGCTGAGCAGGGAGCCTGATGAGGGGCTGGATCCCAGGACCCTGTATCAAGACCTAAGCCAAAGGCAGATGCTTAACCATCTGAGCCAACCAGGTGCCCCAGGGTCATGCATTTATAAAAAGAAATTATTTATTTCAAGCTTAAAGCTCCTTTTCAGATTTAACTGTCTACTATTAGCTTTAAGTAGTAAGAATCAGGGGCGCCTGGGTGGCTCAGTGGGTTAAAGCCTCTGCCTTTGGCTTAGGTCATGATCCCAGGGTCTTGGGATTGAACCCTGCATGGGGCTCTCTGCTCAGCAGGGAGCCTGCTTCCTCTTCTCTCTCTCTGCCTGCCTCTCTGCCTACTTATAATCTCTGTCTGTCAAATAAATAAATAAAAATCTTAAAAAAAAAAAAAAAAAAAAAAAAAAAAGAAGTAAGAATCAGGGGAGTCAGTCAACCAGGCTGGGAGGCTGAGTAAGCACTATGTGGTAGGTGACGGCCACTAGCCAGAGACCTTGTTTGCCAGGGCGAGGGTGCATGCTGAATATTAAATACAGACACAGGAAATGTGGTAATACATAGAAACTACCTAAAACACTAAGTTTTGCTTTCCTTTTTAAATTGTAGGTTTGTTAAAATACATTCTAAGGGGTCTGCTTTTTAGCTTTTTTTTTTTAACATGCCGTCTTCTGAGTATGAAGTTATTTCCTGAAAAAAAAAAAATGAGCTGCTGATGGCTAAAACCTCATTTTACTGGGATGGTGGGAGTTATAATAAGGGGGGTGGGTCAAGAGCAACAAGACTTGTGCCTGTAACTACCGTACACGGATCACTCCGCCTCCCCATCTAACACGTGTGTACAGAGCACCTCTCAGACACCAGCAACTGTGCAAGGGGCCCGGGGGGACCGTAAACAAAGACAGTCTCTGATCTTAGTTCGGACACGCTGAGCGGCACACAGAAGCCAAGGCAGCATGAAGGCAAGTATCACTAAACTGCACAGACAGACCTCAGCGAGGTCACAACCAACAGAGTCACAATTATGTGGACGTGAATGTCCCACTCGATAAACAAGGGTTACGCCTGGTCTGCAAAGGTCTACTCCAAGCGAACATCTGAAAGCAAAGGAGGTAATGGAGGTGGAGAGAACAGAGAAGGATGAACACCTCACCACTCCGCTTACTTTAGGCATTCCTGGTCTCCTCTCTTGGTGGTGGTAGTGTGTGCCCGCCCATTCTCCCCACAGGGGCGCGGCTTCTCCAGAACAAGGACAATTCTCCGATGCAGAGACTTCCTCCCCATGTGGACTTCTCTGTCAGCGTGACTCGTGTCAGCTGAGCTGGGCATTACTGCTCCTGCCACATGGTCACAGAATGCTGCAACTGGAAGGGACCACAGAGCTCACACAGACGCCCCGTTCATTTTTCAAACAGGGAAATAGGCCTGAGGATGAAATGACTTGCCCCAAGGTCAGAGGTCAAGGATTCCCAAACTACCAACTTCTCTACTCTGCAACTCTTCCAAGTTATTTGGCAGAAGGGAAAAGATACACTGATACATTTTTGCTCCATCTTAATTTTTAAATGAACCTCTCTTGCTCTAACTTGCCAGCCTGTGGGCTCTTATTACAGCTGGCCTTTGCCAAGCACTCATGGGCTATTCGCGGGCAAGATCTCATTCCGACCTCCCCGCAGTGCCCCAGGGAGCTGGTTTATCTTCATTTAGGGATGAACACACTTGCGCTTTGGGCACCAAGGAACCCTGCCCCAAATCACATATCTGGCAAGCAGCAGAGCCAGGACTCCAACTCAGAACAGACTCTGGGCCTGCCCAGCTCTTCCCAAGCCATGGGGCCGCTGCCTGGCATTCACGCCCCAGCAGGACAAGGTCTGGAAACTGCTTTAGCCCCAGTGCCCCCTCCCCAGGCAGGCCAGGAAGACTTGGAAGCTGACTCTCTTTACACTCAGACCTGCTGCCCTGGTGACTGCTGGCAAATCAGGTGGACTTAGCTGTACCAGGAGACATCCACATCTCACTCTACCTTCCCGTAAAGACAGTAGTTACCCCATACTTCCTTATGTCCTCTCTGCGTTCTCTTAAAATGCTCTGATTCAACTGCGAACGACTTTAGGGCAGGACAATGTTCTTTTTCAAATAGATAACACATGTGTTTGTGGTACAGAATTTAAAAGATGCAAAAGTAATCACCTAGTTACCTTCCCCAAGGCAACTGCTGGCATCAATTTTTTGTGTTTTCTTAGGAAGATAGTCTATTAAATACACACAAATAGCGTATTATCATTGTGCTTTCTAATGTATTTTGGAGACAGTTCTAAATCAGGGCATAGAGATGTTCTAGTATTATTATTATTTTTTAAGATTTTATTTTTAAGTAATCTCTATACCCAACATGCAGCTTGAACTTATGACCCTGAGATCAAGTCACACACTTCACTGATGAAGCCAGCCAGACTCCTGGTTCCATTATTTTTAATGGCTGAGCGGTATTTCACCATAAAGATGCACAAGAATAATGTATTATTTCATAATATAATCATTTCATTAGTCCCTCAATGGGTTTTGAAGTGATTTTTGGATCTTTTACTACAACAAATAACACTATAATGAATATCCTTGTACAGAAATCATTCCATAAGTGTGTGAAGACACCCGTGGAATACAGAATTATAAGTGGAACTGCTGGGTCAAACAATACAGCTGACCCTTGAATGACGTGGAAGTCAGTGGCACCAACCTCCCCACAGTCAAAAACCCATGTGTAGGGACGCCTGGGTGGCTCAGTCGGTTAAGTGGCTGCCTTTGGCTCAGGTCATGATCCCAGAGTCCTGGGATCGAGTCCCATATCGGGCTCCTTGCTCAGCAGAGAGCCTGCTTCTCTCTCTCCCTCTGCCTGCACTTTGCCTACTTGTGTTCTCTCTCTCTCTCTCTCTGTGTCTAAAAAATAAATAAAATCTAAAACAAAACAAAACAACAAAAAAACCCATGTGTAACTTTGGACCAGAAGCCTCACCAGTAACAAACAGTAGATTAACACTGGTTTTGTATGTTCTATGCATTATACATTATATTCTTACAATAAAGTAAGCTAGAGAAAAGAAAAACATTATTAAGAAAAATCAGAAGAAAGAGAAAATAGCCAAAAACATCTGTGTATAAGCAGACCTGGCCAGCACAGCTCAAACCTGTGTTGTTCAAGGACTAACTGCGCGGGCACCGTCATGAGGTCAGATACTGCCGGACAGCTCTGCGCAGCAGCTGTGCCTTTTACACTACCCCCAACACTGTGTGGGGTGCCCATCTCCCACTCACGTGTCCAGCGTACCTGTATCATATTGGTATGTGGTACCCTCACGATAAACGTGTATTAACTGTACGAGATCTCCTATGTTAACTCCAGAACCATTTCAAGACCAGCCCCCCCCCACCTTTTAATAATGAAATTAAGGCTAACAGTGGATAAACATCACAGTCGGTTGACCAGCAAGCAGATCTTCTCTAACCACCAGTCTAGGTCCAGCCTTGCTTCTGCCAACTTAACCTTGGTTGTTGCCTTTGGAGCTAGCGAACATTTGTAGGAGCAAGAGAAGGAGAGGCCAGCGGTACACACAGGTAAGGTAGAGGCCGGGCAAGGCCTCAACAGCGGAAATACCAAGCAGGTCAGGCAGAACAAGAAACCTCTGCCTTTCTCATGGACAAGGCAAATGTCAAAGAAAAAAAGCAAGTCCAGCCTAGTTGCCCTTCTCCCAAGTTCTTAAAGACTAGGAGAAAGCATTCTTTCTTGGAATGAATCTCTCAGGAACAGAGGTTTCTTGGTTATTAAATTACATTTAGAGTACGCAGACTAAGGACAGCTGACCGTGATCTTGGGAGACCACAGTCCAAACCCCAGGTTTATAAATGAGGTTCCTGAAGCCATGAGAGGCTAAATGAGTAACTGTCCCTAGGTCTCATATGATGAAGCAGAACCAAGGAGGGGTCATATGGTCAACCTAACACAAATTAGATTTTAAGGGGGACTTTCTACTGCAACGTCTATTACTTAGGACACAAGAAATATTAAGAATTACTCTGAAAACAGACCTTCACAAAACTGTTGTGTGGCACTGACTCATGCAGCCAAATTAATGGCCTATAAAACCCTGTTATTTGACCAATGTCTAACATGCCTTTTTCTGTGCAGGACTTTCCTTCCGCCACTCCCAAGCTCTAAATAGCTTCCTGAAGACTGCCCCTGTTCAACACAAGAGAGGTAAGCCGCTTCAGGCAGATCGTCTCTGCTACCACAACAAAAGCAACTCAGAATCAATGTGGACAGAGGGGACAGTGTTCCAAATCCCCAAATCCCAGAGATAAGGCCATGGACCCACTAAATGCACATTCCAAACTTGATGGAATCATCAAGGTTCACTGAGAACAAGTGCAGTCCAAGAGCTAGTTCTATACTATGTATGAGAAAGAAAGCCATTGAAGACAGCAGCCCATAACACAGTGCTTTAAGATCAGAAAGCTCTTTCACAAACATTTTTTTTTTTTAATGTCAAAGAGGGAGAGAGTGAGTGAACGAGCACATGTGCACGCCAGCGAGGGGCAAAGGGGTAGGGAAAGGGAGACGGAGAATCTTAAGCAGACTCTATGCCCAGGGTGGAGCCCACCTCGGGGCTCTCGATCTCACAGCCCTGAGATCATGACCCGGAGCCGAAATCGAGAGTCAGAAAGACTCCCCAACTGAGTCTCCCAAGCACCCCTCACGTGCGTTCTTACGTCATTTAATCCTCACGTTACTCTGTGTGAACATCAGCGGGATGAAGAAACTGAGGTTGAGAAGGGCTGCATGTCAAAGGTTGCATACTTGTCACCTGTGTTTTAGGCAGAAGCAGCCTCCTCTAATCTGATGGACATACTCATAAATCGAATCACCACCTGGTAAATCATAATGCCTCAAAATACAAATAAAATTCAGGTTCGCTCTAAGAGTGTTCCTTGTAGTTTGTGGTGGCTTCTTTCTTTCAATCAGTTTTTCTACCCTTGTAAAACAATACCATAAAACAGACCTAGACTTTTACCAAATGACCTAAGACAACCTACCTAAAGAATAAATACATGAAGTCAAGCTCTTAGCCTTTTTCTCAAGGACAAAAGCTGTGGTCTGGTTTAAAATCCTCTGGCTTTGGGAACAGGACTTCTTAAAGTATGAAAGCTAGATGTGTGGAGGTTTCCAAAGTAAATGTTCACACAAAGCATGGGAATTATTTTTACCTTATTACTATTCCCCCATGACTATCATTATACAGCCCAACAAAAACACATGTCAAACCCGAAATCGACCATCCTGTCCACTGGTAGGCAAAGCAAAAAAATTATTTTTCCTTACCATGGAAAATAATTTCTTCTGAAAAGCCTTTTCTTCAGACTGCAGCTGGGGAAGTTTAAGTTCTTTGCAGCCCTTTCCAAGGCCAACCAAACCACAGACCCAAGGCAGTAAGTAGGCTATCAAGAACACCGGTTTCCAGTCCCCATCTAGTCCTGCCATTTAACCGTATGTTTTAGCCCCGGGTTCTTCCTCTGACAAAGGACAAGCCTGGGTTAGGTAACTCCTAAGATCCCTTCCTCTAAATACCTCTGACTGTATGATGTCCAAAATGTAAGTCTGAAATCTAATTTTGAATTTTAAGACAAGCTAATTTTAGCTATCTGTAATAGATGCTCTAAAGCAGTACTGTCCAACAGAAAAATAATGCAAGCCACCTGTATCATTTAAAAACTCGGCGGGGGGGCACCTGGGCAGTTCAGTGGGTTAAGCCTCTGCCTTCAACTCAGGTCATGATCTCAGGGTCCTGGGATAGAGCCCCGCATCCAGGCTCTCTGCTCAGCAGGAAGCCTGCTTCCCCCTCTCTCTCTGCCTGCCTCTCTGCCTACTTGTGATCTGTCTCTGTCAAATAAATAAAAGAATCTTATTAAAAAAAATAAAAATTTTTAGTAGCCTTAGTGAAAAGACAAAAAAAAAAGGTGAATTTAATTTTAACAAGATATTTAATCCAATAAATTAAAAAAATCATTTTAACACATAACCAAAAATTTAAAATTATCAGTGAGGTATCAGACGTGGAGAGCACACTCAATATCCACTACAACAGATCTCATGGTCATGACCACATCACGTGTAGTGCACTCCCAGAATAAAAGTAACAAAAAATCTTAACACCATTTCTGTTCTAAAATTTTTTTTTTTAGTTAAGCTTAAAGTAAAATCCACTGAAATTAAAAATTCAGTTTCTACGTTGCATTAGTCCCATTTCAAGGGCTCAGAAGTGACAAGCTGGTTAATGATGGGGCACAGCTCAGAGGGAACTTAACAAAGTCAGCCCTCCACACTCCTATGGGAAAAATTATAGTGAGCCAACTCTTCTGTTTTGCAAATTTCTTCCTGAGGATACAATGGGAGCATTAAGTCTTCCAAACTTCACTAGGTAGTACTTATGCCGCTAGCAATTATTTGTAAAAAGCTACTACAGCGACCTGCAAGCGCCAGTGTGACTCTGAATGCCTAACGGGGCTCTTAATGACTGACTGGACCTTGATGGTCCCTCAGCACTTGTCTAGTCCAGATGCCACACAAATACCAGACTATTGCAAAGGTCATCGGAAGAATGGGGGAGACACAGGGGGCTTAGGTGATGGGGAAGCACTATCTGTTCCAACTAAGGATATGAATTACCGCTGAGCTGGCAAACTATTTCAGCTACTTTCAGATGCAAACGTTTGAGGACGCACAATACCCACTGTTGTTGCCAACCGCCAGGCAGCAAGCTGGACCTCTTGGAGAAAAATTGTAATTAGTGTACATACCCTATTTCATGCTCTTAAGATCTGTACAGAAATCTTTTATCTTCCTTAATGTAAATCTTTTCAATTAACTTGTTAAATGAATATGTAAAGTCAAGGGTTACCTGGTGAGCCTCCACATTAAGATTTGAGAATGAAAGATCACTGTGCCATAGGATTCCAAATCCAGATAAAGAGAGGTATGACGCAATCGAAGTCATACTAATGATGATGCCTACCCTTTACTGTGCACTTTCCATGTACTTGACACTTCTGCAAGTACTTGTGTCTATTATCTCATTTACTCACACCAAGCTGCAAGGTCGGTAGTATAATAATCATCCCCTTTTGGAGCAAGGAAACTGAAGCAAAAGACCCCCATCTCTTAGATGACCATGAGATCCAACCCAGGTCAGAATAAGCTAGGCTTCTGCTGTTAACTAACTGCAGAGAGTAGCTTGGACCTGGCCACCTGGCCTCACTGTGCCACCCCTATCAGGAGTAACTGGGACACTAAGACTAGCCTCACAGAGTTGTTTTCTGTAGGAGAAAAAAAAAAGTATGTAATGCCCCTTAAAAATATAAAGGACAACCAGGGCTGAGTCATTAAAGCTGTTAATAAGTTCAACTCCTGTTGCGATATCAAATGAACATGAAAAGCCTCTAATTTTTAGGCTTCTGGGTCTAACTACTACATAAAAAATAGAAGGTGAGGTCATAATTTATTTATGTACAGACATCTGTATGGCAACATCAAAGGGTAGTGAGTATAAGACAGTTTCAGCTGTGTCATCTCCCCTCAAGGGTTTTCTAGAAGGTCTTCTTTCCCTTTACCATTCTATTCCTTAAGGCCAGTTACTCAGGGGTAGCTATTACAAAAGCAACATTTCAGTCCTGAAAGACTCAAAGAAGGAGTAGGATTGGGAAGAGGACAAGGTTGCAGGATCAGCTCAGTTCATGTTTGCATATGGCCTTGTACTAATACACTTCTATTCCCCAAACTCTTTCTGTTCGTTCAATTTGCCTGTGGACACTGCTTCTTTTCCAGACCCAGAACCCCAGAGTAAGCAATTCTGCCACGAGTGAAGGAGTCGGTCTGGCAAGGAGTTCAATGAGATGGCTTATCTATCCGCATCACTACAGGGAATCTGGCAGAAAGGCTGCAGGGTCCCCCAGGGGAGACCAGGGCAGCAGGAGGCCCTCTATGGTTCCAGGGCACTTGTGAGGTCTTGCCACGGACTGGTTTTCTGTCTCTGAGACTTCAGTGCCCAAGATGAGGGACATGCACAAGGAAGACCACAGGAGAATGTTTACAGCAAAGAGCAAAAAGGGGCATGAATGTTCATGCCACTACACAGCTAGAATTCAAGGAGGGTTTTTTTTTTTTTTCTTTCAGGTGTGCTCAAGAAATCTGAGCCCCCCCAACATCAATCATCCCTGACCGGGAAGAGACACAATCGTGGTAACAGTAAGCAAGCACAGCCACTGTTTGTTGAAGGTGTGCAGGGGGCTCGCTCTCGGGCTGGTTCTTTTCTGGCTTAACTGTAAGAGCGCCAGGGTCAGGGTCCTCTCCGTTCTACTGATGAGGAAACTGAAGTACGTGCCACTGGAATATCCCGTAGCTTTGCCTCTTGAGGCCTCGGTTCTCTGCCTGCAAGACAGGGATCATGTCCACCTCACAGGGCAGAATCAAGAGTGCACAGGAGGCGATCAGTGTGCTGAAGCTTGAGCACCCTGCCCAGCACTGGGGAGAGCCCGAAAGACCGCAGCTGCCACCACTGGTATTGTTAGATGCCCCCTCTGTTGGCTTGGGGCTCACAAGCAAAACACGCGGGGGGAGGACAAAAGGGAAGATATTGTCTGTTTTTCTTCTCTGGGGTGACTACTGCTCATCACTAGGCTTGGAAGCCAAGGATGAGACTGTAACAGCTGAATAAAGGCCATAAGAGTGAATCAATCTTAGAGGAGGGCCCGAAGAAACAAAGTCCCTCTGTGCCACCTTGGAGAAGAAAACAGAGCCATCCCTCCAGCAAAGCTGCAACTTCTGGCTCCTCCTCCCTCCCTTCCCATCAGGGGAATGAATACAGTGGCAAACGCTTTCTCTTACAACACTGGAACAGCAGGGTGTGCGAGCTTGAGTTTGGATGAGTTTGGCTGTTGGTCCCGACGTGGGTGGACCATGGGTTTGTGACTGGCTGGGCGCGCGGGTCCCGCGAGGAGGAAGCTGGTCCAGAATGGCTACCCTGATCTTTGTTGATAAGGAAAATGGAGAACCAGGCACCTGTGTGGCTCCCAAGGATGGGCTGAAGCTGGGGTCGAGGCCTCCAGTCAAAGCTTTAGATGGGAGATCTCAGGTTTCAACACCACGGGTAGGCAAAATGTTTGATGCTCAAGCAGCCGTACCTAGAGTTGCCAGAAAGGCTTTGGGAACGGTCAACAGAGCCACAGAAAATTCAGTAAAGACTAGTGGACCTCTCAAACAGAAGCAGCCAACCTTCTCTGCCAAAAAGGTGACTGAGAAGACTGTCAAAGCAAAAAGCTCTGTTCCTGCCTCTGATGACACCTACCCAGAAATAGAAAAATTCTTTCCCTTCAATCCTTTAGATTTTGAGAGTTTCGACCTGCCTGAAGAACACCAGATTGCACACCTCCCCTTGAATGGAGTGCCTCTCATGATCCTTGATGAGGAGAGGGAGCTTGAAAAGCTGTTACACCTGGGCCCCCCTTCACCTCTGAAGATACCCTCTCCACCATGGAAGTCTAATCTGTTGCAGTCTCCAAATGTTCTGTCGACCCTGGATGTTGAATTGCCACCTGTTTGCTATGACTTAGATATTTAAACTACTTAGCGTTTAATAGTTTGTATGTTTTGTATTAATAAAGCAACTCTTTAACAGAAAAAAAAAAAAAACGGGCCTCCAGCCCATCCCTCTTCTGATTCATGGGCCATAACAACTTCCTGTCCACATCCAACTCACGTGTCTTGCCCTTTTCAAAGCCTGTGATTTTGAGCTCTGTACAAAAAACCTGAAACAGCACCTGTGGGAACTGTAGGACTCTCTACAGTCAGCCCCAGATTAACCTTTTCACCCCTAGTGACCCAATCGGTTGCCAGAGCATAGCTCCTGCCTGCACCCTTCCTGAGGCTTCCAACAGAAGTGTGAGCCAAAGAAATATGACTGACTTAAAACAACAAAAACTAGTTAAAACGCTACCTCCTCCAGGATGTCGCCTCTGAGTACCCCAGTTGGAAATAACATTTTCTCCTCTGTACTGTCACAGAACTGTCACACGTCACCATGAGCTCGTATAAATACCAAGCTCATGGGGGGCAGGAACAGGCTTGCCCTCACTTTACTGAGCAACTACTACTACATGGACACTAGGCACGATGCCAGACACCAGAGTTATAAAAATGAATAAAAAACATTTTTTGGGATGCCTGGGTGGCTCAGTTGGTTAAGCAGCTGCCTTCAGCTCAGGTCATGATCCCAGCGTCCTGACATCGAGTCCCACATCGGGCTCCTTGCTCGGCAGGGAGCCTGCTTCTCCCTCTGCCTCTGCTGCCACTCAGCCTGCCTGTGCTCGCTCCCTCTCTCTCTCTGGCAAATAAATAAATAAAATCTTAAACAAACAAACAAACACACATTTTTTGTCCCTGCCCTAGAGAAAGTCATACCATAAGCAGAGGGGACACAGATGTAAAGTAATTTATGCTCATGGATATGAAACATGTACAATCTAGGTTTACAAAGAGCAAAGGGATTGATTGGGAGGAGGGCTATTTGAACAGCAAAAGTCCTTCAAGAAGAGACAACACATTTGCTGTATTATCTTGGTATTATCTTACTGTATTATCTATTAATTTCATGCCCTGGAAGTTCCTAGGGTGTGTAAGTACCTAATAAATATTTGTGGAATGAGTTAAGTACTCATTTAGGCTCAGGATTCAGTATTTTAACTGAATACCTAAGGCATCTGGGATCAAAGAATTCTAATTATTTAAATAATTAAATAACAAAGATACCATGTTTGATATCAGTTATGACCCAACTACTAGCCACAGAAAAATTATTTAATTATTAAATTCACTTCATAGTTACCAATACTTCAAATTACTCCTTGGGTGCTCTATTAAAAACAATGTATCACACCTTAAAAACTATAAACACCTCCCCCCTTCAAGTTAACCATATAATTGATTTTTTGTGGGAATCAACAAGATAGTATCTTCAAATATCCACCAAAGAATCTTGCAACCTGAGTAACACATCAGTCAACATAAATGCTAAGTGTATGTTCTTACAGGACAACAGTTATATCCCTCAGACTGACGGTCAAACACGGCAAACTCACTTGGCCCCCATATTCTGACTTTTTTCAAAGCATCGATCTATTACCATAAGGTCTTAACCTCTTCAACTATTCTATATGCAGTATTCAAGACTTCTTCACGAAGTCCCAGTAGAAATGGCAGTAAAGACCCAGAGAGATAATGGTACATGACCTTTAACTTCATCTTGAAAACTTGAAACAATGTGTAGTTTATCTTGTGAGGACAGGTTCCCTGCAGCTGTAGGCCTGAGAAATGGTAACTATCAGCAGGGGAAGGATTAGGGCATCAAATGACACTGAACTCTGTGTTAAGTGAACTGGACCCGACACTCGACCCGACACTCGACCGGAATAAATGAAATGTACTTGGCTTTCTCGTTTCTGGAGCTTTCATCACTTTCTCTATCACTCCCTTCTAGTTCGGAATAAAAGGTGTGAATACGCTGCCATCTGAGGAGATGGGGGCTTCCCTACAAAGAACAAGGGAAGGACCCATGGAGAGGCCCCTGATCCGCGGTTTCATTCTCCACCACTTTCAGTGACCTGCAGTCAACCAAGGTCCAGAGGCAGATGATCCTCTCTTGATGTATTGTCACAGGGTCAACAGCAGCCATAGCAAGGCCTACGTCATTCATTTCATCTCATTACGTGGGCATTTTATCATCTGACGTCTTCACAAGAAGAGTGAGTATAGTATAGTATTTTCAGAGACCACTTCTTAACTTTTATTACATTACATTGTTACAATTGTTCTATTTTTATCATGCTGTTGTCGTGCTCGCTTCGGCAGCACATATATCATGCTGTTGTTAATCTCTTACTGTGCCTAAATAATAAATTAAACTTTGTCCCAGGTATGTAGGTATAGGAAAATCATAGTATGTATAGGGTTTGGCACTATCTTGGGTTCAGGCATCCACTGGGGGTCCTGAACTTATCCCCACGGATAATAAGGGATTACTGTAATATCCTTAGCTTTCCTGGGAACAGTAACGTCCTAGCTTCAAAATAGCTCTAGAAGTTGGCGGATCACCGTGGTTCCAATGAGGCTGGGACTACCCCCGTGGAGCAATTGATCCTGGATGGGGATGAAGAACGGATTTTCTAGTTGTCACAATGGTGCTGAACATCCTGGCATGTGGGACAGTCCTCCACACCAAAGAGAAGTCCAGCCCCTGTGCCAGCAGCACTCACTCCTTCCGATAAACACTGAGCAAGATCCATGAGGTAGGGACACTGCCTTGATTCATCTTTGTAAAGGAGTCCCCCTCACTCTTGAGCACCTAACACAACACTCACAGTCATTAGACAAGCAAAGAAGAAATGGAAGGAAGGAGGAAAACAGGGAGGGGAGGACAGGGACTATGGGCATTCTAAATTCCTGTTCTGCCATTGGAAGGGCCATGGCCCTGGAGAAGTTACTTAATTAACCTCTTTGAATAGGTTTCCTCGTCTGTGAAATGGAGGTAATGGCTCTTATCACCATAGATTTATTGTCAAGATCAAGTAAGAGAACATGCCCAAGACTTACTACAGTGCTAGCAGGTGCTCAGTGATCGTTAGCTTCTCTTCCTTCCCTTCCCTACAAAATCGCTAGCTGTCTCTATTCAGATGTCTTGTAACATCAAAAGGCTGACTCTTTTTCACACCAGAAGTGAGTTAGTGAGTTGGTAAAAGGCGAACTGCAAAGAATAATTGTCCTCCCCGCCCCCACCCATTACCACCTTCACCAGCAATGCTGAAGAAAGGGAGAAGGATGAGCTATCTAGGGGAGTCATTTCTATTCCCATCTCTCTGCGCAAGAAAAGGCTTTATTAGGATCAATGAGAAAAGATGTGAGGTTCCCCAGCTCTCAAGATATTTTCCCCCTCCTTTCTGAACTCCCCAAGTTCAGGACCCAGAGGCCAAAGTCCTTCAGCAACACCAGAAGCAGCCCTAAGCGTAATCTATCCTGCCCTTGCATCCCAGGGACACCTCAAAGGGGAAAGAAGCACATGACCCAGCAACAATGGGGGCACTCCCCCAAACTGGGAACTCCCTGAGTGGAGACTGTGTCTGTCCTCCACAGGAATTTCTAAGACTACATTATGACTGAATTGCCCAGTGGTCACATATGTGCACTCAGCTAACTAGAAGGGGTACAGGAGGGGTGCTGGGGGGTGGGAGGGAGAGCTTTCATCTCAGGGCTGCCAGCTCCTGACATGGTGCCAACTTCTGGCTGCTCATCTCTGGGTTGTCTGCCCATCACCTAAAGAACTAATTTCCTATATTAAATTCCCTGCTTGAAATATCATGTGGTTTCTGGTTTCCTAAATTGAACTCTGGACTCCTTAACTTCTCCAAAAAGAGTTTTCTCAAGAACGACCCAAACCTGTATTATCAGGGTCATTACAAGAACTAAAGGTTATGAGTGTAAACAGCACAAGTAAATACTCGAAAATGCTCTCCCTGTCCTCACATAGAGAATCTAAGGGCAAGCTGCAAAGTAGTAAGATTTAGAAGATCTTCAGTTAAAAATTCCAGGTCCAGGACGCCTGGGTGGCTCAGTGGGTTAAGCCTCTGCCTTTGGCTAAGGTCATGATCCCAGGGGTCCTGGGATCGAGCCCCACATCGGGCTCTCTACTTGGCAGGGAGCCTACTTCCTCCTCTCTCTCTCTGTCGGCCTCTCTGCCTACTTGTGATCTCTGTCAAATAAATTTAAAAAAAAAAAAAAAAATTCCTCAGGAAGAATCCAAAAGGATTATATTCTCCCTGGGTTCATTAAAAGAAATCCCTTAAGCTAGTTTTCTTTTTCCTCCCAATCTCTTTCCCTTTCATGATAGAACCTTTCCCCCATGTCAAATAGAACCTGATATTTTCCTTCACAGAGTCATCATCCTATTCTCAATCCACTGCCCCAAGGATTCTCTCAAACACGCAGCTGGGTAAAGAATTTTCCAGCACAGGGGGCGCCTGGGTGGCTCAGTGGGTTAAAGCCTCTGCCTTCAGCTCAGGTCATGATCCCAGGGTCCTGGGATCGAGCCTCACATCCGGCTCTCTGCTCCTGGGAGAGCCTGCTTTTTCCTCTCTCTCTGCCTGCTTTTGATCTCTCTCTGTCGAATAGGTAAAATCTTAAAAAAAAAAAAAAAAAAAAAGAATTTGCCAGCACAGGGTGAGCCTTTGTCTCTGGAGGAGGGGAAAAAAAAAAGCCTGAATTCACAGAATGGTTCTTATTCTTGGTCCTCATCTCAGCCTGGGAACCAGCAGAAAAACACACAGGCCAGGGCCCACAGCTAGCACAATGTAAACCAGCCCCTGTCCTTTGGGGCTGTTCTCTCAATGTATATTTTAATTATGTTTCATTGAGACTTACCAAGAACAAAAACAACTTCAAATTTTTCCCTACTTCAATTAAAAAATACAGTTTTTGTTTTGGGTGGTTTTCATTACCAGAATTTTAATGTTAATACTTTTTATTTTCCCCTGTATCAAAAAATTCAAGGCTCCTCAACACTGCAGACACAGCAGCAAGACTCCCCGATCAATTCAATACTATAAAACAGAGCAGCAAAAAGGTCAAACCTCAAGCTCCTATAGAAGCAGCAGCATTCTACAGAACACTACGGTTCACTGTGTGTCATACCTGTGTTCCAGTTCTGTTCACAGAAAGCAACAAAACACCATATTCCTTCTCCCCTGGATTCTAATTCCGCAGACTGGAATAGGCCGGCTTCTACATGCATGTGTGTTATTTTGTGCAGAGGCTGGAGCGCGCTGCCTGTTCCCACCCCGTCCGCCAGGCGGGGCTACGCCAGCTTCAGAAGGCCCCGAACCACCTTCAGTTCTCCCAGGGGGTACTCCTGTGCCATTTAACACTCGCAAATGATACAGAAATTAGCCTCAGTTTTCAAAGACGTACAGCAGAAAGCTATTCAGCTAAGTACATCTTGCAGCCACTGAGGTAGAAATATAAAGTAGACTTCACCAGGCAGAACACAGGGAGTCAAAAAAATGAATTGCTAAAAGCTGCCTTGTAGATTTAAGGTTTTTGTTCTTTTTAAATAGGATAATGAGGCCAAGGAATGCAGAGCAAGGAACTTCCTGGAATAAAGCAAAGTCTGTCCTGACCGCCAGGCTCCCCAGCATGTACCCAAGCACACAGCCCTCACTGCCTTTTCTGTGCGAGTCCCAATCACAGGTCACGTTCCCCACCAAGGACAGGAAAATTCTGACCCACTTGGAGAAAACGTTTTGATAACAAAATCGCCACCCAAATCAACTTCAAGAGCTTAAAGAGCTCAAGTTATATATACTGAATTTCAAACATTTTGCCAGGCATCTTAAAAGAGTTCCCAGATTTAGGTGTAACCTTAGGTTGTGAAGGTCAGTGATCAAATATAAAACCACTTCTTTTCATGGATTTAAGACAGACATTCGAATACCCTATCTTCGATGGGTACCAAGACCTGAGCTTGGGGCTCTAGGGCATTGGTTCATAAACCTGACTGCATACTGGAATCCCTTTTCAGAAGCTTTAAAAACAAAAACGAAACAAAAACTTGCTGCCTGGGTCCCATCATCACAGACTTTTCATTTAATGAGGGATAAGGCCTGGGGGCGCCTGGGTGGCTCAGTGGGTTAAGCCGCTGCCTTCGGCTCAGGTCATGATCTCAGGGTCCCACATCAGGCTCTCTGCTCAGCAGGGAGCCTGCTTCCCTCTCTCTCTCTCTGCCTGCCTCTCTGTCTACTGTGAACTCTCTCTGTCAAATAAATAAATAAAATCTTTTAAAAAAAAAAGAGGGATAAGGCCTGGATGTCAGTATTTTGAAATACTGATGGTGATTCTACCAGACAACAGAATTTAAGAACCACTGTTGCAGGGAACAAAAAGAAACAGGTAAAGTAGAAACAACCCAAAAGCCCATCAACTGATGATTAGATAAATTAAATGGGGGGTATCCATACAGTAGAATAGTACTCTGCAACAGAAAGAAATGAAGTCCTGTGCAACCCCATGGTCGGACTTTATAAACACATCAACTGAAAGAAGCCAATCACACAAAATGGTATGATTTCATTTATACGCTATATCCAGAATAGACGACTCCACTGAGACTGGGATGGCTGCATGGTTACCCGGGACTAAGGGAGCTGAAGAGAAATGGGGAGTTACTGCTAGTAAGTACAGGCTTTCTTTCTAGGGTGATGAGAATGTTCTAAAATTGACTGTGGTGATGGCTCCACAACTCTGAACACACTAAGTCACTGAATTTGTTATAATGGGTGGAATATACGGCATGGGAATTCTAGCTCAAAACGCTGTTCTTAAAAAAAAAAAGGACACAAATATAAATTCTATGCCCAGCTTTTAATGAATTTACAATCTAGGTGTACAGGGGAAAGAAAAAGAAACACAGTCAAGACAAGTATCAGAGATTTTTAAAAGCAATTTAATAAAATTGCTAACAGAAAATAAGAAGTCTAGGTTCAGGCTTCAAAGCCAAAATGATTCGATTTTTTTCTTTTCTTATACAATCATTCTTCACTTACTTAAAAAAAACAAAATAAAACAAAGGCAATGGAGAGCTCAGATCTGGCCACTATACTGTTCCTCCGGCCCCAAAGTCTCCATTTCCAGGCTTGTGAGAAAGGAGTGACTACTTAGCTTTGCCAAGGAATTTTTTTTAATCCTCCAGAACACAGGCTCTTGATGGGATTATAATGAGTCTCAAGAGTCAGTTATCAACAGGACCATTGAAAGATGGACTTGGTGATCTAAATCCTTCTCCTGTCCTAGATTTCTCTTTACCACCAGAGTTTAGGCCAAATAAATTTACATGCTTACATACACAGCAACTCTCATATATGTGGCTTTATGACACAAAGGTATTATAGGTCACATGCAACAAAGATGACTGGTTAAAAGTGCCTTCTACACTAAGAGTTCCTAAAATCCTTCTTTTTCTTCATCTTCTTCTTCTTCTTCTTCTTTTTTATAAAGTAATCTCTACACCCAACGTAGGGATCAAACTCATGACCCTGAGAGCCAGAGTTGTATGCTCTACCAACTGAGGCAGCCAGGTGCCCTCTTCCTAAAATTTTTAATAGTTAAACAGTTTTTTGTAGCAGGGGCTGACCCACAGAAAACTCCCAACTTTAGGCAGAATGGAATTCTGTTTAGCAGTCTTGATTTTTTGAGGGGGGTGTCCATGTGTATGGGAGGTTAGTGTAAGAACACCATTTACCCCCTCCAATACTGTTTGAGAATGTAAATATTATTAACTTGAATGTATTTTTGCTTTTGTTTCAAACAAGAAAACATACCATTACCAACTGAGCAATTGAAAAAGCCTTGGCCTGTATCTTAGAGCTGTTTAAACATTTGTTGGAGCATATTTAAAAGCAGGTGACAGGGGCGCCTGGGTGGCCCAGTGGGTTAAGCTCTGCCTTCCGCTCAGGTCATGATCTCAGAGTCCTGGGAACCAGCCCCACATCAGGCTCTCTGCTCAGCAGGGAGCCTGCTTCCCCGCCTCCCCTTCCCCATCCCCTGCCTACTGCTTTGCCTACCTGTGATCTCTCTCTGTCAAATAAATAAAATCTTAAAAAAAAAAAAACTAAAAGCAGGTGGCAGTGAAATCTTAGTAACCCCTAGAAATAGTATTACCAAAATATAAATTCTTTTCTCCATATTACAGTAAATTTAAAACAAACATACAGCCAAAGGTAAAGGAGGCAGGCCAAATACTGCATTTAGGAAACCTCTGTTCCTGTATCTTGGTGTGCAGCAGATTTCAGCAAACCTTCATAGTGCCTGGACCATGATCCACTCAATGGCAGCAGCATCCTTAATTAGATGAATAAGACAATAATTCTGAAAGTCCCTTGTTTAACAATAAAGACTAAGAAATAATATATTTAATTTTGAAATGTACTAACTCAAAACCCTAATTTAAGCTTCAACAAGACAGATGGGAGCTCTTATGCTTGCTTCAGTTCAGAAATGCCCCAAACAAGAGACCCGTGCTTAACTTGAGCCAACAAGTTTCTCCTAGACATTTTCCACTCAGATTCTCCCCATCCTACCCACTGACCTTCAACCTAGCTCAACCCTGTCTCTCCCACTCTTCGCCATACTATGTATCTTCACTATCAAATTTATTTTTGACTACTACTTGAAAACAAAAAAAGCCAATGGAACAGGAGAATATACCAACTAACTAGACGAATAAAGGTAAACAAAAAGTCTGGAGCTAACAGGTTTAGTTAAGAAAAAGGAAAATGGTCCCTGAAGAATGTGATGTCTTAACGCCAATCCTATCCTTAATCTGGAACACTGCTGAGATCCCAGAATTTTGGGGTGGTCCTGGGGTGCCTGGCTGGTTCACTATAGCATGAGACTCTTGAGCCCGGAGTTTTGAGTTTGACCCCAAGCTGAGCACAGAGAGAACTTAAAAATAAATCTAGAACAACAACAACAACAAAAAGGTCTTGCCTCTCTAAATTAAACCCCTCTAGGACTGTACCTTCCTTAAAAGGCCCCCATGCAGCAATTCCATTGACAGGCTATACTTACTCTCACTGTATTTAAGGTCCACCTGCCCTAATACACACACAGTTACTGAATTTCTTGTTAAGTGGAAAAGGTGCAGAGATCAATCTTTTTGATTCCTGCCTTTCCTTACCTGGGTTTTTCCTCAATTAATCCACTTTTAAAATAAAGTAGGAGCTTTTCCTTCTGTTTAAAGTTTAAGTGGTCCTGGTCTACTTTGGAAGCGGTGAGTAAAAGCCACTGGAGTCAGACTATGTAGGTTTGATTCCCATCTTCACCACTCGATAACAGTTGGGGCACCTCTGGTGTCTGGCTGGCTCAGTCAGAGGAGCGTGTGACTCTTGATTTCGGGATCATGAGTTTGAGCCCCATACTGGGAGCAGGGATTATGTAAATAAACAGATGAATTAATTTTAAAAAATAGTTGGGGCACTTTAAGCAGGACTCTTGGCCCATTTACTCCCCCTGGAAACTTGAGATAATAGTATTTCCCATGGGGTTAGTGCGGAATTATGCATGTGAAGCAATTATTGCAGCGCCTGGCACGAACGAAGTGCCCAATAATTCATCTAGTATCATCTTAATGCCAAATTCTTCCTGCACCCAGGAGTTTGCACTGAAAAATTAACCCCAGATCAAGGACAAATTAAAGAGAAAATATTATTTATGCAAAACCCCCTTTAAATTATGCCCAGCCAGTAGGTAGGCAATTTCCAGAAAGATGTGCTTACAGTCCACAGAGGGGTTCTTTTCTACATAGCTCTGAAGGATATTTCATCCTGAATGAAAGTCAGTATTGAAAAAAAATAGTCTATTTGGCTTTCAACTCATCCCGGTAATCTTAAAGACAGTTCTTTTTCTCAGTATTGTTTATAAAAACCCAAGTTAATGAGAAAGAAACATGCCAAAAGGCCCAAGTTATTTTTAATGCAGAAAAACTATTGTGAACTGTGTATTTATTCTCCAACATGCGGCTTTTATAATCTCTCAAAAGTCTAAAAAGTCGTATTTTAAAAAGTCAAGGTGTTCTTTGCTCAACATTCATTCAGATGAGAGGCCTGTCCTATTTTTCTTTTTAAAAATAATCTTATCAGTCTAGTCCAAGATCAACTTCATCCCTTCTTAAAAGTACTTTAACTCCCCAAGACACCCTTGGAAAGGGTAATGGATGGTTCCTTCCACTTAATGGAAATACAGAATCTAAGGCTCTCCATACTACCCTGTTTATCAACATCTCCTCCCAGAATGAGAGATTGTATCCTAATACCACCTCACACCTGCAATTTCTTTGACAGAGGTCAGAATCTATTTTGACTCCATGGAAATCTTTCCAGAATACCAAAAATTATTTAAGATCAAACAGATTCTAAATTTTACTCCATTTTTTTCATAGCCTTCAGATATGAAAATTATGTCTGATTAAAGGTGGAAAAGTAGTTACCTTATCAAATAAAACTGTATATTCACTTTTAAAAGAGAAAGCAGTACACATGCTTTTTGAGCTTTTGTATGCGTGGAATATTAAATCACACAGTTCTTTACCACATTATTTAAGAATAACAGAGGACTCTAGGCTACAGTTTAGAAAAGCAAAAGTCCATTAGCCTCATATCCTCTGATCCTGAAGACTACTATATAAACGGCTACACAGCTATATGAATACTGTTGAATAGTAGCTAAATTGAAAAGCACAATTTACTTCATACTCGTGGGAGTTGGGGGAATACGATCCTAATCATTACTGGGAGAAAGTTCAAGGTAAACAGCTTCAAAGAAAAAAGCACAATAAATTATCAAAAACTTAAAATCTTACTTTAAATCTTCAAGATAAATGTAAAGCTTCACAGATAATAATATAAACATACGCTCTTACTGCACTTTTTACGTTACACATTTCCTTGAACCAAGTATTTTTTCCTAAGGAACCAATTACCAAAAACAGTTTCAAGTATAAATTATCTACTCCTTTAAAAGTCCCTACAAAGTATGAACAGAAACTTTTCACTTTTACAACAATTTACAAAACTTGTTAGGAAAACACTATGAAACACAAGTGTCCCTTCCCTCTGCCTTAGCGAAAGAAGCAACATGCTAAGAAATCGAGGCAAATTATTAAAAAACAGAGAAACTACATAAAGCATCCAAGGAAGAAATAGTTTATGATAGCAGAAATTTTACTAACAACCTAAAATCAAGAGAATTTCTAATCTACACTTGAAACTCTTACCCTTGACAGCACAGAACAGAATATCCTGCTTTACACATTTTGTAACTGCAATTCTGAAACGTTAAATCCAAAGACAAAGCCGCCCTGGGGAAAATAACAATTGCGCAACAGATCAACAGCTCCAACTTGTCCCTTGGCCCTGGCGCGGAAAGGTTTGCACGCTATAAAGCAGGAAAGGGCCAACCAAGGGCCGCCGTGACAGCCAACCGGCCACTCTCATGGAGGCCGAGTCCACGCACGCGGCGTGCGCCACTGGGAGGCACCGCGCGGGGATCGAGCTGGGGCGCGGCGGCATCCGACCTCAGTCCGCCGCCTCGCCCCCCATTTACCGCCCCGTTGCCAGGGGATGACCTCGGATCTGCGAGTCCGAACTTTTTCCACTACTCGAGCGAGCGCGCAGGGCCGCTACGGCCGCCGCACGTCGGGGCATCAGAGCGCGCCCGGCACTTTGTGACCTCTTCCCTCCCCCACCCTGGGGGCTGGGCTTTCTCGCTAGGCTGCCTACCAGCGATCCGACAGACAGACCGACGGATTGCTCTGGAAAGGAGCGCTCTTGGACGGCTCAGCGAGTGGGCGCGCAGCGTCACAGTCCGCTCCCACCGAGGCCGTGGATGGGGGCGGCGGCAGAGCGGGGGCTCCGGGTCCCAGTCCGGAGGGGACCTCAACTCCCCCGAGAGCGGCCCCGTGACTAGGCACATTTTTGCCGGCTCCGAGGCGGAGGAGCAGCGCAGCCCCGGAAGGGCCGGGCCGCGCCGGCTCAGACCGCCGGCGTCCGCCCCCTCCTCCAGCCCAGCCACCTCTAACTCCGGGGGCCAGCTGGGGCTCCGGAGTCCCAGCTTCGGAAGCTGGGGACGCGCGGCTAGCGAGGCCCCTACGCCCGAGAACGAAGCCTCCAGGCCTCCACCCATCCACCCTTCGGGGGCCGCACCCCCTACTCCCCTCGCTGCCCCTTGGGTCCTCGTGGCCCTCGGAGGTCTCGCTCCTCTCCTGACCCGGGCCCGGCGCAAACGCAGCGGCTCTACTGTGCGGCCGCTGCAATCCGGACTCCGGCGGTAGACGGGAGACACCGGCTGCGGCTGTCCCCGCCCGGTCCGCGGCTCCCTCACTTCCCTGCCCCCGTCCGGGCACCACCGCGGGGCTCCCAGGGTCTGGGCAGCACCTGCTGGGACGGCAGTCCGGGCGGCGGTAGCTCCAAGTCCATCATGATGAGCTGGTGACCGTGCTCTGGCGCTTCCCGACGGCGGCTGTGTCCCAGTTGCCGAGGCGCGGCGCGGACCGGGCGGCGGCGGCGGCGGCGGCGGCGGCAGCGGCCGTAGCTCCTCCAGGATCCCCGGCACTCGCTATTCCGCGACACGGCCCGAGAGGCCAGTCGGGATGTTGCCCCGCTCCGCCTCCCGCCCCCCCGAGGGCGGGGCGAGAGCCCGGGTCCTTCCTTCCCGGGCTGGCGGCGTAGGCCGAGTTTCCGAAAATCCCCCACCCCCGCTCCAGCTGACGCAAGAAGCTCGCTGGCCGCGGGTGGCGAGGGGTGGGGGTGTCCTTGGGGTCGGCCGTGGGTGGCCGGGGGCAGCCATGGGTGGCCACGGGCGGGCGGGGTGCCCGGAAGAGGGTTGTATTAGCTCTCCGCCTCCTGAGCTCAAACCCTTCTCCCCCCGCAAGTAAAACCTAGGCTTTCGGCCCGCGAGATTAAGAGTTGTTTGCCGAAGGTCGCTCGGATTCGGGCGCTTTGAAACAGTTTAAACAGTTGGAACAAACACGCCTGGAGACCCGGCAGAGGCGCCGGTAACCGAGTTGCGCCTCCCTGATTTGGAAATGCAGAACCTTGCCGGACTTTATCTCACTCCTCCGCTCGAGAGTGGCGCCAGTCCTGGGGGCTGGGGCTAGAGGTCTGGACCCAAGCCGTGCGCAACGCGGACTGCCCTCTCGCCCTCGGTCCCCTCCGGGGTGGGGGCCAGCGGGACTCGCCCAGGGCAGATCTGGACCGCGCGGGGATCTCGTGCTCGCAGTCACCCTGAACGCCCTCTGCTTACTCCCCCGCCCTGGCACTCCCGCTGGGCCCAGATCGCCAAGGGCATGTGGAGAGGTCTCTGGGTCGGGAGAGTGGTTGGTATGGCCTAGCAAGATTCCCACCAGAGCGCACACACCACACTACAGATGGCGTCTTTGAACATTGCAGTACTACAACATGCCGTAATCTCTACAAGTTTCTTTTCACGTACCCAGGGTAAAATTTTAAGAATAAAAATAAGAAAGACCAAGTTATAAAATAGTTTGGGTAGTATGGATCTGTCCTGTAAAAACATACGGTGTCTAGGGAAAAAAATAGTTCAACAAAACAGTAGTAACATCACGAATGATTTTTACCTTTCTCGTTATTTTAAGTAAATTTTAAGTCTACAATGAATACGTATTACCTTTTACGTTAAAAGCGATTATTTAAAAAGTAATCATTGTCCACGAAAAAACTTCAATTATTTGAAAACAGGAATATTGTGAAATTTTGAGAGAAGAGATAAATGGTTTTGTTTTCTCTTATGCATCAACAATCTTTCTAACTCTTTAAGAACAATCTAGTTTCTAGTTTCTTGGAATTATGCAAAGCTGGGTGAAGTAGACAGTGTTGTTAGAAGTTTTACTATTTCATTCAAGAACCTGGCAGGGGAAAAAAAAAAAAAGCCTAACTATTGCAGATCAACGCCCGCCCCCCCCCCCCCCAAACTGCAAAGAACTTACCTTCTCTTGGTTGCGTAATTTGACACTCCCAGGATTTATCTGTAAATTTATATGTTCAAATATTCCTTGAGATAAATGAAGCTTAAATTAATTGCTTGTAATTGAAGGAAACGTCTTCAACTTGAATTAAACCTTTTCAGCTGTTATTTAAAAAGCCAGCAAAATGATCTGAACATTGAAAACAAGCTTAGGAGCAATTACTTAAAATGAACCTGACATGAAACAAGCAGAGACATAATGAAAAGACATTTCTGCATCAAAGAAGGGCACAGAAGTATATTGTTAACAATTCAAGTTACTTATTAAAACTACTCCATAGGAGAAAGTAGACAATGAACCCTGGAGGCAGGACATACCAGAGTCATATATGACACAGCTGCTGCCCTCAAGGAGTTAATAAAGTATTTGGTATTTCCTTGTTAAGCAACAAATTTCCATTGAGTTTAATGAATGAAATAACCTTTATTTTTCAAAACTGTAGTTGCTGGGAGTGTATTATTTTAGGCATCCCCAGAGTACATATTTTCAAAGGGAGGAGAATAATATGATAGCAGTCTAAACATGTTAAAGAAAATAAACATTAATGAAAGCTGCTTGGTTTTAAATGGTGATTCCACACAAGAAAAGGGAACCCTAGTCTCAGACCATCCATGTCAAAGAAGTTCCCAGATTTTGTAGACACTAAAATGACGTTGTCCTCATGTGAGAAGCTAGGCTCTTCCTTGTTCTGTAAACTTTCCTATTGTGCTGTGGGGGCACAGATAATATGCACTGAGAAACTGTGGAGGAACAGGAAGGAAAATGCTGGTTTTCTTCTGTCGGGGTGCCCTGGGAATCTTTACTGCCTGCTCCTGTAGCTAATAGTTAAAATTTCCCCCAATTTGTTTCACATGCTACTAAATCTTGCACATTTCCATTGATGTCTGAATTCTCTCCTGTCTATGGAAAAACAACCCTCCATATATGCTTCTAATGTTTCAGAATTATAATACTTTGTTCTAGAGTTATTATTAAAAAAATAAGCATTATTAAGTCTTCTGAGTACATAAAGTTTGTATAGTGGTGATGCAGTGACCCACTTATTTCACCTTCTCTGTGATCTAATCTGCCAAGTTTGACAAGGCTATGAAAGCACCTACTGCTTCAGAATCCTTTATCACCTTGAGGCGACTTCCCTTTTTTTTTTTTTTTCACTTTCTTTCTATTTTATTTTTATTTTTTAAAAAGATTTTATTTATTTATTTGACAGAGTGAAAGAGATCACAAGTAGGCAGAGAGGCAGGCAAAGAGAGAGGGGAAGCAGGCTCTCCGCTGAGCAGAAAGCCCGATGAGGAGCTCGATCCCAGGACCCTGGGATCATGACCTGAGCCAAAGGCAGAGGCTTAACCCACTGAGCCACCCAGGCGCCCTATTTTTATTTTATTTTTTTAAGATTTTATTTATTTATTTGTGAGAGATCACAAGTAGGCGGAGAGGCAGGCAGAGAGAGAGGGGAAGCAGCCTCCCTGCTAAGCAGAGAGCCCGAGATTTGGATAGTGGTGATGGTGATCCAAGCAGAGAACAGAGGCTTAACCCACTGAACCACCCAAGCGCCCCTTCACTTTCTTTTTAATTGTACTCTGTGTTTGAGCTAGAAAATATCTTTTGGAATTATAGTCAAAATTCTGAATTTGTCCAGCATACAGTTGGAGGATATTGGGTAACTAGGTTCCAAAAATGGCACCCAGTGAATCACCCCTCCTCATATTGATATGCTTGTATAGTCCCCCTACATTGAATCAAGACTGGCCCTGAGTTGCTTTGACTTATGGAAAGAGGGTGAAACTGATACTATGCCAGGTCTCTGCCCAAGTCATAAAGTCCTGAAATTTTAAATTTTCTACAAGAAGTCAGCCATCATGGAAGAAGTCTATCAGAAACCCTGGAGGAAAAGACTCCAGGTGGAGAGGAAGGCTATGTGAACCAAAGCACCAGACATGGAGTGAAAAAACCATCTTGGAGCCTTCTAGCCCACTTAATCAAGCCTCCAGTGAACTCCAGCCCCCAACTGCAATCTGACATCATCAATGAGAGACTCCAAGCAAGGCCTATAGAAGACTGCCTGGCTGTGCCTAATCAGCCCAGAGAATTGCAAGTTGTTTTCAGCCACTAAATTTTGGGGGTGGCTTGTTTCTCAGCAATAGATAGCAAAAAGCATATATTAAATATCAAAGGCAAGTTTTCTCCTGGCTGCCTTTTGTTTGTTCACCATCATTGGGGGCACATATAGGGATGGTATTTTGCAATTTAATAGAGTCTCAAACCCTTTGAAGCAAATTGACTTCCCTGTGAGTGAGGAAGATATCTTTCCTATAAAATAGACTTGTTGCTACATAAAAAGTAAGTCACTTTCTCACAGCATACATCAGTATCATACCATTAGATAGATGATGGTGGATGATGAGATATTCTTATCACAATACCCCTAAGGAACATAGACATTTCATCAATAATAGGTGGAGATATAAATGCATGTAGAAATTCTGACCCTCATAATGACCTCATTTATACCAGTTATGTAAGATTCTTGCTGAATATCTGCTGAGGGAATTTGAACTTCAGGAGCAGTGTGGCCAGTGAGCTCCTGTATAGCAGTATTCAAAGTAATCGGTGTATTAATTTCAAAACACACCCATAAGCTTGGTTCCTTGGCGTGCAAACCTCACTATGCAAACTACTGATACAAAGAGCTGTATATCTCCAAAGCCAGTTTTAACTTGTACAGTTTCCTGCTGATAATAGAAACAATGCTCTGCAGAAACTGCAATGCAGTGAGTGAAGAGAAAAACCCAGTTTAAAGAGTGCTTTTGAATTCTGTGTTGATACTTATATAAATATATATGCATAGGGAAAAAAAAAGACTGAACATATATGCTCCAAAATCTTAGTCATAATTATTCTTTCTTTAAAAAAATATTTTCTTTATTTATTTGAGAGAGAGTATGGGGGGAGAGGGGAGGGGGAGGAAGAAGCAGGCTCCCAGCTAAGGAGGGAGCCCAATGTTGGGCTCTATCCCAGGACCCTTGGATCAGGTTGAGCCCCTGGGATCATGACCTGAGCCAAAGACAGATGCTTACCCAACTGAGCCGCCCAGGCGCCCCAATCACAAATATTCTGATTAGATTACTTACGGTTTTTTCCCCCCTCATTTTTGTCTGTCTATATTTTCCTAAATAAATGCCCACTACTTTTATAATAATAAGCAAAAAAAAGTGGGGGTGGGGTATGGGGTAGAGGAGGAACACTTGCTTTTCTCACAAGCCACTAGGTCCATTTCATTTTCAAATTGAATTTTAACCACAAGCTTTGCAAATCTTTTCATTCTGTATCTACAGAATGGAGCCTGGAGAATTTGTCCACATCTTTAAGTGTGGTTGTGGTAAGGGTCTAAAGATCCTTTACTCTTTCAATCTACTCTTATCTTTGCTAAGTTTCACTCTGAATAGGAGTCCCCACACGAAGATGGAGTTCTGTGAGTACACTGAGGAGAGACTAAGAACCATAACTTCAGAATGATACATAACATTGCCATATTAAAAAAAATAGAGTACAGAAAAACACTTATACATAGAGCTATGTCTGGAAGATCAGTTACCAAATAGTAATAAGCGGTGTTGGGTATCAGATAATTTTCACTTTTATTTTGTACTTTTCTGCACTGTTCAAATTTTTACAGTAAACATTTTTAGAATTAGAGAAAAAAATGAAACTGTGTCTATTCTGGACAAACAAAAAGCTGAGTGCAATCATGGAAGAGCAAAGTATCCTCATGGACAGGACTTTCAGGCAAAGTCTTTAACACTCTCAGAGATTGGAATGTGAAAAAAAGAAGTAAGATTTGCCATGGTATTTGTCTTTTGGCGTTTGCTATTTCATAGATTCTCATTTTGGCCTTTGAGTAATAATCAGAATCAGAAAAACCTTTAAAGCTGACCAAAAGGTGGCAAGTACATTTTACTTTGATTACCAACTCTACAATGCTTTGTTGAGAATTCAGAAGCAGCTTCCCAGTTTGGTAGAAAAATTTCAGTGGTTGATTAATAATGTCTGCCCTGGGGTGGCCTGGGTGGCTCAGTGGGTTAAAGCCTCTATCTTTGGCTCAGGTCATGATCCCAGGGTCCTAGAATTGAGCCCGGCATTGGGCTCTCCACTCAGCGGGAAGCCTGCTTCCTCCTCTCTGTCTGCCTGCCTCTCTGCCTATTTGCGATCTCCGTCTGTCGAATAAGTAAATAAAAAATCTTCAAAAAAAAAAAAAAATGTCTGCCCTGGATACAGAATGACAGGAGTAGTAGCACATATTAGGTGTTTTTCCTCCCTGATCTAGCCCAACTTTTACATTTGAGAAAACTGAAGGGTGAAGTGATTACCAATGATCACAGAGCTAGCTATTGTGATCTAGCTAGCTAGCTATTGGCAGAGGCAGGAATGGAATAACATTTCCTGATCTTGCTAGTACATTCTTCTCATGCAACAAATTGCCCAGGACTTTCTTCCTTCCTTCCTTTCTTTCTTTCTTTCTGAGATTTTATTTCTTTTTCTTTTCTTTTTTTTTTTAATTTTAAAAAAGATTTATTTGTTTGCTATATGGAGAGAGAAAGCACAAGCAGGGGGAACAGGAGAGGAAGAAGCAAGCTTCCCACTGAGCAGGGAGCCTGATTTGGTACTTGATCTCAGGACACTGGATTCATGACCTGAGCTGAAGGCAGATGCTTAACCGTCTGAGCCACCCAGGTACCCTTGACTAGGACTTTTGAAGGCAAATTTGATATTGGACCAACCCTAAAGGGTTAGTTGTAAATTTTATTTATATCCTAGCACCTTATTTTTAGAGGAGATTAATAACCTAGTTTCTTAAAGATGATAATTATTTCATATATTTAAAAAATATTTTCTACAAATCATGGTGACGTGATTAGATTCAGTATTATAAGTCAGAGGGCTACAAAACAATGATGTGAGCTGCTCAAAACTCAAGAAAATTATTTTATGAGGCTGGCCAATTCTAAAGCCAGTCTCAGTCCACTCTAGGTCAGGTCTCTGTAGAGTCCCTTGGCTGTGCTCTATTTACTGAGAGTACTGACAGCAAGACTCCTTGGAGATGACATTTTTCCACGTTCTGTTTAATTAGTTCCCCATAGACAGAATGATAAAATATTTTTCATTAGAGAGAAAACTTGTAAACAAATATGAGAACAGGATTTCTACATGTAAGATCCTCAAAGTGAAGGGCAGGAAAAAACTAAATGAACTGTTGGCAACTTCAGCCTCTCTACCTAATGGTAGGGTTTTTTTGTTTTTCTGTTTTAATGAAAAGGTCTAAGAGCATTGGTATCAAATGTACTGACAAGAATATATACTATTATAATCTTTGCACTTCTTCTAATAAATTAAATTCCTCTGGTTGTGTGCTTCTAAAAAACCTAATATGCAGTAACTTTGCTGCCAGTTTAAAGCTATCTTTCCTGGTAAGGTTTAGGTAACTGTTCATCACATTTCTTTCTTTTTTCTTCCTTCCTTCCTTTTCCTTCCTTTTTTTTTTTTTTTTTGGTTGTTGTTTGTCTTTTAAATATTTTGTTTGTTTATTTATTTATTTGAGAGAGGTAGAGCTAGAGGAGGGACAGAGGGAGAGGGAGAGAGAAAATCTCAAGCAGACTCCACGCTCAGCATGGAACCTGATGCAGGGCTTGAATTCACAATCCTCAGATCATGACCTGACAAAAATCAAGAGTCAGATGCTTAATCTGGGCCATTCAAGTGCCCCCATCACATTTCTTTCTCCTCATGAAAGATAAAATATTTCAGTATTCAGGGTTCATAAACTTTAAAAAGTTTGTGATGGTAAATGTATGAATTCACTTGCTTTTTAAAAATTGAGTTTTGGGTGGCTCAGTGGGTTAAAGCCTCTGCCTTCGGCTCAGGTCATGATCCCAGGGTCCTGGGATCGAACCCCACATCGGGCTCTCTTCTCAGCAGGGAGCCTGCTTCCCTTCCTCTCTCTCTGCCTGTCTCTCTGCCTACTTGTGATCTCTGTCTGTCAAATAAATAAATAAAAACTTAAAAAAAAAATTGAGTTTTTTGGGTGGCTCAGTGGGTCTGCTTGTCCCTCTCCTTCTGTCCCTTCCCCTGCTTGTGCTCTCTCTCAAATAGATATATAAAATCTCAAAATAAAGTAAAATAAGATTGAGTTTTGACTATGGGCTATGCACTTTACATGGATCATTTTATTTAATCCTCTCAGAAAACTAATGACATAGGTATATTATTATTTTTTTTAATTTTTATTTTTTTATCTGACAGAGAAAGAGAGAGAAAGAGCAAGCACAAGTAGGCAGAATGGCAGGCAAAGGGAGAGGGAGAAGAAAGCTCCTTGCAAGGAGCCTGATGTGGGGCCTTATCCCAGGACCCTGGGATCATGACCTGAGCCAAAGGCAGACGCTTAACTGACTGAGCCACCCAGGCGCCCTGACAGAGGTATATTATTACCTTCTCTAAAATGAGGAAACTGAGGCCTGGAGTGCTAGCTATCTTTTATCAATGGCCAAGTAATAAGTAGCTGAGCAGGTCACTTTGGTACTTAAGTCCTTAAGCATGAAAATTTGCTGCTTCCCTTGGATGTCAAAAAGAAAAAAAAAAAAATTGTTAACCAGGGAATTTGAGTAGAACTGTTTTCTGAAATGTTTTGTCAAAAAGTATCTAGGCAATTTAATCATTTAAAAAATAACAGTTGATGGGACTTTCTGTGCTGGGGGGTTGAGGGAAGACCCAGATGAATGAAATATAAATTCTACCCTCAAGGCTCTTAAGGTCCAGTAATGAAACATCAGAATTGCCCACAGCCAGGAAGTGGTGGATGCCACAGAAAGGGGCAGTGGATCTACCCAACCTAATGGCACAGGGTCAGGTTTGTCTCTTTATTTTTATGAAAAATTGACACAATGCTTTCCCCCCAAAAAAACAGTTTTAGGAAGTGCCTGGATGATTTAGTCAGTTGATTAACTGACTCTTGGTTTTGGTTTAGGTCATGGTCTCAATGTTGTGAGATTGAGCCCCATGCGTGGATGGAACTCTGTATGGGGCATGGAGCCTGCTTAAGATTCTCTTGCTCCCTCTTCCTCTCTTTTTGCCTCTCCCCTGCCCTTTAGGGAAAAGAACAAAGAAATTTTGCTGTTAGATAATCAAAGAGGAATTATGGGAAAAAATAACATTAACTATTGATTTAAATGACATAAAAATTCCAGAAAATAGAAAATAGGCATCTTAATGCAAATTTGAGTTTATAAAAAAAAGAAACTACAAAATACTAAGCTTTTACTTTCTACTGGTATCTCAGAATTTCTTCCATGCACCATGCATTGGTGGACCTACTTACTCATACTTTCTGAACTCAGTTGAGAAGCATCAAATATTACCTGTTTCTTTTACCTCCTTGAGCCCTCTCTCTTTGAAACCCTAATTACCATAAACAGTTTAAACTGAATTAGTTAAAATCATCTATTAACTACCCTGACAAAGTCACTGAAGATTTATTAACAATGATAACAACAAAGACCTAAACACTGGAAAAATAGATATTTTGTGACAATACTTATTCATAAGATAGATTTGTGACAATTCATAAGATAAGATTTGTGACAATACTTATTCATAAGTTTTTGTGTATACTATAGACTTCGCCATAAAGGAACATTATGGAGACATTTCTTACTAAGGTTGGTCTGTTTTAGTCTTCTAGGGAAGTAAGTACTGTATTGTCAGCAGGAAATATGTCCTTTCAATTTCAATTGTCAATTCCAGGAGGAAGGTCATATAACACCAGCACTTAATTTCCTCTTTATCAATTCAATTTATTTATTTATTTATTTTTATTTTATTTATTTGTTTGACAGAGAGAGATCACAAGTAGGCAGAGAGAGGAGGAAGCAGGCTCTCCATTGGGCAGAGAGCCTGATGCGGGGCTCGATTCCAGGACCCTGGGATCATGACCTGAGCCAAAGGCAGAGGCTTTAACCCCCTGAGCCACCCAGGCGCCCCATATCAATTCAGTTTAATACAAAATCATCGTACTTACTTTGTGAAGTGTCCCATGTGAGACTTGACTTTATTGAGCACCTACTGTATAAGAGCCTTTACTTCCAAACCTTTTGTCAGTCATTACTAATCCTCACAACAACCACTTTACAAGTGATAAAGCTTAGTTCAATCTGATATAGTAACTTGGCTAAGGTCACACAACTCCATTCAGTAACTTGGCCAAGCTTCCACAGCAGAGTTCATGTGAAATCCTAGGTTTAGCTCATTCCAAAACCTTTGCTTTTTCACTAGGCCAACCTAGGTCCCAAAATAACACCCAATTCTTATTTACAGTAATTTATTCACAATAAATCAAGTATTTGTGAATAATTTAACAACATACGGACTATAATCTATACCATAATTTTTGCCATGGACATCAGTTAAGTGTATGATATATTTTGAAGGGTACAGCATAATTTCATGCTGATGGGATATAATAAAGCTATATATATGCTGTAGTATAATTTTTATGTTGAAATTAAATTTAAGATTTCCACATTTTTGTCTTTCTTTTTTGATTGCTGCTTACCAACCCTCTCCTAATGATCTAAATGTGTAGATACATTAAAAAAAAAAAAAGAAGAAGAAGAAAGAAAGAAAGAAAGAAATTACAAGAGCCCCTAGAAACCTGTATGTGATTGCTAGTGGCTCACAGGTGAATTTGAAGAATATCACTTTAAGGAACACAGTTCAGATTTTATGGTCTGATTCCAAGGTCCAAGGTCTTTAAAACCAACCTACAATCAGTGGCAAATTCAATCACAAGACTCTACCTAAATTATCTTTTACTATAGATCACCTTCATGGTCTATGCAAAATCCAATGATTTTTGCAAAAATCCAAACCCTACTCTGAGTAAGCTGTGCATCAATAATTCACTGTAAAGTGATTGTCTTGCTCCTTGGAAGGCTTAAAAGCAGAGGAGCTTGTGTGTTAGGAGAAGAGTCATACCAATGTGGCTAAAAAAAGAAAAATCAGGTACCTTTTAAAAAACATAATAATGGGGCGCCTGGGTGGCTCAATGGGTTAAGCCGCTGCCTTCGGCTCAGGTCATGATCTCAGGGTCCTGGGATGGAGTCCCACATCAGGCTCTCTGCTCAGCAGGGAGTCTGCTTCCCTCTCTTTCTCTCTACCTGCATCTCTGCCTACTTGTCATCTCTGTCAAATAAATAAATAAAATCTTTTAAAAAATAATAATAATATAACATAAAAATATTATAGTAACTTAAAAAAATATAATAAGACTTGATATGGCTATTCAAAAGAGCAACGCAGTTCGATTGAACAAAAGATAAGGTTATAAGAAGGTTTGAGGATAAGGGTGCCTGGGTGGCTCACTTGGTTAAGCGGCTGCCTTCGGCTTGGGTTATGATTCCAGGGTCCTGGGATCGAACCCAGCATCTCCGCTCAGCAGAGAGCCTGCTTCTCTCTCCCTCTCCCTGCCGCTCTGCTTACTTATTCTCTCTCTCTCTCTCTGTCAAATAAATAAATAAAATATTTTTAAAAAAGAAGGTTTGAGGATAAAAAGTTAAAGGACTATAATGTTGGAAAAAACCACTAACTTCATTTATACATTGGTCATTTTAATGCAGAGTATTGTAATGACCAAAATGCATAGTTATCCAGTGTCATTTCATGGTCTTCTTGAACTGACATTAAGCTGCTCAGAAATACATTGTTTACAGTTACAGTGTGCTTTTCTCTAAGAAATTCTCTGTGAAGCAGCGGAATATTTAACAATCAAAATGACAATGACAATCATGTACTCTTAAATATTAATACTAATTACAATTTGTAAAGCTTACATTTTGATGCATCCTGCTGGGTTCTATGGTAAGAAAGAATACAAGCACTATTGACAGATCTCAGTTCATTTACTTCCTAGCTGTGTGATGCAGGGAAAGCTGATTAATCTCACCCACATCAGTTTCCACATTTGTGAAACAAAAGTTTTGTGAAGCTGTTATAATGTATATAAAGTTATTTGGGAAGATGAAGAGCAACTAGATCCTCTGAAATGATAATCCAAAACCAAAAAATTACTATGTGAAAACCTTGGAGTAACACTAGGCAATTGCCATTCCTTTAGATTTAGTTATTTTCATAAATGCTCGATGTTTGGCATAATCAAAAGAAGTACTGGTCTGAACTCGAGACCTAGAGATACCTCAAAATAAAAATAAAGGAGTTAGTTCAGGCAAGATTCGCAAGAGACAGAAACTGTGTTACACATCATCTTATCCTACTGCTTTTTGCTTTGATAACATGGGTGCACTAGATAATTATTTGTTAAAAGAATGAGTGATTGTGTGAGTAGACTTGTTGATTTCTAAAGTTTCTTCCAAAAGCAACACACCACTTTTATAAGAAGAGAGGAAAGAGAGTGTACTGTATCAACATAGGTTTTTTTGTGTTGTAATAAGGCACATATATTAAAAATATCAACTACTGGTTTGGCTAGACACTCTGATATTTACTTTGAAATGGGGAGGCTCTATATGTTTTTTTCATAGCTACTTATAACATTCATTTACTACTCACCAAGGAATTTTCTGAGTCAAAGAACATGATCTTGAGGGGATCTTGGTAACATGGTATTTGCTTCATTGCACCAGTGGAATGTCAGATTCCAGTGAGAAAAGATTTTTAATAATTTTTAATAACAGCAGTGGAAAATCAGGAATAATTTTTAGTGTTCTTTGCAACTCTTTTATGTTTGTAATTTAGAAGCCTTTGCTGGCTGAATTCTGTGCTTTCATTGCCAAGACTTTTCAGACTACATAAACATTTTCATTTGCTGAAATGTTAATGTCTTGATTTCACATCCACATAATACTTAGCCCATTAGAGCTAATGGCTTCTACCATTCACTTTTACATGGTTACCTAATTCAGAATTATTCTAGTTCTAATTTTACATATGCCCGAACTTACATAGGATTGAATGTGCTATGTAAGCCCCGCGGCTCATGGTAAGTGTGCAGAAGGAGGCCAATATTTATTTCCACTACTTATCTCTGGTCTAAGTGGATTTGGCAGTGCCATGACAACATTTCAGAGCCTCAGAAAATAGTGTTTTCCTTGCCTAATACATGATTTTTTTAAAAAGTATCCTATCTCCTTCTCACTGACTCAGTCTCTTAAGGTCAATAGCCATCTGTTGACATTGGCCTTCTCTGAGTGGTAGGTTTAGGGGTAGGTGAACATTCAAGTCCTACTTTAGGCATTTCTATAGTGATTTTTTTCAGAAGCACCTTTACAGTATTTAATATTTGCATAAGTAATATATACCCATGGCCCAAATATTTAAAAAATATGAAAGGTGAAAATTTCTTTCCCATTCCTGTCTCCCATTCACTAGATCTCCTCCCAATCTACTGTTACAGGTTTCTTGGACTGTTGTTTCAGAGTAGTTTAGGCATACACAAACACATACTTATATGTATATATATATATTTTTTTTTTTCACACAAAAGGCAGTAGATAGTATATACTGCATTTTGGAGATTTTTACGTATCAGTCCAGCATATTCTTTTATTTTTTGGAAGATTTTATTTATTTATTTATTTATTTGACAGAGAGAGAAATCACAAGTAGGCAGAAATAGGCAGAGAGGCAGGCAGAGAGAGAGGAAGAAGCAGGCTCCCTGCTGAGCTGAGAGCTGGATGCTGGGCTCCATCCCAGGACCCTGGGATCATGACCTGAGCCAAAGGCAGAGGCTTTAACCCACTGAGCCACCCAGGCACCCCAGTACAGCATATTTTTATGTACATACATATATTTATGTATTTCTGTTCTTTTTATGGCTGAATAATATTATAATATATAGAAGGCATTATGATTTACTTAAGCAATTTCATACTGATGGACACTGGCTTTTTTTCAGTTTTGCTATAACAAGTATTGCTACCATGACTAACTTTGTACCTAGGCCACTTTATGTATCAAATATATTCATTTGATGTATTTGATTACAAGGAATTATTGGGTTAAAGGATATGTACATTTGTAAGATTGATGCATTTTGCTAAATTCCCCTCCATGGAATTGTATCAATTTACAATCCCACAAAAATAATGTAACTTTTAGGTGTTTGAAAATCTGATATGTAAAAAATGATATATCAACAGAGCTTTAATTTGCATTTCTCTTATGAGTGAAGTTGAATATCTCTTCACATATTTATGAATTTTTCTTTGAGGTATGACTGTTATTTATAATAAGAAATATGTGTTTGGTCTCCATAAGTTTCTGGCAGAGCTCCTAAAACTCTTAGAATTTCCTAAGTGATGAGCCACAATAAAGATATGTTAATGAGGTGACTTTTGGACGGCACCTAAGGATGGGGGCTAGTCGCCAAGGGAGCCAATCTTTGATTAGAGGCTTGGAACTTACAGTCACACCTCTCTAACCTCCTGGGATGGGAGAGGAAGTGGACATTGCATTCAATCACCAATGACCAATGATCTAATTAATCATGCCCATGTTATGAAGACCCCATTAAAAACAACAGCAACAACAACAACAAAAAAAACAAGAGCACCTGGGTGGCTCAGTGGGTTAAAGCCTCTGCCTTCAGCTCAGGTCATGATCCCAGGGTCCTGGGATGGAGCCCCGAATCAGGCTCTCTGCTCAGCAGGGAGTCTGCTTCTCCTTCTCTCTCTGCCTGCTGCTCTGCCTACTTGTGATCTCTATCAAATAAATAAATAAAATTCTTAAAACAAACAAACAAACTTTAAAGGCTCAGAGAGATTCTGGGTTGGTGAACATGTGGAGATTCTGGGAGAGTGGAGCTCTCAGAGAGTATGGAAACTCTGTGGCTTTCTTCTTACTTGCTCTTTGCATCTCTTCCAGCTGGCTACTCCTGAGTTACATCCTTTCATAATAAACTGGTAACCTAGGAAGTAGAATGTTTCTGTGAGTTCTGTGGGCTGCTATAGCAAATTAATCAAATGCAAGAAGGGGGTTGTTGGATTCTCTAATCTACAACCCAACTTTGGAAGCACAGGTGACAACCTGGACTTGCTTTTGGCATCCGAAGTGGAGGATTGGCAGTCTTGCAGGACTGAAACCTTAATCTAAGAGATCTGAGGCTATCTCCGGGTAAACAGTGTCAGAATGGAGTTAAATTGTAGGACATCCAACTGGTGTCTGAGAATTGCTTGTTGGAACTGGTACCCTTTGGTTGTTTATTCATTCCATTCCCCATTTTTCTTTTGGGTTATCAACTTTTTCTCTTACTTATTTCTAGTAGTGCTTTTATATAAGGGATATTAGTGCTTTGTTATCTGAGTTAAAAATACTTTTTCCCATTTGTCATTTAACATTAATGATGGTGATTTTTCTTATTCACAAAAGAAACTATTTTAATGTAATCAATTTTATCAATTTTTAAACGGCTTCTGGATTTTTCAGTCACATTTACAAAGACATTCCAAGGTTATAAAGAAATTCTCTTAGTTTCTTCTAGTGATTTTATTGTTATTACTTTTTAAATAACATAATTTTTTTTAAGTTTGTTTATTTTTAGCAACCTCTACACCCCACGTGGGGCTCAAACTCACAACCCTGTGATCAAGAGTCACATGCTCTTCCAACTGAGCCAGCCAGGTACCCCTCTTCTAGTGATTTTATTTTATTTATTTGAGAGAGACAACAGTGGGGGTGGGGGAATCTTAAGCAGGCTCCATGCCCAGAGTGGAGCCCTACCCAGACCTACCTAAGGCTTGATCTCAAAACCCCCAGATCATGACCTGAACCAAAATCAAGAGTTGGACGATTAACCAACTGAACCACAGAGGCGCCCCTCTTCTAGTGATTTTAGTTGTAATTTTCTGTATTTAAATACTTATCTGGAGCACCTAGGTGGCTCAGTAGGTTAAAGCCTCTGCCTTCGGCTCAAGTCATGATCCCAGGGTCCTGGGATCAAGCCCCACATCGGGCTCTCTGCTCAGCGGGGAGCCTGCTTCCTCCTCTCTCTCTCTGCCTGTCTCTCTGCCTACTTGTGATTTCTGTCTGTCAAATAAATAAAATCTTAAAAAAAACTTATCTGAGGGGTGCCTGGGTGGCTCAGTCAGTTAAGGGTCTGCCTTCGGCTCAGGTCATGATCCCAGGGTCCTGGTATCTAGCTCAGCATTGGGCTCCCTGCTCAGCAGGAAGGCTGCATCACTCTCTCCCACTTTCCCTGCTTGTATCCCCTCTCTTGCTATGTCTCTCTCTGTCAAATAAATAAATATTGTCTTAAAAAAAAAAAAAAAACCTCCTTATCTGGTATTTGTAATGTACTTTAGTGTATAATGTGTAATATGGGTCCAGTTTTATTCCAGATGGCCATTCAGTTATACCAGTGCTATTTACTGAATGATCTTTTCCTTGGCAATTAGCAATATCACCTTTATCTCATACTAATACCTGCATCTCTTTAGGTCTATATCAGAACATTCTCATCTGTTCCATTCATTTATATGTTCATTTATGGACTAGGCCCATATTGTTTTAATTACTGAGGCTTTATAATGTGTTTTAATATCTAGTAGGGCCAGCCATTCCACCTTCTACTGCACACAGAAGTACGTATTTCTTCTCTTTTCAGAACTTCCCTGGCTATTCTCCTCCTCTTCCCAATAAAGATTTGAGGATTATTTTGTCAGGTTCAAAGAGAATAAAAGCTGATATTTTTATTGGGACTGTGCTAAAATTCTTTTAAAAGATTTATTTATTTGAGAGAGAGAGAGAGAGAGATTGTGTGGGAGAATCCTCTCCCTCTGCCCCTCCCCCCACTTGCCTAACGTCTAACCAGCTGAGCCACCCAAGCACCCCAGATCTATTCTTCTGCCTTATCTGTCCTCCCAACCTCCAGTCTCTTGCTGATGTCTCCTCGTGGCTGGTCCTAACCAGAAGACAGAGGAGAAGGGAGTCCTTAAGGGTTGGCTTCCCAGACACACAGCAGGTTGGAGAAGAAGGATTGAAGGTAGAGTCAATGCAGAAGCCAAAACCACATAACAAAACAGCCTCTCTCATCATTCGTTAGGAAAAAAAAAAAAAAAAGATTATTACAGGTGGTAAAAGCAATTTTCTTGAAGCTAGTAGCATCACTTTTGTTTATAAGAAAAGTGTGGGGTCTTAGTCTTTGGCAATTTTATGTGGAAAGCTGCTGGTACCCATCTTTTTCTAGGTCTCATGCTAGCAGGCCCATGGCCTGCATTTCCTGTCAGGATTGAGCTTCTCAAATGTAGTTCTCCCTACAACACTACCTTATTTTTAAAACCTTGCCAGTCCTTCCTCAGATCTAAAAATAATGTTTTAGTGCGATGGATATCAGATAGGTTAGTTGTCAGCACCAGAACCAGACACTGTATCTTCTGGGAAGGATCCAGCAGAACACACCCTTTTCACTGGCACCTTGGCAGGTTTCCAGGGTTTTTTGGTTCATGCCTACTTCAGATGCCCCCACGCATCAGCAGACCTGGCTTTGAGGACAGAGACTGTACCACGTGTTGCTCTCTCGGGTGGACTGGTTCCCTTCTGCCAGACATTTGGAAAGTGTTCCAGACTCTGCAACCATCCTGGCCTTCTACTGCACAGGCTCCCTATCTGGGAGGCCTCATGGGTCGCAGGGTTGCCAGATAAAATATAGGACACTGAGTTAAATTTGAATTTCAGATAAACGAATAATTTTTAGTACATCACAAATATTGCAATGGACATCCTTAGACTAAAAAATTCTCTGTTGTTTATGTGCAATTCAAATTCAACTGGGCATCCTGAATTTTTCTTTGCTAAATCTGGCAACACTTACCACAGAACTCTTCCCAGAATAATTCTCCACTGTGCCGCTTGCCTCCTCCCCTGCTTTCAGATCCCTCCCCTGGAATTAAGTTCACTAACATGTTAAGACAACCTAGAAGGAATATTAACTGCACAAGTCACAGTTAAGATTTAATTTTGAGGTATTCACCTCTGACTTCCCATTAAAAGTGATTTGCTTACCCGATCAACAAATTTGTTATTTGAGCACTAACAAGGATGTCTCGCGAAGGGATGAGAACAAGGAAGGATCAGGACCGATTTAGATTCTAGCAGGTGTGTTGGGGGGATAGGAATGCATGCGGAGAAGAGACTATTACAGAGAACTAGTGTTTTGCCTGACTGGGATCCTTGCATTGCTCCTTCCTTCCCTTCCCCTTTCATCCCTTCCCTATTCAACACATACTCGCCCCCACATTTAGGGCATGAACCAGAGGCGAGGTCCCAGCAGAACGGAATGCAGGCCTGGTGGGGAAGACAACTGCCAAGCAACCAAGGGCTGGGGACAAAATAGACCAGGAAGAGAAGTAAAACCAAGAAATATTTAAAAATTAGGTGCATGACATTTAAGGGGAAAAGTCCAAGGTTAGCCAAGAATGACTGCTTATTGCAGGATTCAAAACCTCCGAATGACAAAACTTCTGAAAAAAGGAAGCGATGGTAGCACCCTGCTGACCCTTCTCCCTGCCCGAGTACTTCTCCATTTTGTCCTCCCCGCAGCTGCACGGAGCGGACAACAGCAACAGCCCTCTCCTTGCAGGCTCTGCTTATACAGCAGCTCAGCTCTACGGATTGAATAAACCAGACCTCAGCCTAATCTTCAGAGACGGAGTCGATGGAATCAGTTTGGCCAAATGCTGTGGCCCCAGAGGCTCAGGGTCTAGTCATGAGGCCGATTCAACCTTACCTCACATGGCTGCCTCCTTGTGGCCTCCGTGTTGGAGCCTAGAGACTGACCCCTCGGGGACTAGCCTCAATGAAACTGGGCCATGTAAATTTGTGTTTGCGGTCATCTTCCCTCCTGGGGCTTTTGAGCTGTATGGAGCAGTTCTGAAGCCTTCGCTGCAGGGTCCTGCTTGAGTCTGACCTGGCCAGAGAAGCAGGAGAGTTTGAGGCTCCAAATGAAGTAGGGTGGCCAGCTAGTTCTGGTTTATCTTAGACTTCCCCAGGCTGAGCACTGAAAGTCCCACGTGCCAGGAAACCCCTCAGTCCCTGGCAAACTGGGGTGATTGGTCACCCTAAAAATCAAGATGCCAAGGCTCTGGTACCTGACTAGGTCTCCTTAGCTGTTAAATGCTGGGATCGGCCAATACAGCTTCTAAAGTTATTGCCACCTCAAACAGCTCACGATTCATCCTCATGCTCTTGACCTTACCCATCAGCCCTCAAACAAAATTCGCTCCATCCAAGTCCTGAGTTTATGTAATCTGACGATAAACTAATCATCGGTGTGTTAACAGGAAAGGATAAAGGGGTTTGCAGAGGAATTTGAACAATGGCTCTGGGAGGAAGGCATATGGCTGTAGCCAAATGGCCCTAACGGTGGGAGTTCAGCTGGGGTGACGGCCTGTGTAGCTCAGTGTTGTCCTGGAAGGGAGATGTTTATAGACAGGCATTTCGAGGCAGCCAGCCTGAGAGAGCTGATTTGATGGGTTGGTTGCAGCTGCACAGCAGGAATGGTAGCCACAGGCAGGGAGGGCATTCCTTCTGAACTGAGCCAACTTTCAGAGTGTGACGTGAATAAAGTCAGTAGTTGAAACCAGAGACTGTAGAAGAAAGGAAGTAGTCTACTGATCCCACTATTTATTTATTTTTAAATGCATTTGCCCTGAGCCCCAGTCTGTCATCTGAAATACAGGGGCTCCTGGATGGCTTAGTTGGTTAAGTCAGTTATGCCTTCAATATAGGTCATGATCCCCACATCCTGGGGTCCACGGGGAGCCTGCTTTTCCCTTTTCCTCTGCCATTCACCCCACTTGTTCTCTCTCTCTCTTTGTCAAATAAATAAAATCTTCTAAAAAAATAAAATAAAATAAATGAAATAGATATGCAGTTATTATTTTGGGGTACTTGAGAATTCAAACTCTGGCATCACCCCCTACTAACTCTATAATATTGGGCAAGTATTAGGTTGAATCATATGAGCTTGTCTATTAGACCTGCAAACACAGGAATTCCACAGGGTTAAATCTAATAACTTACTCTCTTTTCCTCAGTCTCCTCATGTATGAAAGGCGGGTAGGCACCCACGAGAAAGCATGCAGAGAGGACTAGGTGAGAAGGTGCTCGGAACAGTCCCCATCACACTTCCCGTTCAGTGGTGTCGCTATACTGTTGCCTCCTCGGCCACTAGGTCAGAAGCACAGAGGGCCCGTGGACTCCATCAGCTGAGCATAGGGAGCCCCAGATTGTCCCTGATGTGCAGCACTGACAGACCAAGGGGGATGGGGTACCTTAGCTGAATGTAGAACTTCATTCTCCTGCCAGGGTTAGGAAAGAAGAATAAGGTTATACCTCAGATTTTTCAGTTGTTCTGAGAACTGAAGTTTCTTCCTTTTCTCTCAGGACAGAACAACTAATTCTGAAGCAAGGGAAAGGGCTTTTACACTGGGGTCTTGCTCTAGCAAAATAGGGCCCCATCTTTAACCTTACATCTGTGTTTGTAGCAACCACACAATGTGGTCATCTTATTCAATTTGATTATATACACACATACACATATATCGGGAAGCACGAACAGAACAAATGAGATAGCTTCATCATTAGTGGAGTATAAAAAAGTTACATTGGATTTCTCTCAGTAACTAACAGGAAGCAATAAAAGGAGAGGAAACAAAACACTGTGCTGCAGTACTGTCATTATATAATTAAATAACATTTATTAACTTAAGCAAATGCACTTGGCTTTTTATGGCTCAAGGAATCTAGGAAATAGTTTCCTTACATATAATGAGGAAGTGCATTGTTAGGTCTCTTAATATGTTTCTTCCCTATAGCACTTCTGTGTTTTGTCTGTGTTCTGCACTTTCATTCCCTTGACACTAATGCGATCTGTTCACCATACTGGGAACACTCGAACTCTTCGGTCAAACGATAGCTGGGGGAGCCTTTGGACTCCAAAGCCAGTACCTCCCCATTATGCACATCCCATAGATATGTCATCAGAAATCCAAAAAAGAAAACAGCCTTGAGCCTGGCTTTTTAAAATTCCCTCTCAAGCAGGCCTCTTGCAAATGTGAGAAAGTTTAGCTCTCAACATATATTAGCAATAAGGTGTTTACAACAAAATGCCTGGTTGTGCCTGTTAATGGCTTTGCTCTTTAAATTAATTCCTTCCTGGTGACAAAGGCTGAGCTTTTGAACTTCTGGGTATGGCTAGGCAGGGCGTTTTTGCTTGGCTTGGCTCTCTTAAATGGGTAGAAAAGGCTTGGTTGAACACCTGGTATTTTGTGGCCAGTAATTATACTACGGTTATTACTGTGCATTACCGAGCTTCACTTTTTGACCACAAAGCTGACCATATTCTTTAAAACAAACATCTTTGGAAAGCTTCATGTGCTCTGAAATGATTTTAATATCCACTTTGCCAATAGAATTTGGTGCAAAACAGAATTTTTTAACCAATGTTTGCTTTAAGGCAGCATCTCTTCACCTGTCATTTGGTCTGAGTCCTTCAGCTCTCACTAGCAATAAGTGATCTTTCCACTTACACTGCCGTAAGCCTTCCTGTTCCTCTCAGCACTGTAGGTGTGCTTACCGTGCAATGACCTGTCCCCCCGGGGAACAGATTTACTCTAGGGTGTGTGCTCATAACTGAGGCAGGGGAAGTGATAAACACTGAAACAATCAGAAACAAATCACCTTTTCCACATTTACAACACTAGTAAATCATTCACAGACAGGCTTTTGAAGCTGTGAGTCTTCCTCTAAGAAGACCAGGTTCCCAATTCTTTTCTTTTTTTTTTTAAAGAAAGATTTTATTTATTTATTTGCCAGAGAGACACAAGCAGGGGGAGCAGCAGGCAGAGGGAGAAACAGGCTCCCTGTTGAGCAGGGAGCCCAATGTGGGGCTTGATCCCAAGACCCTAGGATCAAGACCTGAACCAAAGGCAGGTGCCTAACCAACTGAGCCACCCAGACGCTCCTCATTTCTTTAATTTTTTATTTTTTAATTTTAATTAAAAAATGTCTTATTTATTTATTTGATAGAGAGAGAGAGTACAAGCAGGGGGAGATGGAGAAGCAGGCTTCTGCTGAGCTGAAAGCCTGACCTGGGGCCCAATCCCAGGACCCCGAGATCATGACCTGAGCTGAAGGCAGACACTTAACTGACTGAGCCACCCAGATGCTCCTCTTTTTCTTTTTCTTTCTTTCTTTCTTTCTTTCTTTCTTTCTTTCTTTCTTTCTTTCTTTCTTTCTTTCTTTCTTTCTTTTTTAGATTTACTTATTTGAGAGAGAGAGAGTACACATGTATGAGCGAGAGGGAGGGGCAGAGTAGACTCCACACTGAGTAGGGAGCCAGACCAACCCAGGCCTCATTCTCACAACCCTGAGATCATGACCCGAGCTGAAATCTGCTTAACTGGCTGCTTAACTACCGTGGTGTCCCCAAGTTCCCAATTCTTAAGTGAAAACCTAATCACCAAGAATGTAGATCAAACCATCAAGGGTAGAGCCATCCCAGTTGAGGTGGACAAGGGAAAAATGTACATTTTTTAAAAAAAGATTTTATTTATTTATTTGACAGAGAGAGAGAGATCACAAGTAGGCAGAGAGGCAGGCAGAGAGACAGGTGGAAGCAGGCTCCCTGCTGAGCAGAGAGCCCAATGCAGGGCTCCATCCCAGGACCCGGCTTTATCTGCTAGTTGCCTGGACAGAAGAACTCCCATCAATCAATGCTTCTTCGCCTCACTTAGTTTTATTTTATTTTTTTAATTTTTATTATTTTTTTATTTATTTGAGAGAGAAAGAGAGAAATATTGAGAGAGAGAACATAAGCAGGGAGGAGAGGGAGAAACAGGGTCCCTGTGAGCAGGGAGCCAGATGTAGGGCTCAATCCCAGGACCCTGGGATCATGACCTGAGCCAAAAGCAGACACTTAACCAGCTGAGCCACCTGGCACCCTTCCTCACTATTAGTTTTAGGAAAATGACACAAAGATTTCACCTCACAAGGACCTAATGAGGTTAAATGTGATACACATGTGATAAGAAATTTTTTTTTTCCTTAGTATTCCCCTATCTTCACCTCCATGCCTTGGACAGCAGGTCCTTGTCTTATTATCTTAAGGTAAATGTATGATGTGATAGGGTAAAGAGCAAAACAAGAACAAAATTTCTGTGAGTTGTGTTTTGTGTTATAAAAGCCCTCAGAGGGATGGAGAGGATTTGGAATATAGCCAAAGGGTTTAGAAGGAAAAGGTTTGAGGACAGTGGGGCTTTCTTCCCTTCGCTGGGGTAGGAGGAGAGATTGATCAAAAGTGAGAGCAAAGGCATGGATGGGTCCTTCCTTCCTGCCCTGCCCTTCTACCGCGGGAAGACAACAAGCCTGGGAAGAAGAATGGCTGTGTGGTGTGGAACTATAGAACTTACCAGACCCTGGAGTGGCTCCAAAGTAGGGAGCAGCTGGACATGAATAGGCCATGACCAGGTAGCAGGTACAGATGTATCAGTATCTGTGGGAAGACTAGAAGGAACTGTAGACATCTTAGTTGGTCCCTTCTCAAAACTGACTTGAGGAACAAATGGATCTCCAATACCTTGTACTAACCTGTGTACCCCAGCTGCATCCCAACCCAAACTTAAAGGTAGAGAGATACCCAAATGGTGGAAGTCATTGCTAACATCACCTTCCAATATAGAGTCAGAGCTTAAAAGATAAAGTGGGTTGGGGCGCCTGGGTGGCTCAGTGGGTTAAGCCTCTGCCTTCGGCCCAAGTCATGATCCCAGGGTCCTGGGATCAAGCCCCGCATGGGGCTCTCTGCTCGGCAGGGAGCCTGCTTCCCCCTCTCTCTCTGCCTGCCTCTCTGCCTACTTGTGAGCTCTGTCAAATAAATAAATAAATAAGATCTTTAAAAAAAAAGATAAAGTGGGTTGATTATAGTGGAATAAAGACACACTTTGGCACACCTGCATATGTATACTGAGATCTGTGCCTTATCTAGTTTGAGCTTCTGTGGAAGACAATGTGGTATATTGGAGAGACACTAACCTGAAGAGCTCTGTCACTTAGTAGTATGTGACTTTGGACAAGTCATGTAACTACTCTGGGCCTCAGGGTCCTCAGTCTATAAAATGTGTATAATAACACCCATCCTGACAACTCATAGTTGTGAGAATGGGATGCTACCTGTGGATGTCATTATATATAGCACAAGGCACGGAGCCAGCCTAGATAGTATCAGATGCAAATCATAATTAGAAGAAAAAACTGATGAAATAACTCCAACTTATAGAAACTTCTGGAAAAGATTAATCAATTTCCTTTTCTCTTCCTGGCACACCAAAGATAACATTTCCCAGTGTTTCCCAGCCTCCCTTGCGCTTAGGATGGGGCCATGTGATTGGATTCTGCCACTGGGATATGGCAGAAGTAACAAACAGTGCTTGTAGACCTAGCTACAAATCCCCCTCTGTGGTCTTAAGTATATTCCCTTCTCCCTCTTTGGCAACTGCTGAGGCCATAGGTTGAAGCTGATGGCATTTTAAGATGAATTGCCAAGTCAACACTTGGAGGAGTTGCATAAGGGTGCCCCCTTCCTACATTGGCTTATGATGTAAGTTATAAACTTTTATCATATCAAGTCAATAATACTTTTGGGTTATGTGTTCATGTAGCCTATCTAGCCTGTCCTGATTGGTATGGTACTATAATAGGATAACATATTATTATAATATATGTATACACATTTCATATTATCTATCTATCAAATCAGATGTCTCAAGAGTGAAGGAGTGTCTCAGTCAATATCTTTCCTTCCACATTATGACAAACATATAAATTCAGTTTGTGCTATTCTCGAGCAAAGACATCACAAGCGCAGGTTATGATAACATTCAAGTCTTGTCTGGCTTGGTCAGTGGAAGCACGGTCACCTACAACCCTGGCTCTGACAGACCCCAGGCCCTCTACACCATTCTCCCTGCGGCTGCTGCAGTTGAAGTCCCTTGCCTGATCACTGCACTGGCTTAGCTTGAAGGTGGCTTCCTCTCTCCGCATCTCAAACTCTCCGTGGACACTCAGCATTCTAACAGGGAGGACCCAGGAGATGCTCTCGGATCTAGGCAATGAGGAATCCCATTCTGTAGGGAACACAGCTGTTACTAAACATCTCAAAGCAGTAGGTTCTGCATGTTTGCTTATTACTACTCCCATTCCCCAAACAGTTCCAATATACATGCGTTTATAGCTTAACTTCTGCTCAAGACACCAGAGCAATGGGTATTACTGACTGTACTCAGAAACCACAACCTCACTGCTGCCCGGGAGGCTATCCAACTGCAGACAGAACAGTAATGCTTTTCCCCAAAACTGTACTGTCTTTGTCCAGAGCTGGCAAGAGAGCTCAGTTATCTTCAAGGCCCCAGGCTTCAGATTTTCTCTGCCGCATGCCTGGTCATGCCTGGTCACCACCCTCTCTCTGGGTGAGTCTTTATTCTTTTTTTTTTTTTTTTAAAGATTTTATTTATTTATTTGTTTGTCAGAGAGAGAGAGAGAGAGAGAGAGAGCATGAGAGTGTGCACGCATAAGCAGAGAGAGTGGCAAACGGAGGGAGAAGCAGTCTCCTTGCCCAGCAAGGAGCCTAATGCGAGACTCAATCCCAGGACCCTGGGATCATGACCTGAGCTGAAGGCAGACACTTAACTGACTGAGCCACCCAGGCACCCCTGGGTAAGTCTTTATTCTTAATGCCTTTGCACCATTGGGAAGGATCTCTAGGAAGGCCTAGTCATTTTATTCCTTAACAAAAACTACCTTCTTTTGGACCAGTTAACTGCTTTGATCCATGCCAGAGAATCCTGCCTAGGGGGCAGGCAGACTTGAGCCCTTGGTCACACAGGGTGAGTGAGGAACCATAAATACAGTGGGAAATCTGTCTGCACAACTGAATGAAATCTCAAAGCCCTTATCCTGAAGGCCATCGGTGCAACTGTACCATTATCTTTGAATGAACGGTACTGACCTTCAGAAAAAGAAAGCATTAAAAAATAAATTTTTGCTAGGTAATATTTTTTTTTTTAAGTAATCTCTATACCCAATGTGGGATTTGAACTCATGACCCTGAGATCAAGAGTCGGATGCTCTACTGACTGAGTCAGCCAGGTGCCACTATTATTATTATTATACTGAGAATTGGTGACCTGAGGAATAAAGATACTTTAAATGTTTTAATTGTTGCTTCCTAAAATAAATGCTTTTAGAATCATAAAACTATTATGTGCTTATTGTAATCAGTTTGCCAAGTACATAAAAGCATATGAAATGTTTTAATTGCACCTATCAGCTTCTGTTTTGTGATATAATTGGTGTGGTCTACCTTCCCTCTACAGTACACATCTCTTGAAGAAAGAAATCATAGCATTTCTTCATCTTTGTGTAACCCCTGATACCAAGGCTGAGAGTCTTGAATACAATAGGGCACAATAAATGTTTGTGGAATGAATGTCATTTAATTAATTTAGGAAAGCTGGTATCTTCACCTACCTTTGTGGACCAGAGTCGCCAAGGCTGAAAACAAAACAGAAGAAGATAACTGCCATAAACACTGGGTGGAGTGGCCGTGACTATGGACTCTGGAGTCGGCAGATGTGGTCTGAAGTACATCTCTGATCTTACAGCAGTGTGTCTACGGGTGAGTTATCCCAACATTCTGAGTCTCTGACCTGATGGGGCTCTGTTGCAAATTGCTCTCACTCCTGGACGGAAGCCGATGGCGTGATCTCTACCCGAAATGATGCCTGGAACTCTCCCAATTTTAGTACTAACACCTCCGCAACTCAAGAAATACCTCAATCTCAGGTAAACCAGAAAAGTTAGTCATCCCACAGAGAAGTAGGACAGATCACACACCGGCTCTTAAAGCAAAGCCCACTTCAGCTCTTTTCAGTTCCCCCAGCAAGTCCCGTGGCACAGAGAATTCTGAGGGGTGGTATAAAGGAAAAACTCAAGTTTTTCTTTCCTGAGTGGGGGAAAAAAAAATCCAGTTGTTCCCTACTACCTCTTTTTCTCTGTGTGTACGTCCTTTACGTTCAGAGAACACTTTTGACCTTTCTGGTCATGCAATGTGTGGAGGTGTTTCCCCCACCAACCAATTCTCTGACACAAGATGGGTGTCCCACAATTTAATTCAATTCTTAACTTGTCTACCTGGAGATAGGGTCAGATCTCATGGGCTCAGGTCCATGAGACTGCCTCCTCATTTTAGATTCTAGTCACAAACCCAGGTTGTCCCCTGGGCTTCTGACCAACCAGCTATAGACTGGCATTTCCAATGACCACCCTCCTTGGGTTCAGTTAATTTGCTAGAGTGGCTCACAGAACTGAATGGAACATTTACTTATGGTTACTATAATATAATAATAGGTTTATAATAATAGGCTATGATAACAGATAATATAATAATAATAGGCTATGATAACGGATACAGATGAAATCCAAAGGGAAAGGGTGCATTGGGCAAGGGGGAAGGAGCTGGAGCTTCCATGCCCTCTCCAGGTATGTGCCACTCTCCCAATACCCCCACGTGTTTACTAACCTGGTAGCTCTCTGAAGCCAGTTCTTTTTGAGTTTTTATGGAGGCTTCATTACATAGGCATGATTGATCAAATCATTGGCCACTAGCGAGTGAGTTAACCTCCTGGCTTTCTCCCCTCCTCAGAGGTCAGGGATGGGGGTTGGGCATGGGGAACTGGGTTCCAACCCTCCAATCACATGGTACATTCTCCTGCCAATCAGCCCTCCATCTTAGGGAAGGTCTAAGAGTCATCTCATTAACATAACAAAAGGCGCATCCTGGAGCTGTAGGTCAGGAATTGTGGACAAAGACCAGGTATATATAAGAAATATATTTTAGGCATCCAAATGACCAAATATATATTTCTTGTAAATCACAATATCACAGGTGCGGATATACCATCCCACTATATCAGGGGGAGGAGACCTGGAAATATTTAGCTCTTATGACGACCACACCTGCTTTGCCTCTGTCCTCCCCAGCTAGGTTTATAGTCTTCCTCAGGGAATATTCAGCTCTCTCACCTGATCCTAGCACATTTATTGCCAATGGACTTTTTCCCCCCATGCTTCACTCCCAGAATAGCATTGGTAGTAGGTTGAGCAGTGGGTGCCAAAGACAGAATCAGCCTCTCCTTCAATTGTAAGCATTCATAAATGTATTAATTAGTGTATTCATTTATTGAATATCAAATGCCAATTGAACCTCTTTTGTGCTGGAGATGTATCATGTGATAAGATGTGAACTTCAGGATAAAATATTTAAGTCCAAGAAATATTGAGCTACTAATATTAGCCTTTTACTATGCCATCTATAGATCTCATTCCCCTTACTCAGTTATTTTGTGGGCAATTTGATATCTTTTCTCCCGCCCCTTTCAACGTTCATTAAAGACTGAATTTATAGGCTTAAAGTAAGTAATTTAACTAACGTGCTCAAACTAATAAGCTCATACCTGCTTAGCCAAAAGAGCACTGCCCAGCCATGGCTCTGCCTGCAGGGTTAGGTGCTGGTTTGGAGAAGGGGACTGGGTTTGGAAAAGGGAATAGGACTCAAAACGGGGAAGTTGTGATGCTCTTACATATTTGCTAATTCCCCGAAATTGATTTTATGCCTAAGTGTGCCATTAGCCATTCCCAGATGCCAGTAGCTGCTTCAAAAGGTCTAGGTTACAGTAGTTTCCAATTACTTGGGAGCCCAGAAAAATCCCATGTCTAGGCCACATCATGAATCAATTTTGTCAGAATCTCTGGTGGGGGGCAAGACTCACATTTTGCTATTTTTAAACATTTTCGGGTGAAGCCCTAGGCCTAAGTCTGTGGTTCTCAAATTTTAACCTGTATCAGAATCACCTGGAAGGCTCAGAGATTGTTGGGTCCCCCTCTGGAGTTTGTGATTCAACAAGTCTGGGGTGGGGCCTGAGAATCTGCATTTCTAACAAGTTCCCAGACAATGATGCTGCTGGTCTGGAGCCCACATTTCGAGGACCACTGGCCTAGGAGACCCTCAGTATCCTTAACAACTGAGTGGAATAAAGGATGGGACAGTTGTGAGGAGGCCTACTCTAGATTATTACTTCTGGAGGATCTGTTCAGGTTGCTCTCCAGACTCAGATCTGCTTGAGAGTAATCTATAAGACAGAGGTAAAATAAAATGACCTGTATAGTTGTGAGGTTTAACTGTGATAAGGTACACAAAACCTTAGTACAGAAGTGGCCACAAAGCAAACACTCAACCAATGCTAGCCCATGATGCTACACTATGTTTCCCCAGAAACCCAGTAATTATCTTGAACCTCAGAGAAGGGTCTGAAACCTCCATATTTCAGTCTATCTTCTTTCCCTGATCCCTTTCTTTCAAAATAATTATTGAAAAGACAATAAACATTTATGATTTAAAATATGTAATTGTACAAAAGGGTGAGAAGTATTTTGCCTCCCCGAGGAGCTCTCCAGTCCTCCTATTCTGTTCATCAGAGATAAGCACTAGTTCTGGCTTCTTATATATGTCTCTAGAGATATTTGTTGCAGATAAAACCGCAATTGTGGGGACGCCTGGGTGGCTCAGTGGATTAAAGCCTCTGCCTTCGGCTCAGATCATGATCCAAGGGTCCTGGGATCTGCCTGCATCGGGCTCTCTGCTCAGCAGGGAGCCTGCTTCCTCCTTCTCTCTCTCTGCCTGCCTCTCAGCCTACTTGTAATCTCTGCCTGTCAAATAAATAAATAAAATCTTTAAAAACAAAACAAAACAAAAACCGCAATTGTGTGTATATGCGTGTGTATCCATCTCTTTTTAAAGAGTATTGATGATAGCATGCTATGTATACCAGTTTACAATCTTTTTTCTAATATTCATAATTGGGCAAACTGGTTTTTTTTTTTTCACCTAAGATGATATCTTGGGGATAGTTTCATATTATTGCATATAAACCTGTATTATTCTTTTTTTTTTTTTTTTTCCTTTTAAGTGGGCTCCAACACAGGGCTTGAACTCTTGACCCTGACATCAAGACCTGAGCTGATATCAAGAGTCTGTGCTGAGCATGGAGCCTATTTAAAAGAAGAAGAAGAAGAAGAAGAATCCTTGGGACAATGGTGGGTGACCTGGATTATCCCATCTCTACTGTACTAAATTTAATGTGTATCTTGTTTGTGTGAGTTGTTGCAACACAGGTTGTGGTTTTATGTTGTGTGTGGTTCTTCATCCACTTTTTCAAGGATAGCAAGGCCCTGCATCACGATTATGCAAAACTGCTGCTGCTATACATTTTTCCAAAATGCTTGAACTACTATTCTAGAAAAGTTAACTCACATACTGCTTCCTCTCTCTGTTGATGTGCAAGGACCCAGCAAGACAGTCTGAGAACATGAAAATCACATAATCTTGGTTTCATTTCCAACTAACAGGTTTGGTTTAGTTACAATAGATCTTGAAAGGCCAGCAAAATGAAAGGATAAGCTGGTGACCGATGGAAGTCCCAGGGTTGCTTAGAAGTATGGCCCGTTCCCCCCATCAGCTCTTCTATCCCTAAGTCATCTCAAATAACAGCAAACCATGTAGATATGATGGGTTTGCCATAAATCAGCTTTAGGACAAGTGCCCTAGCCTTCCACTTCCAACCAGAGTAGCATCTCAAGCCTCAGCATAAGACCAAGGCCAGGTACACTAGAGCTTTAATAAAGCACCTAACTTACATACCCAAGTCAATTCCTGATGATTAAAACAAAAAAAAATGATGTTCTAAAGCTAGAGATATAATTGTGTCTGCATAAACCAATATAATCATCCCAAACTCAGACCTATTTGAGGCCAAAAGCCCCTCCGCCATCCTCTAGTGTTCAAAATTCTACCCGCACCTCTGCCACACTGACCAGCCCCCATTCCTTCCCTTCTGTCCGTTCTGCACACTGTTCTTCCCTTGGTTTAACTGTGTCCTCCCAGATGGTTGGATATGTTGAAGTCCTAACCCTGTGTCCCAGAGTAAAAGGTCCAAACTCCCTTGCCTGAGATATGCCCTGCCCATAACTCCAACCTATTAATGGAGCTAACTTTTCCCCCACTCATTTTCCCTTCATGGCCCCCATACCAGCTAAACTGAACTACTATTTCTGTTACAAACACTCTGCTTTCTTACCTCCTTTTCCCACCATCTTTGTTCATAGTCTATCTTCTGGGAGTGCCCTCCTTTCCCCTATCTCTTCACTGGTGAATACTACTTATTCCTCAGAGCTCAGTTACAATGCCACCTTCACGGAGCTATCAATGAATGCTTTGCTCTGCTTTGCCCCCGTAAAAAGTTCTTGCCCCAGTTTCCGAATTTTCATAGCTCTTATCTAGACCTCTGGATACCTAACATTTCCTTTTTTAATTAAAATTATTTGTACTAACAATACACATCCTTTGTTAAAATCTTAATTACTTCATTTAATTCTTCTAATGACTCTACGAGGTAACTACTATTATCCCCATTTTGCAGGTTATGAAAACTGAGGCATGAAGGGATTAAATAATTTATCCAAGAATGCATTTAGTGGTGAAGTCAAGGTTCAGATGAATAGAGCCCCAGAGCCCATACTTCTCTCACCTCTACTATATAAGTCATATGGTGGTTTGCTAGACAAGGAGCTCCTGGATAGCAACCATCTCCGGATGCTCCATCTTTGCATCTCCCAAGTACCTACTGCCATGCATTTTACTTTAAAGAAGCTCAGTGAAAAGAGGCATAGACTTGGTCAGATGTGCCCTTTTCTCTCAACAGTAGGTGAGTAAGTTAATGACCATTATACAGTGTTCTATGCAAATACTACAGTTCCTTTCCTCACTGAGCCCCCCTCCCTGTTTCTTTTTGCCCCTTTTCTGTGTTCAGCCTGTGGAGAAGGCAATGTCCTTGGGAAGGGTAGAAGGGACTGGTTTCCACTCTGAGAAGACCTTAGACAAGTTCTCTTGGGGACTAGAGACTTCCTGAGAAGTTCTCAGGCAGCAACCCTCTCTAGCTGGCAAATGCCCTACAGTTCACAACCTCAGGCAGTTCCAGAGAATGAACCTTTTCAAATGAAATAAACAGAGAGAAATGAGACCTTTTATTATCTCCAGATGGGACTGTGCAGCCTTAGAAACTGTAGAAATAATTCTGTAATGCCTGGATCACACTTCTGTTATCTCCCAAAAGGAAAGAAATTTCCTTTCACTGAGAAGGGGTAAATTATGTTAATTAAAAAGCCAACATGGATTAAATTCTGCAGATTGAATCCCCATTCCCTCTATCCAGATTTTTCTGATTTTTACTTAACTTTGCATTGCTCTCCTCGCTTTTAAATAAAATATTAGGTTGAGTTGGAACACACACCCAATTGTAAGACTGTTGTTTCTGAGTCATTACTCAAGACTTAGATGTTATTTTTAAAATGAGGAATGAAATCTGGCAGTGAAATGCTCTTTAGGGTACTATTGGAAAAGGATACATGAAAATTGGCAGTGAAATGCTCTTTAGGGTATTATTGGAAAAGGATACATGAAAATCATATCTGTAGTATTTTATTACTATTAGTGGTGGCTGTTAGAGGTGGTCAGTTGGGCAGCCTACACAAAGAAGGTGCCCAATAAACATTTACTGAATGAATTCATACTTCATAACTTTGGGCTCTAACAATATAAAATATAGCTTTAAAATGGATGGTGCCACCTATTGGTGAACTTTAAAATGATAACATGTAATAAATTAATGTTTCGCCATCATTTGTTACTTATTTCCACAGAGATTCTAAGAGATATTGAAGAGATAGAAGGAATAGCTTTCTTGGCCCATGCAGAAAAGAGGCACTAATGTTTTCACTTGATTTGCTCTCCAGTGGGCACCTATGAAAAGCTCAATATTTTAGAAGATGCCAGAGAAGTAAAGACATGGCCCCTGACTTCAAAGAGCATCTTTCTACTTGGAAAGAGGAGACCTACCTCCTGAGAGCAATCAACAAATACAACAAAACCATAAATACTGTGACATTAAAATGCACAGTGTTCACTCCATATATATGCTTATATCTTATATATTATGTAGTAGCCATACTTCTTGGGCGCCTGGGTGGCTCAGTGGGTTAAGCCGCTGCCTTCGGCTCAGGTCATGATCTCAGAGTCCTGGGATCGAGTCCCGCATCAGGCTCTCTGCTCAGCGGAGAGCCTGCTTCCCTCTCTCTCTCTCTGCCTGCCTCTCCATCTACTTGTGATTTCTCTCTGTCAAATAAATAAATAAAATCTTTAAAAAAAAAAAAAAGTCATTTTTGGGGTGCCTGGGTGGCTCAGTGGATTAAAGCCTCTGCCTTCGGCTGAGGTCATGATCTCAGGGACCTGGAATCGAGCCCCACATCGGGCTCTCTGCTCAGCAGGGAACTTGCTTCCCTTCCTCTCGGCCTGCCTCTCTGCCTACTTGTGATCTCTGTCTGTCAAATAAATAAATTTAAAAATCCTCAAAAAAAAAAAAGTCATTTCCCTTTTCCCTCTACAGACCGTTCTATCAATATGCAATTCCCTCGATAAACAAATTCTTTTAAAATATAAATGGGGGTGCCTGGGTGTCTCAGTCGGTTAAACATCTGCCTTCAGATGAGGTCATGGTCCCAGGGTCCTGGGATCTAGCCCTGCGACAGGCCCCATGCTCGGTGGGGTGCCTGCATCTCCCTCTGACTGCTGCTCCCTCTGCTTGCGCTCTCTCTGTCAAATAAAATCTTAACAACAACAACAACAACAATATATATATATATATATATATATATATATATATATATATCCAGAATTAATCCCCATTCACACCTTATTGTGAATTTCTATAATCGGATGAAATCAATAGCTAGTTGAGAAGCATCCCCTGGTGCTAGAAGGGGTAAGGAAATCTGGCTGAGGAAAAAGGAGTGGGAGATTGGGTGTGATAGGAAGACAGTGAGTGTTGGAACTTGAGGGGTGAGGCTAGGGAGAGGGAGGCAGGAGAGGGGAGATATACTGACTTTTCCATTCATTCCAGGTCTTGGCTATTTCCTTCTGACAACAATCACTAAAATGATAGTTAATGTGATCTGTCTGATTTAAAATGGTTTACAGTTGACAAAGTGCTTTCATATATCCATTACCTCGTTTGATCTGGCTCTCACAAGAAGTTGGGTGTTTTCACAACTGTTCTTCTTTTAGAAGTTTAAGGCTTAAAGTTGGATATCACAGTTGGATGGGTAGGATTCCAATTCCTCCCTCTGAGGCCAGGCTCCATAAGCTAAACACATTTAGTTCACCCTCTCCAGAACAATTTGGTATCTCCCTATTCAGTTCCCATCTCAGAAAGTAGAGAAAGAAGGAGGAATTAAAGTGCAGGGGGAGCAGAAAATATGCCTTTGACATCTTTCTTATCAAATATTGTAGACCTTAAGGGAGAAGCTGGAGGCCTGTCATAGGTGATTAAGGAGTAAAGAGGTAAAGACTTGCAGGGTCTATACTTCGGCCTTCTGCAAGTGGGCAGTGACTGGACAAAGATGGTAGGGTAGGGTGAAGTGGGTGAGTGGGGGTGTGGAAATCCAGGATAGGCCCAACCCAGCAGGCTTGGTAGGGATGGAACATGGGAATAGTAATGAAAATGGCATTGGAGCTGCTGAGCACAGGCTGAGCTGGAAAGAAATGTTAGCGTATCTAAGCTTTGGGTGAAATGGTACAATGGGTGGGATGTCCTAAAGAACTTGTAGTGAGCCTGGGAGTGCAGGTGGGTACTAGGGAAGTAGTTGAGCAGCTAGTTGAACAGCTAGTCTGAGATCTTGGAAGTGATGAGCAAAGAGGCCCAGGTTGGGGTGTGGTCAGACATCTCAGTGAATCGTATTTCAAGAAGGATTTTCAAAACTTTTATCTGGACTTGTAACTGTTTGAGAGTCTTTGAATATAGTTCAGTTGAGCTTACTGTAAAGCACCGCCAGCAGTCCTAACATCAGATGGTGGGGTGGAGGGGGGGGAATGTGGCGCAGGCCTCCTGTGAACAGTCAGGCTGAATGGGATTCACGTGAAAACCCCTGACAGCTACACCCCCTGTGTCTTTTGCTTCAGTGCCCTGGGAAAGGATTAAGGCTGATCCGTGCCAACCCTGTCAATGGGCTCATTCTAACTTGGCAAGCAAATTGTTGTTGACAGTTTCTAGGTGTGCATTTTCTTAGAGATGGATTCTGTGCAAGAAAAATCAGATTCTTGTTGCCAAGGTATTAATTTAACAAATAAACAAGTTGCAAAATGCCAAACGGGAACATGAAAATGTTTCCCACTGGGCTCATCAAGAACTGCTTGTCTGCTACCTCCCACACTAAAAAGGTCCAACATCTTCGCTGTAGATAGAGTGTTTCACCTTTTCCTTATCAAAGCTTACAGTTATACCTTTGGACCTCAGCACTGTATACACATAAGGAGCTTCTCATTTGATATGCAAAATAAACAAAGAGTATGTTTTCCATTTTGAATCTATAAACATAAAAGGGTGCAGGATATTAAGTGTTCTGTGTCACATGATAAGGGGTTAAAACAGGATCCTTAATTTCTGATTAGTTATCTATATCCAGGTATCTATCCTCCATAGAGAACATAGAGTTTGGGAGTCTCACTTTCTATAGACCCAAACCATTAGCCCCGTAACCTGGTCAGGCTGTTGGTTTAGACGTATTATATCAGGGCTTGGCCCCCTGAAAGAGCAGGCAGCCCTCAGTGCTTCTTATTCTCTAACTTCTAAAGCATCCGAGGGATTTGTCTATCCCACACGCCTCTGAGATCAGGGCCGGATTGCCCTTCCAGGATTTCAGAGTTGTTCTTTGGGGACAGCCCAACCCTGATTGCTCAATTTTGCAGGCACAAGAACAGATTAATCATCCGTACATGAGTTCCTCTTCCAGGCTATCTGAGGTTTCTTGGATGACGTTTTAATTTATAAAATAAAGTAGTAGCCTCTTTAATGTTTCTGCTACAAATGGCCTTTTCTATGTATATTTCAAATTTCCAAAAAACAGTCTTCCTACAGATGAATATAAATATGAGTTTCTTTCTTTTTTTTAAAGATGAATTTATGTATTTATTTGAGAGAGAGAGTGTGGTGGGGAGGGGCAGGGAGAGGGAGAGAAGAATCCACAGGCAGACTCCCTGCTGAGTCTGGAGCCACACTCAGGGTGTAGCCATCGCCCTGAGATCATAACCCGAGCCGAAGTCAAGAATAGGATGCTCAGTCAACTGAGCCACCCAGGTGCCCCTAGAAATTTGAGTTTCTTAAAATTTCATGAAGCTCTTTGTGTAAGGAAAAGACAAAGAAATGAGGGGCTAGTTATACATGCTATTAACACAGATGGGTACTGAGTGAGTTTTATAAGGCATAAAATTGGGATGTCATGTACCTTCTAACTTAAAAAGTGTTCCATTTGGGGTGGCAGGAGGAAAGGAGAGAGCTCTTGGAGTTGAGTCATGAAACATGTTGCCTTTGGAGAAGAGGAGCAACTGGGTGTCCACCAGCCTGGTGAAGGCAGAATGAGAGGTACAGGTAGTGGTAAAAAAAATTTTTTAATACAGTCTTCTTATTAAAAAGGAAGACTTTCATATATTTCAAATAGGAAATATGACAAAAGACAGAGGGGAGAAAACAAAAAACACCTTAATACACCACTAATTACTAATTTCTGCAGTGGCTTTCCATTATTTTGGGAATTAACTTCTAAATTCAGGGAGGAATGATAATTACCCTTGAAAATACCCTAAGTCACTCAGTTTTGGAACAGAATGTTGCTTCCTCAATGAGCAGCTAATGAAGTAGTTGTGTTTATAAGCCTTGTTATTTAAGAAACAAAAAGAAAAGTTTCTGTTAACACTAGAATCGCACTCAGCACGACTAGATACTCAAAGCATGAAAAGCACATGGGACCAGAAATGGTTCAAAATTCACATTACCTCCTTCATACTTACTTTGAGTTAAGGTCAAGCTAACTGAATGGAAGGTAAGGCAGAAATCACCATACCATTTAATACGTTCTCACTTGCTCTCCCCTCCTCCTGTCTTTCTCCGCTTTCCCTCTTTGTTCTTTCTTTTTTGCCACCTACTCTTTCTAAGTTTAAGTGAACCCTAGTGATGATAATGCCAAATGATGCTACTCTATTTTTAATACATTTGTATCTATCCTTCACTAACTTTTAAGGTTACAAAAATACATACATATTAATGAAAAAATTCAAATAGTACAGAAAGTATGAAATAAAAAGTAAAAAATCTTTTTCCAACCTCTTGTCTCATCTGTTGGCATTCTTTCCACTTTGAGAGAAGGAGCAAGACCCAGTGTTGGGAACTCCTTTCTGCACTTTTATAAACTATGCTCTTTGTGAATGTTGTGGGGTTTTTTTAATTACAAAATTTTTAAAAAGATTTTATTCATTTATTTGAGAGATAGAGCAGGTGGATGGACAGAGGGAGAGAATCTCAAGCAGATTCTCCACTGAGTGGGGAGCCCGATGCAGGGCTTGATTGCACGAACCTGAGATCATGATCTGAGCTGAAATCAAGGGTCAAACACTGAACTGATTGAGCCATGCAGGCGCCTCACGAATGTGTGTATTTTAAAATTATTTTAGTGGGACTTGGAGAACAAGAGGAGAGGAAATGCATCTGCTCAGTCTACCACCTTGAACCAGAAGCCCTTTAAGAGTTTTTAAAACTATGCTTATATTTACACATTTATTTATTTTATGAAATTGGAACCATTGAGCACATATTGGTTGTTACCAGTGTTTGTCCTTAACAAACTTTAGAAAAAAAAAAATTTTTTTTTTAGGGTTTAGATAAAGAGCCTTTATTAAAGCCACTACTTAAAACGGCATGATGAAAGCTATGGGAATACCTGATTGTGGGGAGACTCAGAACTAACAATGAGACATTCCTAAACCCTCATGGAGAGACACCCCTTCTGCCAAAGTCTGCAGTACCCAAGCAGGGAGGGATTAAGGACAAATACCATGATTATCTACCTCTTCCTGACACCTGTTCTCATGGGGATGCCTCCCGTTGGCCAGACCAACAAAGAAGCCAGCTAGCACGGGAATCTGAGTGATGGAGCCTGCCCTGGTCAATACCTGGGATTGCAGAGCTCAGAGACTGGATCTAAGGCAAATGAAGAATTATCAGCACAGAAATCATTCAAATTATGTTGCAAATGTACAAATTATTTACATATGAGTAGAGGGAAGATATAACCTTCTATTAGTAAAATGTGAAGTAATATTAAATATTTTGGGTCAGGAAGGCTACCTTTTAATCCTCAGATCACCATTGATCTCTTACAAGTTGTCAACTTTAAGACCTAAGTTGTCAACCTAAGACATTCTGTGTTACTCATGAAAATAATGAGATAATAAGAGTGAGATTAGGGTGTCCCAACCAGACTGTCTTTTCTCTTCTAATCTATTAAACTTTAGAAATCTTATCACATTAATAAATATTTACCTATAACTTTACTTTATTTATTTATTTTTAAATTATTTAATTGACAGAGAGAGACACAGCGAGAGAGAACACAAGCAGGGGGTGTGGGAGAGGGAGAAAGAATCAGACTTCCCTCTGAGCAGGGAGCCTGATGTGGGGCTCGATCAGGATGCTGGGATCATGACCTGAGTTGAAGGCAGACACCTGACGACTGAGCCACCCAGGCACCCTCCTATAACATTACTTTAAACATAAATAGTATACCTTCTATGAATGTATTTAACTAAACTCTTATTATTGAATATGTAGGTTGCTTTTACTATTTCGGTATGATAAATATAGCCTAGATAGTTTCACTATAAACATTTTTGCTGTAAACATCTTTCCAGTACTGCAAACATTTTCACCGCATAACTAATTGGCCAGAAGGTAATTATGTCATAAAAGAGAAAATAATGAAAAAATAAAAAGGAGATATTAATAAGGACATAGTGAAACATGGAAAAAAGTTAATATGTTATTAATTTCTTCTTACTTTAAGAGAGGTATCAGTTTTCCAAGTGCCAGGATGTATATTTGTAACTGAGCTTTGTACTGGGTTGTGAAAGCCTTCGATGTGGTTGTTTGTTCTTTGCCTATTGTCACAGGCCCCTAATCTACATTCCAAAGTTCCATAGGAAATGTGGAAGAAATGCTAACTCTAGGATGCACTTGTTACTGATCTTTGTTACCTTTATAACTTTCTATCTTTGTTACCTTTATAACTGATATTTTATCATTTTCTAGTATAGTCTAGAATGTAGTTTGGCTTTATACTCTCTTATTTCACACTTCTAGTAAGTTTATCACCATATTTTCTCACAAGTTGTTGTACATATTTATCATCTACTAGTTTAAGACCACCATGTCTACTCATTGCTGCATAGGCTATGAGAACTAGCTAAGATTTAAATAATATAAAAATGGGAACTTTACCAATGGAAAAATGAAACCAAACTGTCAACCAGTTATTTTATTTTTCATGGTGAAATTGCCTTACAGCCAATTATTATGGGGCAAAAATGTTTGTGGCAAAGATGTCTATAGCGAAGATGCTTATGGCGATAGTACTGGACACAGTTGAGATGATCTGCCTAGTAAGTAGCTCAATCTTTGCACATATCCTTAATTATTTCTCAAGATATAGTTCTGAAATTGAAATTGCTCCCCAAAAGTTATGTGCATTTTTAAAGCCTTTAAGCGCAATGGGTATTTGCTGTTTTTACCTTTTAACTGTGCTATCTAGAAGCTAACAATGAATATAGCTTCTTTAACTAGGATGGGACACTACTAAAAACTTTTTTCAAGTCAGGGCACCTGGGTGGCTCAGTTGGTTAGGCGTCTGCCTTCAGCTCAGGTCATGATCCCAGGGTCCTTGGGATTGAGTCTTAAGTAAGGATCGCTGCTCAGTGGAGAATCTGCTTTTCCCCTGCCTCTGCCCACTGTCCCCAACGCAGCCACCTGCCCATGCTCCCCCCTGCTCATGCTTGTGCTTTCTCTCGCTCTCTCTCTCTCTCAAATAAATAAATAAAGTCTTTTAAAAAAACAAAACTTTTTCATGTCAAGATCTGCCTCATCTTCCAAAGTAGGATTTCCCAGCACTAGGCTTGTGGGGGTGGAAGCATGATCCACCTCCTTCCAAAAGCTGGAGTGAGTCACTATCAGCTTTCTTTTCTCCACCCTCACATCCCAGCTTTCTTCTTCTTCTTCTTTTTTTTTTTTTTTTTTTTTTTTTAAGAGAGAGAATTCAGCCTAGGGGTTCCATTGGATTGGAATTGGAGAGAAGTATCTGTTCCAGGTCTTTTTGCTTTCAGACTGGAATTCATCTCATCTCTTAAAACAGAGCATTCTTAAGATAAACTCTTATCTAAAGGCTAATTTAAGGTAACTTAACCAATGTAACAAAGAAATCTCAAAAACAAGTTTTTGAAACTATAAGCAATAAAAAAGGGCTATTTATTTATTTATTTTTAAAGATTTTATTTATTTATTTGAGAGAGAGACAGTGAGAGAGAGCATGAGCAAGGAGAAGGTCAGAGGGAGAAGCAGACTCCCCATGGAGCTGGGAGCCCGAGGCGGGACTCCATCCCGGAACTCCGGGATCATGACTTGAGTCGAAGGCAGTTGTCCAACAACTGAGCCACCCAGGCTTCCCTAGAAAGGGCTATTTAAAAAAATAATAATGGCCCTTTCTGGCTCTCAACCATCTTGGGGGCTGCTCTTGGTTGGGGCTGTCCTATGTGTAAGGCAGGAGGATGATGGCTGCAAAGAAGACGAAAAGTCACTGGAGATAATCAACTCCAGACTCCAAGTCATTATTGAAAGTAGAAAGTATGTGCTGGGGTACGAGCAGACTCTGAAAATGGTCAGACATGGAAAAGTGAAACTGGTCATCCTCACCAGCAACTGCCCAGCCTTGAGGAAATCTGAAGTAGAACACGGTGCCATGTCGACCAACACTGGTGTCCATCACATCATTATAGTGGCAATAATATTGAACTGGGCACAGCATGTGGGGAACATTACAGAGTATGCACACTGGCTATCATTGATCCAGGTGATTCTGATATCATTAGAAGCATGCCAGAATAGACTGGTGAAAAGCAAATCATGTACAATTTTTCTTTAACAAAACTGGCCAGAGCTTGTGTTTTTTTGTTTTTTGAGTTTTGAAGTGAAATGATCTTGTGATGGATATTATTCTGGTGGTAAGATTAATGTGAATTTTGATGTCTGGATAGATTCCCCATGTAAGTTACATTCCTTCCTATCTGAACTCTAGAAGGCTTTCATAGACCATCTTGGGGTGTGAAGAAAATCCAGCACATGGGCATGCACACATACCTCACCATGCACACTCCTCTTTCTGTTTTCCTTGCTATTGCTACTACCATACCACCATCACCAAGGTCTAGCAATGCTTTTAAAATATGTAATGTGGTCATTATGGCTGATCAGGACATTTTCTAGGTTAAAAAAGCAAAGGACATACAAAAATGAATTCTCAAAATCTGTAATGGTATATATATTGTTTTAAATTTTACAGGGCACTTTCACATATTTCACTTGGTCTTATAATACTCCTACTAAAGATATTAAGACCCCCTTTCACAGATAACAAAACTGAGGTGGATAGAGGCTTAAAAATTCTTCAATAGAAAGTTTAAGTTTTTTCCATTTCAGGACGCTCCCCTTCCTGTAGGTTCTGTGCTCAGGGATTTCATCCTACTGAAATTGCTCTTCATCTGAGGAGGAAGCAACAAGATGAACTGCTAATTCTCTGGGATCAGGAATTTTATGTTTCTTCTTACAAAGCCCTGACATTCTGCTTCCCATCAGGATCATGGACAGTTTGAGCAGGTTCCTATACCAGACCTACCTGAAGGATGAAGCAAATGATTCTGAGTTTTCTTTCTCTAGGACTAAACTCACAGACACAGAAATACAGGCTAAGATCTTCCAGTAAAATTAATTCCTACTGTGTGGGTCGTCTTACATTCAGCTAATTAGGAATTACCTTTTTTTTAATGTGCATATTTTTAAAAAGATTTTATTTATTTATTTAACAGAGACCACAAGTAGGCAGAGAGGCAGGTGGGGGTGGGGGGGTGGGGGGGTAGGCAGGCTTCCTGCTGAGCAGAGAGCCGGATGAGGGGCTTGATCCCAGAACCCTGAGATTGTGACCCTAGTGGAAGGCAGAGACTTAACTCACAGAGCTACCCAGGTGCCCCAGAAATTACTTTTGAGACAAATAAGCATAATTAGAACTTCGCAAAACACTCTGTAAAATCTTAAATGATTCCTATCAGAGAGCTTTGTTTTGCCTGAAGTGGACGGAAGCACTAACTTGCTTAAATTAATAATTGGGAGTAAAAAAGGAAGAAAATACCAGACATTTCCCTTTAAAGTGGCCAGGTTTATGAGTTAAGATATCTAAGAAATGGAAAGAATTTAACGTGGTTCATAATCAAGAAATGTGGCCAGACTGGGAACCAAGATTGTTCTGGGGTGATATGTTCATATTTTTCCATTAAAAAAAACTCATATTTAGTGGCTGGGTACCAGATTTATTCCTAAAACCTACTGAAACTCAATTGACTTTGAAATGGCACTTTCAGTTTCCTGGAGATTCCATCCTCACCCTAATCCCTATGGCAACCTTGAGTGTAGTAGAGAACTGAGAAACTGAGACTTGAGATCCACTGGACTCTGAGGAGGACTGTGGGGGAAGGTGGACTCCCTGGGGTTCAGTAGCTCTCAAATGAGTGTTATGCTACCTCTGGGAGATGACCCAGAAGAAAGAGCCATCAAGAACAACAAATGACTGTTCATGACTAATGACTGAGAAACTAGGGCTTCTTTCTAGTTGAGTTAAATTCCATTTGTGTTTTCTATGGAAGGGACTCTTGTATTTCTTTTGCTCCCTGTCTCAGTCAGTTGTCAGAATTTGCATTGAACATATAGCTGATGCCTAGAAATACTTGCTTCATGAACGGAATAGGGAGCTTAAGATAATTGGCACGTCTTGATGTGCTGGGTCTTTGCAAAGATAAATTTGACCACAAGTGGAGATGATAGCACAAGATTTATCTAAGATCTGAGACGTAGAGCAAGAGTGGGCAAATGAATTATTAATGAGTAGTTACACAAAAGAGTAAAGAGAATCCTTCCATAGCAAAAGCTTTACCACTAAGGAGCTATAAGGGGTTTGGGCACATTACCTAACCTTAAAGCCCTCATCTATAAAATATGGATAAAAATAGGAACTATCATATTGGATTACTATGATGATTAAATAGGACAATGCATATAGAGTAATTAGAGGAGTGCCTGGCAAATACGAATCAAAGAACCTAGAAGGGCTGCCAGGTGCATCTATGCAGGTGGTTTGATCTCTAGGGCACCCAGAAGCAACAGAAGCCTCTTAGATATAAAAGGGCCATGGGATACCTACAACATAAACCAGGCTTGGACATCATATTGTGAACTAATTAAGGACCAGCTAAGATACCCGTCCCATTCCAGAAACCATGAACTGAGCCACCCTGGTGCCCCAGAGTGTTAACTATAGTTGTCATGCTGTACATTACATTCCTAGTACTTATTATCTTATAACTGTAAGTTTCTACTTTTTGACCACTTTGTACCAATTCCCCCTCCCCTCACCCTAGTAACCACAAGTCTGGTCACTTCCCATGAGGTCTTTTTTTTCTTTTTTTCTTTTTCAAGATTGCACAAATAAGTGAGACTATACAATGTTTGTCTTTCTTTCTTTGACTTATTTCACTTAGCCTAAAGCCCTCTAGGTCCAACCATGTTGTCGCAAAAGGTAGGATTTCTTGTGTGTGTGTGTGTGTGTGTTTATGGCTTAATAATATCTCATTGCATTTTTAAACCACAACTTCTTTATCTATTCATCTGTTGATGAACACTTAGGCTGTTTCCATGTCCCCAAATCTTTTAGAACAATGACCTATACTTGACCATACTTTTATTTTTATTTTCATTTTTAAAATATTTTATTTATTTATTTGACAGACAGAAATCACAAGTAGACAGAGAGGCAGGCAGAGAGAAAGGAGGAAGCAAGCTCGGCGCTGAGCAGAGAGACCGATGTGGGGCTCCATCCCAGGACCCTGTGATCATGACCTGAGCCGAAGGCAGAGGCTTTAACCCACTGAGCCACCCAGGTGCCCCTTGACCATACTTTTAAAAAAATATTTATTTATTTAACAGAGAGCACATGAGCAGGGGAAGGGGCACAGGGAAAGGGAGAAGCAGACTTCCCACTGAGCAGGGAGACTGACAAAAGGCTTGATTCCAGGACTCCTGGATCATGACCTGAGCTGAAGGCAGATGCTTAACCAACTGAGCTACCAGGCACCCCCTGACTACACTTTCTTAGATTGGGCAATAAAACTACACTGCTTTAAAATTATACTAACATTCACATTTACTCACCAAGTTCAACCCGGTCTTTTCATTTATTTGGAAGCAGATCAATTCTTACTGCAATTTCTGAAAAAGAACACAGTGCTCTTGTAACAGTGATGACATTCCAAGAGGTGGGGTAAGAAAGGAGACATACAAAGCAATTGCCTGAGGTGGAGTGTTGACATTTGGGAAGGATGGAATGTGGAAAATCACTATCACAGATATTTGAAAAGAGGTTCAGAAAAATTCACCATTTGGAGCTACCTGTTTTACAGTGTAAAAATTCGGGCAGCCTAACTGTCAGACATGGTCTCTAGGAACTCAGCATTCATTTTCACCAACTCCCATAGATACCCCATTCTCATTTTGCAGTATTATAGGAGCTAGAAATCTCAAAACTTATATATTTCTTTCCATCATACACAAATATCAATACCAGATGAATTGTAAATCTAAATGTAAACAGTAAAAGTTTCCACACACAAAAATTGGAAAATACTTTGTGACCTCAGAGTCAGCAAAGATTTCTTAAATTGGACACATACAAAATAACCGAGCCATAAAGCAAAGCCTCTGATAAGCTGAACTACATCAAAATTATAAATGTCTTCGGGACACCTGGGTAGTTCAGTCGTTAAGTGTCTGCCTTCAGCTTGGGTCATGGTCCCAGGGTCCTGGGATCGAGCCCCACATTGAGCCCTGCATCGGGCTCCCTGCTCAGCGGGTAGCCTGATTCTCCCTTTCCTCCACCCACCCCGCCCCACCCCGCTTGTGTTCCCTCTCTCACTATCTCTCTCTCTCTCTCTCTCTCTGTCTGTCAAATAAATAAATAAATAAAATCTTTTTAAAAATTCTCAATGTCTTCATCAAAGACCCTATGAAAGGAAAGGACAAATAAGACACAGAATGGCAAAAGGTATTCCCAATACATCTACCCAATAAAGGACTCATAGAATAAAGAACTACAAAGAAAAAAAAGTCAGACAAGCCGATAAGAAATTGGGTGAAAAATAGGCAGTTCATAGAAGAAGATATCTCACTGGCCAATATACATATGAAAAGGTGCTCCACTTGTTAGACATCAAGAAAATAAAAACTAAAACCATAATACAATTTCAACACATTGTATTAGCTTTTCAACAGAATAGCTAAAATGTAAAATTGGAAAATACAAGGTTCTGGTGAGTATGTGGCATGGCACATCCCTCACTTTAGAACACTGGTAGTATCTACTCAAGCTAGACATATGCATTCCCTATAACCCAGAAATTGCACATTTATATATCTAACTGAAGGGTGTGCATTTGTTCACCAATGCTCCTGATAGCACTGTTTGTAATCACTCCCAAATAGAAACAACCCAAGTGTCCATGTGCAGTAAAATGTACAAATCACGTTATCGTTATCCTAAGGAATACTATACAGCAATGAAAATGAAGATGCTCTTGCTATGCACAACATGGATGAATCTTACAAATACAATATTGAGTGAGAAGAGCTGGTCACAAAAGAGGACATACTACCTCATTCTACTTTGTGGAATTGCTCTATGGTGTTAGAGGCCAGGATGGTAGGTAGCTTCTGGGAGGATAATGCCTAGAAAAAAGCATGAGGGGGGCTCTCTGGTGTACAAGTAATTTCTGTTTTCCAGTCTGGGTTAGGGTTACATAGGAACACTCACTTTATAAAAATTCATCAAGCTGTACCTGATTGTGATTTGAGCATTTTTCTGTATATATGTTATACTTCAGTGAAAATTGACTTTAAAAAATCCGAACAACTATAATTCCTAGACTTTTCTGCTAATAGGATTCAGTATACAATTTGGATTTTGCCAGTCATGTATAATGATGTGAGACTGGAATGTAAAAGCAAGATGGAGGCTATTTTCCCCTGCCTGTTAGTTTTCTCTCTTACTTTTTGATATGTCTGCTACATTAGATGTTATTTTCAACAGCCAGACTTTCTGTGCCTCTGCATTGCCACCAATTCCATTGGTGAGATGTGGCTGGGATGCTAGCTATGGTCTCCATACGTTCCTGATCTCTAGGTTGTTGCTGTGTGGTATGACTTGGAAGCCTTAGGGCCGCCCTCTAACCTCTGCTCTTCCAGCCCACCTAATTGTTTTGGAAACATCTAATTCCTTGTATTCAACACCAAGAGTGGTGTCTGCACTAAACTCCTGTTGATACATCAACTTATAACACAACTGATAGGCAATGTGGTAAGGTCCATGTTGGTTTTAAATATCTTTGAAAAAGGAAGGTACCATTGGCAATCCTACCACCTAGGATCAGCATTATCATAAGATCTGCTTTAGAGCTAACCTAAATCTACTCTGACGTGCTGTAAAGCCATTTACTTCAGAGGATATACTGCTTTCTGCTGCCATTAAAAGATGATTCTTAAGGCATTCTTTGTCTTCTCTTCACAGCTAAATAGTGCCAGTTCTTTGAACTTTTCTTTACATGTTCTGCAACGCTACCCAGTTGTGGCTATTTGAAAACAGTATTTATATAAGAACTGCCTATTCTCGTACGATTAGTTGTCCCTTTCTTTTTCTTTCTTTCTTTTTTTAAAAATTGAAGTATAATTTACATACATTATATTAGTTTTAGGCATACGATGCAATGATTTGATATTTGTCTATATTGTGAAATGGTCACCACAATAACTCTAGTTAACATCTGTCACCATACATAGTTACAGAACTTTTTTTCTTGTAATGAGAACTTCCAAGATTCACTCTCTTTGCAAACTTCAAATAAGAAAAACAATTTTTTTTAAGCTTTTATTTATTTATTTGACAGAGAGAGATCACAAGTAGGCAGAGAGGCAGGCAGAGAGAAAGGAAGGGAAGCAGGCCCCCCCACCGAGCAGGGAGCCTGATGCGGGACTCGATCCCAGGACCCTGAGATCATGACCTGAGCCGAAGGCAGCAGCTTAACCCACTGAGCCACCCAGGCGCCCCAAGAAAAACAATTTTTAAAATAAATATTTTATTTATTTCTTTTTAGAGAGAGAGCATGAGTTGGGGGAAGGAGCACAGGGGGAGGGACAGGGAGTGGGAAAAAGTGTCAAGCAGACTCTGCACTGAGTACGGAATCTGACATGGGGCTGGATTTCACAACCTGAGATCATGACCTGAGCTAAAACCACCAACTGGATGGTTAACTCACTGAGCTACCCAGGGGCCCCAAATATGCAACACAATATTAACTATAGATAATGCTGTATATTGTATCTCCATGACTTTTTTTTATAACTGGAAATCTGTACTTTTGATTCTCTTCACCCATTTCACCTCCCACATTTCACATCTCTCGCAATTACCAATGTTTTCTGTATCTATAATTTTTTTTAAAAATTCCATATGTAAGTGATATCATATAGTATTTGTCTTTCTTTGTATGAATTATTTCACTTAGCATAACACCCTCAAGGTCCATACATGTCAAAATGGCAAGATCTTATTCTTTTATAATGGTTGAATAATATCCCCATTATATATATATATATATATATATATATATATATATATATATATATACCACATTTTCTTTGTCCCATCATATGTAGATGGACACTTAGTTTGTTTTCATATATTGGCTATTATAAATGATGCTGCAATGAACATAGGGGTGCACATGTTTTTTGAATGAATACTCAAAAGCGGAATTGCTGGATATGGCATTTCCATGTGTAATTCTTTAAGGAACTTCCATACTATTTTCCACCAATTTACATTCCCATGTAAACGGTGCACATCCTTGTCAAAGCTATTATTTTTTGTCCTTTTGATAATACCATTCTAATAGGTATAAGATGATGTCTCATTGTGGTTTTGATTTGCATTTCCATGATGATGAGTGATGTTGAATCTCTTTTCATGTTCCTTTGGCTATCTGTATGTCTCCTTTGAAAAAAATGTCCACTCAGATCTTCTGTCCAGTTTTTAATCAGCTTGTTTTTTGTGGTTTTTGTTTGTTTTGTTTTGTTGCTATTGAGTTGTAGGAGTTCTTTATATATTTTGGATATTAACCCCTTATCAGATAGGTGATTTGCAAGTATTTTCTCCCATTCATTAGGTTCCTTTTTTATTTTGTTGATTGCTTTGCTAGGTAGAAGCTTTTCTAGGTAGGTAGAAGCTATCTACCTAGGTAGCTTCTTTTCCTTTGCTAGGTAGAAGCTTTTTGGTTTGATATAGTTCCATTTGTTTATTTTTGTTGACATTGACATTGGTCATCACCAAGACCAATGTCAAGAAGTTTAGTGCCTATGTTTTCTTATAGGAGTTTCATGGGCTCAGATCTTACATTGCATTTTTCCATATATATCTGTAGTTCTGGTATGTCCATGGGAGACGGTAAGCTCAGGATCTTCCTATGTCATCACCTTGAACTGGAACTAGCTGTCCTTTTCTTTTGGTTATACTCCTATGTACACTCTTGTTTATTTGACCAAAATCTTACACTGCTGACTCAAGTTTAGGTTATGGTCCAATAGATTTGTAGAAGGTTGAAAAATAAAACTTGCCAACCATAAGCAACAGTTTTGTCTGGCTTCCCAGTACAGAGCAATATCTAATATAACAGCTTATAAACAATAAGAATCAGAGGTCAAAAGAAAAATTAATAGGCAAAGAGAGATTACTGAATTGTAGATTCATACATTCAGAAGAGACTTTAGAAATAGTCTTTATATACCAGGATATTGCAGCTCAGATATATATCCAGGCTTTGAGTCATTGCTTACTCTGAACAGTCTTGCAACTCAGAGTGTGGCCTTCAGACCAGTAGCATCAGCACCATCTGGGAGCTTGATAGAAATGCAGAATCTCCAGCCTCAAGCCCCACCAAATCAGAATTAGCATGTTAACAAGACCCCCATGTGATTTGTATGCATGTTAATATTTGAGAAGATATAAGCAAAAGCACCACAGGTTTTTGTCCTACTATTTAAAATCTTGCATAAATCATATTACAGAGAAAACCTGATCTCTTTTGGGCAAGGCCTGTACTATTACAGGTCCTGGTCTAATACATTATTTGAATAGCTGGACTAAATAAAAAGAAAAACTCTAATGATCTCTGGGAAAAGAGGGCATCTATTTGAGCTGTGCTTGTTTTTAATGTACCCATTCACATTTTAATTCACTAGAAAAATTAATAGCCTATTTGGTGGTAGCAAGTCCTGCAAAAATAAGTGCAATAAAATGGAAGTATTTAAATGGGTATTTAAACTATGCAGTCATCAGTGATTTAGTTTTCAATTACACAAAGGTAATTACACTAGAATCCACCTCATTCGCCCTTCCGTGAGAAAATGCTGGAGTGTTGTAATAAGCTGATGCTTTCAGGCAATGACTGATCTCCACTCCTTGTTGGCCAGGACCTGAATTCATTTACTTTAAACAGTTTAGGGTGTATGCTAGGAATATAAATGATGGAAACACCCTTTGTGACCCTTCTTACAAAGGAAGCCACATCATTATAAGGGGGCATGTGAGGCTACAGGCCTAGCCTCTCAGACTGGGAAGGGCTCACACAGCATGCAGATTTGGCTCAGGAGAGAAAGGCGGGACCATGGTAAAGGAGAAATCCATCACTAGGCTCTTGCTCTAACAGTGTTAAAGTTCCGTGTGTGGAGGAGGGCTTCTGGGATGCTGGCAATGTTTTGTTTCTTAATCTGGGTGCTGGTTACATGGGTGTGTTCAGTTTATGAAAACTCACTGAGCTGTTCACTTACAATAAAAATTCTTTTCCATGTGTATGTTATACTGCAATAAAAAAAATTTTAAAGTGTAGAAAGTTAGAGTTGCATAAGACCAGCTTTTTGTCCTCTCTCCCTCCTATTTAGATGCAGGGAGTCTGTGTCCCCTGCTTTGAGAAACACGGTGCAGAGTAATCAATGAGGTTATAATAAGGGAAAACTGATGAGCAAGTTTCATTAACCCATCATATTCAAAGAGGTGGACAAGTAAATCCAAACAGACAATAATGCAAATTGTAAGGTGCACTATGTTCTAGATGCTATGTAAGTACATTCTCCTGATCCTCACTCTTTTTTTTTTTTTTTAAGATTTTATTTATTTATTGGACAGACAAAGATCACAGGTAGGCAGAGAGGCAGGCAGAGAGAGAGGAGGAAGCAGGGTCCCTGCTGAGCAGAGAGCCCTATGCGGGACTCGATCCCAGGACCCTGGGATCATGACCTGAGCCGAAGGCAGAGGCTTTAACCCACTGAGCCACCCAGGTGCCCTCTGATCCTCACTCTTGAGAGGACAATATTATCTCCACTTGCAAATGAGGCAAATGGCATCCATACAGCAGGCTGGACCAAAAGTCCATGGTAGATTTGTCAGAACCAAAGTCTATCTTATTTTCACTAGTGCCACTTCCAGGCAGTTTGAAGGAGCAAGTAAGTCAGAAGGACAGTCTGAGGGAGGCGAGACTCTTTGCCAAGATGAAGGACAGATTGCAAGTAGTCACCCATGAATATTTTAGAATCCTCTGGCAGCTTCTCAGAGGCAATGCTCCAAGGCCAAACCCATGGGACTGCCAAGCACCTGGAGAGTCCTGGACCATAGCTTGAACTTGGTTGAACATCAATTTCAGCTGGGAATATTCACCAGCTCCACTCTAAAGTTCTGTATCCAGTATCTTTGAGGTGAGGCCTGAAAACTCTTTAAAAACCATCCCAGGAAATTCTGATGGTCAGCTGGGCTTGGGAACCACTACTGCAGTTATGCTGACCACAAGAAAGAGTCATACTTGGACTGACCTTGGCAGTAGTTCATCACAAGCCAAGGGTGCACAGGGGCACCCTCAAACTGTGAAACTATAGCCAGATGTTAGGCCAAGAAATAAAGCAGAAAAAAAGGAAACTTGCTATCATGAGATGGAAACTCATGACTAGCTTATGTCTGCAAATAAAAAGCCTGTTCTTGTTGTGTCCTAGGCATTTGCAGTCTCCTAGAGTTTCTCCTTTAGTTTGTTCACAAAGAGGGCATCAAAAGGGTTAAAAATTTTTTAAATTTTACCTTTTTAAAATATTGAGATATAACTGACTTATAGCATTTAAAAGTTTTTTAAAAGATTATATTAGGATTTTTAAAAGTATTATAAAAAGAGAGACAAAGTGCAAACTTCCAGTTATAAAATAGAGAAGTCGTGGGCATATAATGTACAGCAGGGAGATTATAGTTAAAGCTGTAAAAAATGTAAACAGTAAGTAATTTTAATATCTCAGATCTCAATATGAAATCCTTGATCTAGGCTGTTTTTAATGAGAAGTTTGAGAATTTTGAACAGAGTTAAAATGGACTCTACAAAATTTAAGGAGATGGTATCGCAAAGGTAACAAGATCCAAGGGCACCCCCTTCTACCCCATCAACTTGAACTGGTTTATTCTAGATTTAAACTATGACTTTGAACAACCTAGATTTCTATTTGACCCCAGTGTTCAGTGGTAAAAGTACAGAGGTGATTATGTACGGTCAATAACTTCCCTATCTCATCTGTCAACTAGAATAAATAGCTAAAACTGATAAGTTGATAAAGTGCTTTTTTTTTATTGGAGAGTTAATAACTTACTCTGAAGTAGACTTTAATTACTAGACCTTGCTAACAACTGACTTATGAATTAATTGCCAAGTTTAATCCCTCTGCAAGTTTAAAAGAACTTCACAGCACTCAAACCTAAGGGAAATATTTATGATATAAATGATAAAACACAATTTAATCCATTATTCATCAGTATAAATGGGAACAAAATACAGGGAACAATAAAATAAGCCTAGAATTGGAGCTAATTAGGTTTAAGAAAACCATTTTAACCCAAACATGTTTTCATCTTAAGCCCTGTCTCATTTGAGGAAACAACCCTAGTTCTTTGTGTATGAGATTAGAGGCCCATGTTTAATTTTTGCCAACATGTAAAAGTGGTGTAAAGGGATCTTTGAGCCAAGAACTATATTCTGGCTTCAAACACCAGAGAGCTGATCAATGTCCATGAATTTTGTAAAAAGTTAACATTACTCTTCAGGATAAAATTAAAAGAGGGGGGGTGAGGGTTACAAAAAGGACAAATTAGAACACAAACCCAAAGATTAAAGAGATCCTTGGTGTGTCCTCAGTTTCCCAGTTTATTCAGATTTTTGTTTTCGGTTTCAGTAAAACACTTCTAAAGTGAACGAATGTTTAGTTGCAAGTATAATTTTCTAAATAGCTATAGCAGAACAAAAACAATTATTAAAGTAGGTTTTTCTTAAAGAGATTTTATTTTTTTAATTGTTTTGCCTTTTTTTTTTTTTTAAAGATTTTTATTTATTTGACAGATCACAAGTAGGCACAGAGGCAGGCAGAGAGAGAGGAGGAAGCAGGGTCCCCACTGGGCAGAGAGCGGGGGGGGGGGGAGGGGGGGGGAAGCAGGCTCCCTGCTGAGCAGAGAGCCCAATGCGGCTGGATCCCAGGATCCTGGGATCATGACCTGAGCCGAAGGCAGAGGCTCTAACCCACTGAGCCACCCAGGCGCCCCAAAGAGATTTTATTTTTAAGTAATCTCTATATCCAATATGGGGCCAAAATCACAACCCCGAGATCAAGAGTTGTACACTCCACTGACTGAGCCAGGCAGGTGCCCCTAAAGTAGTTTCTAGTCTGAACTTCTTGATTTAAAAGAGTCATAGTGGGGTGCCTGGCTGGCTCAGTCAGTTAAGCGATTGATTTAGGCTCAGGTCATGATCCTGGGGTCATGAGTCTGAGCCCTGTGTCAGGCTGTGCACCAGGCATGGAAATTCTCCCTCTCTGCTGAAGATTCTCCCTCTCATTCTCTCTCTCTGGCCTTCCGCACTTTCTAAAAAAATTAATAATAATAATAAATGTTTTAAATTTAATAATAAATTTATTATTTTTGTTATTGTTATTTTTATTGTTATTATTTTAAAAAATTTAATAATAAAATTTTTAAAAAGGCTCATAGTACCCTGAGATAGGACCTATTGTATTATCTCTTTAGAAGGGAAATTATTGGTGTGCCTGGGTGGCTCAGTTGGGAAAGCATCTGCTTTTGGCTCTGGTCATGATCTCGGGTCCTGGGATCAAGCACTGCATTGGGCTCCCGGCTCAGCAGGGCATCTGCTTCTTCTTCTCCCTCTGCCCCCCTTTCCCCCACTGCTCATACACTCTCTCTCTCTCTCTCTCAAATAAGTTTTAAAAATCTTAAAAAAAAAAAAAAAAAAGAAGGCTCCTGGGTGGCTCAGTGGGTTAAGCCGCAGCCTTCGGCTCAGGTTGCGATCCCAGGATCCTGGGATCGAGTCCCGCATCAGGCTCTCTGTTTTGGAAGAGAGCCTGCTTCCCCCTTCCTCTCTCTGCCTGCCTCTCTGCCTACTTGTGCTCTCTGTCTGTCAAAAAAATAAAAATAAAAAATCTAAAAAAAAAAAAAAAGAAATTATAGATATCAGAAAAGTGGTATTTTAAAAACTCATATATCTTCTCACTTATGATCAACTGATTTTTGACAAGGGTTTCAAGATAATCCAATGGAGAAAGAATAGTATTTTCAACATATAGTTAGGGATAACTGAATATTACATGCAAAAAAGATAAAGTTGGACCTTTACCTCACAACAAATATAAAAATTAACACAGGGGCGCCTGGGTGGCTCAATTGGTTAAGCGTTTCCCTCAGCTCAGGTCATGATCCTAGGGTCCCAGGACTGAGCCCCACATCAAGCCCCTCATCTGCTCTTCTGGGAGCCTGCTTCTCCTTCTTCCTCTGCCCCTCCCCCTGGTTGTGATCTCTCTCTCTCTCATGAATAAATAAAATCTTAAAAAAAATTTAACACAAAATGGAGCAAAGACCTAAATGTAAGATCTGAAACTATAACTTTAGAAGAAAACATAGGCATAAATCTTTGCAACTTTAGTCAATGGTTGGTTATATATAGCACCAAAACACAAGCAACAAAAGAAAACATAGACAAATTTGACTTCAGCAAAATTAAAAATCTCTGTGCTTCAAAGGACACCAGCAAGAAATGTACAGAATGGAAGAAAATATTTGCAAATCATATATCTGACATGAGAGCCGCATCTAAAATATACTAAGAATTTTTATAGCTCAATAATGAGAAGACAGCCCAAATTAAAAATGGGCAAAAGATCTGAACAGACATTTCTCCAAAGAAGATATACAAATGGTCAATAAGCTCATGAAAAGATGCACAATTTCATTAGTTTTCAGGAAAATGGCAATAAAAATCACAGTGAGATACTACTTCATAGCCACTAAGATAGTTAGCATAAAAAAGACAGATAATAACAAGTGTTGATGAGGAAGTACAGAAATTGGAATCTTCATGCATTGCTAGTGGGAATGTAAAATAAAGCAGCCTTTTAGGAAAACAGTCTGGCAGTTTCTCAAAAGGCCAAACACTGACTTGCCATATGATCCAGCAATTCCCCTTTTAGGTATATAACCCAACACAAATGAAAACATGTCCAAAACTCGTATACATATGTTCACAGCAGCATTATTCATGACATCCAGAAGGTAGAAACAGGGGTGCCTGGATGGCTCAGTAGGTTAAAGCCTTGGCTTTTGGCTCAGGTCATGATCCCAGGGTCCTGGGATCGAGCCCCACGTTGGGCTCTCTGCTCAGCAGGGAGTCTGCTTCCCCGCTCTCTCTCTGCCTGCCTCTCTGTCTACTTGTGATCTCTCTCTCTGTCAAATGAATAAATAAAATCTTTAAAAAAATAAAAAATAAACAGTAGAAACAACTCAAGTTCCACCAATTGATGAACGGATAAATAAAATGTGTTATATCCACACAATGGAATATTGTTTGGCAATAAAAAGAAAGTACTGATCTCACAAATAAACCTTGAAAGCATTAAGCTAAGTGAAAGAAGCCAGTCATAAAGGACCACATATTATACAATTCCATTTATATGTAAGGTCCAGAATTGGCAAACCTATACAGACAGAAAATAGATTAGTGATTGCCTAGGGCTAGGGCAGAATGACTAGGAATGACTCCTAATGGGTACAAGGTTTCTTTTAGGTGTAATGAAGATGTCCTAAAATTGTGACAATAACTGCATATACGTGTAAATATACTAAAAATCTTTACAGATTCTTTTAGAAAATTTACCTTAAATATAGACATTAGTAAAAGAGGCAAGGATACTCTATCAAATGAGATCAAAGGATATCAAAAATTGGGGAAAGTGCTTAGGGTGCCACAACGTTTTAGAAATCCAAAACAGGATTTTTACTTTTTACTGTCTGGGATACATTTTGGACCTATTATGTCAAATAAACCTAGAATAGTAATTTTGAAGAGTTACAGCGCATTGCAGGAGCCAGGACTGCCCCTCCAAAATCCGTGAAACTGAGGGTAAAGGTACAAATGGATGTCCATATTCCATACATACATGTAAAAGTTATAAATAAAATATGTTCTATTTTCCTAACTTGATAACTTTGTCTTCCTGATGGCCTGAAGTCCAAGTCTGAATGTATAATTCTTAGACACTTTGCTGTTCCGCACCAGGACATGGAGGTACGAGGAGAGCTGAGGCTACCCCCCTTCTCTTCCCATTCCCAGCTCTGACTGAGAAAGACATGTCTGAGATGTGTGGGTGCCCCAGCCCACATACCACACTCTGTGCATACCCCTAAGACTCTCCTTGGTCATCTCCATGGTGGCATGGTCTGCCCTTGGGAGGACAGGACTGGAGAAGCGTAGGCAGGCCTTGGAAGTGAACTTGGGGCACCAAGACAAGGAATTCTAAGGTGGTCCAAGTTATCCAGACTGTGATTGAGTAGGGCTCGATGTGGATTCTGAGTGGGTACATCCCCTTCATCCCAGTCTCCTTACTCTGCGGTGAGGGGCTCAGCAAGGGTGGGTCAGAGAAGGGCCCTCTGAAAGTTGAAAGGCAGTCTCAGCAGGAGCTCTACATTGTGGAATGTGATAATTAGCCTAAGACATAGAATCCTGGCACATACCTCAGACCTGCTTCAGCAGGAGGAGGGAGGCCAGATCAAGCTTGTCCAGACAGGGAAGATGGATCATGCCTCACTCACCCGGGAGGGTTCACAGAAGCTTATCAATTTTTGGCAAAGCAGAAAAGCTCAATCTGAGAGAGTCTGTCCAGATCTGAATGCCAGTTCAGTTAATGATTTAAAGGGGCACTCAACTTTTCATTTTATGGAGATAACGTCTGGAAGATTCTGGTGTTATTTTTGTAAGGGCTGCTGAACTCCCTGTTTGTCCTCTTCCTTGTTGTGACTTTTGCTCTCTCACCCACCTCTGTTCTCATAGTGCCAAGGACCCACTTCCTCTTAGCCTATTATTGGTGTTGATGATTTCAGCAACTGATAGATCCTGATAGATACCCTCATCTCCTTGGTCCTTCATTCATTCCTGTCTTTTTAATCCCTACCCTGAATGAAATCCATCATGTACTTTCTGTTTCCATTCCCAAGCAGAAGATATTGCTGGAGAAAATTTAGAAATCTGATCCAAGCTATGTCAGGTGACCGTAGCAGATGAGCCTTCACTACTAAAGGTGATTCTTTGAATTTTCAATCGAGGTACATGCCTTCCTATGACATTCCCCTCTTCTTCTTTTCCGTATCTCTCCTACTTCCCCCAAGTCCAAATCCTACCTCTGGCATATCACTTTCCCATTTTGCTTAATGAAAGAAATTAAGATTCTACACCATGAGCCTCCCCTTTCTGTTTCTTTCCTCCTCCCCTTCCTCCCCTTCTTTTGCATTCACTAAAAGCTGGGATATATTCTATATACCTCTCTTTCCTTTCTTTTCTACCCCTGGTCCGATCAGTAACCACGTCCTATTGCTCTTTCCTCTTAAACATCTCCTCAACCCACCCTCTCCTCTTCATTTTGTCATTTTCTTGATCCAGGCCTTCATCATCTCTGCCGGTCTTCATTCAATTGTTTTCTAAATGGTAGCCATGGACACAAGTCTCAACTTTCTGCACTTCATCCTCTGTAGTCTTCCCAGAGGATGTTTCCTTAGAGAAGGAAGTAGAGGCTGAGTTGGGGGTGACAGAGCAGGGAAGAAGGGAGAGTCAAAAGAGAGGAAGGCCCAACATCTGGAAATCAAAAGAGACATTGAAGGGAGAACAGAAATGCCTGACATTTAGACTCTCTCAGTTTCTGCATGAAATCTTCAGTCAAATCTGCTGCTCTGTGGGGTTGATTTACTTTTAGAGAAATACAGCAAAGTACTGTGTCCTGCTTTAAGGTGAAAGGCAGTACATGTGAAGCCAGATCTTATCTGGTTTGCATGTTCAGTTTATTCTTCATTCATTCATTCGTTTGTTATTTAACAAATATTTATTGAGCACCTACTATGTATAAGGCACATGCTAGGTGTTGGAGGGTATGCAGTGATCAGGACAGAAACAATCTTGTTTTGATAGCATTTATAGTCTAGTCAGAAAGCAGATAAATAAAACAAATTAAAATATGATAAACGCTATGACCTGAGAAAGTTATGGGAGTACAGCTCTCCTGGAGAGCTGGCATTTACTCTGAGACCTGAGGAGTGTGCAGGAATTAACTAGGCATAGGCAAAAGTTGGAGAAAATCCTCTAGAAATGTTAGAAAGTCCAGAGGCAACAGAGAGCACGAAGAGCCCAAGGAACTGAAAGAAGAGGGAAAGTTGCAGGAAATGAGTTGGGAGAGGTAAACTGGGGACAGATCTCAACTTGTAAGTCAAGTTTAAAAGTTTAGAGTTTACCGAAAGGCAATGGGAAGGTACAGACAGGCTTTTAGCAGGTGAATGATCTGATCAGATTTATGATTTTGAAAAAAATGTGATAGGATGATATGTGAAGTATGAACGGAATGCACTCTCTTCACTCATCCTCTTGGGTTCTGAACTGTAACCTGCACCCTGACACCAAACCAACCAACACACACACGCAGACATACACCCCCCCCCCACCATGACCACCACCACCACCACCAGACTCTTATTAATGGAGTAGAAAGTACATTAAATATTGTGGAGATAATCTGATGCTGAGAGAGAGACCCAGACCTACATTGTAAAAATGAAATACAAAGGATTCTCTTCTTTAACCCAGAGATTAAACTGAAATTGGGAGAGATTAAATAATTAATTTTTCTATTGTTTGAGATTAACGCAATTCCACACATGTGAATTAATGAGATTAAACAATGTACACATGTGTAAATATGAATCGATTTTTCCTGTCTGTGCTATGAGTGGAGAAGAAATGACTTGATATGGAAGGGGATGTGCTGGACAGAAGAAAGAGATGTTTCTGGATTGTTTGCTTGGGTTGCAGGCAATGTGATTTCTCCTCTGTAAGATGAAGCTACGTGGGACCCGCATGTACACCCAGCCAGCCCATCACTGCCCATCAGAGCCCAGGGTCACAAACACTGGGCCCTGCTGGACTGACAGAGTAGACAACAGTGGCATTTGCAGTTCATGCCAGCATTCAAACTACCCAGATGAGATCAGACGAAGAGCTCACACTCCATCACACCATGCAGCCAATCATACGTGGACCTCCATCCTCTCTCCACCAAGCAGTCAGGGATGACACATAAGTTTCTGGCTGCATCAATGAGTCCAGGGTAGTGCTTACCACTCATAGGGAAATTCAGGAAGAGGTACATGTCTGAAGAGGAAATGAGTTCACTTTAAGATGCCTTGGAACCTACAGGTGGAGATGCCTAAAATGTAGCTATCTGGGTCTGAAGCTCAAGAGAAAGGTCTGTGCTGGACAGATATCTGGGAGCATGCAGGGGGTGCCACAGATACCCAGGAAGTAGAAAGTATGAAAAGGAGGACATGTCAAATGTCAAGTAAAGAGAGGACTGAAGGACTGACTGTTGTCCCTTGAGTGCAGCTACAGGGAGATCACTGGTTAGTTTGGAGAAAGTAGAATGGGAGAGTGAATGGAAAGTGAGGAAGTTGAAACAGTGAGTGGAGATAACGTTCCCAAGTTATAATATATATAATTTCCCAAGTTATAATTTTTCCAAGTGGATAACTTTCCCACTGGCAAGATGGAGGGGGAATGTGGCTCTTTTTGGAACCTGAGGAGGAAGGAACCAGTAGAGAGAAGAGGTTGAATATATAGATAAGAGCAAGAAACAATAACCGAGAGTGAGGTGAATGAGAAGTCAGGAGAGACTGGACCCACACTGTGGGCCAAGACATGGGCCTTAGAGGAAGGAGGGAACATCTCTCATAAAGAGGTGAGGTTGAGGAAAGAGGCAAGGTGGGGAAAGATGTGAGCTGATAGGCTGGCTCGGAAACCCGAGACTAATCACACCTCATAGCTTCTGTTTCACCCCCCTGACAGGTGGAAAATAAAACCACCTACAGTGAAGAGTAAAGAAGGCAAGCTTGGAGGTTTGGAAAGGGGAATTCCCAAAATAGCTGCTCTGGTGACTCAGAAAGAAAGAGCAAGCAGGTCAGGGGAATGTGGTAGGATGGCAGGCAGTACGATGTCCCGCATGAGGTTGCTGAGCTGAATTCTGGGCAGCCCAGTCTGTATGACCATGCGGTTTTCTCCGGCCGTGTCCAGTCGCCCAGGCAAAGGAATGGCCAAGGCAAACAACTAGATTCAAGTTTTGTCAGGCAGATGAAACAAAAATAATGGAGCAATGGAGCATGGGGGCTGGGGCCACGTGTCACAGGTTAACATTAGAAAGCATGGAATCTTTTCTGGATAAAGAAGGAAAAGGAGCCAGCAAGTGGAGGGTAGATAAGGAGAAAGAAGAACACAGAATTCTTAATTAGCTTGAAAAATCAATAGAGTAAAAATAACCAGAGGAAAAAAACTAGGAGAATAGAAAGTCATGAGTTCAGAGGTGCTTGTGGTTTCTTGATGACCGAGCCTGGGGTGGCCAGGAGATTGGGTGATTGAAACAGAATAGAGAAGGAAATCAGAGATGGAATCAAGGAACTGAGAGAGATCAAGTGTGCCTCATGATCATAACACATGTGCCCGACTGTTGGCAGGATTTGGAATGAAAAGGGATACTAGGGGTCATTGCTAATGTCTCTACTAAATAAAGGACATGGCTAGGCAGTCCGTGGATGACAGCTGAGGTGGAGAGTGTGACCTGATGGCTATGTATGTAGTCTGGGTCTCAGAGGGCAGAGAACTGAGGACCATGGAGATGACAGTGTTTGACAGAGGGTGCCTGACTCAGCAGCCTCCACTCCTGAGGGCTACAGGGGAAAGCCACAATAGGGCTTGAAAGCCAAAGAATGTCCAGTGAAGAGGCTGGGAGTATCAGGGTCTTTGCTGATGAAGAAACGGGATTCTGGCAGTCACAGAGGAAAAGTTTAGGAGGAAAGGGGAGACAGAAGCTGAATCAAGTATGAGGATGAGAGTTCAGGGAGGATATAACCCCTTGAAAGGGCTTCCTTCTTGGGTACATACCAATATGTCAGGGGTCTCAGGGATGGCAGGTTTGACAGCTACATGGATGCAACAGAATTAATGGGGCAGGGCTCTCAAGATTCAGCTTTGTCCTGGGTATGTGACACCTCCGAGTCCTGGGTCTCCGAGTAATCTGGGTCTAGGCTCCAAGGAAAGTGCCAGAGCGGAGGGCTGTGGGTGGTATGCGGTGGTGTGGCTCTTGAGATGCGTGCAGGCCAGGGGCTTGTGGATACTCAATATCCCAACTTCACTCTCTCATAGTCTGCGTTATCTCAATGCCTCTTAGTCCAGTCATTTTAGGACTCAGTTTTGTCTCTCAACTTAAGAGACCAGGGGGAAAGTATTCAGTAACCTTAGAGCACCACGTGTTGTTTTGGGAAAGGCAGATTTCCTGACACATCAGAGCACTAACCTATTACAACCCAAGGAATATCAAAAGGTACTCCTTCAAGGAAAGATACAGTGTTTAGAGTAACATCCTGGAATGTTTGCTTTCATTGAAGAAAAAGAGAGAGAGACACACACACACACACACACACACACACACACACACACACACAGAATTTAAAAGGACTCTGATACAGTGCAAATTAATTTTTTTCTCAAATGTGAATGGCAATCTACTTAGCCTCAGGTTGGTCTATTTATGTATTATGGTTATGTTCAGTCTCCATGGTGAGGTTTTTGTTTTTGTTGTTTGTTTAAAAGGTCCAGGTCACATTTTAGCTTCTGTTCAGTTCATTACACATGAACAATTTAGTGTTCTTTAGGATACCCCCGAGCCCTTGAAATGCCATATGTTGAAGGGGTACCTTCCTTATGGTCTCCTTGTCAGCAGATTTCACTATGAACATCTTGCTGGTAGACCCCATTGTTTAAAAAAAGAAACAACGGGCCCAAAATGGAGTCATTTATGCTAAGCCTACACCACCGAACCAATACTTAATACTAACTTAATTGCGGTTTCAGCCTCTCCTGGGAATGTAACCTTGAATCAGTCAGGCTGAAATTTCCTGGTCAGCAGTGTTGAGGTAACCTGCCTGATAGGTCCTTTCCATCCCCTAAAGAAAGATGAGATGATCTGCCTTTTCCTTATTCCTGCCTCTACAAAAGCCTTCCATTTTGTAGAGCTCCTCAGAGCTCCTTTCCAGTTGCTAGATGGGATGCTGCCTGATTCATGAACTGTTGAATAAAGCAAACTTAATTTCTAAATTTACTCAGTTGAATTTTTTTTTTTTTTAAACACCATGAGGAATAATGTTTTAAAAAACCTTAGTGGGGCTTTGAAGTAAAGTAGAAAGGTCTTCTCTCTAAGCCTGTTCTACTCCTTTCCTCTTGCATAGTAAATTCCACCGTAAATTGCATGCTTTTAATGGAGTGTTACCTTCTTGCTTACTTAAACTTCAGCGCAGCATCTGGTGACATGGGGATCATTTTACAGCAGGTTCAAAGCATCGGTTGACAAAAGGGTCAGTAAACAGCACTGTTTATATCTTAAATGAATCCAATACTCACAGCAAACCAGGTGGTTTGGAGTTTGGCCGTATCAGATGCCCGGTGTCATGATGCAAACGACCATGCTTATATGACTTTCTTCTGCATGGTGTGGGAACACCGATGACATGGTTAAGATATAGAAAACACAGCTAGAGTGGGAGAGATGCTAAGTGGTCAGTTTCCTCATTCACTGATATGTTTGTCATTAATTCTTTACATCCCCATATGACTGATTCAATCTAGTCGAAAAAATTAAGTGTAATCATTATACCCTAGGTTCTGCTTAAAAAAAAAAAGAAAAAAAAAAAAAGAAGGGTGAGTCAAGGGTAGGCAGTGAATAGCCCTTTGCTGCTGTTGAAGTCAGTTGGCTCTGAGCTTTCCTGGCATTTTTTCATCTGTGCTGCCATCTAGAGAGGAGAGTTAGAAACACACAGAGGTATGGGGCGCCTGGATGGCTCAGTGGGTTAAAGCCTCGGTCTTCGGCTCAGGTCATGATCTCAAGAGTCCTGGAATCGAGCCCCACACTGGGCCCTCTGCTCAGCAGGGAGCCTGTTTCCTCCCCTCTCTGTCTGCTTGTGATATCTGTCTGTCAAATAAAAAAATAAATAAAATCTTTAAAAAAAAAAAAAGAAAAAACACACAGAGGTAAACTGGAAGTCCCAAGATGGAGTACAGGAAAATGGACTCTGTATACTAATTTGTAGAAAACTGTAAGAAACATCAGTGAGATTTGGGGGTGATAATTTTGTGTTTTCTCTCTCTCTCTCTCTCTGTCCCTCCCACATACAAGGCAAGACTTGGATATCAGTTTATTGTTTTTTATGACAACATTCCAGGCATTGTGGGGAAGCTGTTTCCTGGATTCAAACTGACTTCTTACATAAGTAGAATTCAATTGTATTAACTTTCTAGTACCTCCAGACTAGTGTCCATAGTTAAAATATTACTGAAAGTGCTCACATTCTCAGTCCTGCAGGATTTGGAGAAGAAATGCCAGGATGTGTGTGTGTGTGTGTGTGTGTGTGTGTGTGAATTAACAAGGTAAAGAGGGTCTTTGAATGCAGTAGGTCAGTTTCCTGAAGTCAGTGTGTTCCACAGAAACTACTAGTTCTGTTTATAGGTGAAATATTGGTCAAATAAATTGGGGGGAATGCTAGGTAAACACTTTTAAACACTTTTCTTTATTACAAGCAGGAATTCTGATAGGTTATAATTTACCAATGTACATTGAACTTTCAAGAGAGGAGAATGCTGGGCAAAATTTCCCAAACTTACTTGACCTTGGAGCCCTGGGCTTTTCATAGGACTGGTTTTGTGTGGAGCAAACTTTAGGAAATATTACAACAGGGAAAGGCAGTTGGCCTGCTTTGGTTTGAGTAGAGATTGGGGAATTTAACTATTTTTTCCCTGATGAAGTGTTATGGGAGTAGGGTTTGATAATTGCTACTTCCAGGTAAAACAAAGTAAATTTACCTACAACGCAGGCTAGATTATCTCTCACAGCTTGTACATCAACTAGCCCATAATAAGGTAGGGTCTTTTTAGCCACATTTAGGGTGCTCTCACCCTATGCAAGTACAATTTGGTGGAGAGAAGAGGGAAAACTATCTATTATTCCTGCATTGTCAAATCATTCCATAAGTGGAGTGCTAAGGTTAGATACAATTTACTAAAATTATAAATAATCATACCAGATTTATTCATCATAACTGAAATATTAGGGCTTTGTTTCCCCCATGGAAGAAAATGGCCTTAAAGAAATAGTCTTGTAGTAGCATCTGCTATTTGAGGATTTTGCTTTATTATTTTTTTTAAAATTAAAATGTCAGTGGCGATGAGAATATTTCTGTATTAATTCTGAAAAATGACATTCTTGGTGAAACTAAGTGAACAATATTAATGCTTCTCTTTCAATAATTTTCCTGCACTTTAGGAAAGGAAATATATAATTCATGCTTTTGACTTAAGAAGTAATGTCTCTGTTTAGGTATTAATAAGGATAATGATAAATTATCATCTCTCACAAGGGACACATATTACTTTCATTTTGTAGAAGCAACTGGGGCTCAGAAAAGAGAATCAGTTTGTCTGATTGCTTGTAAATTGTGAGTTTCAAGTCTAGTCCTGTTTGCCCCAAATCCTTATGGTACCTAAGATGGTGGGGCAGAGTAATTTTAGAAAACGTTTACACACCCCCTTTTTTCTGTAACCTAAAAATATGACTTGCCAAACTGAAGTGAGAAAAACGGTTTTCCTGGGAGGTAGAGAATGATACACATACATATACATATGTGACATTGTAGGCTTTATGAGAGTAGAAACCATCGTACCGTGTCTGTTCTCTTTACCATACTAAACACAGAGCTTAGTATGTAGGTCCTCAGTAAAGATTTGCTCAACAAAGTACACACAAATGATGATGTTTGGGATTGGGTGGTGGGCACACAGGAATACCTTCAATATCTTATTGTCGTTTTTCACAAAAGAGTTCACAGGGGATGCTTGGGTGGCTCAGTTGGTTAAGTGACTGCCTTTGGCTCAGGTCATGATTCCGGAGTCCCAGGATTTCCCAGGATCGAGTCCCCCACAGGGCTCCCAGCTCCACAGGGAGTCTGCTTTTTCCCTCTGACCTTCTCCCCTCTCATGCTCTCTCACTCTCTCTCTCAAATAAATAAATAAAATCTTAAAAATAAAATAAAAATCAGAATAAAAAAAGAGAATTCACAGTTATAAATCTATAAAGTCTTCTCTCTTCATGAAATGGTCTGAACTTGGTCAAGGGCAGTATCCACACTTGCAAATGTATTTCCCAATCAAATGTCAAAATCAATTAATCACATTGTGAGTCAATTTGTGTGGTTACTAAGAACCTTCCCCTGCTGAGTTGTATTCATTCTCTAACAAATTCAGTCCCTGTAAGTGGATAAAATTAGCAGGCTTGAAAGAAAACTGAATTTGAAGGCAAAGACTCAATAGTTTTTATACTTGTATTCTCGGTGCCCTACTATATAATAGGTGCATAGCACATGTTTAAAATGAAGGAAGCAAGCAAGCGAGGGGCCAGTGGTGGGTGATTTAGCGTTGGTTCAGCTGTGTAAACTTGGCCCCTCATTTCCCCTTTTTTGTTCCTCAGTTTGCTTATCAGGAAGCTAGTGTTGATCTAGTTGATCACTAAAGCCCCTCTAGATTCTTTCTTGGTGTAAACAAGACCATATTTCTTTATGTCCACTAGGGGGTACTGTAGTACCAGTGCAGTGGCCGCCATCTTCCAATTCTTCCAATTCTGGTGAACTTTTTTTCCTGAATTTACTCCCCTGAGAAACATTCCTTACTTTTAACTTTCAAACTCAAATTCAAACTACAAAGTATATGATTTAATTCAGTAATAGAAACTGCATAAACCTGGGAAGAATTTAGCTTAATGACTCATTCAGCTCAGTAGGGAAATTAGAATCATAGAGTGATTTGCTTAGTAAAATTATGAGATGTTAAGATTTTGCTTGGGCCAAAAGAAGGGCCTTGAAACTCTTAAAAGAAAATAAAATGGAACAAACTCTAGCTACCTTAACAAAAAAAGACATAAACTTAAGAAGTGTGCCAAATCTAAGCCAAGAGAGCTATATCAAGAGTATAAAAGGCAGCTTAAGAAAATAGAGATATACCATGTTCTTGGATAAGAAGATTAAAGATTGTAAAAATTTTAAATTATTTCTCAAATGTATTTATAAATATAATACAATTCCAATTAAGTTCCAATGAGATATTCTTGGAAACATGATAAAAGAGCTGTGAAATTCATTGATAAATATTAAGCTGAGAAGAGCCAATGAAAGTTTTTAACCTTTTGAGGGGAAAGGGTTGAGCCATCAGATGCTAAAAAATATTTTAAAATGGGGGCACCTGGGTGGCTCAGGCGTTAAGCGTCCGGGCTCGGCTCAGGTCATGATCCCAGGGTCCTAGGATCAAGCCCCACATTGGGCTCCCTGCTCGGCAGAAAGCCTGCTTCTCCCTCTCCCACTCCCTCTTCTTATGTTCTGTCTCTCTCCGCCTCTCTCTGTCAAATAAATAAATAAAATTAAAAAATATATATTTTAAAATGGCTGCAATGAAAACTGTCATAGTGATAACAAAATAAACAGAAGAACGAGTCCAGAAATAAGCCCAAGGGTATGGTGGCCTGGCTGTGTGTGTGTGTGTGTGCCCATGTGTGTTGGCTACTTTGTATCCCAACACTTTTCCCAGCATGGAAACTGAAAAAGGGCAGATTGTCGCTCTTCTAGACAGTAAGGGCATCAGCACAGAGCTGAGGTTTGTCCAGTGGGATTCTGACACTCAATCCAGAAGGAGTGATACAAAAGTGCATGGACTAGCAAGTTATTTACAGAGATGGTAGAGACCTCAATAATCCAGGAGAAGAGAATGTCTGGTGGCGGCAGTGTCACTGAAAACATTCTGCTTAGCCTCTTCCCATAATGGCTCTTGGCCAAGTTCTGGCAGCATTCTGACCAGACTGTTTCTACAGAGGTTCTTGGCTGAGTTTTCTGTTGCCAGCTTCTTTTGGCTCCTATCCATTTTCTGAGCCTTGTTTTTAAATTTCCCATAGATTTTGTGAGCCCTTGTTTTCCTTCCAATAAACTCCACTCTGTTTAAGCTACCTAGAGTTGATTACTAATGCTTGCAACTATGAATCCTGACTTGTACAGAAACTGGTGACGGGGAATTGGTTTTAAACAACAGACTCTTAACAAAATGAGACTAGTTATCTAGACTCATTATGTTTGAAGATAATAAAAACCCAATTAATATTCAGAGATGGGATGCTGGAAGACCACGGCTTGTTATAGTTAAAGAAATTAGTGACTATGAACATTAGGACTAAGGTGGGCATTGAAGACAAGAGCATGGAGGACCTAACTGTTGTTACCATAGAACAGCATGAAGGATATGAGGAATTCAAGAGCTGTGTGCTAAGGTTAGCTGTTTCCAATGAAGAGATTAATAAATGAAATCTCTAGATTCTCATTTTAAAACATGAAATGAAACCCAAACTAGAATTTATTAAAAGAAATTCTTATCACCCTAAGACTGAGATAGCTGTAACTCAATATTTGTTTTTTTCTGATTGCTTACAAATCAGTTGAATTCACCTCCTTATCTGGGAGTCTTACATGAATATATGCTAAGGTACTGATCCAAAAAGAGTTATAGACTTAAAATTAAAATGCCATGTAGAAGAGAATTTGGAGAACTTAGATAACTCTCACCCCTAAACTCCACTGAGCAGAGAGCCCGACAAAGGGCTCCATCCCAGGACCCTGGGATCATGACCTGAGCCAAAGGCAGAGGCTTTAACCCACCGAGCCACCCAGGCACCCTCTAATGCCCACTCTTACTCTGAATATCTCCAGATCTTTAGAATTAAATTCTGGTATGTTTCAAGAGACCAATTACAAAGTGAAATTCAGGAAGAGATAGCTCCAGCACCAAAGGAATTGAAGAGTTTTGCTAATTAATCTGTGGAGTGGGTTAGAATATATTTTAAGAATGTTGGATGAAGGAGAGGAGGACCCAACTGAATCCTGAGCTGATTTACAAATAGGGTTTATAAGAGATTCTGGATTAACTGTTCTAGCTTGAGAAGTTGGGGATAATTCTGTTTGTTCTGCTAAAGTTTCACTGAAATCTGGACATAACAATGACTCATGTAAAATGAAGTTAAGATGCAAGTCTCTTCAATAAAATGTAAAAGAACACATTTAAAAATTTCAAGAGATAGGAAGGATGGGGTGAATTTATCATTTCTGACCCAACCACTAACCTCAACTATGTCTTTCAATAAGGTCCAGAAGCCATTCTTCAGAAACACCTTTACAGAATATGTGTGCCTGTGATTCTAAAGTGAGGGATAAAGCACTGTATCTGAACCCTTTACCAATATGAAGAGGCATTATTTTTTGAACTTTTTTGGATTTTGAGAGTCTTGCTACTGGGTCCCACTGTAACAACTAACCCTGGCGATTGCAAGTGATTACAATCTCAATTGCTCAACATGATCCAGATGTTATCTGAGACTCCTAGCCCAAGTTGAAAAGGTAAATATAGAACCAGGCGTGGACAGGTTTTTGAAGGCAAGTAAATTTTATGAGCCAGCGGCCTTTATTCTCTTGTTGCTTACTCATGTCAGACTGCTGTCCTTTACACATATGGCTTCACGGGGGCATTCACATGACCACAGAGCCCAGAAAGGCAAAGGAAAAGGATGATCCTCACAATGGGAAGAACTTGAACTGATAATATATTTCATTGTTCAATTGGCCTGGAATTAGCAGTGTCTAACAATTTGACTTTGTGATCTGAGTGGCAACTTGGGAGGGGTAAGACTGGTGACAAGGATGTTTGAGAAAAAGGCATGTGATAGGACCTTTAGGAATGGACCAGGGGATGTGAATATGATTTCCTATACTGTTGAAAAGAGAAGTAGAGACGATCAAATTCCCTGGTTATAATATTTAAAATTTTAATTAGCTTTGGAGCTTATATGGGAGATTAATAATTAAAACAAACTTGATCCGGCAGTAGCTGAATGTGGTAGGGTGTGTGAGAGTGTGTATGGCAAAGATTTCACTTAAGTCCTCTTCAACTTCCCTTATAAACCCTTAGGCTCCTCAGAGCATGGTTTGAAGGCTGCTAATCTAGTCCATCCTTCTTATATTTTTTTATTTTTATTTTTAATTTTTTATAAAGAGTTTATTTATTTATTTGATAGACAGAGATCACAAGTAGTCAGAGAGGCAGGCAGAGAGAGAGAGGAGAAAACAGGCTCCCTGCTGAGCAGAGAGCCTGATTCGGAGCTCGATCCCAGGACCCTGAGATCATGACCTGAGCTTAAGGCAGACGTTTAATAGACTGAGCCACTCAGGCACTCCACCGTCTTTCTTTAAAGATGAGAAAATGTCCAGAGTTGACTTGAACTGTCTCAGGCCATACGCTAGTGGCATAGCCAGGATGAAACTCAGGTCTACCTCTCAGGTTAGTGCCCTCTCTGAATAGCATATTACTTCCGTAATTGGGAATAAGTCCCACTTCATGGCAACTCCACTCTTTCCCGTTATTTAATTCATAACTTATTGAGACAGGAAAGTACCATCATTTCTGTTCTTCAAAACAGGGAAAACAGAATGGCAGGGGTAAAGACCATAATAAAAAAGGTTAGGGGCCCCTGGGTGGCTCAGAGGGTTAAGCCTCTGCCTTTGGCTCAGGTCCTGATCTCAGAGTCCTGGAATCGAGTCCTGCTCAGCAGGGAGCCTGCTTCCTCTTTTCTCTCTGCCTGCCTCTCTGCCTACTTGTGATCATCTCTCTCTGTGTCAAATAAATAATGTATTTCTAAAAAAAAAAAAGAATAAAAAAGGTTAAATATTTGAATGTATATTTGTAATCTCTGTTATATAACATTTTCCTCTCAGGCTTGGAATGGCCTTCCAGCTATAAGTGTCTAAGACTGTGCTAAGCATGTTGTAGTCACTATGTCATTTAAAGGTAAGGCAGATTAATTCTTTGAAAGACATTGTGTCCAGTTGTAACTTTTCTCTTATCTAAAGGCTGTATTGTCCAATATGATAGCTACTAGCTACATGAGGCTACTGATCATTTGAAATTTGGCTAGTCTGAATTGAGATATCCTGTAAGTGCAAAACACACACCAGATTTTGAAGACCTAGTATGCAAAAATAATGTAACACATTTCATTAGTAATTAAAAAATATTGATCGTATGTTAAAATGACATTTTGGGAAAAATTGGTTAAATAAAATATTAAAATTAATTTCACAGGGTTCTTCTAATTTTTTTAAATGTGTCTTCTAGAAAATTTAAAATTACATATACAGTTTGCTTTAACTTCTGTTGATCGGTGTTGATATAAGGAAATCAAAACAAACCAAGTGAAATTCAGCCAAAGTTCCCGGTAGTTCATCAGAGTTGTCAGAATTCTAAAGATGTCGGGGCGCCTGGGTGGCTCAGTTGGTTAAGCCGCTGCCTTCGGCTCAGGTCATGATCCCAGCGTCCTGGGATCGAGTCCCACATCGGGCTCCTTGCTCGGCAGGGAGCCTGCTTCTCCCTCTGCCTCTGCCTGCCACTCTGTCTGCCTGTGCTCGCTCGCTCTCCCTCTCTCTCTCTCTGATGAATAAATAAAATCTTTAAAAAAAAAAAAAAAAAAAAAAGAATTCTAAAGATGTCAGTTACTTAAGTCTATGAGGTGCTGAGCTTTCACTTTTGACAAAATTGTCATTCACAAATTGGAGTTTTCACACTTTACAGAAAATATTGGAATAGCAGTGAGCAAGATGGGACAGTGTCTAATTCTGTTTTTAATATAGAATGAATTACCTTGTTGGCATTTGATATTTTTGCTTTAGATATCAGGAGACAAGAGCTATTTAGTTCCCCAAAGAAGTTATAGCAAAAATGTGCCTTCTGGTTAATTGCTTTGAACATAGAAATATTTACACTGAAAATCTGAGCCTCATATCACTCTATTATATCCTTTCCAATTTTATTTCACTATAAAGTTTTCATTTCTCTTTCTCTACCTGTAACCATGAGCACAGAGTAGGCAATGAGTTGATGGTATTCTTTATGATGTGTGATATACAAAATTTTAGGTTGCCTCTATTAATACTTTTAATTATATTCACTAAATAAAACCAATAAGTCAATAGAATATACTATTTTAGATCTATTACATAAAATGTATTATACTATACGACACACACCAGCATGACAAAACTATAGTTAATGCCTTCCTTTTCAGAGACCAAGTAAGAATCCTAAATTTCCAGAACTTAATGATTTCCATGGCCTCCTACCTGGAGGAATTCCAATAAAGTACAAACAGCCTGTCAAGATATAATCATATTACAGCTGTTTTTGAAATGAGATATTCTGTGAGTGCTACATGGGGACAGAACAATCTTACTTGCTAAAATGGATCATAAAGGTCAGTGGTGATGCTCAGCTAGGTTAGTGTCTTCTCAAATATGTTCTCCACCTTCTCCTGTGTTGATGGTTATCTCCCATCTATTCACAGTTCTTCCATACTTCCTCACTTTCGTTCCCTGTATCCAAGCGATCGTTAAGTACTGCCAAGTCTACCTCTGAAATTTCTCTTGAACTCTTCCCTTTTCCCACCAGGTGAGTCCCTTATCAGCTCGGCCTCATATGCCTGGAATAGACTTTACATGAGTAGGGTTTCTAGAATAAGGACCTTTGAAAGGATTTTCCCAATTTTAAAAAGATTTTGTTTATTTATTTGACACAGAGAGAGAATATGAGCACAAGCATGGGGAGTGGCAGGCAGAGGGAGAAGCAGGCAGAAGCAGACCCTCCAATGAGCAGAGAGCCCAATGCAGGACTCGATCCTAGGACCCTGGGATCATGTCCTTAGCTTAAGGCAGACGCTTAAATGACTGAGCCATCCAGGCACCCCTGTTTTCCCATCTTAATTTTTTTAAATTTTATTTTAAAGATTTTATTTATTTATTTCACAGAGAGAGACACAGTGAGAGAGGGAGCACAAGCAAGGGGAGTGGGAGAGGGAGAAGCCAGCTTCCCATTGAGCAGGGAGCCCAATGTGGGGTTCGATCCCAGGACCCTGAGATCATGACCTGGCTGAAGGCAGACGCTTGACAACTGAGCACCCAGATGTCCCTATTTTCCCATTTTAAATGAAGTTCCATACTGCCACCAGGATATCCTAAAGATCCAAACATGTCACTTACTTGCTTGAAAACTTTCCAGTTAGGTCCCCACTACCTATAAGATAAAGTCCAAACTCTTTAGCAGGACATTTAAGTCTTTGTATGTTCTAATCTCAGTCCATTTTCCAGACTTATGTCCTGCCTTTCCATCAATCCCATCTAAGAAAATCTAAGTTTAAAAAAAAAAAATCACATAATCTATTAACATTCTGAATATTTTTTTATTGATAATATGTGAGGGAACTGAGAGGATTTGTATGTGGTATAATAAAGCTGACAGTACTCAAATATAAATCTATTATTTATGGAAGATTTATTCAATGTATTTCCTTTTGTCAAAGAAGTGAGAGTTCTTTTGATAGCAAGTGACAGAAATCTAATTTGAATTAGCCTTGGCAAAAATGAGAAATAATTGGCTTATAAATGCCAAGGAAGTATTATAAAACCAACCTAAGAGATGGGCAGGGCTGCAGTTGGCCTCAGGAACAACTGCAGGAAATCCACTGCCATCAGAATTCCTTTTCACAGTTGGCTTGGCTCTTCTCTGCATGTCAGCTTCATCTGCTCTCACTGCAGGATTTCCCCACAAAGCAGAAAACTTGGACAACAGCTCTTTGGGTCAGTGTTTTTTAACAACCATATAAATGACTCTCTTTCTTGACCCCAGCTTGAAAAATCCATAGGAAACTTCTGATTATACTGACTGAAGCCAGATTCCAACCCACAGACCCAACAAGTCTGACCAGGGGAGTGGGGTCACATAAGCAAGAGAAGTTCTGCTTATAGCCATGTGGATGGTTGTGGGGCAGAGGGATATCTTAAGAAAGAGCTTTTGGGGAAGGCAGTCTCACTGACATCTACGATGGTAATTCTTAAGTAATTTTAGTAGAATTAAAACAGCTGAAAATTGTATGACTAATTATATTTAACATCAATTATAATTACTACTTGATTGCTTATTCTATCTAAGATTTGCTATTTGTTTTAAGGTATCTAGTCATAGAGGTTCCAAATAGTATAATTATATTTCCTAATAGTTACAGCTTGTATTTCTGTTTTGTTGTTTATTTTATTGGTCAGAACTTCCAGAATCACATAAAAGGGTCATCTGTATAATTGTAACATTTTCAGGTATATGTATAAATAAAGCTTAATATGGTAAGGAAGCAGGAAAAGGACATCTCAATTGAGTGATATATATGTTTCTGTTGGAGCTAGAAGGGAACTCAGATACAACATAGCAAAGCTTATAACAAACCAGGATGCAGAGTATGGCATTTCCAGTTTTTAAAGCATTGGATCAATTCTATACGGGTTGGTGAACTTCTGTGGCCCTGAGATCTTACCCTTCTTCTACCTCTCTGCAGTCCAACAACTAAAGATTTATATCATGGCATAGTGGGGGGCTAATTGGTTCTGACTCATTGTTTAATATTTTGAGTGTCAGTGATATTAAAACATAGTGATATTAAACATATTGTATAATTTGACCCCTGGTGGGATATACCCTCAGTTCCAAAAAACCCCACAAAACAACAACAAAAAGCCACCACCACCATCACAACAACAACAACAACAAAACTTGCAAAACATTTTCATATTATTTTAAAAAGATTTAATTAATTATTTTGAGAGAGAGTAAAAAAGGGAGGAGGCAGAGGAAGATGGAGAGAGAATCTTAAATAGACTCCCCACTGAGCATGAAGCCTAACTTGGGGTTCAATCCCACAATCCTGAGATCACGACCTGAGCTAAAATCAAGAGTCAGATGCTTAACTGACTGAACCAACTAGGTGCCCCTCAAATTATCTTTAATGACTAAATTGTCTGTAAAAATTCTGAAAGTGTTAAAGTATTCTAAAAGTAGGGGACAAGATTTTCAGCAAAAAGAATGGAATACAATTATAAAATCAAAGAAGTAAAACTCAGTAATCCTAAATTTGAATAGAAACTATCAGTATGAACTCATAATAGAATTTCTTATTTTTGTTCACAGAAAGGCCTAGAAGCAGTTAACAAACCATAGAAGTAAATACTATTACTGTCCAGATTGTAGTCCCTAGGGATTCTTAGAGAAATGTCTGATTAGAGATCTAGGGCAAGAAATGTATGAGTCTGGACATCTTGTCATACAAAAAGTGAAGAAGCTATCAAAGACTACTATGTGTCAAAAGGACCCTGGAACCAACTCGAAGAGGTTCTTATAATCGGAGTGTCTGTAAGAGTAACCACAACTGATCAAACACATTAGATAGGTTTAAATCCTGAGAACATAATGATATTTTATTTTATTTTTAAAGATTTTATTTATTCATTTGACAGAGAGAGATCACAAATAGATGGAGAGGCAGACAGAGAGAGAAAGAGAGAGAGGGAAGCAGGCTCCCTGCTGAGCAGAGAGCCCGAAGCGGGACTCGATCCCAGGACCCTGAGATCATGACCTGAGCCGAAGGCAGCGGCTTAACCCACTGAGCCACCCAGGCACCCCATAATGATATTTTAAAAACAGTTTCCTCAGTCACCTTTAGAGGATGATAACGAACCAAGTCATTCTTCTTCTTCTTTTTTTTTTTTTAAAGATTTTATTTATTTATTTTACAGAGAGAGATCACAAGTAGACAGAGAGGCAGGCAGAGAAAGAGAGGGAAGCAGGCCCCTGCTGAGCAGAGAGCCTGATGCGGAACTTGATCCCAGGACCCTGAGATCATGACCTGAGCCGAAGGCAGTGGCTTAATCCACTGAGCCATCCAGGCACCCCCAAGTCATTATTCTGAAAACTGGTAAATAAAAGAAAAGAATCAAGCATTTAATCTGCTTTTCTTTTATGAACTGTGTCTCATGGCAATTAACCAGTTGAGGTCAGGAAAACTATAGAAATAGGTATTATAGAAATAGTCTAGGTAATAAATGAAGAAGAAAAGATATAATTAGAATATTACCAATTGCAAACCCCAATGGAAATAATGGAGCTAGGCAATTATCATTGAGGATTCTTAACCTCTAAAGAAAGATTAGATATCACTATTTCCTGATGGAAATACTCCTTACCCTTGTGAAGTGTTTTTGTAAAGAAAAAAAAAATCAAGCCTGAACCAGATCAAACCACCAGACCTAACTAGAATTTTATAGGTGATAAAGGGAACAGAGAAATATGTTAATTGAGGAATACAGTCAAATCCAGATGTGGGAAACTCTAGGATGAATACCCAGTTTCTTCAATGAACACAAGGGAAACAAAAATGGGGGACATGAGAAAAGCATAGCTTCAGAGAGACCTAAAACACATAGCAGCCACGCACAATATGAGGACTTGGTTTGGTTTCTGATATAAACAAACCAATCAGAAAAAAAAAGAAATCAGAAAAATTTGAACACTAGATATTTATGATATTAAGAAGTTACTGTTAATATCTTAGATGTGCTAATGGTATTGAGGCTATGTTTTTAAAAAGTCTTTCTCTTTAGTGATAAATACTGAAGTATTTACAGATCAAATAACATATATAGACTATTTCCCAAGAATCCAGTGGGCACAGGGGTAGGGAGGAAAGTGGGTGGAGAACAGACGAAGAGAGAAGGACTATGAGGTGCTGACTCTTGTGGCTGGGGGACAGGTCATTGGACAAGACTGTCGACTCTCGTGAAAGTTTGAAATCTTCCATAATAAATGTCCACAAATAAGTTAAATTTATTTAATATCATCCATGAACGTCACATAATTAAATTCCCTAATTTTACAGATGGTACAAACTGAAGTCTAGAGAATTAATCAGTGGAAAAAACTTCTCACTTACTCTACTAGCTATGTGACCTGGGCCGAGTTACCTAACTTCTCTGAATCTCAGTTTTGTGAGAATTAAAGGAAATGAAACCTATAAAATGCCTAGCACAGGGAGCACAGAATAGGTGCTCATAGGTAGCAACTGTCACTTTCAGCATCCAAGATCATACAGCTTATTGTGGCATAGCAAGATCTAGAGCACACATTTTCCTTTAAAAAAAAATTATTTACTTTTGCAAGAGAGAGAGAAAATGAATGCACAAGCAGGAGAGGAGGGACAGAGGGGGAAGTAGACTTTCCCCTGAGTAGGGAGCCTAATGCAGGACTTGATCCCAGGATCATGACCCCAAAGGAAGGTAGACACTCAACCAACTGAACCACCCAGGTCCCGGAGCACATATTTCCCAATTGGTAGTTCTGTCATAATATGTCATTTCTTTTAATAAACACTTTTAATAAACACTAGTTGGACTGGGGGGGGGGCGGGGGAGCAACCCCCCAATAGAAATTGGCGATTGACAAGAAGAGGTTTTATCCGAAAAAGATTTATTTTTCCAGATATCATACCCTATTATATCTTTGATAATGGCAAAGTTTAGTTTCTCACCTGATAGTCAAGGCCTGACAGGATCCTTCTGCAAGTCCACACATGATTCCATGAGGGATGATTGAAATAAAAGCTAGTTCCTTTAGTAGACTTTCTATTTTGAAATCTGTAACATGAGGCAACTAACTATACATGGTAACAGACTTGCCAAAGTCACTCTGCCACACAGGGACAAATGGGATTAGAACCTAAATTCCCAGATCTATGTGTTTGGCTTCAGTGAATGTATCATTTTTAGGTGTTTATACATTAGGGAGGATGATTTCCACTGCAAAGCATACAATGCATGGTATTATCCTTCTTCTAAGAATTGACAATAAGGCAGTTCAATTTATCAGCACATGGGCTATTTCTTTGTTTGAGATATTAGTTTCAGTGGATGCTCCTGGCATTTTAAACTTCTTATCATCTGCTATGAGGAAAGCCATGGGGCTTTAAACAAACAGCATACCCAGTATTATGTATTTGTTGGCATTACTTGTTTTGTTCTATATCTTTATAAGCCTCTTTCTTCTCTTGCACTTTTAGTAACCTTTCATAAGAAAGGCAAAGAGGACACAATGCCTCTACTCTCTGTACTTCTCTGTGGAAGTGGAAGTGGAAGTTCTCTGTGGAGAACATACGATGAAATTGATGAATGGAACTGATCAGACTAAAGGACTTAGGCCCACTACAACAACGGGGAAAAAAAAAATCAAGGTAGTTTAATCAATACCTAATATTGTGTTAGATGCTGAGATACAAAGATGATTCAGACAACATATCAGTTCAGTGTACCTGCCCTCAAAACAGTTTAGGAGGTTAGGTGGATGGGTATCAAAACAACTGTGATTAAAAAAAAACAAAAAACAAAAAACAAGCAATATAACTGCTAAACAGGGGTAAAAACAAAACACTTGGGCAAGAGGAGAGAAGTTCTGACAAGAACAGATAGGCTTTCAGAGAGAATGTGGCATGTGGTTGGGACTTTGATGGACACTTTGCTTTGCTGACTAGGAATCAGAATTCAAGACTTGCCACACAAAACTCTTGGTGGTTTCAGTATGTAAAGGAAATGCGACACGACAGGGTGTGTCCTGAGAACGCTGGTGTGGCTGCAAGAGCCAGCTGCATTTCCATCTGGGGGTTCTTTCTCGCCGTTTGGAAATAAAATGTAAAAGCATGGAGGATTAAAAATAAGCAAGCCAAATCAAAATAAAAAGAATAAGCACACAGAGGACACAGTAAAAACAGGGTAATTCCCCTCTGCTTAGAGCCTGTGTGTCAGGAAAGGGGCTGTGTGCACCTGTACGGGATGAGTGTGGCCATTCATTCACAGATACTTAACAAGCCCCTCCGCGTGCTGGACACTGTGATCGATGCGGTGGTAGAGCAGTGAACGAGACCCCCGTCATCTCTGACTTCACGAAGTTATGTTCTGACTCAGCAGTCAGTCTTTAAAAAACAGCGAAGTATAGAATTGCAACTGTAATAAACATTGTGAAGGAGAAGGGCAAGATGCTAGGGGAGCCTCTGACCAAGGCCCTCATATATTAGGGAAGTTGTCCTTGAAGAAATGACATTTGAGCTGAACCTTGAAGAAAAAGTAGGGAAGGCGGGATGCACAGGCCGGAGTTAGGGTTAAGGGCAGGGGGGAAACCAGGCTGGTGGTAGCACAGTGTGGGTGGTCCACAAACAGTGAGAAGGCTAAGGAGGTGGGTGAAAGGCTCTTGCGCACAGCCTTAGAGGCCCCAATCACGATTTGGATCATTACCCTTGCATACCAGGAAGCAACACCTTTTTGAAAGGTCAAGCTGAGTGCAGAATGGAGAAAGGATTAAAGGGAAACAAATACAAGTGTAAAAAGGCCAGTCAGCAGGCTTTGGGGCCTGCCTGCCCAGAGTCTAGGCAAACAAATGAAGGTGAGTTGGATTGGGGTGGAGACAGTGAGATGGAGAGAATCCAGAAGACAGGTTGGGAGGAGGAGGGCACGATCTGAAGCGAGCAAGGCTTGACCAAGTCAGACAGTGTAAGAGGGGACCAGATTTTATGTCAAGACTGCACTGTTTTTAGTTATACTCTCTTTCTCTTCATGCCAGAATCCCCACACTCTCAAACCTGGCCCCAGGTCAGAAGAGAACTTCAAGAATCAGGCATTCTTTTCCTAATCCCCATCTACAGAAACTGGGCAAGATGTGGCTTGTGGGGTCACACCCTAGGCTTTCTCACTCCTTTTCCAGAATCTTGGGTTCAACCTTAACTAGAGGCAACAGGCAAGGATGAGGGGAAGTTATAAGAGGAAGAGAAAACTTATAATCAACTAGAAAGAGAGAGTAGCTGAGTAAATATGGATTAACTCTACACGCTGAGTTGGAAAAGTATATTGTTACGAGTCCCCCCAGTCTCCCTCTCTTGGGTGGAGATCACCCTTTCGAGTGAATGCTAGCTGTAACCACGTTTGAACCTCCTGTCTGCTGAAGCAACACCTAGTACTCAACGTGGACCTTGAGGTCACTTAGTCAATATTTGTTGAATGGAAGCATGATTATAGTAAAGTGTAAGGGCTGTCCCAAGATCCCGAGAGCTATATATTCTCAGCACAATTTAGAGTTCTGCAGCTCCTGTCATTTCATTGTAGAAAGGAGAAGGAAATAGGGAACAGATAAGGGCTTCCTTACTGCTGTGGAAACAGGAACTTTGTGGCATATGAAGTAAGTTTTGGGCTGGGAGTTCTAGTAAAAAGTTGACCAACGCTGTGTCTTTGCTTTCTTAAAGTAAGGAGATCATATAACAAGGGCTGTAAGTCTAACGTAGTATGAAGAGCAAGGCCCAAAATCTCACATAAATTTGGGAGGGGAAGGGAAAGAAAGCAAGCCAGTTATTGGGGGCAACTAGAGAGCTTCCCCCCACCCCCCACCTACATTTCAAAACTAAACTGAGACAGTGCTCAAGTATGCATTCCTCTCTCTGGCTCCTGACTAGGAAGTGATTCCTTTATCTGTTTTTATTCATATCAACAGCTATTATTGTCTACAACAAGTATTCTCACTTCACAAAAGTCCTCAGTTTCCCAATAACTTTTCTTACAACACAGGAAACCCAGTGACCTTGCCAAGGACCGGGGTTCATCTCCGTTTCTTCAGCCACAGCCTCTTAGGGTCCTTATCCAGGGTGGCCAAGACTTAAGCCTCCTTTCCAGGCACTCCAGTGTTCAAGGGCCAAGGGAAAAAAATTTTGTTGTAACCTCTAGCAATAAAGATGGTTTTATAATTTCTAATGAATTCTATTCTTCATGGGAATGAGAGCAGGCATTGGAGGCTGGCCAGGGATCTCTTTGTTTATCTGCTCTTGCAAACCGTGGACTCTGTAGTGAGGGGAGTGCCCTGGACTTTAGGATACAAGTAACAGGTAATTGAGGCTCTGGCAAACTTAGCTCTTCCAAAAGAGTTTTAGGCAATTGTTGGACCCCCTTGACATGTCAATCGAGGTAGAAATCAAGGGCCAGTGGTAACACATTGAAACCTTCTTATTTGAAACACTGATGGCCAAGCATTTCCCTTGTCTTTTCTTTTATCTGAGGAGTGAGCAAGTATAATTCTCAAAGAGGGATTTTTGACAAAGGGCCTTCAGATAAAAATGTAATTATCAAAACCAAATTTTCAACAAAGGGCCTTTACACACTGTATAATTCTCCTTCCTTATAATAAATATTCAGTCTCTTTCTTTGAAGTGTCCCAAATGTCTTGCTTAAGAACAATAGATAATAGTCATAGTTTCCTTATTCTATTAGTCAGAAAAAAATTGTGAATTCAGAGGATCTTTGGTCATAGGTGAGCCTTTCAAGATATCCTGTAACAAGGGTTGACATAGAAACATGAAAAACTCCCAGCAGACACAAATTTAAGAAAAAAAAAAAAAAAGCATTAAGTTGGCTTTATTTGGGTCACTTTGAGGGATAGACTGGGGCCTACTGGAGTCTAGTTAAACAGCAATATACTGGTTTGCCCTATGTTCTTTCAACAGGGTTTCCATGGCAATTCTGTAGATTTTCTGGCTTGTCAATAGCAACTGCCTCTGACTTGCCAACAAGTGTAATTACAATAGACCTGAAATTCTAAAGACATATTCATCCTACTTGAATGAAGTTGTTTTGTTAGGGTCAGAATAGGGTATTTGGCACCCAAGCAGCTTCCACAAAGAATCATCTAGAACTGTGCTAATATGGCATCCATTAGCCACATGTGGCTATTGGAATTTAATAAAAATTAGATAAAAATTAAAAATTCAGTTTCTGAATTTCAAGTGCCATATTTCAAGTGCTCAGTAACCACAAGGAGTTAAATGGCTAACTCATGGGCAGTGCAGTTACAGAGCATTTCCATCATCACTGAAGTTTTGTTGGATAGTACTGATCTAAAAGAATCATTTATTTGCAAATATATCAATTAGTAATCCAATTTGTAATTCATTTAAATTGGGGCAACTCCCTAAATTCTTTCAGCTTCCTAAAAAAAACTGAAAAAAAGCAAACAATCTCTTCTCCACCTCTTGAAATGGCTCTTTAATATTATAATTCTATGTAGCTCCAAGTTGGGGGAGAGAGGGAGAAGTGTCCTTATTAGTGAAGTTGGGGAATGACCCATATTGGACAGAATCCACATTGTTCCTGAATTTGAAAGACTCATGGACAAAGGTTCTCCATATCTTGTATTAATTTAGGGAACTACAGAAGGTTCTTTTGTCTTGCTTTAAATATACCTTTTCTACCTACTCATTGATAAATCCTCTTTCAAGGAGGATATATATATATTTAAGTGGTAATATTTTTTAAAAAAAGATTTCATTTATTTGACAGAGAGAGAGAGAGAGAGAGAGAGAGAGATCACAAGTAGGCAGAGAGGCAGGCAGAGGGAGAGGAGAGAATCCCATGCAAGGCTTGATCCCAGGACCTTGAGATCATGACCTGAGCCTGAGGCAGAGGCTTAACCCACTGAGCCACCCAGGTGCCCCCCAAATTTTTAAACATTACCATATAAAAATTTAGTATAAATATCCTTGGGAGAAATATACTAAGCTGTAAATGACTCCTGTTTACTACTTTCCAATAGGTTTTCATTGGAAATGGAAGAGAAACTTCAAAGTTGCTAAATTCCTAGATTGAGGTGGAATTTGTTAAGAAGGATCAGAAGGAGAATGATCTGGAGTGGGGATAGATTTTTTTTGCTCAATTTTTGAAAGGCTGGCCTTTGGTATTTAGGGAATATATAATGGCAACAGAATGGACAGAATATTCAGCTCTGGTTTCCATTTGTTTTGAAAGTGGGGTCCTCCTGTCCCTCCAGCAATTTACTGATTGCTGTCAGCATGCACATGGTCAATACTGGTTGAGGGTGGTATCTTAAAGAGGCAGTTGACTCTTGGTGACATTGAATTACAGAATTTCAGAATGAGAAACTTTGGGTGGCATTTTGTCCACTTCACGAAACCAAGAATTTTCAGATTCTCTTCTGTTAAATTTCAGGGGGCATTTTAAATATTAGGGGATATCACAAAAGTTTACCTGATTTTCATTTCTAAGTTGCAAAATCTGGTGGATTAGAGTAGATACTTCCTGCCTGTCATCTCTATTTTCCATCACATGGAAAAACACCTACTAATGTTTGTGGAACTGCTGAGCTGCGGTCCCCTGCTTTAAAGACGAAGAAAATGAAGGCTAGAGAAGGAAAAACCTTCTCCTAAGGTCACAGAGACGGGTAACAGTAAGATAGCAGCAGGAAAAAAATCTTCTGTGTGTACTTTCCACTCCACTCTGCTGATCATTCACAACTGCCTTCTTTCTTCAAATACTTGGTTCTGGAGGCTGGTACAGCTTCCCACCCACAGTTTAACTGGGTGCAATTATTGTTTCTCTTTTATTTATGCATTTTTTAATTTATTTCTTGTCCAGCAGTGTTGAAAGCATCAAAGGATAGTATTTTTCTTGTACCAAACAAAGGCAGTTTAACATTAAAGAAAAAAAAAATACTAGAAAGGAATATAATAAAATACTATCAGCTTATCTTTCTGGGTGGTGGAATGATAAACTATTTTTATTTTCTTCCTTATCTTTTCTGGCACATTCCAATTTTTCTACAATGAACATTAATTTTAAAAGTTTTTATTAAATTTTTTCTCATGAATTACTTTATAATCAGAAGAGAACATTATATATATATATATATATATATATATATATATATATAATCTCCTTCTCCTCCTATTCCTACTGTTTGAAAGGCTCTTGCCTTCACTTAAAATCAATCAATTAATTAATTTTAATTAATTAAAATTAATTAAATTAAATTAAATTAATTATTAAATATAGTGGGCTTCCATTAAGCCCGGTAAAGGGCACATTAAATATCCCACAGATTTTTGGAGTAGTCAAGGAGGACTCTCACCTGTGCTATTCCACTTTCATATTTTCAGCTGAAAAGGAAGACTGTTGTCTGAAATGATTGCTGCTCTTTCAGTTGAAACCAGCTCAACTCCTTTTCACTTTATAGCACATGTCTTGGCTTTCTGTAAATGTGCAGTTTTGCTTCATTCTCAGCAATCCATTGATTTTCATATTTCATATGTGTGTGTGTGTATGTGTGTGTTTTAAAGGAAAACACCCTTATTTAAAATATTAATCCTAGAGGTAGACTTTTTACTTCACTTGGCAGGTAAAAGGTAATTAGTTTAACTTCCTGAATATTACACCTACATATTTTCTCATGATACCTAAAGAAAAGTATATTCTTAGGCTTTTGTATATGAGAAATAAAAATTAAAAAACATAAACCTCAGAAACTTAATGATGTGTGACTGTGTGTCCGTGTGAGAGAGAAAGAGACAGAGACAGAAAGAAAAAGACAGAAAGAGACTGAGAGAAAGAGAAGGAAGGAATGGGTCCTGATCCTCTGTTGGTTAGCCTGGGTATGTTTAAGATGTTTTTCTGCATCTACCACAGCACACACACACACACACACACACACACAGATCTTAAAATCCCACAGAAGTTAAACTCTGAGTTTCTTCCAAAGTAAGGAAATGTAAAGAATTTGAATTTTTTAAAAAAGATTTTATTTATTTGAGAGAGAGAGACCGAGCACCCATGTAGTGTGTGTGAGCAGAGGTTGGGGGGGGGGAGGGGGAAGGGAAAGAGAAAGGGCGGAGGGACGAGCAGACTCCCAGGTGAATGTGAAGACGGCTGCAGGGCTAGATCCCAAGACCCCAGGGTCATGACCTTTGCCAAAGTCAGATGCTTAGCCAACTGAGCCACCCAGGCACCCTGAAAATTGGAATCTTTTAATAACTATTTAGACATTTGTTTCTTTCCCCTCTTCTTTGCTGAACCCCAAGCACCCTCACCACACCAGTTCCCTTATGCTGCTAATCAAAATAAAAATCTGTCAGTAGCATCTGTTTCGCTACTTTTCAGCTTTGCCCAGATACTAACAATTAGACAATGGTCAAAATGGACAATTAGAAGATGTGCCAATTTGCTCACTGACATTTTTCTATTTAACAGATATGTAATATATATTAGAAAGTTATGTTTTCCCCTAGGGGACTTAATAGAGGAGAGGTATTCATTTAGAGTTTTAAAAAATGTGTAGCCCAAAACATTTTTTTTCTCCCAAGTTGGGTTTCATGCAAAATAGTGGCTCACCACTGAGCCAAGGTCACATACTTGGTCATTTAAAACATGTTTTACTTTCTGCCATTAAAACCACATTCCTCACTATCTCCTTCTCCAAGGGCCAAGCATGAAGACCAGGAACTACCCCAAACACTATGGATTCATAGTTTATCCAGTTCAGTTAATGATTTCAATGACCTCTTCGGGAAGAATCCCTTCTGAAAGCCACCTTTTAGTGGCTGAAAAAGGGGGTTTCAGGAGGCCCAAGGCAGGCAGGGAAGGCCTTTTGTTTACATCTCCCACTTCCCTGTGCCCCTGTCCCTCCATCTGTTGTCTCCGTTCCTTCTCCTCTCTCTCTCCTTTTATTTTTACCACCTTTTCTCCCTTTCTTTCTCCCTGCCTGCTGTAGAACTTAGCCATGTAGAAGATGGATGGGCCCTTTAGTGCTAAGATCTTGGTGTACAGCCCTTGGGGATTATACTATGAGACTGTGAGAACATAAACTACTCTTATTTACTATTGTTATCAATAATAACAATTATTACTACAACCAAAAAAGTTATTAGAACTATAACAACTCTTTATTTTTGTATCATGATACTCATAAAAGAATGTTTCCATCTAATAGCTATCTGATTTGATTCTTAGGGCCTTGTGAAGAAAGGCAAGCATTATTTCTATTTTTCAGATGAAGAAATAAGGTTCCAAGAGGTTGACGTGCCTGTAGTAGCACTGGTAGCTAGCAATGAGTGTGGGACTGGAACCTGAGTTCTGGTGGCTGTATTCTCTTAGATGGAGTTGAAACTGTGAATTTAAGTTATGGGGAGTGGTATCCAATAATAAAGATTTGTGGTTATGAGTAACTGCCCGTGTAGATAAAGGAAGTGTGCCTAACCAGCAATTCCTTATACACTTGCCAGATGTGGTTGAGATGGCTTTTGCCTCATCTTACTACCAGGGGCTCTTCCTGGAATACTCTTTGGTTGCCTCACATTTGAATTTTAAGGTGAAAGCCAGGATTTAAGCAGACGCAAACATACACAGGGTTTGGAGCTTACTGTAAAACAATAAAATAATTTTCTTTTTACAAATATGTTTTTTGGGGTGTCTTTTGGGGGTGTCTCTACAGTAAAAATAGACTTTTAGGGCAAAGAGGAGTAAGTGGGGCGAGGTCAGTGAGTAGAGGACAGCAAGACAGCAGGGGCTAGAAAAAAGAGTGAAAGACAGCATGGGTGACTCAGGATCTTGCTCAATTGTGGTGGTGTTACTATTGATTGAACCTGGGAGAATTCTGCCATAATCTCCTGCAAGGTTGGCTCCAGGCAAGCTTGTGAAAGAAGCTTTTTTGTAATTCTTCCAGTACCACATCCCTTTGTATAACTAAGAATCCTTCCTAGAACCCTTATGCAAGCTCTTAGTTACACCTATGGGCTCTTTCACTCCATGACCTGAAAGTATTCTAGGTCTTTTCTACTTTTCCATCTTGGTTTTACTGCAGGAGAACTGTGCTCCCGTGCTCAATGGGATCATTGTGTTACTCTAGTCATACTTCAGGTGGCAGTGTTATCTTTCTGCCTTTATTTGTGGGGAAACTGTGAGATAGCTCTGTGTTACTTTCTACTTTTTCTGTGTACAAGAAACTGGTGTGTGAACTCCTAAACTATTACCTTTAGGTGATAACTTTCTTTTTATTTATTTATTTGTTTGTTTGTTTGTTTTAATATATATTTTTTAAAATTTTATTTATTTGACAGTTAGAGAGAGAGCACAAGTAAGCAGAGCATCAGGGAGAGGGGGAGAGAGAGAAGCAGGCTCCCCGCTGAGCAGGAAGCCGGATGTGGGGCTCGATCCCAGGACCCCGGAATCATGACCCGAGCTGAAGGCAGCTGCCCAACCAACTGAGCCACCTGGGTGTCCCTAGGTGTTAACTTTCAAGTCCAAACTCAAGTCCATGTAGTACAACTGTAGGCATCTCAAAATCAACATGTCTGAAAAGTGGACATACGGTTTTCCCCTAAATTTGATCTTCCTTTTGTGTTCTGGCAATTCATTTCTCAGTTGAGTAGGCTTGAAATTTGCTAAGTTTTATATGGCAAGAGCTGGTTGGGATTTCCCCCATATCCCTAGATTCCTCCAATTCTCTTAATCAGAGTAAATCCCTCTCCTACCTCGGGTACCTTGGAGCCCTTTGCTTGTATTTATAGGAGAGCAAACCACATTGTATCTACTGGTGGTCACTTCTGAGGATGTGTGTGGTCTCTCCTCTAGGAGCCTACAAGTTGCCACCAATCTCTTCTCTGCCCTGTTACCTAGGCCCTGTTATATAGCAGGTGGGGCTGGTGGAGTGTGCTGGGATGTCACAGGTTATAGGAATTGAAGTCTCTACCAAAGCATGCTCCTCAACTTAGCAATGCTCTCAAATGTGTCCTTAGTGAGAGCTCTTCACTATTCTTCTCTGCAGGTATTCCAGTCGTGAGTACCCTGTTCCTTAGACACCTCCCTGGCTTACACTTGAGAAAGAGCCTTGCCTCCTGTTTCATTCTGAAAATCGAGAACACTAAGGAAGAACTTCCTTCCTAGACAGTACTTTTTAGGTCAGAAATCTTTTTTCTTTTCTTTTTTTTTAAAGATTTCATTTATTTATTTGAGAGAGACAGAGCAAGCATGAGTGGGGGCGGGGGGAAGAGGCCGAGGGAGAGGGAGAAGTAGACTCCCCACTGGGCAGTGAGCCTGACGTGGGGCTCAATCCCAGGACCCTGGGATCATGACCTGAGCCAAAGGAAGATGCTTAACTGACTGACCTGATTTTGCATCCCGATTCTCCTAAATGACAAGATGCCTTCTCTCTCCACCAAATTTATAGACAATTTGTCTGTAAAACTGGGATAATATTAGTGCCTTCTCTAAATGGTTACTGTAAAAATTGAATTAAACAACCTATGTAAACCACTGGCACCATGAATATTAATTAATGTTGTTATCAATAACTTTCCCTCTCACCACCTACAACTTTGTCTTTCTCTCTTAGTCCATCTTCTTTTTTCCTCTTTCTACCTGGGCCTAATTCCACCTCACCTGTGATTTGTCCCCTCTGCTCTGTCTTAGCTATCCAGCCTCATGAAGCACCTCTCACCACAACTGCCCTCTTTCTTAATCTTTCCTCTCTATTGACTTTTTTCACTCCACATACAAAGAGGTTCTGATTTTCTCATTGTAAAATAATCCTCCTTCAGTGTGGTGCATCTCTCTTTCTCCTTTCCTGTATTACTCCTGACCCTTCACAGCCAAATTCTCAAAAGGCCAGTCTACACTTATTGTCTCTACTTCCTTACAGCCTCAATCTCTGCAATCCCATTTCCTTGATAATACTCTTGCAAATGTCCCTAATAACCTTATGATAGCTAAATCTGGGGGACACTCTAATGTCTTCACCTGGGGCTCTGATATTTCTGGAATTTCTACTTGAAATTCTCTCCTTTCCTTGTGCTTCTGTTTTCCCACTGTTTTGAGTTTGTACGCCCATGGCCAGTTCACTTTAGTCTCCCTTTGGGCCACTCCTTTTCCACTCCACATTTAAGTGTTGGTATTTTCCTAGTTCTGGGCCTCAGACCTCTGTTCTCTATCAGTTCCTCAGTGACCTCACCTACCCAAAGGTTTCAGCCACCACGTTTCTCCTGATGACTGGAACATCTCTATTTCACAACAGGGTTTACCACAGGTTTCTTTACCACAGGACTCCTCTAAGGCATTAGTGTGCTAATGCAACTGGTAGCTCTTTGGGAGAGGAAATGATGGTATACATCATGGGAATGATGGTTTCTCATTTATTTGACCACGAAACCTTCATTTCATTTTGTTTTGTTTCGTTTCGTTTTGTTTTTCATGGAGAATCTTGCAGACTGGTGCTCCGGGAAACATACTTTGGAAAATGATGTTTCATTCCTTACTATTCCCAGTCTGATTTAGTTGTGTTTCCTCTGGGTGCCCGTAAGCATTTGCACACAGTGTACTCTATCTTCACCACGCTGTACTTCTCTGACTCTGCCACCCGCTTCTTGGAGGCAAGGCTTCTATCTCTTTGCATCCATTGCAGAGTGCCTGGCATAGAGAATTTGCTCAAAAATACCTGATGAGTGCATGATGCCGGAATGAATGGTAACCTACTTCTTCCTGGCATAGTAAAGAATATTCTATGGCACATTTAAAGTAGTACTAATTGGGCAGTACTTGACCCTGACAGTTGGTCTTGAACAGGTCTTATGTTAGGGACTACAGTAGCTGAAAAGAAATATGAGACAAATTCTTTTTCCTCAAGGAAGACCAAATAAATTCAAATAAAGCCATGTGGAAATATTTAAGTGTTAAGCTGTATGGGCCTGACTATAAGAGCTAGGGGTACTCTGAATTTGTAGAGATCACTGAGGTCTGGAGAAGTCAGACTTGGTAAAAGGTATTATAAATGATACTTTAGTAGGACTATTATGGCAGGACTGTAGGGTAAGAATAATTAAAAAGAGGGAACTTGGAGAAAATTAGAATGGCTGGGAATGAGGAGATATGGCCTGGCATAAACTGTGGTGGTGGGAATAGGTGAGAATAGTGAAGAAAAGGCCATTCCTTTTCTGGTATAACTTGGTGATGGTCAGAATGGAAGTGGAAGGACTGGAGACAAGTAAAAGAGAGTTCTCAGGTTTCTTTGGGAGCCTGACAGAACAGGGGCAGCACCAGCAGATTTGAAGAAATTAGTTATTGCAGGTGTAGCCAATCCAAGCACTTCAAAGTTACAATTCTAGAATATAATGAGAAGAATGTAGAGCTAATTACTATGCAAGGTATACACTACACAGAGACTTGGATTATAAATTTAAAGAATATGTCCAACAGCTGAGCTGACATCATTGACTTGATGAGGTCTATAGATAAAATTGACTAATAACTTGCATAAATTTCTGACCAGGTTTGCTAAAAATGTTATGCATGACAAACCATGAAAACAGGAATGAGAAGTTCATGATTTACCATAAGCAAGTAGTAATTCATTTTGCCATCTACTAATCCTGCTGTTTGCAGCAAGTTCTCTAATTTCCCCAGCCAGGGGGAGATAATAGAGCAAAACATGTCTTGACCATAAACGTCTTCAAAATATTTGCTGTTTTCACAGTAATTCAGTACAATGAAACATGCTGGTACTGTAAGTCAACATTTAACAGTAAATTATTTTAAGGAAACAAAATCAGTAGGTTTTAAAACCCAGACACAGTTTAAAAGTAACGCAAGTGATGAAGTCCCAAAAGTTCATTTTCACTTTTGTTTCCTTTGCCTTTGGAGACATATCTTGAAAGAATTTGCTGTGGCCAATGTTGAAGAGATTACTCCCTATGTCCTCCTCTAGAATTTTGACAGATTCCTGTCTCACACTGGGGTCTTTTATCCATTTCGAGTTTATCTTTGTGTATGGTGTAAGAGAATGGTTGAGTTTCATTCTTCTACATGTAGCTGTCCAATTTTCCCAGCACCATTTATTGAAGAGACTGTCTTTTTTCCACTGTATAATTTTTCCCGCTTTGTCGTAGAGTATTTGACCTTAGAGTTGAGGGTCCATATCTGGGCTCTCTACTCTGTTCCACTGGTCTATGTGTCTGTTTTTGTGCCAGTACCAGACTGTCTTGATCACAGCTTTGTAGTAAAGCTTGAAATCAGGCAATGTGATGCCCCCAGTTTTGCTTTCCTTTTTCAACATTTCCTTAGCAATGTGGGGTCTCTTCTGGCTCCATACAAATTTTAGGATTGTTTGTTTCAGCTCTTAGAAAAATGCCGGTGGAATTTTGATCAGGATGGCATTGAAAGTATGGATTGCTCTAGGCAGTATAGACATTTCAACAATGTTTATTCTTCCGATCCATGAGCATGGAATGGTCTTCCATCTTATTGTGTCTTCTTCAATTTCTTTCATGAGTGTTCTGTAGTTCCTCATGTACAGACCCTTTACCTCTTTAGTTAGGTTTATTCCCAGGTATCTTATAGTTCTTTGTTCTATAGTAAATGGAATCAATTCTCTAATTTCTCTTTCTGTACTTTCATTGTTAGTGTATAAGAAAGCAACTGATTTCTGTACATTGATTTTGTATCCTTCCACATTACTGAATTGCTTTATGAGTTCTAGTAGTTTAGGAGTAGAGTCTTTTGGGTTTTCCATATAAAGTATCATGTCATCTGTGAAGAGAGAGAGTTTGACTTCTTAATTGCCAATTTTTTTTTTAAAGATTTTATTTATTTATTTGACAGACAGAGATCACAAGTAGGCAGAGAGGCCGGCAGAGAGAGAGGGGGAGGCAAGCTCCCCGCCCAGCAGAGAGCCCAATGCGTGGCTCGATCCCAGGACCCTGGGATCATGACCTGAGCAGAAGGCAGAGGCTTTAACCCACTGAGCCGCCCAGGCACCCCTTCATTGCCAATTTAAATATCTTCTATTTCTTCTACACAGCAAAGGAAACAATCAACAAAACAAGGAGGCAACCCACAGAATGGAATAAGATATTTGCAAATGACATTACAGACAAAGGACTGATATCCAAGATCTATAAAGAACTCCTCAAACTCAATACACACAAAACAGATAATCATTTCAAAAAATGGGCAGAAGATATGAAAAGACACTTCTCCAAAGAAGACATACAAATGGCTAACAGACACATAAAAAAATGTTCATCATCACTAGCCATCAGAGAGATCAAAATCAAAATCACACCGAGATACCACCATACACCAGTTAGAATGGCCAAAATTAACAAGACAGTAAACAACATGTGTTGGAGAGGATGTGGAGAAAGGGGAACCCTCTTACACTTTTGGTGGAAATGCAAGTAGGTACAGCCACTTTGGAAAACAGTGTGGAGATTCCTTAAGAAATTAAAAATAGAGCTTCCCTATCCCCTACAATTGCACTACTGGGTATTTACTCCAAAGATACAGATGTAGTGAAAAGAAGGGCCATCTGTACCCCAAAGTTCATAGCAGCAATAGCTACAGTCATCAAACTGTGGAAAGAACCAAGATGCCTTTCAACAGACGAATGGATAAAGAAGATATGGTCCATATATACAATGGAGTATTATGCCTCCATCAGAAAGGATGAATACCCAACTTTTGTATCAACATGGACAGGACTGGAAGAAATTACGCTGAGTGAAATAAGTCAAGCAGAGAGAGTCAATTATCATATGGTTTCACTTACTTGTAGAGCATAAGGAATAACACAGAGGACATTGGGAGATGAAGTGGAGAAGTGAGTTGGGGGAAACTGGAGGGGAAGACAAACCATGAGACACTGTGGACACTGAAAAACAAACTGAGGGTTTTGGAAGGGGTTGGGGTAGGGGGGGTGGGTGAGCCAGGTCATGGGTATTATGAAGGGCACATATTGCATGGAGCACTGGGTGTGGTGCATAAACAACGAATGCTGGAACACTGACAAGAAATAATATAAAGTAAAATGGAAAAAAAGAAAAAAGAAAAAGAAGAATGCAAGCAAGCTCTGGCTTTATTGGAAACCCAGGCATTAAGAATCCTGAATTGGACCTTATTAACTTTCTGACTTGTGCTTTTCATCTAAACTTTTTTTCATCATTTATTGAACACCCCCAGCATGCTTACACCCACTTAGAGCATGCCAAAGATGCAGTCCTAGAAGGTCACTTTCTAAAACAAAAAAATGGATAAATGCACAAAGATTTTTTTTTTTTCTGGATTAAAAAACTGAAAGAAGATTAGGAAGATTGCTCATGAAATTCAGGGTGGGAAATTTATACCCAAATTCATGAAATTTAGGTATAAAATCTGTCCATTTTATACAAACATGACATTTTGTCCAATTCTGAACCCCACTCTCTCTATAATGTTGTTGTCAGATCAAGTTAAATATCAAGGACAGAGCTGCTAATATCTCATCCTCCACCATATACAACTTTCCTATCATCTTCTCAAATAAGAAATAAAGGAGTACACTTGGAAGCATCATGATTCTTTGTTTTTAAATTTATTTATTTATCTATTTGACAGACAGAGATCAGAAGTAGGCAGAGACGCAGGCAGAGAGAGGGGAAGGGAAGCAGGCTCCCTGCTGAGCAGAGAACCCAATGTGGGGCTTGATCCCAGGACCCTGGGATCATGACCTGAGCCAAAGGCAGAGGCTTCAACCCACTGAGCCACCCAGGCGCCCCAAGAAGCATCATGATTCTTGCCATATGCTGAGATATTATGAGCTCCTTCCTTTCCTTTTTGTAATGTTCTTATAAATCTGTAACCCTCCCCTCCCTTCATCCTAATTAAGAAATAGTGGACTCATTGCTTCATCTATTCTACCACTTGCTAAGTGTTTCAGTATCATCTTGAATTCTCGGCTTTCATCCAGGGAATTAGCAGGCTCATGAAATTTGGTCACCCATCTTGATTATGACTTCCATGTACAGAAACACTGAATTTATATGTGTATATGTGAATGTTTGTGTGTGGAATAAGCTTTCTAGGTATGTCTAAAAGGCTCGATTCTGCACAATTGGCTGAACTTACAGCTAATAGAAAAAGGTTTTATTACATAGATTTACCTTTAGTCTCATATTCAAATGTTAAGAATATGCTGCCATGACCCTCATTCAGGACATTAATAATGAAACTCAGATTGAGTATTCTGGGCCACCATTCGCAGAATGATTTCATCAATGATCACTGTTCTTTGGGTGCTGGCCTTCGTTATTCATATCTTGTAGGATATATACTCTGTAGGACCTTAAAATTAAGCCAATGTATTCCAAAGGTATTAGGAGGAAAATCATTCTGTGGATGAAACCCTATTACACAGGGTTACAAAGAACTTCAGGACCTTTAATGAGTAAATGGGCAATTTGACTTTTTAAGGGGGCAGAGTTACAGTGGGAAGTGTTTCCCAAATTTATGACAGTAGAACCACAGAAACATGCTTAGTCTCTAGAAGAACTAGCATCCTACCGAATTTACTCTGGGAAAGCTCCAACTATATATATTTCCAAAGTGGCAGATCCCTGCAATCAATTCTCTTTCTCAGGGAGGAAAAAACATAGAACATTCCATAGGTCTCTGGAAAATGCCCAATGGCTATTTGGTGTTGGACCGACTTCCAGTCGGGCACCAGAACCAGATGTACAACTACCAAACTAGGCTGATCACCTAACTGGTTCTAGGTTAGAATGCAGAAATCCAGATTCAATGTAGGCAGTTCTTCCCATTATATTATACTTGGTGTGTGTATGTGTGTACATTACACTTGTACAGAATCTCAACTTAAAAAAAATATTTTAAATTAAATTTTCCATTTATCACTCTAGAAACCATAACACTCTATCTTAAGGCTAAAGTCAAAACTTTGCCTAAACCAATAAGAAATAATTAGTCATAGACTGAGAAAGGGAATGTGAAATAGAATGTAAAGCTTTATTAGTTTTTCTATAATTATATTAAATATTTGTGAGCATTTGAACTGTGGTTGAAGCAGACTTACCTGTCATTTTCCTCTTATTTGGATAGCCTGTTATTATGTTATAAAATGAATTTGTTTGATATCACTTCTCTTTAAGAAGCCATTTTAATTGCTATCTGAGCAAGGAATTGGTACTTTCCTGATGGATTAATATATTATTTTACTGATTTTAGTGGTTTTTTTTTTAAGATTTTATTTATTTCTTTGACAGAGAGAGACCCAGTGAGAGAGGGAACACAAGTGGGGAGAGTGGAGAGGGAGAACAGGCTTCCCACCAAGCAGTGAGCCTGATGTGGGGCTCAATCCCAGAACTCTGGGATCATGACCTGAGCAGAAGGCAGATGCCTAATGACTGAGCCACCCAAGTGCCCCTGTTTTAGTTTTTTTATTTATATCAAAACTGAACTAAGCTGGGTTGTCCTTTACTTTCTGCCTAGCACTAAATATTTCATTTATCTTTTTGCAAGTTTTAGGAAGTTTTATCTTCCAAGGTCTAAAGCAGAATGACAAAGGACAACATGTTCTTAGGAATACTGGTGTTTTTTTAGGATTATTAACTTTGAACATACTTTCATTTGTACTACTTCATTTGAACTTAACAATAGCCCATCAGATAAACAAGATTAAGGTCTGATTAAAAGGTAACTGTGAATAAAGGTAAAGAAAAGAAGAGAGAAAATGTGATACAACCAGAACTTCAATCCAGATCTCCTGACTCAGGGTTTCGAGTTATTTCTACAAAAGAGGGTTTCTTTCCCTCACTAATACTGTAAGGTATATGCCATCAGACCCTCATGCTAAATATATTCAGTAATTAAAAATAACATCTCTGACCCAACGTTTGATTTCTACTCTACTTCATCAAGACCAACTGTTGTACCTAACTAAATTATTTTAAGATTTGGGGATAAAACCACCACCACCTAGAAACCATTAACAAAGAAAAACAATTATCGTTACATGGTCAATTGTAATCACTTTTGCTTCCCTGTTTAGGGGAGTATGTGTGAGATTTTTCTCACTCTTCCATTAACACACACAATTGAAGAATGCTTTTCTGTTAACCTTTATAACCATTTTATTTTTTTAAAGGATTTTATTTATCTATTTAAGAGAGAGTAAGAGAGAAAGAGCATGAGCGGTGGGTGGGGGGTGATGTGCATAGGGGCAGAAGGAGAGGGAGAAGCAGACTCCCCTCACAGAAGGGAACCTGACATGGGGCTCCATCTCAGGACTCTGGGATCATGACCTGAGCCGAAGGCAGACACTAAACCAACTGAGCCACCCAGGTGCCCTTTTTATATCCATTTTAGATTGTATTTCATTTTAGATTGTATCTCATTTCTTATTTATCTTTCTCTCATCTTTCCTTATAAAATAAAAAACCATTCTTTATATTACTCTTAAGTAATTTGGCCTCAAGGAATCTTATCTAGGATCTGAGAGAAAATTCCCTGAAATATGAGTGACTATAAGATTAGTTTTTTAAATGAAAAAAGAATAAAAAGAGTTTTAATGAGTTGACAATAGTTTTGAAGTCACAATATGAAGGAATATTCATTTTAATTCCTCTGGAAATCTTGGAGGTGCTCTTAGGTAGAACCTGGATAGAAGGACAGACTGCTACGATCTTAAATGTAGGTATGTTCTGTCTAACCTCTGAACTCCCTCTTAGCTGCTGTGTCCTTGTAGTATTTCTATTCTTGACCTATCAAAACTTGCTTTTAGGAGAGAACCTGCTATTAATCACTTATTCTTTGGTGAGATATTACCTAACTTTTATGAGGTTTTCTTTCATGTTTGTGTAAAAAAAGGTTTATTTCCAATGCTACCCTCATTGCCTCCTACTTCACACACAAATCATACAGGATAAACTTCTACCTGTGGTTAAGGACAAGTCAGTCTTCAAAAATGAATGTATGAGAAAGGAATTAGACCTACTGCTAGCATCAACACTGTTCTTCCCTGGGGAAAAGTGTCTGCTAAAGTGAACCTGAAAGGAGGAAAACCTAAATAATTTGGCAACATAAACATTATAATGCATGGAGTGTAAATCAGAGAGGAGTGTCTCTTCATCCTGAACTATGTAATTATCTGTTAAAGAATAAAAAATATTTTATTTTATTTGGGGGGGGGTGCAGTATAGGTCTTCATTCTTTAGAGCAGTACCAAAAAAAAAAAAAAAACCCACAAAAAACCATAAACCTTTTCCTTTAAATAGATACCAGTGAATTATCTTGACAGGAAGAAAAAACCTGACAACAATATAATTCCACATGTTCTGATAACATCAAGAAAGGACTAAAAAAGGAATCTGCACCTCAGAATTGTAGGATATTGAGAAGACTGTTGGGTTGGGAGGAGATAATGATTAATAGTGACTATTAGACTCAGAATGAAGAGTCACATGCATCAAACTCTTTCCATTAAAAAGAGTTAATTTATATTCAACTGATTGCAAAAATGATTAAGTCTCTCTTACCAATGAGTAAAGTTATCATTAAACCTATTTCTTTCATGATAACTATTATGAAAGTGAAAAGATGTCACTCATCTTTCCGCTTTTCTTCTATGGTAGTTAAATAATCATTCTTTGACTTGCACAATTTATCAATTTTATATTTTTAAAAAGATTTTACTTATTTATTTGAGAGAAAGAGAGAGAGTACAAGTGAGAGGGTGATGCAGAGGAAGAGGGAGAAGCCGGCTCCTTGAGCAGGCTCCCACTGACATGGGGCTGGATCGCAGGACCCTGGGATCATGATCTGAGCCAAAGGCAGATGCTTAACAGACTTGAGCCACCCAGGCGCCCCTGTTTATCAATTTTAGAGCTACTTTTGAGTATGTTATTAGTTTTTATTTTTGATGAGATAATACCTACTTGCCAATACATCACAGCCTTCATTATACTCTCATCGACATCATAATTTTAAAAAATAGGCTTCTCTAGGTGGACTGGAATTTGTCTACATTTCAGTGATATACCCATATCAATTACTATGAAGTTATTGGGTTATTTGCAATGAGGACTTGCATTCTGAAAGTATGGTAGGAAACCCTGAAATGCTTTTCAAAACCACTAGTGCTAGAAATCAACACTGTGTGTTGGATTTAGAGGTGTGTGGATTTAGAGATGAATACAGAGGAAGAGACTGAGGCATAACTTTTTTTTTTTTAAAGGTTTTATTTATTTATCAGAGAGAGGGGGGGAGAGAGCAAGCACAGGCAGGCAGAATGGTAGGCAGAGGCAGAGGGAGAAGCAGGCTCCCCGCTGAGCAAGGAGCCTGATGTGGGACTCGATCCCAGGACGCTGGGATCATGACCTGAGCTGAAGGCAGCTGCTTAACCAACTGAGCCACCCAGGCGTCCCAATAACTTTTAATTAGGTGTGTATAAACTGAGGCCTAGGAATAGCTAGGGGCTGTCAGTTTGTAAATTTTCCAATGTTTTCTTCAAGGCCTCTAATTATGGGTATAGAAGATTATTTACTTCCTTTGTTGAAATTTTAAGATTGTGAACAGCAAAAACCATTTGCTGTATTTTCTTTCTTTTCTACCATGATTCTTTGTTTGTGGGGGTTAAGTTTACAAATCAACAAAAAAGCCAGGCTGGAGCATTTGTGCCAAGTCAGACTGAAGTCCACTAGGGATGGGACTAGAAACCAGGAGCCAGTTTTTGGCAGAGGGGCATGCATGATCCCATTTGGGAAGAGCGGGGATAAAAACAGAATTTAGCAGCAATTACCACTACTGTCTATTTAGCTCTGAATGTAGACAAGCTTTGCATCCCTTGGCTTGGGTGCTTGATAAGTGTTCTCTGCTTTTATACACAGAGATTTATAGCAGTAAGTATTTGCACTTTTAAAAAAAGTTTTACATGACTCAAAGTTACTGTTTGGCAACCTCTTTAGTTAACAAAACCATCCTAGATAGATTAGGGCCCAACTATACTTCACTCAAAGACAACCCTTGAAAATCTACCTTCATATATCCTATCTCTAATATTTGAGAGTTACTGCTCTTCTTCTGTCCTACATCTAGTAGTTAGCCTCCAAAACGGTCCCCAATAATCCCTGCCTGCTGCTATTCACATCCCGTGTCTCCCCTTCCATGATGTACTAGGGTTGGTCTGTCTGACCAACAGAATAAGACATAAATGATGGTATGTTATTTCCAAGACTAAATTATAAATGACTGTGGCCTCTATCTGTGGTGCTCTCTCATCTGCTTGGTCTCCCTTTCTCTTTCTTTCACTCTCTGTCTCAAAACTTACTCTGTGGGAAACCGGCTGCCATGTCATGATAGCATCCAGGAAGCCTACTACAAGAGAGGCTTGTAATGGAGGTTGGCTAACAATCTTGTGAAGTGAACTGGGAAAGGGACTCTTTGACTCTAGTTGAGCCTTGAGATGACTGCAACTCTGGCCAACAGCTTGACTGCAACATCCTAAGAGATTGTGGGCTGGAACAACCTGCATGAGCCACTCCTGGGTTCCTGACTCTTAGACACTATATGAGATCATAAATGTTTATTGTTTTAAGCTGCTAAATTTTAGCAATCGATAACCAGTATACTGAGTGTACTGGATTATGTACTGATGTGTACTGAACTGGGAAATATTGGCTTTATGTTAGGTTGAAGTAATGACCTCTCACTGTTTTTGCAGGTGGCAATTAATTTCTCATCATTGTTTTTTCAGGGTGCTTTGCTAAGCTACTGCAGACAGTAATTGACCTGATGTTGTCTTATTCCCTGACAGAGTTCATTCAAATCGTGAAGGACAAAAACATTTCTCTCTGGTATCTATTTAGTCATTTTGGTTCACCATTGGACCTGACCTTGCAAATATGACTTCTGAGTGGATAAGCAGCACAATGTATTTTATAGTTGTTTTTATCATCTCTTAATTTCACAAACATGGGGTAAGAGCAGTTTCATTCAATAACAGAGAAATCATGGCATGAAAGTTAAAAACTACTTGGGGCTACTAGGACCACTGATCAATTTACATTTATGAACTAACACTATTAGCATATTTGATATTTGAGTGTTGGGAAAGGTCATTATGTATACTGAGATTTTTTTTCTCCTTTACACTTTACAATGCTTTCTAGAAACTTTAGAATTTGTACTGATTGTTTTTGAAGTAGTAATAAAAAAGACAGAGCTAACATTTAAAATGTAACTCTTAAGCTTCTTATTACAGAAAAATTTAAACATATATAAAAGGAAAGAGCATGTGAATCCTCATGTAGCCACCACCCAGCTTTAAGATGGCTAATTTTGTTTGGACTATTCTCTAATCCGCTTGCTGCCTTCCTGGATCACCTGCACTAGATTATTTGGGTAAAAATCCAAAACATCACATTTTTCCATAGACAAGGTAATTTTAATAATCCTTCAAAGCTAGGAAGCAGAAACTTACCTGTTGTTCTTATGGATTGGTTCTAAGGAAAATGTGCCTTAGCTGAAATATATTTTTATTCTAAGCAAGTTGTGTAACTGGTTTTTGACCTATATTTTATGAATTCCTGTAAGCTAATATGGAATTTTCATACAATATTATGGTGGTTTTATGTATTCATATGTGGAATTCTGGGTTTCTGAAATTTTTTTCCTGACATTTTAAGATCTGCTGGAAGATCCACAGATTGGTTATAATAAACAGACACCCTTGATAATGGAGTCGTCTTTAGAAAATCATGATTAGAACTTGGGATGAAGCTGACTACAAATGTACTTGTAGCTAAATAGCAAAAGGGCAGGTTAATGGGTAGCCACTGAAGGCTGATTTCCCTGACCTCTTAAAAGTACCACCCAGATGGGATTGGGAGGGAGACAAACCATAAGTGACTCTTAATCTCACAAAACAAACTGAGGGTTGCCGGGGGGAGGGGGTTGGGGAGAAGGGGGTGGGATTATGGACATTGGGGAGGGTATGTGATTTGGTGAGTGCTGTGAAGTGTGTAAACCTGGTGATTCACAGACCTGGGGATAAAAATATATGTATATAAAAAATATATGTTTATAAAAAATAAAAAATAAAAAAAAAAAAAAAAAAAAAAAAAAAAAAAAAAAAAAAAAAAAAAAGTACCACCCAGAACTAGTATACAAAGTGATTCATTCACTCAAACATCTTCCTGTCCCTTTGATAGAAGCTCTGGCTGCTGTGGGGCCTAGATGTCTTCATGATTATTATTGTACCTGGTGTCATGTTTTTCCAGCTGGTGCACCGTCTCCCCGTAGGAGATTTTTTGATGTTCATCCCTCTACCAGCCTCCTGCTTGCTCTCTGGAGGCTCAACCTATGACCTCCTCTACACAGGCAACCTTCTAACCTGAACTGTGGCTAAATAGATGGGCTTAAAAGCTGTTTATGGATCATATGGCTCATCATAAAAATAAATCACTAGAACGGACTATAATTAAAATTTCAGTAATGTGAATTTCAACTCTGCTCCATCCTCAACCACACATGAGCAAATCAGAATATTACTTTTGATCCAGGAGCTTTGGACTTATTCTCTTTTCTTTTCTTTCTTCTCTCTCTCTCTCCCCCTTTCCTTTTCTTTCCTTTCTTTTTTTTCTAGAAATAAGAAATGAATTGGAGCCCCTGCATAGCTCAGTCAGTTAAATGCCTGACTCTTGATCTCAGCTCAGGTCTTGATCTCAGAGTCATGAGTTCAAGCCCGATGTTGCATTCCATGCTGGGCATGGAGCCTGCTTAAAAAAAAAAAAAAAAAGAGAGAGAGAGAGAGAAGAAATAAGAAATGGATCATAGTCTCCTGATATTTAAATCCTTTTAAAACAGAAATGGAAAATTAATCTAACACTTCAAACACACCATTATTTTGCACACAAGCTTAAAACAAGGTGGACCAAGGATACATTTCGAGGACTATATTCAGAGGGTCAGAAAATGTCCTTAAAGAGGGTATATTAAAAGGGTCCCCTTTAGCAGAATTAGTTGGCCTTGAAATGACCATCTTCACTTTCATGCCTTGTATTCTAGCTATTAGTAGTTCTACTCAGGGCTCCACTTTGAGGTGTGTTTCCTGCCTTGATTTCTCTTAGGAGGATCTCCCAACATTAGTTTTGGTTGTTTTCCCATGACTGTCTCATTTTAGTGACCCTGAACACCTACTTTCCATACATCTTTTCTAGCTCTGATTATATTGACTCAAGTTGAAGATCGAAAGAAAAAAGATGGTTTCAAAAGAAAGAAAAAATACAAAGGGGGTGGTTGTTAAAGAATTAGGAAAAAAAAAATAAGAGCATGAAGAAGCTACCATATAACTTTGTTTGAAAATACAGTCATTTAATATGTCAACATTTTGTTTTTTATTTTTAAAGATTTTATTTATTTATTTGAGAGAGAGAGCACAAGTGCAGTGAGGGACAGAGGGAAAAGAACAAGCGGACTCCCCACTGAGCACGATGCTGGATCTCAGGATCCCAAGATCACGACCTGAGCCAAAGCCAGACCCTTAACTGACTGAACCACACAGGGGCCCCTGATACTGTTCCTTTAAAAGCAGATTTTGGGGTATAGTGGAAACATTGCATGGGTAGTTAGTAGATCATTTTAAACATTTGATTCAAAGTAGCTCTCATACCTCTTTAGGCTTCAAGGAGATATGATTGCTGGTGGTTGGAGGTAGTGCCATGGTTCACCAAGACTAGAGAAAAAACTTCTTTAACTGTAAAAGGATAAGAATGGGATGACCATTAGAGATGTGTGTATCTCTAATACACTCATAGTAGCTTTGGGAAGTAAAGATGGCTCCCTGTTTAGGAAAGATAATAATGGGAAATGGTTGAGTAGAGAGAGAGCTGAGGGACACCTATAAAGCGTTAAGCAGGATAATTATTTCCACCATAAGTTCTCCTAAGTACGGAGTAGGGATTCCTAAAGACATATATAGTACTGAAGCAGTCAAAAGTAGACTTAGCCAGGGGCGCCTGGGCGGCTCAGTGGGTTAAAGCCTCTGCCTTCAGCTCAGGTCATGATCCCAGGGTCTTGGGATCAAGCCCCGCATCAGGCTCTCTGCTCAGCGGGGAGCCTGCTTCACCCTCTCTCTCTCTGCCTGCCTCTCTGCCTACTTGTGATCTTTGTCTGTCAAAAAAATAAATAAAATCTTAAAAAAAAAAAAAAGTAGACCTAGCCAGAGTTGAGTTACAGGCTCCCGGAAACCACTGACTTTTTGCCACAACAGCTTCAAACTTGGCTCTTTGGAGCTTTGGAGGATTCTTAGTGCACTCAAAGACTTACTCTGTTTCTTTATCCCCAAAGAATATGTTTGAGCAATGGAAAAAACAATTCCCAGAATACCTGAATTAGGACAGAAAGGATTTACCTTTGAGAATATTTCTTCTACTGGGTGCTTGATCGCTATTGTCCACACATACAAATGGTTAATCAGGAAGGCTTAAGAAACCTGGAGGTATGAAAAGGCCAAATGCTAGGATTTGTGAATACACAATTTCCAAGTTATGATCTCCACAGCTTTAAAAAAAAGTCGCGTTGGGAACAATTGGCCCCGAACATCCTTTTAACTATTTATCACTTATCTAAATGCAATGATAAAAATAACTTTCTAAGCCCCAAATGGGAGTGAGCCTGAATTTACAAGGTAAATCAACAATTTAATTAAATTAATGATTAACAAAACATGTCACAAAAGTCACACTAAATTTATTAACTCCAGTTAAAAGAATTAATTTTCTGTTCATACATGAATTGCATTTCAAAATTTTATTTTATTTTTTCCAAATTTGATTTTAACGTATAGGAATCACTTTCAAAATGTTGTATAAAATTTAAAAATATATATTTCATATAGAATGTATCAAAGTATTAAATTATGCCTTAAATATTTTTGACAATGTTGTCTTTTATCAATAATGGCCACTGCATACTACTTTATGGTAATAGAACTACTTCTAGCATCTAGCTGTTTAGAGTCAAGCCTAGCAAAACATTTTAGCAGACATCCCTAGGAATTCAGAGCAGCAGTTCTCAAGATGTGGTCTGGAAACACTTGTAGGTTCTTGAAATGCTTTCAGGGGATCAGCAAGGTCAAAACCATTTTCATAATAAGAATTAAGATGTTATTTGTCTTTTTCAACTCATTCTCTCATGAGTGTCGAGTTTTCCAGTAGTTAATGGCATGTGATATCTCAAAAGATTGAATTCAGAAGCAGATATGAAAATCCAGCTGTCTTCTTTCAAGCTATGCATTAAAGAAATTTGCAAAAATGTAAAGGAATGCCATTTTTCTCAGGTTTTTTTTCTGAGAAATAGTTATTTTTAATAAAAGTGTTTTATTTAGATTAATATTGGCTTATCATTATAAAATAATAAAGAAATACTTCAATGTTTTTCAATAGTAATATCTAATATGGTATATAAGTAGATAGGGAAATAAGTAGATAGGTAGGTAAATAGATATAAACAAAAGCTCTTTGGGGGAGTCTCATTTTTAAGATTATAAGAAAGTCCTAGAGACTTAAAAAATTTTAAAAAGTTTACCGCTTTAGAGTGTTAATTAATAAATATCAAATCTTGCTTTTATATGTCCCAAAGAAAATAATTATTTTAAACTGACTTTGACTTTGGTTTCCAAAATCTTGCACACTTATCATTTTACAGTAAATCTGACAGGTAGGCAGGTTAGAAATTACTCTTACCTGTAACATGAAGAAATAAAGAAACAAAGAATTTTAGATTGCACAGTAAGATAATAAGAGAACATAAAGTACTTTCAACTCTATCCCAGTGATTTGGCTGATTAATTCAGTTTCTCCTTAACCTATACAGTGTGATTGTGCATCCTGATATAGAAATGTATTGCAACAGAACATGGAACCACCTGTAGCACTTTCACTTAAACATCTTCACTACTGAAGCTAAGTCAGTGCCCCTTACTGGAGTAGACAGCTAACATAGTTCAATGTTCCCCTGTCATTCAAAAACATTGTTAATTTCTTTTGTGGTTTTTTTGGTCCTCATCGTTTGCCATTTGCTAATTCGGTTTCTTCTTACAACCGCTAAGAGGTCCTCAGGTATACCCAATAGGCTGACTTCCACTTGAGAATGAATTCCTAAGCAGTAGTCTTTTCAGGCTTATCATGCAAATCCTCTGCTCAAGAACTTTTAATAGCTCTCACCAGGTCAAGTTTTTACTCTTCTACTGTTTTCAGTGCTCTGATGATTTGGTCTCACATTACCCATTCAGCCTTATTTCCTCTCCCTCTAACACCAATTATCTTTTCTAGGAAGGCTGTCACCCCTATACTTGCCTCATTTTCACTTCCATAATAGCAATTGAAATTTACTATATTTTTTGCACATTAATCCTTTAATAGCTCTGGGAAGTAGTCATTACCATTCCAGTTTTATAGATGAGGAGACACACCCAGAGACATTAATGTGACAAGCTCAAAATAACATATCTGGTCAACGATAGAGACAATATTTGAACCGAAGTCTGTCTGGCACTGAGGCTAGTGCTCTCAGCCATTACACCAAATATATTAGTAAGTCAATTGAACTCAAAAGGGCTAAATGACCCAATATTTACACTGCTTAAAAGAAAACACCTAGAGGGCACCTGGGTGGCTTAGTCTGTTAAGCCGGCTACTCTTGATTTCAGCTCACATCATGATCTCAGGGTTGTGAGATCAAGCCCCACATCAGACCCCCGCTCAGCAGGGTGTCTGCTTGAGATTCTTTCCTTCCTCCCCTTCTCTCCTTCCTGCCTCTCTAAAATAAAATAAGTGAATATTTAAAAAACAACAACAACACACCTAGGCTGTTTACAAGAGACACATTTAAATATATACGAATACAGAAAGATTAAATAAAAGCTAAAGGATAGGATACCCCCCCACACACAGTGGCGTAGCTAGAGTTCAATGCAAAAATTATTATTAGAAATAAAACGGGATATTTGGTCATTGTAAAAGTTTCAATTTATCAGGAAAATGTAATTTTGACATGTTTAATATATTTTTTTGAAGTACAGGAAACAAAGATTAGCAATACAAGAAAAGTTAGATAAATCCATAACAATAGTGGGAGATTTTAACATACTCCAATAACTGATAAAAATAAGTAGACAAAAATACCAGTTAGGATATTGAGATTTAAACAATATAATGATCAGGCCAAATTTGTATTTGGGGAACACTACTATATCCCAAAACAAGAACAAATACAAATTATTCTTTTCTTTTTAAAAAATTAATTATTTTTTTAAACATATAATGTATTATTTGTCCCAGGGGTACAGGTCTGTGAATCATCAGGCTTAGACATTTCATAGCACTCACCATATTACACACCCTCCCCAATGTAAATTATTCTTTTCAAATACAAATGAAAACTACTTGGGACTGAATAGTAACAAAAATACTGTTATCAAAAGGGGAATGAAATCAATTACTTAGAGAAAAATGTATAGCCCTAAACACATATATTAGAAAACAAACACCCAAAAAAGGCTGAAAGATCAATGAACTAAGCTTTCATTTCAAGAAAGTACAAAAATAAAAAGGAAAGGAAAGGAAAGGATAAAGAATATTAGCAGAAATTAATAAGAGAGAAAACATACATATAATAGGGTCAACAAAGTTAAAAGTTGGTTCTTAAAAAAAAAAGTATATAATTGATAAATGCCTGGCAAACTGATAAAAAAAAGAAAGATAGTGAAATAACCAATGTTGGGAATGAAAAGTGGGACATTATGGAAGATCTTATAGCCATTAAAATGATAATAGAGGATACTGTGAAAAACTTTATGTCAATAAATTTGGAAGTATAAATGAAGCAGATAATTTTCAAAAAATACTGTCAAAGACTGAAACAAGTAGAAATAGAAAATCTGAGTAATATTAAACTATTTAATCTATAAATAAAAACCTTTCCATAAAGAAAACTCTAGGTTCAGACCATTTATTTGATGACTTCTAACAAACATTTAAGGAAGAAATAATAAGCAATTTTACACAAACTCTTCCTGAGACTTAAAAACCAAAGTAATACTTGCTAACTCGTTTCTTGAGGCCAGCAAAAGCTGACATGTTCCTATTAGAGAACTAACAGACCAACTTTACCATATACCGAGTTAAAAAGCCAATACCTGGCTATTAAAAAGGCCAATACAATGACCAGGTTGGATTTAACCTAGCATTGCAAGGTTGGTTGACAGTGGAAAACTGGTCCATGTAATTCACTGTACTAACAGGATAAAAGAGAAAAATCACGTGATCATCTCAATAGATGCAGGAAAAAAAACCTGATAAAACTCAATATCCATCTATGGTCAAAACTCTCAACAAACTAGGATTAGAAGGTGAGTTTCTTAATCTGCTAAAAGGTTAAAAAAAAAAAGAATAATCAGCAACTCACTTCAAACAACGGCAAAATGTTGAGAGATTTCCCTTTGAAACCAGGGACAAGATAAGGGTGCTACTCTCACAACGTCTATTCAACATTGTACTTGTGGTCCTAGCCAGCAAGGTAAGGAAAGAAAAAGAAGTACAAGGTATAAATAAGGATTGAGAAGAAATCAGCTGAAAAAAATCAACTGTTATTGTTCACAAATGATATAACTATATATAGAAGATCTAAAAGAATATACAATAAGTTAAGACAGTGTGATACTGGCATAAGATAGACAAATAGACCAATGGATAAAATACAGAGTCCAGAAATACACTAATGCTATATGGACACTTGCCCTATAACAAAGATGGCAATGCAGAACAAGATCTTTTTTTTTTTTTAAAGATTTATTTATTTATTTATTAGAGAGAGAGAGAGAGAGCATGTCTGCATGCACAAGCTGGGGTGAGGGGGTAGGGAAAGGGACAGAGGCAAGGGAAAGAGAATCCCAAGCAGACTCCCCAGAGTGCAGAGGGGCTTGATCCCACCACCCTGATATCATGACCTGAGCTGAAACCACGAGCTGGATGCTCGACGACTGAGACACCCAGGCACCCCTGGAACAAGATCTTTTTGACAAGTAGTGCCCAAACAGTTGGGTACTCATATGGGGAAAAAAAAAAACCCAGAGACTTGATCTCTACCCCATAAACAAAAATCAATTTCAGTTAAACTATAAATGAAAGGAAAAACAATAAGGCTTCTAGAAGGCAATACAACAGATTTATCTTCATTATACATTCACAAATGATGATATCCAAATGGTCAACAAACATACAAAAAAGGCCCTCGATCTCATTAGTAAAATCAGGGAGATATGAATCAGAATCACAATTAAGGTAATAGTATATAATAGTTAAAACTAACTAGACTGACAATAACATATGGTAGAGCAATGTTCATATGCTCCTGGGATACATTTGTACAATCTCCTTGCAGTAGTTTGGCATTTCATTATCTATTGAACATATGCATCCTTGGAGACCTAGTAATGTTATTCTTACATGGGTACTTAACAGAAATTCATCTACATGTCTACCTCGAGACATATGCAAAAATGTTCATAGCAACCTTACCCATGAGAGTCCCAAATTGGAAACAACTCAAGTGTCCATTAATTATAGAACATTAGCTATAGAAACTCTGATATGTGTGTGTGTGAATATATATATATATATATATATATATATATATATATATTTTAAAGGAATATTATACAGCAAAGAAAATGAATGAACTACAATTACATGCAATAATAGGGATGAATATCACAAACATAATGCTGAATCAAAGAAACCAGACACAAAAGAACATATCATATGATTATTTAAATTTTAAAAGCTGGTAAGAGATGCATGCTTAATTGTTAGAACCATAAAGAAAAACAAGGAAATGTGTACTATGAAACTGAGGATCGTGGTTACCTTTGGCGGATAGGAAGGGCTAAGCCATTCCGAGAGGGCATAAGGGGGATTTCCAGGGTGCTGGCAATGTTCAATTTCTCAATCTAGATGGAAGCTACGTGGGTGTTTGATCTGTGATAATTTATACTTTGGTTCATTTTTCTCTGTGTTGTATTTTACAATAAAAATGTATAAAATGCAAGAATTCCTTCATCAGGGAATTCCTTAAAATAGGTTACTCTGTTGATACATGCAAAATTTATAAATTTTGCTTCCTGAGAATTGGTGAGACGTGTATTCATACCTCAGTTTGGACAACAGTGAAGAACTCAGTTAACTATTGCCTAGTGTTAGACTAAGCTCTCTTGAGAGACAAGTAAAAATTAATAGACCAGCAGCTCTGTAGAGAAGTAATGGAAATCAGTGCAGTAATGTAGTGCATGTGATTTGGTACTATCCTATTTAGACTCTTCTTGTGCCTCATGTCAGAAGAGGTATCATAAGTGCAAATAAAAGGCATTCCATTTAAAATTCCTTTTGTTCTTAGGCTCACCCTTTGTTTCTGTATATGTGGTCTGCCCTTCATTGGATCCAGGTTATTAAGGGCCAAGTGTTCCAGGACCCAGAAAAAACAGGGTGTTGAGATGGCCCTCCTGAATGTTATATTCACTGAGGTTTTGCTTTTTGCGGTAATCCTAAGCATCCCAATGGACCACACTTTGTGTGGAACATTCTCTCTTTGAAATAAATTTCAAGGCACTCTGCTTGGGCTTTGTTCTTGTTAGGAGAGAGGGTAGGAAACCCTTTACCTACATCACACTTATCCCACCCAACAGTATCATATATCTCCCCCCGACATATATCCTAACTCCTAATTAGCCTGATTATATAATGCAGATGAGTCACTGACTTACGTACTTCTGTATCTCCTAGCACATAGTAATGAATTAGGTACATATGTTTTCACTGCCTGTATTTCATTACTGTATATATATATATTTGAAAAAAATCTCTAATTTTTCCACTGAGAATTCCTCCTCAGAGTTGGTGAGAAGTATATCCATACCTCAGTTTGGACAATAGTGAAGAAATCAGTTAACTATTGCCTAGTGTTAGACTAAGCTCTCTGAGAGTCAAGCAAAAAATTAATAGACCAGTCTCATTCCAGAAAAAAATTCTGAGGAAGTTGTTGCTTATTAATAGCATTTTTGTCAAGAAAAATGCCAATTTTACATGACTGCAAGCAAATTTTAATGCTCTTCTAGTAGCATGTAGAAAGAGTGTGAGAAGCTTGAGGGTTAGAGTGGCTGAACTCTCAAGCTTGAGGAGACTTTCCCCTTCGAGCACTCAGCGATTTGCTCCTTTTCCTTTTCTTCTCCATTCCAAATAGCCAGTGGAGAAAAGGAGCAGCTACACAGGAGTTGGGTTCAATGATTCCAGAGCTAACCTGGATATTTAATGTTGAACTATCTTTTAAGAGCTGGAGATCTGGTAGTTAACATCATCTTTCTCATTGTCTGAATTTTCTCAGAACTATTAAGTAGTTCTTTTAGATTAGTCAAATAGCTCCTGGGATATCTTAACTCTTTCACAGAGCCTGTGTTAGAAAGAAGGTGGTTATGTGGAAAGAAGGTGACTTCACTGGGCTTAGAATGCCTATGGCAACCCATTTTCTTACCATTCTCAAGACTTATCTTTGAATTGCTCATTATGCAAAAAGGAATTTTACTTCTGATGGTTAGATCTGCAAGGTGCACTGCCCTGGGAGATCCCCCTAATTTCACCAAGTGTTATTATCCAGAAAGTCAATTTATAGAAAAGCTGTTGGGCAATTCTATCTGCAGCAATAAAGCCTGGCTCCATTAAAGTAAGGAAGGGCATAGCATTCAGTAAGGAATGGAATAAGAATCTCGGTTGCAACTCCGTTCTACGTCCTCAGGCAAGTTAGTGTCTCTGAGCTTCAGTTTTTTCATCCGTACAATGGAGATTACTTGAGATCTAGTGTTAAGCACAGTGCCAGTCACTAAGTAGATGAGGAGAAAATGACCGCTATTTGCTCTAATGGTTACAAGCAACAAGGCAGTTTTGAGTTACTTTAGTGACGCAGAGGGGACACGGGGAGTAGCAGGAGCTCATTCAGAAGAATGGCGCTTCTTAAGCTGTCAGGTCCAGCAGTACCCTGGTCCTAGGCGTCTGCCCTGTCAAGCTGCTCCGGAGGCCAAGGCGACACCCGAGGTCACCACTCTGAGTACTAGACCATCGCGGGAAGCTTGTGGTTTGGATTCTGGACCAGCTCAACCCAGCCGTGTCTGGACCAATCCGGGACTGCCCAAACTCACCTGCTTGGCAGGTGCTCGCCGTCCGAGGCGTGACCGCGGAGGGCGGGCGGGCGCGGTGGGCGGGAGCTGAGATTGCTAGACTCCCGGCGCATGGCACCCGCCGCCCAGTCGCCGCAGTGGCTGCCGGGATGCGCCGCAGCGAATGGTCGCGCCGGGCGCCGCTCTGAGCGACCTTTCACCCGCGCCCAGCGGTCCGGGGCGGCGGCACAAGGCGGAAGCCATGGCGGAGGCGGCGGCTGCAGCGGGTGGAACGGACGTGGGTGCGAGCTCCGGCTCTGCAGCGGACCGGGACCGGGACCCGGACCCAGACCGGGACCGCGCCGGGCGGAGGCTCCGGGTTCTCTCGGGCCATCTGCTGGGCCGGCCCCAGGAGGCTGTGAGTACCAATGAGTGCAAAGCGCGGAGAGCCGCGTCGGCGGCCACGGCGGCGCCCACTGCCACTCCCGCCGTGCAGGAGTCAGGCACCATCCCCAAGAAGCGGTGAGTAGCGGCTCTGTGGAGCAGGCTGGCGGCGAGACCAGGCCCGGCCTGTGCCGCGGGAGGGCAAAGGCAAGGTGGGAAGGGAGGTGACACCAGTGGGAGGAAAGCATCCCGGTCCCTGAAAGTGAAGAACCGTCTCGAGAAAGAGTGGGCGAGACCCTGGACTCTGGCAGGAAGGGGGCGGGATGGAACGGTGCATTTTGGTCACTTTGGGAGTAACAAATCTGAAGGACTGTTATTGGGGAAGACTTCGGGGGACCCGTTTTCTTGGAGTCTTAATGCCAGGAATTCATTATCCTGAATTAATAGTTGGGGAGAAGGTCTTCGAATGGATAGAAAGGTTTCTGACATGATCCTCCAAGATTTAAGTTTGCACTAGGTGATGGCTTTCTTCAAATTCGCGCTAGACTGGGAGTGGCGAGAGGTGGTTCTTGGGGGGAAGGTGCTGACTGGTTTCTATGGGGGCAGGTTTCCATTTGCTTAGGGGCATGGTCTTTGACTTTGAAGGGAGAAAAGTGAGGGATGGGTAAGAAGCAAAAAACTTCAGATACTAGTTAAATGATTTAGGTTGTGGTGGTGACTACTGAACTCTGCTGTAACTAGAAGCTGAAAGACCCTTGCCTGTGGCTGAGGATGTTTTTAAGTGACCCTGGCTTACTACTCTTTGGAGAAATCTTAAGCGCTGATGGCAGCTACCAGAGAAAATATTTTCTGAGATGTGGCTTTGTCATGTGGACGAACTTTCAGAGTGGGAAAAAAAGTGTTGCTAATGTTTAATGATACTGTCAGTGTGCCAGAGATTGTGTTAAGTCTGTTATTTCTTTTACTCCTCTTCAAACTCTTGAGTTTTCTACAGATGAAGAAATAGAACAGATTTACAAAGCCTGCTTCAGATGTTGCATGTTAGAATTCCAGACTAGGTCATATTAACTTTAGGGTCAGTTTCTTAAATTGTACTACTTGTGGTTGAATTCATTTATTAATTCCACATTCATGAGTCCTTCATCTGCTAGTACTTACTCTACCTGGAATACAAAATGCAGTATTTACTTAAGGAACTAATAGCCTAGTAGGGCAAAGTCATAATACAGTGTGGTAAGAAATTTAGCTGATAACCATAGCAGATGGTCACTAACCCTAATTTTAGGTCTGTTTGTCAGGGGGAAGGCTTCCCAGAGTAAGGATTGAGCAAATCTTGAAGTTTGGGTTGGAAGTAACGTGCCAAAGGAGAAAAGTGTTTTTGGCAGAAAAACTGTATTCACAGATAAAGCAGCGAAAGACAGATTGGGAAACTGTTGGAAGTTCTCTGGGGTAGGAGGGGTTGAGAATGACAGGGGGTGAGGAGAGGAGGCAAGTCTTGTTTGCAGGATTTTATGTGGGGCAAAATATTACATTTACCTTTTAGAAAGGTTGCATTGGGGCCGAATTGAAGAAGGTTAAGCAGAAAGTTAAGGCTGGGAACCAAGACCTGAGTTTGGATTTCCACTACATGATTCTAGTTGCATGACCTTGGGCAAGTCACTTAACCTTTTTCAGAGCTTTGGTCCTTTGTCTGTGAAAATGAGGACAGTAATTCCTGCTCTGTAGTGTTGCTGTGAGAATTCAGCAATACAGAGTTAAGTGATCAAGTGCTTTAAGTGCATTGCTGGTTATACAACCCTTCAGATGAAATGGTAGATGCAATTTTCATTGAGTCCAAGGACAGGGTAGCCAATTAGGAGACTATTACTCTGATGGCAAATACTGCCATTCTGAACTAAGGTACAATACTGGGAGTAGGCAAACCTATTTGAAAAAATATTAAGACGTAAATTTTTTATGACTTGTTTACTGAATGATGGGAGAGGGAGGAATCAAAGATCACATCCTGGCCACAGGCTTCACTTGATGTTATTTGAGCCATCATTGGGTTTAAAACTTTTTTTCCCCCAAGTGTACATAAGGGGAAATGTACATTACCCCTTCATGTACATTTATGTCTGTTCATTTGTATGTATCTGTATGATGTACATTTTTATGCATGTTCACAATCTTAGAACTAAGTAGGTAGGTCAGGTATTCCTTATAGTTGGATTTAGGGGCCTTCATCTGCAACAGTCAGAGAAAAATAATAATGTTTATAAGGCACACTGAGGTAATGAATGAGGCTTCCCATGGCTGAAGGTGACTGGTCTCTGTGGTTACTCCGTAGACAGAAGGCACAACTGTTACCTATCATTGGTGTAGATTATGGTTAGAAAGCTTTGGTCTTTGGTTCAGAGTTAGGTGTGGCTAGTGGTAAAATCTAGCCCTGTACAACTGTTTTGAAGTTTGAATCAAAATATGAGGGAACATAAAAACTTTTATTAAATAGAAGAGTGATCTCTCTTGGAGAGTGATCTACTTGCTATATTGTTGTTGGGGAGCCAACTTCCTTCTGCCTTGCTGGGCTTCAGTTTGCCAGCAGCCAAGCTGAGTTTAAAGGGAAGACGAATGATGGAGCAAGGAGCCAGCATGTAAATCTAATAAAGTGTGAGTGTGACTATTTGTCTCTTATTTTGGAATCACTTGCTGATGTGTGTTATTTGTATAACTCCTCTCTGATTACCTTGGATGATGTCACTGGTTGTAATTCTTCTATCTCAGGGCTGGTTTTCATCACAGAATTGAAGGGGTGACTTCTTGAAACTTCATGTTTTCGTTTCCCTCACAGGACCTTCACATGTTAATTTATCCAATTTTTATAGAATAGTTGCTTTATGACAAGTATCATCCTAGGCACTGAAGGCAGAGAGATAAATAATTGTCCTCGCCTCAAAGAATTCACAGTGGTAAGGGAGATACACATTCCAGTACAGTTTGAGTAAAGCTGCTATGAATACAGATGTAGATAGATGTAGCAAAAAGGAAAGAAAGAGTGATTATCCTTGGGGTCAGGGAAAGCTTTCTGGAGACAGTTTTAAAATATGGATGATGGTGTGGCAGATTGATTGGATGGTGAAGACAGTTCCAGGCAAAGATAATAGCATATGGCAAAGCAAGGGGGGCATGAAAGTGCATATTGTATTTAGGTAATTGAACAATTCAGTATTGGTAGAGGTGGGAGTGGTGTAAAAAGAGGACGGCCCTGGCCCGTCGTGGAGGCCTTGGTCTATAGATCATCAGTCCATTAATTCATTCATTTACTCATTCACTCATTCATGCGTGACTATTTCAGTGCTTACTATGCAACATATAGCAGTGGACAAAAACTCTGCCCTTATGGACTTACATTCTAGTTGGGGTGGAGATAGCAAATAAGTAATACAGTATGTCAGATGGTTATAACTGTAATGAAGAAAAATGAAGCAGCCAAAGAGATTAGGTAACAGCAAACCTTTGAGGCAGTTAAGCTGGGAAGAGACTTGATCATATCGGGTTTGGGTTTGCATCCAGGTACAGTGTTAAGAATAGACTGGAGAAGGATGAGAATGCACATAGGAAGACCGGTTAGGGAGCTGTTACAGTGGAACAGGTGAGAAATAATGAAGGATTAAATCAAGATGATGCCAATGAGAATAGAGGAAAAGATGGATTTGAGGTTTGGAAATTAGTGCATTAAGTAATACATAAGATTATGTGACTCTATGCCATAGGAGTTTTGGAGCAATGATAATAGAAGAGGGATGGTAAGAGTCTTGAGCAACATGGATATTTAAGAGGGTGGGCCAATCATAACCTGTTGCACTTATCACGTTGGTCTCCTATGAGTTGATTCTAATTACTTCTATCCAGGAACATATATTCTCATTATTTGAAATTGCTGAGCAGAGTTTTGAGAGTGATAAGTGATGGTTTGCTTTTGGACCCTCTGTTTTTCTTTAAATTGCATGAATAGTTTCTTTTTTTAATCTTGCTACTGGTTGCAGTTTTAGATTCTTGAAAATCATAGTAAATGCCAATTATGTGACATTTTTATACCTTGGTTTTGGATTTTTTCAGTTTAAAAAAAGCTATTGTAATGTTAGAAAAAGTGAAGAAAAAATCCCTTGTGACATCCGTCCCTGTGCACTGTTAACGGCTTTCCCAGTTGTGGTTTGTGTTAGTCAGAACTGTTCTATGGCAATTTTTACAGAGGTTACAAACTCTCCTCCGAACAAAAGAAGATCTGCTTAAGACTGCTACCAATTGCTTAATTTACTTATACTGCCATTTATGCACACCATTCTTTAAAAAATGATGTATTATTTAAGAGCTCCCAGAATCCCTAGTAGATGTTTTCCAGACAGAAAAAAGCTGAGTTGACCTTGTGTAAATGTTTCCTAGGAGGGCATCTTTGTCATGCCAAGTTTCAACCATTTATGATTAAAGAGATCATGATTAAGTATAGTGTCATATGGTTAAGGCACTAGTTTATATTGTACTTACTGAATAAATTACAAAATATATGATCCTATCAAACTGAAAGTCTTAATTTTCAAAAACACAATGCATGGTTTTAAAAAATAGACTGATCTGTTTCCTTCTATGAGTGGATTTTGCTGTTTCATTTGTGGGAGAGAACAATTTGAGAATAAAACAGAAATATACTTCTCTTAGATTGCAAGTATCATTTTGGAATGGACCACATTTTCTGCAAGTAGACTTCTTTATGTCAGGAAGTTACCTACTATAAAGCCACCTACCCCCAGTCACTTAATAAAAATATCTAGGAATAAATTAAGTGATCTATTTTTAGGCTGCAGGGGAGTAGAGTGCTGTTGTAGTCAGATGATATACTTTATGGAACACTTTAAAAGGAAATGCTAAGCAAGTATTACTCCTTCCAATTTTATTTTCTTATTATTGATAAGAGAATTTCTGTTGTTCAGCAGATTAGTATGTTAATTTCAACTCCAAACCAAATCAAAATATCCTGAGTAGAATTTACTCTTTTGGCACGAAATAGTAATTACCCTCCTCCCATTAGTATTCTCCTCATTTGTTAGGCTTTAGGAGTAATATTTAATTTTATCACTGTCCCACATCTGAGTTGAGCATCAGTTGAGAATATACATAGAGTATAGACAAGTGGAGATAAAAATGCCAGCTTTATTACAAATGAAGTTGATTGGAGAATATGGCTTAGATTTGGACTACCTAATAATTACTCTGAATTGGATAGATAGTCACAGGTAATGCTGGACCACAGAAGGCCTCCCCTGCCAGAGCAGAGCCAACTCCAGAAATCTTTATACATGGCCCTGAGACAGACTCTATTATAACCACTTTGTAGCTGATAAATTCTAAGGAGAGAGAAGGCTGACTCCAGAAGCTTGGTCCTCTTCTCAGAAATTACTAACAAGGTAATTCACTCCTCCCATGAGGAGGGATGACTGTGTGACCATTGGGGAGATCAGGTCAGCTACTCTTCTGAATTCCCTCCAGACTGGAAACTGGATGCTGGAGAATGGAGGTATTACTGACACATTTTTGAGTAAATTAAGGGAAAGGGTTGAAAACTTTATGGTAGGTAGTCGTCCACCTGCATCATTTGCATGTGTCATTCCCATTGCCTACTGAATACATTCCACAATTTTCTTGGTTAGGGCAGTTAAGGTCTTCCAGGGGAACAAACTGGCCTTTCTAGGCCTCTGATTTCCTTGGTACCTACTATGTGCTCTAGCTCTACACCAGAATTATTGCTGTTCTGGGGACATGTCCTTCCTTTCCCCTTTTCTTTGATATGTTAATGTTTCCAAAGTATAGTACACATAGTAGTGATGGTCCTGAGATAATTTGGGATGGTACGTGTCTTACAGTCTTACTTGGGTGGTTATAAATGTTTGTGTATATACTTATTATTTTTTGTTAAACCTTTTAATTAAGTTTTTATTAATTTTATAAATTATATAAATTATAAATTTTATAAATTATATAAATTATAAATTATAAATTTATATAATTTATAAATTAATTTTTTATTAAATTTATTATAAAAGTAGATGCACAAATCATGTTTACAGCTTAATTACTTTTCACAAATCGAGCACATCCATCTTATCAGTATTTAGATTAAGAAACAACATTACCAGTCAGTCCCCAGAAGCCTTCATGTTCCTCTTCACCTCCCACCAGGATAACTGCAACCTTGTCTGGAGTTGGATTTGCTTGTTTTGAACTTTACGTACATGGAGTCATGTAGTGTATATTCTTTAGTGTGTGGCTTCTTTCCCTTATCGTTATGTTTATAATACTCATCTATGTTTTCATGTCTAGTTGTATTAGTATTAGTATTGTATTTTGTTCATTCTTACTGCTGAGTAGTATTCCATTGGATGTATGTATGTGTGTGTGTGTGTGTTTTAAAAGCTTTTATTTACTTATTTACAGAGAGAGTGAGTGAGAGAGAATAGAGCAGTGGGAGGAACAAAGGTAGAGGGAGAAGCAAACTCCCTGCTGAGCAGGAAGCCCAACTCTGGGTTCTGTCCCTGGACTCTGGGATCATGACCTGCGCTAAAGGCAGACCCTTAACCGTCTGAGCTTCCCAGGCATCCCATTCAGTTTATCCATTTTGTTCAGGATGAGCATTTAGGTGGCTGCTAAATTTAGGTTTGAAAATTTATTGATTTTATTATGAAGTACATATCTAATGTTTTCATAGATATTGCTGCATAGAAATCGGCTAAAATGATTAAATGGTAAACATTTAATGTAAACATAAAACTGCCTTTTTAAACATTGTGACCTTAAAGTCTTTGCAGTGTTCAAATGTTATTTATAAACTTATAAGATCAGCTTAAAGTCACAAGTCTAAGTCTTTAATTCAGTTACACATTTGAAATTTTTTACAAGCCATTCATTCTTATAAGTGAGATCCTCTTCAATTTTCTAAGTATATAAAAGATCAATTTCTGCATAGCTTTCTTGAAACAAAAACAGTAACATCTGATTTTGAGTCCCTTCTCAAGCATTTGTATATTTAATTCTAGATCTTTTTATAGTTGAAATAAGCTTATTCATTAAGGAAAGCTATACCATTCTAGGTAGCTGCAGTTACTTTTGACGAGGTAGTTTGCTTCTTGGGTGAGATTTGGAGCTATAGGTATCTTATCATTCACTAAGAAAACTCTTGTATTGCATGTAATATTTGTCCTGCAGGCATATCTGAAGTTACTAACCAGAGATTTAAGCTGGCATGCTGACCAAATTCTTGTTGGTAACTTTACTGGGCTTCTCCAAACTCTATTTATAGTTGACCTCATATTATCAACTTGGGTGTGTTCATGTATTCTAGTACCTTGTAATGAAATAATATGAATTATTTCATTTGTTATATTCACATTTTGCAATTCCAACTCAGATTGTTTATGTGGTTGGATTTTGCATTTCTTCATCCTGAGCTTTCCAGGAATCCAGCATCAGAGATACTAAAATAACACTCGATTTCTATTCTGCTGTCAACTCAAAGTTTATAAATCAGCACTATGCTCTAGAGCTTTCTGTGATGCTGGAAATGTTCTGTAATCTGCTATATAATATGGTAGCCACTAACCACATGTGGCCATTAAGCACTTGAAGTATCATTATGACCAAGGAGCTGAATTTTAAATTTTTTTCAATTTTAATTAATTTTTTAAATTTAAATAGGCATATGTGGCTAGTTACATACCATGTTGGACAGCACAACTGCATATTGAAATCTAACTCATTATCTGTCCTTTCTTGTTTCCAAATGAAGTTACCTTTCTGGCTTTCATTTCATCTTTTTTTTCTTTTAAGATTGAACTCTCTCTCTCTCTTTTTAAGATTTTATTTATTTATTTTGTCAGAGAGAGAGTGAGCACACAGGCAAGGGGGAGCAGCAGGCAGAGGGTGAAGCACATTCCCTGCTGAGCAAGGAGCCTGATGCTGGACTCGATCCCAGGATCCTGGGATCATAACCTGAGCCGAAGGCAGATGCTTAAGCAACTGCTACTCTTATACACTTTTATCTCATCTGATCTTCACAACTACCCATTTTACAGATTAGTAACTAAAGTTTGCAGACGTTTGCTAGAAAACAGTCATTTGCTATATATACTAAGTGGTAGGGCTTAGATTTGAATCCAGATCTTTTATCTCAAGTCTAGAGCTTTTTCCTTGATACTGTGCTGATATCACCAGTTCTAGTCATTTTTTTCTTCAAAATCGTTCTTAAAACCATTTTGTGGATTAAACAAGTTTTTATTGGTCACTTGTGTTCTAGGTGTTTGGGCTGTGTCAGTGAACAAAATAGGCAAAGATCTATTCTTTCATGGGACTTATATTCTTATAGGTGAAATAGATAATTAATAACAGTAAATAAATCAATTATTAAGTATGTTAGAAAGTGCTAAGTGCTATGGAAAAAAGAAAAAGAACAGAGTAAGGGGGCAGTGTTCAGATTTTAAAAAGGATATCACTGGAGAACATGACATTTAAGCAAATATTTGAAGGAGATGAGAGTGTTAAGCTCTATGGATATCTAGTTGAGTGAGCATTCTGGGCACAGAAATAACATGTGCAAATACCTTAAGGGGATGCACATGTGTGTTGTTTTAGGTGGAAAAACAAGTGCAGCTGGAGTCAATTCATAATCTTCCCACCCCCACATTGTTTAAAGTGTGTACCGTTGAGGGGTGGCTGGGTGGCTCAGTGGGTTAAAGCCTCTGCCTTCGGCTCAGGTCATGATCCCAGAGTCCTGGGATCGAGCCCTGCGTGGGTCTTTCTGCTCAGGGGGAGCCTGCTTCCTCCTTTCTCTCTGCCTGCCTCTCTGCCTACTTGTGATCTCTGCCTGTCAAATAAAGAAATAAAATCTTAAAAAAAAAAAAAAGTGTGTACCGTTGAAACCTTAGTTCCTAGTTTACCTGTCTCTTCTGTTTTAGTCAAGGTCTCTTATTCATCCTACATTTTCTAACTTCCACAACTTTCCTTGTACCACTTTCTGGAAGATCTTTGGACACCGGGCTTCAGGGTCTGTGCGTTTTGAGGGTCTTTTTATTTTTGAGAATCGAGACTGGGCAGTTGTCGGTTATCTCTTCCTTGTGATTTCTTATATTATAAATAATAACTCTTAAATCATTGTTAAGTATCATGCGATATAATATTTAGGCCTGGAGACTTTAATTCATTTAAAGCAGCTAGATACCTCTTGGCATCTTCTCAGCTGTTTGAATCTTCCATCTATTCAAGTTTGTTGGCAGTTGATTATTGTTTTCTATGTGCTAAGCACTGGGGATAATTAGCACATAGTTTCTGCCTTATGGGACATGTAGGTCTACTAAGGAAAACTGATATGTCTTCTGTTAATGCAGGGTGCTAAGTGCTAGACTAGAGGCAAGAAGTGGGAGGAATGATGACTCGTATAGCAATAGAAGGGCCTCTTCATTTCAAAGAAACATAGATTAGAATGGTGGAGGAGTGCTCTTCTATGTTAAGATGCTATGAGAAAATTCTTAAATCTGAGGGTAAAAACATAGATGAGAGCATTTGGATAAAAATAGAATCAGAAGAATTAGAGTAAAAGAATGTGGCAGTATAATAAAGAACCAGTATGGCACTTGGCCCAGTAATGTTGGGGGCCTTCAGCTACCTGGATAGCTTTTAGAAGTCTTATTCTGAAAGCAGAGTATCTGTTAATTTACAATTAAAAAAAAAAATCAGAGGAGGGGCGCCTGGGTGGCTCAGTGGGTTAAAGCCTCTGCCTTCAGCTCAGGTCATGATCCCAGGGTCCTGGGATCGAGCTCCGCATTGAGCTCTTTGCTCGGCAGGGAGCCTACTTCCTCCTCTCTCTCTGCCTGCCTCTCTGCCTGCTTCGGATCTCTATCTGTCAAGCAAATAAATAAAATCTTAAAAAAAAAAAAATAAATTTAAAAAAATCAGAGGGTACTTAATTGATGCTGAAATGTAACACATTTTATTTGAAGAAAAAAAACAGTCAAAATGAAGACTTTTTGAAAATAATGAAGAGATAAACACTATAGCTTCTCGACATCTTTTAGATATGTCATATATGTGTAAAGTTGTGCTGTAATAATGTCTTGAAACCACCATTTTTCACTATCTTATGTGTATAACTTTCTTTCTTTTTTTTTTTTTTAAGATTTTATTTATTTATTTGTCAGAGAGAGAGAGAGCATGCGAGTGAGCACAGGCAGACAGAGTGGCAGGCAGAGGCAGAGGGAGAAGCAGGCTCCCTGCTGAGCAAGGAGCCTGATGTGGGACTCCATCCCAGGACGCTGGATCATGACCTGAGCTGAAGGCAGCCGCTTAGCCAACTGAGCCACCCAGGCATCCCATCTTATGTGTATAACTTTCCATGTCAAGAAATGTTAATGGCAACCTCATCCTCAGGGACTCATCAGGTATTGCGTTATATGTAGGTACTCTAAGTTCAACCAGGACAGTATCACTTTTTATTGTGTTCAGTCTTTCCCTATTATAAAGAATGCTGTGATAAACTTTTTACAATTAAATCCCTAAAAATTTCCATAAGACAAATTTTTAAAAAGGATTAAAGAACATCGGAAATTTTTTAGATGGGTTAAAGAACATTGGAATACATTATTCATTCATCTCAGTGGACAGAGGCAGAAATAAAGCACAGTTGCTTCTTTGGATTTAATTTTGACCAAGAATAAAGAATTGGAAATTATTGGAATCTCAGGAGAAAGACTCCTATCATGTTTGAGCAGATTTATATCTTAAAATTTAAGAAAGCAGCTTTCCAGAAATTCACCTAAAAGGAAATGCAATGTTTAGGCCTGGGTTGCTAAAGGGAATCCAGAACATGACCACAGAGAGCCTAGGAAATATTGCTTAACCTTGCCTAGGCCTTGGAAGTGATGAGGAGAGAGAGCTGAGGCAAGTGGCTAAATGTGCCAGTTTATTTATTTTTATTTTTAACATTTTATTTATTTATTTGACAGAGAGAGAGAGAGAGAGAGAGACTGCGCACAAGCTGGGGGAGCAACAGAGGGAGAGGGAGGAGACTCTCTGCTGAGCTGGGAGCCTGATGTGGGGCTTGATGCCAGGACTCTGGGATCATGACCTGAGCCGAAGGCAGACACTTAACCAACTGAGCCACCCAGGCACCCCAGTGTGCCAGTTTAAACCACTTATTGTTATTAGTTAATATTGTATACTACATGCGTATTCAGATGGCTCATACTCTTTGGTCAAATCTTTCTACATCTTGTGATGCAACTTAAGAGTTGTAATGTCAGGGCGTCTGGGTGACTCAGTCATGGGGTGTCTGCCTCCTGCTCCTGGGATCAAGCCCCAAATTGGGCTCCCTGCTCAGTGGGAGGCCTGCTTCTCCCTCTCCCACTCCCCCTTCTTGTGTTCCCTTTCTAGCTGTCTTTCTCTCTATCAGTCAAATAAAAATGTTAAAAAAAAAAAAAAGAATTATAATGTCTGTAGTTTTCTTTTTCTCCCAACATACTATGTTGAAAAAATTGAAACATACTGCAAAATTCAATTTTATAATAAACATTTAAAAAAATGTTTTAAAGAATTATTTATTTATTCACTTATTTGACAGAGAAGTTACGAGTAGACAGAGAGGCAGGCAGAGAGACAGGGAAGCAGGCTCCCTGCCGAGCAGAGAGCCGGACCCGGGCCTCAATCCCAGGACCCTGAGACCATGACCCGAGCTTACGAAGGCAGAGGCTCAACCCACTGAGCCACCCAGGTTCCCTGTAATAAACATTTTTATACCAACCACTTAGATTCTACCATAATATCATACTATGTTTCTGTATTCCATATCTGTCCATTAATTCATCATTTTCTCCATACAGTGTTAGTCTATCTTATTTTTGATGAATTTTAAAGAAAATTAGTAGCTTCATTTTTGAAGTAAAATCTCTTGTATTAGTTTTCACTACTATTGAGGGAATTTTTAAGTTAATATCTCTAACTCTTCAATCTCCATTTTCACATTTTCAATTATTGGACATTTTTATCTGAGGATTGGTGTTTTGACATAGTGGTAATCCCCTTTTGAAGTAAAATTTTCAAAGTCTATTTTTTTAAAGTAAAAGGTTCTGCTTTTGTTCTTTTATGTTGATCTTGATTTCCAGATAGTATTTTGTCTGCTTTGTCTTTGCAAAATATTTGTAGCTTCCCAACATAATTATTAGATTCCCAGTCTGATTTTGGCTTTATTTCCAAGTTCTTTCCTGCCATCTGCAATTATTTTCAAAAAGTACATTCTAGTTTGCTATGCCTGTCTTCAGATTTTATATAAGAGGCAACCTTTTTAAAGAATGAATTCTTATTTGTTAGCATGTGTGTTCATTAGGACTTTTGTTTAAAAGTGTCAATTAATTTGAGCTAACTGAAAAAAGAAGAGAGCAAGGACACCGGGGTGTCTGGGTGGCTCAGCTGGTTAAGCATCTGCCTTCGGCTCAGGTCATGATCCCTGAGTCCTGGGATCAAGCCCCACATCACGCTCCCTGCTTGGCAGGGAGTCTGCTTCTCTCCTGCCTACTGTTCCTGGAGCTTGTGTGCTCTCTCTCTCTCTCTTTCTCTTTCACTCTCGTTCTATATCAAATAAATTAAAAAAAAAAAAAAAAAGAGTACCAGGGCACCTTCCTCAAGGGCAGGAATAGGGCTTTGCCTCAGGGTGGAATTAGAACTAAAACCCAGAAAGTCATCAGGTTTCTTGCTAGCATCATTTCTTGCTAGTATCTGCTACGTGTTTATCTTTCGGCTCTTCTGTCCAAATGGTAAAATATGGTAACCCCTCTCCTGGATATTCAGCCAGTTAGCAGCAAATAATTGAACTGTCTTGTTCCCAATAGCTGAATCACATGTCTACGTTGTTCTAATTAGCAATTGTCTAGAAATGAGTGGTGGTGATCTTAGTTCAAAAATAGTTGCCCAGGCAGCTAAATGAACTGAACTTACTCTGGTTATCATATGTAGAAATATGTCACAGCCAGATCATCTGCTTGTCTTTTTTGATGACTCCTTCCCCAGAATCTTGCTCCTTGAGTCATCCTTTTGTTTTCCTCTTGAGCTTCAATCTTTTTTTTTTCTTTTTTTCCTAGTTGATGATTTTTAAAAAATCAAATTATAATTAACATGCAGTTTCAAGTATACAGTATAAGGATCCAATTCTGTTATTACTCATTGTGCATCAAGATGAGTATACTCTTACTCCCCTTTATTTCATCCATCCCTCTGCCCACCTCCCCTCTACAACCACCAGTTCTTTGTATTTAAGAGTCTGTTTTTGGGTCTCTTTCTTCCTTTGTTTGTTTGTTTCTTAAATTCCATACATGAGCACAATCATGTGGTATTTGTCTTTCTCTCACTGATTTATTTCACTTAGCTTTATACCTTTGAGGTCCAACTATGTTGCTGCAAATGGTAAGATCTCATTCTTTTTTATGGCTGAGTAATATTCCATTGTAATAATATCACATATTCTTTATCCATTCATCCAAGGATGAACACTAGGTTTACTTCCATATCTTGACTATTGGAAATAATACTTAAGTAAACAAGGGTGCATATATTTTTTAGAATTAGTGTTTTTGTTTTCTTTCGGTTAGTACCCAGTAGTGGAATTACTGGATCATATCAAAATTCTATTTTTAATCTTTTGAGGAACTGCTCTATTGTTTTTCAGAGTGTGTGCTGTACCAATTTGCATTCCTACCAACAGTACACGAGTGTTCCTTTTCCTCTACATCCTCATCAACACTTATTATTCCTTGGGTTTTGATTTTAGTCATTCTGATAGGTGTAAGGTGGTGTCTCACTTTGGTTTTGATTTGCATTTTCCTGACAGTGATGATGAGCATCTTTTCTCATGTGTCTGTTGGCCATCTGTATGTCTGTTTTGGAAAAATGTCTAGTTAGGTCCACCGGCCATTTTTTAATCGGATTATTTTGGGAGGGCGTTGGTGTTGAGTTGTGTATGTTCTTTGTATATTTTGGATATTAATTCCTTGTGGGCTATATCATTTGCAAATATCTTCCATTTGGTAGGTTGCCTTTTTTTTGTTTTGTTTTGATAGTTTCCTTTGCTGTGCAAAAGCTTTTTACTTTGGTATAGTCCTAAACTACACTTTGGTGTATTTAATTTTGCTTTTGTTTCCTTTCCCTCAAAGAGACATACCTAGAGGGATGGTTCATGCAGCCAATGTCAAAGAAATTACTGCCTGTGTTTTCTTCTAGGATTTTTATCGTTTTAGGTCAGACATTTAAATTTTTAATCTATTTTGCATTGATTTCTTGTGTGTGGTGTAATGAAGTGGTCCACATTCATTCTTTTGCATGTAGCTGTTCAGTGTTCTCTGCACCATTTGTTGAAGAGACTGTCTTTTCCCTATTGTGTATTCTTGCCTCCTTCATCATAGATTAATTAACCATATATGCATGGGTTTATTTTTGAGCTCTTTATTTTATTCTATTGATCTGTGTGTCTGTTTTTGTGTCAGTACCATAGTGTTTTGATTACTATAGCTTTGTAGTATATCTTGCAATCTGTGATTGTTATACCTCCACTTTTGTTCTTCTTTCTCAGAATTGTTTGGGTATTTGTACTCTTGCGGTTCCATACAAATTTTACTATTATTTATTCTAGTTCCTTGAAAAATGTTGGTATTTTAATAGGGATTGCATTGAATCTGTGGATTGCTTTGGATAATACGGACATTTGAAAAATACTGGGTCTTCCAGTCCTTGAGCATAGAATATCTTTCCATTTGTTTGTGTCATCTTCAGTTTCTTCAAGAGTGTTTTATGGCTTTAGGAGGGTTAATTTTATTCCTTTTGGTGTAATTGTAACTGGAATTATTTGGTTAGGTTTATTCCTAGGTATTTTATTCCTTTTGGTGTAACTGTAAGTGGTATTATTTTCATAATTTCTCTTTTTGCTATTTCATTATTAGTGTACAGAAATGCAGCAGGGGTGCCTGGGTTGCTCACGTCATGATCCAGGAGTCCTGGGATCGCATCGGAGCTTGCTTCTCCCTCTCTCTGCCACTCCCCCTGCTTATGCATTCTCTCAAATAAATACAATCTTAAAAAAAAGAAAGAAATGCAATAGATTTCTGTATATTAATTTTGTGTTCTGCAACTTGACTTAATTCATTTATTAGTTCTAATTGTTTTTTGGTGGAATCTTGAGGGCTTTCTATATGTAGTAAAAAGTCATCCTCAAACAGTGGAACTTTTACTTCTTCCTTACTCGTGTAGATGCCTTTTATTTCTTTTTGTTGTCTCATTGGCTGGAACTTCCAGTACTGTGTTGAATAAAGGTGGCAAGAGTGGACATCCTTGTTTTGTTTCTGATCTTAAAGGAAAAGCTCTGTTTCTCACCATTGAGGATGATGTTAGTTGTGGGTTTTTCATATATGGCCTTTATAACATTGAAGTTTATTCCCTCCAAACTTTTTTATTGAGAGTTTTTATCATGACTGGGTTTTGTATTTTGTCAGTTATTTTTTCTGCATCTATTGAGATGTACATGTGATTTTTTCCCTTTCTCTTGTTCATCAGAGATATTGGCCTCTTGTTTTCTTTTTTGGTAGTGTCTTTCTCTGGTTTTAGGGTAATGTTGGCCTTATAAAATGAATTTGGAAGTTATCCTTTTTCTTTTCTTTCTTTTTTTTTTAAGATTTATTTATTTTAGAATGTGTGTGTGAATGGGGGAGGGGAGAATCTCAAGCAGACTCCCTGCTGACCATGAAGCCCAATGTGGGGCTTGATCTTACGACCCTGAGATCATAACCTGATTGAAGTCAAGAGTTGGATGCTTAACTAGCTGGGCCAACCAGGTCCCCCTTCTTTTTCTGGTTTGTTTGTTTGTTTGTTTGTTTTGAATAGTTTGAGAAGAAGAGGTGTTACCTCTTACTTAAAATTTTGGTAGAATATTTTGGTAGAATTCACCTGTCAAGCCATCTGGTTTTGGACTTTGTTTTTTGGAAGTTTTTTGATTATGCCTTCAATTTCATTGCCAGTAATCACTCTGTTCAAATTTCTATTTCCTTCTAATTCAGTTTTGGAAGATTATATGTTCCTAGGAATTTATACATATCTTCTAGGTTATCCAATTTGTTGACATATCATTTTTTATAATATTCTCTTATACTCCTTTGTATTTTTGTAGTGTTAGTTGTTAGTCTTCAGTTCTGATTTTATTTGAATACTCACTTTCTCTCTTTTTTAATGAGTCTGGCTAAAGATTTATCAATTTTATTATCTTTTCAAAGAACTAGCTCCTAGTTTCATTGATCTATTCTATTTTTATAATCTTGATTGTATTTTTTTCTATTCTAATCTTAAGTACTTCCTTTTTCTGTTGGCTTTGGGCTTTGTTTGTTCTTTTTCTACCTCCTTAGGGTGTTAGGTTCACTTATTTATTTGAGATTTTTCTCGTTTCTTGAGATAGGCGTGTAATATTCTAATCTTCCCTCTTAGAACAGGTTTTGCTGTATCCCAAAGAGTTTGGACTATTGTGTTTTCATTTTCATTGTCTCTGTATTTTTTTATTTCCTCATTGATTTCTTAGTTGACCCATTCATTGTTTAGTAGCATGTGATTTAGCCTCCATGTATTTGTGTTCTTTCCTTATTTTTTCTTGTGATTGGTTTCTAGTTTTATACCGTTGTGGTTGGAAAAGATGGATGATATGATTTCAGTCTTAAAATTTATCAAGACTTGTTTTGTGGCCTAAGGTGATGTATTTTGGAGACTGTTTCATGTTCACTTGAAAAGAATGTAAATTCTGTTTTTGAATGGAGTGTTCTGAATATATCTGTTAGGTCCGTCTGGTCTAATGTGTCATTTAAAGCATTTTCTTTTTGATTGATCTCTCCATTGATATAAATGGGGTGTTAAAGTCCCCCATTATTATCTTCTTATTGTCAGTTTCTTCCTTTGTGTCTGTTAATTGTTGCTTTATGTATTTAGGTGCATCCATGTTGGGTACATAGATATTTATAATGTTATATCCCCTTGTTGGATTGTTTTATTGTTTTGTAGTGTTCTTTGTCTCTTGGTACAGTCTTTGTTTTAAAGTCTATATTGTCTGATATAAATATTGCTACCTCAGCTTTCATTTGTTCCCATATGATGGTAAATTTTTTCTGTCCCTTCATTTTCAATCTGCATGTGTGTTTAGTTCTGAAGTGAATCTCTTATAGGTAGCAAGATGGGTCTTGGTTATTTTTTTTATCCATTTAGTCACCCTATGTCCTTTTTTTTTTAAATTTAAAAAAATTCCGGTATAATTTACCCTATGTCTTTCAACTGGAGCATTAAATCCATTTACATTTGAAGTAATTATTAATAGGTATGTACTTATTGCCATTTTGTTACTTGTTTTATGATTGTTTTTGCAGTTCTCTGTTTCTTTCTTCTTTTACTCTTCCCTTGTGGTTTGATGGTTTTCTTTGGTGTTACGTTTGAATTCCTTTCTTGAGATGCCTGGGTGGCACAGTCAGTGTCCAACTCTTGATTTCAACTCAGGTCATGATCTCAGGATCATGGGATTGAGCCCCATGTTGGGCTCCAGACTGCTGAGCATGGAGTCTGCTAGGAATTCTCTTTATCCCTCCCTCTGCCCCTCCCTCATGCCCACATGTACACATTCTCTTTCTCTCTTAAAAAAAAAAAAAAAAAGAATTCCTTTCTTTATATTATAGGTTTTTGATTTTTGGTTACCATTTATGTTCACATATAACATTTTATGTGTATAGCAGTCTGTATCAGATTGGTGATTGTTTAAGTTGAAACCATTCTAAAAGCATTAAATTTTTACTACACCCACGTTTTGTGTATATGATGCCACACTTTACATCCTTTTATTTTGCGAATCCCTTGACTGATTTGTGTAGATGTAATTGATTTTACCACTTCTTTGTATACTAGTTTTATAAGTGATAAATCTACTCTTATTACATATTTGCATTTTCCTATGAAATTTTTTCCTTTCACAGTTTTCTTACTCATTATGGACTTTTCTTTCTACTCAAAGAATTCCCTTTAACATTTCCTATAAGGCTGGTTTAATGGTGATATACTCCTTTAACTTTTGTTTGGGAAACGATATTTCTGTCTATTCTGAATGGTAATCTTGTTGAGTGGAGTATTCTTTGTTGAATGTTTTTCCTTCAGTACTTTGAATGCATCATGCACCTCCCTTTTAGTCTACTAAGTTTCTGCTGAAAAATCAGCTCATGGCCTTATAGGATTTCCCTTATATGTAACTGTTTCCTTTTCTCTTGCTGCTTTTAAGATTTCCTCTTTATCATTACTTTTTGCCATTTTAATTATGTGTCTTGGTGTGGACCTGCTTTGGTTTATCTTGTTAGCAACCTTCTGTGCTTCCTGGATCTGGATGTCCATTTTCTTCCTCAGATTAGGCAAGTTTTCAACTACTGTTTTTTCAGATAAGGTTTCTGTCCCCTTCTCTCTCTCCTCTCCTGAGATCCCTATAATGCAAATGTTATTGCACTTGATGATGTGGCAGAGTTCTCTTAACCTAATCTCCATTTTTGTTATTATTATTATTATTGTTTATTCTTTCCATTTTGCTCTGCTCCTTAGTGGCTTTCCAATACCCTGTCTTCCAGATTCCAGATCTGTTCTTCTGCCTCCTCCTATTTGCTGTCAATTCCCTTTGTATATATATTTTTAAAGATTTTATTTATTTATTTGACAGACAGAGATCACAAGTAGGCAGAGAGAGAGGGAAGCAGGCTCCCTGCTGAGCAGAGAGCCCGATGTGGGGCTTGATCCCAGGACCCTGGGATCATGACCTGATCTGAAGGCAGAGACTTTAACCCACTGAGCCACCCAGGCGCCTCCTTTTGTGTATTTTTAATTTCAGTTATTTTGTACTTATGACTGTATGTATATAATTCTCTTTGTTAACATATAGTTATATATGTATCATTTCTTTGTTGAAGGTCTCACTGAATTTTTTCTTAAGTCTAGTATCTTTATGACTGACAGTACTTTGAGTTCTTTATCAGGCATATAATTTATTTCCATTTCTTTCTTTCTTTCTTTCTTTTTTTTAACGTGGGTGTCGAGCCCATTGTGGGGCTTGGGCTCACAACCCTGACATCAAGACCTATGCTGAGATCGAGAGTCGAGTACTTAACTGACTGAGCAACCCAGGCACCCAACTTATCTCCATTTGCTTTATTTAGCTCTTTTGTTGTGGCTTTGTCCTGTTTTTCATTTGGGACGCAGTCTTCTGTCTCTTTGCCTTTTGTGGATGCACTGGGTAGAGTTTGGTCCTTGTGTTGTTAAGGGGCCAATGTGGGGCCACTGCTTATTGTTGGATAGTGTCAGCAATCAGAGCAGGTGACCTTCCTCAGCTTGTCTGTTGGTCTGTATTCACACTGACCTGCAGGGTGCTTTTCTCACACTGTCCCCTGAAAGGCTTTCATTTGTGGGCAGGGTGGGCCATCAGACCAGAGGCCTTCTCCCAGTCCAGGACTAATCAGAAGGGCATATTCTCTGCACTGCTAGTTATGAGGTTTGTTGCTGGGACTGCAGGCACACCGGTGTGTGGTTATATTCCCCGCTCCCCAGGACAGGAGTCACTTTGAAGTCGCTCTGGTCCTTGTTGGGGTAGCTTCCAGGGAGAGTTGGGGCAAGAGCAGCTTTGAAGGGACACCTGCTGAGTGGGTCAGGTTGGGAGGGGTGGATCCAAAGCAGAACATTTGCAGGGTGCCTGGTACTAACAAGATAGGTAGAGAGTGTCCTTGCTGGTTCCTGTAAGTGACCGACTATCTAGGCTTGGGTAGGGTGAGAGAAATGGTGCCCACCAGCATTTTTGTTCTTGGAGAAGTCTCCTAAGGATCCCTGTCCCTCCAGTGCCCTTCTGAGATTAGTGAATAAACCTTCATTATATCCAGGTGCTTTTCAAACTGCTGCTTCTATGCTGTATCTTGCTAGGTTATTTGTTATGCTGGCCCTTTAAGGGTGGAGACTGTTTTTTAATCTCCCTCTGGGTGTCTCCCAGAGCTAGGCTGGATGATTTTTTTTTTTTTTTTTTAAGTACCTAGAGTTAAGCCCTGCTTATTGCAAAAAACACCCTGAATTAAGCCCCACTGGTTTTCAAAGCCAAATGTTATGAGAATTTGTCTTCCAAGGGCCTCCAAGTTTGGAGTGTTTAGGGTAGGGTCTGATTCTTCCACTTCTCTCTGCTTTTGGTATCCCTCTTGTTTGTGGTTAGTCTCCTGAGAGAGGGTTGGTGGGAATGGGATGGAGGGGTGAGCAAGAGAGGTGTGGGTGGGGACCAGAGTTTGGTTCCCAATTATGTCTCTGCATCTCCTACCTTTTGATGTGGAAAGTCTGTTCTGACAGTCTTTGGGTGGTTTTCAGAGTTAGCTGCACTTGTGTAGCTCTATCTTAGTGTGTCTTGGGACAAGGTGAACTCAGGATCCTCCTACTTAGCCATTTTCCCAGAACCCCATCAGTCTTTTTTTCTTTGTTGCTTTTTCCTGCTTCTTAAAATCACACCCAGATAATTTATTGAGATTGTTTTCAGCCTATGTCACTCTTTTGAAGCAGCCCTTTTAAAAGCCATCAATAATCCAATTATAAAATCCTTAGTCATTTTATTGAGCAGTTTCCAATACCTGGTACCTAATATCTCTTTCCTTAGCTCCCATGTTATTACACTATCTTGGTTTTTTTCCTTCTCTTCTGGCCATGATTTTGCTGACTTTTCTTCCTTCTGCTTCCTAAATTTACAAATCCTTGAGATTATTTTTTTAGTCCTTTTTTTTTCTTTCTTTCTTTCTTTTTTTTTTTTCCCCTAAGATTTTATTTATTTATTTGACAGAGGGGGAGAGAGAGAGAGAGAGAGAGAGAGAGAACAAGTAGCCAGAGCGGCAGGCAGAGGGAGAGGGAGAAGCAGACTCTCCACTGTGCAGGGAACCCGATGCAGGGCTTTATCCCAGGACCCTGGGATCATGACCTGAGCCAAAAGCAGCCGCTTAACCGAGTGAGCCAGTCCTTTTTTTTTTCCTTAACATTTTCTTTCTTAATAACCTCATCGACTCAGACTGTATTAGCTTTACCACTATTTGGGGGGGGAACTTCTAATATTTCTGTCAACTTCCGTTTTCATAATTTTTTAAAAAAGATTTATTTATTTATTTGACAGACAGAGATCACAAGTAGGCAGAGAGGCAGGCAGAGAGGAGGAAGCAGGCTCCCCGCGGAGCAGAGAGCTCCATCCCAGGACCCTGAGACCATAACCCGAGCTGAAAGCAGAGGCTTTAACCCACTGAGCCACCCAGGCGCCCCCCATTTTCACATTTTTAATGTATATTTCTGTCTGACTGTTTTGCTGAATTCTTCAACCTAGTATGCATGTATAAGGTAGTTATTTTAGCCTAGTACTAGTATTCAATCCTAATACTCCACTATTTCTGTTTACTTCTATTGTTACTTAGATACCTTTCAAGGCCAGTGTCTCAGTTATAAGGCCTTGCTGAGCTCCATTCCCTCTCCTTATCTAGGCTGTTAACACACCAGATAGAGTCTATTAGTTGTAATTATCAAGACATTTTTGTTTTTCTCCCATTGACCCCAACCTAGATGAAATCTTAATTGTCTCACATCTACTCTGGTCTTCCTTTATTTTTTCCCCTTCAGATGATTCTCCATTCCATTCCCAGACCAATCTTTGTTCAGAGGAAGTGTGAGTACTTGCTACCTGCTAGTGCTGTGCTACATTCTAATGTTGCAAAATTTATTAACAGCCCAGTAGACATATAAACAGATATGTAGAAGTTATGACATAGTAAATGCTATAATCAGTGTAATACAGAGGGAGCCATAAATTCTTCCTGAGGAAGATAGGAAAGGCTTTAGAGGAAAAGTAACTTTTGGACTGGTTCTTGATGGATAAATAGTTTTCTAGAGGGAGAAGGGTATTTCAGATAGGGAAGTGTGTATATATGTTTATATACATATATGTATGCATATATATATATGCATAAAAAATCAATGGTGTATATAAGGAAATGTGTTAACTTTCAGTGTGGCTGGAAGAATTGTTGTTAAGGGAGGTAAAAATGTAGTTCAGAGCCAGATTGCAAAAGACATTGTATGCTATATTAAAGAATTGGAGTTTCATTCACACTGGAGTATAGCAAAATTTTAAAGCAGATGCTGTTAGATTTTTACTTTTGGTGGCTGTGTGAAACATAGAATATACTTTTTTGATCCTATTGCTCCCTGTTGATTATTGAAGTAATAAAGCTTAATCCCTTAATTTGGTATTCAAAGTTCTTTTGTTGTTCTCCATGACTTTCTTGCATATGCTATATGCTTTACCTAATTTGCACTACTTACTAGCATGGGAAAAGTCCTTGTGCTTTTATGCTTTTGCTTGATTATTGAATTTTCCAAAGCAACTGGAAGTGAAGCCTTTTCCTCTCAGCTAGAGATGAATACTATATTCTCAGAGCTTTTGTAATACTTTGTATTCCACCTGTGGCAATCAATGAATACACTGAAATCATAGCTTGGTAACTAAGAAGTGTTGGAGCCACAAGACCAAGATTTAAATACTTGTTGTGTCATGTACTGTTTGTGTGACTCTGGACAAGCTATTGACTCTATCTAAATCTTTCTTATGTTTTATTTTCTAAAGAGTTTATTTATTTATTTGAGAGAGAGAGAGAGAGCGAGCGCACACGCACAATGGGGGAGGAAGGGCAGAGGGAGAGGGAGAAGCAGGCTTTCCACTGAGCAGGGAGCCTGTTGTGGGGCTCCATCCCAGGACCTAGGGATCTTGACCTGAATTGAAGGCAGACACTTAACTGACTGAACCACCCAGGTGCCCCCTATGTTTTAAATAGGAATAATAAAACTTACATCATTAATCATGCATACTTTAATGTGAAAAAGAAATGAGGTAATGATTATAAAACCTTCAGCTTTACAGTATTACACACTGTTATTACTATTGCAGTATACTGTATAGAAAGAGTATGAAGAACCTGGTGCTGGAATAATGTCTGAAGGTGAAAGCATAGGCAGTGGCAGCCATGGCATTTTAATATTGAGAACAAAGTTCTAATAAATACCACCTAATGCTTTAGGAAGAAAAGGAAGAACCCAAGGAGTAAAAAAAATTAGCAATTTCTTGTCCTACTTGGTGGGCTGATTGTCAGTGTGATGCACACAATGGTCACCATTGTGCTGCTTGTCATTTGCAACTCTTTCCTGTGGCTCTTAGGAGTTGCTGCCTCTACTTGGTGTGTGGCCTTGGTAAATACATAAATTGGAATTTGAATAAACATATTGTGCTAAAGGCAAGTTATTTGATAAGCCATTATCTTAATTTTTATACTTTATAACTCCTTTAATATGTGTAAACTAGGAAAATTTCCATAACAGGTTAACTGCTGAAATTCAGGTCAGAAAGTATAGCCATCATTCCTCCTTACAGGATAATCCTTTCTAAAATTTGGCTGTAGATCTGTCTACCTCCTCTGTCACATAACCAAATCTCCCATTTCCTGTTACTGCCTTTCCTCTTTCTTCCGCATGGTGAGTGCCTTCACTTTGCCCTCTTGCTGCCCTTTTGTTTTGTTGCAGAATTCTCCTCAGGTCCATCCTCTCCTATAGTGCAGTGAATTTAAAGTTGTCCCCTTTTGTCCTACCAGTTCCAGTCCCTTCTGATTTTGATAGAGGTTGGGTAAGAGTAAGTTGATAAACCATTTACATTAAGGCTTTGTATTCCTTTGTGGCTATTCAACAGGTGAGGCTTCTGCTCTCAACTTTTCCTTGTGCCTTAAGGCATTGCTCACACAATTATGGTCTTTGGATGGCTAGTATGAGAATTTTGGGGTAGTATTGTTTAAAATGTTTATATTCTGAGGGCGCCTGGGTGGCTCAATGAGTTAAGCCTCTGCCTTCCGCTTAGGTCATGATCTCAGTGTCCTGGGCTCGAGCCCTGCATCGGGCTCTCTGCTCTGCAGGGAGCCTGCTTCCCCCTCCTCTTTCTACCTGCCTCTCTGCCTACTTATGATCTCTCTCTGTGTGTCAAATAAATAAATGAAATCTTTATTTAAAAAAATGATTATATTCTGCGACCCCACTTTCAGAGATTGTAATTATTGGCTAGATCTAGAGTGATATCCAGAACTCTGCTTTCAAAATGAATGCCTAAAGTGACATTTATACTCCCAAGATGTTTGGGAACCTCTATTGAGATTGTGATTGGGCCATGATTTTAATATTTCTTTTTCTCTCCCTCCAAACTTTGTGGGGTTCATTTTTTTTCCTGTGGGTTTGCCAGAAGCAAAGGTAATAATTTCAGCTACCTATCATTTAAAGTAGAAGAGGCTGCTGCTTACTGTTATACTAAACAGAAAAATCCCACTTGTTAAAAGCAAGAATACTATGTATATTAAACAGGTATGGATTTTAGTCTTGGCTTTTTTAGGGTCTTGTCAAGGTTATTGGATTGTACTCTGAAAGACAGCTGAGAAAGAGAACTCTGAAGCTTGGTTTCTATTGTAAAATGGCATACAGACTTTTGGAGACAATCATATTTTCTTTGTAGAAATGTAAGACTGTACTAGAAATGTTTTTGGTCACTTACACATTGGTCAGTATAATAAGCTTGTGATATAATTCTTACTTCAATTACTAGCAAGCAGGGAGGGAGCATTAAAAGTGAATTGGCATTTTCCCAGCTGGTGGTAGACAAAGTCTGGAATTCGCTGCCTAAATTGCCATATTGATTAGATTATAGTGGACAGTTGGGGGAATAAAACATGAAATTTAAAGTACAGATTAGAGGGGTGCCTGGGTGGCTCCGTGGGTTAAGCCTTTGCCTTTGACTCAGGTCATGATCTCAGGGTCCTAGGATAGAGCCCTGCATCAGGCTTTCTGCTCAGCAGGGAGCCTGCTTCCCCTTCTCTCTTTGCCTGACTCTGCCTACTTGTGATCTCTCTCTGTCAAAAAAATAAATAAAATCTTAAAAAGTATGGATTAGAGAGCTCAGATGGTCAAGGGAAGGGTATAATATCCTTGCTTTGTCTTTTGCCAAGACAGCTCCCTGGTACTGATTAGAACTGTTTCCTCACTACATAGACCTAGACATGAAGGTAAGGGACAAGATAGTTATGTCTTTCCAGGTGTTTGGAATGGCAGATACCAGGCTTCTGTGAGTACATATTTATATAACATGCCTGCCCTAGCACCAAATATTTGGAATATATACTACTACAGGTATAAATGACTAATGGTCTGTATTTCTATTTTCAAAGAGATTTTTCAAACAATAATGAATTTCCAGTTGGTACAATTTGGTGTGTGTAAGAAAAGTTTGGGGGGTAAAAGAAGACATCCCAGGAGCCTGCAGTGAATAACCAGATTATTCTGCCAAGGGGTAAAGCTGGCCTTGCCTTATTTGCCCCAGCCTTCCCTTCTTTTGTTGCTTCTTTGTGTCTCTGTTTATAAGATTTTTTTTTCTCCTATAGCTGTATATTCCTTTATCTTTCATTCATTGATTCATAGCAAGTATAATAGGATTTCAACCTTGGGGACACAATTACTGACTCTTGAATTCAAGTTTTAAAAAGTTTCTTCAGTGAAGTACCAGTTTCTTGTAAACTAAAAGTTGACTCTAGGATATCAAATATGTATTTGACTTGCTGAATATTTGGAACTGATTCATTATGAATGGAATTCTGTTATTTAAAAAAAAATTATGGGAATTGCTAAGAAATCCAATAGTGGCTTTTATAACAAATCATCATGGAATATCTATGTCCATGTGAAAGAAAGAATTGTTTTTATTTAGAACAGAGAGAACCTGCATTGAGATTCAAGGGCTGAGCAGCATATTTGCTTGAGATGCAGAGTTGTGGTAATCATACTTTTTAGTCCATTGCATGTGTGTAATGACACAATATTACTTAGTCAAATTAAAAATATATACACAAAGTAACATATTTTACTTTAAACACATGCACATATATTCAAGAACATTCTGAATGTCCATGGAAGGGGGCAGATAGGATTAGGAATCAGAGATGGAGGAAAATAAAAATTAAAAATATGGCCTCACGTTTGTTATAGACAAATGCCATGAATTTAAAAACATAGTATTATGCTATAGATCGTATTGTTTTCTCCTTATGTGTTTGCCAGTGTTTGAAAAATCTTTTTATGTTTCTGTATATATATCTGGCTTCCTCACTGCTTTTGGTTGCTCCATATTATTTCACCAAATTTACTTAACACTTACCCATTCCTCTAGTGATGCTTCTAGTTACTAAAAAATAATGCTCCATGGGAATATATCAAAGCTGGTCCCTTATGGAACTATATGTGAATTCCTCCTGAATATATACCAAGAATTTGTACAGCTGGGTCATAGAAATGGCATTACCTATGAAAACTTAGCGCATGATTGCTCTGTGGAATAGTCTACCAGTAATGCATTTGGGTTCCTCTTCTCCATGTTCTTGCTAACAACTTTCTCTGTCATAAATCTTATATTTAATCTATTTTATACTATCACACTGGAAGAAATTAGAAAGCTGATTGATGATTTACTACATGGAAGGGCCAAATTTATTATGGCAGGTAGGGACTTAAAACTTATAATGGGGATTTTGAGGGAAGATTGAAATTCATGTTAAAGTTTGAAGTGTTGCATGATCCTGTGCAGGTTTTGCAAAGAGAAGGTGCACTGTTTAGAGGGCAGGGATATTATCTTGTCGAACTTCCCATCAACCTGATCTTGCCAGGGTCTCAGAGTCCATCATATTTAGGTAGTCTGACTTGTGTAAACTATTCTCATTACTGGCCAAAATTAATTAGAATGCCAGTAGACTAATTCATGGTGAAAAAACACAATTATCAAACCTCCTGGCCATTTCAGTTGGCCACTTTTCCTTGGTAGAAAATAAAGTGTAATTAGAAGAGGTCACTTGATGAGTTTTATATCTGGGCAAGAAGTAGTATTCTGTGATTCAGATGTTTGATGGTATCAAGCCATCAGAGGCTGATGACATCTATTTATTCCAAATCAAATGTTTTAACTGTCTTGGAATCATGGTATTTGTAGCAGTGTTAAGTGATGATGATTTATCCATGTCTTTTATTTATTTTTTGTTTGTTTATTTTGTGGAGCCCAGGGTAGTGCCTGGGCTTGAACTCACCCTGAGATTAAGATCTGAGCTGATCAGATCAAGAGTTGGAAGCTTAACCGACTGAACCACCCAGTTGCCTCAATATCTTTTTTTTTTTTAAATTTTTTCTATTCTTTTTTGTAAAGGGACTTTCTTTTATAGTATACACACATTACTGTACTTTTAACTAAGCTGCTTAGGTTAGCAAAAGGAGATTAGTTGGCACTGTTAGATTGAGGAAGTAAGCATTGTAAATAGTTTTATATAGTTTTGCTACTAGAGTTTTTAGAAATAATTTTGCAGAGATGCCTGGGTGGCTGAGTCGGTTAAGCATCTATCTTTGACTCAGGTCATGGTCCCATAGCCTTGTGATCAAGTCCTTTGTCAGCCTTCTTGCTCAGCAGAGTGCCTGCTTCTCCCTCTGCCTGCCGCTCCCCCTGCTTGTGCTTACTCGAGCGTACTCTTTCTCTCTCTCTCTCTCTCTGACAAAATAAGTAAATAAAATCTTAAAAAAAATTTTTTTTGTAGGACCTGTAGACTAGATATGATATTTATTTTTAAAGTATATACATTTTAAATTAAGTTTAGAATAGTTTTCTCCCCTCATTAGCCCCTTATATTTCTAATGGTAACTCAGCTTCAGTTTTTTTTTTTTTTTTTTTTTCAAATAAAAGAAGTTAGTGGGATTATTATTTCAGTTGTAGGAATTTGCTGTAGCTGGTCTTTGCAGAGATATATTTGTTTTATTGATCAAATCTTGATATGTTTCTCAAAACTTCTTTACTTCACTTTCATAATTTCCTTTAGGTTTTCTGGGTCTTGAGGTATAAGAATTTTTTACTTTTATACATATTGTACTACATATGGGATTAATATGAGTTTATCTGATACTGAGCATGGTTTGTTAAAATCCACCATTAAACTTGGTTTTGACTCACATCGTGATCTCAGGGTTGTGAGACCCAGCCCTGCAGGAGATTCCATGCTGGGAGAGGAGTCTGCAGGAAATTCTCTCAGTCCCTTGTCCTCTGCCCCTCCTTCCACTTGAATGTACACTTGAACTCTCTCTCTCTCAAATAAATAAATCTTAAAAAAAAAAAAAAAGAAATCCAGGATTGAGGCTTAAGTTTTGTACTTTGGTTTTTATTTTCTAAAATCTCTGAGAACACAATATCTTTTTCTTATTGTTTAAACTGAAAAAGATAGATAAAAATGTGGTTTTCATCTGAACTAAGTAGTGAAGAATCTTTTATTAGAATTTTGGTTATTGAGGGGCGCCTGGGTGGCTCAGTGGGTTAAAGCCTCTGCCTTCGGCTCAGGTCATGATCCCAGGGTCCTGGGATCGAGCCCCGCATCGGGTTCTCTGCTCAGCGGGGAGCCTGCTTCCTCCTCTCTCTGACTCCCTCTCTGCCTACTTGTAATCTCTGTCTGTCAAATAAATAAATTAAAAAAAAATTAAAAAAAAAAAAGAATTTTGGTTATTGGAATTATTTTGGAAAAAAATTGTTTTTAGTTATCACTTAGCTTAATTTTTTATTGCAAAGTCAAAATAAAATTAGGTTAAGCCTATTTTCTTTTTCTATATTTTCTCATGAACAAATGATTAGAACTAGTAATGGTAGAAGCCATGCCTTTGATTCAGGATGCTTGCAATTTATTAGAGGAGTAGTCTGACTATGTATATGCAGAGATTTAAAAGTGAGTATCTCCCATTTTTAAGAAAGGATCTCTGGGTTTCATAATAATAATGATGTTAAATCTAAATATTTCAGTAAAGATTGTGCAGACAGCGCATGGGGAAAATGCAGAGTACTGAATATGTACATCATGGAAGAATACTGCCACCTTGTGTATACATGATGCTATGTTAAATCTCTTCTTTTGTTAACGCCAGCTAATAATACAAAGTGCTTCTTCACCATTTGGTACTTTGGTTAGTTAAGTAAATGTGTAAAACTTTTTTTTTTTTTCATTTTTCATGTAGTAAAATCAACCCAACTTTTCTTTTTTCTTGGCAGGAGGAGGGACCTTATATTTTTAAGACATTAAATTTGGTGTAGTTAGCTCTGAGAATTGGAAAAGTCTGAGGGATCAGTTTGGTTAATTGATCTCTGGGATTAGTAGAAAATTGAATCATTTTATTTGAATCTTATGGAATATTGATGATTCTTTGATCATTCTTCATTTTAGTGCTTGCCGTGCTTTGGGATCATTATTCTGAATGTTGGAATTCGTTATACTACAGATAAAGGAAGTAAGGGCATTTGACTTACTGACACAACCATAGTCCTTGATTTTTAAATGTCCAGTGCAGAAGAATGACTATAATAATAACTTGGAATAGTGCTTTGAGAAATATTGATGTGATGAAAGAAGAGTTCCTTTAAATCATTTTGGTTGCTTGAGGGCACGACTTAGTGGGTTTTGGATATCACAAGACTGGGGGTTCACTTTCTGATGCTCACAACTAGCTTAGCTGTGTGTGTAATCATGAGTGCTTCTCTGGGCATAAGTTTCTTCATCTGAAAACCGAGCAGTTGAACTGGGTGATTTCTGAAGATACTTTTAGCTTTAGAATTCTATGGCTGTTAAGTTTTACTATTAACTTTTAAAATGTTAATGCTGTAATGCTCTTCAGGTTACTTCAGGTTACTCATTATTTTCTTCTGTATAAAAAATTGTTTTGAAAGTTTAATGTATAATCAATCACATAGCTGTGTTTAACTGTCATGAAATATATTAGTAATTTGAGGGGATACTTGTATACAAAAGTTTAATATCAGAAACCTAAGAAATTTGCCTACTTTTTAATATAATATGTGGGGTACTTGAAGATATTAGATTGATTTTAGGGTAACCTAGATTTTAAATATATACTATTTTCAACAACATAATACTGTTGGGGTTGCACAAATGGATTGCAAATGCCTACATTTCATCTTCTGGGAAGGCTCCAAAAGTTGGTATGAATATGGTAATGATATATAAATGGTAATGGTATAAGTATCATAGGCAGAATTTTCTAGTTGAGATGAAAAGAGAGAAAAAAATACCTTTAGCTTATAGCTGAAAACTTGGGAATTCTTTAGGCTATTACCCAACTGAAAATTTAAGACTAGTGATTCTGCAGAATGTAAATCTCTTTATTTTTGTGTGCACAGCAGCAGATATTTCCTGCTTCCCTTGATTCATTTTTCTTGTGCAGTGCTAAGAGTGAACACATGTAATCAGGTTTTCACTTTTTACTTTGAGGCCATATGGGAATAATTTTTTAAAATTCTAAACATAATTTTAAGGATAATGATTTTCATTGTTAAGCTATGTAAACATGCCAAATTCAACATCTGTACTGAAATAATTTCCCAGTGCCAAGTGATTATAATACCAAAACAAAATGACTATGTTGGTATTTTTGAATTTATTTTGTGTTACACCAAACTCTTATTTTATAGAGTACAGACTAAATGACAAATGTTTAAATTCACTAATAAAATGCATTTCATAAATAAACAACTTATGCCATATTATAAAACATTAAGTAAAAATGTTAATTAAAATATACATGTCATCCTCCTGTAAGTTACTCTGGAAATACAAAGTATTAAGTAAATTATACTTCATGAAAGTAAAAAGACTATAATTATGAAAAATGGGAAACAGATAATAACTTCAATTGGTTTTTAGAAAATGTAATCTTAAGAAAATGGGAAGTCAGTGGTGACATTAGCCACGAGGTTTTTCCAAAAGCTCTCTTCTAGAACCTTACTCTACGATGAGGTAGGAATGTAGGTAGTTCATTAACAAGCTCATCTACAAATCCAATATCTGGATTGATACTTTTGAGATATTTTGAATACTTTGTTTTTGTTTAGGGACTGGTGTTTTTATTGATAGCAAACTGTAGTTTTTTTTTTTTTTAATTTTTAAAGATTTTATTTATTTATTTGACACACAGAGAAAGATCACAAGTAGGCAGAGAGGCAGGCAGAGAGAGAGGGGGAAGCAGGCTCCCCGCTGAGCAGAGAGTTTAATGAGGAACTCTTGATCCCAGGACCCTGAGATCATGACCTGAGCCGAAGGCAGAGGCTTAACCCACTCAGCCCCCCAGGTCCCCCAAACTGTAGTTTTAAAGAGAGCATGCCTAGTTTTCTTTTTCTTAATTTTATGTATAGGTAGAGACTAGTTAATGACGGTACTTGGTTCAGTTGTGCTATGTTAATATTCTCCTTGGGTGTTTGAAAAGTCTTTGATTTGGATGAAGAATTAGGATTATAATAAAACATTTGCTTGTCAGTTGACATATTTTTCTTCCTTGGGAATTATGGAGAATTAGAATGCTTTCTAATGAGTACATCTTTGTTATTTTGACATTTTTAAAGATTGAGATGTAATTGACATGTAACTAATTTCAGGTGTACAACATAATGATTCAAAATTTGTATATATTGTGAAAAGATCACCACAGTAAGTCTAGTTAACATCCATCACCACACATATTTACAGATTTTTTCTTGTGATATATTTTGAAATTTTAATGCAGCAAATAACTTTCTGTATAGAGAAGAGTTTTCTTTAAGTATTTTCATCATAGACTGCACAATTGAATTTGCAATAAGATTTATTGCCCAGATATACTAGGATACCATGCTAAAACATGTAATAAATGCTGATAGAATACTTCAGTGTGTTTGCTTATTGTGTTCTGCACAGGCTTAGACCTATCTTTTCTTATGTAATGTTAGAAATTTAATGAGTCTAGGGGCACCTGGGTGGCTCAGTTGGTTAAATGACTGCTTTCGGCTCAGGTCATGATCCTCAATTTTGGGACTGAGTCCTGCATTGGCTCCGTGGTCAGCAGGGAGTCTTTTTCTCCCTCTGACTCTCCCCCTTCCCGTGCTTTCTCTCTTTCTCTCTCTCTCAAATAAATAAAATCTCCTAAAAAAATTTAATGAGTCTTTTTTTTTTTTTAAATTTTATTTTTTTCTCAGAGAGAGAGCACAAGCAGGGCCTGCTGAGCAAGCAGCCTGATACGGGACTCAGTCCCAGGACCCTGTGGTGATGACCTGAGCTAAAGGCAGATGCTTAACCTACTGAGCCACCCAGGCACCCCATTGAGTCCTTGATTTTGATGAAAATGATTTTTTTTAAAAATTTATTTGACAGAGAGACATAGCGAGAGAGGGAATGCAAGCAGGGGTAGTGGGAGAATGCGAAGCAGGCTTCCCGCAGAGCAGGGAGCCCGATGTAGGGCTTGATCCCAGAACCCTGGGATCATAACCTGAGCTGAAGGCAGACGCTTAAGGACTGAGCTACCTATGTGCTCTGAAAATGATATTTAAGACAATGAAATACTAGCATTTTGGTAATTCAAAGTACCATATCGTTTTGGAATAATAAAAACTGGTGTAGTCATTAACTGTTATGCTAATATGTAGGTCAAGATAGAAATTGGTAGTGACATGGAAGTTGGAGGATTCAGAATGTTTGTAAACCCAGCTCTCAGATCTTTAAATCTATTTTATTAAGTCTCTGCTAAGAGTGTCATTACTAGTGAACTGACTCTCTGAATTGGTCTTCTTCATCATAGCAGATAAATAATTGTGATTTTTCTAATATAGGCAAAAATTTGCTTCTTATTCAAGTTTTATTTTAATTGCAAAATTTTTTAGGCCATCCTATAATGTAAACTAATAAGGTATACAAATTGATGCATACTCTGTATTTTTCTCTTATTCCTTTTTTTTTTTTCTTTTCCTTTGAATGCATTAAATTTAGTTGTTGCCCTTTGGGAAACAGATGCTGCTCATCAGAGTGATTCTGTATTTAAAAATATTAACATATAGACATTTTGATATACTATTTAAATCAATGTAGTATTAGTGGAATAAGGTCTTTTAAATGATTGTGAAAGTTAATATCAATGATATTTTGTTCAGTTATGAGATGTTTAGCATAGGTCTAACATTTTTTTTTTATTATTACTAGGCAAGAAGTTATGAAATGGAATGGATGGGGATATAATGATTCCAAGTTCTTCTTCAATAAGAAAGGCCAAGTTGAGTTAACTGGGAAAAGGTAACTGGTTCCTTTATTCTTTTGTTCTTTTTTTCCCCCTCCTTCTTTCTATAAAAAACTTTAAACATAAATAGCAAACATAATTATGTTAAATAGACATAAATAAAAATAGAGAGGGTAATATAATGACTCCTCCCTCCATTTAAAGTTATCAACATTTTGACATAATTGCTCCTTCTTTTGTCTGTGGAATTTTAAATTCTGGCATTGTCATGTCACTTAAATATTTACATATGTCTCCTTTAAAAATATAAGGACCTAATATCAGCTAATCATAATAATGTCATATCATACTCCTCAAAATAAGAAAAATTTTATATCTGATTATCCAGTCTACATTTCTCCTGATATCTAAAATATGCCATTTTATAGGTAGTTTGAATCAGGATCCAAAAACGCCTATCGTCGTCCTCCTACCTGATCTCATGCCATTGACTTGTTCGAAGTAACTCCATTTTTAGGACTGGGAATTTATTTTTGGGTGTGGGTTATTATGGAAGGTAAACAATTTTAGGTCTTGTGAATATAAATAGTATTTTAATTTTTAATTTTTTAAAAGATTTCATTCATTTATTTGACAGAGAGATAGAGCCAGAGAGCACAAGCTGGAGGTGTGGGGGGCTTGGGGGGTGGCAGAGGGAGAGGGAGAAGCAGGCTCTCCACTGAGCAGGGAGCCTTCCCGGGCTCCTGGGATCATGACCTGAGTCTAAGACAGACCCTTAACTGGTTGAGCCATCCAGGTGCCCCATAAATAGTATTTTTTTTTTTAAGATTATTTATTTATTTATTTGACAGAGAGAGAGATCACAAGGAGGCAGAGAGGCAGGCAGAGAGAGAGAGAGAGAGAGGAGGAAGCAGGCTCCCTGCTGAGCAGAGAGCCCGATGCGGGACTCGATCCCAGGACCCTGAGATCATGACCTGAGCCAAAGGCAGCGGCTTAACCCAGTGAGCCACCCAGGCGCCCCCATAAATAGTATTTTTAAAATTAGCTTTCTGAGGGCACCTGGGTGGCTCAGTGGGTTAAGCCGCTGCCTTCGGCTCAGGTCATGATCTCAGGGTCCTGGGATTGAGTCCCGCATCGGGCTCTCTGCTCAGCAGGGAGTCTGCTTCCTCCTCTCTCTCTCTGCCTGCCTCTCTGCCTACTTGTGATCTCTCTCTGTCAAATAAATAAATAAAATCTTAAAAAAAATATTAGCTTTCTGAGATACATTAGGGAAGAAATAATGAAGAAAGAGCAATCATTTGTGTGGTAACTTTGACATTTCTGAAATATTTTTGGTAATGTGTGGATAAGAATTCTGAAGAATATTTGTATTGTTATTGTTCCAGATACAGACAGAATTGTAAAATAAGTTCTTATTTGATTTTAAGAACTGACCCTGCCAAAGTTGGTATTTTGGGTGGTTTGTGTATTGAATTTTGATGCTAACTTTTGAAAGGACAGTGAGTACAAATGCGTAATATTTGAATGCTAGCTCTATAAATAAAAAATTGAGAGTAGATAAAAACTTGGATCAGATATATTTCGAATCTGTTCCAGTATTGTGCTTTGACTTAATATCTATTGGGCGTTAATATGGTTAGGTTAATATTTTTGGTATGTTGATATATTGAAATATCAGCAGAAAAACTTTTATTCCTTTGGAGAAATTCTCTTTCTTTGCAACATAATCATTTCCGTTTTCTGACTTAAACATACTTTGTACCTGAAACAAAACCTCAGGAGTAGTAATTAGGGATTAATTTTAATCAAGGTATGAAATGTACGTTTGACATTTGTTTTTAATAGGAAAAATAAATATCTGTATTCTCATTCCTCTCTTTAAGTGTAGACTGGGTAGCATGTTGGTGGAGGCTTAGTTGAGAAATTGTGTAAATCAGGTAGAAGGAATTTCTGGTTAAAATTAAATTTACCAGTGTTCTAAATGTTGAGTGTTTTGTGTTTTAAATGGTATAGTGTCTAATATGGTAGAAACTTATCTGTGTGGAAACGGCTTTGCAAAATCTCCTGGGGGGAAAAGTAAATCTTCTGAACTTAGAAGATCAACTTCCTTTCCTCTCAGATACCGTCTTCATTTCTTTCTCTCTTTGGACCTAGAAAATATGGCATCTTTATTTTATGAGAGGGGACAAATTGTCACTTGTGCATGGTGCCACTGAAAGCATTAGACACCTTCTGACTTGTGTGGAGCACTGTAGGCTAGTTAGTGGTTTGTGTTGGAAGTCTGTGTGTGTGAAAGGAATGATCAGTCACAGAAAATATCACAAGTAATTGTATTTTACTAGTGCCATGGATTCAGAAGCTCCTTCTTATTGCAGGTGTTCTGGTGCTTGATTTATCAGTTTTCACAGAGCGGATCAGGTTGTGGAGGTCTGACACATGTGCCACACTCATGATATAATCAGGAAAAACATTAGAACCCCGGTGTATTCATTAATGTTTAGATTATTCCGTTTTCCATGTATAGAGGCCTTCATGATACTAAGATATATAGAATATAAAATGTAAAATTTATTGTTTGGAAAGCATAGGTTCAGAGTAAAGGCCTTAAGAGAGCTTTTTTATCCAGGTTGTAATAGAACTAGAGAATGTATTTGTTTGACTTCTGACTTTGGAAGATTGCTGCTTCTGCCATTCTAACCAGAATTAGTTCCTTAAAGCCTTCATTTCTTTGCATTATCTCCTGAATCAGGTCCAGTGGGAAAAAAGGAAAGGGAATGGGGTGCATCTGACTGGCAGAGCCTACAAGGGAAACCCGTAATGCAGATTTTGGGCACGTTTGCTTTAATGGAAGGTAGCGTTGGCTTCTCACTAAGACTCACCTAGAAGGCAATTTTCCAAATACAGAAATGGGATTTAAATGCTCTAGGATTAAATATCTACTACATAAACTATTTAATAACTAATACCAATAATTAAATAATATTCAGTTCCCATTTTAGTGCTTCCAGAAGTACCATTACCTTGTCATAGACAGGATAATAAACCGGACTGAATTGGATCATAGCTTTCTGTAAATTTAGTCTAGCCTCCTAGGGATTTCTCTGGTTTTTATCATAAAACATTAAACATTCTTTAAGGCAATAATAGCTATTATTTAATTGAGTGCCTGCTGAATTATCTTAAAATAACTTTAAGATGGGTAGTGGTATTTTCTTAAAAAGAATTAAGAGATTGAGGATGAGAGAGGTTAGATAGCTTATTTGAGGTCACTTGCTCAGCAGGAAACTGGGATTAAAACCCAAGTGTTTTTAAGCTTTGTACTTGTGCTATTTCTGTTGTACTGTGCTTTTGTAGATAACCGTATTCAACTGTTGCATTGATCTTGTTTTCTCTCCAAACTCTGAGAGCACTTTATAGTAGCCTTCTATCTGCTATACACTAGCACAGCAGAGTTAGTCGTATTGTAAAAAATTACCCTATGAGAGAATTTCCTATTTTTCTACTGAAGGGCACATTGCAGACGCAAAAGGAGGTTGTGATATTCTTAAAAGAGAGAATGACTAGAAAGGATGAGTTACAAGAAAACACTGATTAGGCCGTATTAATTCACCTTTTGTATTAATAATAGTAGACTGAGGACAATTTTTGAAATTCTTCATAAAGACTTTTTATTCTGGCATTGTAGAAGACTGGACAAATTACAGACCATTTGTTCTGTATAACTGTATAGAAAACATGAATAAAATATCCTAAGAACGATCTAAAACAGAGCTGGGAAAAAAGGGGAATTCTTGGGTGCTGGCAGCCAAGGGTTGTCAGTGAAAATTTATGGGGATTCCCTTATTTCCGATCCAAAGACATTGAACAGGTAAGAAATTTTTATTAAGCAAATGTGTTTGAGTGTGTATATTTTGGGGAGGGTAGCATTAACATTTCAAACCCAGCCATTAAATTAGTATATGATATGCTGTCGAAGCAAGCACTCCAGCCGTTAAATTAAAAGCAGTTATTACAAACTGTTACAGATCTTTGGGAAAAATCTGAAGTTTTTTCCTGAACAGTCTTATCTTCTGAACATATTTACAATTTGTCAGGTTATAAATCCTTAGATTTATTAATTTGCTGTTCTTACTCCTTCTAGCTATAGATGAAGTAAGTCCTCCTGGGTTTAAACAGCGGAAGGCAGTATGTATTGTCAGAGCTAATCCTACATTTTTCTACAAACTAAAATTTTTGGAAAGTGTCAGTATTCATTGACTTTAAAGGTATTAAATATTAATTGGTGCTTACAAAGCAAAGGTTAGTGCTTTAAATGGAGAGAATTTGTTGGCGTTTATGTACTTTCTATTTTCAGTGACATAATTTTTCATTAAAGTTTGTCTGATTATAAAAAGATTTTTAAATTGCTTAGCAATTATTATGGAACTCACTCTGAGGATGGAGGTCATGCCTACTACTATCTTGCTGCCTCTGTGTACAGGCACAGAGTAAGAGTGCTTTTTCTTTAGTCACAGTAAAACCTGATGTTCACCTTCTTCTTGGATATTTATGTTCACAGGATTTTCTTTCTACATAGTGATTTCTTTGGTCTTGAATGCTTCCCCTGGTTCTGTATCTTCTACAATATTGTTAATTCTGTCCTGACGGGAGGTGGAGAGTTGATCTCACTTTGTATTTACAATATGAACCATTCCTTAAAATTCTCAAACTCATCTTCAGTCGTGATTAAAGATCCATTGAAACAGGGAGTCACCATATTTCTGGCAAAAGTTGCATGTTTCTTACCCATATATTCATCAATCAAGTGTCTTTGTAGCTTTGAGTAAACTAAGTTGTAAATTAATTTTATCCCTCCTTCCTTCCTCTCCTTTCCTTTTTTCTTCTCTTCTCTTCTTTTCTTTTCTCTTCTTTCTTTCTTTTTTTCTTTTTTCCTGCCTTCCTTCCTTCTTTTAGGTTGTAAGTTTCTTAAGAACCGAAGCTGTAATACCAAGTCTTTGTGTCCTGCAATACTCAGTACAGTCTTACAAGTGTTAAATGCTTGTTTATAGTTTTGAATGTAAATCTAAATTATTTTACTGTAATATAATAAGCAAGTTATCACCTGGCTATTTCTTAAATTAAAAACCTCTTATTCCTTTAACTTTTCTTAAAATGTTTCTTTTCAGTTAATTTACTTCTTTGACTTCAAAGTTTTCATTTTTACTTCATGATATTTTATGAGATTTTTGGAATGCTTGGCAACATGCTAGGCTTTATGATTATTGAGTCAGGCTTCCTTTATTGTTTTTCAAATCCCAGGGCATTAGATACAAGAAAAAGTACAGTTGAAAGGTTTATATTCTGACATGACTTTTTGAGCCATATGTTTTGTGCAGAATTGTAGATAATGGAGCATAGTCTCTCTCTTTTTTTTTAAAGAAACAGTTTTTCTTTTTTCTTAAAGATTTTATTTATTTGAGTGGGGGTGGGGCAGAGGAAGATGGAGAAGCAGGCTCCTTGCTGAGCAGGAGCAGGGCTTAATCCCAGGACCCTGAGATCATGACCTGAGCTGAAGGCAGATGCTTAATCAACTTAGCCACCCCAGCACCCTGATAGTGGAGCAAATCTTAAATCAAATATTCTGCCTCACAAGATAACTTCTTCAGAGTCCAAAATACTGTGCATTCAGATGTGAAAATATATTGTGTTTGTCTTAGTGGTAGAATGTAGTTTTAAATTTTACACATGGCAGTAACACCAACTCTATATCTATTAATTCAAGTATCTTGAAGGTGGTCACTTTTTTATTTTATGGATAATGTTATTTGTGAATTAAGGGATTCACAAAGGTCTGAATATGATTCTGTCATGAATATCAAGGGTCTAATATATTTTATGGAGACCCAAATTAATTGTACATTTAACATCTAAAGACCCAGCATTAAAACCTAATAGTTCCAAATTGGTCTTTTGGTAGGACATTACTAACATACAATGGCATATCTGTTAACAACCAGCTTTCCAGAATTTGTACTTTACCTCAGTTGAAATGAAGACGATTTTATGTTGAATGACTGTCATTGTTTTAGCTATGAGCCCCATATTCTCTTTCATTTCAATTTCCTTTTTTTTTTTTTAAGATTTTATTTATTTATTTGATAGAGGTCACAAGTAGGCATAGAGGCAGGGAGAGAGGGAGTGGGGAGCAGGCTTCCTGCTGAACAGAAAGCCTGATTTGGGGCTCTATGCCAGGACCCTGAGGTCATGACCTGAGCCGAAGGCAGAGGCTTAACCACTGAGCCACCCAGGCACCCCTCATTTCAATTTCTTTAGATTTATGAAAAAGGTATTATGATATAGTACTTCAAACACACCATTTCTGTTTGATTTTTAGCATTTGTGATTTTTTTTTTTTTTTTTAACGTAAAGAAACTGGCAGGGGTGCCTGGGTGGGTCAGCCTCTGCCTTCAGCTCAGGTCATGGTCTCAGGGTCCTGGGACCGAGCCCAGCGTCAGGCTCTTTGCTCAGTGGGGGGAGCCTGCTTCCCCCTCTCTCTGCCTGCCTCTCTGCCTACTTGTGATCTCTCTCTCTTCAAATAAATAAATAAAATCTTTAAAAAAACCCCAAAGTTACTGGTTTGATTAAAACACATGTGTTCTTCATGTTTTTTCCTTTCTCTGTCATTTTTGTTTTGTTAATGTTTATGTAAAGACTGATTTGACAATTTTAGATAGAATTTTTGTTGTATAATTTGAAGTTAACATGAGGAGTGACACCCATTCAACCCTTGCTGTGTAACTTTTAAAATTATGTGACAAAATGAGTGCTTTTTGTCACTTTCAATTAAGCATTCCTTTGGATGGGGCCTGATACCAGCTTTTTACGTGTTGAATTCTGCATTATATATATAAACATATATTTAATTTTGAACAGAGTTTATATATTACCCACTGGCTCTTTAAAATTTCTTTGTGATATCAAAGTAATCTTTTGAAGCTAGTTGCTAAATGCTTTGTAGGTACTCAGGTTCTGATGAAATGAGTGGGAAATAACCTTTTGAGCAAACAGCTTTATTTTTATACTTTGAACTTTTTAAATAACTTTATATTATTATACTTTGAACTTTTTATACTTTGAACTTTTTAAATAACTTGCTTCACATCGATGTTAAAACCAGTTTATTGTTTATTCTGATTCATTGTCAGTATTTAATCATTATTTTATTCATTCATTTATTTATTTATTTTTAAAGATTTTATTTATTTATTTGATAGCGAGAGAGATCGCAAGTAGGCAGAGAGGAAGGCAGAGAGAGAGGGAAGCAGGCTCGCTGCTGAGCAGAGAGCCTGATGCAGGGCTCGATCCCAGGACCCTGGGATCATGACCTGAGCCACAGGCAGAGGCGTTAACCCACTGAGCCACCCAGGTGCCCATGTTTAATTATTATTTTTTAAATTGTTTTTTGATCTGAATGGGTAGTGACTACTAGAGTATTTCTTCTTTTCTCCATTTAAATACACACGTGTGCACGCATGCAAGAAATAAAGATTGCTGTAGATCCATTTAAATTACCATCTTGGAAAAAATTAATTTTGATGTTACTTCATGTCAGCTACAGAGATCAATTCTAGATAGACTGTAGACCTAAATGTAGAGGCTAAAACTGTAAAATTGCTAGGAGAATATGCAAATGTTTTTCTGAATTTGAGGTTGTCAAAAAGTAGAGAACAAAAAGTGTTAACTTTAATAATGGAAGAAAAAAATGAATCAGTTAGATAATACTAAAATATAAAACTTATTTTCTTTGAAAGACTCCACTAAGAGAATGAAAGGCAAGTTATAAAGCAGAAGAAAATATTTAATACATACATCTTTGATTTCAGAATATATAAATAATTCTTATATATCGATGAGAAAACAATAGTAACCCAATAGGAAAATGAGCAAAAGATAAACTGGCATTGAAAACAATATTCATGTATCTATTATCCATTTGGATAGAAACTCAAACCCATATGTAACCAGTGAAATTCAAACTAAAATGGTTAAGAGATTACCAGTAGAGTATTTCTCATTCCCAGCAACAAGTGTGGGAAGGATGTGGAATAAGTCCATATAGCACTGTTAGTGGTAAACATGTTGGAAAACTTATCTACCAATATCTACTAAAGTTGAACATATACATAGAGTATGGCCTGGAAGTTCCACTCTAGTTATATACCTGTCAGAAAAACGTGATACATTCTTGAGAAAACAAGTTCAGGAATGTCCCTGCATGCACCAAAACCTAAATAACACTGTTGTCTATCAACAATACAGTGGATAAAGAAACTGTGTCATACTCACACAGTGGAATTAAGCCATGGAAATGAATGAATGTTAACAAGATGTATCAAAAAAGATAAATCTCACAAATACAGTATTGGAGCAAAAGAGGGCTAACACAGAAGAATGCGTTTTATGCGAGTTCATTTATGTAAAGTACTGAAACAGTCAAAATTACTCTGTAATGATAACAGGATAGTGGTTCCTTTGGTGTGAGGGAAGGTGTTGTGCCTGGAAAGTGCATGAAGGGGAATGTTTCTGGGGTACCGTTAAGTGTTCTATTTTTGGATCTGAATGGTGATTACATGGGAGGTTTACTTTGTAAAAATTCATTCAGCTCCAGACTTATTTGTGTGTATTTTTGAGTGTATGTTGTACATACATTTACATCTAGGTAAAATATTTATAAAATCAAACAAAAATAATGCAGCTGTAATAAAGGTTACTTGGCTGTTCCATCATCATTTTATTGGGGGAGTAGAGAAGTTGTGAGAACATTGTAGTGAAAAAAATTTACTGAATGTAAGTACCATGATTTTATAAATATCATTCATAAAGAATTTTAGAATAATGATCTCACTTGGAATGGTGGTAAGGGAAGAATCAAACTAAAGGCAGCATCATGTAGTGGTTAAAAGCACAGACTGAAGCCTTACCTGATTCAGATCCTGGTTTTGTAATTTACTACCTGTGTAACCTTGATTAAATTACTTAAGTTAAGAACTTAAGTTCACACCCTAAGTTAATTTCTGTTGCCTAATTTCTGTTGCCTTCCTCATCTATAAAATAGGGATAATAGCACAAACCTCATAACATTGTAAGTTAATATACATAAAACACTTAGAACAATGCCTGGCACATGACACATGGTATGTGTTTAAGTAAAAAGTTTAAAGTACTGTTTCAAAATACACATTTTAAAATGTTGTTTTGGTCTTTTCAGAGAGCTATTATATTAGTGCTGTTATAACACACTGGGTCATTATTTTTTGCCTATCAGCCTTCTTGACTACACTAATCTAGGGTAGGATACTTATTTTATGTCTTTATTTTTAGCACCTACTGCTATTTAATATTTTGCCACCTCTGACAAGTATTTCCAAAACTGAAAAGCTGTATTTCAAAGCACTTGAGTTTTCTGCATCAGTTTATATATATATACATATATATATTTATAATATAATAATATATAAAAAATATATAATAGTCCTAAGTTTTTAATATATATATAAAATTTAGGATTTCTTGTGCATATAAAATAATGTTCATATTTCATATAAACTATTTAAGGATTGGTATGGAAAATGTAGGAAGTGAAATCTGAGTAGCAAATCTAGTTTTTTCCATATTGTTCCTATTCTATAGAACTCTTGTGTGTTTTAAATTTCTTTTACAACTTCATGTAAAAATCCAAGTATCTTTGAAATCTGTAGGTTTATTTGCCATTCTGTATTCTTTTTATAGTTGTCACATCATAAATTCTATGACATAGTGATAGAATTTGGGTTTGGGGCCTATTTTTAATATTTATTTGTTATTATAATTTATTAATTAACATAATATATAAAATTAGTTTCAGAGGTACAGGTCTGTCATTCATCAGTCTTATGTAATACCCAGTGCTTAATGTCCATCACCCAGTTACCCCATCCCTCTGCCCCCCTCCCCTCCAGCAACCCTCAGTTTATTTCCTATGGTTAAGAGTCTCTTATGGTTTGTCTCCCTTTCTTGTTTCGTTTTGTTTTATTTTTTCCTCTCTTCCCCTATGACCCTCTGTTTTATTAAATTCCACATATGAGTGAGAGCATATAATAGTCTTTCTCTGATTGACTTATTTCACTTAGCATAATATCCTCTAGTTCCATGATAGAATTTTTAGAAGCCATAAATATTGGACAGAAATTAAGAAAAAAGTCATTTTGTTTACCCACTTATTTACTTTCTGTTACTTAGTCTGTCTTGAAGATTTCAGTTTATATTAAGTGTTGTATTTCCATTCGGCCTATAGGAATCACTTTACTATTCCTTGTAGTGTAGGTCAGCTGGCACCAGGTTCTCTCGGTTTTCATCCGAAAATGTCTTAGTTAACTTTTATTTTATTTTACTTTTTTAAAGATTTTATTTGTCAGAGAGAGAGAGAGAGAGAGCACAAGAGAGTGCACAAGCAGGCAGAGAGGCAGGCAGAGGAGAGAGAAGCAGGCTCCCTGCTGGGCAAGGAACCCGATGCGGAACTTGATCCCAGGACTCTGGGATTGTGACCTGAGCCAAAGGCAGTGGCTTAACCAACTGAGCCACCCAGGTGTCCTGAGTTAACTTTTATTTTTGAAGTATATTTTCACCAGATACAGAATTCTAGGTTGAAATTCTTTTTCTTTCAGCACTTTAAGAATGTTCAGTTTTTTGGGGCCCCTGGCTGGCTCAGTGGATTAAAGCCTCTGCCTTCGGCTCAGGTCATGATCCCAGGGTCCTGGTATAGAGCCCCGCATTGGGCTCTCTGCTCAGCGGGGAGCCTGCTTCCTCCCCTCTCTCTGCCTGCCTCTCTGCCTACTTGTGATTTCTGTCAAATAAATAAATAAATATTTTTTAAAAATGTTCAGTTTTTTCCTGGACTTCATTGTTTCTGATGAGAAGCTGATCATAATTTTTATTGTTACTGCATTGTATGTAATGTGTCATTTTTCTATAGATGCTTTTTAACATTTTCTTTCTCCCTCTTTTTCTCTTTCTTTTAAATTGTAGTTTGACTATGATGTGCGTAGTGTGAGTTTCTTTGCATTTATTTTCTTAGTGTCTTCTGGCCTTCTTGAATTTGTAAATGTATATTTTTCATCAAATTTGGAAACTTTTTGCCATTATTTCTTCCAATAGTTTTACTCTATTTCCCTCTTTTTTTTTCCTCTTTTTTACATATGTCTTTTGCTATTGTTCCATAGGTTTTTCTTTTTTAAGATTTTATTTATTTGACAGAGATCACAAATATGCAGAGAGGCAGGCAGAGAGTGAGAGGGAAGCAGGCTCCCCGCCGAGCAGAGAGTCCATGTGGGACTTGATCCCAGGACCCTGAGATCATGACCCGAACCGAAAGCAGTAGCTTAAACCACTGAGCCACCCAGGTGCCCCTGTTCCATAGGTTTTTGAAGCTGTTTATTTTTTCAATCTTTTTCTCTGCCCTTCAGATTGTATATGTTAATAAAACATATCTGTACATTTTACTTTACTTTACTTTATGCTTTACTTTATCTGTACATTTACAGGCATCTCCAGTCTGCTCTTCTGTTCTTTCAATTAATTTTTAAAAGTTCTAAATATAGAATTTCTGTTTTTTTCCTTTTTATAGTTTCTGTTTTTCTGCTCAGATTTTTCATTCTCACTGGAAACATAGTTTCCCATTTGTTCTTTAACATAGTTACAGCCATTTTAAAAATGATTGTGTGCTACTTCCAGTGTCTTAGTTCTTCTTAGGGTCAGTCCCTATTTATTGCCCTTTCTCTTGATTATGGATTACAGTTTTTTGTTTGTTTGTGTCTAGTAATTTTGGAGTGCATCTTGGACAATGTAAATAGTCTGTGGTAGAAACCCTGTATTCTATTATGTTCTTCTGAAGGGGCTTTATTTATTTTTTTAACATCAAGTAATTAACTTGACTATTCTCAAATTCCCATTTCCCTCTGTGGTGGTGAGCAACTGAGTTCTTTTAAGCTTAGTTGGGCTGCTTCAAGTTGGCTCCATATGTGTGTAATTCAAGGTCAGCTAAGCATTTGGACAGAGTTTATACATATATCACTCAATGACTCTCTCCTTTTCTGTGATTTCTGAGATTCTTCCCAGCTGTTGTGTTCACTGCAAATACTGCCTTCTGGTTTTTCAAGGCAGGAAGACAATAGATTTTCTGTATTTTTTTTTCCGTATTTGGTACCAGCTGGGCTGTCCCTCATTCTAAAACCTGTATTAAAAATAAAAAAAACTCGGAAACTTACATAATGCTGTTTACTTTTTCTAAGTGTATCACACCCCCTACCCTCTATTATTGCCTGCTTTTGTCTGTCTGTACTGCCTTCAGAGTTGTGTTTTGTTTTTGTTTTTGTCCAGAGTTTATAGCTATATGTTGGGGAGAGGGTGTTGTTTTAATAGGAACAACTTGACCATTACTAGAAGCCAAAGCGAAGATTTAAATTTAAATGAAGATCCTTTACTCTAATGTTTTATCTTCTTTGTAATCTTAGGTACCCTCTTAGTGGTATGATTTTACCAACTTTTAAAGACTGGATCCAAAATACCCTTGGAGTAAATCTGGAGCATAAAACTACCTCTAAAGTAAGCAAATAAGAATGATGACTAGTATGCTTAAGTCTGTGTGGGTGTGTCTGTGTGTGCATGGACATGTGTTTAATCCCAAATCAGTTAGATTTATCTTTGTAATTTGTTATAATTGCTTTAATGCATTTGTTGTAATTTTTTTTTTTTTTTTTTTTTTGTTAAAAAGTTTACTGGTTTTATTGGCCTTGCTAGGTTTTCTAGGGATGACTTTTCAGCATCACAGATCTGGATCCCAATCTCAAAATTTATTTGAGATTTGTCTGGTAAACTTTTTATCTTCTCTGAGCCTTAGTTATGCTAATTTGAGAAATGAGAGCAGTAACTGTCCATTCTACTTTTCATAGGGTGGTAGTAAAATGCACATGAACTAATTCTGTGGTAGGACTGTTACAAAAATATTATAAGTTGCTATTAATTTTAGCATATTTAATGAACTGACAGTAATCCAGGATTAATACAGAATAATTTGAAGTAAATGTAATTTTACATTTAATATCAGAACATTTAGAATATTAGAAGACTTATGAAAAAATAAAATTTGATTAAGATGTGAGTGATAATTTTAGTGCATGTAGTTTCACTTTTCTTAAGCTAGGGTTAAAAAACTTTAAACTGTATTCATATCAAACTAACAAAATAGCATTTCTTTATGGTTTTTATTATTTATTATTTGCTATGGGATGGTATTCTTCATGTCCCTCTAACTGGATATAAGTTCTGTAAGTTCAGGGACTGTGGCTTATACTATATTCTCTACCGTATCCAACATGATTTCAAGGACTTAAACATTCAGCTACTGCTTGTTTGATTTATTTCTAAATCCACAGTTACATTTTATTCTACTAAGTAAATTATGTTAACAGCTAATTTTTACCCCTCCTAAACCAAATTCTTTCAACTTTTCTTAAAAGACCTTTTTTTTAATTTCCCTAATTATTTCTTTTGACTATTTGTAGTTACTTTTTTTGGACATTGATGCAATCTGTATACCATATTCAGAAATTTCACCGGTTTTACATGCATTTTTTTCTGATTTTGAGCCCTTTTCAATTTTTAACAACAAAATAGTAATATGTATGTTTTGTTGGGGTCCTTATGGTCATTTCTTTTCACCATAGCATAAATTCCTTGAGGTCAAGATTTTTTTACCTGATTATCTCACTGCTGTATCCCCAAGGCCTAGAACATTGCCAAGTATATAACACACACTCAATAAATATTTCTCATATAATTGAATATTAAATGCAGACCCTTTAATAAGATACTAACAGTATGTAAATATCATATATATGTTTTTACACATTCATATTTTTTTTTCCAAATACTATAGCATAGCTCTTTCTTTTCTTTTTCTTTTTTTTTTAATAGCAGGTTTGATTTGGTCAGCCTAAGAAGAGGCTGCCTACATATATGGTCGGCAGGTTTTTGATGCTTTTCATAAAAGTTAAGACATTTAACCTTTCTTCTTTATGGTAGCTGTATAAATTTAGTGGTGATAATCTCATTTAATAGGTGAAGAAGCCAGGGTCCAGAAAAGTTGTGACTTCCCCCGTGTTGCATAGCTTTTAAGTTAAAGATTTTTTTCCCCAGCTTACCTCTTAGTTGAAATTAAGTATCAAATTATAATGTTACAAGTTTTAAAGCAGTTCTGTGAAAATTGACCTGTTACTTATTATGAGGTTTCTTACTAATCATTTTAAAATAATAATTGAACTATGAGAAATGGTAAATTTTATCTACAGGTGAAAATGTAGATGATGAAAAAAGTTAGCTTTTCCCCAGTTTCCTTGATCTAAAATGAGAGATTTGAGACTTTGCTATCTTCTCTGTTCTTGATTGCCGTCTTAAGAAACAATGAGAAAGTGGGGCATAGACGCAAAAGAGGAAACATATGGCTTCTATAACTTATGTTACAGAATGTGATTAACTGGACCATTTATAATTTGTTATTGTCACAGAGTTGGTTTCCATATGTGTTACTTGGTATTTTCTCATGCTTTTGTCTCAATTTGGATATTAAAAATTTACATGTTATGATCACTCTCCTAACCAGATATTCAGAATTTATTTTCTAGAAATAAGTCAAAGAAACCAATTTTATTTTCTAGGCATCCTTAAACCCTAGTGATACACCTCCTTCTATTGTAAATGAAGATTTTCTTCGTGACCTTAAAGAGACTAATATTTCATATTCACAAGAAGCAGATGATCGAGTATTTAGAGCTCATGGTAAGCAACCTTATAGAAGCACTATTTGATTTTAATTTTAAAATTTCCTATAATTTAAGATGTTTTTACATATTCTTTTTTAAATTGCAAAACAGGTCATTGTCTTCATGAGATATTTTTGCTCAGGGAAGGAATGTTTCAGCGAATTCCTGATATAGTTTTATGGCCAAGTAAGTTCTTTCTTTTCTTTGTGTCATTAATTTAGTATTGTGAAATCTTAAGTAAATTTAGTATTGGAAATACATACTTTTGAACATAGGAGTTGTAAAAAGTACAGGTAGCTGTACTTTTAAAGTTTACCAAAAGTCATATAATTCTTTCTTGATCTGAGCATCCTGAACTATTGGTTTTCATGACTGATTTTGCTGATGATTAAGTTTTCATTTTAAATGTTAATATCATATTTGGAGTTCAGTTAAAAAAATCTATTTCTGGTTAGTTTGAAAGCTTAATGAAATTAGTATCGATCAATGATATATTCAGAGGTAGAGAAACTATTAATTCCTGCAAATTTGTTGTAGTAATTTGTTGATATCAGCTTGTGGCCTAAAAAGCATTATGTCCAAATGGTGAAACAAATTGTTTAAGATACCCATTGTCTTTGATATAAATAATTAAATTCTGAAAAATTAATATCATTCATGATTTTGGCTCGAGAAAGAGGATGGATGAGCTTTATGTTGTTATTTTGCTCTTGCTGATGATTAGACAGTCAGTATATTTATATGATTTTTATATCTATCTCTTAGTAGAAAATTTAAAGCAGAATTGGTATAGTGTACCTTACTGTCCATAATTACCATTAAAAAAAAAGTTCTAGTGGTCTGGTCCTTTTTCCTCTTTAGATTCTATTAAAGGAGTAGATGGAGTATTTTATTTTTTATTTTTCAGAAGTTGGCTCATCTGTTTTTAGATGTGATCCTTTTACTTTACAGGGAGTATCTGAAGGAGAAAATCATACTTTAATATAGAGATAGGAGGGAGGTGACATACATAGGAGGAAAATCCAAGAGCATGTGTAGCTGAGATTAAATTACTGTCTTGATACTTATGGTATATATTCTCCCAGTATTCATGGTATATATTCTCCCAGTATTCTTTTAGTAGCTTTAGGCTACTTCTTTACCAAGATTTGGGGAGGATTTATTTCCATTTTTTTACTGGAAAAAATGAAAGCAAAAGTTACCTGTTTTCATTTTCCATAGGAAGACCATCTTTTGATGATATATCTTGAGTAGAACTTGCAAGCATGCCTTCTAGGTATTTTCTTCGTGTGTCTGACTATTAAAATACTGAGAAATTACCATAATGAAAATGTAGGTCTTGCTTTAGGAAATACAAATATTTCAAAAAATCCAGATTTAGGAAATAATTTAGTCTATTGTTACATAAAAGTTTTCTTTGTTCTGTGAAATCTGTCCCATTTGGCAGTTCCCTTAAAACGTCCTTTTTATTTTTTTCTGTATCAGTTTTCAAATCAGGCCCTTATCAACACATAGCTGGATTTTTCTTAATAGCCTGTGAGGTTCTTTCTCATGCTTAAAGTTTCTTGTTCCCTCCAACTGTCCCATATACTCTTGAGAGATTAGTTTTTCTAAAATATTCTCTTTACCATCATGTTCCGTACCTCAGGAATCTCTATAAATAGTATAAAGATGCCTAAAGTAAGTTTATAATTTTATTCTGTTGAATCTTTCAGTATAATGACTTCTCAGAAGTAGTTCCTCTCTCAACAAGTTCTCTGAGGCCTTTATTTAACTTTAATGTAAATTTTCTGTAGGTGATAAAGTTTGGGTTTTTTCTTTGAATAAGGGCAAGTTTTGAGACAGTGTGGTATGCCACAGAGTGGAGGGGCTATCTTATCCTACAGTTTGAACACACACACACACACACACACACACTCCCCATATTGATACACATACCTAGGAGATCTATCCTTGTGGATGTCTTTAAGTCTGGCTATAATTTGAATCTGAATTATATATTAATAGGATGTCTAGGGCTTATCTAAGCATAAGAACTTGTAATATATGTAATTTTTATGATTTGGACTCATCCTTAAACCAGGATTTGTCACCATTGTGACCCTTAACACAGTGTGAATATCTCTGCCTTTCACTTAGTTTGGACAGATAGTTACTCATTTATGTTGTCTGTGGCTAAGTATGCTTATAAAAATAAAGTCTCCCTTAACAATTACATATTTTTAAATCATTTCACTTATTAAACTTAGTATTTATGCAGTATTTTTAACTGTCTAAATACCAAAACTTTAGGCCTGTGAAAATATGTGCTAGGAACTGTTCCAGGTATTAAGGATGAGCTGTGAACAACAAAAATCTGTTCTTAGGTGCCATGCAATTTAGTGAGGAAGGAGACAGGAAAAAGAGAAATGAATGTATAATGTATTGAGCGGGGATAAGTGCTGTGAAGAAAAGGCACAGTAGGAAAATAGAGAGCTGTATAGGTGAGCAGTGGGATGAGGGAGTGCTATGTCACTCTGCTATGTCAGATAACGTGGTCAAAGAAAGCTTCTGATTAGGTGACAGTCCTAGAAGTAGTTTCGTCTTGTTGAAGGATTTTTGTTTGGGTATTTTATTAGTTATTAATCAACTGGTATTCCACTTAGTAAAAAATTTTACCAAACATAGTAATTTTTATAAGCTTAATCTGAAAACTTAAAGTGGATTTTTATTAAAAATTGGAATGACACGGGGCGCCTGGGTGGCTCAGTGGGTTAAAGCCTCTGTGTTCAGCTCAGGTCATGATCTCAGGGTCCTGGGATCGAGCCCCGCATCGGGCTCTCTGCTTGGCGGTGTGCCTGCTCCCCCCCCCCCCCCCGCCTGCCTCTCTGCTTACTTGTAAGCTCTCTCTCTCTGTTAAATAAATAAATAAAATATTTTTTAAAAATTGGCAGGGCACCTGAGTGGCTCAGTGGGTTAAAGCCTCTGCCCTTGGCTCAGGTCATGATCTCAGGGTCCTGGGATCGAGCTCCACATCGGGCTCTCTGCTCAGCAGGGAGCCTTCTTCTCCCCCTCTCTCTGCCTGCCTCTCTGCCTACTTATGATCTCTGTCAAGTAAATAAATAAAATCTAAAAAAAAAAAATTGGAATGACGCAAATGACATATTCCTAGTTTTAAACCTGAGAAATGATAAATCTTATAGAACAATATTTTTACTTTCATTAATGGATATTCACTTGTATATTTTACATCCTTAATTTCCCTTTCAAGCTCTTAGCAGGTAATACTTGAGTTTTGCATCGTTTCCTTACATCAAGTCTTTTTCTCTTCTTTGCCATGCCATATTAAATGGAGAAAGATTTATCTTTCTCAGATAGTTTCTTTGCCATGTTGGTCCTTGACTTAATGCTCTATTGCTACTCAAATTGAGGTTTAGAATCTTGTGTCTTGTATCTAAGATCTTCTGTTGTCAGGTTTTTGTTACTCATATAACTTTTACTCTGATAAAGAGTACTCTTTAGTTGAGTACAATAGAAAGGAATATACATAGTACATTATGTATAGCATTTTAAAAATTGCTTAAAAAACAGTAGAGAATCAACGGCTGCAAAAATTAGTGGGTGAAAGTATGATGAGAAACGTATTTATATAGAGTAACTATCTCCCCACAAGATACTTATTAATTATAGTCTTCTTATAGTGGAAAAACCTAGCTGATACTTTATAACCAAAGGATGAAAGTTAACATTACCAGAAATGAGACCTGTCTATATCATGTGCCTCCAGATGTTACTCAGTAAGAAAAGCACAATATCACTTCTGTGGAATTCCTGCCGAGATGTGTAACCTGAATATAATGATGAGACAGAAACCCAAATTGGCAGATACTCTATGCTATAACTGACCAGTGCTTTTCAAAAGTGTCAGGGCCATGAAAATTAAAAATAGACTGAGGAACTCTCTCAGATTAAAGAAGAGTAAGGAGAGGTCACTGGGTGGCTTTGTCAGTTAAGTGTCTGCCTTCTGTTCAGGTCAAGATCCCAGGGTCCTGGGACTGAGCCCCTCATCAGGCTCCTTGCTCTTCCTGTAGCTCCCACTGCTTGTGTACACTTTCTCTCTCTCTCTCTCTCTCTCTCTTTCTCTGTCAGATAAATAAATAAAATCTTTCAAAAAAAAAAAAGAGTAAGGAAACATGACAACTAGATACAGTGTGTGATTGGCTGGTGCAGAAAAGGGGACATTAGTGGAACAATAGGCAAAATTTGAATAAGGCCTATGTATTAGTTAATAGTATTGTGTAATAGTAAATTGCTTGATTTTGATATTTGAAAGTAGAAGATGTTAATATTTGTGGCTGCTGGATGAAGAAACTTCTTTGTACCTTTTTACAACCTTTTTATAAGTATGAAATCATTTAAAAGTAAAAAGTTAAAAAGATAAATAGTAAACATTTTATTTTAATGTAGCTGTTTAATGTGTGTTAGTGAGTGAATAAAGAAAGAAAAAGTTTATACACTAAAGAACTTCATGGACCTTTACTTTGCAGGGTTACCCAGATTTTGTTCATATCCCTGTGATTAATTCATTTTCCTTTTTTTTTTCTTCAACAGCATGTCATGATGATGTAGTTAAGATTGTGAATCTAGCGTGCAAATATAATCTTTGTATCATACCAATTGGTGGTAGGTATTGTGCCTTTTAAATTTTAATATGGTAAATGTGTTTATTTTTACTTTTATTTAAATTATTTGTATTCTAAATATTGGTATCATCCCATTGAAAGCAAACATTCTTGTAATTATGATATGATTATTCTGAAAAAAATTTTTATGCTCATTTTTGAGTAGATCTATCACCTAAACTGTTTGAAATATGTGTTCATGGGTTCTTTGCCATATAGATCCCAATTCACACTGTGACTTAATGCTTAAATAAGAAAATGTTCCCACCTTAGTAATTATTTTATAACCTTTTTCTTTATGGAGAGAATGTTATTTTTCAGAGACTTAATATATCCAATATATACTTTAGAGAAGGAACACTATGCAGTGTGAAAGATCAACTAGGACAATGATGACCAGATCAGTAATATATTTTAATGTTGAAAACTAACATTGCTTTGCATTTTAAGACAAATTTGCCTTTAAGACAAATTTGATCTCTTGATCATTTATTAGCCACATTCTAATAACCTATACAAGCCAAAGGAAATTGACTTCACTGATTCAGTTAGCATTGATGAAACAGAAGTGCGACCCCAAACAAATCAGCTCCAGATTCCTTCTTCAGCTGATACTTTTAATTCATGAAAAAAAGAAAAAGAAGACAACACAGTGCTGCTTTTAGTGAAATATTTTTCTGATTTCAAATAACTATGACAAGCAAATAGTATTTACTAATTATAGGCATGCTCTTAATTAACAGTTCATGGTCTCACCTTGTAAAAGTAAACTGAATATAGTAGGTTACCACCTCCTGTAATTCTTACTCATATCAGGAGTTTTTTTATCCAAGACACATGGAAATACCAATTAAGAATTTACTCTAGTATATGGTAAGACACACGGTTAAGGACTAAACGCAGTATTATTTTATGTTGGTATCAAGAAAACATTTTTCCTTTGATAGCAAATGTTAATGGGAAACAGGAGTACATTGATTATATACTTGTATATATTTATTCTATATTAAAATCACCTTTTCATCATTAACATATATATTTGTTTGAATATTATATAATCTGGGCAATTTTAACTTGCTTATATTCTAATTTATTAAAGTCTTTTTGTATGACAATATAAGATATTTCAAATGATAAATGAATTTTATAATTAAGGTAAGGTGTCTTTAGTTGAATTAGGAAGTATTTTTTCTTTTAAGCAATATCTCCAGAGTAATCATTAGCTTAGAATTTTTCTAATCATGTTTTTGGAGTTTCACAAATTGCTAGGGGCGTCACTTGAGTGTGCCCAGGGGATGGAGCCATATCCCATTGCTTTCAGCTCCATAATATTTCTTCATTTTGGCACGCAGCATAAAATAAAGGTGAGTTTGCTTTTAGTGTGTTAGCATTTGCAAATTACATTTTGCAAAGTAGAAATAGGTATTACTTTTCTAGTGGGCCTGTTTGTATACTTTGTATTAGGGATTTGCCCTAGAAATGTAGCTAAAAAATAAAATATTAAAATTGTTTTCTATTTTGACAGGAGGAACAAGTGTATCATATGGCCTAATGTGTCCTCCAGATGAGACAAGAACAATTATTTCTTTGGATACTTCACAAATGGTATATGATAATTTCAGACATACTTGAAGATAGTGTTTGCTTTAAAAAAAAACTCTTATGGCTCAGTCTTAGTTGTCATTAAAAAGGTATATTTTGGTACATTTTGTTTTAAACTTATTTTTTCATTGTATTTTACCATTGTCTTCAGGTCTCAGAAAGCTAAGTTCACTCACACTCAGGTATATATCTTGGTAATTTCTACCAAATTGACCTGAGAAATTGATAATTTGAGAAGCATGGGTTGGAATATTGATACAATAGATGACCTGATTTGTATTGTTAAAAGCAAAACAAGTGTTATTACTTAAGATTGATTTGAAACACCAAGACTTATTCCCCAAATTTTCAATGCTCTTGCACTTTTGCTTCTGGAAGAATGGAGAGCAAACTAATTTTAATCGTAGGATTATTTTGTGACCTTATGGCTCGCTATGGTCCAAGAGTTGGACATTGTGCTATGTTAAAGCTTTAATTTGGAAATGAACTTAAACTTTATATAGTCAACAATATTTGTGGTTGCATATGCCTTCATTACTATAAAAAGTTTAAGATTTATTTATTATTTATTTTATTAATTTGAAATTTTTTTCAAACACTGAAGTAGAGACAATAGTATATCCATTTTCTAGATTAAGTAATTATTGACTTTTTTATCATATTGGCTTTATATTTCTTTGTCTCTTGATTATTTAATTTTTAAATTTTTATTTAATTTCAGTTAATTAACATATAATATATTATTAGTTTCAGAGGTAAAGGTCAGTGATTCGTCAGTCTTATGTAATACCCCGTGCTCACTACATCACATCCTCTCCTTAATTTCCATCACCCAGTTACCCCGTCCCCCTACCCCTTCCCTCCAGGAATCCTCAGTTTGTTTCCTATGATTAAGAGTCTCTTATGGGTTGTCTCCCTCTCTGATTAAGTCTTGTTCTGTTTTTTCCTCTTCTTCCCCTATGATCCTGTGTTTCTTAAATTCCACATATGAGTGAGATATTATGATAATTATCTTTCTCTGTTGATATATTTGGCTGAGCATAATACCCTCTTGTTCCATCCATGTCGTTACAAATGGCAAGATTTCATTTTTTTATGGCTGAGTAGTATTCCATTGTATGTATATTTGATATCTTCTTTATTCATCTGTCAGTGGACATCTGGGCTCTTTCCATAGTTTGGCTATTGTAGGAATCGTTGCTATAAACATTGGGGTGCATGTGCCCATTCAGATCACTACATTTGTACTTTTGGTGTAGTGCAATTGCTGGGTCATAGGGTAGCTCTATTTTCAGCTTTTTGAGGAAGTTCCATGCTGTTCTTCAGAGTGGCTGTACCAGTTGGCATTCCCATCAACAGTGTAAGAGGGTATTTTTTCTCCGCATCCTCACCAACATTTGTTGTTTCCTGACTTGTTAATTTTAGCCATTCTGATTGGTGTGAGGTGGTAGCTTGTGGTTTTGATTTGTTTTTTTCTTTCTTTCTTTTTTTTTTTTTAAAGATTTTATTCATTTGACAGACAGAGATCACAAGTAAGCAGAGAGGCAGATGGGTTGTGGGGGGCGGAACAGGCTTCCCGCTGAGCAGAGAGCCTCATGCAGGGATCGATCCCAGGACCCTGGAATCATGACCTGAGCTGAAGGCAGAGGCTTTAACCCACTTAGCCACCCAGGTGCCCCAATTTGTTTTTTCTTGATGCAAAGAGATGTTGAGCATTCCTTCATGTGTTGCCATTTGTATATCTTCTTTGGAGAAATATCTGTTCATATTTTCTGCCCATTTATTGATTGGATTATTTGGGGTTTTTTGGGTGTTGAGTTTGATTAAGTTCATTATAGATTTTGGATACTAGCCCCTTATCTGATGAGACATTTCCAGATATATTCTCTCATTCTGTCAGCTGTCTTTTGGTTTTGTCTACTATTTCCATTTCTGTGCAGAAGCTTTTTATGTTGGTGAAGTCTCAGTAGTGCATTTTTGCCTTTGTTTCCCTTGCCTTTGGAGGAGTGTCTAGCAAGAGGTTGCTGCAGCCAAAGTGAAGAGGTTGCTGCCTGTGTTCTTCTCTAGGATTTTGATGGATTCCTGTCTCACATTTAGATTTCTCCTTCATTTGAGTCTATTTTTGTGTATGGTATAAGAAAATGGTCCAGTTTCATTCTTCTGCATGTGGCTTCTCTAATTTTCTTAACACATTTGTTGAAGAGACTGCCTTTTTCCCATTTGATATTTTCCCCTGCTTTGTTGAAGAATAGTTGACCATAGAGTTGAGGATCCATTTCTGGGTTCTCTCTTATGTTCCAGTGATCAATATGTCTGTTTTTGTGCCAGTACCATACAGACTCAATGATTACAGCTCTGTAATAGAGCTTGAAGTCCAGCACTGTGATGCCACCAGCTTTGGTTTTCTTCTTCAACATTCCTTTGGCTACTCAAGGTCTTTCTGGTTCTATACAAATTTTAGGATTATTAGTTCCAACTCTGTGAAAAAAGTTGAGTTATTTTGATAGGGATTGCATTGAATGTATAGATTGCTCTAGGTAGCATAGACATTTTGACAATATTTGTTCTTCCAATCCATGAGCATAGAACATTTTTCCATTTCTTTGTGTCTTCCTCAACTTCTTTCATGAATGTTCTATTTTTTTTCTGAGTACAGATTCTTGTCTCTTTGGTTAGATTTATTCCTTGGTATCTATGGTTTTTGGTGCAGTTGTAAATGAATCAATTCCTTACTATCTGTTTCTTCTAATTCTTAATGTATAAAAATGCACCTGATTTCTGTGCATTGATTTTATATCCTGCCACCCTGCTGAATTGCTGTATGAGTTCTAGCAATTTTGGGTTGGAGTGTTGGGTCTTCCCCATAGAGTAGCATGACATTTGCAAAGAGTAAGAGTTTGACTTCTTTACTAATTGGATGCCTTTTATTTCTTTTTGTTGTCTGATTGCTGAGGCTGGGACTTCTAGTCCTATGTTGAACAACAGTGGTGATAGTGGACGTACTTGCCATGTTCCTGACCTTAGGGGAAGCTCTCAGTTTTTCTCCATTAAGAATGATATTCACTGTGGGCTTTTTGTATATGGTTTTTATGATATTGAAGTATGTTCCCTCTATCCATACACTATGAAGTTTTAATCAAGAAAGGATGCTATACTTTGTCAAATGCTTTTTCTGCATCTACTGAGTATCATATGGTTTTTGTTCTTTCTTTTATCAATGTAGTGTATCACACTGATTAATTTGAAGATGTTGGACCATCCTTGCATTCCAGGAATAAATCCCACTTGGTTGTGATGAATAATCCTTTTTTTTTTTTAAAGATTTTATTTATTTATTTGTCAGAGAGAGAGAGGAGTGAGAGTGAGCACAAGCAGACAGAGTGGCAGGCAGAGACAGAGGGAGAAGCAGGCTCCCTGCTGAGCAAGGAGCCCGATGTGGGACTCGATCCCAGGATGCTGGGATCATGACCTGAGCCGAAGGCAGCTGCTTAACCAGCTGAGCCACCCAGGCGTCCCGATGAATAATCCTTTTAATGTACTGTTGGATCCTATTGGCTAGTATCTTGGTGAGAATTTTGACATCCATGTTTATCAGGGTTATTAGTCTGTAATTGTCCTTCTTGGTGGGGTCTTTGTCTGGTGTTGAGATCAAGGTAGTACTGTCCTCATAGAACAAGTTTACAAGTTTTCCTTCCCTTTCTATTTTTTTTAAACAGCTTCAGAAGAATACATATTAATTCTTCTTTAAATGTTTGGTAGCACTCCCCTGGGAAGCCATCCAGCCCTGGACTTTTGTTTGTTGGGAGATTTTTTATTACATCTTCCATTTCCTTGCTGGTTATAGGTCTGTTTAGGTTTTCTAGTTCTTCCAGTTTCACTTTTGGTAGTTTATACATCTCTAGAAATGCATCCATTTCTTCCAGATTGCCTAATTTGTTGGCATATAGTTGCTCATGATATGTTCTTATAATTGTATTTTTTTGGTGTTGGTTGTGGTCTCTCCTTTTTCATTCATGATTTTATTTACTTGGGTCCTTTCTCTTTTCTTTTCGATAAGTCTGGCCTGGGATTTACCAGTCTTATTAATTCTTTCAAAGAACCAGCTCCTAGTTTCACTATATATGTGATTTCTGGTCGAATCTTTGTTATTTCTCTTCTCCTGCTGGGTCTAGGCTTTATTTGCTATTTCTCCTTTAGGTGTAGGGTTAGGTTGTGTATTTGAGACCTTTCTTGTTTCTTGAGAAAGGCTTCTATTGCTATATACTTCCCTCTTAGGACCACCTTTGCTGCATCCCAGAGGTTTTTGAATAGTTTTGTTTTCATTTTCTTTTGTTTCCATAAATGTTTTTTCTTTAATTTCCTGGTTGACCCCCTCATTCTTTAGTACGATGCTCTTTAGCCTCCATGTATTTGAGTTCTTTCCAAATTTCCTCTTATGATTCGGTTCAACTTTGAAAGCACTGTGGTCTGAAAATATACAGGGAATGATCCCAGTCTTTTGGTAACAGTTTTTGAGGCCTGATTTGTGACCTAGTATGTGATTATTCTGGAGGATATTCCATGTACACTCGAGAACAATGTATATTCTGTTGCTTTCGGATGGAATGTTCTGACTATATATGTGAAGCCCATCTGGTCCCGTGTGTCATTTGAAGTCCTTGTTTCCTATTTGATCTTCTGCTTACATGATCTGTCTATTGCAGTGAGTGCAGTGAGTGTGATACTATTATTGTATTCTTATCAATGTGTTTCTTTAATTTTTTTATTAGTTGGTTTATATAATTGGCTGCTCCCATGTTAGGGACATAAATATGTATAATTATTAGATTTTCTTGTTGAATAGATCCTTTAATTCTGATATAGTGTACTTCCTCATCTCTTATTACAGTCTGTAGTTTAAAATCTAATTTGTCTGAGGTAGGGATTGCCACCCCAGCTTTCTTTTGATGGCCATTAGCATGATAAATGGTTTTTCACCCCTCACTTTAAATCTGAAGGTGTCTGTGTTTACAAGGAGTCTCTTGCAGATAGCATATCTATGGGTCTTGCTTTTTTTTTTTATCCAATCTTAAACCCTGTATCTTTTGATTGGGGCATTTAGCCCATTTACCTTTAGAGTAACTATTGAAAGATATAACTTTAGTGGCATTGTATTGCCTGTAAAGTAACTTTCTGTATTTTGTCTCTGTTCCTTTCTGGTTCTTTCTTTCCTTAAGGGTTCCCTTTTAATATTTCTTGCAGGGCTGGTTTATTGATCACAAATTCTTTTAGATTCTTTTTGTCTTGGACTTTTTTTGTTTGTTTGTTTGTTTTTGTTGTTGTTGTTAAAGATTTTATTTATTTGAGAGAGAAAGAGAATAGGAGCAGGGGGAGAGGCAGAGGGAGAAGCAGGCTCCCTGCTGAGCTTAATCGGAGGACCCTGGAATCATGACCTCTGCCAAAGGAAGAAGCTTATCCAACTGAGCCACCCTGCTGCCCTTGCCTGGGAAGCTTTTTATCTCTCCTTCTATTTTGAATGACATCCTAGCTGGATAAAGTATTCTTGTCTGCATATTTTTCTCATTTAGCACAGGAATATATTATGCCTGTCCTTTCTGACCTGCCAAGTCTCTGTGGATAGGCCTGCTGCCTGTCTAATGTTTCTACCCTTGTATATTATAGACCTCTTGTCCCGAGCTGCTCTCAAGAATTTTTTTTCATCTCTGAGATTCGCAAGTTTTACTATATGTCAGGGTGTTGACCTGTTTTTATTGATTTTGAGGGGGATTGCCTGTGTCTCCTGGACTTGGATGCCTGTTTCCTTCCCTGGATTAAGGAAATTCTCCAGTATAATTTGCTCCAATATACCTTCTCCACACCACCGCCCCCCAGGATCCCAGTGAGCTAATATTGTTTCACCTTACGGTATCACTTATCTCTCAAATTCTCCCCTCATGATCCAATAGTTGTTTATCTCTCTTTTTCTCAGTTTTGTTCTCCATCATTTTGTCTATATCACTGATTTTTTTTCCTCTGCTTCATTTATCCTGCAGTTAGAGCCCCCATTTTGATTATATCTCATTAATAGCCCTTTTGATTTTGACTTGATTAGATTTTGGTTCTTTTTTTTTCCTCCAGAAATGCATTCTCTAGTGTCTTCTGTGCTTTTTTTCAAGCCCCACTAGTATCTTCATAATTGTTAATTTGAGCTCTAGTTCTGACATCTTACTTATATCCATATTGACTAGGACTCTGGCAGTCAGTACTGTCTCTTGTTCTCTTTGTAGAGGTGAGTTTTTCCATTTTGTCGTTCTGCCCAGAGAAGAATAGATGAATGAGAGAACAAAATACTAAAATGGCAACAACAACCCCAGAGAAATATACACTAAACAAATCAGAAGATACCTGAAACTGAAAAAAAAGAAAAAAAGAATGTAATCAGACAGGTGAACAGACAGAGCAATACCTCGGATCATGTGTGTATTTTGGTCTGTTTGTTAGAAAAGTAGATCCCAAAATTGTAAAGAAATAAGTATTTGTATATGTATGAAAATAAAATTAAATGCAATGAAAGGATAGAATGTAAATGTAAAGATGAAAATTAAAAGACAAAAAGAAAGAATGGATATAAACAGACAGGTGAACAGAACAGAGCAGTACACTATATCCTGAGTGTATTTTGGTTGGTTTTTTTAAAAGAAACTATATCTCAAAATTGTAAAGAAAGAAAAAAACATATATATATATATATATATATATATATATATATATATATATACAGAAATAAAATTAAATACAATGAAAGGATAGGGTTTAACTGTACAAATGAAAATTTAAAAAAGATTTTAAAGAAAGAGTTGATAAAACAAGAAATTGGTTGAAAAGGGAAAAAGAAAAAAAAATTGAAAGACTAAAGAATCGTGGGGGAAAAAAAACCATGAAGTCTGTATACTATTTTCTCCTAGTGCTGGAGTTTTACATTTCTGTGTGATTGGTAAACTTGGTGTTGGCTGGATGTTCTTGCAGATCTTCTGGGAGAGGGGCCTGTTGCATTGATTTTCGGGTGTATTTGCCCCAGTGGAATTTCACCACCCCTGCCAGGGGGCCAGGCTAAGTAAGCAGCTCCGGATTGCTATATGTGGCTTTTTGTTCCCTGAAGGCTTTTCCTGCCACTTTAGAGGATGAGAATGAAAATGGCAGCCTTTCAATCTCTTGCCCTGGAGCTGAAAGCTTGGGGCCCCACTCCTCAGTGCACCCTCAGGGAAAAGAAGTCAATTATTCCTTTCTCCCTGGTCTCCGTCCTATAACCGAGTGTTTCTGTATCAGGCACGCAGCCCCATTTCAAGTCTCTAAACCCTGTAGACTCCTGTAGTGTGCATCTGTGCCAGTCCTCCTGGCGGAGAAAGGGAGGTCTCCCTAGTTCTGCTGCTTGCTGGGCCCCTGCTCAAAGAGCAGTCGCCCAATTGTGCCATGGGTGGCAATATATAGCATCCTGGAGCTGAGAGCTCACTCCTGGGCTTGCTTATTGCAGCTGGCTTTCCCACCTGATGCCTGGGAACTCTGCCACACTCAGGCACCCCTGGTCTTCCTGTAACCCAGGGATCCTGGGACCACTCTGTCCTGCCTAGGATTCCACCCTCCTTCGCCAACTGAGCACCTTTCAGGCAGCGATGTCCCTTACTGGAGCAGCCTTCTAAAAGTTCTGATTTTGTGCTCTGTTGCTATATCACCTCCTGGTTCCAGCTTACATAGGCTCTCTTTCCCTCCTGCTGTGGTTTATCTTCCCATATATTGTCTTGGATTCACTTCTCTGCACCTCCTACCTTACAGAAAGTGGTCACTTTTCTATTTGTGGAGTTGCAGCTATTCTTTTCTTTGATCTCTGGTTGAGTTCACAGATGTTCAGAATGATTTGATAGCTAGCTAGCTGAATTCCGGGGACTGGATGAAACTAAGGTCTTCTACTTCTCCATCATCATAGACTGTCCTCTTGACTATTTTAAAAGTAAAGCCTGATATTATGCTACTTATCTAAATATTACTTATGTATCTTTTTTTTTTTTTAAGATTTTACTCATTTTATTTGACAGACAGAGATCACAAGTAGGCAGAGAGGCAGGCAGGGAGAGAGAGGAGGAAGCAGGCTCCCTGCTGAGCAGAGAGCCTGATGCGGGGCTCGATCCCAGGACCCTGGGATCATGACCTGAGCCGAAGGCAGAGGCTTTAACCCAGTGAGCCACCCAGGTGCCCCTTATGTATCTGTTTTTAAAAGGCATTTCTCCCTATATTATTATTTCTTCTGGCAAATTTAAAAAGAATTCTTTATATCATTTAATATCCAATTCACATTCAGATTTTATAGTTGTTTCAAAATTGTCTTTCTTTTATACTTCATTTTCATAGGGGGATTCAGACAAGGCCCATATTAGCTTTTGGTTGTTTCCCTGTTTCATTTCATCTGAAATCCCCTTCTTTCTCCTCTTTTGAATGTTACTGACTTTTGGAAAATGTAGGTTATTTGCAGTATAAAAATGTGTCATATTTTGAATTTCCGTGTCATTTCATCTTAGTGTCATTTAACTCTTCCTCTAGGCTTTGTATGTCCTCTAAACTCAAAGTCAGATATAAAGTCTAGTTAGATTCAGTCATAGCTTTTAAATTTTTTTTTTTAAGCAAGGATATCTTGTAGATGGTGATGTGTTTTTCTAGCTCACGTCACATCACATCAGGAGGCACATAATACCTGGTTGTCCACTCAAAATTAATCAGGATGTTAGATGGTAACAGCCTGATTATTCTTCTGTAAAGTTCCCCATTAACCTTTGTCCTTATCCCGGAGTTTAAGAAAAGGCAGTTTCCTTAGAAGATCACCTAAGAGTAGCCTATTTTGTAATAGGCTTTGACTGTGTTTGGATTTCTGTATACGTATACTTTACTGTGTACAAATTTACCACTAAATCTGTTAATGAATTTGTGAAATAGAGACAGTAATAATCCAGAATGTAATTGTGAAGATTAAGTGAGATAATATAAAATAAAAGTCTTTTACACTGAGTAGATGCTTAAAATTCTGTGCCAGGATTTTAAATGCCAGGTTTTTAACCATTTATTTTATAGAAAAACCTTATATATTCACTGCTTTTAACATTGAACTTAGTATATGTACTGCCGAAGCGAGCACGACAGAAAGCTTATCTTATAACTGTTGTAGTGGATGGATGGTACTTAAAATTGTGATTTGCTTTAGAGTTGATAAGCTATGTCTCTGCATGATTTTGCACAGAGTACTTCTGATACAGTATGTGTAAAATATGATAGCTATGCCAGTTTTTTATTTCTATATTTCTTAAATACATATAATAATACTAGGACCTATTGGTCTAAAAGTTTTATTGTTAACTTGTATTGGGTAGTGTATACTGGATATAATAGGGTATTCTATATATTTTCTTTGAGCTTTTCTGTGAGTACCTATAAAGGGTTTTTTTTTTTTTCTTTCTTTCCCTCTGCTTCCTTCAGTCTTTTTTTCCCCCTACAAAAAATATGTTTGGGCTCCTGGCAAATTGAAGGTATATAATTAGCACAAGTACGTAATCTCTTTAAGAGCCAGCCTACTAGAGGAGAAGATGTGTCTAAGTTATTATAAGGTACCAATGGATTACTGAATTCTGTCTTTTTACTTCAGTTTAATATTTCCTTTTGTTTAGTGGCTATAGAACCAAAAGACTGATTTGGTTGTATTAAAATTGCTGTTGTCTTATTGTGAGAGTATAATTAAAATTAGAGTTTTATATAACACAAAACAAAAAGTCCATTCACATATATCACCTTATTTGATGTTTATCATAATCCTGTGAATTAAGTAGTACAGTTATTTGTATGCAAATTTGAAAGATAGGTAGACAGTTTTCATATTGTCTGTTGTATTCTTTCCTTTTTATTATTAGCTAAACTTACCTGTGTTAGTTATTGCCATGAAATCGAACATATCAAAGTGCAAAGAAAGCTTCTCTGGGATCCAGAAGAAGAGTGTATATGTTAACCTGATTGCTCAGCCAAACAGAAGGGGGAAGAAGTCTGTTTTGAAAATTTTAAATTTATTTAGAAATAAATTTAAATTTTTAAATTAAAATTAATATAAACAAATAGTAATATAAATTTTAATATAAATAATAGTAAATAGTTAATTTAAATAATATAGATTTCATATTACAATGTTATAATATAAATTTTATATTAAAGTATAATAATTTATAGTTATAATATAAATAAGTAATATTAAATATAAAACTAAAAATAATATTAAATAAAAATTAATATAAATTTAAAATTTATTTAGCGAATAATTCACGAAGATTCATATATACAAAAAATAGGTTAACCAAGAATGTTAAAAACATTTTTGGGCAGTCTTACATTTAAGTTGAGCCAGTTCATACTCAGTTCCTTCTTTTAAACAGGAGGCCAGGGTATGCTTTGGTTTCTGTCCTGGTCCTATTTTGGATTAAAAACAAAACAGGAGTGCCATTTAGTATACTCATATGTCTTTTTAGGTGACTTTTTCTCCTCTCACAGTGGCCATCTTCTAATATTCTTAAGTTACATATGATTGTTAACTATTAATAGTAGTGCAGAGAGTATTTGCAGAATGCCAGGAACTTTGTATGCTAAGTGTTTTTTTTTTTTTTTTAAGATTTTATTTTTAAATAATCTCTTCACACAGCGTGGGGCTCCAACCCACAACCCGAGATCAAGAGCTACATGTTCCACCAAATGAGCCAGCCAGGCACCCCCATCTGCTAAATTTTTATGTGCAGTATCTCATTTAATCCTTACACCAACCTTATGAGTAGTGTTACTATTCACACTTTACAAATGAGGAGACACTAAACTTAGTTACATAATTTGGCTAAGGTAAGAGGAAGAGTTTAATTCAAACTAATCCCTAAATAAAGACAGAGTCTGTGTTTTAAACCAACTCCTGTGTAATATACTCCCTGTGTTACTATATCTGTCATGTTGTGTAGTCTGGGATATATGGGTAGTGTAGTAGCATGGGTAACTCTGTTTGCTAGTTTTCTGTCTTGTCACTTGCTTCCTTGAGTTAGGAAGTTATATTTCCTCAGAAAATGTCAGTAGACTTTTGGATGATTAGCACAAGTACGTAATCTCTTTACGTTGGAGATGAGACTTTTTTTTTCCTTTGCAACAGAATCGAATCCTCTGGGTTGATGAGAATAATCTGACAGCTCATGTGGAGGCTGGTATCACAGGACAAGAGTTGGAAAGACAGGTATGTTATTTCTTTAATTAAGATTTTCAGAATTGCTATGTATCCTCTTTATTTTTTTAAAGATTTATTTACTTAGAAAGCAAGTGTGGGGAGGGACACGGAGAGAGAGGGAGAGAGAGAGAATCTCAGGCAGAGTCCCTGCTGAGCACAGAGCTAGACTCAGGGCTTGATCTCATAACCCAGAGATCATGACCTGAGCCAAAATAGAGTCAGGTGCTTACCGGACTGAGGCACCCGGGTGCCCTGCTTTGTGTCCTCTTTATGAATGGAGTATCTTTTACAGCACATTCTCTGAACAGATTTGCTCAGTTTCCATTGTGGGTCAGGCACTGAGCTAGATACTGAGGACATAGTAGTGAATAAGACCCCAACCCCTACACTTGGAAACCTTATCTTATAACAGAAAGCTTATCTTAGTATATGTGCTGCCGAAGCGAGCACGACAGAAAGCTTATCTTATAACAGAAAATAGACAGTTATGATTCAGAGTGAGAATTGCAAGGTGAAGGCTGAATGCAGGGTGTTATAGCTCAACAGATAGGGTTAGCAGGGAAGGAATTGGACAAAGAAGATATCACAGGGAACACAGCATTTAAAATGAGACTTCAGCATGGGTGAAAGTCAGCAAAAAATGGGAGTGGAGAGAACAATCCAGTCAGAGGAAGTGCAGAGGCGTTTAGGGCAGCTATTGCTTTTGGGGGGCCTGCAGACTGCTGAGTGTGGCTGAGGTCTAGTGTGTGTTTATGGGAGAATACACATTCTTGGTATTTATATGTTGGATGGGAATATGTGTAGTGGTGGTAAAGGATGAAGCCAGAAAACATGAACAGATCAGATTAGAAAGGGGCCTTATAAAGTCCCTTTTAGAAGTTTGAACTTTACCTCTGTATTCAGGTAGTTCTGGCTAGTTCCTGTATGGAGGTTGGGTGGGGGCACATAAGGGTGGTTAAAGGTTACTGGCATAATTCAGGCAAGAGCTGATAGTGACTTAAAATTAATGAGTAAGAATTGAGCAAGGAGGAACATAGAGGACATTGAACTCTCAGAAGTTGATAAATTGGATGAACTGGTAGATGTTGGTATTTACTATTAATTTAACTTTTCAATGCCTAATTTCTTTTTCTTTTTAAGATTTTATTTATTTTAGAGAGAGTGGGGTAGAGCGGTATTGAAGAGCAGAGGGAGAGGGAAGGGGAATGACTCTCAAACAGACTGCATTGAGTGTGCAGCCTGATGCAGGGCTCGATCTCACAACCCTGAGATCATGACCTGAGCCAAAATGAAGAATCAGGTGCCTAACTGAGCCACCCAGGTGCCCCAATGCCTAATTTCATTGAAAACTGCTCATCTCGTGAATTAGTCAAACTCTTGGAAACCTTGTAGCACTTTTTTAGTGCTACAAGAATTTTAGTGCTAGAAGAATTCTTGGAAAACTTTAGGTTCCTTTCATACATTCTAAGCAGATAATTATTAAAATGTATTTCCAGGGACGCCTGGGTGGCTCACTGGGTTAAAGCCTCTGCCTTCGGCTTAGGTCATGATCCCAGGGTCTTGGGATCGAGCCTCGCATCTGGCTCTCTGCTCAGTGGGAGCCTGCTTCCTCCTCTCTCTCTGCCTACTTGTGATCTATCTGTTAAATAAATAAATAAAATCTTTAAAAAAAAAAAAAAAGTATTTCCAACTTCTTCAGACATGGTCAAGATGACTGTAACTCAGCTTTTGTAAACCAAAATTAGAAAGTTTAATTTGTTGGTGATATAGTGACCACTTTGTTCAATGTGAGTTACAGAGACTCTTCTCTTCTACCTTTGAGTGGGACAGAGAGAGATAAGACATCCTTGTTGGTCTTATTTTTATTGTTTTTTTTCCTTATTTCTTGGATAAAAGTTGAATCAAATTGGTGTGCCACTGACCAATTCTGGATGAAAAACTTTGGAAAAAATTATTAAACTATTATCTTTATTTTTGATTTATGCACTAAGATAGAACTGGAATGAAATTGAACATACTAGTTGAGGCAGTGTTAAAGATCTTCAATAAGCCAAGGTTTTATATAAACCCAGGTAATAGATTTGTTAATTATTATAGTATATAATGAACTTAAGTGGGCAGAATAATAGTATTTAATGAAAATGACTGTAAAAATCCCATATTAGTTTTCTGTTATATCTGAATGAGGCACTATCAACACACCAATTTTTTTTTTATAACAAAGGGTAGCCTTTCATGTCTCTAATTTTATATCTTCTTTTATTACAGTATTTGATGGAGTATTTTAACCTTTTCAAGTTTTTTTTTTTTTTTTTTTTGGAAGGTTAGAATTAAAATTCAAAGAACATATTTCCTTGAAATTTAAATGACATTTTCCTAGACTGGGGAACTTCTGATATTTTACCTACTAGTTCATTTCCCTAAATGCCAATATAGAACTTTCTTTTTTGCCTCCAGTAAACTGTAATGTAGTTTCTATAGCCATTTTGATCCCAGTTCAAGTTCTTCCTCATTAAATTTTTGTTTACTTCAGTTTCTTAATAAGCTGAGATAACCAGCTTAAAACATCCTGCTTTTTCCTTCTAGAAATTTTAAAATGACACAAAGATAGTAGTTGGGTAGCACATGTTTTAATCTCTTTAGTTTGTAAATTATGTTGATTTTATTATGTGTACAATTTAAGGAGGTCATTAACGTGTCAATTATGGATTTGTTGTAGAGTGTCTTCATGAGGTAAAAGTGTCATACAGTAAATTGCACTTATTTAAAAGATACAATTTGATATGTTTGAAACATGAGTACAATCATGAAACCATCACCACAATCACAATAGTAAACACTGTACCAAACCCAAAGATTTCCTCTTGCTTCTTTATGATTCTCTCCACCCAACCCTTACCCTCCACCCCTGACAATCACTGATCTGCCTTTTTTTTTTTTTTTTTTTTTTTAAATAACAGAAGTGTGTTGTGTCACAGTTCTGGAAGTTGATCTGCTTTCTATCACTGTAGATTTGTTTAACTGTCCTCCAATTTTACTGAAAACTAATCAGGTACTCTTTTTGAGGGGGGATTGAGGGTATGGCTTCTTTCACGAGGCATGATTAGTTTGAGATTCATGCATATTGTTGCATGTATCAGTTAGTTTGTTCCTTTTTATTGCTCAGTAGTATTGCATTATATAGCTATACCACTGTTCACTTATCCATGAACACTTAGATTATTTACAATTTGGGGCTATTTCAAGTAAAGCTACTATGAACATTCATGTGCAAATCCTTGTTTAGACTTATGCTTTCATTTCTCTTGGGTAGATATTTTGAAATGAAGTAGTTAAATCAAGTAGTAGGTATATATTTAACCTTTTTGAAAAACTACCAAACATTTTCCCACAGGGCATCATTTCATATTCCCACTAGCACTGTGTATGAATTCCAGTTTCTCTACATCCTCTCTAGTACTTGTTAATGTTAGTCTTTTAAGTTTTAGTCATTCTACTTGATGTGTTATAGTATCTCATTGTGGTTTTAATTTGTATATCTCTAGTGTCTAGTGATCTTTACAAGTGCTCTTTGTCATCCATGGGTCCTCTTTGGTGAAGTATCTGTTCAAGTTGTTTATCTAATTTTTAAATTGGTTTGTTTGTTTTCTTATTGAGTTTTGAGAATTCTTTACATATTCTGGATAGAAGTCCTTTTGGCGAGCTATGCTTTGGAAATATTTTCTCCCAGTCTTTGTCTTGTCTTTTCAGTCTCTTAACAGAGTCTTTTGAAGAATAGATCTTTTTAATTTTGGTGAATTCCATAATGTATTTAATTTTTTACTTTATATTTCGTGGTGTTGCTGTCATATCTTGAAATCTTTGCTTTACTTAAGGTTACAAAGATTTTCTCCCATTTCAGTTTCATAGTTTTTGGTTTCCATTCAAGTCTCTGATAAGTTTTGAAGATTCTAAGTTAATGTTTATGTATGGTGCAAAGGATGGATTGAAGTTCATTTTTTTTTTTGGCATATGGATATCCAGTTATTTCAGCACCATTTGTTGAAAAGACTACCTTTCAAATTGTGTTGGCTCTTCTGGGTTTTTTCCCTTTCCATATAGACTTTCAAGGTTTTTTATATAATTATTTGACAGAGAGAAAGAGCACAATAGGCAAAGCGGCAGGCAGAGGGAGAGGGAGAAGCAGGCTCTCTGCTGAGCACGGAGCCTGATGGTGGGGCTCAATCTCAGAACCCTGGGATTATGACCTGAGCCAAAGACAGATGTTTACCCCGCTGAGCCACCCAGGCGCCCATCCATATAGACTTTAGAATCAGTTTGTTAATATCTGTAAATACCTTGTTGAGATTTTGACTGGGTTTGTTACACTGAATCTGTAGATCAATTTGGGAAGGACTGACATCATGATAATATTGAGTCTTCCATAAACATGGAATATATCTCTCCATTTATTTAAAACTTTGACTTTTCTTCATAGATTTTGTAATGTATCTGTTAGATTTATACCTAAGTATTTCATTTTGGTGGGCCTAATGTAAATGGCACTATGTTTTTATTTTTAAATTCCACTGTTGCTTCTTGGTATATTGGAAAGCAATTGAGTTTTGTATATTAATCATGTATCCTGCCGTCTTGCTTTAATTGCTTAATAGTTCAAGGTTACTTTTCTGTTTTTTCAAAGGTATTTTAACTGAGTATAGAATGATAAATTGATAGTGTTTTTCTTTCAGTAATATAAAGATAATGCTTCACTGTTGTCTCTACCGTTTTTGGCTAGAAATCTTATCTTTGTCCCTTTGTACATTCTGTGGGGTTTTTTGCCCTCTGTTTTGCTTTTAAGATTTTGTTATAACTGCTTTGAGTTATGTGATTGTGAAAGACCTTGGTGTAGGGTTTTTGTGTGTGTATTTCTTACACTGGGGCTTTGTTGAGCTTCTTTTATTTGTGCAATTATACTTTTCATCATGTTTGGAAAATTCGGGGCTATTATTTCTTCAATTATCTGACTCTCCCTCCCCCACCTGACTTTTAGGGACTCTGTTTACTTATATATTAGGCTGTTTGAAGTTCTACAGCTTACTGCTGCTCTTCTCGTTTTTTTCTTCAGTTTCTTTTGCTATGTCTTAGAGTTCACTAATCTTTTATTTGCTAAATATATTCTGCTCTTAACCCCACTAAGTGTATTTTTTTACTTCAAACATTATATTTCTTACTTTTCTAGATATTTATTTAGGTCTTCCTATATTTTCTGTGTCTCTACTCTGAACATATGGAATACAGTTAAGTAACTGTTTTCATGTCCTGGTCAGCTAATTGTAACATCTGTGTTGGTTCTGGGTTGGCTTTGATTATTTATCTCATAATATTGTTTTCCTCATTATGGGTTGTGTTTTATTGCTTCCTTGTACAGTTGGCAATTATTTTTTAAAGATTTTATTTATTTATTTGACACAGAGAGAGAGATATCATAAGTAGGTAGAGAGGCAGGCGGAGAGAGTGGGGGGGGGAAGCAGGCTCCCTGCTGAGCCGAGAGCCCGATATGGGGCTCGATCCCAGGACCTTGAGATCATGACCTGAGCCAAAGGCAGAGCCCTTAACCCACTGAACCACCCAGGCGCAATTTTTTATTAAGTACCAGACATTATGAATATCATCTTGTTAGGTCTTGGATGTTTTTCAGTTCTATAAATATTCTTGAGCTTTTTTTTCCTGGGGTATAGATATTTGGATATAGTTTGATTCTTTAGTTCTTCCTTCTGCGATCTTTTAGGTGGGTTCAGGAGCAGTGCTCAGTCTTAAAGCTAATCATTTCTCATTACTGAGGAATGACCATCTTGGGTGTTCTATCTCATGCTTTGTGAAGGAAAAATTTTCAAAGTCAGGCTGGTGGGAACAGATTTCTGGCCCTATATGAGTGCCAGTACTTTTCTCTTAATCCTTTGCATTGTTTTTAACTCTCATCCTGGGTAGTTTCCTCACTTATATGTGCTTTTCATTACTCTGCTGACTATAAAGGGGACCCTCTCTTTGCTGCTCTCTTCTCTTCAGTACTTTCTCTTGTGAATTTTATATGCTTTGGTTTCCTACAACTTCAAACTCAATCTCCTTACCTCACACACAGTGTTTGCCAGAGTTGTACTTGGATTCTCTTTCCCTGCATCACCATCTAGAGCATAAGCAAGGGGCATTCATAGTATTCACTTCCTTTGTTTGCTTTCTCAAGGGATCACAGTCCTTTGTTACCTCATGTCCAGTTATTTAAAGACTTTCGTATCTTATATTTTTTCAGGTTTTTTTCTCTTTTTTCTTCATGTGAGAGGATAAATCTAGTTCCTTTTACTTGAACTTGGGTGAATGTCTCTGCTGCACTTTCAATTTTTTCCTTTATACTTCTAATTGTTCTGTATTTATTTATGTTTCTTGTTAATTTCAGTTCCTTCTCTTTCTATATGATAACAAGCTCTGCAATTTAGAATTTGCTCTTAGTGTTGTGTCTCATGCCTAGAACATAGTATTTGTTTTAATATTGAATGGGAGTACAGAAATGAGTAAGATAAATTTCTTATTCTGTTTTATGGGATACAGATGGAGAGGAGAGGTTATTTTATTTTATTACAAAAGGATATTTGAGGGGCACCTGGGTGGCTTAGTGGGTTAAGGCCTCTGCCTTGTGCTCGGGTCATGGTCCCCGGATTCTGGGATCGAGCCCCACGTCGGGCTCTCTGCTTAGCAGGGAGCCCGCTTCCTCCTCTCTCTCTCTCTCTTCCTGCCTCTCTGCCTATTTGTGATCTGTCTGTCAAATAAATAAATAATTTTTTTTTTAAAAAAAGGATATTTGATTAACTATATGAGTTAAATCTTTAAACCTTTGTTCAGATTTTCCAGCAGCTAATGGCATTAACAAAGACACAGCAAGCGGTGCCTGAGTGGCTCAGTTGGTTAAACATCTGCCTTGGGCTTAGGTCCTGATCCCAGACTCCCAGGATCAAACCCCACATCGGGCTCCCTGTTCAACGGGGAGTCTGCTTCTCCCTCTGCCTCTTACCCGACTCTTGTGCTCTCTCACTCTCTCTCAAATAAATAAATAAAATCTTAAAAACAAAAACAAATCACAGCCTTTAGAAGAAAAAGTGGCTGAATGTATGTGGTCATAGATACCATTTATTAAGCACCCAACCATATGCCAAAAATTGTTTCCTATTAATAAGTGCACTGTAACATGCAGATTTTCTAGCAAGCATAAATGGCAAGTTTCATGTTCAGGTTCTTAACCATTACACTTACTTCACTTACCTAGTAGGAAGTTAGTCAGATTTTAACAAAGTAGTAGATTTAAAATGGTGTGCTAGGTTGAGGTCCTTGAGCATAGAGACTGTCTTCCCCCCCCCCCCCCATTCTTTTTATATCCTCATTTTCATTGCTTTACGTAATTCCTGGCTTGTGGTAGCCACTTTATAATTGAGGAAGGTAATGAAGTAAACCTACAGGCATAAGAGGCAAATTATATATGTAACACTGGATATACTCACAGAAGTAGTTTAGATTTAATTTGCTTTGGTGTAGGTAATGTGGAGATTTTGTCATCAGAATATATGAAAACTCACTGTTTAGTGCTTAGGATATCTAAGTGCTCTATTAGTGTTTTTCCTTTTTCTGCTAATTTCAGAAAAATTGAGTAACAGTAGTTTTTTTTTGAGAGTAAATAATACGAATATAGATTGGGAATAAGGAAAAACTAAAAAATAACAATCTGATGATCTTCATTTTAAATTGTTCATTCAGGGACGCCTGGGTGGCTCAGTTGGTTAAGCAGCTGCCTTCGGCTCAGATCATGATCCCAGCGTCTTGGGATCAAGTCCCACATCGGGCTCCTTGCTCGGTGGGGAGCCTGCTTCTCCCTCTGCCTCTGCCTGCCATTCTGTCTGCCTGTGCTCCCCCCCACCCCCCGATAAATAAACAAAATCTTTTAAAAAAATAATAAAATAAAAAAATAAATTGTTCATTCTTATATTTAAGCTACTTCTTTGTGAGTAGTTAGTAATTTCTTAAAATTAAAGACCTTGAATATTTAGTGAAATTTATTATTAATAATTGATATCTTTTTAAATGCTGTTTTTCTAGCAAAAATGTTAGAAAAGATAATAATTTGCAATGCTTATGTGCAAAAGCTAACAAATTATGTTTAACTTATTAAGTTCTCTCAGTTTGGATCACAACTTTTATACCATACTTACAGATACAAACATAGCTGACATATTCTACATCTCTGCATGGCTTACTTGAAAAATAGAAGCAGTTGCTTAACTGAATGACTATCAAAATGGTCAATACAGATTGATGGGCTTGAGTGCAGTAGACAGTGAGTGTGCAGATGGTGGTGTCTGTACCATTTGACATGGGATGCCTTAGTCTTTAAAATGATTTCAGTGGAATGGCTTTGGTGGTGTTGCAGTAAAGGGCATCCATTCAACTTCAGGTGCTGTGCAGATGGCAAAGCCAAGCTAATATAGAAAAATGAGAAACAAGTGACTATTTAATGTACAGGAATGCATGATCTGCATCACAAATAAATGATGGTATTACATGCAGGAAACCTAGCCAGATGGCTGTACATTAAAACACATGACTCCTTGAGAGAATTAAGTACAGGCAATTTGCTTAGATTTTCTGCAGGCCTGCTGCATATTATGTTAGGGTAGGGAAAACAAGAGATTAAGTGCTTTATTTATTGAAAGTGTTTAGGTGAAGTTGGCAGTTATTTAAACATAATCTGATCTCCGTAAGTATTTAAATTATCTCTTTGTGGTTAAAAAAAAAAAAAAGAAGTAGGGACGGTAGTTGGTTTTATTTTAAAAGGATGAAAGGAGTAAGATTGGCTAGCAAGCCTGTCTTTTGGTCCACATTTTTCAGTTTTATAAAGTTTTCCACTGGGCAAAAGCTTAAAAAATTTTTTGGATGAGCATGATAAAAGTATTTCTTTTTTTATATGGGTTTTAATGAGTCCAAATACCAGTGACATATGGAAATTTTAAAGTATGAAGCATGAGAGACTGTGGACTCTGAGAAACAAACTGAGGGTTTCGGAGGGGAGGGGAGTGGGTGCATGGGTGAACCTGGTGGTGGGTATTAAGGAGGGCATGGGTTGCATGGAGCACTGGATGTGGTGCATAAATAGTGAATCTTGGAACACTGAAAAAAAATTAATGTGTTGAATGCTATATGAAATGGTCCCATTTTCACTAGTAAAATACTACATTTTTTGTTTTTCAGCTTAAAGAAAGTGGTTATTGTACAGGTCATGAACCAGATTCACTGGAATTCAGCACCGTGGGAGGATGGGTTTCTACTCGGGCATCGGGCATGAAGAAGAATATCTATGGCAATATTGAGGACCTGGTAAATTTTTTTCTGGTTACTATGTCATAATTGATTAGTATATTACTATAAAATGATTAAAGCCTTTTTTAGAGTTATATGGTAGGGGTCTTCTCAAAAGTATACCCCTTTTGATTATAGTGAAGTTGACTGTGTGTAATAGAAGCAGTTTAAAGACAACTGTGGTCATTATTTACAGGTGCTCCTTTTCAAATGACTGATATTTCAACTTTATAGATGCTTCATATTATCTGACTTATAAAATATATAAACATTATTTTATAAGCCTCATGGAGCCTCAGTCTTCAAGTCCACCAAGGTTTTAGTCCATTTATTTAGATGATCTCATCATTGCCACTCTTGCCTTAGGAGAGTTTATACTTACTTCTCTTAAAAAATTTTTTCTCTATAGAGTTAGAGAGCCTAATTAAAAAGGTTCTAGTAGATAGCAATATGACCTGTAGTGGTTTATGTGTACACCATTTTATTTTAGCTGATCTGGTGCCAGTGTTCTGGGAGTTAGTGTGGTAATAGTATAACTGTGGGCATTCTGACTAGGGATTAGATATCATTTGTTCCATGTGTAGCTTTTCCAGTGATTAGTTGTGTGACCTTGTACAAATTAGCTCATCTTTCTAAACTTCTTTCCTCTTACTTCTTAAAGTAGAATAATGATATTCACTGCATGGAATTATTATAAGTGTGTATTATAAACACTTAAAATGTTCACATAATCCTGTCTTTTTAAAAATTGAGGATATTTAAGAAATCACATTTTTCCTTTTGCAAATAAAATAACATTCAATTTCAGAAGAGAGAATTTGATCCTTTCACTATTGGATTATTAAAAACTTTTTCATAGTTAACATGTGATAGACTGCTACATTTAGTACTGCTAAAGCATGTCATTTATTTTATCGCTTTTTTGGAGAGCCTTAAGGACCACAGATCATTATATATCCTAATGTGCTTACTTGCATGTGTGTATCTGGCTTTTGATACAGAATAGGATCATGCTGTGTTTAATCTCTTTAGACTATGTTATCAATATATTAATTTGAAAAAAAACAAAGACAAGTGTATTTATACACTATCATTTTTAGACTGTATATAATTCTCTTTTACTAGTAATTCATGGTTTATTAAAGTAATTCCCAATTAGTGAATATTTTAAATTATTCTTGATTTCAAAATTGTAGGAAAAAAAGAGGAAAATATCTTCTTTAGTAATTTCCTTGGTATACATCTTCAGTCACTTTGGGGGAAGTTCCTAAGGCTTGAATTGCTGAATCAAGACATTTATATATATTTTTTAAGTCTTTGAATTTTTATTGCCAAAATGTTTCATAGAAATTTGTGCCAATTGGCATTCCCACTAGCACTATGAGAGTATTTCTTTTACTGGACCCTTTATTTATATTTTTGTCTTTTTAATTTTTTTAATTTCTTTAATTGCAAGTGAATGTATCCTTTTAAAATGTCTTCATTGGTGATTTTTGTTTTCTATTTTGTGAATTGTTTATTGATGTCCTCTGCTCATTTCCTTAAATAATAAATAGACTATTTTTGTTTATCTGTCAAAAAACTGTTGTAAAAATGTGTTGGGATTTTTACCTAACCATTTCCTGATTTAAATTTCAGGAACTATTTGAGTGACCCTCTCCCTTGAGTATGCTTACATTCTCACTGGTGTGAGACTTGTATCACATGCATCTCTCTTCTTTTCAGTTCAATCACTACATCTCCCTCTTCATCCCATTTTTTGCCTGATTAATTAATACTTCATTCTTTTCATTCTTTTCTACTAAGTGGGCAAAGTAGATAAATTGAGGGTGGGAATAAGGCAAGAGTAAATTTTTTCTTTGAATTCTAAGCATTGAAGCAGCTTGAGGTGATTAATAGTGCTTCATTCAAAATTAAGTGAAAGAATGAACCTATTAAAATATGATCATTATTTTTTTTCGTCCTTTAGTTTTTTGCCACATGGATAATCCTAGACTAAATTTGGTTTAAAGAAAAGTGCTTTTCATTTTTTTAAGGTGATGAACATACCCAAATCAGTAACAATCTTAGAATGATTTTTCTTCTTTTAAAGTTATATAAAATTTATTTTTAGTCTAAGAATTATTAAAAGATACTAGAATTCTGAAGGGTATCACCATTTATCACTTAATCTATTATTTTAAAAGTAGAGTTTTTTATAAATATGGATGGTTGTGTGTACACACATGCACAACATTCACTGACAAATATGTAGACTTTACATCATGCATTGTATTAAACAGGTGGTTCATATAAAAATGGTAACACCTAGAGGTATAATAGAAAAAAGCTGTCAAGGACCTCGTATGTCAACAGGCCCTGATATCCATCACTTCATCATGGGATCTGAAGGTAAATATAACTAAATTTATTACAAAAAATTACAGGTTAGAGACTCAGTTTTGTGAAAATCTGTGATACTGTGATATAAGATCTTTGAAAGAAAGGCACGTTTTATGTATTTAAAGAATGGTGATTTTTTTTAAGTTTTATTACTTTAATTTAGTACTTCATAAAGTTTTTATTATGAGAACATCTTATTAAACGTCCTTTTACATTTTGGTTTTTTATAGTTTTAGAGATGTTAGCCTTTTTGGTATTCTATTTTTGTTTTACAGTTTTTTAGGAAGAGTAGTTGTTAAGATTTAAAATGGTTTGCTTTAAAATTTTATATAATAGTATTCTCTAACCTTGTCTGACTTCTCAGGGGTGAAGAGCTGAGAAAGTATTGTCTTAGTGTCTTGCCTTTCTGTAATTGTACTTTTTATTACTTGCTATTTGATTCTTTGAAGAAGTGGAATTTAAAATCCTGTTGATTTATATATCTTTTAAAATGTGTGATGTACTTTTTTTTCTTTTAACTGTTTACTGTTCTTTGCTTGGTTACTTAATGCTGGGTTGATTAGAATGTAGTTCTTTATCTCACATTTAACTGCTGTACTGATCAGGAAAAAACTGATCTATTTTGTAAACTAACTGTTCTGCGGTGATTGTTGTGGATAAGATGAACATAGTCGTGTTTTTTAATTCTTAGAATAGTAGACAGGGATATCCCTTAAATTCAGAGAAATAAGATAAAACAAGTGTCTCTAACTTAGTGGAGGAACTCATTACTAATTTAGAAGATGGTACAAGCTAAAAAAGAGATAGATTTTTGAAATGTTTAGCTGTATTCATGAATGAGAGAGCAATTATAATAAACTAGGATGATAGGACATCAATTCTATCTTTTGATAGAAACATCAAGGAAGGAAAATACAACAAACTATGTCTCAGTGCCATGTTAGAGGTCAACTGTTGATTTGATGAGCAGTGATATAGCTTAAATATTTTTTCATGATAATCAATGATAAACCTTTGTCACGATGTATCACCAGTTTACTTTCTTATTTCTGATCAGTATACTCTTCTGTGGAAAAATAGAACTACATTTTTATGAGAAAAATGTTAAATTCCCTTAACAAATTCTGCAACTTCTAATACTAACACATCATCCAAAAGTTAACTGAGATATATAACCTTTTGCCACCTGGTATCAAATTGAGTAATGAATAGGTATTAAAACTGAGAGTTACTAATTATACTCTTGGTGCATACATAGTTGGAGTCAACTCTGTAAATATAAATGATCTTTTTAAGTAACTATATCAGACTTTTTTTCTCCCTTTGCTTAGTATTTTAAAATTTTTGGTGCTAGTCACTATTCTGGCACACTGAAGGGACACAGGTAACAATTGGCCTTTATAATATAGTATGATAAATTGTATGATTAGAAGTAAATGCAGGAGAAATACAGACAAAGTTCATATTAATGGGTGCTTAAGAAGACCTCTTCAGAGGGGTCATACCTAAAGTGGTCCCTGAAGGTTGATAGGAGTTGACGGAATAAGGTGGTGAGGGAGTTGCCCTGCAGAGAGAACTGCAGGTGGGCAGACTTAAAGTGAAAAGAGCCGTCTCTGCATGGTGAAGCTGCCAGGTTTTCAGTATAACAGGAACATAAGATTTAGCTATAAGAGTGTAGTAGGCAGCAGGTCTAGAGTAGAATGGTAAGGGTTACAGGGTAACTGGAGAGAGAATTTGGTCTTTTATGTCTTTTAAAATAGTTTAAACTGTATCTAAATGACTAGAACACCTCTCTCAATAATAAATTATTTTCTGAATTTGAGGAAGGTAAACTCATAATAGAGGAAGCAAAGAAATATGATTTATTAAACATATACTAGGGAAAATTACTGTATTTAAATGAGATTTTATTATACACATATATGTAAAATGATTTAGGAGCATGAATGATGAAATCTTTCAGATCTGGATTTCAGTCCTGGTTCCACCACATAAATTTCTGTGGCTTGTGTAAATTAGGTAATTTTCTATGCCAGTGTTCTCAGCTATAGAATTAGGATAATAAAAGAAACCATTTTCATAAGCTTTTGTGAGGATTAAATGAGATTATGATAAGCAGTCTATAAGCATTTAGTAAATACTGAACAAATGTTAAGTTTATTACTATTGTTGCTATTTATTATTTTGGCATCAGTGGTCTTTACAAGTAGTCTATACAAGTATAGTCCTTAATCCCCATCTCTGTATGTGGACATAGAGTCATCTTAATGTAGGCTGGGAGACAGCATGATTGAGAAAGTTAATTTATGTGAAATCATTTTTTTTTTAATTTTATTTTTTACTTTAGGATTTTTTTTTTTTTTACGTTTTTAAATTCTAGTTAGCATGCAATATAATACTAGTTTTCGGGAGTATAGAATAGTGATTCAGCACTTCTGTATATCACCTAGTACTCATCACAGCAAGTTCATATTCTTTCATAGTATGTATTTTTATCTGTTGTCTTTAGCCATCTAAATAATTACCTTCTGCCTTAAATGTGAATCATATACTTTTCTTCAAGTTAAAAAAATTTTTTTTGCTATAGTTAAAATTATCTCATGATAGCCTTGAAAGCATTATCATTAAAGAATGCTTTTTTTTTTCAAAGATTTTATTTATTTATTTGACAGAGATCACAAGTAGGCAGAGAGGCAGGCAGAGACAGAGAGAGGGGGAATCAGGCTTCCCTCTGCGCAGAGAGCCCAATGCGGGGCTCGATCTCAGGACCCTGAGATCATGACCTGAGCGGAAGGCAGAGGCTTAACCCACTGAGCTACTCAGGCGCCCCTAAAATGTATTTTTCTGATCCTTCTAAGTTCTACATGTGACTAATCATGTTGAATTTAATGTTTTTATCTTGTGTTACGAATTTTTCGTAATGATTTTTTTCAATTAGCAGCTTCCTTCCATTTTAGACACTATAATAGTCAAAGCCTCTGAAATGCTTTACATCTTTTCTTACGTATGAAATTTACTAGTAACTCAAAATAATTTGTTCTTTCATTTGAAAAATGGTTAAAACTACATTTTTATTTTTTTAAGCCTATGACCCACCCTTGTTTTTGTCTTTGCTCTATGTCGAAATAAGTGAAATGCTTATTATCAGTCCTTTTTTTTTTTAAATCTTTTTTTTTTTTTAAGGATTTTATTTATTTATTTGACAGAGAGAGATCACAAGTAGGCAGAGAGGCAGGCAGAGAGAGAGAGAGGGAGAGGAGGAAGCAGGCCCCCTGCTGAGCAGAGAGCCCGATGCGGGACTCGATCCCAGGACCCTGAGATCATGACCTGAGCCGAAGGCAGCGACTTAACCCACTGAGCCACCCAGGCGCCCCCTTATTATCAGTCCTTTTGTGTAATTTTACCTTTTGTATGACCTTGAGACTTGTAAGACAGCTTGAGTGGTTATAATGTCCATGGGTTGCACTTTGTTTCCTTCATTGTTGAAAATGCTGCTCCAGTGTTGCTTGGTTTTATATGTGGCTTTAAAGAAATCTAATGCTAGTTCTTTTGCCTTTGTAGATTGTTTCCCTCTTTTTGCCTGAGTGTCCTGAGGATTTTTTAATTAATGAAGTCTACTACTTTTATAGCTCAGAGTTGATTGATCTGTGTTGTTTAACATGGCACCCAGTGGACCCTTTCTATGTTTACATTTACATCTTTTATTCTTTCTGGAAAATTTTTTTTGAATCTACTGTTAAATATTAGGGGTTCCCTCCCTTTGTTTTGATTTTTCTTCTTCAGGGACACCAATTATACTATACTTGACTGTGTTTGTTTGGCATTTCAGGGAGTGACTAACCCTTTTTTATTCCCAGCTTTTTTCTTTATTTCATTTTCATTCCCTTCATTATTTTCCTGCTCTTCTTCAGTGCCCTTTATCAAGTCTTCATTTGAATCTATTCTCTGTTCTCCTTTGGATACCTTATAACTTAGCCTTCATTTTTTATATGTTGTTTTATTGTTGTCGCTGCTCTTTTTCTTTCCTGAGATTAGTTATCTCTCATTTCATTTCTTCTTGTTTTTTGCTGACTTTTGATGATTGTATTTCTGATTCAGGTTTTTTTTTTTTATTTTTTTAATTTTTAATATCCCCAAAGGCTTGCTTGACAATATTTAATTCAGTTTGAGATGTTTATTACTGTTTTCTTTACAGGATCGTGATTGGTTTAGGAGAGAGACTTTTCATGAGCAGAAAAGCTTTTATTTACATTTTGTCTCTTTCTAGTAGTTTTTGTGGATTTGGTCTGCTTTTTTCTATTGCTATTTATTACTTAGAGAGTGTTTCCTAGTTTGGGAATGTTCTTTTCTGTGCTGCTTCCCTCTCTTGTGCTACTTGTTTTGTGGATGGTGGTATTTTGGTGGGAGAAGGCATGGCATGTCTTCTTTTTTATTTCTATAGGATATTTAATTTCCCTCTCTTACTTAATTCTTTCCCATCATTACTTTGTCTCCAAGGAGTACCACACTTCTCTGAATATGATGCTCCTCTGAAAATGTTCCACTTGTCTCTCTAAGGATGCCTTTCTAGTTCTTCCCATTTTCAGACCCTCCCCACAGCCAGGGCTATGGATTTCCCTGTACAGGATTTTGGTGTTACTGTTGCACTTTTGGTGTCTGTGGTTGATTTTGTCTTTGCTTTCTCCAAGTCCTCAGATACTCTTTGTTTTTCCATATAAAATATTTTAAGCCTCCCCTTACTTTCTACACTTAGAAGCTTGCAGCAGGTGGAAGGCTATAGTAGGTCTTTCGGAATTTTTTCTTTTTATCTCTATTTAACAAGTAATGTGAGGGTCAGAGTGTTTTTTTTTTTTTTTTTGTCTTCTAGTAATGGTGAAAGTTTTATTTCAATATTATTTGTGGTTTTCTGTTTCTTGTTGATTTTTTTGTTTTGAGGCAGGGGAAGGTAGAGAGAGGGAAGATTCAGAGTCAAATGACTTACATTCTTCTTAGTCCTGAAGTCACCTGAAAGTATATTGTTAAATTACAAAAGAATTTATTTACTTTAAGCAAATACTTGCATTTTATATCAAATAGCACGTGAAGCTTTCAGTTTTCTTGAGAAGAAACGTTATATTTGAAAATTATAGATTAGAAAATTCTTAAATTTATTGTAGTGTAGTTTTGATGAAACCAAAAAGTGAATGATGTATAAGCCTCTGTGATGTCATATTGCCATGGAATTATTTATAAGCAATTATATAAAGTAGAATTAAAATATAAGTGTATAAAGTGATATAATGTACATATATTCAAGGTATAATAATTCAAGTCTTTTATATCATTCCACTGGCATAACGTTCCCAAAGCAAAAGAATCATTAAATATAATAAAACACAACAGAAACGAGCCATTTGATTGAGTGAATTTAGATATATCCATTTGTAATGGGCTAATTTGAATGGAAGTTGAATGGAAGCTGCTCTCTGAGACCTGGGTGACTTTGCTTTCACAGTGGGACCCCCTGTAGACTCATAGCTGGATAGTTGCAGAGACTTGCTTTGGGCATTTCATTAACCTTGTGATAATGCAGAGTCTCACTTTACAATTTTTTTTTTAACCTCACTTATGTTATGGGGGGTTTTATTACTTGAGAGTGCCTACTCTACATAGGAAGCAATACAGGTAGGCAGAAGTTTAAGGCATGGTCACTTTACACTGTAGAATTAGGATTTTAAAAGAAGTTTGCTAATGTAAAGGTATATATATTTTAAAATAAACTTTTTGAATATAGTAATTACATGTGCAAAATTAAAATATGGACAGATGTACAAAATTCAAAAGGTATTAAGGATGTATAATGGGAAATCTGCCTTCTGTTCCTTCTTCAGAGCATTTCCTTTGTTCACAGTAAACACTTTGTGCTATATTTAAGTGTGTATGTATGCTCTTTTAAAAGCACAAACGGGATTTTACTACTCTGCTTGCACTTTGTAAAGCTTACTCCATATCATTACGTTTAGAGCCACTTCATTCTTTTCGACAGCTACTGACTACACTAGCCAGACCCTCATTGATTGGCATTTAAATGGTTTCCAGCTTTTTCCTGGATTATATTTAAGTTGTATTAGATAATATTATATGCTTTAATTCAAAGAAGGATTTTCAAATGACTCAGATGTTAAGGAAAGATTTCACAAAAACCTGAGAACTTGGAGTTTAGTTTTAAGAAGAAAAGTGTTCCTGTCTGCAATCATGGCTTATTCTGACCTTTTCCTTAATGGATTTCAATCTGGTGACTTTTTAGTTTCAGCAAGTATTTATTAAAGTGTTCTGTAATCTGTGGTCAGATTAGAGTTAAATAGAGATGATTCCTGTGTTTAGGATTATATGCCTGTCAAATTTTAGTTCGTTTGTAGAAAGGACATTTAACATGAGGTGTTAATTCCAAGGCTACCAGGAGCTTCTATAAATGTAAAAAGGGTTGAAAGAATTACAAATAAGCTTAGTGGTACTGTCAGCATAGTGGTAGGAAAATCAGCAACTTTAGAAATTAAAGTGATACCACTTGTATTGATAGGAACGAACAAGTGTGGTAAATAATTCTGTACTGGTAGATGAGGGGACATCATAGTACTAGTATTGTACTTGTCAGCCTTTTGCCTCTTCTCTGGCCAAGATTTAGAAGTTCTTTTAGGTGCCTTTTATAGCATAAGATTCTTATATAAGTTCTTTCAGGTGCCCTTTAAGATACTTTTATAGCATAAGATACAAATTTTCCAATTTGTACAAGGTATAACTGTTAGCTCCTTATTAAAAAAAAAAACTCTGAAGTTTCATTTGTAATTCGTTTAGAGAATTAATTAACTTATCATGGTTATTTTTTTAATAGCTTCATTGAAATATAATTCACATGCTGTAAAATTCACCCATTTTAAGTGTATCTCTTAGAAGGGATAGTTCCTGAGGTTAGTGTTTGGGATACTTTTCTGAGCATATTTGGCGTCTTGAGGCATATTTGGTGTCCTGTGCACTATTTCTATATAAGCAAACTAACTGGCGTACAATGTTGCTTTTATCTACAATAAATTTACCTATGTCCTCCCAGTTGCCTTTTACCACATCCTCCACTGATTTGAGAGTGCTCTTAGGCTTGAACTTTTCCATGCTCTATTTGTTGCAAACAAAATAGTTTTCTTTAGAAAGAGATTAGGAACTGTTTTTTTGGCTTGTATTCCCTTCCCCCCCCTCCCTCCTCAGCCTCTTGAGACCAAATCTCTGAGCTTGAGTCTCTGAGCTTCTGAATCTCTGAGCATGGATCAGGAGGGGAGAAGAGGGGAGCAATGGCATTCTTTTCTCTGAGGACATCATCCCTACTTTGGTAGCTGAGTGTTAGGGAAAAGGGGAAAGGAAAACAGATTTTCTTGGTTTGCTTCTCCTGGCAAGATGCCATCTCTTTTCGAGCCAGGCTAAGGGCAGTTGGGACCATAGTATTAGTGTGTCACTCCAAGTAGAGCCTCTGTCCCACCAGGTGGGTACAAGAAGGGAACTAACTTCTTTCCATTCCCCTAACCTCTTGGTGGTACTTGCCCAGAATGTAGCCTTAGGAAAAGGTGGCTGAGAGTAGGGTAATGTGGACTAGGACCAGAGGTTTTTCTAAAATTAAAAGTCTTCATGTATATATTCCAGAGAAAGGAAGACATACATCCACACAAAAATATGTATATAAATTTACATGTATATTCACAGTAGCATTATTCATATGAAGTAGCCAAAATGTGGAAACCTGTGGAACTCTCAGCTCTAGGGAGGGGAGAGGGACTGGACATTGAATTAGTGGTTTAATCAATCATGCCCATGTATTGAAGCCTCCATAAAAATCACTAAAATGTTGGTTTCAGGGAGCTTGCAAGATGGTGAACACATGGAGGTGCTGGGAGGGTGGTGCATCTGCAGAGGGCATAGGAACTCTGAACCCCCTCCCCCATACTTTGCCCTATGCATCGTGTGTGTGTGTGTGTGTGTGTGTGCGTGTGCGTGCGCGCTTTATATTTTTAAAAAATTTGGAAACCCAAATGTCCATTGACTAATGAATAGATGAACAAAATGAATTATATATACAATGGAGTAATAGTCCACAATTAAAAAAGAGTAAATACTAATACATGCTATAATAGGGATAAACCTTGAAAAGAGAAGCCAGTCACAAAAGACCACATATTGTAAAATTCCATTTATATGAAATGTCCGGAATAGGCAAACTTATAGAGATTTTATGAGATTTATAGATTTGTAGAGACTTACAGAGATTTGTAGATTTATAGAGATTTACGAGATTAATGATTGTCTAGGGCTGAAGTGTATGTGTGGGGAAATGGAGAATGGCTATTTCATGGGTACAGGGTTTCTTTTGGGGGGTATTAAAAATGTTCTAGACTTAGAATTTTTTTTTTTTTAAGATTTTGTTTATTTATTTGAGAGAGAGAGCTGGGGGGTGGGCAGTAAGGAGCAGAGGGAGATAGACAAGCAGACTCCGCACCAAACATAGAGCCCAACACAGGACTTGATCCCATGACTCGGAGATCATGACCTGAGCTGAAATCAAGAGTTGGTCGCTTAACCAGCTGAGCTACCCAGGTGCCCCCTAAGCTTAAATTTTGATGATAGTTGCATATATTTGTGATTATACTGAAAACATACTGAGTTTTACCCTTTAAATGGGTGAAATTTATGGTTTGTGAATTATATTTCAATAAAGATGCTGAAATTAAAGATAAAGCCTTAGTCACTTTTGTGATCTTTTAAAATTTACAAGATATATTTACTTTTTATTTAAATACTAATTGCAGAGTTTTTGTGATTTAAAAATTATAATAGGGTCATCTTGGTAGGCAATCATTTGTATATGTGATGAGCATACTGTGATCTAATGTAGTTTACTTTTTAATGAACTCTTAGTTTTTTTTTTTTTTTTTTTTGAACTCTTAGTTTTTAATCTTGTATCCTGTATTGACATTTTGGGTGTATTATAAATGTACTGGGAGCTTTGATTTTTGTGATGCTTTTTATTTATTTCTGTTGTTATCATTAAGTTCTCTAATTCAGAGATTTCCCTCCTTCTTGATTCTTTTTTTATCATTCTCAGAAAATTTACTAATAGTATTAATAATTTCTACCATTTGTACATCAGAAACCACTAATTTGAAAAGCTTGGCTTTGTGAATATAATCATTTTAACCATGTCTCTTCAGATATTTTAGCATAGTTATTTAGATCTCATAGAATGAAGTTTATATTTAAATTGCTTTTCTCCTCTTTGATTTGTCCCTCCTCCGAGTAAGGAGGAAATTTCCACATAAGGAAAGAGCATTTGTTTCATCGGTGGTTCTCTTGTACTAGGTATTTATGGCAACTACTCTGTCTCTGAAATATCTGGGTTTTTTTTGTGTCTTACAAGGGCTTCTTAGTATTGCCATTGTCTTCGCATGAATTCCTAGGAAAAAAAGCAGGGTAATAATAGTCCCTCTAATTTCTTCTATCATTTTTAAATTCTCATAGAATTTTCTTTTTGCCCCAGCAAATTTTTCTCACAGTGAAAGTAGGCACAAATATCAAAATATACTTTTGTCTGAATGTTTGAGGTATACAAACCTGTTGTTTTTAAAATTTTTTTTCTTTTAATAGGTTGTAATACTTTAAAAAGTATTTAAAAGTAACCTTCTTGTAGGAAGGTTACCTTAAAAATGTTTTAAAGTATTTATACCTAACATAAGAGAATGTATTCCAAAACCTTTTTTTTTAGAAGTATAAAATTTGTTTAGTTATTTTTCTAAAAAGACTTGAGTAGCCTTTATTCCCCACATAGAATAAATAGATTTAAATATGAATAGAATAAATTAATAGAATAAATAGATAAAATAGATTTAAATATGATTTAGAAAATTGGCATGTGATATATTGGATTATTCCCCCTTCTTTTTCAGGAACTCTTGGTGTGATAACAGAAGCTACAATAAAAATCAGACCAATCCCTGAATACCAAAAGTATGGCTCAGTAGCTTTCCCTAATTTTGAACAAGGAGTAGCCTGTTTAAGAGAAATTGCAAAACAGGTAAAAACAACAACAACAACAACAAAAACCCACCCATCTATATTTATATTTCAAAAATTCTACTGCATAACTGATTTTGATATGTCACAGATAATTTCATATTTAGTTGTGTTATATATGTGGTTTTTACCCAGTTCTCTATGAAAAGGTAATGTAAAATCATCCCTGTAAGTGCAGTTATTTCTTTATATTTTGGTTTAAAGAGTGCTGTGTGATTTTAAGCCAAGGTAAGATGTGTACTTGGGTTGATGGCTTTGAATGACTCTGCCTTTAATGAATGTTGTATTTTCTTAAATTATTTTTAGGTAGGACATTTTGTGATTAATTTGAAGTATAATTTTTCTTAAACCAAGATAGGTATCGAAGTTAAAATAATGGCTGAATGTCAAGGATTAAAAAAAAAAAAAACAGAAATTAAGTATAGTATATCAAACTTTCTCAGTTCTTAGAATGTGCTACTACTAGGCCCTACTTTGTTTTATAATACTACCTAAGCTATAGTTTGAATTAAATAACATAATATAGCATAATATAACATAATATACTTAGCTGTAAGTTAAGAAGACTTCCCATTTTTTCTTTCCTTCTTAAAAAAAAGATGTATTATTGAGGATTTTTAAAGACCAGGTAATGCCATGTAATTTTATTTCTATGTTCTATGTGTCATTGTAGAAATTCTTGCATTTCTTTAGGCATTTGGTTCATTGTTTGAACTACAGTGGTTTTATACAAAATTTTATTGCACATTTCTCAGTAGGTAGGAAATCAAGGAATAATACTCCAGCCTGTTTCTTCTTGCTTTCTCCAAACTCCTAGAGTTCTATAGTACTTCCCATCAGCTGTATATTACTGGAATCTTGAGGGCAAGGTTGCTTTCTGACCTGACCCATATAGGTCAGCTTCCAGGTGTTATGAGCAGGGGGAAGGGAGGATCTGGTGAGGCAACGGAATGATATCCAGCAGCCATTCCATGTGCACTGTAGACTTGGTAAGGTATTGAAATGGAAAGTGGTCAAGAGTCTTATCTTCCCACCATCCCAAGACAACCACTCTTAAGTGGTTTAATGAAGTTAAAATTAGCAGAAATATTTTACATTTACTCACCATTTCCAGTGTTCTTGAGTTCATACACTTAGTTTTGCTTTCTGAGACCTTCATTTTTTTCTGTTCGTTTTCCATTTGCAGAACATTCCCAGCTATATAGTCACCTAATCTCATGGTTGGCAAAGATAATTTTTATAATTTCTAAGTGGCTTCAGTAACTTATCAGATTGCTTCCTTCAACAAAACTTAGCCATAGCCCCCTTAATCTCGATTGTCTTACTGCTAGGTGGGGGAAGAGTTTAAATAAAGAAATATAGTCCTGGAATGAACATTCTTGAACTTGTGACAGGTTACTTTGGTGATGTTAAAGTAAAAGCGAATGTTAATATTTGAAATTTTTACAAGAAGAGCTTGTAATTCCTAGAATTGGGGGATATTATGTTATGGTGAGAGAGCTAAAATATACAGTAAGTATTATGCTATGTTTGCTAAAATAATGAGATGGTATAATATTTATATATTATTTTAATATGTAAATATATCAGCACATCTTTTATTAAATATCATTAATATATTATGTATAATTCATGTACTATTAAATATTTGTAATATTTAAAAGCAGGATTATTGAATAAAGGAGTGGAGATAAATTTTAGGAGTAAATATTTGTTATTCTAATGTAATAACTGAGCACTGCAGTAAAGTTCAAGTGTGTTTTAATATTGTTGCTAAAACCTTTCTCATTTAGAAGCAAAGGAGAGTAATTTCAAATTTAAGATAGCCCAGCTGTTAAAGAGTAAAAGAACTATTTGCAAAACCTCATAGTTTTGCTCGAGGTAGTTAAAACCTAGAAGACTGGAAAGCTAGGTTTTTGTGTTCTTTATATTTATTTTGTTTTGTTTACAAAATAACTGAGTTCACCAATTACAAATTAGAACCATTTTCCATAATTAAATTGTATTTTCCTATTAATTTCAGTCTTAATGTTTTTTTATTAAAGTGTTTTCACTTGGTATTATAATTTATTCTTTGTGTTAAGTACTTTTATTTGCTTTCTCTCTGTCAAGCTTGATTATTTCCCTCCCCAAAAAAGCTTTATAGTAAAAGATATAGTTTATCTCTCTTGTTCAAGTTCTGAATGACATCTTTTTAACTGGCCATTGTTGTGTCTGTTTTTTTAATGGCAAAATAAGCAGGATTGCCACATTGGATTTTTTTTAAATCATAGAATTTATAAAACTATCTGGTATGTATATATTTTCAACAAAAAATCTCACTGAGGTCACATTCAGTCTATGTTGGCCAAATCTGCCCCTTCACAAGATCTCGACTCTAGAACACAGATTTAGTAGACTTGTGAAAAAGTGTTGTTATGTGATCTTTGAAGTAGAGGTAGACATATTTTGTGCTTTCCTGCTTTTCCATATTATAAATATTTGCATCTTAGGTTTCATTAATGAGAAATGAAGTACAAATATATCATAATCCTAAATTTATAATTTTATTAAAATGGAAATGTTGGATTTAAACATAGTTGCTATAATCTGATGTGGGTTTTGGTACAATTTAATATGCCCCTGGTAGAAAGTAACAGAGAAGAACTGCTTGTGCTAAAGAAAAGCAGAGAGTGAAATTTTGCTTCATCCTTGCATAAGTCAGTAAAAATTGCCCTTTTATTCATTTAAAGAATTCTTGGGATATTCACCAGTGACCATAATCTAAATTGACTACACAAAATTGTATTGGGTATATGGTTTGGAGTAAACCAAGGTGATGGTTGATAAAGTGCCACCCTGTGGTTAAAGACATCAAAAGAAAGCTCCTTTCTAATCTACAGTTTTAATAATTTGGCTCTGTGTACTTAGTAGTAGCCAGTTTTTAAAGACATACATACCATGTAACTAGAGAGCTTGCCTTGCTTTGAAACTGATTAAAGAGCCTAGATACATAATATTTTATCCTCAAAAATTGCTTGTATGAATGAAACAATTAGGATAGTTACTGCAGTTTGGAGATATTCTGCTGTTTGTGGGGCATATGTATTTTACTGTTGCACGTAAGCATTAATGTTTACCTTCCCTGGAAATGGGTAAATCTTTGTATTATGGTTTAGGGACATTTACATGTCCATTTACAGAATGTATAAATCTCGTAGGTCAAGAATGGAACTGTGTGCTGTAGTGCTTTGTAACAGTATTCTGAGGCAGAAAAATTGAGAAAATGATCACATTTTGGCATGAGTTCTTCAATTTGCAATTTGGAATTTCAACTGATAGCAGGAGAATTAAGATCCATTAAAATAGATGGTACATGGTTTATGACTGTGCCAAATTCTTGATTGAATAATGAGTTAGCTGCTTGTAATTTCTCACTGTCATTTCATAGTACTTCCATTTTTGCAGTATTTTCAGAATCAAGTTGCTTTTGAAATGGGAAACTATACTTTGGATATGTATCTTTTGGAAAGGTGTATACATGCTTGTTTACAATTAGCAAAGTGGGCTCTTTGCATATTTTCATCACTTTTCCTACTGAAGGAAATAAATTAAACAACTTTATACTGACAGCAGAAGGATTCTACTAAGTTCTCTCAACTAATCTTTGTCCATGTGAGGATTGTCCTCTTTCAATACTTCACTGCCTGGTGAGGAACTAGAAAGGAAGATTTAGTGGAAGATTAATGTGATTCTATCTTACAAATGGCAATCCAGTATAATCTCCAACTTAATTCAGTAGATGGGTAAGTAAGTGATTTTTAAGACTTTCTGAGAAAATAGATTTCCCTCTGGAGCCTCTCAGGAGAGGAGAAGGTGTTTCTTAATCAGAATATCAGTTTCAGGTGTATTTTATTATTCTCTTATTGTTTGTTTAAAGATGACCGTGATATCTTTATAAAGTATTAAGGGAAAAGTTTTGAACTAAGCTCAAAAGCAATTCTTGAAGTCTGAGGTTTCCCCTTCCCAGTAAAAACTTACGAGTTCTGCCCTGTAGTATTGAGGGAGGACCATTTGTTCCATTAATTGGAAAGACTGCATGTGTGGCACAGATCAGTATGCATTCCTCTGAAAACAGTCTTTCTCAGTATTAGAACTAGGTTTTTAGAATTATAAATTAAAAGGTGGCTTTTTCTCTCCCTTTTGACAAGGGGTGTCCCATTCTACCCACCATCACTTTTATTTCAAGCAATTTTAAACCGATATGATGTTGTTTTCTAGAGAGTTTAGACCATAATTTGGAAAGAAGTACATAGTTCATGTTTGACACCTCAGACTGTTATATCTCAGTTCTGATTGTTCTGTCTTAAATTTGATTTATCCTGGAGGGGTTGAAATAAATTAAAAGGAGCTAGGTTTAGCACTTACATTATAAAATAATTAAAACTTCTCTATATTCAGTGGTAATTCTTGGAAATAATTTGTTACATGTGGAAAATGACATTGCTATTTTATTTATTTATTTATTTATTTATTTATTTATTTGACAGAGAGAGAGAGAGATCACAAGTAGGCAGAGAGGCAGGCAGAGTGAGAGGGGAGAAGCAGGCTTGCAGCTGAGCAGAGAGCCCGATGTGGGGCTTGATCCCAGGACCCTGGGATCATGACCAGAGCTAAAGGCAGAGGCTTTAATCCACTGAGCCACCCAAGCGCCCTGGCATTGCTATTTTAAATGAGCCTGTGTGTGTGTGTGCATGCACGCACTCGTGAATGCATGTTCTTTCCTTCCTCTGAAGCAGAGTAAATAACCTCGCCAAATGTTTGATTAATTGGAATCTGTACTCTGTGATCCTGCAAAATGTATTAAACTTGAGGACAGTTACAAGACCTACTTTCAACCAAGAGCTAGTCAGAACAAGTCATTACACCCTTACAAAAATGAAAAATAAAAATGACGAACCAGAGACTGTTTGGCATTAACTTTTGGCTCTTCCCTTAATATAAATGGAGGGAAATACGTACTCTATAAGATGTATTGTTTCATTCTTTAAAACCAAGAGATAATTCTCTTGTTAAAGAACATTCTTATTGTTTACAGTGTGGACTCCTAGCTGTCACTTCAAGTGAGACTGATAGTTATACCAGTAGCCTTAAATGCTGTCTGATTTCATCTATGGTATCAGCTCTGAGGAAGATCAAATTACCTGTCTACATTTTAGGTTTTGTTTCTCTGGAGATTTGCAATTAACAGAATTCTCTTCACATACCCTTTTTTGAATTTATTAACTTATTTTGTGTGTGTGTATCTATATTTGAGATAGTGTGCTCTTAACTTTATATCCAACAAAGTACATTGGATATTGTGTAATTTAAATAGACATAGTTCCTGGCTTCTAGCAATCACTACAGATGACGTATATCATAATAAATTTTAGGTGTTTAAATTTTTGTATGGTTAGGTACAAGGAGTTTGGCATTGGAGCTTTGGCTTCTGATACAGTATGGGATTACTAGACTATCTCCCAAATAGACTCACGGTTCAGGAATTTGGGCTGTTCTAGAGTCTACACAGAATGTCTTGATTTACTTCTTGAATAAACAAGCCTTTTCAATACAAAGAAGATTCATGTGTTAACCAAGGTAGTTTAGATATAGGACAACCATTCAGTGCTTTTATTTTATATTTCATCTTTATGAAATTGGAATAGCAGAAATCTTGCTGACATTTGAAATGTTTTAGTATTGATTTGCCAGTAACTAGTTAACTAAGATATACCTTTACAAATAATGTGTCACATCTACAATGCAAGTTCTGGTTTTCTTTGTGATAAGAAAGAGATACGACTTAGTTCCATAAAAACAGATTTTGCAGAAATTTTCTGATGTGTTTCTTATAGGGATTATTTTTTGGAGAAGATGTTTGGATTGAAAAATCTGTTGGTTTTTAAGTTAGTTTAGAGAATTCTACTCAGTAAATAAGACTAATCAGTGATGGCTTTTTATTTTCCAGGTTTTATATTCAAGTAAATTCCTGGTTGAAGTGTCATTAAAGGGAAGAGATTGCCAGCTATTTAACTGAGTCAGTCTACACTTGTGCTCTCAGGTCAATGTAGTTATTTATTTCTTTTCAGATAGAACAAAGATAATTTGATATTTCCTTATTAGTCAATAATGAGTTTCTCATCTCTTTTCAGATTATTTACTAATATAAAGTATACTTGGGTACAAGTCAGATGACATAAGGAATTCTAGTAAAAATACATTTATCATAGTAGAAAATATATCAATTATTTCATTAACTCCTGTTTGGGTAAGCAGATTTTGTTTGAGTGTTCCTTAAATTCCCTGAATGCGTATTATTAACCCACCAATAAAATTACTTGTTATAACTGTTCCCTCTCAGGTTAGTTCTGACACAAACCACCAGGGGTCACTTTAACTCAAGGACCCTTTTCCCCCTTTCCTCATCTGTGAAACACTCAGCATAATTAAATAGCGTGGGAATGAATTTAGAGCTCAAATTCTCAGGATTTGTGATGTCTCTAACTTTTAAAGAAATATTTTTAGGTTTTCAAATGAGGTTTTTATAGCAGTTAAAACATAACCTGATCTTAACCATAGGTAGAGTTACACAGATTGAGTGTTGTTTTTTAAGAGTAATATTATTTTGATCTTTTGATTATAGGAGCTTAAACTTAATTAAGTTTATAGTGGCAAGTTTTCATGTAAAGCTCTAAGAGACTTTCCTTGCTTCGTGTTTTTAGAATGATGCACAGTCATTACAGATTATCAATAGCCAGAGGATCATAAAGCAATCTGGATGATGTTTTTTAATTTGAGAATTTATTTTATGAGAGAGAGAATGGGAATTTACTCATGAGACTTTTCTTGTGATAACTAAAAAACTCATTTACTGACTTTTAAAAGATATGGCACCATGAAAACAGACTAAATACAGCTATTTATTTCGTCCGTTTTAATAATAGCTTTAATAATGAAGCTATTATAAAGCTAAATAAACATTAAATAAAAAAAAATTTAGAAGTCAGTATTGAAAACTAATATTTATTATCTAGATACAATAAACTTTCTTAAGCTTTTCATTCTTTTGTGGTAGGTGTTAGTCTGTAACCATCTACCCTGCTTCATTATAAATAGGAATAGTACATGATTGACTAGTTATGTGACTCAGCTGTCAGGTTAAAATCGTGGTCAATATTATTGAGTATGAGTTGTTATATGTATGAAGTGCCCTGAAGCTTACTTAGTTTTCCAGTTTTTTAATTTGATAGTTTTAAGCATATAGAAACTTTAAAAGAACAGAGTAATGCTCCTCCGTATACCTACAAAATACATCTTGGGTATAACTGGAACGATTTCAGTTATACCCAAGATGTATTTTGTAGATAGTCTTTTCAAACCAAGATTTTATCAAGGTCTGCATATTTATTGTATTTAATTGTTTCAGAGATGGAATTCCACTGCAGATTTGCTGTACTAGACATAATATACTTCCCTGCCATTTTCTGGTATATGTGTCCTGTGCTGGTTGTTTTCATTAATAGCACTTGCTATAGGTATAGGAGTAGTAGAATCTATGTAGCAGTAGGAGATAGAAGTTACAGGTTGTTGTTAGGAATTTAAAAGTTGTTTTTTTGTGGGTGGGGGTGTATCTGGATGGCTTAGTCATTGACTCTTGATCTCGGGGTTGTGAGTTAGAGTCCCATGTTGGGTGTTGACATTACTTAAAAGTAAAATCTTTAAAATAAAGGTTTGTTATCTAATAATGATAGAGGGCTCTGAATTCTTTCTTATATGTTACTAGTGTGTGTAAGCCAAAACATATAAATATGTTTATTATATGATATTCTATTTATTTCACGAAGAAAAGAAACTTTGTCTAAGCAGGCTTCATATATCTTACTAGAAGTTGGTACGCCTGGGGCTCTTGGGTGGCTCAGTCAGTGAAGTGTCCGACTCTTGATCTCAGCTAAGGTCTTGATCTCAGGGTCTTAAGTTCAAGCCTTGCATGGACTCCATGCTGGGCGTGGAGCCTACTTAAAAAAATAAGAATAAAAATAAATTTTGAAAAAGTTGATATGCCTGTTCAATAGGAACATTTTAGGAAGATTGATTTTTCTTTAGTATTTTGGAAACTAGTTTGGTTTTTAGAAGTGTAACTCAATTACAAAGGTATCTTTATACAAAGATTTGAAATTACTCATACTGTATATTTTTTATTTTATAACTTCATAGTGAATAGTTTTCACATACATTTTGTTTCAAATATGACTTGAAAGGGGTGTGTGTGTGTGTGTGTGTGTGTGTGTACGTGGTATGTGTTAAGTCATTTTTTGGGAAGCTTTGTGATGTATTTGAAATACTGCTTTTCTAGCAGTCAGGGTATATCTTGGTCCTACTTCTGTCTTTTACTCTGGTCTATTTAGCAGTCTTAGGACCTTAGACAAGTCTTTTAACTTCTCTGGTTCTAATGTACTCATCTGAAGAATGGAGATCATACCAGTTCTGCTACCCTGAGGGCGTTGTTTCTTATATTAAGTAAGACATGTGAAGTTAAGTTAGACATCACAGGATTCTATAAAAGTAAGGCATAGATTATCATTATACTATATATATAAAATTACCTAGTACTGTTTCTTTAGATTTGGCAGTGACTTTTTAAAATACAGATTGAATTATCTCGCCTTTAGTGTCAAAGGTGAGTAAATAAATTGTGCAGTGTTCAAAATGAGAATCTAGTCACTTTGTTGGGTGAAATAAAATATGTATCGTGAGTGATTTTATAAAATTAAGTATTCATTTAATTAAAAGTGAATAGTAGCAAAAATGCACAATTATATAGTAAGTTTTGTTCTCTTGAATGATCTGTAGAAATCTTAATGTGTTGATGCAAATTTTATTGATAAATGTGAAAATTTTGTCATCTGAAAGTGACCTCTTGGTAGAACTTTAACCATGTTAAAAATTCACATAGAAAATAAAATTCTGGAGTCCAGCTTGCTTTAATGTTATGGAAAAATTATAGCTAATTAAACCTTTCTAGTGTTTGTGTTGTAGTATTTCAGCATCACAACATTTATATGGCTATCAGCTCTCCTCATTTTTCTTTCCTTGTAGCATTTACTGTGATGCCTAGACTGAATTTAACACTGGCGTAGGTTTAGATACGTAGTGTTATCCCTCAGAGTTTTGTTGCTATTCTATACAAGTAACCTTGAAAGATTTTAGAATTCTGGACATTGTCTGATAGTGTCCAGAATTTTCTATTTAAAAGGGATTATGAGAAGGGATAAAAAGGGGGAGTTCCTAGAGTTATGTAGGAAGGCATCACAGATAATTTTTTTTAAAAAGCGCTTTTACTCACAAAAGTTCCACCATCATCTTCTTCATCTTAAAAGTGTATATCCACCATCATCTTCTTCATTTTAAAAGATGATATAAGAACCTGAGGCCACATTATAATTCACAAGTGGTGTAATGTTCTAGGCATTGATTTTAGTCTTTGAAATTTCTTTGTTCCAAAATAATCCACTTTAAGCCCCAATATTTTGTTTAGGTGCTTCCATAGATCTTTGCTAAGCATGAAGAAGATCTAGTTGCAGACAAATTAAAAATCTGCAACATATGTGTGTATGTATTATACATGGGGATTTCTCCTTCAAGTATTTTCTAGAAGTCACTGATGTTCTGTCATCTTAAAGTTATATAAAAAGTTAAGATTTTTTTTTAATGTATATATTCCTAGGAACTCTACTCTTGATCTCAAAAACAGAAAGATGACATTTCTATTCTACCTGTCTAGCTTCTCTACAGTATTAAATTTATGTCACATTTTCTTCTTTTTACAATAGAGATGTGCTCCTGCATCTATCCGCCTCATGGACAACCAACAGTTTCAGTTTGGTAAGTAAGGAGTTGTCATTTTAAACACTGCTCATGAAGCCACAAAATTTGTGAAACAGCTGTTACCTGCCAGGAAGAGTACTGAATGAAGAAATAGGAAGATGAATGTGATATTTCCTGTCCTGCAGGAAGCTCTCAGTCTAATGAGGACAGACAATTACATAAAGAATGAGTGTAGGATTATTGTGGGTGTTGTGAAAGAAGAGTGCACTGGGTACCCTAGAGTGCAAATGAAGGGGTGGTTGAGCCTGTTGAATTTTGCTGCATGTTGACATGGGGAGTCAGGAAAGCCTTCTTAAAGGACGGTAGAGCTTAAGCTAAGTCTTAAAAGGAGATTACAAGTTTGCCTTTTCCCTTTACCAAATGTGTTCACTTATCAGCAAAAAAATATGGAATTGTAAAACCTCAGTGGCATGTTCGTACTTCAAATAGTTTAATATGGCTCAAACAGAGGGTGGGTGAGAGTTATTGCAAGAGATACCTGATGGGTGGACTAGGGCTTAGCAGGATCGATTTGGATTTTATCTTGTCAGCAGAGGGATTTCTTGTAGAGGTAATAAAATAAATTAGATTTACATTGGAGAAAACTCCATTCTACTAGCATTATGCAGGATGGAGTAGAATGGTGCAAGTGTGGACTAAGAGTTGAAATGCTTCAACGGGCAAATTTTGGGGGCCCTGATCAAGGCAGGAGTAATGGAGATAAAGAATAAGGCAGAGATTTCCCAAAGCTCAGTTTGTCAAGGTTCAGTAATGGGAAGAGTTGAGAGCAACTCCCAGATTTCTGATTTGACTGACTGTGTGCATTGAGTAACTGTCTAGAGGAAGAAATGATGATTTGGTGGAAGAGATCTTACAGTGGTTTGCCTCTAAGGTACCATTTGGAAAATCTGGTGGAGAATTCACTAGCAGATAACCATGTTTCTTTTTCTCCCTATTTTGCTTTAAAGTATTTGACTTTCTGATGCAGTCTATCATCTCTTTAATTCTAATTTTATTGCTTCTATATTTTTCCCGTATGCTGAAATTGAGTTTGGGATCCAAGTTTATAGAATTGAAGTCTTTAGAGCAGTCTCTGAAATTATAGGAATGATTGCTCAGTAGTAAATATTAATGGCTAAGATAGGCAGGTTTTTGTTTGTTCTACTTAAAAGCAGTTTAGATTTTAATTTAGAGGAGTGATTATTATTTTTTTTTAAAGATTTTATTTATTTATTTGACAGAGAGAGATCACAAGTAGGCAGAGAGGCAGGCAGAGAGAGAGAGGAGGAAACAGGCTCCCTGCTGAGCAGAGAGCCCGATGCAGGACTCGATCCCAGGACCCTGAGATCATGACCTGAGCCAAAGGCAGCGGCTTAACCCACTGAGCCACCCAGATGCCCGAGAAGAGTGACTATTATATAGAAACTTAAGGAAGTCATGTTCATATTATATCAAGAGTTAGGTTCTTCCAAGTTAGGTTCTTCCCAGTCATAGCTTTTATTCCTTTAAGTAAATTATTTTCAAAATGATAAAAGCTTAAGATAAATGTGTCCTATAAATAAAGAAATAGTTAAATCAAATGAAAATGAAGACTTCTGTGTGTTTCGGCCTGTATTTAGAGATGTAGGTCTTAAGAGAGCCATGTATCTGATTAATAATGTTGTATTATCCATTTATATGCTGTTGTTTTAGTGAATTATGTTAGACATAAACATATTTATAAAATTAACTGATTTGACTAGATTTGATTTATAATTGGGATTTTAACTATTTAAAATGAAGGTTTAAAGCAAAGTTCCTCAGGCCATCTGTCGTCCCTATTCCACATTCTCATTGGTCTGTCTAAGAACATGTTCTAAAGCAGTTTCTACCATCTCTAGTCTGGACTGTATCTCTTCTTTCTACTGTTTACATGGCCACCCTTTACATGGCCATTAAAGTGATTTGCTGAACAGACAGATCTGATTCTGCTTCTTGGCTATCTATAACCTTTTTGATTTCTCACTACTTGTTGAAGCCTTTCCATCTATATATCTTGTCATGGCTCCATGATCAGGCAACTAAAGAATAACACTTGGCACAGCAAGGGATGTCTAGGACGTTTTACTAGCTGATTGGCAGTGTTTGTACCATATTGGTTGTTAACAAAGCACAAGCCTTACTATTAGATGTTATTATTTTTAATTTCACTTTTACCTCTGATGCAACCCTTCAATTTATTATATTGAAATGATATGTTTTAAATATTTTGAAATGATATATATCATTGAGTATATTGAAATGATCTGTAGATTTCCTCTGAAAAACTAAAGTTTGTCAAATTTAGGGGATGATTCTTTATCATTTTTGTTCTCCTACACCTGTCATATGATAGGCCCTGATGTTGATTGACTTAATCATCCACTTAGCAAAAGAGGGTGAACAAATCTTGAATAGCGCTTAGTACCATGCCAGGCACAATATCAGTTTCATAGTTTATCAAATACTCCTCACAACTGTTCCTGAAAGTGACTCCCAATTTACAATGACTCAAAGGCTACATATTTCAGCCAAAGCCCACAGGTTGTATCTGGTAGGGGCAGGGTTGAACGCAAATCTGACTCCAAGGCCCAAGACTTTTTCCCACCTTTTGAGCTTGCTTCTCTGAAATGTTGGTATTTATTAAATAACTAAAAATGCTTAACAGTGTAACAACACCAAATTTACTAATCAGACTGTTCAGCTAGTAAATTTGAAAACCTAGTTCCTTCATTTACTATACAAAATAAAGCACAGTAGCCAAAATATATTTAGAATGTAATTAATTTGAAAGGCAACAATAATTTAAGAATAAATACAAGGTCATATCCTCTTAGGTGACTACTAATGCTTGACACACTTAAGGATAGTATCACTTTTATGATGATTATTCTTCAAAGCTATCATGTCAACTCATTATTTGGGATATATGTGACTAAGTCCCACTAGTGTTAGTGGAAATTGTGCAAATAAATTTCCATGTGTTAAGGTGACCCTTAAGGATTATTTCACATTAGTGACTTTTGGAGTCATAAATTATGTAAAGATGTGTGGATCAGAAGGCTTATATGGGAACAGATAATTTCATTTTTTTGCAAGAATATGATTAACATACACATTTATGTTTATTCATTTCTAATTATTAAAGTAGGATAAATTCCATTTGGGACAGGAAGTGAATATTTTGATGGTATGTTATTTCTAACTTTATACTTTCTAGTAATAGTATTTTTTAAGGCACTGTTTATGCTGGAGAAACATTTTTTGACAGGGTACAGTAAAAGAAAAAAAATTTCCCAAACATGTGATCCAGGAACTTGGAAAGATTGCTAGGTTGATCTCTATCTAATCTGCCCTTCATATTTGTTGTTTTTTGTTTTGTTCAGTTATGGCATGGATAGCTAACTCTTTACCTCTGGTTAAGACTTATGTTACTTGGTGTTTCATGTCACAGTTTCCTACTGTAAGTAGTAGAAATATAGTAAGTATAACAGATTCAGATTCTAAAAAAGAAAAAAAAAAAAGATGAATGGGGAAAAAAATACAAGTCATTGTATTTTCCCTGTAGAAATCTCTCCCCTCCCCAACCAAAGAAACTCCTTTGCTCCTTGCACCTATTTTAAAGAAGAGATCTCTGTTTTAAGCAAACAAAAACAACATCCCAAAATCTTTTTTTTTTTTTTTTAAAGATATTTTATTTATTTAACAGGCAGAGATCACAAGTAGACAGGTAGGCAGAGAGAGAGGAAAGGAAGCAGGCTCCCTGCTGAGCAGAGAGCCCAATGCGGGGCTCTATCCCAGGACCCTGGGATCATGACCTGAGCCGAAGGCGGAGGCTTTAACCCTCTGAGCCACCCAGGCGCCCCAACATCCCAAAATCTTAAAGCGGTTTTTAAAAAATAAAATTTTTATTTGAAAATAACTTCAGATTTACTAGAGACTTTAAAATTCTTTATAAAAATTCTTTGTAAATGGTATGCCCCATTTTTCTGAATGGGGGCTTTAGCACTAAGGCCAGATGTATGACTCTTAATCTAACAGTCATGGGAGTTAAGAAGTTGTTACTCTGAAAACAATGAGAAAACAGTAAAAGACTTTCACTCAATTAAGCCCAATCTGCAGGCAAAGATGTTAATTTAACAGACTCTGAGACACTGTTTATGTTATTTTGGCAATTTTAACTCTCTGGGTGTGATTAAGGAAGCAATTACTAGTTTTATGCCAAGAATTCTGGAAGAATTAAGAATTAATTAAGAAACAACCTTAAACTTGGCATTGACTGCATATTTGGTTATAGTTCTGAATGGTTTCTGCATAATTATAAAAAATAAAAGTAAACTCAGCCACCATTGGCTGTTCTTAATGAAATAAAAATTAATGAAGTGATTTTACTATGTATAAACTATACCATTGAAAAATAACCTAAACTATATGTAGTATTTACATATAGTAATTTGAGTTCAAAAAGAAACAAGAGAGGTTTTGTACAACAAAAAGAAAATTGTGACTTTTGAAAGAAAATAAAGTTAAAAGATGTAGATATTAATATCAATATGCTATATATAAAACGTAGGAAGATTTAAAAAATTGGAGACATGAAACATTCACTTTTTTAGGATACTTAATTAAACTAGCCTCTTAATCTTTTGAAAAAGAGAATTTACTATTAATTTAAATTATGAACTTTTCTTCTTAGGTCATGCTCTTAAACCTCAGGTTTCTTCTATTTTCACATCATTTTTGGATGGCTTAAAGAAATTTTATATTACAAAGGTAGGAATTTTTATAAAATGCTAAAATTGTAAGTGCTTATGATATTTTGTTTTCTGTCTTTTCCCCCTTCACATGTACCTGTTATCAAGTATGTTTTTTCATGGTGTTATGTACATTTTTAGTTATTATTTTTTATGTTGGAATATGTGTTTTATCAAGTAAATCAGTTATGCATTTAATTTCAGAAATAATTTTTTTCAGATATGAAGTTCCTAAAAATAACATCAGTTTCATGCATGTAAGATTTTTTATAGTTTTATTTTTTATTTTTTATTTTTTTGTAGTAGATATCTGTATCTAGTGAAATGAGAATGTGGACTTTTTTTTAAATCATTGCTTCATTCCTTTCCTAAAGGGTTATGCCAGCTTACATTACCTCTAGGGACACACCCGTGCTGTTTCTTTGTTCCATCCTTGCTATGGCATGTGGGAGTTGTGTTCTGTTATGTTCTAAATGTACTGAATCTGGGGGTGGGGGGGAAGTCGTACTTTATTTTAGTTAGTGTTTCTCATTGAAATTCCAGTGAGACCCATCATTTCTTTGTAATTCCTAGTACAATTTTTGTCTGCATTAGTTCAGTATGGTTATTTTGCTAGGGGTGGCAACCTCGTGGTTTTTTTCCCTTGGTACTTTGCATGTACCGTTTGAGTAATGGGATTATTAGATGCCTTTGTCTTAAATGTTGTGAATAACTTTTTGAGTCAGGTGACTGCCTTTTAATTAATTAATTAACTAATTAATTAAATTGGTTGACTCCCTTTTTAATAAGAGTTTTTCTTTTTGGTACAAAAGTTTCAAAATTTTGTATCTTTTCCTGTGATTATTTAACCACTTTTAAGTTGGGAGCATTTCTTCTCTCTCTTGCTTTTTTTGTTAAGTGGGAATTAAAAATTTTTTATCTTTATTACTCTCTGAATTTATTTCAGTTTTATGATTTGAGATAAAGCTCTAAATTAACCTTCACCCTGTACTCCCCCAATTGCTAACCAGTTGTGGCAGCACTATTAACTATCTAATCCCTGCTTCTCTTACATTGACTTGCCATGTCTGAGACATCTTATGTACTGACTGAGGATGTAGACTCCATTTTCATGTATCAAATACTGTATGATTTCTCTTATATGCGCAATCTGGAAAAATTTTCAAAAAAACACAAAAAACCAAGCTTATAGATACAGAAAACAAACTGGTAACTGCAAGAGACAGGGGTGAGGGGTAGGAAAAGAAGATGAACTTCTTTTGCTTTTAGGGGTTGAGGGGTGGAAGGAGAAGGCGAACTGTTTTTTTGTTTGTTTTTTAAATTTATATAAATTGAATTTTAAAAAGGTATCACATTTTTTTAAATGGCTTTTGTTTTTGAAAAATTAAATGGATTTAATTGCTATAGGTCTAGTTCTTGTTTTTTAGAATTTTCCTTGTTTTCCATTATAGCCTACTGTTAATCAACCTAGAAAAACTTTAGAAACTCCTCAGCATCTTAGGAAGTCCATTAAGGTTTCTATCAGAATTGGAATGAACCTGTATATTAAGTTGAGCAAGAATTGACAGGTTTATATGCTTAGTTGAGGCATTCTAAGAACATATGTCTTTATAATCCATTTTTAGACAATGTTTTCCTAATGAGGTTACATACTTTCTTTTATGGTTATTCTTAGGTATTTTAATTGTATATGTAAGATCTCCTTTGAAAATGTTATTTAATAAGAAGTTATTATTGGTATGTAAGGATGCTGTTATTTTTTACTTTTTGCTCATGTTACATCTTGCTAATTCATTATATTCTATCATTTGGTATTTTAATTTGCTTCTTTATTGCAGCTATAATTCTTAACATGTTCTATTGTTGTATTACTTACCCATATGACACTATGGCATACTTTGAAAATAAGTATTTTTCTGTAGCTTTGTTATTTGTAACAACCTGAATAGGTGCATTAAACATTCTTTTTGATTCATATGTAAAATTCCAAAGCTCAGTTTTAAAGAGTTGGTATCTTTGAGCCCAGATCGGAAGGAAAAATGAGCAAAATGTATTTTGATTTACTGTTTTGTAGGATAAGACTTATCTGTAATAATTTCTTTTTTTTTTTTGGTAGTTCAAAGGATTTGATCCAAATCAGCTAACTGTCGCTACATTACTATTTGAGGGCGACCGTGAGAAGGTTCTTCAACATGAAAAGCAAGTGTATGACATCGCTGCAAAATTTGGGTATGGCTTTTAGTTCATAATGGCAAGAGAATGTTAATCTAAAATTCTGGTATCTGGGGGCACCTGGCTCACTGGGTTAAGCCACTGCCTTTGGCTCAGGTCATGATTTCAGGGTTCTGGGATTGAGCCACACATGAGGCTCTCTGCTCAGCACGGAGCCTGCTTCCCCTTCTCTCTCTCTCAGCTCTCTCTGGCTTCTGAGGGGCACCTGGGTGGCTCAGTGGGTTAAGACTCTGCCTTCGGCTTAGGTCATGAGTCCCACATTGGACTCTCTGCTCAGCGGTGAGCCTGCTTCCTGCTTTCTCTCTGCCTGCCTCTCTGCCTACTTGTGATCTCTCTCTCTGTCAAATAAATAAATAAAATCTTTTAAAAAAATAAATAATTAAATTCTGGTATCTATAAACAGTTGTTAATGTATCCTTTAAAGTATTAAATTTGGGTAATATATGATAGTCAACTTAAAATGTGTTGGTTTACTTCTAAAATCTTCTGTATTAACAATTCAGGCTGTCATTAGGCAGATGACTTAGGGCTATTTTGGTTTTGATTTGATTTGATACTTGGAGATATATTAAATATACTTGAGATATATTAAATATTTTATTATATTTTTCCATTAATGCTGATTTTATAATATTTGCTTTCATTGTACTAGAGTAAAATATGAAAAATACATAATCCTCTTACTATTTAGTGTTAATTGTATATGTATAAAACATGTTATTAGTATGTTTTTAAAAGGTAATTTTTTAAACAAAAGAATTTGATAAATTTTCTATACTCCACCCCTTGTCACTTACTGTTTTGTGCTGGTATAAAGAAACAGAAAACATTTCCCATCTATAACCAACTGAATAATGATTGGGTGGTTTCTTTCTGTCTGCTTGTTGGATTATGAGATTGATTGATGAGAACTATAGTGAAAATGCCATTTATCAGGACTACATTTTTTTCCTTTCCTTTCTAAGTACATAAACTAAGTTTCCTGGATAACATTTTCCTTTTTTTATTTCAGAGCTTAAAATATACATTATGTTTAATCTGAGTTCTTTGTAAATATTTACTTTAATTTCCTTTTTTTTTTTTTTTTTAAAGATTTTATTTATTTATTTGACAGAGAGAGATTACAAGTAGGCAGAGAGGCAGGCAGAGAGAGGAGGAAGCAGGCTCCCTGCTGAGCAGAGAGCCCGATGCGGGACTCGATCCCAGGACCTCGAGATCATGACCTGAGCCGAAGGCAGCGGCTTAACCCACTGAGCCACCCAGGCGCCCCCTTTAATTTCCCTTTTTGCTATTATGAAAATAAATGGGCACTTAATTTGTAGCCTTGTCTTTTAGAATGCCTCACTTTTATGTATTTTTCTCACATATAATATTTAGCCCTTCATTTTTAGGATGTTCTGAACTTAGTGTTTAAATGCAGAATTCTTAGAAAAAGATCTAATCTTGGGCTTAATTTTTAGTTTACTTTTGTACTGTTTTTGAGTATTGCAAATTAGTTTCTTGGTTTTATTTTTACCTTATTCTGAAATTGGCAAGTAGAATTTCTTTAGTAAAAGATGAAATTAATTAATCTTTCACTTTTCCTCTTTCACAATACCTTTTTTGGGAATTACTGATTTTTTAACTAAATTAATTAAGAGTAATTGTGCTATAAAAGTCCAGTTAGTAACTGAAAGGCTTAGATTACAGGCTCATCTCTGAATTTATTTTTGAAATGTACGTGTACCTACTTTTTGGTTTCTAAGTTTTGGGAGTTTATACATAATTTGATTTTGAGCTTTTATTTCCTAAAATCCATGGTGTTAGAAAAAATTAAGGTGGTTTAGATGAAAACCTTTTATATCTCAAGTAAATCTTTTATTTCTGTTCTTAAATATTAGAGGTTAAAACTTAAAAAAATTTTTTTATATGTTAAAAAAAATTTTTTAAAAGATGTTGTTTATTTATTTGACAGAGAGAGAGTTCACAAGTAGGCAGAGAGAGAGAGAGAGAGGAGGAAACAGGCTCCACTCTGAGCAGAGAGCTCAATGCAGGACTTGATCCCAGGACGCTGAGATCATGACCTGAGCCTAAGACAGAGGCTTAACCCACTGAGCACCCAGGCGCTCTATATATTTAAATATTTAATTGGGATTTCAAAATTGTTCAGGAGCACTTGTAGGGAAATGTACACTATAATATTCGAATCATGTTATATAAATAAGGTAAATTTGCTTAGTTTCACCTTAATCCCTTGGTCCTCAACCTACTTCCCACACACACCCTCACACATGGATACACATGTATAGAAATTTTACTTTATGGTATCTTTAAGTTTAATTACAATTCAGAGTAGCCAGCAGAATCATTAGTAGTTAATAATGTGCTACATTTCCTATTGAACTGGGTGGGTAGCATGATGGCAAAATGCCTTTTCATGTGAGGTAAGACATAATTTTTTATAGGGCTTGTCCTGTCTTCTCTTGGATATCACTGCTGATGCCTAGTATATACTAGATGCTTGATTGAACATTTGTTGAAAGAATTAAGGAAACTGAATATTTTTCCCTAACAATTTTTATTCTGTTTCATATATTCCTAACTGCTATGCCCCTCTTTAAACAGTGTATTTTAATCTTTAGGTATTTATCAGAGCCATTTTGTCAGTTTTAATTTGAGCCGCCAACTGTCATGAATTCTGCTGTCATATAATTTGTCTTGTTTTTCCCATGTAATTCCGGTCATTTACATCTTAGAAGTTAAAAATGAACTTCCTTAGGATGAATCCAGGTCTTTTTAGATACTGATACTGAAGCCTCAGAACTATTGAGTTCATTCGAGTTATCTGTTTATATCAAACAAAACATATCAAAATCATCCATTAAAATAGGTTATAGTAAGTGAGATACCTATTTAAAGCAAGGGCAAAACATTAAACCTCAAACTCTGATTGGGGTCTCTTTTTTTGGCTATTATTATTTGGTACTTATTAGTTATGTTATAATTAATTTCTTAATGTGCTTTCATCCTGATTTCCTTCATTTGGATGCAGGAATCTTCTGTATTAACAATTCAGGCTGTCATTAGGCAGATGACTTAGGGCTATTTTGGTTTTGATTTGATTTGATACTTGGAAATATCTTCATATGGTTTTCTAGCAGAAGTCCTGGTTTTCTCTGTGTTTCTCCCTAGGCACTAGTTCTTCGTTCTAATCACTGAAAGATTCAGGGATATTTTTCTTACATAAGATGCCACTTGTCCAGCCCTTGCTCCCCAATGAATGATTTCTTCTGCATAACTAAAAAGCAGCATAAATTTCTTTCTGCTAAAGTTTGATTAGTTAGTTTAGTTCATGTATTTTATTTTGAATTAGGACATTATTCATCTATCCTTTATTTTCTGTTCTTTTGTTTTATCTTCTGTTCCTACTACCTCATTAGCTTTGAATTGATTATTTTAAATAAAGTACTCCCAACAGTTTAGAACATTTTTAAGTGTTATCTTAGCCATTTTTCCTTTTTTCCTTATACCCCTACCCTAACACTGTTACATACCTTTGAACACGTATGTGCCAATGGAACATAATAGGCAAATGTTGAATAATCATACTTTGGTGGTTTATCTATGTTTGCTACCAATATACTTTAACTTCTCTAAGGGTTAAACAGAATAAACATTCCCTGTCAGCAATCATGACAGATGTATTGTCATTTATCATAGAACTTAAGGTAATGTGTTACTGTTATTTTTAAAGTGTGTGCTTAAGTTGTTTAATGTAATTCAACATGAGAGTGATTAGGTTCACCAGATGGCTCTTTTATATAAAAAGATTGTCTCTCATTCCTCTTTCATTAGTCTTCCCAGCCCTTTCTCATGAAACAGGTTTAAATTTATTTAAGAACCTTGTTAATTGATGTTTGAGATTTGTGGAGAGGAGTAGGAAGTAAGAGATGGATATTGCTACTTTGCCATAAAGTGGTTTGAACCTTAGTATACTTTTAAAGTTTATCACAAATAGAAAATCTGGAATTAGAAAAATTTTAGACATATTTTATTTAGAATTAATTCTATATAGCTGTCCTCACCAGTGAACCAATTACTACTTGGACCCAAGTTAAATACCAAAATGGCTGCAAAAGGGCAAGTTAGAAGCATTTAATTTTTACACCCTACTCTTGTTTATATATTGTATTTTAAAGTAATCCTGTCTGGAAGATAGAGTTCTGAAAGTTACAAAAAGAGAGAGAAAGAGAAAGAGAGAGAGATCGAAGTTACAGAAAGCTAAATTTGCCAGAAAACCTGTGATTCCGAAAAGCAAGCCCAGAATGACTTTTCTTCTCCTTTGGGATTTATGAATAATTAGAATGACTTTGGTTTTTTCCTGTTTTGGATAAGAAAATGCATGTTTCTGTGTGGTTTGTCACACTGAATCCCAAAGTGAAGCAGATCTTCCCACCCCACCAGATGTTAGAACACGATCTAAAGAAAAACGGCTTGACATGGGATTGCAGAGTAGGACTTTTTCTCATCCTGATTTTTTAAGAGAGACAGGTCTACTAAATATCCCTACCTGTTACTTCCCACCAAATACGTGCTTAGAGCGTGCCTTCTAAGGGATTTCCAGCGCAGGTCTCCTGAACCTTTACAAGTCTTCACTGTCCTTTCTTTCTGCTGCTAGCCCCGAGATGAATTGTTCCTGTTTCCTAGCTCAGTAGTGTTTTTTCTTTCTTGAACTCAGTGTCTGACTCTGCTTCTTATCTACCTGAGGTATAGACTCAGATATTTTCCTCCATGCACGCACTTTACCACAGCAAACTTCTGACTTGTTTGCTTCTTGTTTTAGAGCTTTATTTGACCTCCTACCCTGACCTCAAATCCATATATATTCAATCCAGAATTATATTATTTCTTCTTACTTTCACTTTCAACTGATTGACTTTAAGTTTTGTCTTCTTTGGTCATTAACATTTAGTAATACAAACAGCCCCCCCCCCCCCCGTTTCATTTCATTGTATTCCATTCCATTCCATTGTATTCCAAGACTAGAGCTGCTCCTGTCAAGTGTTTGTCAATTCCCTGGGTGATACTGATTTGTTTATAGGCAGCTGTATTCTAAGTCAGGAAATCTGATTTGGCCCTTACATCTGAGTTTAAAATTGCCTTACGGTATTTATATAGCATAAAGGTACATCTATGAAGTATTACTTACTGCTAAATCCAAGCAAAACTTAGGGGGAAGCAAGAACTTAACTCTAAGGTGTTAATTGAAGCAATAAGAAAATTGATTCTTCCAGAGAAGGCTCAAATAACAGAGGTTCAAGACCTGAGTCTTAGGCAACACTGTGATTAAGGGCTCAGCATCCTGAGACCAAGGAGGTGTAATTATGGCATTCTACAGAGAGACAGAGAAGTTTATCACCCATTATGACCCAAGAAAGTCACATGAAAGTACACTTTTCTTTTTATCTGGTTTTATTGAGGGATTTTTTTCCCCATGGGCACTTTGGGAGTTTATGCTAAGTTTTCATCAGTTGACTAAGAATAGCTAAAATTTAATTTCTCTCTGATGATGGGAACAAGCAAAAGTGAAAGCTCTTTACTGAAGGTAGTAGAATAAGAATGACTTTTACAAAGCAGAGTACTTGGACTGAATTATATGTCATACGGGATTAGTTCTAACTAGATCACCAAATACAGTTCTGTGGATAAAACTACTTTCAAACTGAAATGAATAGTTCATAGTAATAAAACCTTACCTGTTTTCTTGTAATTGTATGTTGCTTCCTAAACTTTAATGTTTCTGTGTACATATATTTTGTCTCATTTAAGTTATAAATTTCATAAAATAAACACTGTGTCTGTTACTTCATATGCAATGTGCATGAGTATGCAAAAAACTTCTTGGCATTTGGAAGATGTAGTCCATCATTGTACATCTTTATATGTGAACAAGACTGTAATGACACATGAATATATGGATAAGAATATATGAATAAAATAAGAGTATTTTAGGTATCTTGTTTTGCTTGTGAAGTTTATTAAAGTTTTCTTAAATTTGTTTCTCCTGGCTAATTCTCTGTTGTCAGAATGGGTAGAAGTAGTTGAGTTCGTATGAGTCAGTTTTATTAGTTTGATAGATAAAAGTTTGAAATTAATGACCAAACTGAAATATTATGTGTTTTTAGCTTTTTGTTACCCAAGTTCATTCTTTTGACAGCTCTTTGATACATTTATGATAAATTAGATTAAAAATGAGATGCAATGTAATATTTGTTAATCTGTTAAGCAGTTATCTTCGGGTGTCATATTAGTTTGGTTAATTTTATATATTTTTAATAAATACATCTGATATATATTCACAGTTTGTTCTTTAATTACAGTGGATTGGCAGCTGGAGAAGATAATGGACAGAGAGGTTATTTGCTGACCTATGTCATCGCATACATTCGAGTAAGTTACCTCTTATTTCCCTTGTCAGTTTATGTTGCAGACCATACTTTTCCTTTCTTTGAATGAATAAAATTATTTTCTTAAATTTTAATCTAGTATGGTGTACCACATCATTTTACATGAATGGAGGACTAGCTTACAAGTGTTCAGAAGCCCAGTGAAATCTTCCTTATATGTTTTTGAGGAATTTAAAGATTATTTAGGTCATTCTACTCTGACTGGTTCATAATCTCTTCTAAAGATATATAATCTTTCTTTAACTCTTTAAAAATTGATATTTAACTTGGTTCCAAGTAATTATTGGTTCACTGGTGATGATTTCTATATAAAATTAATTCTAAATAAAATAATTTGTCTAAAATTTTTCTAATTCCAGATTTTCTATTTTTGAGAAACTTTATTAGTCATGTTGACCAAGAGTCTACTATACTATCCGATAGGAAAGTATTATTTCAGAAGTTTATTCATTTATTTCGTTTTGTTTTTCTACTTTGGCTGTAATAAACTCAAGCTTTGTAGTTGTTTTTGCTCTTACTAGGGTTACATTTTGAAAATATTGCTTTTTTTATGTAATTTGAAGGGTCTTATTTTAAAAAGTCATTTCTCAAATGTTCTACTGAGAATTTAACTTTCCTAAGTGCTGAATTTTCTAAATATTCACTTGGAAATTGTTCTGAAGGAAATACATAAACTTATATAAAATTTGTTTTTACTTCTCTAAGAAAGCTTGGATTGTATTCTCATTTTAAAAATAACTTAATCCTTTGGGCACCTGGGTGGCCTAGTCAGTTAAGCAACTATCTGCCTTCAGCTCAGGTCATGATCCCAGGGTCCTGGGACTGGCCCCATATTGGGCTCCCTGCTCTGCAGGGAGCCTGCCTCCCCTCTGCCTCTACCTGTCACTCTGCCTACTTGTGCTCTCTCTCTCTCTGTCAAGTTAATTTTTTAAAAAAAGTCTTAAAAAAAAAATTTAATCCTTGGTAAGATCTAAATTTTAGGTTGCAGTGAAGTTGAAGCATATACGTTTTCCTGGGCATGTACACAGACAGTTCTTAGAGACTCCATTCCTTGGAGAAATATTTAAATTCCTGCCATGTGTCAAGCACATTGCCTGGTACAAGGGTACAGAAGACAGCAAGACAGACAAAGTTCCTGTCCTCCTAGAGGTTATAGCTCACTCTCAGGGCCACTTTCTAGTGCTTTTATGGAGTGGAGAGTAAAGAGCAGTGGAGGTTACATTAGAAACAGGTAATATTAAAAATTATGTGACATACTAGCAATATGACAATAGTATTCATTCTTCTGTGCCTGTTGTAATATCTTGATTTTTGTATATATGTTTTGACAGGACTTGGGCTTGGAATACTATGTATTAGGAGAGTCTTTCGAGACTTCTGCTCCTTGGGACAGGTAAAATATAATAAAATGTCTAATATTATTCAAATATGGTATAGGAGTTGCTGAAATAATGTATCTTTGTATATGAATATATGAATTTTTAAATTTTTGTAAAGGAACTCTTTTATTTAAATTAATATCTTTCGGGGGCGCCTGGGTGGCTCAGTGGGTTAAAGCCTCTGCTTTCGGCTCAGGTCATGATCCCAGGGTCCTGGGATCAAGCCCCACATTGGGCTCTCTGCTCTGCAGGGAGCCTGCTTCCCCCTCTCTCTCTGCCTGCCTCTCTGCCTACTTGTGATCTCTCTCTATCAAAAAAATAAATAAAATCTTTAAAAATAAATAAATAAATAAATTAATTAATTAATTAATATCTTTGGGATGCCTGGGTGGTTCCAGCCAGTTGAGTATCTGACTCTCTCTTTCAGTTCAGGTCATGAGATTGAGCCTCGGCATTGGGCTCTTGACTCAGCAGAGGGTCTACTTTAAATTCTCTCTCTCCCTCTCTCTCTCCCCTCCCCTCCACTCGTGTTCTCTCTCTAAAATAAATAAATATTTTAAAAAATCAGTATCTTCTTCAGAATGTCAGATTTGTGAGCCTTTTTGTTTGTTTGAGGCAGATTTGTCCATGTCCCATAGAAGAAGAAGAATCTTATTGAGCACTTAAGTGTCAATGTATAGTTTCACTAGCTTTGGTGTAAAATTTTAAGGGCTTAATAACTTAAACATCCTCTGAAAAGTCCCCCCAAATTTTAAAACCACTTCTCTTGTAATAAATGATTTAGCTTTTGATATTTGTAGGGGTATTATTAAGTAAGATTTTAACTTATATTTCAGTGATTTCTAAAAGAAATCCAGCTTAAGATATTATGTACAATTTCTGTTTTTTGCATTATACACATGTACCTACAGATACTGGTTAGGGAATTGATAATAAAAACTGATGAACAAATGTGAGATATTAAAAATGGACTTTTGAGTTAACTCATTCAGTAATAAAAATTCTTAAGACTGTTAGTACATTTTTGTTTGAGTATGCCTTACATTTTACTTTTTCTTTATAAAATATACAAATTATTTTAAAGCTATTGTAAAGTAAATTAGATATAAAAGATTCATCCCCATGAATCCACCTGTAGATATTACATATCTTAACATTTTTTTTCTACTCTAACCTCTTTACTCCCCACCCCCAGAAAACTTTTTACTTTTCTGCATTCATTTTTTATCTACTCTGGGTTCTAACTTTTGGTGCATGGATGTTCATAGTCCATGCATTATAAAACAGTGATCAAGTGTATAGTACCAATCTGTTACTTAGTTTTTGATGTGATATTTTAACAAGGGGATAAATCTTATAAATAAAAAAAATCAGCTTTCTGACATCTGAACTTTTGAACAGCAAATATCATTTGGTAGCTATTCATAGTTGTCTCAAAGACCATTTTAGTCTTTTATATATTTACTTGCTGGGAACGGTAGGTTAGTGTAGTGTTAACTTCTTCAGCATTATCAATTTCCTCATCCGTTACTATTAGTTGACGATTGCCATTTGTCTTTCTATTCTTGGAACTATGGAAGCTAATCACTTCTATCTTTTCACTATTTAAATCCTTTTCTTGTGTATTTTTTATATATTTATTTTACTCACTGACAGTATTTTTTATACAGGGTTGTATATTTGTTTTGTTTTCATTTAAAACAATATCATCAGCTGAAGTTTTCTTAAATAAAATTAATGGAAAGCAGCTACATTCCTGACATAAAATTTACTTGTTACCCACTCAGCAACTTGCTTTTTCTTTCAAACATTTAGCTAGGTAGAGACCATGTTTAGCAGAAACCCATGGGATCAGTCTTCAACTTTCACACATTAGTAGATTGCTAGGCCTTTTCATGCATAAGTCTCTCACGGGATTATTGGTATTTCTCTGTAGCCTTGGCTATACCTGTTAAGTGCTCAATGAATATTCTGCTGAGTCCTATGAGTGAACTCTGGAATGGTGTAAGAATACAGCCTAGGGGCGCCTGGGTGGCTCAGTGGGTTAAAGCCTCTGCCTTCAGCTCAGGGTTCTGGGATCGAGCCCCATGTCAGGCTCTCTGCTCAGTGGGGAGCCTGCTTCCTCCTCTCTCTCTCTGCCTGCCTCTCTGCCTACTTCTAATCTCTGCCTGTCAAATAAATAAATAAAATCTTTAAAAAAAAAAAAGAATACAGCCTATAAAAATAGCTGTCTAAAAGGTCTGAATTGGAGATTTAAAGATTTTGGAGACTCACTGGCATGAAATTTGGGATTAAAACCAAGAGAGCAAATACAAACCCTTATAGGTAGTATAGGTGAATGGAAAAAAAAGAGGGCCTGAGAATGAATTCCAGGGAATCCCAGCATTTAAGGGATGAGCATACAAACAAGAGCTAGCAAAAGAAAATAATATCTAGAGGATTTGGAGGAAAACCAGTGATGTGAGAGAAGCCCAAGGAAATTTTTTTTTTTCAAATAGGAAGTAATCAACAGGGTTAAATTTGCTAATAGGTCAGGTAAGAATTTAAAAGTATACACAGTTATTTTCTTTCCCATAGGATCATCAGTCCAAATGGACTGAACTTTGTACAAGTTCTATGAGAGAATGCTTTCGGAACCCCCTCTGTATAAATCATTTCTAGAAAGTATCCCATTAAGGATTTTAACCATTTAGTCAAGTTCTTGGTTCCATCTACTCTTATTACTACTGTAGGTTATTGTTATTATTATTATTGTTATGTAACAAATTAATGTTATGTAAAAAATTCTGTCTTCTAGAGTCATGATAAAGAACTTGTTTATAAATTTATAATCTTTATTAACCCCTGTAGCTCTTAAAGTTTAGTAGCTTTAATTTATATTTCAGGTATTTGTTTTATAAGTTGGAATTTCAAAATAATGACACAATAAATTCCAATAATCCAAATACTTTTACAAGAAGTATTTTAAAAACACACATCCTATCATTCCATAATTGAGGCATAGATAAACTTAATAAATCATGTTTGCCTGGAACTCTCATAAAATCAATCAGAATTTATAAAGCTTGCAGATACCATATTAAAAAAAAACTTGACATGCTACTACAGTAGCTAATAAAATACTAAAATCCCATATTTATATTTTAATGTATATTCTTTGTTCTTATTGGAAGTATAAGTAACTTTAATGTGTTTAAGAAAGCATAATCCATGTAAATATTAGTTTTTTAAATCAGATTGGTTCTCACACAGTCAAATCAGTCTTTAGACTAGAGATGGCCCAGCCTTTTGAGTTTCTTTGTTATCTTTTATGTTCTCCTGATTCTAAAAAGACCAAGATTTAAAATACAGTCAGTGTCAGTGTGTAGCCAGAGTGTTTATTGGAGAATAAGGTGGCTTATATGTCCCTTAGGAGCTTTATTTTCCAAAACAAATGGAATATGTAGTAATAACAAAATGTTATAGCTCATATTAAAAAAAATAGATTAATCTTTTATCTGTCAAATCTTTTGTCTCTGGATCTCCACCCTGGAAGCTCTGATTGACATCCATTTTCTATTTCAGAACTTTTTCCTGAGCTTGTTCCCCAAATATGGATACGTCACCATTATATCTCCTCCACTCCCAAATAGGACCTTAAAAATTGTATCAAAAACTAAACAACAAGGGGCGCCTGGGTGACTCAGTTGTTAAGCTTCTGGCTTTGGCTTAGGTCATGATCCTTGCCAGGGTCCTGGGATCCAGCCCAGTTCCCCCCTCTGTGGGAAGCTGCCTTCTCCCTCTCTCACTCCCTCTGCTTGTATTCCCTCTCTCGCTATCTCTCTCTATCAAATAATAACTAAAATCTTTAAAAATAAATAAATAAGTAAATCAAGCCTAAGCTTCTCTTTATTAAAAAAAAAAAAAAACACTAAATAACAAAAGAAATCGAATACCTTCATATTTTAAAACAACAGTATTTTGTGGTCAAAATGAATTTTATAATTTGATGAAATATGAATATAGTGTGTATTTTAGTTAATAGTGATGTCCTTAGGTCAGTTTCTTAGTTTTGACAAATCTGTCATGGTTAATATAATATGTTAATGTTAGAGGATACTCGGAAAAGAGGAACTCTTTGTACTGTTTTTGTGATTTTTCTGTATCTAAAACTATTTCAAATTAAAAGTTTATTTTAAAAAAAAGTTTATTTAAAATTTAGAAAAAAGGATTGACATTTTGAATATTATCAATCCCCTCTTCCCTTTAAGAACTATTTCTTGGGGCACCTGGGTGGCTCAGTGGGTTAAAGCCTCTGCCTTCGGCTCAGGTCATGATCTCAGGGTCCTGGGATCGAGCCCCACATCGGGCTCTCTGCTCTGCGGGGAGCCTGCTTCCTCCCCTCTCTCTGCCTGCCTCTCTGCCTACTTGTGGTCTCTCTCTGTCAAATAAATAAATAAAATCTTTTATTAAAAAAAAAAAAAGAACTATTTCTTACCTGTCTGTTTTCATTGACTTTTAATATCAGTCTAGCATAGCTTTACACATAGTTCATGTCCAGTAAGTCTTTGTTGAGCTGTATTTTAGCTCGGTGCTTAACAGTAGGCTATTGGACATTTGGTATAACATCAATGACTACTATTTTTATATTAAGGGAAATGTTTTAGACATGGACACAGGTTGGTATTCCTATAAACCCAGAATCGAGTTTTCATTAACGTGTTCATTATGGCTTTTTTAAAGCTTTTCAAATCTTGTAATTAAATTTTTTTTGAAATTGGGCTTGCCTAAATATAAGAAACCGCCTTCAGGAGGCTTGAGTATGCTTTTCTGACTTCTGTCTTTCTTATGGCAAAAAAAGAAAGAACTTTGCTCCTTTGAAGTTATAAGTTGAAGGATGCCAGGTAAACTAACATCTATTCACATTTTTGAAAATTTTTTGAAAATTTCATATTGTGTTCAATGATGTTTTCTAGGGTTGTGGATCTCTGCAGAAATGTAAAAGAGCGAATAACAAGGGAATGCAAAGAGAAGGGTGTTCAGTTTGCTCCTCTTTCTACCTGCAGGTGAGTTGTTGTTGTTGTTGTTGTTATACTACTTACCCTGAAAAGAAAAACAAACCACATTTTCTAATTGGTGGAGAAATGTAATTTGCCAACTGAGGAATATCTTCAGTCTATTCCATTTAGCAAGTTTTCCTAAACTTCCCTTTTGCCACCTTCTTAGGACTGGGCCACTAGGATTTTAATGCAGTCCTTAGGGCTTTAGGAGTAGGATACCTTTCCATAAGTGAGCCTTCTACCCTACTGGAACAGCATGCTAGTGCAGAGCCAAACCTTGGAGCTCTTGGAATAAGTAAAGGACTCCCGCTTCGTTCACTGAAGCTGTAAATCACACATATATTCAAGAAAGTATAATTTAATACACACTCAACATAACTTTTTCTTCAATAGACAAAAGGTGCTTTTAACCACTTTGTTATTGATTAAATGAATGGGCATAGAATAAAGGAATGAGTGGCTATTTCGGTAGCCACAAGCCACATGTGGCTGTGGAGCTGTTGACATGTAACTGTGGAACTGAATTTTAAGTTTTATTTAATTTCAAATAATTTAAATTTAAAACACTCCATGTGGCTGATATCTTCCACAGTGGGCAGTTAACTGAAAGTCTTGACCTCTTTGTTAGATAGCAGCAGTCCAAAAGGAGGTTTTTCTTGAGATGTGGCACTTTGTAGTCAATCTTTTCTTATTAAAAGACCTGTGTAAAACACCAGAAGATTAAATGTATGAAGACTGAATCAAGCTTGACTTATCTATAAAGTTATAGAATTAATTGGAATGGAGAATAAAGGGAAATTAGGGGAGATTATGTGAAGGGGATCCTTGAAGTAAATGATACAGTAGTTATCTAGCACTTTAAAATTTTTTAAACATTCTATGTTACATAACTTCCTCTCCTGTGTGTGTGTGTGTGTGTGTGTGTGTGTGTGTATGTATGTGGTTTTCAGGAATGTAACTCAATATTTATTATTGAAATAAACCCAAAAATTACAATAGAAGCAAAATTAGAAGTTAAGGTAATTTGGGAAATAATGTAATATCCTTATTGTTAAGTGTACCTGATGCGGGACTCTAAACAATAAATATGCTTGACCAAAATACCATTTCTGTATATTTCTATTTGTGATGCTTGTTCTGATTTGCTCAGAATCACTTAATCTTAGCCTGGGAAGGCAGATCTGGGCCTAATCCAGCTCGAGAACCAGACCCTGCTGGCCAGCTGTGTGGCCATGGCAACTTCCTGTTTACTTTTAAATTTCTTTGTTTTGTAACACTACATGTATATGACAGGTGAAGGCGCTGTTTTGCTGTTTATTAGTAATTTAATCTCTGAGCTCAGAGTTTATCATTAGTAAGGCAGTGTAATACCATCTACTTGATGAGTTTGTGAGTCTGAAATGTGAGAGAGGGCATGTGAAGGGCTTTATGAATACCATTGAATTGTTGTGAGGTCATTACATGAAACTTGAGGTAGACAACCTATACTAGTGCTAAGTGAGGAAAATTTAGGTACTGTTTTTCTTCGCCAATGACAAATCCTCATGAAGGCATCCAGTTGTTAAGTCCTCTTTAATATTTTAATGTAGCATGATGATTTGCATATATTTCATTTGTAAGACTACAAATATTTCTATGCTTTTCAGACTGCTATTTCTTTTGATTTTTTTCTTTTTTCTGTCTTTTATATCCTCATCTCGTACTTCCCTACTACCAGATTATATTTCTTAGTTCTACTTATTGCCCCCTTTGGGACACATATCTTTCAGAATTTACTAAATTTTTATGCTTTTGCTGGGGTAAGAAAGCAAAATTCTAACATGAGATCTGAGGAAAGCCTCTTTCTTAGACATTAAATGTTCATGTCAGCTTGAAAGATCTACTTGAAAATGTGTTTTTGGCTTCTGTGTGGGAGGGAGAATATCAGGGTTTGATGACATTTCAGGAAGTACTGAACCTATGTATTAATTTACGTATTAACATGTTTTAGAACAAGTGTATTTGGGGATGAATCTAAAAACATAAAAGCTCAAAATGTGGATTATTGACTGGTCATTTGATATCTAAAGGAAGGGAAAATCGGGGCCTTGCTTTGTACAATAAAGAACTTATAACTTGATAAACCTGCTGGTGGCCTAGTGACTGATCTTGGAGAGAACTTCTCCAAATAAAGGTGTAACGATATACACCTTTCTTTCTCCTTCTCTATCTCTCTCTTTCTTCCTCTCTCTCTTTCTTTCTTTCTCTTTTTTTTAATTTGGAGATGTCCTTTAAAGTAAGTTTTTTATCTTAAAGTCTAAGAAAAAATTTTCTGTTCGTTTATATTATAAACCCAAATTGATGCTTAATTCTTTTGGTGGTCCGGTCTGTCATGCCTCCTACTGTAATACTGAAAGCAAATCAGGCCTAATAATCCAAAAGTCATTTGTTACCAGTAAAATTTGAAATACTTTAAATAATGGAATCTATATTTTTGTAGTTGAGAATTTTTTTATTCCTTTGTTTTACCAAGTAGCGACTTAATAGATTTTGTCCCCTCTTTCTTCTTCTGCCCCACCTTTCTATTTCTCTGTCCAGGCTTCTCCCCTTCCATTATGAGAATATCACTGTGACAAACCACTTACTGAAAGTTATTGGGAAGTAAAATATTCTGCCCTCAGGATAGCACAAGTCTTGGATCTTCAAAAGGAACTCATAAGGGCTTTAACTAAGGCTCTTTATTATGTATTGTAGGTAGATAGACTAAATTTGACATATGTCATTTATAAAGCAGCTGTTTTTTTAAGAATGATTTTCTGATAAAAGCTTAAATGCTCAGCTTCTGTGATCATTTTATAAAACCAAAATTTAGAATGTGCAGTCTAATTATTTGAATAGTTTTGGTAAGGAATTTTAAATATAGTTCTTGTATCTCATACTTGATAAAATTAATGTTTAACCAGAGTTTGATTTTAGTTTAGTTTGATTTGAGCTGCTTAATAGTGTGGGCCAAGGAGGTTATTGTGGTGTTGAATGTAAATGTTGAATGTGTGAGATACATTTTTTAAACTATTTTTAAAAATTTATTCTAAAATTAACTTGAAATAATTATAGCTCTCATTGAAATCAAAGGTCCCAAGGAAAATAATTAGCTGTAGGGCATATTTATTGGGCTCATTTATTTCATTTCTGTCTATTAAAATGTACTTTAGGGGTGCCTGGGTGGCTCAGTGGGTTAAAGCCTCTGCCTTAGGCTCAGGTCATGATCCCAGGGTCCTGGGATCAAGCCCCACATTAGGCTCTCTGCTCAGCAGGGAACCTGCTTCCTCCTTCTCTCTCTCTGCCTGCCTCTCAGCTTACTTGTAATTTCTGCTTGTCAAATAAATAAATAAAATCTTTTTAAAAAAAATGTACTTTATACTGGAATAGAAATTCTAATCCTAAATTATGGGAAGGAATTCCTGGCCAGTGAGTCTAACATAAGGGAAGGAATTCCTGGCCAGTGAGTCTAACATAAGAACTCCAAAAATTTATTAGAAATTAAAGAATAATATAATGACCTTGGCAGGCATGCTATCACTTGTCCAGATAATTTTGGAAGCTCTTGGCATTTAAGTGTCTTAAATAATAGAATTGTTCTATTAAAAGGTATAGACCTACCTGAGTCAGTTTCTGAAGTAGATCCAAATTGAGGTTTTCAAAAAAATGTTTATTATTTTTACTTTGTCTTTGAGTTACTGATCAGTGAAACTTTGTTATATGACTTTTAGAAGCCTGTTTATCTATTGAAACTGAACTCTGTGGTATAGATCCTAGATTTGTTGGAAGGTAGCAATGCTCTGTTAGCATTTAGTTGTATTTTCTATTTATTGATATTGATTCAAATATGAGTGATACATATTTTATTAATTGCTATCAACTCATTTCATCCAGGTATCCTTTCAATGTATTTAAATTTGATTATTCCTAAATGATAGTGCCCTCATTGTTAAAACTGTTCTCCAGTTTTTCTTAAACTTTGTAAATCTGATACTTAAAATGTAAACATTCAAGGGATCTTTTTTATGAGTGTGAATTAACACTAGAAGAAACACACAGCTGGCAAATTGACAGTAGCATTGTTAAACAGTTCATTTCTTCTGTTCTGAGGCACCTAACATTTGGCCTAAAAGGCCATTAAAATTTTAGATTAGATTCTGTTTGTATTGTTGTAGTAAAAAGAGTATTTCCTCTGTATGCTCCTTCTGTTAAATTAAATTCTTTGTAGGAACCTCTGTAAATTGCACTCACAGATCTGACTATGATTATCTTAGCCCTCTTCTAAATGCTTCACCTAATTGCATTTTGAAAGCCCAGATATATGTCATATATATGATTTAATAATCTAATGTGCTTGGTATCATTTGTAAACACACATATAACATGCACACATATGGGGCCTAGAGTGTAAAACCTTCAGAGACAGTATTTTAAAGCCTTGTCACTGCATTTGATCTGATCATTCAATTTGTTTCCAAAGTTCTTAATAATTATTAATATGAAGTTAGTGAAGTTGCTGTATTTTACCCAGCCTGATCATTTTTGGTATTTGAACATTTCTCTTATTTCCAAGGTTTATGTTCTCATGCCTATTTTGTTGACTTTGAGCAAGTTTAGAAGGCTTATGATGGATCACCAAGTCCCATCTAGTCTGTTTGGGGACTTCATTAACTTCCCTATACTTTGTAACAAAACCAAACCAAACCAGTCTCTTCTGAGGAGGTAGGGTTTTTGTTTATTTCAGATCAATTGGAGAAATGTACATTGTTTTTAATTTTTTAAATTCTTTGGGTAATAATCCAGATTTACTAAAAAAAAAGTTGTTAAAAATAGCACAGTTAGTTCCTGTGTTTCCTTCATCCACCCAATCTCCATTCCTTCCATGGAGTTAAGAGTCTGGGTAGAGAATGAGATTATGGCTTAAGCAGATTAAATGATTTTACCTTTACATTTCTAAATGTTAAATCTGATTTCACTTAACATCTTGTGGGAATTGTCTCTTTGTTTTTTAGGGTGACGCAGACTTACGATGCAGGTGCATGTATCTATTTCTACTTTGCCTTTAACTACAGGGGAATAAGTGACCCACTGACTGTGTTTGAACAAACAGAGGTAATTTTGCATACATGAGTATACTTTTATATTCTTTTATTAATTTAAATAAACTTTCCTATTAATTTGTGAATTTTAGTTTGACTCTCTTTAATCACTCAATGGCTTACCTGGTTGGTAGTTCATAGAAATGAGAAGCGTATTTGGTGTACTGAGTTGTATACTGAATTGTGAGTTTAAAAGTAATATTCTCTAGAGATGTTAGAATTAATATTCTGTAGCCTGTGATTCTTTGGTTGTTATTTACAGGATATGAAATCTGATTAACTTAACTAGGAATCCTTGATATCACTTTGGCAATTCATCCATTTGCTTATGGCGGCTGCACTTGAAGTCAGCAGCCCTGATGTTCTTGCTTTTTGTTGCTGTAATATCCTCATTCTAGTTTTAAAATTTTCGGTTTGTTATAGCTATACATAGGCCACTGAGGTTCATTTACTGCTAGTTTCTGTTAACATGCCTTCAGTGGCCTTAAGATTCCAATTGTCATTACAAGTATGCCTAGAGTTGAGACAGACTAGACTACGGAGGAACTGGGAAGAGATTGAGGTTTGTTAAAACCTTAGGTGTGCTCCCGTTTAAACTAGTGTTTAAAACCTAGTGTCTTAGTGTTATTGCATGCCTGCCAAAGGTAGCACCATGCAGTGATTTTCAGTGCCACACTTTTAGACTCAAACCGTAGCAGGGTTTGTTTGGCTGCCTCCTGTGCCTTTTTTTTTTTTTAACAGCTTTTTTGAAGTATAATTGAAATATAGAAAACTGCATGTATTTGGAATGTACATTTTGATGAGCTTTGCATATGTTTACACCTGTGAAAATATCACGTCAATCAAAATAATGAACGTATTTATCACCCCCAAAAGTTCAAATACTTTTCCATCAGTTTAGCCTTTCAATGTTTTGGTTACCTTCTGACTACTCAAAGGCCCTGTCCCTGTAGTACTGTACTGCAAGAGTGAAATTATTCCTTTTTCCTGATCCAAACTGCAGTTCTCTAAGCTCTACTAATTTCAAATAGTTATTGCCTTATTTAAAATTATTTGTTTAATTAATGTAATAATTTATTAAATTTAAAATAGTTATTTAAAATAATTTGTTAGAAGGTATAATGCTAGCATTTTTTTGGATTAATTTGAGAAACCCTAAATCCTCAGTGATGAGGGTTTATATAAGTTGCTTTGCAATGAGATATGGTCCATCTGTCCTGCCTGGGCCCTCTTCTACCCTGGCCTAATTCCTGATAGTTATACACACCTGAGTAATTCTGAGTTCTAGGCACTGTAGCTATTTCATCTCATGGCTGGTATATACTCATGAATTGAATGTAATTCTACTTCTGTTCCTTTTTTCCACTCTGCACTTCAGTCATTCTCTATTTTCCTTTAAGTGTTTATTTTTCTAACCTTAATGCTCTATAAGGAGATTAATCAGGGTCAAACATGTTAGGAGGAGAAAATAAGGGGGTTTTTTTGCACTTAAATAGGTCTGACCATAATTTGTCCCAGGAATTGACCTATGAAATGTTCTGGGTGTGATGCATAAACAATGAATCTTGGAACACTGAAAAAATAAAATTAAAAAAAAAAAAAAAAAGTAATGTTCTTCATAAGGGCTTTTCTGGTTGATCTCTGGTAGCTTTGCAAGTGATTTTGAGTCTGATGCCCACCTTATGATATTTGGTGAGCAGTTTAACCATCTAAGCCTTATTTCCTTTGTCTGTGAAATACGGATAGTTGTAATTATCCCATAAGGCTGTAGTGGAAAATAAATGAGTTGCTGCAGGTAAATTGCTTACTTTTGTAGACATAAAATAAGCAGTTAAATGTTAAAATAAGCAGTTAAAATAAATGTGGGTTAGTAACATTTGTTGGTATAGTGAGATGTCTACTTCAGAGTAGGACTGGAATGTCTTCACAAAACTTTTTATTATTATTAACAATGAGGTGCTCCTGAATTGATCATTTTTCTTCTTCTTGTTTTCTAGAATCTTGAAGTGACTGTTGTAGACATTGTGACCATTCACTGGGAAAAAAAAAAAAAAAAAAAACCAGGGGGGAAAAAAAAAGCTAGGCTGCATATTTTAATTGTTTCTATTTAATTGTTTAATATTTAATTGTTTAATTGGGTTAAATGTAGGTAACCCAAGAGAAAGAAAAATTAGGCTTCCAGTTTGTTATTTAACCCAGGAAGTATGTGCCTCCTTTGGGAGCTGGGTTTTACTCTTTCCCTGCAAAGTGAAACCTAAATAGCAACTGTTTGTTGTGTTGTTTCCAAATACAGGCAGCTGCTAGAGAAGAAATCCTTGCTAATGGAGGGAGCCTGTCGCATCACCATGGAGGTAGAATTTCTAATATTCCTACTGTTAAAAATAATTGGTTTGATAAAGTGCTGGGGAGAGCCACAACAGTATGTAATTTGAGGGCACCTGATATTTCTTGAGAATTTGTATGTCTGTCATTGAGGTAGCCTAGAGTTGTGGTGGTAATCCAGAGACAAAATATTAAACATTACTGTTCTTCTTTTAAAGTATAAAATCCTTTTTCTCTAATTTAGACATAAATTAATTACTTGGCCATGCTTTAGATGTTAAAACAGAAATGAGTCAACATTTTAATTTCTGCATCATAGATATTTATTGTTTTCTGAGCTCTTACATGTAAATCAGTTTGACTTTCGGATTGCTTTTTTACTTCCTGACAAGGTTTTTAACATGTTGTCAGTATCAGGTAACAAAATAAATACTGGTCAGATCATGTTACAATAAAACTTCAGTAATTTATTTCCATTTTCAGGTTCTAGGCCCATAGGTCTTTATTTGTTAAAGATTCCCAAGTTTGATGAAATGATTTATTTTTAGAAATTATTGACTTGAACTTGAATGTAGCTAGGTTTGATTATGTATTTATTAAGATTCTGCCTCATTTAAATAGAAATCTTATTTTTATTGTATTTCTCATATTTTTGTTTTCTGTGTGCTCAAAAATTATAGCTGCATAGAAAAAACTCTAAACTACCTGGTTTCCTCAAGTGCTTAGAAAAAGAAACTAGGTAAGCCTAAATACAAAGTATATTTCATATGTGCTGGTAAAATGAAGATGCTTTCCCTTTGCCAGCTTGCCCTCTTCTAAACTTTTAAATATTGGAGTGTCCTCCAGGACTCCTCACTGAGCCAGTTTGTTCTTCTCTGTTGACTCCGATGGTGATGACCTCAGTCCCAGGACTTAAAGATATGCTGATGATTCTCAGCTACCTGGAAGCATCACCACCAGGGCATTCTAGTTCAAATTACTTTCTTTCTGCAGAGACTCCTGCAGTAGCATGTTAGCTGGTCTGTCTACTGCCACTCTTGATCCCTTACTGTCATTTCTGTTGCTGCCAGAGTAATCTTTTCCCAAAATTCAGTGCTTTCTCCTCACACTAAAAATAAAATCCAAACTCCTTATCAGGACCTTCAAGGATATAAATGTTTCTGTCTCTACGTCCACATCTCTTCCTACTTTTTTACTCTAGTAACATTGGCTTTTTTGCTATTCTTCAGACATACCAGCCCCCTTTCCCCTGCAAAGGGGAAATCCCCAGATTTCCTTAAATCTTAAAAGCCTGCAAGGCTTTTGCTGTTTCTTTTCTTTTTTTTTCTGATGTTCTTCCATTCTCTTGTTTTCCCCCAGATGTTTTCATGGCTTACTTTCCCATCGTTTAGTTCTCTGATAAAAATGTCAGCTTCTTAAGGGTATCCTCCCTGTTCTTTTGTTTAGTTTCTGTGTTCCTCATTTGAATAAGTTCAGTGAGGTTACTGACTTTATCTTGTTCATCACTGTGTTTTCCAGTCCCTAAAACAGTGACTACTGGCTCTTCTGTATAGTAGATGCTCAATGAATATGTTAAGTGAGTGGCTAAGTGCCCAAGTGCTCACAGAATTTGGAGCAGTTTTGCAAATTCGCAGATAGCTCTGAGTCATTCATATTAAAATGGCTATAGTCTCATTGCTAATTTATCTTCAAATATTTAATGGTCAGGCCTTGTTTGAATATGGGGTCATGTTTAATGATGAAAAGACTCAGTTTATTCCATAATATTTCTTTTTTTTTTTTAAGATTTTATTTATTTATTTAACAGAGTGAGATCACAAGTAGGCAGAGAGGCAGGCAGAGGGAGAGGGGGAAGCAGTCTCCCCACTGAGCAGAGAGCCTGATGCGGGGGCTCCATCCGAGGACCCTGAGATCATGACCTGAGCCAAAGGCAGAGGCTTAACCCACTGAGCCACCCAGGCACCTCATTCCATAATATTTCTGAGAAAATATATTAGAGCCAGTTATTCAGTAGAAAAGTAGGGTAAAATAAGGTGCATTTCTCTACAACTGTATAACAGCAGCCATTTTAATATTCTTCCATAGATGCATTATGTACATAAGGTTCCGTTCAAACTTTGTCTTAAAGCAAATAAAAGGTTGGGAGGCTTATAAACAAGGCGAAAGAACATAGACATTGGTATCAAATCTGTATTTGACTCCTGGTTCTTGCACTTAACTAGCTGGTGACCTTAAGGAAATAACTTCTCTGAGCTGGTGTTCTCTTCTGAAATAGAATTAATAGTACCTACCTTGTATATTAATACATTTAAAATAATAACTTAAAATACAATTATTATAAGAGTTACATGTGATATGTAAAGCATCTAAGGTGCCGTGCATATAGTAGGCACTTAAAAAAAAAAAACAAAAAAAACCCAGTGGCTTAAAAAAATAGCAATAGACAACTCCAAATGGAAACTCTGGTTTATATTCTTAACTGTTGAAGAAAGGATTACAGTTTATATGAAAGAGATACATTCATACATTTAAGGTATAGGATACAACAATTGTCCTAACATATTTTCAGTTGTAACCTGCAGTTGGTCTCATTCTATAGGAAGTTCTCTTATAATCTGTATGAAAGAAATTTCCTTCACACTCTTGGCTACAAAATATGCTATACAAAAATGTCTACTCTCATAAATGCCTCCTGCTTAAAAGTTAATCATCTAATTTATAAATGTCAAATATCCTCTGCTGTTCAGTATAGTTTCATAAAACAGAAACCTTTCTAGATAAATTTGAAATTGAATAGGTTTAATTGTCCTGCTAAAACTTAACTAATGACAGAGCTTTTGAGAGATCACTTCTTTTTATGTGAAGAAAAGATTTTCCTTAATTTGCATCCTGAACTTAAAACTCAAGTTGACCTCATAGTGTCATCTTTATTTACTGACCTTCAGGCAGTGTCACGACATTCTCAGTACCATTTTTGAGTTCAAGAGTAGAAGGGCTGGTGGTTGGGAGAATATTGATGCAATTTCTCTTAGAGGGTTTGGCCTGTAATTGTGATTAATAACGGTTGCTTTCACTATCTGGAAACAGACAGGCTGATTTGTCTGCCTACAATCATGCTGTGATAAATGGAGCTATTTTAACTCTGGTTTTTTGTATCAAAGAAAACAGATGTAGTCTGGAACTGGGGGCTATAGGAAATATAAAGCCTGCTTAACTTAATCTTCATAGTGCTTGTTTTTATAACCGACGAGCTGGTCAGTTTAAAGAGTTTTTACCAGCCATGTCCTTAATTTCAATTTATGACTTAAGTTTTTACCTAATATTATACCTAAGTCCTTGTCAGGAAGTATAATTCTTTGATTAAATAAAACCAGTCTTAGTTTAAATATTGGTGTTTTTACCTAGCCAAAATTATTTCCTATTGTTCAGAGAATAACTGTGGGGCAGCTGCTCCAAGGTTTTGTTTGTTTGTTTGTGGTCTTAACAGAATCCAGTAGTATCAGAAACTTTAAAAAAGTAAAAAAGAGACGACTCAAAAGAATGAGCAAAAGATTGGCTTCAAAGCCCTTTGTTAAAACCGTAGTGTGAAATAAAAGACATACATATTGGAAAGGAAGAAATAAAATTCTTGCTATTAATAGGTGCCATAATTGTCTATGTAGACAATCCCAAAGAATCTATAAAAACAAGATATGCAGAATTTAAGAGCATACATAAAAATCAATCACGTTTCTAATATTAAGAACAAAGATAGAGAAACCAAAATTTAAAATACAATGCCATTTCCAGTTGCTTCAAAGAAAATGAAGTGAACATAAATCTAATAAAATTTGTACATACTTAGGCATAAATCTAACAAAATATATACAGGATCAGTATTCCGAGAATTATAGTACATTGATGAAAAAAATCAAAGAAGACAAATTAATGGAGAGACTGTGTTCATGGATTGGTTGAAAACTTGACGTAGTGAAGACAGCCATTTCCAGATTTACATATTTGTTCAATGTGATTCCTATAAAAATTTCAGCAAAATTTTTAGTAGGTACATTAAAGATTATTCTAAAATGTATATGGCAAGACAAAGGAACTAGATAGCCAAAACACTTAGGAAAAACAATTATGAAAAAGAAGACTAAAATCATAGGAATCTATCTACCTGATTTCAAGTCTTAATATTGTAGCTCTAGTAAAATCAGGATTGTGCTGTTGGAAGAGAGAGAGAAACATCGTCAGTAGAACAGAATAGAAAAGTCCCCCGACCCATAAGTATGTCCAGCTGATTTTGATAACAATACAGACGTAACCCAGTAGAGGAAGTATATAGTTTTTCAACAAATGGTCCTGTAGTAAGTGGACATCCATAAGCCAAAAAAAGAATCTTGACCTGAATTTCAATATCATATACCAAAATTAACTCAAAATAGTTAACAGACTTAAATATGAAACATAAAATAATAAAGCTTTTAGAAGAAAACAAGAAAAAAATCTTCAGGGTCTAGAGTTAGCCAAAGAGTTCTTAAGCTGGTCGCCAAAAGTTTAGTCCTTTAAAGGAAGAGTTGATAAATTGGATCTCATCAAAATTAAAAATGTTTGCTCTGTGGAGGACTCTGATAAGTGGATGAAAAGTTGAGCTACAGAGTGGTAGAAAAAACATGCAAACCACATGTCCAACAAAAGACCTATGTCTATCATATATAAAGAATTCTCAGGGCTCCTGGGTGGCTTAGTGGGTTAAAGCCTCTGCATTTGGCTCAGGTCATGATCCCAGGGTCCTGGGATCAAGCCCCTCATCGGGCTCTCTGCTCAGCAGGGAGCCTGCTTCCCTTCCCCTCTCTCTGCCTGCCTCTTTGCCTACTTGTGATCTCTGTCTGTCAAATAAATAAATAAAATCTTAAAAAAAAAATTCTCAGAATTCAAGAGTAAGATGCAAACAATCCAATTAGAAAGTGGGCAAAAGATACAAAGAATTTCACTAAAGAGGATATATAGGTGGTAAATAATCACATGAAAAGAGGCTCAACATCATTAGCTATTAGGAAAATGCAAATTAAAGCCATAAGGGAAATCACTATACACATATCAGAAAGCTAAAATTTAAAAATAGTGACAATATCAAATGCTGGTGAGATATGAATAAACTAGATCAATAATACATTGCTGGAAGGGATGTGAAGTGGTATAGCCACTCTATAGACACTTTGGCAATTTTTTATAAAATCAAACATGCAACTAGCATTTAACCCAACAATTATACTCTTATGTATACCAGGGGATTGTATAGCAGGGTATTAAACTCTTAGGCTCACACAAAAACTTCTGCGTGAGTATTTAGAGCAGCTTTACCCAATATATAGTCCCAAACTAGAAACAGTGTAGATGTCCTTCAGCTAGTGGTTTGGTACATCCATACCATGACAATTCCTCAGCAATATGAAGGAACCAACTATCAGTGCATGCAACAACTTGGGTAATTCTCCAGGGAATTATGATGAGTAAAAGAAAGCCAATCCCCAAAGATTACATACAATACAATTCTATTTCTATGACATTTTTGAAGTGACTGAATTACAGAAATAGAGAACAGATTAACAGTTTCTAGGGGTCGGTTGTGGGGAAGGGGTGACTGTAGAACAGAAAACACTGGTATCCTTGTCGTGATGGAATTGTTCTGTATCTTGACTATATCAATATCAGTATCCTGGTTGTGATTTTGATCTTTTGATGCCTACCAGATGAGTATAGCTTTTCCAATATTGATTATCAGATTACCATAATATGGCAGAAAGTTTTGTCCTTTAAATTAATTTTTTTTCTTTTGGTTCCTTCTTTGTGACTGGCTTTTTCTCACAAAACTAATATTTTTCCACTGAAGTAATGTTGTAAATAGAGTTCAAAACCAGCCAATTTTACCCATAATTTCACTGAACATTTAATTATTACAGCTGTATCATAGGACAAACCGATTTGAGAACTGACTGAAAATCTATTGTAAAGGTTGTATTGATCCCTGTATACAATTTCCATGTATACAATTCCAGAAGCTGCCTGTTGTAGCTTACACCCTCAGGTCTATCACCATCCTAGAATAGATGGCCTCGATACTAATATTTCTCTTTGGACCTCTAAAGAGATCCCAGCAATTTTATATCCAAGACTCTTCTAAGTAAGATGTTTGTTAGTCGGAATGTCTGTACTACTTTATTAGATTGTTAGAGAATGATTAATTTTTGTAGTTTCTTGAGATAAACAGTTAATTCTAATAGATATTTCCAAATGCTCATCAGGGACATGCAAATCAAATGAGATCCCACTCCACAGCCATCAGAATGGCTAAAATTAACACCCAAAAGATGTTGATGAGGATGCAGAGAGATGGGAACCCTCTTACACTGTTGGTGGGAATGCAAACTGGTGCAGCCACTCTGGGAAACAGTATGGAAGTTCTTCGAAAAGTTAAAAATAGGACTACCCTGTGACCCAGCAGTTGGACTACGAAGTATTTACCCAAAGGATACAAATGTTGTGATTTGAAGGGGCACATGCACTCCAGTGTTTTAGCAGCAATGTCCATAATAACCAGACTGTGGAAAGAGCCCAGATGTCCATCGACAGAGGAATGGATAAAGAAGATATAGGGTGTGTGTGTGTGTGTGTGTGTAGTGGGATACTACTCAGCCATCAAAAAAAATGAAATCTTGGGATGCCTGGGTGGCTCAGTTGGTTGGACGACTGCCTTCGGCTCAGGTCATGATCCCGGAGTCCCGGGATCGAGTCCCACATCAGGCTCCCAGCTCCATGGGGAGTCTGCTTCGCTCTCTGACCTTCTCCTCGCTCATGCTCTCTCTCACTGTCTCTCTCTCAAATAAATAAATAAAATCTTTAAAAAAAAAAAAATGAAATCTTACCATTTGCAGTGAAGCTGATGGAACTAGAGGACATTATGCTAAGCAAAATAAGCAGTCAGAGAAAGACTTATCATATGACTTCACTTACCTGTGGAATTTAAGAAAAAAAAACATATGAATGTAGAGGAAGGGAAGGAAAAATAAATTAGGATAAAATCAGAGAAGATAAACCATAAGGGACTCTTAACTACAGGAAACAAACTGACCGTTGCTGGAGGGGAGGTTGGTGGGGGATGGGGTGACTGGGTGATGGGCATTAAGGAGGGCACGTGATGTAATGAGTACTGATTGTTATATGCAACTGATGAATCACTAAACTCAACCTCTGAAATTAATAATACACTATATGTTAGTTAATAGATTTTAAATTTAAAAAATGTATAACAAAAAAAACATATAGATATTTTCAGATGTGAATCTATTAAAAGTGATGTTAGTTGAAATTTTTTTAAAGTGTTGTTATGTATTGTCTAATATGAAACCCACTAAGCTACGTTGGGCTATTTAAATTTAAATCAATTAAAATTAGGGGCACCTGGGTGGCTAAGTCCATTAAGCAGCCACCTCTTGATTTTTGGCTCAAGTTAAGATCTCATGGTTGTGAGATTGAGCCTCTGTCAGGCTCTGCAAGGGGCATGGAGCCTGCTTAAGATTCTCTTTCTTCCTCTGCCCCTGCCTTACCTCTCTGCCTTTAAAAAAAAATTAATTAAGAGTAAAAATGCACGGGGTGTCTGCATGGCTCAATCAGTTGAGTGTCTGCCTTCAGCTTAGGTCGTGATCCTGGCGTCCTGGGATTGAGCCCTGAGTGAGGCTGCTTGCTCAGCTGCCTCTCCCTCTGCTTCTCCCTGCTGCTTGTGTTCTCTCAAATAATTTTAAAAATCTTTTTAAAAAATTAAATTAAATTAAAAATTCATTTTCTCACTTGCACTAGCTATACTTCAAATGCTCATACCCACATGTGGGTAGGAGCAACGATGCCGAATAGTGCAGATAAAGAACATTGTATCATCATAAGAGAATTGTATCAGATAGTGCTGTTAAGCTTTATTTCATGTATATATATATTCATGCATTGGGTAGGAAAATGGCACAAAAAATGACTTACAGGTTTTTTTTCAATAGATATTCACGATTTTAGGAGTTAACTTTTTTTTTAAAATATAAACATATATTTTTATCCCCAGGTTTACACACTTCACAGCACTCACCATAGCACATACCCTCCCCAATGTCCATAACCCCACCCCCCTCTCTCAAGCCCCCTCCCCCCAGCAACCCTCAGTTTGTTCTGTGAAATTAAGAGTCACTTATGGTTTGACTCCCTCCCAATCCCATCTTGTTTCATTTATTCTTCTCCTACCCCCTTAACCCCCCATGTTGCATCTCCGCTTCCTCATATCAGGGAGATCATATGATAGCTGTCTTTCTCCGATTGACTTATTTCACTAAGTATGATACTCTCTAGTTCCATCCACGTCGTCACAAATGGCAAGATTTCATTTCTTTTGATGGCTGCATAGTACTCCATTGTGTATATATATCACATCTTTATCCATTCAGCTGTTGACATCTAGGTTCTTTCCATAGTTTGGCTATTGTAGACATTGCTGCTATAAACATTCGGGTGCCCGTGCCCCTTTGGATCACTACAGTAGTGCATTGCTAGGTCATAGGGTAGTTCTATTTTCAACTTTTTGAGAAATCTCCATGCTGTTTTCCAGAGGGGTTGCACCAGCTTGCATTCCCACCAACAGTGTAGGAGGGGTCCCCTTTCTCCCATCCTCACCAGCATCTGTCATTTCCTGACTTGTTAATTTTAGCCATTCTGATTGGTGTGAGGTGGTATCTCATTATGGTTTTGATTTGTATTTCCCTGATGCCGAGTGATATGGAGCACTTTTTCACGTGTCTGTTGGTCATCTGGATGTCTTCTTTGCAGAAATGTCTGTTCATGTCTTCTGCCCATTTCTTGATTGGATTATTTGTTCTTTGGGTGTTGAGTTTGCTAAGTTCTTTATAGATTTTGGACACTAGTCCTTTATCTGATATGTCGTTTGCAGATATCTTCTCCCATTCTTTCAGTTGCCTCTTGGTTTTGTTAACTGTTTCCTTTGCTGTGCAAAAGCTTTTGATCTTGATGAAATCCCAATAGTTCATTTTTGCCCTTGCTTCCCTTGCCTTTGGCGATATTCCTAGGAAGACGTTGCTGCGGCTGAGGTTGAAGAGGTTGCTGCCTGTGTTCTCCTCAAGGATTTTGATGGATTCCTTTCTCACATTGAGGTCCTTCATCCATTTTGAGTCTATTTTCGTGTGTGGTGTAAAGAAATGGTCCAATTTCATTTTTCTGCATGTGGCTGTCCAGTTTTCCCAACACTGTTTATTAAAGAGGCTGTCTTTTTTTCATTGGACATTCTTTCCTGCTTTGTCAAAGATTAGCTGACCATAGAGTTGAGGGTCTATTTCTGGGCTCTCTATTTTGTTCCATTGATCTGTGGGTCTGTTTTTGTGCCAGTACCATGCTGTCTTGATGATGACAGCTTTGTAATAGAGCTTGAAGTCCAGAATTGTAATGCCACCAACTTTGGCTTTCTTTTTCAATATTCCTTTGGCTATTCAAGGTCTTTTCTGGTTCCATATAAATTTTAGGATTATTTGTTCCATTTATTTGAAAAAAATGGATGGTATTTTGATAAGAATTGCATTAAACGTGTAGATTGCTTTAGGTAGCATAGACATTTTCACAATATTTGTTTTTCCAATCCAGGAGCATGGAACATTTTTCCATTTCTTTGTGTCTTCCTCAATTTCTTTCATGAGTACTTTATAGTTTTCTGAGTATAGATTCTGGGCCTCTTTGGTTAGGTTTATTCCTAGGTATCTTGTAGTTTTGGGTGCAATTATAAATGGGATTGACTCCTTAATTTCTCTTTCTTCTGTCTTGTTGGTGATGAGAAATGCAACTGACTTCTGTGCATTGATTTTATATCCTGACACTTTACTGAATTCCTATACAAGTTCTAGCAGTTTTGGGAGTGGAGTCTTTTGGGATTTCCACATATAGTATCATATCATCTGCAAAGAGTGATAGTTTGACTTCGTCTTTGCCAATTTGGATGCCTTTAATTTCTTTTTGTTGTCTGATTGCTGAGGCTAGGACTTCTAGTACTATGTTGAACAGCAGTGGTGATAACGGACATCCTTGCCATGTTCCTGACCTTGAGGAAAAGCTTTCAGTTTTTCTCCATTGAGAATGATATTTGTGGTGGGTTTTTCATAGATGGCTTTGATAATATTGAGGTATGTGCCCTCTATCCCTACACTTTGAAGAGTTTTGATCAGGAAGGGATGTTGTATTTTGTCAAATGCTTTTTCAGCATCTATTGAGAGTATCATATGGTCCTTGTTCTTTCTTTTATTAATGTGTTGTATCACATTGATTGATTTGCACATGTTGAATCAACCTTGCAGCCCTGGAATAAATCCCACTTGGTTGTGAATAATCCTTTTAATGTACTGTTGAATCCTATTGGCTAGTATTTTGGTGAGAATTTTCTCATCTGTGTTCATCAAGGATATTGGTCTGTAGTTCTCTTTTTTGATGGGATCCTTGTCTGGTTTTGGGATCAAGGTGATGCTGGCCTCATAAAATGAGTTTGGAAGTTTTTCTTCTATTTCTATTTTTTAGAACAGTTTCAGGAGAATAGGAATTAGCTCTTCTTTAAATGTTTGGTAGAATTCCCCTGGGAGGCCGTCTGACCCTGGGCTTTTGTTTGTTTGGAGATTTTTTGATGACTGTTTCAATCTCCTTACGGGTTATGGGTCTGTTTAGGTTTTCTGTTTCCTCCTGGTTCAGTTTTGGTAGTTTATATGTCTCTAGGAGTGCATCCATTTCTTCCAGATTGTCAAATTTGTTGGCGTAGAGTTGCTCATAGTATGTTCTTATAATTGTTTGTATTTCTTTGGTGTTAGTTGTGATCTCTCCTCTTTCACTCATGATTTTATTTATTTGGGTCCTTTCTCTTTTCTTTTTGATAACTCTGGCCAGGGGTTTTTCAATCTTATTAATTATTTCAATGAACCAGCTCCTAGTTTCATTGATTTGTTCTATTGGTTTTTTTTGGTTTCTATTTCATTGATTTCTGCTCTGATCTTTAAGATTTCTCTTCTCTTGCTGGGTTTTGGCTTTCTTTCTTGTTCTTTCTCCATCTCCTTTAGGTGTAGGGTTAGGTTGTGTACTTGAGACCTTTCTTGTTTCTTGAGAAAGGCTTGTATCGCTATATATTTTCCTCTCAGGACTGCCTTTGCTGTGTCCCACAGATTTTGAACCGTTGTGTTTTCATTATCATTTGTTTCCATGAATTTTTTCAATTCTTCTTTAATTTCTTGGTTGACCCATTCATTCTTTAAAAGGATGCTGTTTAGTCCCCCTGTTTTGGGTTCTTTCCAGATTTCCTCTTGTGATTGAGTTCTAGCTTCAGAGCATTGTGGTCTGAAAATATGCAGGGAATGATCCCAATCTTTTGATACCGGTTGAGACCTGATTTAGGACCCAGGATGTGATCTATTCTGGAGAATGTTCCATGTGCACCAGAGAAGAATGTGTATTCTCTTGCTTTGGGATGAAATGTTCTGAATATATTTGTGATGTCCATCTGGTCCAGTGTGTATTTTAAACCTTTTATTTCCTTGTTGATCTTTTTGCTTGGATGATCTGCCCATTTCAGTGAGGGGAGTGTTAAAGTCCCCTACTATTATTGTATTATTGTTGATGTGTTTCTTTGATTTTTAATTGGTTTATATAGTTGGCTGCTGCCACGTTGGGGACATAGATATTTAAAATTGTTAGATCTCCTTTGAGTATGATATAGTGACCTTCCTCATCTCTTATTAGCGTCTTTGGCTTAAAATCTAATTGATTTGATATAAGGATTGCCACCCCTGCTTTCTTCTGATGTCCATTAGCATGGTAAATTGTTTTCCACCCCCTCACTTTAAATCTGGAGGTGTCTTCGGGTCTAAATGAGTTTCTTGTAGGCAACATATAGATGGCTTTTGTTTTTTTATCCATTCTGATACTCTGTGTCTTTTGATTGGGGCTTTTAGCCCATTAACATTCAGGGTAACTATTGAGAGATATGAATTTAGTGCCATTGTATTGCCTGTAAGGTGACTATTACTGTATATTGTCTCTGTTCCTTTCTGATCTACTACTTTTAGGCTTTCTTTTTGCTTAGAGGACCCCTTTCGGTATTTCCTGTGGAGCTGGTTTGGTGTTCACAAATTCTTTCAGTTTTTGTTTGTCCTGGAAGCTTTTTATCTCTCCTTCTATTTTCAATGATAGCCTAGCTGGATATAGTATTCTTAGCTGCATGTTGTTCTCTTTTAGTGCTCTGAATATATCATGCCAGCTCTTTCTGGCCTGCCAGGTCTCTGTGGATAACTGCTGCCAATCTAATATTTTTACCATTGTATGTTACAGACTTCTTTTCCTGGACTGCTTTCAGGATTTTCTCTTTGTCACTGAGCCTTATAAATTTTATTATTAGGTGACGGGGTGAGGACCTATCCTTGTTGATTTTGAGGGGGGTTCTCTGCACCTCCTGGATTTTGATGCTTGTTCCCTTTGCCATATTAGGTTAATTCTCTACAATAATTCTCTCTGATAGACCTTCTGCTCCCCTCTCTCTTTCTTCTTCTTCTGGAATCCCAGTTATTCTAATGTTGTTTCGTTTTATGGTGTCACTTATCTCTTGAATTCTCCCCTCGTGGTCCATTAGCTGTTTGTCCCTCTTTTGCTCAGCTTCTTTATTCTCTGTCATTTGGTCTTCTATTTCGCTAATTCTTTCTTCTGCCTCATTTATCCTAGCAGTGAGACCCTCCATTTTTTATTGTACCTCATTAATAGCTTTTTTGATTTCAACTTGGTTAGATTTTAGTTCTTATATTTCTCCAGAAAGGGCTTTTATATCTCCCGAGAGAGTTTCTCTAATGTCTTCCATGCCTTTTTCGAGCCCGGCTAGAACCCTGAAAATCGTCTTTCTGAACTCTAGATCTGACATATTACCAATGTCTGTATTAATTAGGTTCCTAGCCTTCGGTACTGCCTCTTGTTCTTTTTTTTTTGTGGTGAATTTTTCCGTCTTGTCATTTTGTCCAGATAAGAGTATATGAAGGAGCAAGTAGAATACTAAAAGGGTGACAAAGACCCCAGGAAAATATACTTTAACCAAATCAGAAGAGATCCCAAATCATGGTGGGGAGAAAGGGGATAAAAAGAGGTTCAGGAAAAAAAAAAAAGAGAGAGAGAGAGAGAGAGAGAAACAATTAAAAAAAGAAAACAATGAAAAAATATAAAAAAGAGAAAATGTATATATATTAGATAAACTAGTTTAAAAACATTAAAAAAGAAAAGGGTAAAAGTTAAAAAAATTTAGCACAAGAAGAAAAAAACTTGAAAAAAAAATTAAATTAACTGCAAGACTAAAGAATCATGGGGAGAAAGTCATGAGTTCTGTGCTTTGCTTTCTCCTCCTCTGGAATTCTGCTGCTCTTCTTGGTATTGAACCTGCACTCCTTGGTAGGTGAACTTGGTCCTGGTTGGATTTCTTATTGATCTTCTGGGGGAGGGGCCTGTTGTAGTGATTTGCATGTGTCTTTGCCCCAGGCGGAATTGCACCGCCCTTACCGGGGGCCCGGCTGAGTAATCAGCTCGGGTTCACTTTTGGGAGCTTTTGTTCCCTGAACACTTTCTGTAGAGTTCCGGAAGATGGGAATGAAAAATGGCGGCCTCCCAGTTTCCAGCCTGGAGGAGCCAAGAGCTCGTGGCCCCACTCCTCAGTGCGCCCTCAGAGAATAGCGCGCAATTGCTCCTGTCTCCCTGGCCTCTGACCACAGTCCGAGCTTACCGAGCCTGCGACTGGTTCAAGGTAACCCCGAGCTGAGAGCTCACACCCTGGCTCTGTCTCTGTGGCTGGCTTCCCCGTTCTAATACCCGCAAGCTCTGCGACACTCAGATACCCCGATCCTTCTGTGACCCTGCGGGACCTGAAGCCACACTGACCCCGTGTGGGGGGTCTGTGGTTTAGCCTCTGGAGCGATGTCCCTCAGCGGAACAGACTTTTAAAAGTCCTGATTTAATGCTCCATTGCTCCACTGCTTGGCCGGGAGCCGGCCCCTCCCCCCATGGTCTATCTTCCCGTCGCTTTGGATTCACTTCTCCGCCAGTCCTACCTTTCAGAAAGTGGTTGATTTTCTGTTTCTAGAATTGCTGTTCTTCTTCTCTTCGATCTCCCGTTGGATTTGTAGGTGTTTGCAATCTTTAGATAAGCTATCTAAAGCCTGCTACTTCTCTGCCTTCTTGACTCCTCTCCAGGAGTTAACTTTTATGAAATAAAGTAACATTTGTCTGGGCGCCTTGGTGCCTCAGTGGATTAAAGCATCTGCCTTCAGCTCAGGTCATGATCTCAGGGTCCTGGGATCGAGCCCCACATTGGACTCTCTGCTCAGCGGTGAGCCTGCTTCCTCCTCTCTCTCTGCCTGACTCTCTGCCTACTTGTGATCTCTCTCTGTGAAATAAGTAAATAAAAATCTTTAAATAAATAAATAAAAAGGTAGGTAGATAGATAAAATAAAATAAAGTAGCATTTGTCATCAGTGGTTGATGTTCTAAAATGTAACTTCCGTTTATCCTTTCTCCAGAATTTCAGTTTGGTCAGTAGCCTCAAATTCATAGTAAGTTCACCTTAATCCAGTTGATTGTCACAGTGAGAGTTTGTTACCCTTATGGAAACTGTTTGGGCTTCTAAGAGAGCCCCTTGGAAGCACATAGTCCAGGATTTCTTCATTTTGGCACTGCAGATAGTGCTTTGTTGTGGAGACTGTTAAGGGCGTTTAAGATGTTTAGCAGCATCCCTGGCCTCTGTCCATTAGATGCTGGTAACATCATCCCAGATAGGACAACCAAAAATGTCTCTTGAAGGGCAGAATTGCCTCCATTGAGAACCACTGATAGAGTCCAAAGAGTTCTAGCGATTTGAAGGAAAGAGCTTTAGGTTCTTTGATTGAACTCTTGTTTTAGCTACTATAAAATAAATAGCTCTGCTTATATCCAAGAAATAACGCCAGAATATAGGAAGTACAAGGCAAATAGAAGCAAAGGAAATTAAGGAAACTCAGATAGCTTTCCCTAGATACTTGAATTTCTGCTCCTAATCTAACAGACTTACAGATAACTGTGGTTCAATATTTATTTTTTATGACTACTAACATTGTATTCTGTGTGACATATACTGTTCTACCACAGAGCCACAAAAATGAATAAAACATGGCCCTAGTCTTCAAAGAGCATATGAAATTTTCTATTTTTTTTCTGCCCTTATGTATTTCATGTTATTTCACCTGTTCACATGCTTTTTACTCCATTGTATAGGTATTAATTGACAACTTGGGTTTGAATTTCAAGTGTGTCAAGCCCTCTGTGGGGGAAGTCTAACAGAATTATCACTTGTTTATATTCTGAAGACAGATCTCCTGTGATCTGTTATTGGCCGTAGAAATTCAGACTTTTATTCTATTTCATAATCTCTAAAAACCTATTCAAGGATCAGTAAGATCTTCGAGCTATTGTGTGAACTGCACAGATGAAATCTGAGCATGAAAAAAATTGACATTTTAAATATTTAATGAAAGAAAAATCCTATTAGGTTTTAATTGCTTTATTAAAGCCTGTTATATCCATGTGTTTGTCATCTCAATATCGGAAATTTCTTTAGTAGAAAATAAGTCGAATATCTGAAAAAGAAATGGAAACATGACTTGAGTATCCACAAAGCACTAAACTAAACTCTTGGATAGGCCTAGTCCCATTTCATGTGCCTTTAAAGTCTGGATGTTAGCATCCCTCAGTTGGAGATCTTTTGGCTAACATTCAGCATGTACCTCTACCGGAACCAAACACATACAAAAATGTGCTGTGTAGCACGAATGCTTGGACAAGTGCATCCTCTTTCCATGTTGAGACCCTTGCTCTGAAGAAGCATCTTCGCAGTCATATAACCTCAGAGTGGAGGTTGTCCATGTTCTCTCTTCTTACCAGTACCTAATAAGTTTCATGGGGCCAGAACCACAAATGGTGTGAGGTTGTTGGGCTGATTCCAGCACTGATATTCCAGCACTGATTCCTTACATAATCCACCAGTAGTTTGGTTGGATTAATTAAAACTTGAAATACAAAGTTAATGCTCAGATCACTCATAACAAGCACCTGAGTCGAAATTTTCTCTTTAACATCTGACCTATAGAGTAGTGCTAAAGTGATATGCAGGATGCTCAAACTAGAACTTTCAAAATATAGTTGTTATGTAGTAATGGTTAGGTGCTTTTAGCTGTGGCTAAGTTCTACTTCTGAGCTTTAGCTTTGGTAATCTTCTAAATGTATAGTCTGTTTCATAATCTGTTTTTTAAATAAGCATGTAATCTTTGCAATCCTATAATCAGATTCATAATTCAAAAAGTTTTTAATTTAACTAAAAAGAACTCTGGACAGCAGACCCCAGATTTGTCCCCCCCCCTTTTTTTTTTAAAGATTTATCCTTTTTTAAAACAGGACTATTTGGGATGGGGTACCTGGGTGGCTCAGTGGGGTAAGCCTCTGCCTTTGGCTCAGGTCATGATCTCAGGGTCCTGGGATCGAGCCCCACATCAGGCTCTCTGCTCAGCAGGGAGCCTGCCCCCCCCCCCCGCCTGCCTCTCTGCCTACTTGTGATCTCTCTCTCTATCAAATAAATAAAATCTTAGGAAAAAACAGACAGGACTATTTGGTAGCTTCTGCAAAGCCTTCAGTCCCTTAGACCACAAAGAGTAGTTTCAGATAATTTTTGGTGACTAGGCTGGCTACCATGTAGATTTTTCATTTTTCACACCCGGCACTTCCGTATTCCCCATACATGTTTGGTCAATCATACCACAACATTCTTTCTTGGAGCTTAAGCATCCAGAAGGGATTGTTGAACTTGTGATTTCAAATACTGTCCCCAAAGGCTTCCATTTCCTCTGTTCCAAAAGTAATTTTTTTTTTAAGATTTTATTTATTTATTTGACAGAGAGAGATCACAGGTAGGTTGAGAGGCAGGCAGAGAGAGAGAGAGAGAGAGAGAAGCAGGCTCCCCGCCGAGCAGAGAGCCCGATGTGGGACTCGATCCCAGGACCCTGAGATCATGACCTGAGCCGAAGGCAGCGGCTTAACCCACTGAGCCACCCAGGCGCCCCCCAAAAGTAATTTTTTAAAAATATACTGTATATTGTGGAGGAACATAAAAAACTTGTCTTATCCAATCTGTATACACATAATTAGATATTAAGTTGTAAAAAGGTGAATTCCACTTTAATTTGAGTGGAAAAAGAATTTTCCTCTTCGTTTTGATAACGTTCAGCATTTAGCTGGTCTGTATTTTTTGTATCTTTTTTTTTTTTAAGATTTTATTTTTTTGAGAGGGAGAGAGAGAATGACCAGGGGGAGGGGTAGAGGGAGAGGGACAAGCGGACTTCCCACTGAGTATAGGAGGCCAATGTGGGGCTGGGTCCCAGGACCCTGAGATTATGACCTGAGCTGAAGGCAGATGCTTAACCGACTGAACCACCCAGGCACCCAAATTTTTGCATTTTTAAAAAGATATCTAAGGCTCTTAAATACCTGGCTTTAGACTTTGGGCATCAATAGGATAATTGTGAGTTGTGGAGTACAAGCTCTAGTCTTAGCTCTTAGACTAGGTTTATACTTCTGGAAAGTCAGAAGTCAAATACACATAGTTGAGTCAGTAGTCATGAATAACCCAGGTTCAGAAAGAAGCATAAACTTCATGTGGTAAGAATGTACATAAATGTCTTGTCATGAATAACGTGTGAATACACACAAGGAATGCTGAAATAGTCTTCGGCTGCCTGTTATTTGCTATTCTTATCCATTCTCCCTTCCTCCAATATGGCATGCTACATAAAGAACAGAGTGTCGTTTCCTCCATTTCTGAAATGAGCTCTGCAAATGTTTAAGCACACATGTATTTGTGTACTTGTGTGTTAAACGTATCCAGACCAGTACAGTCAACTAATTTCTAAATGACTAAATGCAGTGCAGGTAAGGATTGTACAAAGGACATTATTAGTGTTGTTGTTTAGCTCTAGAATAAAAGTCTTCTACTTTGAAGTGTAATCTCTCTTTGAGATTATGGCCTTTGGGTTTTGTTTTTGGGTTTTTTTTTTAGATTTTTATTTATTTATTTGACAGACAGATCACAAGTAGGCAGAGAGGCAGGCAGACAGAGAGAGAGAGGAGGAAGCAGGCTCCCCACTGAGCAGAGAGCCCAATGTGGGGCTTGATCCCAGGACCCTGAGATCATGACCTGAGCTGAAGGCAGAGGCTTCAACCCACTGAGCCACCCAGGCACCCCTGGTCTTTGGTATTTTGGTGTTATTTTCACTTATTGATTCATCTGTGAAAACTACCAAATGTTATTTGGTAGCATTTTATGAAGACTATTTCTATTAATCATCTTAAAGTCTTAGAAGGCTGATTGTCTGTACACTTATCCTACAGTATAGCTGACCTAATTGTAAGCAAAACTAAAAAGATTCCTGGTCACTTTAATTTTTATAGGCCATGATTTCTGACCTTAGATCAAATTCTATTATCACTGATGGAAGAAGCTCAGAGACCTCTGCCATCAAGGGGTTAAATTCTTTCATTAAATATGTTTATGAGGGACCACAGCCATTTTGCCTCTACTGCTTTTTTTCTTTTTCCTTTTTTTTTTTTTACTTTCTAGTTCACTAATCAAATGTATGTTAGATTGATTATTGTAAAAGTATAAACCATAGAAAATTTGACAAGATAGATGTGTAAATTATCCTTCTGACAGAACTAATGATGCACTCCAAGCACCTTCTGTTTTCCAGCGCTTGGTGAGCAACTTCATTAAATATGCAATGGCTGTTGGGTGGCTTCTCAGAGGATGGTTCAACTCCTTGTGGAATTGCATTATTATTAGAGGTGTAAAACCAGGCAGACAAGCTAGCTGTTGGGCATCCTGCTGAGGTTCTAATGTGCTCCATCTTGTTGGAGCAGTTGTTTGCAGTCTTTTCAGGACAATTACATCCATAACCACAGGACACATTCAGTGAAACTATATTACAGATAACGGAGACTAACATTGACTGCTCTTCACCCCTCTCCCTTGAGCTGCCTCCATGCGGGTAGCTTATAATAATGTGACTTCTATCACTTACAAAGTAGTTGTGTTTGTTTGTTTTTTTTAAATCCCTTGGAGCAAATCGGAAAATAACTGATTTGTAACTTTTTTGAGTGCTTAAAATCATAGGCTGTTTGAGTTTAAAGACTTCATAGATTCTAATCCCTTTGAAGATGACAAAACCAAGGCTAAAGCATTGTAGTCAGTTGTCCTTTTGGGAGCTAGTAGGAGGACGTGGTAGAACGTCTTTTGGGTGGTAGAGATTGCATGAATAAGAATCTGTTTTGTTTGGCTTCTGGTTTTAGAGTTCTTTTAAACAGTTTTTTTCTTTTTGAATTTAAGATTTTTTTCCCTGCTCTATCTCATTTTCCCCCATCTTAATTCCAGCAAACTTTTTTATTTCTGGAAGTCACGCAGAAATACTTTGCTTTCTGAGCATGTATCGTGCTATAATTTTAATGACAATTTGATAGTTTCCTGGAGAACTGGACACAAAGATGGTTTCAGTTGAGCCTAAAATGGTATTTAAGGTTCCAAATGGCAGATGCTACAGTGTATCACTGCAGCCTGATAAATGAGATTGCATTTTAGAATGACAGGCTGAATACTTTAATGAAAGAAGGTTTCCATTTCAGTTGGCCAATTAAATCACTGTTGATGACTTCGGATCATTAATGAACATTTGTGGAAAATGACCATTTGAATTCAATTATTTCAATAATATGTTTGAAAAGTACTAACTGCAAATAAGCCTATCTGTAAATTAAAAGATTTATCCATTTTGCCACAGATAAATTAGCATATTGCTTTGCTTTTCTTAATGCCAAAGCAAGTTAACATTTCAAAATTTTTTTTACATATCCTTTCTTATAAAAGTTCTACTTAGAAAAGTTTGTTTTTTCATTGGGTGCCCTCAAAAAGATAATTTATGCTGTGGATCATCATATTACTTCATTATTCCTAAATTAGCAAGAGCTGGAAACAGAAAAGGGGAACATTATACAATATATAAAAGTAGAAGATTAAGTTTTAAATGGAGTAGGTATTTATTTAGTGCCAAAAAAAAAAAAATCTTTAATTTTGGAAAAACAATAGGAAGAAAATAACCATTATTAGGGAACATGTAAATTTATTTAAAAGCAATATGAAAATAAAATGCAAGTGAAAGTTTCATAACCACAATTTTTTCTTAAACCCATTACAGGTTCAGATTTCCTTAATTATTTTAAGCTTTACAATATTTTATGGATGTATATATCCTGCCATTTTTGCTATAATATTCCCAATAAATTCATCTGGAGATGATGTTTTTCTTTAGTTAAGTTAATTTTCTCTGAAACTTTGGCGTGTTTTGGTAGTTAAGACAGGAGGTGGGTTCTTTTGAAATGCATGTTTTTCTCATTTTATTATTTGTTAAGTGGGTCCTGATCTCAGCCCAGGCTTCCTTCATCTCCGTTTCACAGTTTACAGAGAAAGGAGACACTGTGGAGCTCAGGCTTCCCCTGGGAATACATTGGGCTTAATGAGCTTGATAGTCTGGTGGGCTCAATAAATCAAATAAAGCAAAACATTTCTCATTTTTGAATAAAAGCATTTATCACACAGTGTTTGTTCACTCATGGTCACAAGATTGATTGGTTCTCAGCATCATAGTGTATACTGAAGCATTTTTTATTTTGTTTTTCTAGTGGGCAAGTTACGGAAGCAGTGGCTAAAGGAAAGTATCTCTGATGTTGGCTTTGGGATGCTGAAGTCTGTCAAGGAGTATGTGGACCCCAATAACATCTTTGGAAACAAAAACCTTTTATAAATCCATTACTGTTGTTACAAAAAAAAGTTACTTTTTCTTTTTTTTTTTTTTTTTAAGTCTTCAACTATGGTTATACCAGTAATCAAATATATCATGGACTGTATTTCAGCAAAGTTTGTTTGTTGGTTGAAAATAAGTTGTTAATCATTCTGTATTTGTTTTGTTTCTAAATCTATGGATTGACAGATGGTATTCCTAAATCTCTCTCCTTGTAGGTGCATCAGTTGATCGCCAACTGGTTGTCATTTCAAATTTTAGTCAGGCAGCACAAGGCTGCTAGCTGTTATTTCAAAGGAAGATGCTGCCAGCTGCTCTGTATTGATGCCTCCCCTTGGGAACAAAGGCAGATTTTGGTGTCATCCACGGCTTATCCAGCCTCTTTTTTAAAAGGGTGTTGCTGGGAAGCAGATATCTAGGGAAGGATTCCGTTCGGAGTGATTACAAATTCTAGTGTGAGTAGGCCATTAAGGAGGGTACTCAGGAAAGAACATAGGCAACCTGTTACTTAGGATACCTTCAGTTCTGTGAGGTGCTTGGCCTACATTTTTCTTTGAAATGAGTATAGCGTTTTAGACCTTAAGTCAGTCTAAAAATTATTGTTAGGGACATGTTTTAGTTTTCCGTGTTTCTGTTTCTACTGGGGTATGAATTGTATGTGTATAAGTGAGAAAATCTCCTGTTATATCCTAGTTCCTTCATCATATGTTGTATAAGAAAAACTGACCTATCACTCATTGTATTTGAAGGACAGTTTTACCATGAAATGAATGCCTTTATCAGCTTAACAGTTCTAATGTTTCTGATTTCACATTCTTGTTGCTGAGATGCATAAGAAGCTGCAACAGGAGTAGAAGAAGGAAGATTCCTTACACTTCATATCTCCAGTTCAAAGAATCGTTTGGCTAACGAAACACAGCTATCATTTAACTACTGAATTTGAAAACTTCAAGTTTCAGTAACCATTTTTTTTTAATTAACCTGAACAACATGATAAATTTTCATATAAAACTAAAGTTTCAGTTTAGTTTTTAATAGTGATTTAACGCCTTTTTGAATTACTGGTTTAACCTAAATTTTGAAAAAAATATATTAATACACATGCCATAATCAAAAGTTTGAAATGTCATATTTCTTGAATAATAGGGAGAAGGTTAATCACATTTAGCAGACATTTTTACATTTAAACCTGGATATTAAAATAAGTAAAATTATTACTTTGAATCACTGTCTGTCAAGGTTCATGATTCACATTTTGGGATGGATTCTTTTCTTAATGCAATACCTAACTTTTGATAATTTTTTAAAATTAATATTTGATCAAATAATATAAGTCAAAGTGCAGACGATCCTTTAAAAGGACACGCTGTCTGTCTATGTAGCAACAGCTCCAAAGTATTTTTGGGCAGTTTGATACCTTTTATATCTGAAGTATACTTAAACAGAAAAGTGAAAATTTAAATTGACAAAATGGTATTTTTAAGACTTCAAAATGATAAAACAATTTGTAATAAAATTGGCCTCAAACTAATAAGCTTAAAATCTGTAAGCAAATCAAAATTAAATAATCAGTTTAACAACAAAAACTAAATGTTTATTTATTAGAAGCTGCCTCTCTTCACTGGTGATTTATTTTTAATTATAAAATTTCCAGCAGATCTTAGCTTTAAAAGCCCTTGCTATTTGAAATAGTTGGATGTTTGATGAGGAAATTCCACTTGCCTCTAGAATTATAAAAATCTCAGCTTTATAAAATGCATCTATCTATTCATGAAGGTAATTTCTCTAACTGGTGATCAAAATGTAAAACTTAATACAGTAGTAATATCTCACTGGAGTGTATACATGTTTCTGAGTAAATTTTTTTAAATAAAATTTACGGATTCATAAGCAGACCCATTCCTTTGCACGTGATTGTTCTAATATTCTCTCCCAGGGAGTTCAGATTTCAGCAACCTCAGAAATCTGTATTTGGTTTTAGGAAACTATAAATGTCACAGCTGAAAATTGTTGTGTTCACTGTTCTACATGAACCTTACGGAATAATTAGTGATTTATGTCTTTGTTTTTCTTCTTTCATGTATGCAGGACTCCCCAACCTTGATTTTATAGTGATGACTACATTCTGTTCTTGGAATGATTTCTACAGGGATTTTGAAACAGATGAACACTTGCCAGTGCTGTTTCACTCTGATTTAGTAAATCAGAAACCCGGTACCCCACTTTCTCACACCTGCTTCTGAGAGATACCTCGGAATGTACTTAGTTTCTGTGGAGAACTGGGTTCTTGATTATGCACAGAGGCACTTAAACCTTGCCTCATATTTCTGGAATATCTGAAAATGGTTTCATAAAAGTTAAAGCATGGAGTATATTGTTTATGTGAGGCTTTTAAACTCATTTTGAATAAGTTTCTTTAAAATTTTAAAAGCTCATAACCGATTTGGTTTTTAGTACAGCGTAAACATTGACTTGTCTTTCTTAAATTAGTCATATTTCTAATATTTGTTGATGTTACATTTGGGTTGAGGTTTTAGTGGGACTAGGAACTTGCTGCTAGTCAGAAGTGGCATTGAATACTAAAGACTCAATATGAACAGGCTTTTTTGACCCTTAGAGAAACTGATGCCTTAATGTTTGGTGCAAAATACAGTGCATAAGTGAATTTTGTCTTATACTGAGTAACTTGAGCTTTTTTAGTTTAGTAAGAATTGTGGAAGCCACATGTTTATTGTGCCCAGCATTTTACCACAAAGAAAGAGGATTGAATTCTTTCGTCTTGGGAGGAATTGGGAATTTACATCGTAAATGCTTACATGTATTTAGTACTATTAAGAGCTACTTATGAAGCTGGAAGCCTTCTTAAATGTAGTTGTATAGATGTATTTTGGAAAACATAAGCGCAGTGAAGGATGAGCTTCCATCAGTGTGTCAGATACAGATGGTTGCAAGGAAACCTGGTGTTCAGAATATTCTCTTAGTAACTGCTAAGTCCTAGCTTACATTTTTGATAATGCCTTTCTGCATGCTGGCTCCAGAGATTTTTCTTTGTTCTTTCCTTTTTTAGCTACAACTTCTTAACCAGAGCTGATCAAAGAAGCCCTGTAGTCCCAAGCTGAAGCGTGTAACCTCAACTGTTCAAATGGGGCTGGGTGTGGTTGAGCATCTATTCTGTATAAATGTAGAACACAAACAGTTCCTGATCATGGATTGATTCAGAAGCTGGATGTGCTGGCGCTTGAAGCAGCCACAATGGAATGCTGTGGGAAGTGTCTGCATTTTAAGGAACACTGAGGCATTAAGGACAGCTTTAATAGCTTTGCATTTACCACTTAATCTTTGGCAACTTTGCTTTTAATTAGGGCTTAGCTCATGGTGGAAGAAAAGCTGAAAATACTAAGTGCCAGTGTTGGATTGAAGAATCCAGAATCACTTTTGGCTTTACGAGTATGGAAGTGTGGCTTTGCTCAAGGCTCCAAATGAACCATATGTCAATACATTCATTGAATTCTTACTCATTTCAGGGTCGTGAAAAGGAAATAATGTATACATTGATGCTGAAATTCAGAAAATATAAAAGATTTTTTTTAACTATTGAATTTTATGCTGTCTGCTATGAAGGATGTAAGACCCTTGGGTTTCTGCTTCCTAAACCACACTGTTTGCCTTCAGTGTGGAATTTGTAAAAACTACTTGTAACATCAACAGGTTATAGAAATGTGTATCATTAATAAAATGCACCCACGTCTAAGAGATTTTGTTTTCTTCAAAGGGAGTGGGAAGCTCATTGTTCTCTTTGCATATGGGTTTTTCTTTCATTTTTAGCTTTTCATCTTCATATTTCCACTGATTCGAAAACAAAATTTTATAATTTTATTAATGAAGCATAATCAAGCCCCTTTAGAATATAATTAGCTAGATTTTATCACTAATTATTTTTTAAATCAATGTTATATTCCTAGGAGGTGTTTAGTCTCCCTTGAACCTGAAGCATTCCAATTTGAACCTAGGAAGATCCTCAGAAAATGAGCACTATGCTCTTCTATTATTCCTTAATAAACCTGAGTGAGGACCACTGATATATGGAACACTCAAGCCAAAGAACCATCACAGAATGAAGGAACTTGAGTTCTGTGAACATGAAAAGATTTCTTTTTTGGTTCCCAAAGGAGATTTTTTTTATAACTTTTTTTTTTTTCCACAAGGAAGAAAAATAACACATTATCATTAAGAACATTTTTCAGAGACTGAACTTCCAAATCTAAGGGGGAGAGAGAAGGAAAAGAAAAATGTTTTAGTGTGAATCTTTAAGCTGCACAAATACCTGTTTTTCAGGCATCTTATTGTTAGCAGTGTTTTTCATGAAAAATATGAGCACCCTATGAAACTTACGGTTTAACACTTAAAGTAATCTTGTTCACATATTCGTAAAGAACATGAAATGCTTATACTGATATACAGTTTCTATAAATAATTATTTTTTTTGGACCTCGTAAGGAATTTCCCCAAAAGTTTACAGTGCCTTGTTGGGATTTTTGTTTTGTTTTGTTTTTCCATGAAATAGCCATTGTTTAAAATGAGTGGGAGAGGATAATTAAGTCTTTAAAGACTGAGATTGTTTAGTAGTTCAGGGCTCTTCCTCTTCAAGAATATGTCAGGATTTAAGTAGTTATGTGTAGAAATACTGAAAATCCTTTCCACAGTGTGGGTTTGAATCGTCTGTTCTAGTCTGTTTCACTAGTTATACGGTGGACCTGTACTTCATATATCCGTTCAGTTGATGGGATTTATATGTACTTTCATTCTTAGATTTTCATTTCTATTGTCCCAACTTAGTAGCCCTAAGATGTGGCTTAGTGGATGTGGCCTACTCACTCAGTCCCTGAGACACCCACTACTTGCTTTTGGATGTTAGCTCACACAGCTCCCTGAGGAGCAGGGCCTGTTGGGGTGGGGGGATCTCTTCCTTATATTGTGTGTCAGTCTTTTTTTCTGTGATGGTGCCTTCAGAATAATGAGTATTTCTGTTCCTGGACAATGATAAATCTCACGAGAAATATGTGCAGATTATATCTCTTAATTTTTGTCCTTTTTTGCTAAGCCTGTGAAATACTTCGGCTCTGATACAACTTGACTTGAATAATATCTTATCCTGAGTCTTCCTCCAAGGCAGTACATATTCCTGCCAGTACTGTAGTAATCTTTTGGGAACTACATGTGGGTAAGCTCTTGTATGTAAGCCATTATATTGCTGTAACTAATGCATACAAACAGTTCTTCTCTTTACGTTTATAGTTTAAATGTTGATATGTAATGGGAAGGGAAGTTTCTGAGAGATTCAACGCAGCTTTGTCAGTTCAGACTGAGCCATACTGTTTTCCACAAGGGCTCAAAACATAGTCTATCTACTGTGCTTTTGGTGTATGTTTGGATTTCTCCTTTTATTGCTTTTCCTAGACTGTACTGTTCTATAAGCAAATGCCCATGTATGATTTTTAAGATGTGCTGGGAAGAAATAAAACAATATCAAAACCGCTCATTGTTACAGAAGTTGTTTATTTCACGTTGATCCCATTTAACCTTATTTCAGCAACGACATGCTAGCCTGCCAGAGAGTGATAGAATGTAGTCTGTATCCATGAGTAGCCTCTCTGTTTGTTACTGAAGGACATGTGTACAGACACTGGTCTTCTCCCTGCCTGTGGCTCCTGAACTGGAGGGAAGGTTACAGTTTTCTGGGCTCTGAAATGACTGAGGACCAAACCTGTTGAACCTAACCTTACTTGGTCCATTTCAATAACCACTTACCTCACTAAGATTTCAGCTCTTAGTTAAATAAAGAAGTTTTCTGCCTGGCTCGTATGAGCTTGGACTGAATGAACCTTAGAAATCCTCTCATCTTACCTTTTCCCAAACATAATTGTCTAATTTCCCCTATCCCCCAGGCCACAGTTAACCAGGCGTCCTGAACATTTTGCTGTGACCACAGGGAATTTACTGTCTTTCCAGGAAGCCTGTTCCAGCTTGAAATCTTCAAGTATTAAGGGTTTTTTGCTGTTTAAACAAATCCACCTTCCTCTTCTATTCACTAAGGTGACTTTTAGCTCTGTAGTCATAGAGTTGTCCAGGTGCTCTAGTGAAGGGCAGCTCATGTTCCCCCACATCTTCTTCAGTGAGCTTTTGCTCCTGTGACTTGCAGAACCATCACCATCCCAGTCTCTTCCTGTGTGCCTCCTTGATACGGTGGGGTTTTTTGGTTTTGTTTTTTGTTTTTTTTAGATTTATTTATTTTAGCAGGTGGAGGGACAGAGGGAGGAGGCGAGAGAGTCTCAAGCAGATTCCTTACTGACTGCAGAACATGACACAGGGCTCAGTCTCACAACCCTGAGATCATGACCCGAGCCAAAACCAAGAGTCCATGTTTAACTGACCGTGCAAACCAGGTGCCTCAAAATTTTATTTTTAAATTTTTATTTAATTATTACTATCTTTTCTTTTTTAGAAAAAAGTATGAGCAATCAGGGAGGAGGGACAGAGAGAGTATCTCAAACAGGATGTCTGCTGAGTGGGGCTGGATCCCACTACCCCTAAGATCAGGACCCGAGCTGAACTCAAGAGTTGGATACTCGACGGACTGAGCCACCCATGTGCCTCCTCTTTGATGTTCTTAAAGTGAAGCGTCTAAGCCTGTATGTGCCAGAGTAGTAGCAATGATTTCCCTATTCTAATAATAGATGCACTAATAAGTGCATTTTTGATGAACATTGCACTGTCACCTCACAATGAACTTGAATTTAACAAAGCTTGTCTTTTCTGCATATGCCATTTTGGCCACATCTCCCTGGAGTCTGATTTTTTTTTAAGTCCAATTACTTTTATTTATTCTTACTAAAATTTGTATCTTGCTGGATTTGATTCCAGAGTTTCAAAATTTTAGAATCTTGACTTTGATCCAGAATTTTTTTTGTTCCATCCAGTTTTGGGTCCTTAGTAGAAGTGAGACATAATATGTCTGGATCTGGTTGCAAGTAATGGCAGAAAACTGTTGTACATAAGAGTCTGCCTGGTAACACATCCATGAAAGAGCTTTCTGAGCACAGGCAGCTATTCTTCCACTTCATGTGCTATTGTCCACTTTACATTTTTATATTTTGTCCACAAATGGGCTTTTTTGTCCCAATGAATCAACAATTATTTCAGACAAAACTTAAACATGCAATTACATTTAAGTCAGTTGCCAGACTGAAATCCTTTGATGAAGTTTGCTGCTCAAGTTTCTTGTCCTAGCCTGTGAGAAAAGCAGATGAGGTCTGCCAGCACATTTACTTTTGCCTGTGTTTGGCCTCAGGGGTGTGTTTCTATTTTCAATATACTTAAACCCAGTTTATGATGCAACCTGTTGATTGGGTCTAATATGGTCTGGTTACAACCTCTTAAATCCATTCTTACTTACACAGTTCCATCACATCTTGTGTACCTCGTTGTATCCACAGTACACCTGGGAAAGTACTCTTTAAAAATTGAAGTTTTGTCACTCTAAAGCTGTAAAATAAGAGAGGATGGGGTTCTAAAGCCTAAGAACACAATGGAAAGAGTTCTGTTCTGGAATTTTGAGTGTGTTCCACTTTCCTCTAACAACTACAAGTCATTTTCCCTATTTGGAACCCATTTCTTTTGTAAAATGAAAATCTCTAAGGTCCCTTCTAACTTGGTGATTCTGATTAAGTCTGGATATTTTTGCTGAATACTACCCTAGAAATGATGATTGTATCACTAATTTACTTTTTAATTCATCCTTTATTAGCCAGACACTGTGCTGAGATTTAACCCTAGACAAGAGGTAATGATTGTTATAACAATCCTGTGAGGTGAGTGGTATTATCCTTTTTTTTTTTTCCCCCTTACTGGTGAAATAACAGATTTAATGAGGCTGGGTAACATCAACTGTTCATAAGTAACTGGCTGTGAGTCTAACTAAATCCAGCGCCTCTGCTGGCTGCTTCACTGCTCTAGGCTGTTTGTACTCCGTATCTATGACATATACAGAATTTCTATTTTCAATAGAAAATATAATATTTTCAATTTCTGCTTTTAAAGTAGATTGTATATATATTCTACATATAGACTATATAAATAGTCATTGCTCTCTGCAGGAGGACGTAAGTAAGGAAATGGTCTCTCCTAGCTACAAAGTGGAGGCCACTGTCTTCATGACTACACACCATAGAAAATACCAGGATATCTTTTGTCTCAGATACTGTTTTGCTCTGTAAATGTTTAATCCACAAAGTCCTGTATTGGTACCTTTATAGATTTAATATGAAACTTATAAAGGAAGTGCTGTGTTTGATGGCCTTAATAAATTTGCATTTTTAGAGCTTTAATGCTATTTTCCTTTGAGCTGCACTTAAAAATGTAAGAATAGCTGTTTCTATAAGTTCTATACCTTCCCATAAAGAGACTAGAAATTGAAAGAACTGTTAAGATTAAGGAAATGTTTTATTATAATCTAGAACCCATCTATGGAAAGTCACAATTGCTTAAAACTGCCAATTTAAGAATTAAAGTTGCTGCTGAAGGATTTGAGCTACATTTGGATACTACAAAAGTTGCATGTATTTTATAGATAGAATGAAAGTAGAAGTCTAGAATCTGGTGGATACAGTCATTCTGTTTCTGTGGTTGGACAGCCAAGAACCCAGAGTTACTGGCTCTTCACAAAATGTTCTGTTTAATACTCTGGGTACAGCTCAATAAGTGAATACAAAAAAGCCCAAATGTCACTTTAGTCCCAGAGACAAGACAAAGGATAAGAGGCAGTTAGTGAACAGTAGATTGTGAGCTGCAAGTCACACCGTTGCTAGGAATTAGTGTGTCAGAGAATACCATCAAGAAACCACAATCTCCAAGGTATTTCTAGATCTAGACCTATAGCCATTAAGAAAAAGACTAAGGAACCTAAGACAAAAACTTATATTCAAAATGCTGGCATTCACTTGAGATGAAACGTTTCGCTTTGGTGATGTTATCCTTTTAAAATTAGGTACTTTAAATAGCTATACCCTACTTAACTGGACAGACATCCAGCACTGCTAACCTTCCGTATTCCAGTGTGGAAATAGGCCCAAGCCAAGATTCATTACCCTTTCTTACCTCACATTTTCTAGTAAGTTTATTTATCTGGGCATCAATCCCATAGCCCTCCACAAACAAATTGTTAGAATCTGGGGCCGAACCTATCACTGGCAGTTCTATATGGATTTGATCTGAGGAGCTCCTCTGAGGTTTGGGAGGCCATACCTCTGTATTCCTGTCTCACTCTGCAGAGAGAGAGTGTGATCATCTCCTATGATTTCATTGCCCGATGACCGCCCTCTATCCCCACAGTTCTCCTAGTTCCTGGCTTCTTATAAGTAGGTCAGAGGTCATCACTATGCATCTGACCTCACAGATGGAGTTAGTGTGAATATCCGTGCCACAGCTGAGGCCAGATTCAAAGAAGGCTGTCAGGAGGAATTGGAATCCTTTGGCAGGCAGTCATGTCACTGATCAAAGGAATCTGCTGGCTGTTCTGCATGGAAAGATCAAGTTCTTATTTATGCCTGAGAAAATGAAAATAACTACTTGGTACAAACAGGTTTATATTCTGAATATGTGGAGATGGGGGGTTGACTAGGATTATGAAATACTGGATTTAATCTTTGATTCCTGTAAAATATACCATGCAGACATGATGAAGAAAAAGGAGTAAATGCTTTAGAAGTATACAGAAATCCTTTTGTCAAGAAACGTGATTTTAACAATTATATCTCTCTGATACAAAGAGTTTGAGAGGCAGGGTGGGAGGTTTGGGGAGCAGGGAAGGAAAAAATGAAACAAGATGGGATCAGGAGGGAGACAAACCACAAGGGACTCTTAATCTCACAAAACAAACAGGGTTGCTGGGGGGTGGGAGGGTAGGGAGAGGGGGGTGGGGTTATGGACATTGGGGAGGGCATGTGCTGTGGTGAGTGCTGTGAAATGTGTAAACCTGGCGATTCACAGACCTGTACCCATGGGGCAAATAATACATTATATGTTGATAAAAATAATGAAATTTAAAAAATGCTTTTGGCACTTAATAGATAATGTTGTAAGAGCATAGAACAAAACTTTTCATCAGAGCTTTAGGGATGAAAGCCTTCAGTTAAATGGCAAAATACAGCCATTGTGAAGTCATTTGTTAGTGTCATAGTATCAATAAGCAGAGCTAAGTACTTCTAAGGTGGATTTAAAAGAAATATATCCCCAGGCACCTGGGTGGCTCAGTTGGTAAATGTCTGCCTTCAGCTCAGGTCATGATTCCAGAGTCCTGGGATTCAGTCCCACATTGGGCTCCTTGCTCAGCCAGGAGTCTGCTTCTCCCTCTGCCTGTGGCTTTCCCTGCTTGTGCACATGCTCTCTCTCTCTCTCTCTCTCTCTGACAAAATAAAATCTTTAAAAAAAAAATACACACACACACACACATCTCCTAAAAATAAAGGGCAGTAACGTCTGAAGAGTTAGGAATGTCCTCAGTCTCCTCTAACATTCGGAAGACAGGGCAGCTTCCGTAGGTGTGGTTCAAGAGTCTTTGCTGTTCCCAGGCAGCAGTCTGTCAATCTGAGGGGTGCCTCTCCAGAGAGCCTGGGTAAGGAAGGGGACAAATGCCGTGATTGACCTTTATTCCTTTACGCAGAGGTAGGAGCAGTCAGGATTTCCTGATTCATTACTAACCAGGAAATCCCAGCTGCCCAGTGGCAAGGGGTTAAAACTGTTCTGAAAAGCTTTTTATGTTCTGGAAAGCTAAATTACACATACATGCAAACCACAAACACACAGCACCTGGGTAAATAAAATGTGACTGAATAAAGGCCAGGCTATTTGCAAAAGGGAATCTGGAAAACATGTGCTTTTGGGTGGTTAACGTTACTTACACCTTATTTTTTTAAAATTTTTTTAAAGAAAAAAAATAGAAGCTGCAAAAACATCAGAATTTTAACATGGCTATTGAAAATAAGATTTCAGTTCATTTACTTTCCTAATCTTAAGGGGCTATGGAGATTGAGAGGCACATAGGGCTACTGCACAAAGCAGCAGCAATACTTTTAGTATAAAAGTTGTTAAATGAAGACCATTTCCCAGAGATAGAATTGTGCTGTGGGGTGCACTGAAGTCACTAAACATGAACTGTCTTCCAAACATGGGATCAAACATCTATGGTAAATGATATTATAATTATAATTAAGATTAAAAATGCTTATAAATTTAAAACCATTGGACTTTATGGTAGGCCAAATTTTCTAACAGAGCTAATAGAATTTGAGCACCTAGGAAGTCATGCTGCAAAGGGTTTATGCTGCACATAAGGGATTTCTCCTGGAAGAAAAAAAAAAATCGTCATTTCATTAATGCAGGGATTCACTATTACTTGAAAGCTATCAGATTGAACCATGAGAAACTGCTAGTTTTGTAGGTCAATAACTTTGAAGAACAGCAATTTCATGTAATTCAACCTAATACTTTCTTTTCTGAACCAGGTCAACTTGGGGTTGACAGTTACATTTATGGATAAAAGGTAGGTAAACAAATAGTAAAGCTCATATATGGTTCATAAAATAAAATGCCTAAGCAGAATGAGTAGAGTTCTCCTTGGGAACGTTGTGGGTATGCAGCTGGCATTATGATCTACCAGATAAGGTATGCAGCTGGCATTATGAATCTACCAGATAAGGTTTCAGAACTTTTCATCGTGATAGAGGTAGGAAAGTAGTTGGGTGGGGTCACGGGAATGGTGTAAATTTTTCCTTACCAGAGAGGCTACAACACAGAAACAACTCCAGCATTAACCTATCCTCAGTAGGTAGGAATTAAGAATAAGTTTTTAGGGGACACCTGGGTGGCACAGTGGGTTAAGCCTCTGCCTTTGGCTCAGGTCATGATCTCAGGGTCCTGGCCCCATGTCGGGTTCTCTGGTCATCAGGGAGCCTGCTACCCCCACCCCCCCCCACCCCCCAATGCCTGCCTCTCTGGCTACTTGTGATCTGTCAAATAAATAAAATCTTTTTTTTAAAAAAAGTTAGTTTTTAGGGTACCTCTGCTTTTAGTCACTGTCTAGACATAAATGAGAGCAGAGTTATGAAAAAGAGTAACAGTGTATCTTGTTCATATGTACATATTATTAACAAATGGAACAAAAGATAACTATGTAAAGTTGTTTTTTTAGCAATTGTTTATTGTCTTTATACTATAGCACCATAATTTTGTTAAGGGCACAAGATTTCCCACTGAATCTTGTCCATTAAGAAAACAAGAACTTTTATCACCTAAGGAATTTTGGTTACAGAAAGTGTTAAATCTATATTGAAAAACCCTGCCAAAACATCTTAAACTCTATGCAACATGTGTGCATTTTAAATTAATATGAGGGTAACTTGTGAGAATAAAACACACAATCCCTAAAACTTAATACTAAAAGCCTAGAAATCCTCTATGTTAACTACTTTGTTCTGGGCTTGATCATGCCAAGATAGTGCTGGAAATTGTAATCCCTGTACAGGGGACACTCTAAATACAGCCAAGCACAACTGATAAAAAAAGGAGAGGGAACATGGGCACTACAAGTTCCAATAAGCACAGAGTACCAATTCAGTTTTAAATTTATCATATATCTTTCTAGGTTAAAGTTAAAAGAAGTAAAAAAGTAAAAATAATAATTTTTCATGTATCTTTCTAGTTCAAAGTTAAAATAAGCTTAATCTAATATGATTTTCAAATGTACAAAGTTTAACATGTGACAAATATAAAGATGATGATAGCTAAATATAGATACAACTATAAAATACAGATATAGAAAACTATTATGATAAAGACATTATCAGACATAACTATATATTCCATCCTATAATCTCATAAATCAAAGCTTTTAACTGTCTGGATTCATATGTGACTGTATTCTTTCCACTATGCATTCTTTCTTCTTCCAGGGGTTGTTCAATAACAGCAGGTATGTTCCTGCCATAAAGTTCACAGTGTTGTAGAAACTGGACACATTCTTGAATAACACTGTCACGAAGCATGATCGTATGTTTTGACATGTTTTCTAACAAGGAGAGGAAGCATCTTTTAGCATAATACCAGGTATCAGTTCCCAGTTTCTTATGATAAGGTTCCAGGCTTTTGATAACCCGAGAAATACCAAAGTCGTAATTTCCTTTGGCACAGTAGAGCGTCCCTATCACCAAATTCACAATGCAGAGGTGGTAGATTTTCTTATCTGGGTCATCATAGGACAGCTGCTCTTCCTCCTTCTCGATCTTCCTCATCAACTCCTCGGCTTCTTCATTCTGACTTGTCATAATGTATGAAACACACAGGTTAGCCAGCACAATAGCACTGACATTCAGGATGTTGTCATAGTGCTTCTTGACGATGGGTTCATAGAAACCGATAGCTTCTTTGTATTTGTTTTCCTGCATGAACAGGACATGAGCCACGTTCAGCTTCCACACATCATGGTCATTACAGAATTCCACAGACTTGCGGAAGATCTTTTCCACCATTGCATAATTCTCAAGGTTCCAGTAGATCTTTGCCTGGGCCATCAACACGGGAATGTACTTCTCCAGAGTGTCATCGTACTCATTCACTGCCTTTTTGACAGCTTCATCATCTCTATTGTGTCTTGCTTCCTGTACTTGTATGGTGAGTCTCCGGAGCTGTTCAGTCAGCATCCCTGCCAGCCCGTCCAGCTTAATGAAAGCCTCTTCTGGGGCTGTCTGGCAAGTGATCATGGCGTCCAGGAAGTCATAGAGATAGGGTGTGAGCAGCCTGTAGGTCAAATGGGCATTCTCCGCCAGGACATCAGCTGCCAGGTCAAAATACTCGTACTTACAGTAGAGCAGCAGCAGGTTGCCAAAGGTCTCCGGGGGGAAGGGGTTCTGCTGGAGCAAAAACTGCAGCTTTTCAAACCCCTCGGTAGGCCTGGCATCCATGTTCATGAGCGCCTGGTTGTGCAGGGTCACGGGGTCTAACTCTTCTTCTGCCCTAGGTGGCATGTCCGTGAGGGCTTCCTGGGCCGCCTCGTAGTTTCGCAATTGGTACTCGATGGCGGCCTTGAGGTTGAAGGCTTCCACCAGGGCAGTCTGGTGAAGGACTAACGTGTTGCCAACACTTCGCACGTCGATGCCCTCCGTGGTCATGCCCACGCCTAGCTCCGGGTGCTGGCGGATGCCACGCTCAATGATGTCGGCGATGTACTTGAGCGCCGGGGCGTAGTGCCGGCTGCTGTAATAGGCCAAAGCCAGGTTGTAGGAGAGGTCAGGCCGGTAGCCCGAAGCCTGAAGGGCCGCGAGGAACTTGGCGCACGCGGCTTCGTACTGTCCCTCCTTGTAGAGCAAACAACCCAGGTTGACCTGGCCGTCCAGTTCGTTCTCGCCCCCACTGTCGTCACCCCCTTCCCCACTCAGCAGCTGCTCCACCAGGCTCTTGGCCCCGGGCAGGTCGCCCTCGCTGTACTTGATGGCGGCCTGCAGGCGGAGGACCCGGCCGTGGTAGGCGGGGTTGTCCAGCAGGAGGAAGGCCACCCGCGTGGCCTCTGGGTAGAGGCAGGCCTTGTACAGGGCCTGGGCCTGGTACAGGCGGTACTGCTCCAGCTCGGGGTGCAGCTGGCCCAGCTGCTCATAGCACTCGGCGGCCAGCGCGAACTCCTGCAGGCGGTAGTAGCAGTAGCCCAGCAGCGACAGGCCGGCGCGGCTCCTCGGGCACCGCTGGAGCTCGCCGCCCAGCAGCTGCACGGCCTCGGCGTAGCGGGAGTCGCGGATGAGGCGGTACACGACCGCGGTGAACTCCCCATCGGGGATGTGCGCGCCGCTGAGCCCGGCCATAACCGCCGCCGCGGTGTTGCGTGCTGGTTACCACGGCAACGAGCCCGCCGGAAGCGGAAGATACGACGAAGAGTTAGGGTTTTTTTCTTTTTGTGATTTTTTTTTTTTTTTTTTGTCTATTCCCAATGATGTTACATTGCAGGGGAAGACCAGACTAGGGTTAGAAAGGAGTCACGAATTTGAGTATTTCATGTCTGGGCTCTCACCAAGCCTCCAGACTGTGAGCGGCGTTACCAAAGAAGAAACTGCTCTGGGTAGTTCAGAGACCGAGACTCCACTTCCCGTCATGCTCTGGTTCAATCGCGCCGCTGCCGAGGTCGTGACCGCGTTGCATGCTGGGAGGCGTAGTCTCCGCCAGGTGGACGCGCAGTCTTCAGGCGGTGAGGTTTTTCTGACTTTTTTCGTTAGCGTTTACACTTGGCGCTATCCTCTGCCTTGAACCTTCACATTTCACTACCATAGAAAGACGGTGGAGAAAATCTATGACCTGGTCTTTTCCAAGGTGGGATGACAATAAAAGCACGACCAAGTTTCTCTGCACTAACTCTTCTAACTCTCCAAACCTACTTAATTTGTGTGTGTGTGTGTGTGTGTGTGTGTGTGTGTGTGAGAGAGAGAGAGAGAGAGAGAGAGAGGCTGATTCATGTACTTGTCAGGCTTTAATGTTTTTGGATATCATTGATAAAGATTGGATTTCATTTCAGTTAAAATAAAAAGAAAAGAAAATTTCCCACACTTAAGGTTTTTTTTTTTTTTTTTTTTTACCTCGGATTCCTAGTTTGAAGATCTCTGGAAATTTGTTCCAGTACAAAAAAATCCTGGAGTTTATTTTGTTCTTTTGTCATGTATTTGGAATAGATGCTCTCTAGATTCCATGTTACTACCTCTGGGCTATATCTGTGTAAATACTTTTGAATTTAATATTGTCCCTCATGGGACAGTGGAACACTAGGAACATAATTATCTTATATAATTATAATAGATCACTAATAAAAAAACATACCCATAGTTTATACTGATGTGGAGACTAAAATTTGTGAAAGATGAATATAATTTTTCAATCAGAAATTAGAGACAAAGGTAGACAAAACAGCAAAAGACACAACTGGCTTACCCCAGTGAGGTAGCAGCAGTTCTTAAGATAATAAAATTAGCTATAATTTATGGAGTGCCTGGGTGGCTCAGTCAGTTGAGTGTCTGGCTCTTAATTTTGGCTCAGATCATGATCTCAGGGTTGTGGGCTCGAGCCACATGTTGGGCTCCACACTGGTTGTGGAGCCTGTTTAAGATTCTCCTCTCCCGCTGTGTGTGTATGTCCCTCTCTAAAGGGGAAAAAAAAATAGCTGTAAGATATGAATATCATATGCAGTGCCTCTGGGGTAATGGGGTTTTCTTTCATAGTCTGACACAGTCTTTCAGATTTCCATTGGCTTCACTACAATCCAAGCTAAACATAGTCCAGGTAAAACCATGTCTTTGCTATGTAATTAAAGACTTCAGTGCAAATCCCTTACCCGCCTCAGTAGCATTAGCCTGTAAGTTCTATAAATTCGTTTTGGAACCAATATCAGCTGTGTGGCAGGGCACTGTATTAAACTGTTCATATAGATTATCTCTAAGCTTAATAATCACCTTGTATTCTGCTTATTAGAGAGAGAGAGAGAAAAAAAAAAAAAGAACAGCTGAGCCATGATATCCAAAAGCTTAGTTATTAGGAAAGTGAGACTATTGAATTAATTCAATGTATGTATTACCTAAGAGCTCAGTTTTGAGGGAATACTAGTGTCTTGGTTTTTTGCTTGTTATTTTCCCCATTAAAACAACCACCTTGGTTTGGGCAGTAAAATTGGAGCTTTCTGGCCTGAGTTGCAGCTGTTAGCAGATGTAAGGAAGTGATTGTTGGGTGGCAGTGTTGTTCCTAGTCACCTGTTACAACTAAAAAGAGATTTCAGTTAGGCATCTGGATTCTATACTGTCAAGCAACTGATTCATGTACTTGAGCATTCTTTTCCCTTGCTGAGAAATTTGCCAAACTTGTGTTCTTCTAGATGGATCTAGACAAAGAGCCTTTCACTGCATGAATACTGGCAAAAGGAGAAACTGCACCCATTTCAGAGGAATTGAGGGGGTCTCTGGGCTACTCAAGATTCCCTGAAAAAGCAGCTGAGAAGACCTCTATATAACCCTACTCAAAAGCTGCTTTCGACCCAGTCTCTGGCTGCAGCCTTTTCTGGTCTTCAACCAAAGGAGGTACATGGTTTGAGGGATGCTAGCTAGTGTGGCTGAATAATCAGGAAATAGGGTGTCTTCTCCTTTATGGCTGCCTGACTGACACTTAACTCTTGAAAAAAAAATTATCCAAAAGGCTCAATATTTTGAAATCTTAATGTATTTTAAGTTCTTAAGTATGAAGCTATTACCTTTGGTAATTTGCTATTAAATCAAGGTAAAATGACAGAACATAGAAATGGGAAATTGCCTTTTATATCTTTTCATGTGTTTCAGAGTTGTATCATGAGAACATTCACCTTCAAATGGCTTCTTGGAAATGTATGAAAAATGGGCCATCTTTTCTCCCCCAAATTTTTCTGATCTCTTTAGGCATCAGTTGGGGTCCCCTCTTTGTGTTGCTACCTGTCTGTGGATGAGGCAGCTGATGGGGGCAGGAGGGAGGCTGCTCTGTGTCTTTCTCCTTGTTTCCTGTGCTACTGTTCCTGAGGCCTGGCTTGCAAAAAGCAGGACATTCGGTTTAGACAGATGGAGGGAAGGGTCATTTTCAAAATGAAATGAGTGCACAAATCACACTGTGAAATTGGCACGACCATCACTGCTGCTGTGATAGACTGACTTTTATTTAGTCTCTGATAGGCAGTTGGGGAATACACTAGTTTGGGGGGGCAGTAGTGAAAGAAGGCCCTTTAATTAATGACAGAAATTCTGGAAAGCAATAAATGGGGTGGAATATTATAAAATGTCATAAAGGATCATTTTGTTTCCAGCAAAATCTTGGAAAGCTGGAACATGTATCAGAAAGTAAGGGTATCGTAGCATTCCTAGCAATAAGAGAGCATTTGGCAGTTGCAATAAAATGATTCATTGCCTTATTGAAAGAAACTAGGCTCTGAGAAAATAAAGTTGGACTCAGGGTGGATTTTGCTGCATAGCAGAGGCATGTTGACCATATAGAAGAATTTCATTTAGGCAAAATGTATAGGAGCTAAAAGCACGATATTTGGCTCTTCCATGTGCTCATGTTTGTCCCTGCCAAAACATGAGATGATTAAATCCCATTGATATTCTATTTGGCATTCTCTTATAAAGCTAATTGGAAATGACTGTTTCTTATTTAACTTGTAAAAATAACCACTTCTTTTTAGTAAACATTGTTATTTTATGAGTATTTCAACCTCAGCTATGATTAAACATTCTGCAAAACCATTTGCCAAGTTATTATTTCTGTTTCCCATCCAGTCCGGGCCATTTTCTGCAGGATGGCCAGATTGATTCCTCTGGAGTCCAGCTTGATATTTTGTCCCTGTGTGTCTGTTGATGATGATAGAACTGACCCGCTTTCCACCACCTCTCACCTCTCACCCATAAACGGGGAAAAAAAGAATAAATTAGTACCAAAGTTGTAATGCAGTTCATCGACCTTTAGGAGCATCTGTTCAATCTTTTAAGACTCTTGGAAAAGATTGTGTGCTGAAGCCACACTTGGGAACATTTAGGCTCAGATGGTGAGAAAGTTAACCTCACTGAGACTTAATCTTTTTCCTCTGGTAGTTCCGTTCTATTAATATTTTATATCATAATATGTTTCCTTCTTCATATATCTTGCTTTTGATCAAATAATTTCTGTTTTGAGGTTTATGATGTTATCATCCAAACTAATTTATTAGGGAGATCACAAAACATGGTTTAGAAAAAGGAATTAGCAGAGTAGCCATAAAGGTGGTACTACCCTTGAAAAATTTATTCCCTAGTGTTGGAGTGCGCTGTGGAATGCATTGATGGGACTGGTACCCAAATCACTTCATTTGAGCATTTTTTCACATTTCTAAGAGGCAAGAAATGATTTGTAGTATCACTTCTTTCTCCCAAGATTGCTACCCTTCATAGTCAGATATGGCCTATGCTTGTTCTCATTTCTGTAGTTTAGACATGGAAATAATAAATTGGGTGGGAAAGGTCTGTGAAGTCCATGGTAGAAGATGCTATTCTTTTTTTTTTTTAATATTTTATTTATTTATTTGAGAGAGAGAGAGAGAGCACACACACAGAAGGAGAGGGAGAAACAGATTCTTCCCAGAGCAGTGGGACTCTATCCCAGAACCCTGAGATCATGACCTCACCCAAAGGCAAACACTTAACTGACTGAACAACCTAGGCGCCCCAGAAGATGCTATTCTTTTTTTTTTTTTTAAGATTTTATTTATTTATTTGACAGAGATCACAAGTAGGCAGAGAGGCAGACTCCCTGCTGAGCTGAGAGCCCATGACCCTGGGATCATGACCTGAGCTGAAGGCAGAGGCTTAACCCACTGAGCCACTCAGGCGCCCCCAGAAGATGCTATTTTTATTAAAGAAAGTTGTCATCAGCTTTTGAGTGCATTTTCTGGCTTACAAGAGTAGAGAGCCATCCATGATGGCTTTGACAACCAGCCATCTAATTGTCTCAAAAGTATTGTAGTATTTTTTAGGCTTTCTCTGTAGAGAGTTATAGAACACACTCCCAGGGCCTGTGCTGGTGGACCATGGAGCCCAACTCAGAAACCAAGCCTCTCCAAGCCTCCTGGTGCTGTACTCCCCGAATCCAGTGAATAAAGTTCTCACAATCTGCCTTTGAAATATATCAGCTCTGTATACTTCTTTCCGAATTCTGCTACTGCTCCTCTGCTTTCTGCCACCATCTCTCTCCCGGATCTTCGATAAGTCTCCTAAATGGCTTCCCTTCATCTCTTCCTGGGATCTTTACAAAGACTCAGGGCACTTTTCCTCCCTTCTTTGTTTAGGGTTTTACTCTGCAGAACCTTCTTGTGCAAAACAAGACTCCCAGTGGCTTTGCTTCCTTAGTGAGAGTTTCCTTCTCAAGTGTGTAAGATGTGGTCATTCATTCTAATGATTCTTGCTGCCTGCATGTATGGGAATGTCTTTAGACTGAAAGTTCAAATGGTTTTGAAAGGGATGGTTGCTACTTAATGGTAGTAGAATTTGAGGATGATACAGAAACTTCAACTGATTTAGTCACTTTCTCCTATTGAATAATTTAATAACATTATTTTGTTTTATAAGCACATCAAGTGTTTGTTTTTTGTTTGTTTGTTTGTTTGTTTGTTTTTTAACCTCTGGCTTTCTATGCATAGAGGGGTCCTTTCCCTTTTCTGTGTCTTTTAATCTTTAGAAATGGTTTTATATTCTCTGGCCTCTGCAAATGGAACCCTGCAGACCTTGCTTTCTATCTGTAAAGGACCTTTAAAAACAACAACAACAAAAACAACAACAAAGAAATAAACAAAAACTTGATGAAGACATGAAAAGTTCCCCAGGTAGCAGTAACATTTTGAAAGAGACAGGCTAGTTCAGCATAAAACCTTATGAAGTCAAATCCCTGTCTTGTCATTGCCAACAATGTAGCCATGGAAAAGATTCTTAACCTTGCTGATTAACAGTTCCCTTATTAGTAATACAGGGATGAAAATAATTTCTTTGTTCAAGGTTATTCAAAGCATCTGGCCCATAGTAGGTACTTAATATATTTTAACTATTTTTTATTACATAAATGGAGCTGTTGAGATTCCTTGGGAATTAGCATATTTTAGGCTTGAATAACTATAGGTCAAAACTAAGTTAACCATTTGGGTCCAGGAATAGATGTTCTCCTGATGTTTCAGATGCTGTATTCCTGAGTGCCTGATAAACTCCAGAAGGTGGAGGGGCAATGATCTGGTGTAAATTAGTGTTTTGACTAAAACTGCTTCTCCAGGAAATTAAAGCACAAAATTAAATAGTATATTTTGTTCATTCAATAAATTATTGTGGAGAATCCAGAGCCTTCAAGAAACTCATTGACCAGGGGAGATACTTTAAGTACATTGAAAATCCACAACCCAGGCAATATGTGTGGTACCTAATGAGTTGGCACAACATGACATAGAGCTTCAGAGTTTATAGTAAAAACAAACCAGCAATTTGGCTATGGTGGTGGTGTATAGCTCTATCATAGATACCTTGCCCTTTCCCCCTACCTTTTTACAAGATTTTATTTATTTGACAGAAAGAGAGACAGCCAGAGAGGGAACACAAGTAGGGGGAGAGCGAGAAGGAGAAGCAGGCTTCCCACTGATCGGGTAGCCCGATGTAGGGCTCAATCCCAGGACACTGGGATCATGACCTGAGCCAAAGGTGGACGCTTAACAACTGAGCCACCCAGGCGCCCCTACTCTACTCTTTTATAACAAATATTTTCCAAGGCCGCCTTTGTTGTTTTGAAATGAATTTTGTATATGATATATAACATCCTATACACATAATTTCTCTTCCTTTTTTCCTTCCCTTTTTTCTTCTTTTTAAAAAAGTCATAGGAGGTACATGAACTGATCAGTCATAATCCTTAATCACTGACATAATCTGCATTATTGGTCCATTCATGGTCCTCTTCTAGTCTTCTGTTTATTTGTTTAACTATTTTTAATGTAAAAACCACCAGTGATGGCACCATCCAACATAAAAAGTAGAACCTTTACCATAACCAACATCTGACTCTGGAGATGTTTCCCAAACCATGCTCTTATCTTTTTCATCCTGATTAACCAAAATCCTGAATCTCATGTTCGGTGTTGTCTTTCTTCCATTTTTTTTAAAACTTAAACATTTTTAATTATATATTTGAGAGACAGAGAAGAGCATGAGTTGCGGGAGGAGCAGATGGAAACGGAAAGGGACAAACAGACTCCCCACGGAGTGAGGAGCCTGATGCAGGGCTTGATCTCAGAACCCTGAGATCATGACCTAAGCTGAAGTCAGTGCTTAACTGACTGAGCCACCCAGACACTCCATATTGGTTCCATTTTTATACAGTTTCATTGAATCTATATGAGTTTCTTGAACATATTTTTATTTCAGTTGTTTTAACTTTATCAAAAGTATTCACATGTATCTCCTCTTGTAATGTTGTAATTCTGAGATTCATCCATATTTTTGCACATGTCTCTGCAGTACACTGGTTTTGACTACTCTGTTATATACCATTCAGTGAACATTCCAGGTTTACTTACTTACTGTCCTATTGATGGGCATTCAGATTGTGTCTCAATATTTGCTGTTTTGAAAAGTGATGCTGTGACATATTTGTATGTATTTGTACATACTCCTTGGTGTACAGGTCCAAGGCTTCTTTTGTATATATGCCTATAAGTGGGATTATTGTGTCATTAGAGTATTTGGATGTTTAATATCGTACATAACCCAAACTGTTTTCCACAATAGTTGGTCTAATTTACATCCCCACAGTAGCATATATGAGATTCTAGAAATCCACATTCTCTCTAATACTTCATCTTATCAAAATTCATATTTATTGGCCATATATATAGTTTCTCTTTTGAGAAAAGCCCAATCTTATATTTGTTCATTTTTCTACTAGCTTCTTAGTGTTTTTCTTATGATTTTTAGGAGCTCTTTGTATACTCTTTTCCTAATCTTTATCAGTAATGTGAATTGCAGGCTTCTTCTTCCAGTTAGTAACTTTTCACTTCCTTTAAGGTAAAGTACTTAAGTTTAATGTAGTTAAATTTATTAATCTTTTCTCTTATACTCAATGCTTTTTATATCTTGTTTTGAAAATTTCTTCATTTCACGGCTACATTGTACTCACATATATTTTTAAAAGTTTGTTTCTTCATTTAAATTTTTAATGCATTGGGAGTTGATTATTGTGTGTATTGTGAGGTAGAGATTCAATCTAATTTTCTTCCAAATGGATAAGCTTCTTTTCTTAGTTCCATTTGTTGAACAATCTCTCAGTGTACCTCAATTTGACATGGCTTTTCTGAAATATACAAGGTTTCATATGTATATAGACCTGTTTTAGAGCTCTCTATTCTATTCCATTGTCAGCTTATTAAGTTTGGGACCCACACAACATTGTCTTAATTTCTATAGCTCCATTATAAATCCAAATATGGTTGGGCAATACCCCACCTCTGTACTTTCCTTTTTCAGAAGTGAACTGTCAGGGCACCAGGGTGGTTCAGTTGGTTAAGCATCTTTCTAAGGCTCAGGTCATAATCTCAGGGTCCTGGGTTCGAGTCTCCATTGGGGTCCATGCTCTCAGGGGAGTCTGCTTCTCCTTCTCCCTCTGCCCTGCCCCTACTCATGCACATATGTGCTCTCTCTCAAATAGAGAAATAAAATCCAAATAAATAAATAAATAAATTGAAGCATTTTGGCTGCTCTTGGCCCTTTACTTTTCCTTATATACCTAATTTTTAAATTAATACATAAAATAATGCCCTTACTATAATATGAAGAAGAAATAAAGGGAAAATGTTTCTATAGAATAGTATGTCATTTAATACATATAAGTTCTAGGCAATACCAGAACAACAATCTTCTGAGATGTTCTTCTGACAATACCAGAAGAACATCCCCACAAATATTCAAAATGCCCCCTGAGAGTGGTGCAGCCCCTACTGAAAGCTGACAGGCTAGAGAAGTGGAGTGATGCCATCCAGGAGCCTTAGAGGATGGGTGGGATGTAAGCTTGCAGATAGGAGACAGAGAAAGAGGTCGTGTTTCACGGCAAAGGTAAAAAAGCACATTTTTTTATAAAAAGGGATGTTTATAAAAAGTTCATCCTGATGAAGTTGGGAGTAAGTTGGAAAGATTTTTTTGGAATGTTTTTTGTTTCTTTGGGAGTGGCTGACACAGACCAAAGTTAGTTAATACCCATATCACACCCCCTTAGCTGGTATGGTCCAACACGCAGCTGACCCATCTGCTTTCCTTTGGGCAAATCATCTAGAGACGAAATTAAGTTCTGAGAACATAAACCAATAAACCAAAGCAATAAATCCAGCTTTAATAAAAATGAAACATGTTCCCCACATTTCACTTTAAGCTATAACTTTAAGTACATTTACCTTGTATTTTATTAAGCACCTTCATAATAACCTTTTTTTTTTTTTTTAAAATTGAGAAGTATTTCCTATTCTTTCACTCTCCCTCTGTGGATGGCTTAGATCTTTTTTAAAACAAGATTTGGACATTTTAAGAGCATGATTATTGCTGCCTGATAAAACAAGGTAGTTGGAGAATGGGGAAAGGACCCCCAGCTTGTTTATTTGATGACTAAGCTGGCCTCCTTGAGAACTGCAGTCTTCCTTAGGTAGGGGTCCCCAGGCTACATTTCGTTCTGTTTATCCTATAGGGAGGGAGTCAAAAGGGAGCCTGTTCACTTGCCTTTTTAGTATTAATTTCTGTATAAGTTTAAGGGTCTAACTAGCAATTCCCTTTAAAGACAGAATAGCTAGTTTTTTTCTAGACAATCAGCTAGTCAATGGCATTAGGATCTTCTTAAAGGTGTTGATGTTGCAAAGGTATATTCAAATTGTGTGTTTCATAGTGAAGGGCTTTCTTTGAGCCCGATTCTAAATAGAATAATAGAATAGAATAATAATAGTATAATTTAACCCAGACATTAACTGTACCAAATCACTTCTGTGACATTTAAAAGGGCTTTTTAAAAAAAGATTTTATTTATTTATTTGATAGAGATCACAAGTAGACAGAGATCACAAGTAGGCAGAGAGGCAGGCAGGAGGAAGCAGTCTCGCCGCTGAGCAGAGAGCCTAATGTGGGGCTCCCTCCCAGGACCCTGAGATCATGACCTGAGCTGAAGGCAGAGGCTTACCCCACTGAGCCACCGGGGTGCTCCTAAAAAGTTTTTTTACTGCTAACATATTTCAGTATCCCCCTACTCCAGGATTGCCAGCTTTTGCAAATAAAACGGCAGGCAAGACATGTAGTATAAGGAGAAGTATATTTGGGACATATACTGAAAAGTCACCTGTTTATCTCCAAATCTAACTGGGCATTTCTGTATTTTATCTGGCTACCCCATCCCCAATGTGTCATACTCAGATTTTTCACTTCCACTGAACTCGGACTTCTCTTAAATATTACTTTTCCTGGCATAGCCTTTATTTCTTACAACTATACAAATATGGGAGATGCTCATTTTCTTTACACTTTCCCATATACCACGCCCACAAGGCACTAAGTAGGAGTAACATTGGGGAGGGGGATGTATGTGAGAATAATTAGGTTAAAGAAAAGCAGTAAAACCCTATCTCTTATCCCAGGTACAGTATGTAGCTGTGTATAAAGAAAGAACTTCAGTTTATTTGGGTGCCTGTATATGTGACATATTTTGATATATTGAACTAATTAAAATTATCTTCAGTAATTCATACTGATCTTCATCATTTTTAAATCTATAGCTTGTTTCATTGAATGAATTTAATTCAGCTCTTTTTGAAGATTTTATTTATTTATTTGAGAGAGAGAGAGCAGGGGAAGGGGCAGAGGGAGAAAATCTCCAGCAGACTCTGTGCTGAGCACAGAGTCTGTCACAGGGTTCAATCTCATGACCCTGAGATCAAGATCTCAGCCGAAATCCAGAGTCGACTGCTTAACTGACTAGGCCACCCAGGTGCCCCTAAGTCAGCTCCTTTTAATAAAAATCTGGTGTCCATGGCAGAATAAACAACTTTGTACTGAAAAGATTAGCTATCCCTATTATAAAAAGTCATATACTGCACTAGGGATTTCTCACTTTCTCTTCTCTAGAGTTACAGACTCCGTGCTCTCTTCCTAGGCCATCCCTTCTCATCATCTTTTCTCATCTCTCCCAATGTCTCCCCTTTTTCAGGCCCCCTATTCTTCCAGCACTGCTCCTAGAAACTCAAAAATTCTTCTCACTTTGTAAGCCTTCTTGTCTCATTCAGCCTATCTCCTATGGACCATCTTGCTACAGCCAAAGTGTTATCCACATGTTTGGTAGGTATCATGTTTGGTAGGGAAAGTTATCCACGTGTTTGTTACACAAATACGAGTCTCCACCCGATGAATTCTGCTACTAGCCCCTGAAGCAATATTCCACTCTCTGTTCTGTTTCTAAAGGGGAGAGAAGAGAGGGTCAAAAATGACAGTTGGACTAGGAGGATAAAGAAAGGAAGGACCCTCAGTGGTCCTTTGGATTAAATTAGAAACCAGAAACTGATAGAGCTGCCCAAGAGGGACTTCACTGGGCCTGGATGAGACTCCTAAGCCAGGTGATAATTCTAGGGTCTGAGGGAGCAGGACAGGAGGAGGGCTTAATTGACCTTCCTCGGCTTTCTTCTTCTGGTACCTGGAGCTTGGGAAATCTTGCTGGTACCTAGAGATAGATAACAGCATTCCTCTGATGGGCAGTATCCTCTTCAGGCTAGGTTATAGGCAGCTAAAGCAGGCACCACTACTGAAGAAGGATAATGGGGCACTGCTGTTAACAGGGTGGAGCTCAAACTTCTATGAGGCTGCTTTTCGGATCACCCAGTAATAGCCAGGGGAATCTATGACAAGTAACAAAAGAGAGGCCAAGGGAGAAATCACACCTGGTTATTGGATATCTGTGGAGGAGATATTAATTAACTAGACCTTGAAATATTTCTCAAGAAGGCAGCCTCACTTTGAGAAGTAAAATCTGTTATGTAAAGAGAAGTATATCCATATATGGTTTTTTTTAGTATTGTTGTTACTAGCTAATGGGATGTAAAGACAATGACTTCTTACCAAGGAAATTATTGCATTCCTTCTAATAGATTATGCTAGATTTCTTTCCCTCTTTTTTTTTTTTTTTGAAGATTTATTTATTTTGAGAGAGAGACAGCAGGGGAAGAGGTAAAGGAAGAGGGAGGGAGATAATCTCCAGCAGACTCACCATTTAGTGTGGAGCCCAACGCGGTGCTCATTGCAGGGCTCAACATGGGGCTTGATCTCAGGACCCTGAGATCATGACCTGAGCCAAAATCAAGAGTCTAATACTTAACTGACTGAGTTACCCAGGCGCCCCTCGTTCCCTCTGTTTCTAACAGGTATGTAGGTGGCATGCAAATGAGAACACTCGGGAGAATATGATGGACTAGCCCATGAAGACAGTGGCCATGAGCCCTGTTAGGTCATTTTGTGTTCGCGGAATCGACTATACAAAATTTGATGGCCCACAGAGAATGTTCTTTTAAAAACTCACTTCCCAAAGAAAAAAACACAAGCAAGCAAAACCCCCACCAGTATAGAAAAAGAAAAATGGCAACCAAGGCATGTCTCTGAGGGTCGTAGAAGCATAGAATCTGTCTCCTGTCTCCTGAGAGCCACATTCATTACAGCTCCTCCGGGTGACTCTCTAACCCTATTGCTTAGAACCCTAGTGAGGTGTGTGGAGGAAAAGCTGCCAGCTCTGGGCGGCCACACGAGAAGCAAATCCATTTGGTGGATGGACATTTTTAAAACCTGCCACATATGTTAGCTGTTTTTATGGCAATTAAATTGTTGGGGGATCTGTGAGGTGAATGTGTAATAAAACCTTTCGCAATAAACCATGTGGAAAATCATCTAATCCAACCTCTGGAGGTCAAAAGCCACAGTAACATGTTGCTTTATTCCATGAAGAAGAATTAGGACTCTATAGACAGCTTGCTTTTCCCTTTCTTCTTTATAGATCAGTGCTCTAGATTTGGGGTGGAAAGTACACTGTGTGAAATGGCAGTGGCGGGTTGCTGGAGGAGGGTGGGAAAGCCTCCCTCGCCAAGTTGAACCTAGGAAGTGCTTTGCCAATAACTTTCAAAGCAGCATCATTTCTACTACCCTTTTCCAACCTCAGGAAGTGATATTCTTCCCAAGAGATATATGGGGGCGGGGGGAGTTAGGCAGGGAATAGGACAAGGACGTAAGGCATGGAAGTCAGAACAAGATTTCATAGTGAGAGGACCTGGAGTTTGGGAAGTGTAAAGGAGGCTGTGGTCATATTTATTGAGTCATTTACATGGGAATACATGGGTTTCAGAACACTGGGGAACCCTTTCATTTTCTCCTGAGGCAATGCAATGGTCTAAACAAAAATAAAACTTGCAAGAGCTCTAGGACACTTTCTTACTGATGTGCACTTTGAGGATTTAAGCCCAAGTCGTTTAGCTAAGTAAGAATCTAGAAAGTCATTATAGTTAAAAGAAAGTCTTGGGGCTAAGGAACATTTGAAGTTACACAGTAACTCCTCAAAAATGACTAGTTAAGTTTGTTTATTCCCATTCGAAGTTCATTTTGAAAACTTCGGTCATTCACATTTATTATTTTTATTTCCTAAAATAGGCTTCTAATGAAGTTAGCATGCCTTTCAGCCCGCTCTTATATTTTCTGCCCAGGTGTTTTAAAATTTGAGATTTAGAGCACATCTGAATAGCATGAAATGCATGGTGAGAAATAGTTAGAAAGGAAGAAGAATTCTGAACATTAAGAAGGTAATGTTAAGGGACATCTGGGTGGCTCAGTGGGTTAAAGCCTCTGTCTTTGGCTCAGGTCATGATCTTAGGGTCCTGGGATTGAATCCCGCATCAGGCTCTCTGCTCACCAGGGAGCCTGCTTCCTCCTCTCTCTCTATCTCTCTGCCTGCCTCTCTGGCTACTTGTGATCTCTGCCAAATAAGTAAAATCTTAAAAAAAAAAAAAAAAGAATCAGAATACCATTGGGATGCCTGCGTGGCTCAGTTGGTTGGACTTCTGGCTCTTGATTGCAGCTCAAGTCATGGTCTCATCAGGTCACAGTCTCAGGATCATGAGATTGAGCCCCACATCAGGCTCTGCACTCAGTGCAGTCTGCTTGTCCCTCTCCCTCTGCTCATCCCCCTACTCATATACATGTTCTGTCTCTCTCAAATGAATGAATGAATAAAATCTTAAAAAACAAACAAAAAAAGAATCAGAATACCATCATGTGTCAAATTCTCATCTGAAATAACTGAGATACAGTCTCACCCTTGTTCTTGCTATGTGATGGTCTGAAGTTGGCCTGAGTAATGGCACAGGTGGTCAGGCCATGCTCAACTGACTTCAGGTCCAACCTGAGGCTAATTATGGATGAATAAAGGTATATGGATGGTGCTTTGCCTGCTTATAAGTACCTTCAAAATGTAGATCATTTCACTGAAGGATGATTTAGGATATGCAGATAAAACAACGGATCAATAGATTAGTGTACGAGAAATAAATTTCTTTGTCTTAAAGGTCATTGTTCTTGAAACAACTAGCATGATCCTGACTCATGCAATCAGGCAATAGGCATTTAAATGCTTACTATATGCATGATATTATGTTGAGTGGTAGGGATCCATCAATGACTAGTATTTCCTGCCCTCAAGGAGTTCAGCCTGGCAGGAGAAGACTTATAGATATATCAGCAGTTGCGATACAGTGTGACAAATACTGTGGTAACACAGTATGCCAAAAGAGAATATAGCCTTGGGCATTTCAGGAAATATGCCCAGCAGAGGTAGCATTTAGGTTAAGTCTTGAAGCAAATCCTATTTGATGGTGGGATGGTGTTATGAACTGAATGCTTTGTATTCCCACAAAATTCATAAGTTGAAGCTCTAATTCCCAATGTGATGGTATTTGGAGATGGGGTCTTTGGGAGGTAGAGTTGGCTGAGGTCATGAAGGTGGGGCTCTCCTGGTGGGATTAGTTTCCTTGTAAGAAGAAGAGAAAGAGATTTTTCTCCACCTCATGAGAACACAGTGAGAAGGCAACCATCTGCAAGCCATGAAAAGAGCCCTTATCAGAACTTGACCATGCTGGCACCCTGTTCTTGGACTTCTAGGCTCCAGAGCTGTGAGATATAAATGTCTGTTGTTTAAGGTGCCTATTCTATGGTATTTTGCTATGACAGCCCTTGCTGACCTTAACAGATGGGCATTTCTTCCCAAGGAACTAGTTTTTGCAAAGGCCCAGAGATAAGGGACAGCATGACTTACTTGTTCAAGAATTTGGTAGCTGCCAAGGAAGATGGAGAGATAGGCTAAGGTTGCATCTGCAGGGAGAAATCTCCCATTACACTGAGGCCTTTGAATAAGGTTCCCAGAAGCCTGGCTTCTGTCAGACACATGCTTTGCAGAGGCCCTCAAGGATGGTGAGATGAGCAGAGACCTGGGGGTGTGGTCTAAAGGGTAGGCAGGCAGAGAGAAGTAAGGGATTGGCCTAGAAATGATACCAGTGGTATCTGTAGCATCTGCACTGAAGAAAATATCCAAATGCTTGCAGGTCAGTTCGATTTGACACAGTTTAGCAGCAAAGAGAAAAGATAAGCATCTCCGAAAAATATAGTTCACTTATCAGTAATGTAATTATGTCATTAAACAGACATGGGGTTCAACTCTCAAATTCATGGAATGGAATACTGTGTGGCCCTTAAGGTTGCCAGGGAAAGCAAGTGCTTCAGGGACCCAGCAAGACTAAGTCTAACACTAATGAATTCCGCACTCCAGAGAGAAAAGTCGTTATTTGCATCATGATTTCTGACTTGGCAAATAACCAGAGGGAATAAATCAGAAATCTCCCAACCCATTTTCCAATGAGGATCATCTGGTGGACTTTTTCCCTTGTCTTTATTCTAGGCTTTTCCTCACCCTCAAATCTTCACAAAAGAAGGAAGAAAAACAACAGAGCCTCCCTTCTCTCAAACCTTGTCTAATCCTTTCATAATTCAAGATCACAGAGCTGCTGTAAAAACTCAGCCTCTCTGCTGTGCTTCTTCCCTGTGAGCTTGGCAGAGCAAGCAATTCCATTTACCAGCACTCCAGTGAGCGTGTGGTGATAAATAAAGCTGCCACCCTCTGCTTGCCCACCGTGTTTAAAATGACACATTGGACAAGTGGGTCTCTATTGCCTCCATTTTTTTCATGAAAAGGCTAAAACTGATCTGCAAATGCAGTAAATCTTAATTTCTAATATAAACTCCAAACACAGAAGAAATATCATAGGCCAGTTTAGACTGCAGTGAATTTGATGATCAGCTAGTGAGGATTTGAATACTAAAGAGATAAAGCAATCTGAAAACTAGCTCCAGTAGCCTCCTGGGTGTGTGGGGTTTCTCCTTTTCTCTCCTTAAAGCGAGCTTGCCATCTCCCCATGCAACATTATTGGAAACTAAAAACACAGATTCAGGGAGAGCAGAGTCAACATGAAAAAAAAAGCTGTTTCTAACTGCAGAATCCTGGGCTCCTGAGTGGCTCAGTGGGTTAAGCCTCTGCCTTCTGCTCAGGTCATGATCTTTTGGGCTCTCTGCTCAGCGGGGAGCCTGCTTCCTGCCCCCCCCCTGCCTACTTGTGACCTCTCTCTGTCAAATAAATAAAATATTTTTTTAATTTAAAAAATAGAATGAATGCAGAATCCCAGAATTTCAAAATGGCCTCTTTTTGTGGTTATGCATGCTAATAATTACCTTTTTTTTTGAACAGTTTCTGTATGATGCATCCATACCAAGTGATTTCATGCATATCTCACTGAACTTCTGAGTCTGTGAATTTTCTTTTCTAATATTCCAATCTGGAATCAAGGGCATTCTTTTTTCTTTATTACCGTTAGCAGGAGAATTGACTTTGAATTACACATTGAGTATGAAGGCCTGGAAGGTTGATCTCTATCATGAATGAGTCAGCTTAAAACCATCTTGTTGATCTATAGGAATAGACCCCTTTCTCTGGCAGTCAGAGCCCTCCTTGGTCTTGTCTAAACCTACTTGGAAGTCTTGTTTCCAGCCCCTCTGTTTCATCATCTCCCTCTGTGCTCTAATCTCATTATGCAGTGCTCTCTTCCCCCATGCACACCCCGTGCTTTCCCAGCTGTCTGCCTCTGCTCTAGGTTAGTCATCTACTTGGATTACCTTTCCCCTGCTCCTCACCTCCTAATCTCTACCTGACCACCAAGTCCAGCTCAGATTTCACATGTGCCATGAAGCCTGGCCTAATTTTTCCTCCCCAAGCTGAAAGTCACCTTTTCTCTTTTGACCATCCAATCCTCTTTATTTAAAGTTCAGAAACTCTCTTTGCAAGGGTGTTCATAGCAGCGTGGTCATAATAGCAAAAAATGGGAAAGAACATACATGACCATCAAGGGAGTACCAGGCTTTTTTTGTTTGTTTGTTTGTTTTTTTAAAGATTTTATTTATTTATTTGAGAGCAGGCACAAGGTGAGGGAAGGGCAGAGGGAGAGGGAGAACAGACTCCCTGCTGAGCAGGGAGCCTGATGTCGGCTGCATCCCAGGACCCCGAGATCATGAACTGAGCCGAAGGCAGGAACTTAACCAACTGAACCACCCAGGTGCCCCTAGAGTGTTGAATAAATTGTGTTCTTGTTCATTGTGGAGAACAATATAACTATTAACCATCATGATGCAGATTATATTTATTTACTGATTTAGAAGGATACCCACTCGAGATTAAAAGTTCAAAAGAAAGTATCTTTATTTTTATTTATTTAATTTTATTTTTTCAATGTTCCAAGATTCATTGTTTATGCACCACACCCAGTGCTCCATGCAATACGTGCCCTCCTTAATGCCCACCACCAGCCTCACCCAACCCCTCACCCCTTTCTACTCCAAAAGCCTCAGTTTGTTTCTCAGAGTCCACAGTCTCTCGTGGTTCGTCTCCCCCTCCGATCTCCCGCAACTCACTTCTCTCCATCTCCCAATGTCCTCCATGCCATTCTTTATGCTCCACAAGTAAGTGAAACCATATGATAATTGACTCTCTCTGTTTGACTTATTTCACTCAGCATAATCTCCTCCAGTCCCGTCCATGTTGATATAAAAGTTGGGTATTCATCCTTTCTGATGGAGGCACAATACTCCATTGTATATATGGACCATATCTTCTTTATCCATTCGTCTGTTGAAGGGCATCTTGGCTCTTTCCACAGTTTGGCAATTGTGGCCGTTGCTACTATGAACACAGGGGTACATATGGCCCTTCTTTTCACTACATTTGTATCTTTGGGGTAAATACCCAGTAGTGCAATTGCAGGGTCAGAGGGTAGATCTATTTTTAATTTCTTAAGGAATCTCCACACTGTTTTCCAGGTGGCTGCATCAACTTGCATTCCTACCAACAGTGCAAGATGGTTCCTCTTTCTCCACATCATCTCCAACACTTGTTGTTTACTGTCTAAAAACAAGTATCTTTAGGGGCACCTGGGTAACTCAGTGGGTTAAGCCTTTGCCTTTGGCTCAGGTCATGGTCTCAGGGTCCTGGGATCAAGCCCCATATCAGGCTCTCTGCTGAGCAGGGATCCTGCTTCCCTCTTTCTCCCTGCCTGCCACTCTGCCTACTTGTGATCTCTGTCAAATAAATAAATAAAATAAAAAATAAGAACAAGTATCTTTAAATACAAAAATAATTTAAATTTTACCTGCTTTAGTCTTCAGTGGCTGAAAGGTTAGGCCTTGGAAGTGTCCCAAAATTGTTTCTGAAAGTCCCCAAAGGTCAGGGAGGGAGGTTTACATATGCCCAGAGCTGCAGCCACTATCCAAGCCGGCTCTTGGAGATGCTCTAAGAAGTTTCATTGCTTTACCTTCCGATGGAGCCTATCATGAGACATTGATTCGCCCAAAGCCATTAGTCTGTGAGCTGCCACTGAGTCCCACTGTGTTCCTTAAGTCTTCCTGACTTCTCTTCATCATTCACCTGTTTCATCAGCCCCTGAGACGAAGGTAAACAGGACATGATTCCTGTCCTGGAAAAGCTCTCAGACTGTCCGGGCTTACATTCCAAGTCCTGCTTGGAAATTCCTTTGTAGTACTCTGCTAGCTGCCCAAGGGTAGGCAATGTGGACAGAGTGCTGAGTGAGAAGATATGGGTTCATATCCCAGCTCTGTCACTTAATAGCTTACCATCTTGGGTGAGGCATTTTCCCTGAGGCTCAGTTTCTTCAAATAAAACGGTAGTGACAATATTACTTATCATATTGCTTTGTTATGAAGGATAAAGGAGATGTGATTATCAATGTTATTCATACATCATAAAAATCTAGAAAGGCCATTTAATATTTAATAACACATACTTAATCCTAACCCTACGTCCCTAACCTCTAATGAGATATGTCAATTTATATGACTACAGAGAATTTTTCAGCTCTAATATATTTTTAAATACCAGCAAGTTTTTTTTTTCAAGATTTTATCTATTTATTTGACAGAGAGAGACACAGTGAAAGGGAACGCAAGCAGGGGGACTGGGAGAGGGAGAAGCAGGCTTCCCGCTGATCAGGGAACCTGACGCAGGGCTCAATCTCGGGACCCTGGGATCATGACCTGAGCCAAAGGTAGACACTTAATGACTGAGCCACCCAGGGGCCACTGGCTCTGGTATTTTTTTTTTAAAGCTCAGGATGGGAATGACACCTGCTTGACTTTGTAGATCTGACCTTCAACTGAACCCCTGACTGCCACAGTGAACTTGACTAGGATGTTTCTCATGTTAGAGGGACCCAAGGTGACAGCACCTCAGTGGACCAACAGCTCTGGATAGGAACTCATAGCCCATCCTCAAGTTCTCATCTGGCCTTCCAGAGAAGACTGGGAAATCCACTATCTCACATGTCAAACAGGAGCCCTTCACTGAAATGCAAAAATGTGTTTTCCCAGGATTTGAATGGACAAATCACACTCAGGAATGTTGAGGGACATTAAAAAATGTCCCTGCAATCTTTTGCTTCTTCACTGCAGAGCTCTTTCTGGGAAGAATTGTCTGTCCTGCACCAGAGACTGTGATCACTTCTGGGTGTGTGGACGGACTGTTATGTGTTCTGCCTGTGGAAAGGTTTCTTTTGTGGGTGTCAGTTAAGTTATGAAGTGTTAACAGGCTCCTGGAAGAGCCATCACATCAAGTAGAAGGTGTTGGGTTTTGATTCTTGGCTGTGGTTCAGATTTATTTAATTTCTTTCTCCTTCCCCCACCTCCTTACTCTCAGCCTATTAAGTTGAACGCTCAGGCCGACAACTCCAGTTGACTTATTTGTATCTGCTTTAGGACTGTAGACCCTACCATTCTTGCCCTTTCAGCTTTGGAAAGAGCCTATTCTTTCCATGCATGAAGAGGTTTAACCTTGATGGGAAAACCTGCCATGTTCAAATACTTTGTGCTCTTTTGATTCTCTTCTGGGAGTGGACAAGAACTGGGCCGATCGTTACTGCTATGGCCCATGTGGTTGACTTAAAAACAACACATATGGGTTTATGTTCTCATGTGCAGTTTTTATTTTAACCCAAGTGTACTTCAATCCTTCTTCAGAAGCTTGGTCTGAGTCAGATGTTAGGGAGGTTTATCTGCTGGTCACTTTTCATCTTGATAAACCCAAACCTTCAACGGGAACTCTGTTGATGAACGAGCATTCTCTCTCTTTTATTTTCTCTCTTCTGCCTTTGATTAAAAAATAATACATCTGTACATTGTGGAAAATTTAGAACATAGAAATGCATAAAGCAGAACATAAAAGTCACACCATTAGCTTGTCATCTCAAGACAACTGCTGTTAGTAATTTGTATGTCTTTTGTCTAAGGTCAAATAGAATTCATGCTCTTTGCAAAGTACTTTTTTCACTTAGTGTATCACAGCCATGTTACTGTGCCTGGTCAAGCATTCTTACTCTTCAGCATAATCTTTCCTGGCCATGGAACACTGAGAGCTCTGGACTGCACCAGCTTCCTTATGTGGACTTCGTCTGACTCGTGGGTTGGAAGCTATGACCCAACTCCTGAGGCTGGGTACAAACTCATTGGAACCACTATCCCTACTCTAAATATGGCTGTATATTCACCAAAAAATGTAAACTACTTCACTGTCAAAAAGAACCCAAGAAATCTGCTCAGGGCCCTAGCTGAGAGAATTACCCATCAGATCCACTCCTTTCTTCAAGTGTTCACAGGCTGGAATGCCATTTTCCCTTATTTATTCATCCATTTGTTTGTTTATTTATGGCTTTGTTTTTTTTTAGAGTTTTGGAATCACAAAAGTTGAGCAAAATTAAACAAAGTATGGAGAATGCCCATATACTCCCTCCCCTGCCCACCTCCAGCCTCCCCTACCATTAACATCTCCCACCACAATGGTACATTTGTCACAGTCAATGAACCAATATTGACATATCATTATCAGTCAAAGCCTATGGTTTACATTAGAATTCAGTCTTGGTGTCATAACTTCTATGACTTTTGACAAATGTATAAAGACATGTATTCACCACTTTGGTATTGTACAGAATAATTTCACTGCCTTAAAAAATCTCTCGTGCTCCACATAGTCATCCCTCCCCTCCCCTAAGCCCCTGACAGCCATTGATCTTTTCACTGTCCCCATAATTTTGCCTTTTTCAAAATGTCATATAGTTGAAATCATATAATATATAACCTTTTCAGATTGGCTTCTTTCACTTAATAATATGAATTTAAGTTTCTTTCATCTTTTTTATGGCTTGATAGCTCATTTCTTTTTACTGCTGAATAATATTTCTATTGTCTGCATATACCACAGCTTATTTACCCATTCATCTACTGAACGACATCTTGGTTGCTTCTAAGTTTTGGCAGTGATGAACAAAGTTGCCTTAAAAACATCCGTATGCAGGTTTTTGTGTGGATATAAGTTTTCAGCTCCTTTGGGTAAACATGGAGGAGCATGATTGCTGGGACGTATGGTAAGAGTATGGATAGTTTTATAAGAAACCATCTTCCAGAGTGCCCATACCATTCTGCACTCCCGCCAGCAGCGTCTGAGAACTCCTGCGGCTCCCCTTCCTTGGCGGCACTTCATGTTGTCTGTGTTCTGGATTTTAGACAGTCTGATGGGTAGTGGTAACATTTTTCTTTATCTCTTTTTGTTTAAAGTTTTTCCTACTTGGAATTTCCTGAAAATGAGTGTGTGACTATTAATCTAAGCAGGTTCTCTCCTCTCTGTTGTTAAGCAGATGTCCACTAGCTTCTGAGAGCCACACAGTCTGCCCCTTTGTGTCAGCTTGGCGTTCTGTAGGTGGTTAGAAAACGTTTGCTGATTACATAGCTCTCAATGACCCAGCGACCTCTACTTTTGAGAACTGGAAGGATCTGTTTGGGGAGATTTGGACTTAGATGCACGTGCATACACATAAATAAAACCACAGGCACTGTTCTATACCAGCTTGGGGCCACATTGCCTAGGTTTTCAAACCCTAGACTCTGAGGACCTCCACATGTTGGCCTTGGTCTATAAGTAATCATAAATGAATATTTTTGGTTATGCTTTACTTTGGTCAATCATCAGACCTATTATCTTTGGGTGTCAGACAATGACCTAGTTACTCTTCCTGTGGGAGCCCATGTGAACCAGTCCCGAGGTGGTAGGTGTAAAAGCTGATGAGAACCGTGTTTGTTATCCCGCTCATTTCCTTTTGTTTTGTTTCCTTTCTCCATTGTTCTTCCAAGAGGATTCTTAGAAACAAGGAGACCTATGATTGAGTCCCCTGGAGGTAAGCTTATATCCTGTTTCTTGTGCTTCCATTGCTGGTTCTGCATTATGTGCCTAACACATGATAGGTGGTAATCAATGTTTATTGAATAAATAATGACCTTTGGTCTGATATGGAACTGTAGAGTTTTGTGGTAAAGAACCATGTAACAGTCTTAAGTTCATTGTTGGAGCTTCTGTTGCAGTTGCTTTGCAATAGCAGAAATCACTACAGGTTTGCCTTCATGAGCCCATGGCCATGGCCAAATGCGGAGCCAGTAATCCCCAACTCCCTACCTCCTGCTTATTGTCAAAAACACACCACACATTGTAGCAATCATATTGCCAAAGCTTTATGGCATCCATAAATTGAAAATTACTGCCCCTGACAGTTATGGGCCTGTGTCAACACCAGATCATGTTGACTCTCCTGGAATGTGTTTGCGAATGCACCATGCCAGCCTTGGAAGCTGTTGACATCAGAGGCTCTAAGTTAATTAGATGTGGCCCCAGAGCATTGTGGGTTTTGCTATCTAGGAGGATTTTAATTTTTTTTCCTGAAATTCCTCTCTCCTTTGATTTGATCCCAGGGCAGGAGCTGTCTTGGCTGCCGTGTTTGGCAGACAAGATCAGTTTAGGAGACCACCTCACAGAGCAAGTGATAATGATGTCTGTGAACTGCTTCCTTTCTTCCTCTTTGGCAGATTGCAGTATGAATGGCTGGAGGTAGTGGGAAACGGTGCTGGTCATGACTTCCGCTGTGAAGGAGAGACACAGCCTGCACAGTCTGTGTGTTCTGAGCAGGTTTTGTCTGACTATGCCAGGGCAACCATCTGGACATGATGTTCATGAGACCAGTACTGGGTCTCCATTCTAGCGGCAGTGCACACTGTGAGCTCGCTGCCCTGTGTGCCTCTGTGCATGTGTGTAGGCAGTGGAGTTCCTGAGAGGACACCCCAGCTCTTTGAAGGTCCTCTTGCTGCCTTATTTTTCCTCTCCATTCTAACATCCTCGTCACTCACAAAAATAAAAAGGATACCCACTAGTTAGAATATGTTTCAGAGTGTGTGTGTGTGTGTGTGTAGTTTCTATTCTGGAAACATCAAGAAAGGAAGAAAGACCCTGGCCAGTTCTGTCAAGCTTCAAAGAAAATGTCTGCCTGTGACACCATCAAGACTTGGGTCATTCTCACATTACCAGAGCCCTGACGCAGGGCATCACCCTAAACTGACAGACTGCCACAAGGGCCCAAGCTGGCAGGACCCAGACAGAGTAACAGGAAGAAGTAGGTCTCTTGGGAAGTGGGAAGTGAAACCACAAGGTCAGGGAGAGCCCCACAGAGTTGTTTCCTGCCAACTGACTTCACTGCTTCAGTCCATATTCATTGAGCTCCATGTGCAGAGCACTGAGCAAGACCTGGAAGGAAACAGAAACCCATTTCTGCCTTCAGGGAGTTTACATTCTAATGGTGGAAAAGACATACTCCTAAGCAAAGGCAAGGAAATGGGAATGAGAGGTGTGATGGGGTAATGGGGAGCAGGTGAGGAAAGATGGTGAATGGAGGTGGGGTAGACAAGGCTACAAGGATAGAAGGTGCCCAAGGGCTGGAAGTTCTGTCCATTGAATTCACTACTATGAATACCCAGAGCCAGTGTTGCCAATTCACTTCGTGGACTACTATTGAGATGTACGTTGAGGCTAGGGACTGAAGGAGCTTTAATTTCTCAGACAATGTTCTCCAGGTATGTGGTGGATTGAGGTGGAATTTTGCATGGAGTTGAGTACTCCTGGCATTGATACGCAGAGTGATTGAAGAGGGCTGGCTTTTAGGCCACTGTCCGAATTAAATAAATGCTAATCAAAGCCTGAGGTACTAAGGGACTCAACCCTGTTAGAATTCAGAAAGGGGGTTCCGTCGGAGAGACAACGAGGGTGTCAGGAGCAAGCTCACTAATACAAGTTGCGGAACTCTCAGGAGACGCCCTATGCTATCGCCCTCCTTCTGGCAGACTGCTCTGTGGTCGCGCCTTCTGGAGCAGACAGAACCTTGCCCCCTACTGCCGCCGTTAGCCTTAGATAGAGATTTCACTGTCCATTTTTATGAGACATTTCACATTTTACCACTGTTCTCAAGAATGTCCCACAGAAATGACTGCTGCTTTAACTGAAGCTCATTTATGAGTTCATTTGTTCTTTCACTCATTCATTCTTCTACTGTTATCTACAAGCATCTATTTTGTGCATCACCCTTCTCGGGGCCTAGGCATTCATCAGTAAATCAGAGCTCCTGGCTGCCCTCCACGACCTTAACAATTAAGTAGGGTCAAACATAAACATGCATGCGAGTAATAAAGGGCTGGACATCTGCAAAAGGCCTAGTGAGTGCCGAAAGGAGGATGTCCGCCGGCTTCACAGTGAGGTGTGAGGCCAGGAGCATCATAAAAGCACAAGTGACAGGGCACCTGGGTGGCTCAGTCGGTTGAGCATCTACTTTTGGCTCAGCTCATGATCTCAGGGTCCTGGGATGGAGCCCCATGTCGGACTCTCCTTAGTGGGGAGTCTGCTTCTCCTTCTTCTTACTCTCCTTCTGTTCTTTCTCTTTCTCAAAAATAAATAAATAAATAAATAAATATATCTTTAAAAAAAAAAAAAAAGCAAGCAGAGGTGACGACTGAGTTTTTCTTTAAAGTGTTCACCAGCTGGGCAAAAAGGAGTTAGAGGATGTTCTAGCAGAGAGCAAAGTGTGCAAAAGCTTTGAGGAGAAACCGCTGACGTGGGCTTTGAAACTGGGTTCTAAATCCCCTTGAGTGGCAGAGTGGGGTATGGTGGGCTTCGGATCCCAGATGTCAGCAGATCGCTATGGCCTGATTCACTGTGCATGTGATTGAAAACAATATATTTATATCAAAGCAAATAAGACTATTTTGAGGCAGAATGCAAAAATACCAAAACTCATCCTAAAAAAAAAAAAAAAAGACTTCAAAGTGATGACAAGGTTTATGCAGACCCTTTCACAGTTCACCCCTTGTCTTAGTTCTGGCTGCTATAACATAATCCCATGGACTGGGTGGCTTAAATAACAGAAACTTCTTTCTCACAATTCTGAAGGCTAGAAGTCCCAGATCAAAGTCTGACAGGGTGGGTTTCTGTTGAGAGCTCTCTTCCTGGCTTACAGATGGCCTCCTTTCACTGTGATCTCACATGACAGACAGAGTTCTGGTCTCCCTCACCTTACAAGGACACCAATCCTATTATATTAGGGTCCTACCCTTATTTAGTACCTCCTTCCTCCAAGTACAGTCATACAGGGGATTGGGACTTCAGCATATGAATTTTGAAGGCCACGATTCTGTCCCTCAAAATCTAGGCAGTGGGAGAAATTAGCTCTTTTATATCTACCTCTTCAAAACAAACAACTAGCCAGCACTAGTGGTGCTTCAAGAAACTTCATGTGAAGGTTGTAAAGAAAGGAGAAACTAGCAAAAGTCTGAAGAAGTAAGCTGGAGACTAATCAAGAGACCTTGTGTAGTGTGTGTGTGCCAAGGCTTTCCAGAATGCAAGGTAGCCCCTGAGAGGGAGAGACAGGAACAGACTTGGGTTCCCAAGAGCTCCCTCTGCCTGCAGCCTGCGAGAGTATTGGAAGGAGCATCCTGGAGGGAAGGCTACGAGTTAGAAGGCTCTGGTCCTGGGCAAATAAAAGGCTGGAAGCCTGAAAAGTTGTGTAGAGATGAGAAATGTTCAGGGTATAAAATGAAAGAAATCGGTGCCCAATTTGATTTGAGGGAAAGAGGAAAGAAAATGAAGGCATCTAGATATCTCCCAAGTTTCTGACTTGGGTGAATGAACTATTCAGATTTTCAAGGAAGTAGAAACAGTTCCAAGACTCCCCTGGCAAGGTCTACTGAACTCGCCAATAGTAATCAGTTCCTCTCCTGTCTTTGACTCCCTTAACTCTTCTACCATTTTTCTCCTGGTAAAAATGCAGTTGGTGGCAAGGTAGAGCACGTGCAGAGTGAAGAGAAAGGGATTCTGTGACTTTGAGTGATGGACCTGTTGCTTTTGGCCACCCAGTAGTTGGCCAACTTCTTCCTAGCAGAACCCTTATTTCCCTTTGGGTATAAGCCCTTCCCTGTGCTCTGGGATGTCTTGGTGGGTCTCTTCATTAGGGTTCCTCTCACAAGTGAGCTCCTTGTCAATCAAATGAGGTTTTGTTTGGGTCACTTGATCCAAGGATAGCCAGTCACAGTCACCAGATATGGTGAACAGCTTGAAGGTGGCCCAAAAATGTTCTGGGGGCACTGAGGTGGCTCAGTGGGTTAAGCATCTGACTCTTGATTTCAGTTCAAGTCATGGTCTTAGGGTCATGAGATGGAGACCCGTTTTGGGCTCTGTGCTCAGCGGGGAGTCTGCTTGAGATTCTCTCTCCCTCTCTCTTTGCCTCTCCCCCCTCTGGAATAAATCAATAAATTAAAAAAGTATTCTGAAGAAATTACTATGTTCTTATGGGTTGTTACCTTGATCCCAAGACCTTCCCTTTTTCCTGCCCTTTCTAAGACTAAACTAATCACCCTCTTCTGTTTTGTGAGCTACCCTGTATCATTTCAACAAGTTCCTTTTTTAAAAGTTAAACATACTTTGTTTCTGTTGCTTACAATTAAGGAACCCTAGCTGGAGCCCAGAGGGTAGCAGGAAAGGCCCTATACAACTTTCTCTGTTCACTCTACCTGTGTTGCTAAAGGAGACCTGAGACCACTCCTGCTGCCCCATTATGACCATCTCAGGCTCTGTGCAGGCCCCTCTGCCCATCTGTGGTAGGGAGTTTGGAATGTACACTGCATTCTAAGCCATTTCCTCTCCACTGCAGTCTTAACTGACAGCCCTTATGGGAGTTGCTTCAGCTGTCTTGTCCAGCTGTCAAACCGTAAGGAGGAGGGAGTCATAAACCAGGGGACAGTGGAAGACCATCCACAGACCTCTCCCAGTGAGAACATGGAAAGGACATCAGAGGCTCTGACCACTAAAGAGAAAGTAAAATGGAGAGCCATAAAGAGAGGGGCCGACAGATGGAGGTGGCCCCAGGTGAGCTTTGCCAAAGCGACATTAGCTTTCTCCACGTTTTTTTTAAAGTTACTGTTTTGCAGGTTCTGCTGCCAGAACTTTCTGAAATGCTAGGCCTGGGTGCCAGGGCAAGCTGGAAAGCCAGACAGTGTGGGCTGTGAGTGCCAGAAGATCGCAAACACAGGCACTAATAGCAGCTTGCCTGATATCTCAGTGCCTTTTTTTCCTGCCAAATTGATGTGGCCATCAAGGTAATCTTCCAGGCTTCGTGGCCCAGGTGGTGTACCCAGAAAGGCAGACCCAGCCGGGATCCCTGAAATTGGCCTGGGGCAATGGTTTGGGGGCTCTAATGAGTGGCCTTCCTTGTCACATTCAGGCAGGTCTGAACCACCTGGGAACTTCAGCTCTCAGTGTCTCTAGCAGCCAGGAGTGATTGCAGAACATCTGTTGGTAGTGGGATCGGGACTCACTTCTGTCTCTGTAAGCCTTTGAGCTTCCTTTAACAAAAAGCCCTCCTACTTCCCTCCCCATCCACAGCCCGCCAGATGTTTGTGTTCTGTTTCTGCAAAGAAATATTAAAGGCAGCAATAACAATAGCATTCGAATTGCCCAGAGCAGGCACCTGCTACCTATCCCATATGCATACCTGGTCTAAAAATCAGGCAACTGACAGCCGTAAATGTCAATCGATTTTATCATAAATTGACCAAATACTGTGTTCCAAACATTATCCTAGGTGCCATCAGGAAGGCCCTTGAGGAACTTTGTTGCCTTTCTAGGATGGCCAAAGACGAGATTATAGGTAACTGACCTCAAGGTCTAAAACTCAGCTCGGGTTCAGCTCAGAACACAGAAGTCGTGGTGCGGAAGGGCCAATTCTAAATTCTCTGCCCTTGGTAGTGAGATGTCCAGTTTGTGCTGTTAGAGTATTGCCTGTGCCACTCTTTGGCACTTATTACACACCTCCTCGCATGGTCGGTTCCCCTTGTAAGTGTGTGGGTATCTCGCTGTTTACAAGGGAGGGCAAGGAGAGACTCACCTTTGATCTCATATCTTAAAAAGTGCACCATGGTTAATAGACTGGCTGGCTCGGGCAACTTCAAAGTTCAAGGCATGGCTGGTCAGTTGTCACATCATCTAACATGTGGGCTTATCCATCCCTTGCAGTTTTAGCCAGTACTGCTTAAGCATGTCTGCACAAAGACAAAAACCATATGAAACCCCAACTAGTCTTGTGTTTTATACAGAGAGGAACCAAACATATCCCCAGTTGGAGTACGAACAGTGTATCTTCTCTTTACTTGATACACATACGTTATAAGAGGGATTTTTAGCAGCAGTGAGAGATTTGGTTAACCAAGGTTAGTGGTCCCATCATAAAGATGAAGACCAAGCTGTGAAAATAGACGTTAGCATGGCAGTCTACCCCTCAGAACCACTAGGCTTTGTGTAGCTTAATTCTTACAACTGCCCTATGAAGGAGGTGATGTCCTCCTCCCTCTACTGTTTGTGAAGCTGAGACTCAAAGAAATCAAGGAGGCTCATCAGCTGTAGGTCTACTGAGTGAAGGAATCAGGATCCAAATGCCTGTGCGTCTCTTTCCTTCAGGGAGAAAAGTCGAGCTGTTCTACACTCCCAATACCACAGATCTCATTGCGGGGGTGGGGGGTGGTGGTGGTGAGAGCCTTCCAGATAAATACGAGTTCTCCTCTCCCATCAGGACTTTGAGTTGGTGAAGATCTTTGTTCCTGTGTGGCATGGGGTAGTAGAGAATGGGCATATTGGAATGGGTGGTGCAAAAGGTTAGGGTTAGGGTTGGGGTTAGGGTTAGGGTTAGGTTAACCCTAGGTTAGGTTAACCCCAACCTTAACCCTAACCCTAACCTACCCCTAAGGTCTGTCCCTGCTGGGAACAAATCTGTGAACCTAGCTGCTTGGCCAGCAGGATGTCAAGATAGGGACTGTGTAGGGAGCCAGGGAGGAGTCGGGAGCTCGCCTTTGAGAAGGGCAATGTTAAGGAGACCATGAAGTCAGCCTTGGTTGGGCTTCCCACTCTGAGGTCCCAGAGGCCAGTTAAGAGACCAGCTGGGTGCACGGTTAGCTCTTCCTTCGGCCCCTTCCCCACCCTACTGTGGAGCTCAGCGCAAGGACTGAAGCAGAGCTCCAGCTCAGAAATGTGGTCAGACTCCATTCCTCCACACTAACTGCCTAGGAATGAAAGTGATCTTTGTTCCAGTAGCCCAAAAGTTGTTTGCTGAAGTGATTAATAGGAATCTGATGTAAGGGCTTTAGAATATCTGTAGTTGATATGCACAGGACTGAATAAATAGCATATGAATCTTTTTCCTTAATTAAAGTCACCTGGCCTGAACACTGTTCGAAAAAAATGTTTCAGGTCTCAGTGAGAGTGTACGTATAGAATTATCCTATAACTCAGCCTCGTTTCAATTAAATTAGTGAGATTTTTAGAGGTCTGTGCTTAGGTTGTCAATGAAAAAACAAACCTGCTTCTTCTCTTCCCAGGCCATTGGTTTGGGATTTCTGGATGACGTAGTCGCGTGGAGGTCAGTGCCCACATGCTCCTACTTGACTGACAGGGCTCAAAAACCATAACGTGGGACTAATTGGGAAATAAGAGCAAAGTTTGTGTATATTTTAGCTTTATGATCATTTCAGGACCATATCAAAGCATACAGTGTATGTCATTCATTTATTTATTCATTCAAAAGTCATTTATTATTTCATTTAAAACCACTTAATAATAAATAGTTTCTATTAGAAATGTATGTATTGTGTTGGTATACCACAGTACAAAAGTGCATTCATAATATGAACTCCTTACTGTTTTTTTTTTTTAAAAGGATATACATTTTCTAAATAAGTTTATACTGATGTGGAAACATTTCTGGAAGGATACTTCAGAAATTGTCAACAGTATCCCTCTGGCGAGGGAGTGGGATGGGACAGGTAGCTGTTCAGAAAGGAGACATTTATGTTTTATACATTTTACATTTTATATCCTCTCATATATATACATTTTAGACTTTCCTGTCCTCTCTGAGTTTAGTTAAATATCCTTTCATCTCTAGTGCCTGATACCACTTGTCTCAGTAAAATTGTCACTGGTTTATATGATGAAATTTACAATGATATGGAGCAATTTTTTTTTCTAAGAGAGAGAAAGAGAGGGGCAGGGAAGGGCAAAGGGAGAGAGAGAAAGAGAATCTCAAGCAAATTGCACACTCATCATGGAGCTCTACATGGGGCTCAACCCTACAACCCCGAGATCATGAGGGGAGATGAAGTCAACAGTCAGACGCTTCATCGACTGAGCCACCCAGACGCCCAGAAATGGAGCAATTTTTAGTTGCGTTCTACAAATATCACTATGAATTCTGGATCCCATATTAGAGGAACATATTTGCATATCAATATATTAGCTGGACCAGGCAGGTCAGATATGCTTATGATATGTGAACAAAACAAAATAATGCAGGGGGCACCTGGGTGGCTGTGTTGATTAAGCAACTGCCTTTGGCTCAGATCATGGTCCTGGAATCCCAGGATCGAGTCTCAGAATCAAGTCCTGCATCAGGCTCCCCTCTCAGCAGAGAGTCTGCTTTTCTCTCTGAGCCTCTCCCCTCTCATTCTTTCTCTCTCTAAAGTAAATAAATAAACCCTTTAAAAAACAAAAACAAAGCAGGGACATGACACATGAGAGTAGCTTGGTTTCCCTTATCAGTGACAAAGAGCCTTTAAAAACTCTACATCCTAGACTACTAGTGGTGCTGGAAACTTTTTTTCTTTTCTGGATAGTCTTTGCTAGCTGTCTTCCTAGCTAGACAGATGTGGGGTCCTGAGCTTTTTCATTCTCTCCATTCTTTACTCGTCCTGAAACAATGAAGACCCATAGGACAGGTGGGGGCATGCAGGGTTGCTCAAGTTCAGTGCAGTGGGCACTTCCCTTAGTTTTGTTTAAGAATTTGTATCAGGCTTGGAGAGCCTGGGTGCCCTTGGTTTCAGCTCCAGTCATGATCTGAGGGTCCCGGGATTGAGCCCCATGCTCAGTGGGGAGTCTGCTTATCCCTCTCCTTCTGCTCCTCCCCCTCACTTGTGAGCTCTCTTGCTCTCATTATTAAATAAATAAATAAATAATTTAAGGAAGGGTTGCATCAGGCTTTATCCTTGAGAATCTCGGCACAGAAGAAGCCGATCATTTTCAGAAGAGGACCTACAACGTCGGTCTTCTTCCCGTGGTCTTCACCATGCCTCATGCCCAGAGGCTCTTTCCCTTCTCCCCAAAGTAAAATGTGTGTCCAGCCAAGACAAGTATGGGGTTGGATAGGAGTTCAGCAACTGTAAGACACCTGCAAAAGCACAAGGACACACTCCTCGAGAGCTGTCATTATTTGCTGGGCCCTATGGAAACAGGCAGAGGTGGTGTGGGCTCAAGAGCAGGACATTTGAATCCAAACTCTACCAGTTATGAGACCTTGGGTAGCTTATTTACTTACGTTCTCTGAGTCTTAGTTTCTTCGTCTGCAAAATGGGAATTAAAATACCTGCCTTGCAAGGTTATTGTGATGATTTGCAGTAATTAATCCAGTATGATATGATGTATCAGTCATCCATCAAACAGTACCTGTTTATTATGCATTAAACAGTGCGCTAGGCACCAAGAGAGATTTCAAATATTAATAAAACATGGCCCTTGCCCTGCAGGGATTCACGTCTAGAAGGGGAGATGAAAAATTTAACAAATACATTAAATCGGGGTGATAAATGCAATAATAAAATACATACCAAGCTCACTTGTGTTACAAAAATAAGAGAGAAATTCAGAATTTAGAAACAGGTGATTTACTGTAACAAGTAATGTTTTGATAAGAAAGATGATTTCTTTACCGAGAATTGCTGATTATTTATTTATTTATTTATGTGACAACTCAGATGCTTCATATGAGCAGAAATTAAGAGAGAGTCCCCGTCCCTTTTCTCATTCCCATTGCTTCTGCCTTGGTTCAAGTTAGCATTTCCCATAGGTGTAACCTGCAGTCTCCTAACTGACCTTTTTACCTCTAGATTTTCCCAGCACCAATCCAATTTTTGTTAATTGCTTGGTGACACTGGTAACAATCTCTCATACCCATGTTTTGTCCATTTACAAACTCTTTTCATAAACGTTGTCTCAAGTGATCTTCACTACAACCAAATGAAGTGTGGGGAGGACAGAAGTGATTATCCTTATTTTAAAGGAAAATGAGGGCCTTAGAGGTCAAGTGACTTGTTCCAGGTCATTCAGACTTAGACTCATCCCCTTCTGGGTGAAAATCTAGTACCTTCCTCTCCATGTCTGTTTGACCAAGGCAGTGGGCTGTTAAACCATTTTATGGCTTCTTGTTCCTTAGCATAGTTGACAACTTTGTTAGTTGTTAGAGCTCAGGAGAAGCATCTGTTTGATCAGAGACTTTTGATGCTCTCAGCCACTCTTGCCAAATGCAAGATTAATTAGAGAGTGTAACTAAAGTCCTCTCCTGTTCCAGAGGCCTCTTGGGTCAAGCCCTGTGGTTGGCATGGGGGATTTTCCGAGCCAGAGGGAGGTTCTGGGTGAAGCACCTGGCTCACAGGATTTTTCCTTGCTCACGCTCTGAGAAGGCAGCCTGTGAGGGGCAAGTCTGGGGTCCAGAATACAAGTGTCTGCCAGGAACAGCTCTGGTCCAGGAGGGCTGCTGAGCGGTGTCCCGATTCCTTCTTGTCCTGGTGTTAGACTAATTGTCTTCTGAGTAGCACTTGCTTCTGCTTCATTAATCTCATTTATTGCCTCATATGTTCATTCATGCATTTATCCATTCATTGAACATATATGTAGCCTACCATATAGGCATTGGCGATGCAAGTAAGAATAAGATGTGGTCCTTGCTGCTTCTTTCTTTCTGTCTTCAGACCTGAACTGGACGTATTAGTCCTGTACCTGCTTCACCGATCCCCACCCTTGTCCTCCAAGGAAATACCATCCTCACACCCTTCCTGCCAAGGTGGCCAAATGTGGTACCATCAGCTTCACTGATCCAAGAGGCAAGTTATCATTTAAAAATCCCAGGGAAGGAGTCTAGTTAGTCCCAGTTGGATTCTCTGTCCACGTTTAAGAAATAAGTATACGAGTTAATATGATTAGGCCAAACTGGGCACATGTTCCCACGCTTGTGGCCAGTGGAGCCGAACTCTTTCCAGAAGACAGGAGAAGAGCGCTGAGGAGGTAAATATTTGAAAGATAAAAACAGCGGACCCCTATGACTTTCCATGGCATGGGGTTAGCTGACATTGCTGCATATCCCCCGCCGTGTGGTCCCCCCGCCCCACCCCGCCGTCCTGAGGGAGCAGAGTCCTTCAGTCAGCCTTGAAACACTTCGCCTTGAAACCATTCTCCTGGTCTGGTATGTGACCCAGTTATTTCATACCCGTACATCTCCTGAGCTTTGTCTTCGCTTAGGGCAGCTTTGGACCTCCTCCTCAGAACCAGTTACCCCCATAAGGAATCTGACATTAATCCATGCAGGTGGGATTAATACATGCAAAGGAATAGGAAGGCACAGCAAGATGGTGGGTTTCTAACAGGGATGTTTCTAATTAATCATCCTCATGTCTCAGATGGGGAGAGGGCAAAGAGCCACTGAGGGCACGTCAGCGCAGGCTTGCTACATGGCTTCCAGTTAACGGCTGGTGCTGTTTTGTGAGAAGCCTGCACCTGGGATTCCACCTCCTTGTCAGTGAGTGTGCAGCTGGGTGGAGCGTTTCTGGGTGTGCAAGTTCACGGGGTCATAACTGAGAACCTCTGTGTCCCTCTGCCACTCATGCAGGCTGCTGTCCAGGGAGTGGGTCTCTGTGAGAGTTTGCATTTGGGCCTCACGGTTTTGCTGGAGCACACATTTGTGTCTACACGGTTTTGCTGGAGCACACATTTGTGTCTACGCGAGCCAAAAACTGACCGCATTCAGTCCGATCCAGGCAGATGTGGAAGCAGGTGTGGAGAAATCTGCCTTATGAGCCAGAGTTCTCCCTTGTCATCGAGCTACGTGAGGGCCAGGGATGATGGTGGGCTGAGGAGAGTCAGCCGGCTCAGAGCTGTTAGCTAACTGAGTGAAGCTGAAGCAAACGGCTAGGGACCCTTTAGCTCTTTTCATCTGATCTTGAGAGAAATTCCTTTACCAAGCTCCTGGCTGAGTAGAAGTGAGGTCAACACTCCAGATCAGGGAGTGTTAAATGGAACTGGCCCCATTTAAACGGGATGTTTCTTCTTTCCAGGCTACATTCTCTTTTCAGGACTACATCTGCCCCCCCCCCCAACTGCTAGGTACCACCAGGTGGGCCTAGATGTCTTTCGTTATAGAGAGAACCATATTGCTGACATGTTTGTCAGGAAGTGCTGAGCTTTTAACCCCATACTGACAAATGATTGTAGCTTTTCCCATTTTGCAACTCCACGGCTGTGTACAAGTACTTTACTTGAACTCCACTTCTTCAGAGTACCTTAGCTCTAAGTTCTAGATAGCCAGCTCTTGCCAGATTCTATCCACGTCATTTATAAAATACTCCAAGTCAGTCATCAGACATGGACCTTTGCTCAGCCTTTGTTATAATCAGACATCCGGTTCTCTTTAGCTACTCAAGTTTGACCAAGATCTTGTCTTTTCATTCCCTATACCTTTCCTTTTTCATTTGCATTAATTTCTAGACTTTTAGCTTCAAATATATGTTTGATAATTGGCCTATGATTGTAATATTGTTCAAAATATTTTCTGCTTATCTGTGGGACAGAATTATACATCCTCACCCTATTGATGTGAGACCTGGTCATATGACTTTCTTTGGCGAATGAAGTATTACCAGAGTGACACATGCTGCTTCTGAGCAGAAGGTCACAAAGGCTTGTGTGCAGCTTCACCATGTTGTCTTTCCCTTTTCAGGGGGAAACTGAAAACCAGTATTGCTATCACTGGATAGATCCCTGGAGATTATTATTTTTAAGTATCCCATCCAATATTTTATACAGGGGGATAAGCTCTCAAGACCTAATCTAGTCCTGGTTCCTATTTTTCTCCCCCCGCACCCCACAGCATCCCAAAAGCTCCTAATCTAGACGCCATCCTGAAATGATAAGCTAATTGTGGGAAGGGGAAGGAGGGAGGCAAGAAGCTGAGGTGTTAGTAAAGATGTGGCTCCAGAGGCCCGAGCCAGAAGTGAGAGCAGCTGATTACATTACAGTATGTGAGGGTTGGGGGGAGGGGGTCCCAAGTGCTGCGTCAGGCAGCCCTCTTGCGCCAGCCCAGCAGTAAAATCTGGTTAAAGGGGGAGCAGAGAACTTTGACAGTGCCTGGAGATTTCCCCAAGGCAGATGTTTTTGCTTCTTGGCATCTATTCCTGGAGGGGAAAACAAAGAGATGGACTTGCTGTCATTTGGAATGACTCGGTCCCTGTGGTGAAATTGGCCAGCCAAGACTGGTAATATATTGAGGTGGCTTCCTAGTTTGGTTTGCTTCCTGGAAGTTGAAAGCCTCATTTCTCTGAGCATGTTTCTCTCTTATTACTGTGCTTTCCAGTGCCCCAGTCTTCGGCTTTATCCAGCACAGAACACTTTGGGTATAGGCCCCAAAGAGGACTCCTAAGAGCGTGTATAAGGACTTCAGGTCCTGAAAAGGATATGTTTCTCTTCCCATCACCTCTATTCCCACATATTCATATGACATGAATTTGAAATGCCCTATTCATAGATAGACTACACGCTGTTTCAAGCCATCCCAACAATGGGTAAAATGCATTTAAGCTGTCTCTCTCAGTGCAGAAGACAGAGCCTTGCTAAGCCACACTGCAATTAGCTTTGTATGTTTCTTGTCACAACCACAGTCTGCCCACAGTGAGACCAAGATGAAATGCCATTCCTACTGACTTTGTGACTCTGTGTGAGTATGTGTGTTTAGGCACTTATTTAAAATACAACCACAGGCCAATGTGCCTTTATCGAAGCACATGGAGATCATTACTGCACACTTGCATTTTGGGTTGGAAGGAAGTACAGCAGTTAACCACCTGAAATCTCAACAGTAAAAGAACACCATAAAGTTCTACAACTGTGGAACAAAAGATTACAAAATGTAGGTTCCGTTAAAAAATTAGGAAGTAGTTTACGTTACAATCTTGAGCACTTTTGTCACAGTAATTAGTAGAGCTTATTACATGCGACTAGAATATTCCATTTCTACAAAGAAATGGGGCAAAGAATTAGAAAAATTTCAGTTGTTGTATTTTTGATCCCAACCCCATGTATTCAGACAAAGCAAACAGAATTTCTCACAAGCTCTCAGTATGTAAAAACAATGCACTTGTATTACTAATATTTTAGATTTGTGTTGTTAGTCTTTTGCCAACAGCAAAGGTGACCACCATTAAGCATTCTTTCTGAACAGTTTTCCTCTTGATTAGGTGCTCTACCAGACTCATTTTCTTGGAGAAAATCCCATTCAGGTCCTGGAAAGGTTTAAAACACCTTAAACTTTCATTCTCAATTCAGTTCTCTGGGAAGTAGGTTGAGATCCCGAAGTCCTGAATGAAGCCACGTGCTTTGGGAGACGGCTTGGGTTGGCTTAAATTAAAGCTTGCTCTCTGGAGGGCCATAGACACCGCAAACAAAGCTTTCTCTGCTGTGTTCCGCTACTGTATTCAATGCACTGAGTAACTCTTAATGTTCCTAGGGTTTCCTAAATGGCCTAGAAATAAAGCTAACAGAAGAGGGCAATATATTTCAGTTAACTAACTTTAACAGTATACCCAAAGTTATTTCTTTTCGAACAGCTCATGAAAGGCCTTGGTCAGAATTGGTGGCATTAGAAATACTTGAACATTAATCCATCTGCTGTCCTTTAGGTCTCCAGATTGTAAGCACATTAAGAATGAAACACCACCCTGGATGCTGTAATCTTTATAGGTCTGTATTTCTTTTCCAAAAAGTAAAAAGAACAAAGTCACCACTCTCAGAACAACTGGAGGAAAACTCAGTAAAAACTCAACACTTTTTCAATGAGAAATACTTGATGTCATATATTTTGTTTAATAAAGACTGAGTTGGTTGTACACTAAGCCAATTTAAGAATGTGATCTGTAACTCACCGTCTTAATTACATGGAGAAAAAGGGAATGGGTTCATTAATGTTGTGAAAAGGAACAGTGACCTACCTGCCAAGTGGCAAGGTGGAAATAATTAATCTGGTCAATTAAAAAGAAACAGATAATTTAAAATGCAAAGCCTTCCAGGTGGTGCACTGAATTCTGCTATCTGGAATTGCAGATTCTTACTGTCAGTCTTGGTTTTCTCAGTACACATTCCTTGTACTTTTCTTTGTCTTTCCTCCATGGCTCAAATCTAATAGAAAAATCGTTCTGTGCTATAAATCATGACGTGCTTCTTTATGTCTTATGTCCTAAAATATTTATTTATTCTAACATGTACTCTAGAAATGCTCCAGGGGATTAACAAGTCCCTAGAACCATCTCCAGGATTCCATTTTCCCTTTGTTGAGGGTCTGTTATGTCTTACTTTCCCTCTGAAATCGTTTGGCCTTTTTCTGGGGTTTTAATAATGTTTTGAAAGTGCTAGAGCCTGAGCCACACTGTCTGGGTTATCTAATCCCATTTATGATCCTATAACCTTGAAGCTTGCCATGGCCTGGCTGTCAGCACCAGGTTCTAAATACATAGGGTAGTGCGTTTGCTCCATGGAACCGGAAATTAGTCCAACAGTTACTTTTCTACAAACGTTCATAATTCCTCTTGACATTTACAAGCAAGTAGTAGTTCTTATACGTAGAGTCATATCAACACACCTCAGCCTGCAGCGAGTGGCTACCTGCAGCAAAGCGCAGGGGCAGGTGCAGAGAGGCAGGCACTCTGCTCCCTGGCGTCCCCAGGTCACCCGGTGTGCCCCCGCCTCGCCCCGTGGCTGCGGAGACGGCGGCGGGGGGGGGGGGGCGAGTGTGTGGGGGAGACCCTCTTCTTAGCTTAATCCCTTTCAGCTGGTCCAAGCTCAGTCCCCGGACAAATATTAATATCATATTCATTTGAACCAAGGCAAAGCTTTATAAAAGCATCAAACAGTTCAAGGGAAGGCTGTTTTTACGGGGAGAGTCTGCCTGTAAATTTCTGGTTGCTAAGGAGGAAAAAAAAAATCTCATCTAAAAAACCCAAATGCTGCCGCGGTGAAGTGCGACTTGAAAGTCTCTATTTCCTAGGTGTTAGACTTGGCAAGTTGGAAATAGCGAGGGAGGCGAGGGAGGCGAAAAGAGCTTTTCCTTGATGTGCTCAAACAAAGCAGTACATATTGTCAGCTCCGCAGGAGGCGCGCGGCGGCCATATGTGCGTCGCCCGGCGAAATGGAATAAACAGCTGCTGCCAGGAATCCAATTCCTGGCAAGGAAGCAAACCCAAGTCCTCCTGTTTCCAAAATAAAAATCACCAGAGGGATTCCCCTTCCTGCAGTTCCAGCCAGTAGTTTTATAAAAGCATAAAACATCGCTGTATTGTGGTTTATAATAATCCCTTACATTTGTAGAGCATTTTACAGTTTACAAAGCGCTTTACATACATTATCTCATTTGAGCCTCATAATAGCCCTGGAGAGTACAAAGCACAGATATCCTGAGTCACTTTTCACAGATGGAAAAAGGAAGGCTCAGAGTGCGATGAGGTGGTGAACTGGGTGCCACAGCCCAGGTCTCCTCCTGCCTAGTCCAGGCTGGCCCAGCAGAGACCTGGGGTTCTGCCAAGGCGTGGTGGTGTCTCAGGGATCCAGCGAAGGGACCCTATCTTGTGCTGCTGAACTGAAAATGCAACTTCACTTTGCTTTATTTCTTTGGTACAACCATCCATTCACTCTGCCAAAGGACTTCTCTCCCACTTTATGAAGCAGCAAGGGAGGCAAGTAGGTTGCAAGGGAACAAAGAGAAGAGAAAAGCACCCCTGCACACTGAATGTGAATTTGGTATGCCCTTGATGGCAGCCAAAAGCCACCACTTCATTTTAAGCATATACTGCAGAGATTAGCCAAGGTCATTCTGAGCATCAGAACTGAAGGGAGGAAAAATACATGGATATTGTTCAATTGTTCTCAGACACTGCCACCTCCGTACAATCCTTTGCAGAAAAACAGGCTTTTCTCCTGGAACTGCCCGTCTTCTGCTCACTGTGAAAGCAGATTTACTAAAGGATCTACAGGACTTTTTATATAGGAATCTCTCGAAACTTAGATGGTGGGGTGCTGGTGCAAGATAATCCTGTCCTATAGGATAGAGGACATGGTGGGTGCATGGCAGATGGACTGTTATGGGCTACTTGACTTCCAAAAAAGAGAACTGCTTTCCGGTAGAGACTCGGAGACTTTGTTTCCTGGTCAGGTCTCACTGGGCCTACTACCATCCCTTGGAATTGTGTGTTCGTTGGTTCTAGCTGCAGAATTTGGCTTTAAAACATTGCTGCTGAAACTAAAATGCCAGGCTTTTGGCTTGCCAAGTGTGTGAGCTTGAGCAAGTTTACTTAAGCTTTCTGCCACACCAGAGCTATGCCTTCCCTGAAAATGTGGGACTTCTAATAAAACCTGCTTCACAGGGTTATTGTAAGAATTAAATGATTGTTATTATAGAGTGCTTAGAGCAGAGCCTGGTGTGAGGTGGATGTTCTCTCAGATTCTGTTAAATCTAGGAAGGCTGTACTTTGGACAGCAGCAGACCAGTTCCAACTGACCCCTTCTTGCTCCCTGAAGAGGTCCCCGTCACAGAGAGTGGTTGGTGACATCCCTCCTTCCTGGGTCGACTTTGACCCAGACGTACCTTCCCAACATCCCTCATGGAGATGCATAAACCAAGAGGCACTTTGCCTTGTTGATCGTTCATCAGGAAAGCAATCAGGATTTGCAACAACACAACACATTTTGGCTGACAGTATTTACATTGCTGGTGTCAAAGCAAAAATTGCATGGACCAAAATTAAACATCCAAGGAGGACTTCATTCAAGGCTGCTGCACTAGGGAAGAGAGCCCAGAACTCAGTCTGAACTCAACTCCACTGCAACAAAGTGTGGTAGACTTTTCAAGCACTGGGGTTGAGAGAATGATCATAGCCCTTCTGTGTTTGCTAACTGACTTGACCTAAGGAAAAATAAGGTTTTGTATCTTTACAAGTACTCATTTTACAGCTTAGAACAAGGTACCACCAGAAGTCAGGCTTTTACTCTCCAGGAACTGGGAAATGGGGAGGGGGCTGCTATCTCCTTTGATGATTACATTTCCAAAGGCTTGTCAAGCTGAGGGAAATAGTAAGGCCCTCTTTGTCATCAGTGTTTTAGAAATTGGATGGTGATTTGATGCCAAATGCCCCTCCCACAGAATTCCTTTTGAAGGTGAACAGAAACAGTACAGCTTCCCTATTAGGCCTTGATAGTGGGGCAGTTTCTTTTGGTTTCCCGAGTATCCAGTCTCTTCTCCTTCAGAAGGCACTGATGGAAGAAGGAGAGAGCCTCATTTTACCTGTTCTCTTAAACCCTCTGAGTCCTCGTCTACTCCATTAAGTGATGTCCATCCCCTTGACCATGAGTCCATCCAAGGTTCCAAGGTTTTGAAAAGAACCAGATAGTGAAGGGGAGCAGAATATGCCACCCCAAAATGTGCCACTTTGCTGTGCAGATTTTTTTTTTTTTTTAGGATTTTATTTATTTATTTGACAGACAGAGATCACAAGTAGGCAGAAAGGCAGGCAGGGAGAGAGAGGAGGAAGAAGGCTCTCTGCAGAGCATAGAGCCAGGCCTGGGGCTTGATCCCAGGACCCTGGGATCATGACCTGAGCCGAAGGCAGAGGCTTTAACCCACTGAGCCACCCAGGCGCCCCTGTGTAGATTCTTTTGAGCTGAAAGTGATGAAGACCCAACAGACTCGGGAAGAGCTTTCACCTCTTCCTTCACTGCCTTAAGGAATTGAGATGGGGGCTTGGCCCAGAAAGAGAGCTATTACTAGAGGTAACTTTTTATCTGACCCATCTGTACGGCATGGCAAACATCTAATTACATCGGCTCTTTTTATCTTCCTGAGACCTGCCCTCCTCCCCTCTCAAGCCCCAGGCCCCTATCCTGTTCCTTAGCTCAGGATGACATATACAATTAGCTGACCTGCCTTTGAGTCTCATATTTTTATGGGGCTCCCGTACACATGATTACATTTGTTTTTTTCCTGTTAATCTGTCTTTTGTCAATTTAATTGTTAGACCAGCTGAAGAACCTAGAAGAGACTAAGGGAAAATTTTTCCGCTCCTTCAACAGCAGAGGAAAAGGCAGGACTTAACTGAGACTTTGCCCTGAATCTCAAGGCGGATGCCCTGTAAAGATATAGGCTTTCTCAGGGGGAGAAAACCCCTTATAGATTCCCACTCTCAACCTGGGTCACAACCAGCTCATTGGCCTTTAGGTGGACACCCATTCCCTTTGTGAAAACTCAACTCCCACCCCTTCCCTGCCATTTGGTCTGCAGAAACCATCTGGGTCTTTACAAAATGATTAGTGATGCTCCCTGCTGTTTAAACCTCACAAAACAGCCAGGGAAGAGGGCTCCTTACTGCCTGGAAAAGGGTTGGTAGGCCTGAACTCTACTGGTCAGATTCATTTTTCATTATTTCTACCATGGTGAGCGGCAAGAATGCTTATTCCTTCACCTCTTATGTTGGGTTTGCCCATCTCACGTTAATTTTCAGGAATGATACAATGTAAATTGATTTTGAGAAGTATTTCCTAAATTTTCAAGATGTGTTTCCTCCTCTCTCCCACTTTCTCCCTCATCCCCCTTCTCCTAGAGGCAGTAAACTCCCCTTTTTTTGTGCACAACGGTGTTTTGTTTCCTTTCTGCTCTGCCCTCAGTTGGGGTGGGGGTGGGGTGGGGAAGATTGCTGGGATGTTAAAGGAGCTATCTTACCCCCAGGGCCATCCCCATCCTCCTCAGGCCTTCTGTATGTGGTGAGGTGGGAAGGTTGCCAGTTCTTGACATAGATTTTTGGAATCCAGAGTTATCGTTAAATCCTTGTATTTTAGCCACTTGAAGGAACAACTTTAGGCCTGAAAGCAGACTCTGACCTGCAGAAGACCGAGATCATGTTAAGGGTCAATAGAAGTCTGAGCAAGATTCAGTAGCACACTGGGCTTCTTTGTTGTTCGCCACATCCAGGACAGTTTCAGGACAACTTGGACGCTCAGAGGAGCGGGAGTTTACACTAATCTTTTCCCCAGGCAAAAAGGACTCAACTGCTTTTCTTGTTGGTTCTTGTGGGTTCTAGAGCACCCACATATAAAGAGTATTGAGCCTCTGGACATTTGGGAGAAGAGACAAAAGGCACTCTGGATGGTATCTGACAAGATGCAGGCTCTGACTTGGAGTGTTTGAGAGTGAGAAGATGAATCCTCGTGGAAAAGGCCCACAGGCTGCAAATGGAACATTTAGGAAGATACAGGCTCTCAAAGTGCAGGAGGCCATGATTAAGCATGTCAGAAATGTTGCAGCGAGGGAAGAAAAGTATGTAGTAATATGAACAGCCTCATAAAAATGCCCAGCCAAAAACAGCTATGCCAGTTTTGAGGCCCAAGTGCAAAATGAAAATGCAGGTAGGTCCTTTGTTCATAAATTATTGAGAATTTTAAAAAACAGTGACAGCAGAGGATTAAACCTAGCATGGGGACCCTTCTGTGTGCAGAGCCTTGTGTGACCATACAACCACCCCTGAATTTGGCCCCGTGTCTCCATGAGCATGAATCCAAATGTGATTGCTTTAATCGGGTGAATCATCAGAACTTTCCTGCATTCATTTTACATAGCAATCAGAGAAAGAACTTGGCTTTCTCCACAGAGCAGTGACGCCAAAGGGGGAAACATGTGGGGTGGACCTCCCTAGGGTCCAGTCTGAACAAGGGTGTCTTCAGTCTGTGGTGGAGACTAGTTTTCCTGTTCCTCTTCCTTTCTTTCAGAGAAAGGAGCGCGGGTGGGGGCGGGGGTCCCTATTTCAGGTTATCTCCCAGGATCTGTGCCTGGTCTGGAGCTGCCTTGGTTCTGTGAAAAGTTTCCCCTTACACATGATTTCTTTCCCACCTCCCTTCTTCCTAGCAAACACATAGCTCTTTAAAAGATTCTGGGGAAAAAAAAATTCTTTTTTTTGGGCAAGTTCTGTGGGCTTTTATTAGATCTACACTGTAATTCCAAACTGTGATTACATGATGTCTGGCTTTCCCTGAACTCAAATTTAATATCCTGAAAAATGGGAAGCTTTATTGCAAGGCTGAAGTACACCAGGAGTGGGGGACCTGGGAGTGAGGGCTTGAGGGCCTGCTGATTGCTTTCATTCCACCTTCTAAAATCTCTAGCTGGCTGTACCTGATATTTGTTAACCTCAACTTTGCCTTTTAGATGGACTTTTTCATCCTCTTGAATTAGGTTTATTACCCGATGGTGGTAAATAAATATTTTTAAAAGACAAATCATTCATAGTTCTACAGCCTTGATACTCCAGCTTGTTTTCACTTTTCTACATCCTCTTATTGTCTGGATTATATTTTTGATTGTTGTGTTCACAGTGGAGTTTTAACTTTTTGTTCTGCAGTTGCGTTTTAATTCCTTTTATACTCATAAAGGTAAACCACATTTATAAACTTAATGAAGATGAATGAACAATAAAGCAAACAAGAAGCCTTAGAATTGCCTGCTAATGGAAACCAAAGCAATAATCATTTAAAAGCAGAGAGCCTAATAAAATAGAGCTGAAGTGATCCTGGCTGTTGTTCCCTGGTTCTGTGCCTTTATTTTACAGAAAAGGAAACTGAGACCCAAAGGTTAAATGAGCTGCCACACAGCTCCTGGGGCAGTCGGGACTAAGCAGGCTGCAAATGACTGCTTTGCTTTGTTTCTTTTTTATATACCCTGAATAGTTCTGTTTCCACACTGGTATCTTTCTATGGGAAATAAGTGCTTTGAGTGTGTCTGTCCTTCATTTGTGATATGAGGGAGTTGGAACAGATGCTCTTAAAAATTCTTCCAACTCAGAACTTTGAATTCAACTCAAAATGAACAGAACTGGACCCCTGCCTAGTCAGCCTGGAACTACTACTACAAACATATGAAAAATGTGGTAACAATTAGAACATTCACTGTTTTAGCTAGATGTGTTGTACAGCAGCTCACCAGATCTGTATGAAAACTCAAGACTGGATCTGAGATTGAAGTGTGCCAGCACATCCCAGACTTCTCCACAAGCTGGCGGTCTCCTTTTAAAATTACTAATTCAGAGAAAAGCCACAAGGTCTTAGGCAAACAAATGGAGGGGCGATCCTCTTTGAGTGGAGTAACCTCCCTTCGGCCTTTCAAAGCACTGTTAACGCAGAGCGAGGCCCCCTCTACTGGTGGGATTCATCCCCCACCAAAAAGTTGGAACTTGCTAGGTTTGTGGGAAATGGGGGAAAAAAAGTCATAGGATCAGAACAGATTAGAATTGGAAGGAAATGTAAATACCTAAATGTCAGCTTTTAGAGATCTAGAACGTTTAAACTTTTTTGGTCAAAAATTTGTTAGCCAACATTCTTTTTTTTTTTTTTTTCTTTAAATATTTTATTTATTTATTTGGTAGAGATCTCAAGTAGCCAGAGAGGCAGACAGAGAGAAGGGGGAAAAGCAGGCTTCCACGCTGAGCAGAGAGCCCGATTCGGGGCTCGATTCCAGGATGTTGGGATCATGACCTGAGCCGAAGGCAGAGGCTTTAACCCACTGAGCCACCCAGGCGCCCCTTGTTAGGCAACATTCAACTGAGGAAATTTTCACAGTAGCTGGCGAAAATCTCTCTATTTAAGAGTGAAGTTAGCGTTCGGAAAATAGAAGCCCTTCACAAATACTTACTGAATCAATTATAGGTAAAAATCCCATCTTTGCTCGGTGAAGAGTAGAGTTCTTCCACACTCTCCCATGGAGTTCTGTGCTCCATTTGTCTAAACTAAGATTTCTTAAACTCTTCAGATACCACTGATGTGCTTCTTGCTACACCTAAGTACTTACTGTGTCTTATTATTTCATATTTTTCTTTCAGTCAAGCCCCCCTCCCCTTTTTTTTATTTTAGCCTCATCTCATGCACTAGAATTCATGAATTTTCAGGTTTGATGTGTTTTGTGTGTGTGTGTGTGTGTGTGTGTGTGTGTGTGTGTATATAAACAAAATAAATATATGCTATTAAAAAATGTTCTCTGTGCTAAATTCTTCTTATTTAATTATCACATGTGTTTATCATGCTTTAAGAAATACGGAGGTAAATATACTTCATGTTTAAGTCATGTAGATATAGTAGTCAGAATTTCATCTTTCCATCAAAGGCAAGTTTTTCATTGTCTTTCTCCGCCTGTCCTCTCCCTCATGCCTTACCTTCTGTCATGAATCTTCCTTCATTCCCCTTTCCATTCTCTCAAAGTCCTTTGGTTCAATACTCATACTTCCTTTTCCCCATGAGGTGAGGAAAACTTTCCCTCTCTATCGCCCATTGGAGACTGTGCTTCATTTGATACTGAACTCCAGAAAAACCATATTGAAACAAACTGGTAATTGACAGAAGGAATAAAAGGGCCTTTGTATTCATGTCTTTTTCTAGGAATTGGGACTTGAGGAATATTGAAAAGTGATGTTGTTTCTATTTCATCCTTAGAGTCAGCCTTCTCTGAGGAAATGGCACATAAACACAGAAAGCCCAATCCATAAAAACACATTTAATAAATTATTCCTTGAGGAATATAATGGGGAGTCTGTTTTTGTCCAGGCACTGTGAAAGCTGGAATACCTATAGGGGAGGATGGGGTTGAGAAAAAGGCTGATCTTCATGAAATCTTTTCCCTTATTAAACATTCCTGTGTTATTAATTCAAGCTTTGTTTCTTTAGCAATAAAGGCGACCATTATGCATTTGTTGCTGGTTGAACACACTCAGTCCTCAGCTGGTTTTAGCTTGGTACAATTGTGAAGCCCAGTTAGTCACAGTAGATTATTTGTGTTGAAGCCTATCCATGGAAGATCTCAGTTTTGAAAACTCTTGTCATTATAATTTATTTTCTTTGCTTTAACTTAGTATATCATTTCTGTTCACTTTAATGAAAAGTAAATAAATAACCTTTTGACACAAAATTTATACTTTTTAAAACTTTAGGCCTAAAGAGTTCAGAAAGAGTTGCTTTGAATGCCAGCCATTTTATAAGAAGTTCACTACAGAAAATTATATAGAACACTCTTCTTCCAAAGGAAAGAATTTCAGTGACCGAATTTTCATTTTGGTTACATTTGCAAAGTAGTTTCAGAATCATATGGAAAATTTATACAAAATAGCTTATGAGAACCCACGTAAATGACAACTAAAGTTACAGCAATGTAATTCTATATACCTTCTTATTCTGGGAAAATTTCAGCATTATTCAATCTTAATAACAGTTAATCCTGAAAACATTAATTCAAGACTCCAGAACCCACAGGGAGGAATGGGTACTCTGCATTTACTGTGGCTCCCCAAAAAGGTCCTTTCTGATGGCAAACAGATGGAAACCCCATAGAGAGGCAGATTTCTGCTGTAGCTATCACAGGGCTGCACCATGCCTTTGAAATGACATCAGCCAGAAAACCAGTGACTAGAGTTTCAGGTTTCATTGAAGGATTTTGCTTTGCTTTTTGTAGGTCCAAAGATGGCCGGAGAAGGCAATAAATTCTGTCTGAGAACCTCTCCTGGTAGATGTTTAAAGAGATTATATGAGTAAATCAACTGCCCCAATCCCCCCATGTTATAAGGACCATCCGGTTTGAATTTGAATTTTCTTCATCTTTCTGCTAGAGAACTGATGTAAGCCAACAACTCAGAATAAGTTGGGCCTGGTACGAGGAATGCTGTGCTGTGGGGATTATCAAAAACTAAAGTATTTATTTTTTATGAAGCTTTTCCTATAACCAGGTTTATGACTGGAAAGGACCAAGGCTGGAAAACGTGGATTAGCATTTCTCACTGGTAAAAAGATTAGGTTACCTCACTTTAACACTTAGGTTTACTATATGTGAACAAATGCTGCCATTGTTTTCATTTTCATTTTTATTCTATTATTATTGAGCTTTCACTGAATCAACCTTATAAGAATGTGGAGGAAATTCTAAAATATGAGTCATGGTATGCACTGGTGTTTATCTTGTAGTTCTGCCAAGAAACAGAGAGCAAGCCTTGGACTTAGGGCAGCTTTTCTGAGTAGAGCAATTTGAATCTGCATTTACTTCTACCTAAGTGAATGCTCTCCCAAGAATAGCATTATCAATCTCATGAGTAGCTGCTACAATTTTCAAAAGACTGCATGAACATTTAATACAAATGAAGGCAAGTTTTTAGGCAATGTCTTTACAAAGGTCCACTAACTTTGTCCTGTTCTCATTTAATTACTGCGTATATTTACCATGCTTTTAGAAATACTGAGGTAAATATACTTCATGTTTAAGTCATGTAATTATAGTAGTCAGAATTTCATCTTTCCATCAAAGGCAAGTTTTTTATTGTCTTTCTTCGCCTGTCCTCTCCCTCATGCCTTACCATCTGTCATGAATCTTCCCATGGTATCCAAGGATTGATGCTGGGTCTCAAGGAAGACTGGGTGACTATAGAGTTGGCACCATGCATAAAAATCCATCACCTCCTGGATAACACTCAAAATTGTGTGACCTAAGTATGGTGAATGTAGGTGGGGTGCTTTTAGGTACAAGTAACAAAAAAATCTGGCTCAGGCAAGTTTAAACAATAAGATAATTTATTTTATCCATTCTATAGGAGACTCAGAGGTAGGTCAGGTTCTAAGGAAGGTAATATAGTGGCTCAAAGATATAATCAATGACTCCAGTTCTCTACCCCCCTCCCCCCGCCCACTTCAAACTTAGGTTAGTTTCTGTTATGGTTATAGGATGGTGGCTGTGGATTCAGATCAACGACGCCCAGAGGAGGAGAATACTTTTTTATCTTTTTTTTTTTTTTTTTTTTTTAAAGAAATGCTTTCTCAACAGCCCTTCAAGAGACTTCTCATGCTTTAGTAGGGATTGGACCACATCTTTATCCTGAAATTAATCATGCAAAAGGAGGATTATAAAAATAGATTTAGACCAGTGATTTTCAACCTTGGCATTTTGAAAGTTGAGAAAAATACTGATACTGGGGTCCCACCTCCTGAGTTCCTGGGATGCAGCCTGGAGAATGAAGAGTTCTAAAATCTCCCCAGGTGATTCTGCGGCAAAGCATTTGAGAACCATAAATTTAGACCAAATATCTGGAGGGTGGGGACGGAGTAGAGGTAGAAAATGGATATTGGATTATAAATTGCCATAGGGGCGCCTGGGTGGCTCAGTGCATTAAGCCTCTGCCTTCGGCTCAGGTCATGATCTCAGGGTCCTGGAATCGAGTCCCACATCGGGCTCTCTGCTCAGCGGGGAGCCTCCTTCCTCCTCTCTCTCTGCCTGCCTCTCTGCCTACTCATGATCTCTCTCTGTCAAATAAATAAATGGAATCTTTAAAAATAAATAAATAAACAAATGAATTGCCATAGCCACTAAATATTATTGTATTTTCAATGTAAATTCTAAAAGATGTATGTGCATATATAAATGCACACATGGGATTAGAGTCAGATTTGGAGGAATCTACGTTTATAAGGAGACCAGATGAATGTGGTCCATATTAGGAAGACAAATTTGGATGCATCCAAAGCCAATCAAAACCATTTATGAGCATGGTTATGATAATACCTATATAGAGTGACTTTTGACTTTAGCAAATTGTAATAAATTAAGAAGTGATAACAGTAAGTGATACTTCTGAGTCTTTGAAGAAAAAAAGCATGAAATACTCTTAAATTCTGAAAACCATCTTTTAAATTTCCACTGTCAAATAGCTTCTAGATAACTTCAGTATTTTCCACATTCCTTCTAGGAAAGCCAAAGATTTCTTAAGAATTCTTGAATGCATGATACTAAGTTAAAAAAAAAAATTTCAGGGTGCTTGGGTGATGCAGTAAGTTAGGCTTCTGACTCTTGGTTTCAGCTCAGGTCCTGATCTCAGTGTCATGAGATCAAGCCCCAGTCAGGTTCCAGGCTAAGGGTGGAATCTGTTGAAGTTTCACTCTCCCTCTCCTTCTGCCCCATTCCTGCCTCATGAGCTCATTCAAGTAATAAATAAATCTTAAAAAAAAAAAAAAAGATTTCACTATAACGTGGATGGATCTAGAGAGTATAATGCTAAGTGAAATAAATCAGAGAAAGATAAATATTATATAATTTCACTCATATGTGGAATTTAAGAAACAAAACAAATGAACAAAGAAAAAAAAAAGAGGCTTTAAAAAAAAAAAAAGAAATGAAAAGAAACAAACCCAGACTCTTAAATACAGAGAACAAATGGATGGTTGCCAGAGGGAAGGAGGATGGGGGATGGGTGAATAGATGAAGGGGGGAGTAAGTGTCCATTTGCTGTGATGAGCATTGAGTAATGTATGGAATTGTCGAACCACCATATCATACACCTGAAACTAATGTAACACTCTATTACTTACATTGGAATAAAAGAAAAGTAAAAACAAAAAAGGTTTCACTAGTCTAAAAGCTATATACAAATACCTCAGACTGAATGCCTTAAAAAAATTCAGATGCCCTTTTCCCAATTATCTGTTTTTTACCATTTTTTTGGGCTGGATGTCCAGGCCATTTTATTCTCATATAGACTGTGCCCTGCCCCAGGTCACCCCCATGGTGGCCAGCACACAGCATTCACGTGCCCACTGTTACCGTTGTTCATAGAGAACAGTGGTTCTCCACCTTGGCTACACATTAGAACCATCTGGGGGGGACTTTGTTTAAAGACTGATTCCTCCCTTCTACTGCCATCCGCATGAGTTGAAGCCAAATCTTCAGAAGTTAAGGCCTACGCATCTGAATTTTGGAAAGTTTACTGGCTGGTTTTAATATAGAGTGAGGACGGAGGGATATTAGTTCAAAGGGGGAAAAGGAGGTAGAAAACAGGGACATAATCTGTTCTCTTGTTCTTAGCTTGTTTTAATTTTTCCTCCCCCAAACCCAAGCTAATCCGAGTAAGCAATCTTGTGAGAAAGTGTAAGTAAGCCCTTAAGGTCTTGGTTCAAATGGGACTTTCGAGCAAAGGTAAAGCTTTATGGAGCCTCAGAAGTCTCTGGTAACACTCTGTAAATACCTGTGGAAGCAGCTGGCCCTCTACTGTGCTTTCTGAATAAGTGCCTCATATGTAGTAGCCCTTTGCACTTGAGGTGCAGAGAAGCCTCTGACAGCTGTTTTTACTGTGGTGGGTGGCTAGAGACTGCAATGGAGAGAAGAAAATCACTAACTTGAAGAAGGATCATAAAGTGATTTTTTTTTTTTTACGACCCGATAAGCAGCAGGTGGGTCAATAATCTTTGTGCCCAACCCAGATTGTGCCACAGCTAAATTTGTGCCTGCTACAAACAACACACGGTGCCCGCTCGAGTCCCCTCTGGCACACTTGGAAACTAGAATATAATTTAGGCCGGCGCGGGAATGTGTTTGCTGAGTGTACTTTAGGAAAAGCTTATTATACCACCAATGAAACAATCAGCAGCAACAGAAGTAGTGTACAAAAAAAAAAAAAAAAAAAAAAAAAAAAAAAAAAAAAGTCATAGCTCTGGAAAAAGAAATACTTAGTATTGATAGTGTGTCAGAATAATTTGGAAACCAAACCAAACCAAACCAAACCCTAAAATGGTGGTAGAGTAGAAAGACCACTGGATCGGAGTCAGTAGCCCTAGATTCCGATCCTGGCTTTGCCACTGTTTGATTCTGTGATTTGGGCAAATCATAGTATTCTCTGTGAGCCTCCATCTTAGGATTTAAGAGATGTGCTAGTCCAAGCCCTGGGCTCCCTGTTGTGGATGCATTCCACATTTTTATCATAAACTCAATCTGTAATTTAAAAAATCTATTAAGTCAGATCTACAAATGTCACAGAAGAATCCATTTATGATTCTCCATTTTAGATTCCTCATGATTATTTCTAGAATAATTTTACAGTTTTGCCAACCACTTCATTATCGATCTTCCATCCCCTGTCAGAAAACTAGTCTCCTTAGTTTCTGAAAAGGACTAGTAACTACTTGCAACATCCTGGTCTAATCATGCGTAGCTCACCTTTGTTCTTTGGCACATTGCCAAAACACTTTAAATGTAATGAGTCAGTGTTAGAATAAAAGACCAGTACACAAAAATCCTGTATTAACTATAGAAAAAGTTTTACCTTTCTAGTAGACACACGAAATGTGGGTATGTGACATTGCCTTTGTAATAGGATATTTTTTAGAAAACTGTTATGATTCAATTCCTGAAGCTAGCTTTTGCTTTACAGTGTTAGGGTGCGATCATCTCTTGCTCTAAATATAGTATTTCCTGGCTCACGAATGGACTAAGCCTTTTATTCCCCAGACTGTATATTCTTCTTTTCATATCCAAAGTGCATAAACTCCAGGGCATGGCTTTGTCAAATTTGGAGTAACTCAGACCAAGATGTTGAGTTTTCACAGAATAGCCTCTGACCTTATGCAGCAGAGACAGAAACACTAACCAGCCAGTAGGACCGTGGTGGATCTTGATAAGCTCTTCAAGACTCTGTGGACACTTTGTGGACTAGCTTTTACAGCCGTTGCCATGAGTACTGGTAAAACCTTTAGTAATATGTCTTTTATCTCAAGCATTTGCTTCTGTACTAAAATAACTGGAAACATAATAAATGCTTTTTCATGCACCTTATTAAGGTCTTGTTTGCACAATAGTTTCAGCCATTTGTTATTTTGAACTGAGAGATCCAGTCCTTGATAATGATGTGTTTAATTTCACAAATGCGCAAATTTCACTTTCAAATAAGGACTTGGACTCAGTTTACATGTCCACCTGATAATATTTATAATCAAGTTATCAACAGATCCTTTTTAAACTAGCAAACGCTTATCTTTCACTCTAGAAATGTATACAGAACTCTCTATTTTCTGAACATTTTTTCCTGTGAGGGCAATTCCTTTTCTAATATAGACACATTATAATGTTGTAGACAGGATTTCAATATGTGATAGGTCAAACTTGGCCCAAATCCAAGGGCACTGATTTTATTAAACAATCAAAAGAACCCTGGTTTCTTGTGGACTCAAGTGTAAAGCAATCACCTTGTAAAGACTCACTCTCCCATCTCCCCAAGAGAACTATTAAAACAAGACCACACTATACCTATGACTAATGAATTAATTACCTCTGGCTAATGCCTGGCTCTATTTTTCAATATAAAATGATTATGGCTACAGAAAAGTAAGGTTTCTCTAGAGCTAAAAGTATATTTAATTCCTAGTATCACAGAACATTAAAAAATACTGTACTCTTTAAAATTTCATTCACTGTTTTTCTATTGAGGTCAAAGAGAAAAAGATAAAGATTATATACAAATATATAAATATACAAATAAAGCTCACTGCATTCTGCAAATTATATAGATGCAGTGCTTTGGGTTAAGTCCTCTTAAAATCTTCTCTGGCTTTACCAATTTGAGAGTCACTTTTTATTGGTAAGTGTTATCTCAATTTGCAACAATGCATGGTTAAATGGTTTCTACAATCACTGTGATAATCACAGTGCTACTTACCTGACACTTATTGCTAAAAGGTTGGTATGCATCTTTTATACCTGCTTGTGGTTTCAACTGCCAGCTGTCAGAGAAATGTCCCTATAATTGACAAAATGGAGAACATAAAAGATAAAAAGAGAAAGAAAAGGAGGGCAGTAAGGCAGATAGATTTTTCATTTTTTATCTTGTGATACATTCTGTAGCAGTAAACACTTCTATCTCTTAAATAGACCCTTTGAAGGCAGAAAAAGAAAACGCTTGAGAAAGCTTTATAAACTGGAGATTGTCTTTCTGCTCATTGTGGCTTTGTCCTTTTGGAAAGTCTGCATGACCTCTCCTCCTTGTATTAAATAAAACAAGGGTGCAAGAACTGATGATTCGATTTGGTGAGTTAGTTACGGGAGTAGTTCTGGCATCCGTTACTTCCACTCTGTTATCCATTACTTCTGTTCTGTTAATGGCAGCAGACATTTGATTAACTACTGAGATTTGGACACAAAGGGGATCCAAGGTGGGTCTTGAAGTAAATCACCTAGCTACATCTCTGCTTCATCTTCACCTCACCTGTTCCTCTGTTTCCAGACTTCTGGCAGATTGGCAGCTGGAGGCCTTCACCTTGGATAGGAGGAGCTCTAATTATTTTAAGAATAATTGACTTAAAAATGCATATTATAATATCCTGTTAATAGAAATCCTGGAGTATATGTCATTTACGTATCACTTGTGGTATAACATTTTTTTTTGGAAGAATTAAAAGCAAATCTTCCCCGCCAAATAGATAAATGAGTGGATAAAACTAAAAGGGTGAGTGAAATAATTTTTAAATATTTACAAAATTCTTAATTTATGCACAACCCAGAACTGAGAACAAGGACTGGCCTTTTATACCTTCATAGAGTCATAAGAAAAAGCTCCAAGTAGAAAAAGGCAAAAATCTGTATTTCTTAGTAGTAATCAGTCACAAAAAGTGACAACAGACTTCTACCGTAAGGCCAAATACCAGGAAATATTCATTTGAAATGTAATTATATATATTGTTTCCTGACTGACTTGTTTAAATAGACAGGTCACAAAGGCAGTCAGCTTTCTTCTGTATGGTTGTGTGGAATCAGACGTTACATCTAGAAGTAATTGTAAAAAGCATCTAGTAGTTCAAATGATGTGGCACCTCAAGGGGTAAATGAATTTCTGAAGGTAAAAACTTGACTGTGGGCGGTCTGGAGCTCATCTTAGTCTTTTCATTGTCAGTCCAGTGCTTAACTTTTCCCTATGCTGAACACATTAGAAAGCTTTTACATTTGATTATTTGTCACTGTTCACAAGGAGGCACAATCAATCCTGGAAAATAAAAAAATGGAAAACTAGGGGAAGTATTGTATAAATTTAAGATCAACCAATCAATCAAATTATGGAAGGAACATTAAACCACAGACCAAACCTCATAAACCTGAAAAGAATCCAAAAAAGAATTCTCATTCATTTAGTACTTTTAGTCTACAAGAGCTTAGGCCCAGGTCCAAACTTAATTCAGTTGAGACCCAAAGTACACAGGACTAAAAAAAAATGGAGTGGAGGTATGTAGTTAAGGTCAGAATTGGTCTTATTGGATCACAAAGTGTATCCCAGGATGGCACAACAGAAGGGTCTTGATTGCTGATGGAAGAAATGTCCAGCCATGGTCTAGCAATCATTTACATAGCGGTCACCAGAAGAATGCAAACAAACCCACTCTAACAGTTCTTGGACTCAAGTCTCATCCTTTTCTACAGCCTAAAATTAGGATATAAACTGTGGAGTTAATTTGGTTACGCAAAAACATCGCTCTAGCAATTGTTGCTTGATGGCAAACCTGGTGACTTCTGGCACAGAGAATACCAAAGTGAGCTAGCTCATACTGAGGGATCCTTACTCAAATAAATAGAAAGATTCCTCAAGCAGAATATTTGTTGTTATAATTTAAGTGTACAAAGCTCGATATGTAACATGTGAAGACGTTGCCAAAGATAAATACAGGTAGAGGACCAAATAAAAATAACAGGGCCATTTTAAAAATAAATGCCATTATCAGTCATTACTACATATTCCATCCTCGCCGCCCAGCAGCTGCACGGCCTCGGTGTAGCCGGAGTCGCGGATGAGGCGGTACACGGCCGCGGTGAACTCCCCATCGGGGATGTGCGCGCCGCTGAGTCCGGCCATCACCGCCGCTGCGGTGGTGCGTGCTGGTTACCACGGCAACGAGCCCGCCGGAAGCCGAACACAGCAAATATTTCTGTACGTTGGTAGTTAATTCCAGTAGAAGGAACTGGCTGGGATAGGAAAGGAGTCACGCTACTAAGTACACTAGTGTTTCCTGTATTTCCTAATCAAATGGGAAGTATTCTCCAATATACGGCATATAAACTCAAAGATTCCTTCAGATTTTCTTCCAAATATGGGACCATCACTATCAACTACATAAATGGTACAGACTAAAAGAGACATAGATACCGTATTTTAGTATTCCTAATCAGCCAAACTGTCTGACAGCATTTCAACACCCAAAGATGTCATGCTATCGAGGAATTATTCAGAGCATAATGCATCTAGATACCTGTGTAGCTAGTTTGTTCCTCTTCGAAGGGGGAAATACTGCATTATTAGCAGGAGCAGGATCCCTATCATTCATGGAGCGGTGAATGGTCCAACCAACGAAATTGCTGTTATTATAGGTTGAAAACTTTCTAAATCAGAACTTCCATATGGTTCAAACTAATACTTTTTTTTTTTTCTAAGCCAGGTAGAATGGGGAATTTACATTTAGAAGGAGAGAATAGGTAAGCGGTGGGGGAAACAAATAATGAAGCTCTAGCAGCTTATACAAAACTAAATGCCTGAACAGAATAAATAGGGTCACAGTGAGAAGCTTAAAATACTATTGATAGGGTTTTGTATATGAAACAGGCATTATTTATCTACTAGTTTCAGAATTCACTGACATATCACTCCATCTGTAGTGTGAGTAGGAGAATATGTTGGGGTCATGGAAATAGTGTAGAATTTTTTTTTTTTTTTAAGAGGCTACAACATGGAAACAAACTCCAGCATGAATGTGTCCTAAATTTAAGTACAGTTCTAAACCTACCTACTGTTAATCATTGTTAAAAGATCAAATCCATAAATAGAAGGATCATGTTTACCTTCACATATTCAAATGGAGCAAAAGAAAACCATGGAAATTTGTCAACAGTTTATTGTATCCACACCATAGCATCCTAATTTTGTTATGGCACAAAATTTCCCATGAATCTTGCAAACTAAAAACAGCAACAATATCTAGAACACAAGGAATTTTTGCTCAAGCATTAAAACCATACTGCAACACTCAGCACAAATGCTATAATCTTTCCAAAATGTCTGCATTACAAATTAATGTAATTATAAGGGTAAATTGTTGTAGAACATGAAATTTTTGCAATCAATAATTATTAGTCATTCCCATATAGTTGATAATGCCTGCTCTCTGCAAGATGTAATCTTATGATGGAGGGTTTCTTCAGGATAAAGCAAAGAATGAAATACAAATGAGAACATGGGCATTAAGAATATTGACACAACTTCCTCTTTCACTTTTGAACTTTTTCATTAATCCTTCTAGGGTACAAGTTCTTTTATTATATATCTTTTTGTGAGGTTTCTCAAGAGTTACATCTAAACTATTTCAATTATAAACTGTACAAGGCTCAATATGTAACAAATGTAAAGATGTCAAAGTATGGATACAAACAAAATAGAGGACCAAATGTAAGTAAAAGAGCCATTTTGATAAATGACATTATCAGACATTACTACATATTCCACCCTATAATCTCATAAATCAAAGCTTTTAACTGTCTGGATTCATATGTGACTGTATTCTTTCCACTATGCATTCTTTCTTCTTCCAGGGGTTGTTCAATAACAGCAGGTATGTTCCTGCCATAAAGTTCACAGTGTTCCAGAAACTGGACACATTCTTGAATAACACTGTCACGAAGCACAATCATGTGTTTTGACATGTTTTCTAACAAGGAGAGGAAGCATCTTTTAGCATAATACCAGGTATCAGTTCCCAGTTTCTTATGATAAGGTTCCAGGCTTTTGATAACCCGAGAAATACCAAAGTCGTAATTTCCTTTGGCACAGTAGAGCGTCCCTATCACCAAATTCACAATGCAGAGGTGGTAGATTTTCTTATCTGGGTCATCATAGGACAGCTGCTCTTCCTCCTTCTCGATCTTCCTCATCAACTCCTCGGCTTCTTCATTCTGACTTGTCATAATGTATGAAACACACAGGTTAGCCAGCACAATAGCACTGACATTCAGGATGTTGTCATAGTGCTTCTTGACGATAGGTTCATAGAAACCGATAGCTTCTTTGTATTTGTTTTCCTGCATGAACAGGACATGAGCCACGTTCAGCTTCCACACATCATGGTCATTACAGAGTTCCACAGACTTGCGGAAGATCTTTTCCACCATTGCATAATTCTCAAGGTTCCAGTAGATCTTTGCCTGGGCCATCAACACGGGAATGTACTTCTCCAGAGTGTCATCGTACTCATTCACTGCCTTTTTGACAGCTTCATCATCTCTATTGTGTCTTGCTTCCTGTACTTGTTTGGTGAGTCTCCGGAGCTGTTCAGTCAGCATCCCTGCCAGCCCGTCCAGCTTAATGAAAGCCTCTTCTGGGGCTGTCTGGCAAGTGATCATGGCGTCCAGGAAGTCATAGAGATAGGGTGTGAGCAGCCTGTAGGTCAAATGGGCATTCTCCGCCAGGACATCAGCTGCCAGGTCAAAATACTCGTACTTACAGTAGAGCAGCAGCAGGTTGCCAAAGGTCTCCGGGGGGAAGGGGTTCTGCTGGAGCAAAAACTGCAGCTTTTCAAACCCCTCGGTAGGCCTGGCATCCATGTTCATGAGCGCCTGGTTGTGCAGGGTCACGGGGTCTAACTCTTCTTCTGCCCTAGGTGGCATGTCCGTGAGGGTTTCCTGGGCCACCTCGAAGTTTCGTAGTTGGTACTCGATGGCGGCCTTGAGGTTGAAGGCTTCCACCAGGGCAGTCTGGTGAAGGACTAACGTGTTGCCAACACTTCGCACGTCGATGCCCTCCGTGGTCATGCCCACGCCTAACTCTGGGTGCTGGCGGATACCATGTTCAATAATGTCGGCAATGTGCTTCAGAGCCGAGGCGTAGTGCCGGCTGCTGTAATAGGCCAAAGCCAGGTTGTAGGAGAGGTCAGGCCGGTAGCCTGAAGCCTGAAGGGCCGCGAGGAACTTGGCGCACGCGGCTTCGTACTGTCCCTCCTTGTAGAGCAAACAACCCAGGTTGACCTGGCCGTCCAGTTCGTTCTCGCCCCCACTGTCGTCGCCCCCTTCCCCACTCAGCAGCTGCTCCACCAGGCTCTTGGCCCCGGGCAGGTCGCCCTCGCTGTACTTGATGGCGGCCTGCAGGCGGAGGACCCGGCCGTGGTAGGCGGGGTTGTCCAGCAGGAGGAAGGCCACCCGCGTGGCCTCTGGGTAGAGACAGGCCTTGTACAGTGCCTGGGCCTGGTACAGGCGGTACTGCTCCAGCTCGGGGTGCAGCTGGCCCAGCTGCTCATAGCACTCGGCGGCCAGCGCGAACTCCTGCAGGCGGTAGTAGCAGTAGCCCAGCAGCGACAGGCCGGCGCGGCTCCTCGGGCTCCGCTGGAGCTCGCCGCCCAGCAGCTGCACGGCCTCGGCGTAGCGGGAGTCGCGGATGAGGCGGTACACGACCGCGGTGAACTCCCCATCCGGGATGTGCGCGCCGCTGAGCCCGGCCATAACCGCCGCCGCGGTGGTGCGTGCTGGTTTCCACGGCAACGAGCCCGCCGGAAACGGAAGGCTGCTTGTTGAGATTACTTTGTAACGGAATAAACCCACTAGGAATAAAAAGTAATAAATGAAGTAAGTTTTTCCATTATTAAACCTGTCCTCGAAGACTTGTTCAGTTTTCACAAAACTGAACAAAAGCGGCCGGGTGGCTCAAGAGATGAAAACTTCACTTCCCGGCATGCACCACTCTAGTCGTGACGTGGCCGGAACGTGGCCGCACTGCATGCTGGGTGCGTAGTCTCGCGGGACCAACTCACAGGAAGGGGAGACGAGGTTTCTGTACTCTTCCCCGTAGAGTTTAGAAAATCGCTGTCTGCGGGTTCTATGACTTGGCTGTCTGGCACTAAGGGAGGAAGGGTTATGGTCTGAAATCCTTTGCTTTTTAAGCCATTTTTAGTGTGCAGTGCATTCGAACGGTATCGGTTCGAGTTCTGTATGTAGATTAGCGGGCGGATTGTCTCCTTGGAATTGCCCTGTAATTAGAGTAGGTTCTTTTTTATGAATGCCTCGAGAGCATGCTTTCAAAAGTCTTTATCTTTGTTGTTTTCACAGTAGGAAATGGTTTTGTGTTTGGTATTTTTAGATTCAAGTGTCTCCAATCCCCTTATTTTTGAGAAACAATTATTACAGAGCAGATGGCTGCGTTTAAACGTGGCTGCATCTCCTGCCCTAGTCCTTTGGCTTTCATTACAAAAAGAAACCATTCCTCCTTGATCTACCTAAATCACCACTGGTCTTCCATCATTTGCGTTGGTCTGTCTAGTCCCTAAATAAACGGTGTCGAAATAAAAGCGTGCGTTTGCTGTTTGATTAAAGACTTAAGTGCAAGTCCTTTATCTTCCTCCTTTATAGTTTTGCTGCCCAAGCACCTTATCTGTATGTAAATTTGAGACCCGACATCAACCATCTTGTATTATTAGGCCGTTTATGTACATTTTTTCTGACCTTAATAACCACTCCATATTCTGTGTATTACAGATAAAGAATCTGTGTACTGGAAAGATTTAAGTTATTTGCTTAAGACCACACAGGTAGGGCGCCTGGGTGGCTCAGTGGGTTAAAGCCTCTGCTTTCCACTCAGGTCATGATCCCAGGGTCCTGGGATTGAGCCCCACATCCGGCTCTCTGCTCAGCGGGGAGCCTGCTTCCTCCTCTCTCTGCCTGTCTCTCTGCCTACTTGTGATCTCTCTCTGTCAAATAAATAAATAAAATCTTGGGGGGAAAAAAAAAAAAGACCACACAGGTAGGTAGTTAGCAGCTGTACCATGATATCCAACATCTAGTTTCAGTAGGGAATAGTAACTGATAAATAACTCATTCTGTATATCCTATACAGATGAGTTTGTATGAACCCAGTGTTTGTGGCCAGTTTGTAGAATGGAAGATTAGTGTTATTTTCCTCTATTCAGCCAACTTGGTGTGGGCAGTAGAAATTTGAACTTCCAGATCTGAATGGCAGCTGTGAGCAGATGTTAGGACTTAATTAGTGGGTGGGGTGGTATAGCTTCTAGTCACCTGGTCTATCTAGGAGGAGACTTCCCCCCGTGTGTGATTGTTCATATGAGAAAACAGCTGAATTTTGTACTTACTCAGTCTTTTTTCTTGCTGAGAAATTGACAGAGCTGTGAAGTTCTGATGGATCAGAAAAGGAACTTACCACTGCATGAATACCAAGAGAGGAACAAACCACACATTTCAAAGGATTGAGTGGGGTTTCTTGCACACCTAAAATAACCCAAGAAAACAGGCAGGGAGAACTATTAGAACTCTACTCAGAGACTTCTTTCAACCTAACCTCTGGGTTGCACCCTTTTAGGGCCTTCAACTCAGCAGGTATGTGAGTTGGTAGAAGCTGATTAGTGCTGCCTGATAATTGAGGTGTAGAAGGATCTTCACCTTTATAGCTGCCTGACTACATTTGTCTCTTGGAAACTCAGGCTCAATATTTTAAAATCCTTTTGTGTGAACTGTTACTTTGGGTGAGTTACTATTAAATCAAGGTAGGACAACAGAACATAGAAATGGGAAACTATCTTTTTATCTTCAGTCTGTCAGTCTTTCTTTCAGAATTGTATTTGTATTATGTAAAGCATTCATCTTCGAATGGCTTCTTGGAAATGGATGAAAAATAGAAGGACTATCTGCTGTCTCTCAAATTTCCCTGATCCCTTCAGGCATCAGTTGGGGTCCCCTCTTTGTGTTGGTACCTGTCTGTGGGTGAGGCAGCTGATGGGGGCAGGAGGGAGGCTGCTCTGTGTCTTTCCAGTTATTTCATGTGCTGCTGCTCCCAAGGCCTGGCTTGAAAAAAGCACAGGACATTCGGTTTAGACAGATGGAGGGCAGGGTCATTTTCAAAATGAAATGAGTGCACAAATCACACTGTGAAATTGGCACGACCATCACTGCTGCTGTGATAGACTGACTTTTATTTAGTCTCTGATAGGCAGTTGGGGAATAGATTAGGTTTTTTGGTGGGGGGAGAGTGAAAGAAGGCCCATTAATTAATGATAGAAATTCTGGAAAGCAATAAATGGGATGGAATATTATAAAATGCCATAAAGGCTCATTTTGTTTCCAACAGAATCTTGAAAACTAGAGCATGTATCAAAAATTAAATGTATCGTACCATTCCTAGCGATAAGAAAGCATTTGGTGGTTGCAGTAAAATGATTTAGTGCTTTACTGAAAGAAACTAGGCGTTGAGAAAATGGTGTTGGACTTGATGGCTTTTGCTGCATAAGGGAGGATGCATGTTCACCACGTAGAAAATTTCCATTCAGGCAAAATGTGTAGGAGCTAAAAACATGATGTTTAGTTCTTCATATGCTTATGTTTCTGCCTGCAAAACTGAGATGATCAAATCCTGTTCTATATATATGTGTAATCTAGTCAGCATTGTGAAACAGTTGGAAGGTGTGATTTTGTATTTATCTTGCAGTGATCCTTTCCCATAGGTAAAGTGGTCATTTCTGAATATCACAACTACCACAGCTGTGGGCAGACATCTTCCTTGACAATGGAAGACCTTCTGCAAAACCATTTGCCAGTTGTTCTTTCTTTATCCCTCTCATTGCAGGCCATTTTCTTCATGGTGTCCAGTTTTAGGAGCTGTTACCTTGTTTCCTCTCATCAATAAGCAGGGAAAAAGAATAAATCAGTGCCAAATTGGCAACATAATTGACTTTTAGGAGCATCCGTTTAATCTTTTAACACTATTGGAAAGGTCGTATACCAGATCAACACTTGGGGACATTTATGCTCAGATACTAAGCCATTGAACCTCATTATGAACTCTCTTTTTGCTGGTAGTTTCAGCTTTCTTAATATTTTAATTAGATTTCCTTCTTAGATATACCTTGGGTGTTTTGTTTTGTTTTTAATCAAGTAGCTTACATTTGGGTGCTTACAGTGTTATTATGTAAATTAAGTTATGGGGGAACACAATAGCATTCTGGTTTATAAATAGAACTAGTAGAGAAGGCACAACTGTGGATCCTGACCTTTAAAGAAAGCAGTCAACCATCCAGAGAAAGAGCTACTCTAAGCCTCGTGTTTATGCAGTACCTTCTGTACCAGGACCAGGTCCTGCTTTGCCTGACTCCCTCATGAATCCTCACAGCATCCTATGAATTAGGTGACTCTTCTCATTGGCCCCATGGAAAATCATGGGCAAAGTGCAAAAAGGAGCCTGTGGTGACTGCAGCCCGCTCGCAGGACCTGGCGATTGCTTCAGTGCGCCGGGAGGAGCCACACTGCCCCTCTTCCCTCGCTCCCCGGGCGCCTCCTCTCCAGTCATTTGAATTGGCTTTGGATCATTTGCTGCAGTTTGTTCTAATAGAACAGGCACAATGGTGTAAGAATTTTAAAGTTTAAGCACCGGAGCCGTTGTGTAATTGTATGGCGTCAGTGTGGCTGGCAGCCCCGCGTTGATGTGATCCCCTTGTGTAATTGCCCATGCAAATTCGAGCAATCTGTAACGAACACAGGAGCCCGCGTTCGGGCTGCAGATTTTTCTCCCTCCAGAAAATCGTCAATAATTTGAAGAACCTTTTGTCATCTTTAAAATGCTCCACGAACAGGACAGTCTCAGTATCCCTCTCATATGGGCAAACATCACAGATCCAGACAAGGTCAATGCGTTGAATTGACAGTCAGAGTTTAAATTGTCGCTGTTCGGATGCATGCTTGCCTCTTTCAGCCTTTAAATCACCCTTCTTGAGAGAGAAAGATTATTCCAGAGGCTTCATTAAACTTTAAGGATTTTATTAAAAACAGATATATTTAGGTCTCTTAAAGCAGACTGTCTCAAACTCATGAACTGGTTGCTTGGGAAATGGCCATGCCAGTCTGCAAGGTCGTGTTCTTACAGTGCAACATCAGCCCGGCAAATGTGCACAAAGGGAGTGACTCCAGACAACTCAGCTGAAGACGTATTTCCCTTCTTTTGTGTAGAATAATAATAATAAGGAAGCAAATCTGGAGGGGATCCTTTTTAGATTATTGTATATCAAAATAAAATGGCAAAAATAGTTTTTTCCCATGGAAATGAGACTTAACAAAACCTAGTCTCTTATTTCCATAGAACGCTGTTTCTTTAATCTCTCTCCCCACCCTTTTTCTCTCTCTCTCCTTTCTTAATTCTTCTAAAGATGATTTGACCTAAATCTAAAGAAAACAAATGGAGATTCTAACACACATGTCCACACACACGACGTGAACACAAAGATAGATGATAGCTTCAAACAGCACATTTTTGGATACAGTGAATACTTCATTTACTTAATAAACATATTTCTGTACCAGTGTATACCTTGGGCAACATTGGTATAGATACGCCCCGCAGATAAACAGCTGATCTTTAGCCCTATTGAGAGATGTGCCAAATATGCAAGAGCGTTCAGAATTAAATTAGAGAAGATGTAACCCCAGATTTTTAGCTGAGGAAAAGAGAGTACACAAACGGTGTGAGCAGGACCCTAGGCAGTGCTGAGCCATGTGCGGCTCATCAGAGTCCCCGGACACGCTTCATTTTGTTTCCGCCATCTCTGTCTGGGATTCTGACTGCTCACTTAGGCAATTCAGGCCTTCTTGTAGCCAGGCTCCACCTTTACATTTCCTGCCGCTTTTGAGTTTGGGGAGTTCTTGACAGCAAGCGGCAGAACAACTGTTTCAGAGACTGTTAACGTTGAAGCAGGTAATGAAACCTCCGTGCGCCAGCATGGCCCAAGTTTTTAGGGGCCAAATTAGGTTTTGTTCTGTTTAATGAATCTTCTTTGAGATTTTTTTTTTTTCCAGCCCAGACATTTTTGTTTAGATTTAAATCTTCCCCAGTATGTTTAGATTTCTGTCCTGCTCGAAGGAGGTTGTTTCACACTATTTCTGGGGCCAAGACTATATTTTATCTTTCTGCAATTCATTAGGAGTCCGCAGGAGAAATGGATTTTAAAATAATTGTACCGCAAAGTAAATTGAGCAGACTCTGTTTAATGACCTAAGGTAAGTGGATAAAGTATGATAAATCTCGATACATGATAAAAGCAATTGAATTCCTGTAGCGTTAATATTAGATAGTACTATGATGCTAACAAAATTTTAAAGATTATTTCTAACCCAACCCAGTGTGTACACAAATATAAAATACCTGGGACTGTAGAGACCTCTCAGATCTTAGAAATAAGAAACACAGGCAATTTTAATTTCATCTGACTCATTTAATAAATTGACTTCTAAATTAAAGTGACTGCCATTTATAGGACATCTAGATATGAGATAATCTAAAATTGTCCTCTACGATGTAAAAGGGTATATTTTTAAAGAAATTGTACCGATATCCATATCATTCAGGATCACTGCAGGCAGGCTCTGATGTATCTGTGGGAAGGGTATTTTATATCTATCCCATGGATGTAACTTTTTATTTTGTCTTTAGAAGATGACCTCTCTAGGTTTGTTCCTATTTTATTTGAGACGAGTAAGTAAGACCATTATGTGGAAAACATTTTAAAAGATACAGCTTGGTCTTCTGGTGTAGAAATGAATTGAGTAAGAGCCAGTGCTTTTATTTTGCAGGTGGGAAACCCAGGACCTGAAGAGTCCCAAGAGAACAGGTCCAGTTGGTGACCAAGGGGATGGGGGTCCCTATCAGCTCAGCTTTGCCTGGTGCCCTTTTGAGTTTGCACACTGTTCCCCCTGGCTACTATCACAAGCTACATGATAGGCTGAGCATGTATTATGTACACTTTGACTAATAAGAAAATAAATAGCATGTCTAAAAAAATACATCAGGCAGAGAAAGTAGGATGAAGTCATCACAACCATTAATGGCCAAGAGGCTAAAGGAAGTGAACATCATCTGGTCAGTTGAAGGTTTTATAAGAAGGCTCACATTTCAAATGCCTTCTTCCAGTAGGAAATAAACACTGATAATACAGTCTGAGAGAATTTCTGTGTTTTGCAGAAAAGCAGAGTATATAGATAACCACACATACCTCACAGTCTTGGAAAATTATGCATTATTTAGAAAAGGGATTAAAAATATCTCCAACTTGCAAGTGTTCAACCTCTCACCCCGGGGGGTTGCACAGGGAGGGTGCTGCTGTCCTTTTCCACTGCTTCATGGTCTCTGAGGAACAGACCGATGGCATTAGTCAGCAGTTCCCGAATTTTGACCCACAATAGGAAAGATACCTCGAGACAGGAAAAATAGATGGAGGCAATTACAAACAGCTACTTGATTGATGGTTGACATTGTCAGGGCTCCAGTGTATGGCAGATTGCGATGGTGTTGAACTCCCCTTGCTACCAGTGGCTGTTGCTATTGGCAACCGTGCAGTGAAGCCAATAAAAAGGCAAGAAAATGAGAGGAAAGCTCAACCTTCGTGGAAGCCGTAGGGTTTGTGCTATAAATTATGTTCCCCTTAGCAATATGTAGCATCAAAGTTCGGGTTGGCCACAGTACCCCCAGCCGCCTGCAGTCTCCGTCGGACCCTGGGTCTAGTTTTATCATAAAGCACATGCTTTAAAATTTTGCTCTAGATAGACTGGCATCCGTCTGTCGGGGCTTTTTATTTATTTATTGCTGGGGATGATAACAGATGTGGGTTTGTCTCTGCCTCACGTGGACTGATTTTCAATTCCCGTTTGTGATATAAACACGATGTGGCAATAGCTGAAAACACCTGGAGTGCTTCTGAGCTGCAGCCTGCAGCCGCCCGGACCAGGGTCTGTCCCCAACTCCGCCCCCCGCTTTGTTCCTCACCTGAAGGAGGCGAGACAGCATGGCAGAAGCTATTTTCCTTTATAGCAGAGTGATTCAGAAAACTGGCTTAATAAAATCCATAAATCTGAACAACATCCTCTTACCTGCTCTGCAGAGGCAATTTCCCCTGCACTCATTTTCTCCCCCGGTTCCCCCAAGCCTTCCCTGCAGAGGCAGCTGTGAAGGCGAGCTAGGAACCTTATTGTTTAGGCTCCCACTCCCTCCTTCTGTCTTTGGCCAAACCCCCCTCCAGTGTCTCTCTTTTCTAAGCAATTGATGGCAGGATTCTGCATCCTCATTTGGGTGGGGGGTGGTTCGAAGCGCCATTTTTCTTTGTTTGGATTGACGTTTACTTTGCCTTTGGCGGTCCTCTTACCAGCTGCCTCGGCATCTTTTCTTGTTTGGGTGTCTTTTGTTTCTCATCCTCATCTTTGTTGCCCCCCCCCTTTGCCTGCTTTATAATTTTCTGTTACTTTAATTCTTGCCATAAAGAATCTTACGTTGGGGCCCCTGGGTGGCTCAGTGGGTTAAGCCTCTGCCTTTGGCTCAGGTCGTGATCTTGGGGTCCTGGAATCGAGCCCCGCATCCAGCTCTCTGCTCAGCAGGGAGCCTGCTTCCCCCTCTCTCTGCCTGCCTCTCTGCTTACTTGTGATCTCTCTCTGTCAAATAAATAAAGAAAATCTTAAAAAAAAAAAAAAAAGAATCCTGTCTTCCCCATTGATACTTGCTCTTCCCTCCCATTTTGATACCTTCATTTACCCATTCTTTAAACATTGCCGGAATATCTGTTGTGTTCTCCGGGGGAAACCATGCTCTTTGAGGAACACAGCCCCTATTTCTTTAATTCTTGAGGAGTCAAGTTAGTAACTGATATTGACCAGCAACAACAAGAACAAAAATGGTGAACTTAGGATTTTCCAGAGCTGGAACGGACTTCAAGGTACATCTAGTCCAGGGATCTTCCAACTCCTCAGAGCTTCTTTATGGACCACATCATGTGTAATCAAAAAGAAGAGAATTTCCAGGGGTTCTGGATCCCCCAACCTGGCTTCAAACAGAGAATTTCAGCTATTAAATGTTTTATATCTTGGGCATTCCTTGTAAGATTTATTTGCACAAAGAGTTCTGAGGTTAAAATATGTCTGAGAATCCTTTCCTAATGTAATCCCATTTGACAAATGAAACAGGCTGGGAGAAGTTAGGTGACTTGTCAACAGTCACCCAATCAATCCTGCCAAAGCCAGGGTAGGAAGTCTAGCTTCTAGTCCAGTGTTCTTTGGATGAATCAAACTCCGCCCCCTGCTTTGTTCCTCACCCGAAGGAGGCGAGACAGCATGGCAGAAGCTATTTTCAATGTCTATAGCAGAAGCTATTACCTCAATGTCTCGGGTAAAATGGGGAGCAAAGGAGTTTTGTAGTCATTGCATTGATTTAATATTGTTTATTTTAATTATAAACTTAGTTTCCTAGACAATATGTATTTGTCTTCAGGCCAGACTGTTATCTCTTCACTTTTCAAGCATTATTTCTTACACTTAAGGAAAAATAAAAAATCGGGGACCACTGCATTTGGCTTTAGGTTGGTTTTGGTGGGAACCTTACATGGTATACAAAAATTTATCCCTAAGAGAACTCAGGGTAGTCACTGATCATTCTCCGTGTTTCTATGTCCATAAAATGTCTCTGCTATTGGGAATAGTTCCCAAGTACTCATGTGTTTCTTGTGGTAAATCCAGCTACGGACTTCCTTTCATCCCTCCTTTAATTAAAGTCTATTACCCCTTTCCTTCTGGGAGAAGGCTTGGTCTACAACGAAGGTTTAATTTAAAAAAACTGAAAAAGGTGACCGCAATCCCAATGCAGTGTTATGAATGTTGTATAAACACCAGTGACACAAACACATCTGTTGTCTCCCTACTATGGGCCTTTTTAAGGGGAAAACTAGAAATGATTATTTTTTTTAAAGAATACTATAGTTTATCTCTTAAGGAGGCAATTAGAGAGTTTATCTCTTAGGCAATTCTAAAGGCTCTGATCCAACATTAAGAAGCTTTAGGATAAAAATAAGATACCGCTACAGAATACAAAGTGGGATTCTGGGGACAAAAGAGGGCTCAGGAGGGGATGCAAAGGCAGGCCTTGCTTAGCCTGTAACCAATGAAGGGTGAGCTAGGAAGTGAAGCAGCGCTAAGGGTGTCCTCACTGCTCCGGGCTCCCTGGGTTGGGAAGGACCACGGCTGGCTGTGCTCAGGTCCTGGCTCCTCTGCCCAGCGGCCCTGTCTCAGGCTCAGCCCCTGGATGCTCGCAGGAAAAGCTGAGGCCCCTGGGCGGCTCTCCCTCCCCACCTGCTGCTCCATTCCTCCTATTGTGCTAACCGCACTTCAAGGTAAAAGCCCAGGCATGCTTCCCCACGCAAACTGAGACTCTGTCCACAGGAGCTAAAAGCAACAAAGGGATGCTGTGGACTGGACAAAGCCGGCCCGTCAGGACACAGTCATTTTGCCATGGCAGCGAAGCTGGATGGTTAGTTTCTGTCTTCCTCTGCGGCCAGCATGAGGCTGGAGGAGGAGGGAGAGGCAGAGGCAGCAGACGCCAGCAGCCTTTTCTGGTGCAGCTCTTCCCACTTTCTTCTGTTCGCGGCCACGGAATCCAGCATCGGCTTCAGTTTCACATTGACCTTCACCAACGCCTGAAATAAAACAAAAAACAGGTAGAGAAGAAGAACCCGAGTCACTGACATGATTTTCCAGCTTTCATTGTTGAGGACAATGGAAACTGGCTGTAAGAAATGAGAGGTGATAATTATTTTGGTAAACAAGAGCTATTTACAAGAAGCAAATATGCATGTGACACCATTGTGTTACATTAATAGAACCCAGACAAGGCAAGGCACAAAATATCCAGCTCACACATTACTAATATGTCTATTGTTGTCTGCCACGGAGACCTCCAGATCTCAATAGACCATGAACTTCAGTTTTGACCAAGATATACCTTCCATTTGCTTCACCACGGATGGTTCTGGGTGGACTCACCTGAATAAGAAAGGCCAGGTAACATCCTGAAAGAAGAAAAGGTGCTCATTTTTCATGCTGAGGATCTGGGAGCTGCGCTAAATGTACAGATGTGGATGCGCACATGGAGATGGATGCGCACGTGGAGATGGATGCGCAAGAAGGGAGACAGGAATGGGGAGGTGAGGGCCGGGTGCCGCAGAGGGGAGGAGGGACGGGGACACAGGCTGAGGCTAGAGGCCAACCCAGGATTCAGGATCCTACTTGCAGGAGACTATCCTAAATATATTCTCCTTTACTCAATTTTGTTATTAAAGAAAAAGAAAAAAAAAAAAAAACAAGGGTCCCCTACTCCCTAATGGTCTAACCTTCCAACTTTACAAAACATGGATGGCCTCTGTCATGGAACAAAGCAATGAATAAAACAAGGATCGAGGAGGAGCTGTGGGGGTGTTAGCCCATGGCAAGGGAGTGTTCCTGTCCAATGCTTTGGGTCTTCATGTTGAGGCCACAGATGATCCCCTTGCTCCATGGAGACACCTTGCAGGTGTGTCCCCTCTGTCCCAGGGGAAACAAAGCCACTGCAATGTCAGCAAACCTCCAGAACAGCCTTCTTCAAGCAGGATGTGTGGTTAGGGGGGGGGTCACAGTAAAGCCTCCCAAAGGAGGAAAGACTAGCCCTTCGTGTAGGGGGTGTCCCTCCCTACCACGACTGCAAATCAACAATTAGATCTGATCTATCTCCTCAGATAGCCCTTACTCCAGGATAGGAGTTAAATGCAACTGGATGTTAGTTAAGTGACTGTTGAAAAGCCCAGAAGTAACCAGGGATCCTACTGAGCCGTGAGCCCTCCAACCTGGCTAAAATGGGGTCCCTTCACACGGATGTCTCTCTCTCTTTTTTTTCCCACATGGATGTCTCTTAAACGGAGCATATTCTCTCTCTTGAAAGCAGTCTTTATCACACCAGCCACCATTCAATTCTAAATTAGATTTATAAGCCATTCCATATGAAAATAAAACATAGCGACGTAATAACTCAGGTAGTGATCAAAATCCCCTTTATTTTTGTGAGAAAAATGCAGGTTATTGCTTTCTGCTCGATGCACAGTGTTTTATTTGGACAATAGCGTGGGGGTAACAACGAATGCCATGGTTTTATTTAGTATAGTTTGGCACTGGCTCCTCTTCACTCTGATCAAGCCTTTTAATTAAACTGACTAGTATAATTCCTATGGAAATTAGTGTTTATGTTATTTTCCTGCTACAAAAGCATTTCTCTAGAACTTATTTTTTTTTAATCCCAGGAGCACAAATTGGAATTTTTTTCTGCCTGAAATGTAATTAAAAACTCATTTGATTACTATATTTCTGGCTCTGTTTTACTTATTAAATTCCTGTAATCAGTTTTCTTTTATGAAGCTGCTGGGAAATGATCTCAAAAACAACACATTTTTCTCTTCCTTGGCAGGTTCCCGAGCATTTACTAAATTACATTCATAGCACCTGCCCATGATTCGAATTACTCCACCAATTTATTCCTTAAACCATTTAAGTTTATTTGGCTTAGCCCCAAATGGAGATTTCTTTCCTTTATCTAGCTCTTTGTTCTCTCTCTTGCTACCTTTGCGGTGAATAAAAAAAAAAATTTCCAGGGTTGGGGGGAGCAGAACATATTTCTCAGAAGTCCTTCTCTTTCACAGTCTCTTCAATTAAACATGGAATTGTCATAGTAGAATATCGTTTTCCCCTGGCAGGTGCTGGTCTAGGCTAAGGTAGCAAAAGTCCCATCCTGTGCCATCAGTAAGGGTATTGCTCCTACTTTTCAGAAAGACTTGGATAGTCCTAAAATCTTCTCATCAGTGAGTGATGCCTGATGAGTTCTGTGCAAGTGCTACTTGTTTGCAAGTCCTGTCTGACTTGTCCTTCACTTCACAAGAGAGAGGGGACAATTAACACCTGTCTAGTCGCTCTCCATATAGATGCAAAGGGACTCTAAAGGTTAGATACTTGGCGCGATCCGCCCAGGGATGCTGAATCTCCTCCGTGACTCTCAGTGTTTACATATGCCGAGAGACGGTGAACTCACTACCTTCCAGGTGGTTCTGATTTTAGCATATTCCTTAGACTGAACTGAAATTTGTATCCTTGTAACTTCTACCTAATGGCCATTTGAGCTGGAATCTGCTTGAGCACCGTAGGACTGATGACTCATGTGCTGCTCCAAGTGTAGGTCGGGGTTGAGACTGACCTAAAACCCCAACTTTGGATGTTCTGCTTACTGTCCCTTGGGGCAACTGTCTGGCTCATGCAGGGGTTCCCAAGCTTATGCCAGCTCCCCCTGGCCCACCTCAGACAGCACCTTGGATCCTTGCCCACTACGGGCCATAGTCCTGGGCATCCAGTCATCCCAGTGGCTGAGGGACGCACTTGTTTCCTGATTCCATTCACTCTGTTGTTGAGTCCCCTTGTGACCAGTCAGGTACAGTTTATTATATTTTATTTATGCTTTGAATAAGTAATACATTCCCACAGTCCAATGTATATAAAAGGTAAAAAAGGTACAATGTAAAATCTCCCTTCATCTCTGCCTCAGACACTTAGTTTCTTTCCCTAGAGGCAATCAAAGTTATCAATTTCTTGGGTATCCTGCAAGAAATCTTTTCTGCATATGTAAGCACATATAGAAAATATATACACATAAAGAATATGTGTATGACATGTATATGCATACATACAATACATTATATGTGTGTGTGTGTTCAATTAAGTTGATTTCCCTTACCATTTTGGAGGTTTCTCTCAGAGATGGAGGGAAATCAAAACTTTGTGGAACAACATTACTATGATGCTTGAGTGAGCCCAAATGTACTGTGTAGAAATTAGCACTTGGACTGTACAGAAAGGAGAGAGACCGAATTCTAATTTTCTATTGCTACAACACTGAGAGTTTCTTCTGCAGAGCTTAATCTGCTGTGAATCCCATCTATTCTCATTTTCCTCTGAAAAAACATAATTTTCACTTCTAGAAGTTTGATTTGTTTTTTTTTATATCTTCCATCACTCTGCTTATCATGCTTGATCTTTTCTCCACCCCTCTGCACATATAAAACATAATAAATGTCTTAATGTCCTTCACTATCGATTCCATGATCTGTATCATTTCTGAGTCCGTATTGATTGATTTTTTTTTTTCTCATTATTATGGGCCAAGTTTTCTTGCTTCTTTGCATGCCTGGTAATTCTTGACTGGATATCAGCCATTGTGAATTTTATGCTGTTGTGTACTGGATTTTTATTTAATCTATTTTATTATTTTTGCATTTCTTTAAACATTTTTCAGTTTTGTTCTGGAATGTGGTTAGGTGACTTGGAAATAATTTGGTCCTTTTGAGGCTTGCTTTTAAGCTTTGCTAGGTTGGTCCAGAGCAGCCTTTAGGCTAGGGTTAATCTGGGGCCACTACTGAGACAATAGTCTTCTGAGAACTGTACCTGGTACCTCATACATTTCCAGGGTTTTCTCTTACATTCTGGCTGATGGGAGCATCGACTGCTCCCCAGCCTGTGCGAGCTCTGAGCCTTGTTCTACTTGTTCCATTTGCTGTTTCTTTCTCCCCCTCAGCCTTAGCACCCTCCCCACACGCACGTGATGAAGAGCACTCAAGACAGCTCTGCAGATCTCTGGAGCTTTCTGCCGCTCCCTCTCTCTCTCTCTCTGGTAGGTTCTCTGGTCCTCTTCCCTGGGAACTCCAACCTCCTTGGCCTCCCCAGATTATGGGCTCTGCCTCCCCAGCTCAGTAAGAGGGCAGGGCTCTGCCTCAGTTTCCCTCCCTGTGCTGCAGCCTGGAAGCTGTCTCCAGCAGTGAGCGAAGACAATGGCAGGCCTCATTTCATTCGTTCCCCTCTCTCAGGAATCACAGTATTGTACTGCATGCTGCCTGTGTCCACTGTCTGTAAACTGTTGTTTCATGTTTTTCCTCTGTTACTCTCTCATGGCCAGCAGAGAAAGTCCCTTACCCGTGGTTTTGAACAGCTCTGTTTTAGGGGCTATCCTGTGAGCTCCTACGGAGAGTGGAAATAGGGCCTGTCATCTTCGTGTCAGTAGCTCCTACTGCAGCGGCCCTGGGGAACAAGAGCCCTTCCTCTCCTCTGCCCCCAGAGCAGTGGCAGGAAGAAGGGGTGAGGCTAAGACAGCTGCCAGTGGCTGAGAGTGGGGTCAGGACGCTCTGACCTGCTGCAGAATGCTGCTGTAAAAACAATCCCAGAATGACCCTCCTGGGAAATGAATATAGTATTCTCTCCTATTACCATTATTCCTGAGACCATGTTTTTTAAAATCAGCTCACCAAGCTGCTAGGATTCAGATTCTGGCCCTGCTTTCTCTCTGCCATCATTGTCCACATCGGCTGTCATCTGACCTGGTGTGTGCTTATTAGCTGACCGCAGTCACTTCTTAGAACTCAACTGCTCCATAGATGGGGCAGATGTGGGACAAAGGGATAAACAAAGAGAAAGCCACATTCTTAGAAAGACTCATTACTCCTCTACTCTGTTGTTGGAAGGGGGCGTAAAAGTGCACAAGCAAATTAAAACCACATTTGTCTTTGAACTTGGAAATGTCCAACTCTGTCATTAATATCTTTTCAAAACTATGAGGGAGTTGGGGCACCTGGGTGGCTAAGTTGTTAAGTGTCTGCCTTCAGCTCAGGTCATGATCCCAGGGTCCTGGGATTGAGCTCTGCATCTGGCCCCCTGCTCAGCAGAAAGCCTGCTTCTCCCTCACCCACTCCCCCTGCTTATGTTCCCTCTCTCGCTGTGTGCCTCTCTGTCAAATAAATAAAATCTTGAAAAAACAGAACAAACAAACAAACAAACAAACAGCAAACAACACTTTGAGGGAGTTATCTGAGCTGGCTATTCATTTATTTTTTTAAAAGGCCAAAGAGACAAGATGGTTTTCACTTCCTATGGTTGAATTATATAATTCCAGAGTGCTGGCAATAAGATTTAGTATTTTCTGTCTTCCCTCATTCCCACCTTACCCAAGAGAAATAATCAGAAACTAAGAGGTACAATACATGGTGGAAAAGAATGTATTTAAAGTATTTCTTGGGGTGCCTGAGTGGCTCAGGGTTAAGTGTCTGCCTCTCAATCAGGTCTTGATCCCAGGACCCGGGGATCGAGTCCCGTGTCAGGCTCCTTGTTCAGTGGGGAGTCTGCTTCTCCCTCTCCCTTTGCCCCTCCCCCTGCTTGTGTTCTCTTGCTCTCTCTTTCAAACAAATAAATTAAAAAAAAAATAAAGTATATCTTTAATATCAATTTTTTGATAAAATATAAAATTAGACTTGGAGCCCATCTCAACTGTTTGAGGCAATATCCCTGTTATGAAGATATGATCACTTTACTACCAGGATTAATTACTTTCTGAATGAAAAATGTCAAAAAGACCATTTGAGGGGTTGGTACCTTGAAATGGAAAATCACTGATGATGTGACCAGCTGGTGGTCATCTCTGCGCAGACCTTCACTGGGAGGGGCAGGAGTGCATGCAAGCGGTGGCAGGCCCTGAGATTCTTTTGGGTTCACATGACTGGCCAGAGCATCTCTGAGGAACAAAGGCGGCTTCTCCTGAGGGTATGCGCCTTCAGAAAGAAGGGGCCAATTGGGGAAGGAAATCCAAACTTTTACATTGTTGAACTGCTACGTTTCTTGGTTCCCAGAGATTCAAGCTAACATAGTCCTGAATTTTCCATGCCACACGGCAGCAGTGCAGTTGGCTAAGGAGCATATTTGGCTCGCCAGCCTTCCACTTTTCTGCGAAGTCCAGAGATAGTGAACTGCTTGTCCAGAACTGAGCTCATCACCGTCCTCCAAACTCCAAACCTCCTCTTCAGTTTACTCTCTTGGGGAACTGAACATTATCACCTCCATCCAACCGTTGAGCCCAGAAATCTATGAGCCATCTGTGACATCTCCCTCTGCCCCCTGTCCCCCAACAATCAAACTTATCACCAGGTCCTGTTAATCCTGCTTCCAAGGTGTCTTTGCATGTCAGTCCCTTGCCATGTCTCCAACCCTGGTTTAGATGACCATCAGATGCTCAACTGCTCTAACCTGTTCCTCTCATACCGAGATGCCTGCCTTCCCCTCCCCCCATCCAATTAGCCATCCACATTGTAGCCACAGATTCCAGCCTGCACTTCTCTACCCTGAGCTTTTCAGTGGCTCCCATTTGATATAAATGTGCTGGAAGACTCCACCAGAAAAGGAGAATTGTGGTATTAAAAGAGAATGGAATTCAGAAACAAAACAGGATAGGGAATAAAACCCAAAGGAAAACTTGAGTTATAGTACAAAAGCAGAATTTTGAAATGCCCAAATAATCCCATCAAGTTTTCTAGAAAACCTGAAATCCACATCTTTCTATGCATCTTTCTAGAATTTTCCTAAGTAAAAAGAAAGAAAGAAAGAGAAAAGCCGAACTCCACATGGTGTGTTTGGCAGGGGAGTTGCTGAAGTGTTAGTTACTACATGTGAGAACAGATGGAGCTGGCTGTGGGGTCCAGATGGGAGGCAGCAAACAGATTCCTCCTCAACCTCACTCCTTCTCTCCCCAGTTCAACGGCCTTTGAAACTCAAGGTTGTGTAAAAATTAATTTGCATTAAATTGCTTAAGATAATGTATTAACTATCATAGGAGGCTTCCAGCAGTTTTTAAAACTTGCTTCGAAAAACAAATAATCAAACCCTAATGGTGAACACAGAAGCAAGCCAAGACTTCTGTGAATAAATGTTTTTAAACATTCACATTAAAGATACCAGTTTTTAAATAAATCTTTAGTGTGTAATTTGCTCAAGTCAGAAAGTTAATAATAATCGTTTATATATGTTACACATATAACTAGGCCAGGGACTGTGTACTCTTGGGTTCTCCCCAGGCTAGACTGCAGTGGAGATCAAAGGTCTCTAGCCTTATGACTTCTGCCCCATTTGGGGACAGAGTCATTTACTCTGCCAGGACTCTGGTATTTCTAACAGAGATTGCTAGTTGCCTTCCCAATCAATATGCATTAGGAATGGTCAGCGAGCTATAAGCAGAATTCATGAGGAAGAGTTTCTGAGAAAACTCTTAAATGGGGGTTTATTCAGCTGGAAGTTATATCCTTTTGCTCTTGGTCCTATCTCCTTATTGGTGCTGGATTATTAACATGATGGCTGGAGCTTTAGTGGCTACTTTGTGACTATGAGGCAACTTTGAGTATGGGAGCCATGTGCTAAGGAAAGATAAACAGGGACTGGGTCTCTGATGGCTATGAAACTACCATATCATAGCAGTCTAGAATGGACTTCTACGGACTATTTTGAAGCAGAGAGAAAAAGAAATCTATTTTGTTTAAGCTATTGTGATTTCAGAAAAAGAAATCTATTTTGTTTAAGCTATTGTGATTTCAGCTGTGTGCAATTCCTAATTGAGAGAACTGATGTCATGTTATAGGTCTCTGTTTTCTGTCGAACTATGCAGATGTCAAAGAATTCTAGTTGATCCCTTGCACTAGGGAATTATGAGTTAACTTTTTATGATAGTGGGTTATAAATGAACTGTAAGAGACAGCAGAGGCTCTACACTGTCCCTTTACTGTTCCTCTGATAATAGAATCCATTCCATGTGTTTTGAGTAGGCACAGTAACTCAGGCCTGACCAACAAGAGTGCCCCAGTGATTGGTGTAGGGATGGGGCTGTGGCTCAAGGTAAGGCATTCAGAGCTCTCTCTAGGTTTTACCTGGAACTGCCAGAAATGAGGTTTTTCTTTTCATCTTTCTTTTGGTGTGGTAATACCTATAACAAACATGTGACCTTAGAGCGGCCAGCACATGTGAGGAAAGCCTGATTGAGAATGATGCCAAAAGATATGTAGGAGGTGAGAAAAGGGGACATATGTTATGGTATCCTTTGAATCCCCTGGCTCTAACTCTGCCACCCAGCCAGCTGTGCCTCTCAGCTCACCAGTTTCCTGAGCCAATCAATTCCCATTTCAGCTCAGACTAATTTGAGTGAGTTTCTGAGCTCCAAATAGTCTTTTGCTGTCACTATTTTCCTCTTGTCACTCCCAGAATTACTCAAGATTGAACCCCCACCACTGGACTTTGAACTGGTGGCTGACCTAAGGAAGTCTCAGCTTCCTCAGCACACAAAGTTGCTGCTGACACTCACGGGGCTGTGCTCTTTACCAAGTTAGTGAGGGTCAGAGATCAGGTAGCAGTTCTTTCCCTTCTCCTTGAATCCCAGGAGCCTGCCAGTTTCTTTAAAAGGCTGCTCATTCTTCGCCTGCCACGTTATGGGGACTCAGAAAATGCTAACAGTGTATGCCAACTCCCTCTGGTGGCCAAGTGAGCAGCCCTGTGGAATTTCAGCTTCCCAAGGGAATCGGGACTCATCATTTTCCCTGTGGGCCAGGTGAGCTCTGACAAAAAGGACAAACTGCAACTGGCTGTTATTTTCTCCTTAGTGGGAGTTCGTTATTACTCCCTGTTTGCCGTATTGGGTGAGAAGCTCTCTCCATTTGAGAAAATTAGTTTTCTATACATGTGATATCTACTCTCTAGATCTGTTACTCGGAAGCTGGAACAGCTTGGCTGGGTCCAAATTTTGCAAATGCTAAAAGACATTGTCAGATCTTTCTGAAAAGTTTTAGTGACATTTGAGATCTTAAAATCTAAATAATGTGAAGCAGTTACCCGAACAGCAGTAAAGATGATAAAGCCACAGAGGTAATGCTTATTAAGAGGGCACGGTGAGCTCATTAGATTCCAATGTGAGAGTAATTCAGATCTATAATGAGAATCCTAAGGGCATAGTCTGGTCCAGCTATAACACTGATGTTTGTAGCATCGATGTCTAATATCCTGAAAGCTAATTACGGTACTAGTAATAACTTAGATCCTTTCCTTTCCAAGGTGTGAAGCAGGTGCTCCAGAGCTCGATAGCGGATCTTCTCTCTCTCTTTTCTTTCCACTTGCAGTCCCTTCCTGACCTCTCAGGTTACGTGTTTTGCTTACTTTATTTATACGCTCGAGGGATTCCTCTGTGGAAAATGATATTTACAAATGACATTAACGTTCTGAGTTAATGAGGCAGGAATTTTAGTCTCTCCTAGGGTTAACAGCATTGTTATTTCCATCATATAGGGCAAGAGTCCTAAACTCAAATGTCTCCAGGGACAAGGCCAGTAGAGTTAATGCATGAAATAGGCTGCACGAGACAGCTGGGAGTCGTGGGGCCTCCGGGAAACTGGACAGTTCCCAGTGTTAAAAACTGCGTTCAACTGAATGAAACATGTCTGGAGGCTGAGTCAGTGTCAGTTCTGTGGGCTGCCATGTGCCTGCCGTGACAGACGGGAAAACCTATCTTGCCAAAATGAACTCACTGCTGAGGACTGAATGTGTCCCATGTTCCAGGCTCCATTTGAGGATCTCTCCGTATGTGAGCTGATTAAACCCCACAACAGTGTGGGGAGATTGGTAGTATTGACCCCATTTTGACAGATGAGTATCCTTAGATTGGGGGAAATTAAGTCAAAGGCACCAGTGTGAACATGGTTAAAAACAGAGTAGCTGCAAAGTCAGTCGTAGCCTGCCTGAGTACAGAGCCCGTGGTGTCTTCCCATGAAGGGTTCTCACTGGGATGCTGGGAATGACAGGTGTCTGTCTCACTGAACTGCAGTGTCAGGAGAGAGGGGCGACTCTTTTGTTCTGGGGCCTGGGACACTGTTTCAGGACAAACCCACGGGATGGAGACAGCCTCCCTGAGTAATGAAGAAACACCATCTCCCAAACATTAGGCGTAGACAGTGACTCTTTTATCTGTGACTCATCTACTCTCTCCTGCCCCAGGAAAATAAAACAAGGGTTTTAAGTAGTAAATAACAGACAGGCCCAAAGACAGCTTGTGTAAATGGGAGCAAGGAGAACCGTCTCTTCTGTTATAATGAGCCCCTCTAGGATACTGTCCTAGGTTATCCTGTTGGTTGGGTTTTTAGAGCGTATTGGTAGCTAATCAATCATGTTCACGGTGTAGGCAACATCTGACTTGGAAGGAACGGCTGCTGACCCAGAAGCCACAGCCTTTGATGAATGGGACTTTGTAGCAGGGGTGGTTGGAGCATGTAACTAAAGCTCAGCCACACCGCTCCGTGCACCAGGATGTTTTCCGGTAAAACTCCACCATCTGAGATTTTATAGAAATACATAGACTTGGTTATTTTGGCCAAGTTCAATGTGCAAGAAGGACAATTTAAACATTTTCAGTTTGTTGAGATACATTTTGTGTGGATTTCTATACATTTTGTGTGGATTTCTCAAGTACCTTGAGTCCTAGGCTTCCCCGAACAGAACAGATAGAGTGCCTACATGGGCGGGGGTCGTACAGATACGGAGCTGCAATTCCATGCCTTTGGCGAGAATGGTATTCTGAGGAAGGTGCTATGGGGCTTTCAATACAGAATTCTAGAATACTCCATGAGCATTTTGATCGTCGATTTTTTTTAGCTTATATTTGAGCATTTCAAAGGAGTCCAAGTACTAATTATTGGTACTGATGAACTTTATAGTGGGCACCATGCAGATGACTAGGAAACAGTTCTTGTGAGGCTTTACAGGTGTCCCCATGCTCAGTACCACACAGGCTGAGGAAAGACTGCTCAAGGCCCATGCACCCCCAATGTCCCACATCTACAGAATCCCAGAGCCAGAGCATCCATGAGAAATGCAAGATCCTTGGGACAAAAATCTTTTAGTCCTTTGGTGGTCTCTCTCTGTATGGAAGGAGAACATTCTTTTTCTTCATTTTATAAGATAATGAAGAAAGTGAGAGTTTGGAGAGAGAGACTAGGGAGAGAAGAAAAGGAATATTTTGCACACCACTGGGTCTTCATTAGCTGACCTTCTCTTTGTCCAAAGAAAGAGGTCAAGCTGGTCATTTTAAGATCTGGTCCAGGGCATGTTATCGTGGCTCTTCTTTAATTACATTGCTAACTTTCCCAAAAGCTATGATACAGAAGTTTGTGTGTGGGGGGACAGTAGGACCACAACACTGGGTATTTATTTTATTACATTACTGAAGTACAGTTTAAGGATGGGAACTTCAGAATGTTATGAATAGAAACTTCCTAATGGGCAATGATTTTCTATCTTTCAACTTTGGAATCATTTAAAAGTAAATAAGTGGGGCACCTGGGTGGCTCAGTGGGTTAAGCCTCTGCCTTCCGCTGGGGTCATGGTCTCAGGGTCCTGGGATCTCACCCTGCATCGGGCTTTCTGTTCAGCAGGGAGCCTGCTTCCCTGTCTCTCTCCTGCCTCTGCCTACTTGTGATCTCTCTGTGTCAAATAAATAAGAAAGAAATAAATCTTTTAAAAAAGTAAGTAAGTAGCCCAATAAAATGACAAACTAGAACTAAATTCTAAAACTACATGGAAAGATAAACAAGCATTCTTAGAAAAAAAGGGTGAAACTAGGGTTATCATTCAAACATATTATAAAAGACATTAATTAAGATAGTATGACAAGGTGGACAGATTGATAGAACAGAAGAGAAAGACAAAAAATAGAGTTAAATTTAAAGAAAGTTAGCATATGATGGAAGTGAGTTTTTAAATCCTAAGGAAAAACACCAGTCAAAAGCTGATGGGAAAACTGGGGAGCCATCTGAAAACCTAGTTGGATTCTGACCTCATATGTCACATCCAACAAAATAAAGTACAGCCAGATGAATCAGAGGTACAAATGTAAAGAAAAAAAAAAACATAAAATACTAAAAGATGTTCTGAGAAAAACTTGTCATTATCTTTTTGCAATGGGAGAATCATTCTATGTATGACATGGAATCCAAAAGCCACAAAAGAAAACAGTCCTGAATTTGACTACCTAAAATCGATATATTTCTCTACAGCATAAACAAAGGAGAAAGGTAAATGACAACCTGGGGAAAATATCTGCCACTTTTGCTCAGAGAAAGGTCTATTTCCTTAATATATAGTGAGCTCCTACAAATCAAAAAGAAAAGACCACCAGCCGAATAGAAAAAAATGGCAAAAATATGAAGAGTTTACAGAAAAAATACTAGTTGCTCCTGACAAGTCTATCCTAAAAATATGATTAGACTCATTTACGATATGGAAAATGCAAATGAAAACCAAGAGATAGGCTTTACACTATCTTATCAGCACAATTCAAGAAGTTTGATAATGTAGTTTGTTAGTAAGGATGTGGAAAGAGGAGTCCCTCACATATTCCTGGTGAGAATATAAATTGGTTCATACCCCACAGAAGGAGAGTTGGCAATACCTATCAAGACGTCAAATGCTTGTGTGCCAAATGGCTAGTAAATTCCTCTTCTGAGTATTTATCTTTCAAATAAAGTGTGAAGAGTATGCATTTACAAGGATACTTATTGGGCAATGTTTACAGTAGCAAACTATGAGAAATGACATCGGTGTTCTTAAGTAATCAATTAATTATCGGTTAAATATTTTATTCTTTATCTTTAAAATCTAATACCCTGTGGCCATCAAAAAGATGGCAGCAGCTGTTGTCTGGGCAGCAAACAGGAAAATCTCAAAAATATATTAAGCGTGAAAAAGCATGGTCTGGGCAGGATATATTATGCTCATATATGTGCACATACATAATATATACGTACACACATGCATACAGGTATATACATATATATGAGCAGAGTGTATATATATATATATATATATATATATATGCTGTATTAGAAAACACTGTATGGGGTGCCTGGGTGGCTCAGTTGGTTAAGTGTCTGCCTTTAGTCATAATCCCTGGGTCCTGGAATCAAGCCCCACATTGGGCTCACCACTCAGCGGGAAGCCTGCTTCTCCCTCTCTCTCTGCTGTTCCCCTTCCTTGTGCTCTCTCTCTCTCTCACTCAAATAAATAAATAAATAAATACTCTTTAAAAAAATAAAAACAAACAGTGTATAAGCAGTGTGTGTAAAAACAATGGAAAAACCCACTGTATTTATGCTTTCTAAAGATCTCCTTTAGATGCATACACGAGAAGGTCTTTAAAGGTGGTGGCCCCCAAGGGAGGTGACTGGGGGACTGGAGTGTGAGGAAGGGTCACTTTTCTCTAATACGTTCGTGCCTTTTGAATTCTGTTCACTGGATGTGTATAAAGTATTTAACAGTAAAATATTTTATTAAAAATTTATCATGAACTGATAAAGGAACTAACAATCTTCAGTCATGTGTGAGACTTATTAAATAACACATCGTCTACCTGATGGTTAATAGTGAAAGAAGGCTTACAGATACAAGGATAAAGAAAAGAAATGCTTAGCTCATGAAGATCAAAAGAATTTACTATTTCACCGCCATAACTCAAAAATTATTTCAGGATGTTCAAGTACACGGCGATACTGTTATGTATATGTTATGCGACGATATCATAACCCCCTCCCCCAGGCCATTCTCCCCCCACATCACAAATAAGGGCCCACTACCTCATTGATCCTAAACATTTCCTCTGAGAAGCGATCAATGTCCCCTGCCTGGCCATTAAATAGATTTTGAAAAACTCTTCAATCCGTATCAGTCTCATATCCTTATTTAGTTCCTCAAATTTGCCCTCAGCTGGGAATTGGGCAGGCAACTGTGATTCTGTTGTGTTCACCACTCATTTGAAGGGTCCCATCCATCATCATTTCTAGGCCTTTTCTGATGCAATGTAGCTTGTTCTTTGTCTTTCTTAAAAACTGAATGGCTGTTAAATTATCCATTTATCTTCCTTCAGATTTTCTGTTCAGTTTCTCAGGCCCTCTCAGGGCTGTCTTTTCTACCTTGTTTGCTGACTTTTCATTCCATTTCCCCTGTTCTCCGAGGCATCTCGGTTCACCATGCTGTCCTTCAAAACAAACTCCCTGGTTCAGTCAGCTTTCTGCTTGCTGGAAATCTGCCTCACTACGCGTGTAGACTTCCTTTTCAAAATCTGTCCCTTCAGGATAGCTTTGAACACTCTGAGATAACACGTTTCAGACTTTCCCCATAGATAGCAGGGTGTTTGGGGACAAACCATCACTGAAGGTCGAAAGTCTTGGGCTGTAAACCAGCTCTGCCACTATTAAGTCGGGTCACAAGTGACCTTTCAAGTTTCCGCTTTCCCAACCTACGGATTATTTGCAAGCTCCCTTCTAGTCAAGAATCTTCATATCACAACAGCATGTCGTCTTCGTGTACAGTGACCCATTGAGGATGTGAAGTTTGTGGCACATTAAGGCCTACACACACACTCTCTTTCTCTCTCTCTCTCGGGGGCAGCAGGAGTCCAGATTTGGAAGCAGAAAGAATCTAAGCTCACTTAATAGCTGTGTCTTCTTGGGCAAGATACAGAAACTCTCCAACCTCAGCTTTCACATCTGGAAAAGGGGGATGATAGTAGTATTTGGCTTGCTACCCCTAAGTGGATTGAATCTGATAATGCATGGAAGGTCAGACTGGTGCGTAGCATGTAGTACATGCTCAGGAATGTTATTAGGGACTCATAACATCTTAGTAAGCTAGGCAGTTTGGCTGTTATTCCAATTTACAACACCGGCCACTTAGAGGTCATATTAATGATAGTAACAATAATAATGACTCACATGTACGGAGGGCATTAACCTATCATGTTTATTCTTCCCAAAGTATTTCCACTCGCCTCCTCTCCCTCGGTTCAGACTCTTGGAAAGGTTGGTATTAACTGTCATCAATTCCCTTTGTTCCAAGAAGAGAGTCCCTTTGTAAGACCAAAGACCTTTAAAATGTAGCAGAGTGGAGATACTTTCCGTCCAACCTATAGGCCTGTGGTGATCACCATACAAAATCCAAGGAGGGGCGCTTGGGTGGTTCAGTTGGTTAAGCATCTGCCTTTGGCTCAGGTCCTGATCCCAGGGTCCTGGGATCGAGCTCCCGTTAGGCTCCCTGCTCAAGGAGGAGTCTGCACCTGTCTCTCTCTCTGCCCCTCCCTCTGCTTATGCTCTGTGAAATAAATAAAATCTTTAAAAGAAAGATGTTGGAGGATAGCAAGCTTTAGATTTTATAAGTGTGGAGATTTTATAAGTGAAAGAGGATACTTATAAAAACACTCAGCTGCTACTGGCCTGTCATAGGTCTCATTTCTGTTTCCCTCTGTCCCTTCCTCTGTGCGGATTTGTTGTCCTCTTTCTCCTTTCCTACTTAGTTTTTGGCCTTTCAGACCATCTATAGCACTAAGATTATGGAGGACATAGGAAAGCGAGGACTTGGAGAATTACTCTTCCTTTTCCGTTATTTTATGGTTCTGTAGTTTATTCTTCCCTTTGCTTGTAGGAGGCAACGGCTGGTAGGCTGAAACTCCCCCTAATCAACCGGGGTGATTGTGAACAGCTAGTATAACCTCCCTACTTTCTCAGCCGTGAAATAAAGACAGAAATGCTAACGCCCGCCACAGGGCAACTTGGGAATGGTGGCTTATTTCAGGGCACGCAGAAAGCACACGCCGCAGAGGGGACACAGGGGCTTCCCAGCAGCGCGGCGACAACCCACTCTTTTCCCGTCTCTGCTCCCGTCCTTGCTGGCTGTGTTGCCAAGGCCGTCCTGTGGGGTCTCCCCGCAGCTGAGGAACAGCCTGCATGAGGGCGGAGGGCGGTGGCACCGCTAGTGCCGTGCATTGCTGCTGAGCCACAGATGCGATGAATGCAAATCAGTGTAATGTGCTAATGAAGGAAAATGCAGAGGGGCCCTGAGGCTCTGTCTCTACCTCCAGGGAGCAAAACCGAGCTTTTACCAGGAGCCTGTCGTCGGAGTGGATTCCTCAAGGAAGAGTAGGGTTTGCTGGGGGAGAAGAGGGAGAGGTAGTGCGGGCAGCGAGAGCTGTGTGAGCAAAGGCATGGTGTGCGAGCGTGCAGGCATGTGTGCGTGTGTGCACACGCATGTGTCACACCAGTGGACTGGCAGTTTGGGAAATGGCTGGTGGCCAGTTACTTCAAGAGCAGAGGGGATGGAGGAAGGAGGGAGAGAAAGTGAGCAGAGGAAGGTCAGACGTGCCAGCTTTGACTTTTCCCTTCAAGCACAGGGAGGGAGGTTGGGTCTGAAGGACCCACGATCAAATTTGCTTTAGGAGGATAACTCCCCAGTTGATTTGCGGATGGGACTGAGGGCATGAAGCTGGAGAGGGCCTGCTGAGGGTGCCAGGGTCTGAGTGGGGAAAGAGGACCCAGAGGAAGAAGAAAAGTCATGATGTGGCAATGAGAAAATAATCACCAGCACCTGGTCTTGTTTTATAACGTATTTCTGGTCTTACCGATGATACCAGGTTTTTTGAAGTTGTCTTTTTTTGTGTTTACTGTATACTCTGAATTCCTTCTTCCCTTCGCGTCTTTTGATTTGCTTCCACTCCTTCATACTGGAGGCTCTCCCGAAACAGCCAGTGGTCCTTCTCTGTTTGCATAATTCAAGGACAAGGCACGAAAAGACAGGCTGTGTGACTGGCGGGACAAGAAGGGCAGAAGCTGTGAGGGGCTGTGTGCGCGCTGACGCCTGAGCTTCATTTAAAGGGCGACCTTCGGGGAGCTGACTCCCACTGAAAGCGTCCCAAGTGCAAGTACGTGCAGATCCTTTCTCTGAGGCCACCGTTTCTCTCAAGAAGAATCCCACTCTTCTGCTCCTGGGCTTTCAGGCTGTTGGCATCCTGGATGTGGGGTAGGAGGGCAACTGGGGGCCCAGGCAGTCATTCCACAGACTTCTAATTTCAGTCATGAATTCTCTGGATGAGTGCTCTGTGGGAAGAGCTTTCTGGTCTCCTGGCTGGCAGCGGGGACAGAGGTGGTTTACCTTGGCTATGTGTGTACTGAGGTTCCACTCACCCGCTTCTAACCTTTCTGTTTATTTCCAGGCTTATGCCATCACCTCATTGCTATAGATCAAATTGTGCCCACCCCTCCCCTAAAGATATGCTGAAGTCCTCACCGCTGCTGCCTGGGGATGTGACCTTATTTGGAAACTGGGTCGTCGCAGATGTAATCAGGTTAAGATGAAGTCATATTGGATTGGACAAGCCCTAAATCCAATGGCTGGTGTCCTTATAGGAAAGGCCATATGACGATACAGGACACAGACATGGGAGAAGAATGTCACATGAAGAGAGAGGCAGGAATTAAAGTGATACATCCAGAAGCCAAGTAATACCAAGGATTTCTGGTAACCACCAAAAGCTAAGAGAAAGGCATGGAACACTTTCTCTCTCAGAACCTCCAGAAGGAACCAACCCTGCCACGCCTCGATTTTGGGCTTCCAACCTCAAGATCTGTGAGAGAATAGATTTCTGTTGTTGTAAGCCACCCAGTTTGTTGTACTTCTTAGCCCTGGAAAATTAATACACCCCCTCTTGGTGTACTGGGCCCCTCCCAGTCTTAAGCCTTTCAGGAGCGCCTTCTGAATGACAGATCAGCTCACTTGCATCTGCAGACCTTCTGGGATGTTATTTCCATGCCAACTTTTAGTATTGGAGGTGATCTTATGTCCTCTCACATTCTGTTGTCCTTGAGAGTTTTTTTTTTTTTTTAAAGAAATACAACTTCATTATTTTGAATCACGCTTAATAGTTTTAAATAAGTCAATAAAGTACTGAACAAAGGTGTTCATTTCAGAATTACCCCTTTTAGCAAAAAGAAAAAAGAAAGTAGGTAATGACTGAATAAATTATGACAAGTCAACTGACTGGACTACCAGGCAGCTGTTTCAAAGGATAACATGAAAATTGGCTTAGGAACATGGGTACGTGTTAGAACGTTATGTTAAATGACCAAAACAGAATACACTAGTGTCTCTGGGTAAATTCATGTTTCCATGTGGACAATAGCATAAAGGAAGAAGAGAATGTGAGGTCCTCCTAATAGCCTGCTCTTAATGATTCAAGTATTCTGGAAGGTGATATGTTTTCTCCACCATGTTCCTTATTTCCTTGTTAGCAGAGTCCTTAACATCCTTACTTATACTAACAGTCTGTTCAAGGGAATCTAGGTTTTTTTTTTTTTTATATATCATGTTCCTCAAAAATTTTTCACCTTCTTTTCAATACCCAAGAAAGTTTAAACCTTTTAAAAAATTCCTTTATTATTATATTAATGGAATTCTCAGAAGGATGAGGAGATAACTAGTGAGGCCAGTCTTCCCTCTTCTATTGGCAATGTCAACCTGCTTTGCAAGGGAAAGTCTTAGGTCAAGAACAGCTTAACATAACATGTTCCTTGAGAGAATTTTCTATAGTAACTAGCTAAATAGAATCCATGAGCCCATTTGGTCTTCGAGGAATTCCTCTCCCTGGAATCCCTGCTCTGGTCCCTGTATCCTCCCCTCTGAAGGATTCAGAGTTTCATTCTGCAAATGGGAAGTTCACAAAGATAGAGTGCTACTGGCCAGCACTGAATCAGCTTTTACTTCCTCAGGGCAGTATAGTGAGAAGCAGCAGAAGAAGACAGAAAGGACTTGGATTCGAATTTCCGGCTCTATTCTGTATTAACTGCTTCACTAGAATTAAGTCCATTAACTTCTGTAGCTTTCACTTTTCTCATATGTTAAACTTAGACCATTAGACATTATAAGATCCAGGATGAAGTATTTTCTTCTTCACAGGGTCAAATTAAACTGTATCTCTAAAAGTACCTTGTAAACGTAGTCAGTGTTCAACAAATATTTGCTTTCTGAAAAAAATGTGCATTAGTATACCCCATGTCTGTCAGGACTCTAATACTGAATATCTTCTTTTCCAAGCGTTCAGTCTGGTAGAAGTCTTCAACTTCGTTTTAGACCCTGGCTAACAAGTCAACCGTTGAGCTGCCTTATTGTTTAGTCTGTAAGGTGGAAAGCCTTGCTCTCTCTGGCCACATGGCCATCTAGCCTCTGCTTGCTAGATGAGCCAATGTGCCTTGAGTGATTTATTTCATATTTTTATGGCTGCAGCTCAGATAATTAAATATAAGAGCTGTGATGGCCGGTCATCCAGATAGTGCCTCCTTGAATTCTCTTAGGAAACATTTCGAGTAGTACAGAAGATTCTGTTTGGCAATAGCATAATAAGAATGCTTTATGTTTATCTCATGCCTCACTTCCCACGAGCTCAAGCCATGCTGACCTTCCAAATGCACATTAAATTGCAGAAATTTCGGAGAGGCACTTACAGTGCAAAAAACAATCTTTAAAAGAGGCCTTGATTCATTCCTGGTGGAAAAATGCAATTTTCTTCTCTCTCTCTCCTGCCTTCCCACTCTCCCCTCTCTCTTTTCCTCTTTTCCTGAAGAGACTCAAAGAAGAGAGAACCATGAAAAAGAGGTAAATCAGCTTTTAAAATATATTTTCTAGAGGTGCTGGGAAGCAATGTAAGACAAAATTCCAGGCTTTGTATGGACTTGAGGTAAATCATTTTTAACTTCTTGATTCTCAAGCAGAAACCCTTTCAAATGAGTTATTTATGCTGATCAGCCAGATAAGGAGAAGTAGATCTTATCTTAAATTCTACCTTCAGAAGCCTTATGAGGTTATATATTATCTTTTTTTTAGACTAGATTACAGCATTTTAATATGGATTCATCATGGCAGTTTTGAACTCACAAGATGCACATGAATAGGAATAGATTAAGTGCTACTGTATAAAGAACAGTGTTTTTTAGATTTGCATGAAATGAAACAAATCAGGTCCATTTTATTTACAAGAAAATGTACACGGAACTGGTTGCTTTATCAAGCCAAACTCATTTTTGGAGGCGGAAAATTCTCTCTAAAATCAAACATCCTGGCACATCAGATATTCAGGAAGAACTCTGAGATGTAGCCAAGGGTGTGAGATGCCGTCACCTGTCACATACCATGCTTGATGCAGGCAGCGACGTGAACTTGAATGCTGTTCTGTTAGTAAGCCCTGTCTAGCACTTCCCTCTTCGCAGCACATGATTATCTGACACTTGTAGTAGTGGTAACTGTTAAGAAATGTGGAATCTGAAAAGCCTTCTAAGTCAAAGAAAGATTACATTTTAATTGTAACAAACTTAGCATGTTTTATGGTATTATGATTTGATTATAATTTGAATATAATTCAATATATGTTGAAATCACATGTCTATAATGCATGACATAAATTCTTGAGATCCATATATATATCCATATCTATATGCTAGCTCTCTCAATGTGAATATTAAAATAACTACAAGACTATATTTTCTGCCAATGCTGGATAAAAGAAAATCTCATGTATTTCCTAGCTGAAAAAAATCAAAACCCGGAAAAATTCACGGCTATAAACTGGCCTTTTTATATGAGAATTAAGGGCCAATTCAACCATGATGAGAACTAAACCACTTTCTAAAAAGATATCATAGGCCATATACTTCGGATTATGGGCAGGAATAGAACAGTGCGCACTCTGACGAAAGGTTTTATATATTTATAGATGATAATTTAACATGATGTTATAAACCCTACTCTGCACATTCCGCTGCTTATACTTAATTCTGCACCCATCATGCATTCCTCTGTTTCTTCATTCATTTGTTCCACAAACGTTCATGGAGCAGTGCTGGGCCCTGTGCTGGGTACTGGGAACATGATGGTCCCCAGAAACCAGTCTACTGGGGAAGGCAGCCAGACATTCACAGTATGGAGCGTTCCAAATAGAAAGGAGAGGGAGGGAAGCACAGCAAAGGCCAGGGAAGAAGAGGGCTGGGAGTCCTGTGCTTTGGGACAAAGGGCGTCTGGCTGAGGAAGTGGGTGAGCCACCACCAGATGAGGCCAAGAGGCCGGGGGCCTCAGGAAGGTGCCCCAAAACACCAAAGCAAGAAATCCAGGAGGGATCTTACAGATGGTAACCTCAACCGAGGTTTTTAAGCAGAGGGAGCCGTGATCCAGTTTTTTCAAAGGAAGCTTACTGCCCAAAGTTTGGAGGACAGGCCATCGTGGAAGGGCCTAGAAACTGCCTAAGACGGACACTTCCAAAGGTTCACATTTCTCTGCCATTTGTATTTGACGGATAGGACCTGGAAAATTGTGAAGCAAACGGGTTTTACTCTCAGCACTCAGATTTAGGTATAAAATATGTGACAAGGACAATATTTTGAAAATCTTAAACCCATGTGTTTATGTTCTGCTTGATTCGTCATGCCCGTGGCCTCCCACCCATTAACGCAGTAGGCGCCCCTCCTGCAGGCACATGGCAGAAACGGCAAACTGTCAGCGTGTGGCATTGAGAGACTATAATCCTGAATGCCAGCTTTGTGTGGTGCGAGAGGGGGGGGGGTCTATATCCCAGAATTCTCCTTGACCTATAAAGAACCAAATCTGGCTATGTCAGATCACCCAGTCTGACCACAAAGTTCTAGTGCAGACAGCACAGGGGAGATCATATAAGCGTAGCTCCCATCAGACAAGAAAAAAAGAAGTTAAAAAACTTTCCATGCTGGGGAGGGGGAGCAGTAGGGGGGAAAGCAGCAATGCAGGGAGAGGAGGAGGAGCGGGAAAGAGAGAAGAGAAAGAGGGAATGGAGAGAGACAGAAAGGGGGGCGGTGGTGAGAAAGAGAAAATGAGAAGTGAGTGTCTTGGCTCTCTGTACCTTGGGGGACAAAGCCTGGTGGGGGGGCAGTCAAGGGAGGGCTTGTTTCTTGACTCTCAGAGCCTAATTCAGGAAAATGACAGGATTTTCCTAGAACAAGCAGGCACTGCCCTCAGACAACTTATTAGAAAGGACAGAGGAAGTTGTGTGGACCGTGGAGTGAGGAGAAAGTAGCTGGGAGCTCGTGGGTGGTCCACAGGAGCTGAGCACTTGAAGAGAGAAGCAGCTGACTAGATCTGACTAGATCTGACTAGAGGAAGCTGGTGGGAGCTTACCGGGAGACGCTAGCAGCCACAGCCAGTGGCCGGGGCCTGCACCAAGTGCAGGTCACACGCTCGGTCACGTGGAGGCCAGCAAGGCATCATGCAAAGCCCTGACTGGCCACTTCTCAGAGCCCGGTTAGACCTAAAAAGCAGCATGTGTGCTTGGGTCCCTCTCCCGGATGCTCATGGAGGGCTCACAAGGAGAGGGGAGCCCTCCTGGCTCCAGATGGCAGCAGGGAAGAAGAAATAGCTTTGGTTTGGAATTATTCACATTTTGGTTTTAACCAGAAAAAATTGTGATATTTTAGTTGTCAAGTTTAAGTACCAGTCCCTGACTGCCTCCCCTCCCCAAATTACCAGGAAAAGTGGAGCCAAATGGATAAATTATAGAGAATGTAGGAAGTTATTTCTCTCTCTCTCTCATTCTTTTGAGTTAGACACAATGTCATTCCTTGTAAAGACTAGCAAGAAATTAGCTCCAACTATCTCTTCCTCTCATCCACAAGAATACTAAATATTATAGAGAAAATATTTATAGAAAACTGATTTGGGTGGTGTCCTCTTTTTTTTTTTTTTTTAAAGTGTCTGATGAAATAATTCCTTCCTGTATCCACATTCTATTCCTTATAGGTTTTTCTTTTTAAAAGGTAGATTTTTTTTTTTTTTAAAGATTTTATTTATTTATTTGACAGAGATCACAAGTAGCCAGAGAGGCAGGCGGGGAGGGGGGTGGGGAGCAGGCTCCCTGCTGAGCAGAGAGCTGATGCCAGTCTCTATTCCAGGACCCTGGGATCATGACCTGAGCCGAAGGCAGAGGCTTTAACCCACTGAGCCACCCAGGCGCCCCTCCCTATAGGTTTTTAGGAGGAAGAGTGACTAGTTATATTAGTCACTATAGAATATAATTAGTTATATTCTAACTGGTCACTCCGTAGCTCATTACTTATTCTTTTTAAAAAAATTAGAAGGCATGAGCCATCTGGGGAATTTTAAATTGTTTTTAAAGAACTTTTTAAACAGTCCAGAAAAATCATCCTAGCACTTTATAGCCTCTTTTCCAATTTATCAATTCTAATTCCCATTCTTTACAATTTTAGTTATATTTTAAAGATTCTTTCCTCCCTTCTTTCAGAGAGTTTATTAATAATTGTATCAGGTGAATGTATTTTTCAAAACAGCAATTACAACTGGAGGCAGAAAAAAGTCAAAAGCTACTGTAATCAGAACATCAGAAGCTCTGCCTGTTGCAGGAACCCCATGGCATTTTTATAAAGAGGCAATACTCTCGCAGAATCTTCCTTCCTCTGATGGAGACAGGGAATTATTCTGGCTAGATCCTGTCCGGGTCAAGCCCTTCGGCATTGTCTGTGAAAAAAGCCAAATCAAGAACCTGTTTGGGATGCGCTGAAAATACGATTACGTTCATAATAAAAATTAAATCCCTCAACCCTTAACAACAGAAGATTTATAACACCTCTGTGCATCATTGAGATTCTAGGTACACTGAGGTTTGATTAAGTCGCGAATGAAAACAAAGGGCAGAGACGTTGCTTGCTGTTGCAAAGAGAAGCTCAGTGTGATGTTGCTACATCAGGTTTTCTGTTTACCCCTAAGGCTGGTGCAGCAATGACTTCAAAGTTTGATGGTGTCTTTTTTTTTCTTTTTCTTCTTTCTTCCTTTCTATTTTTCCTCCCTCCAAAGATGTTGAGCAGCAGGCTAATGGATCCCCAGCAGGATGCAAAGACAGCAGAAAGCACGGGAATCAGATGTCAATGTGTTCCTTCAAGATACCCTGCTAGGACAGAGCTAACTAACCAGGCTTTAGTCTGCTCTTGGGGCACACGCTCTGATGCTTCCCTGCCCACTCTCGACTTCCTATATGCTTCCTGATTAAAATGCTGTCACAGATAAATCATGACTTCTGCCTGTGAGGACCATTTTCCATTTTCTTTAAAGAAAAGTTTGGAGCCATAAGATTAAAAAGATGAGCAAGTTCTGGAGAATTATATACTCACATGTAAATATATGTATACAAGTGTGTCGTATCTCCCAACTCCATAACTAGTCACAGATCTGGGCGTGTTCTCTGCATGCTTCTTCCCTATGCACTGCTTTGTTGATATACTTTTTTATATATTTTCTCTCAGTCACTTCCAGTCAATCACTAGATTACTTAGGTCACTTCCTAATGAATAGATTTTAGGAGAACTGGAGGAGTTAGCCTGGTTTTCCTTCACCATAGGAACCAATTGGCTGGAAACTGAAGTTGTCTCAGAGATGAGTTTTAATTTTAAATGCAGCGGGTGTCCAAAATGTAGTTTGTGGGAGTTCCCACCTAGGCACACAAATGAGTAGCCCTTCAGGCGCCTGGGAATAGTGATAATCTACCCCCAGCTCAGAGGGACATAACTCAGCAAACTGAAATGAACGAGGAAAGTGCTTGATCTATTTTCATAACTGACAAACACAACCTTTTCAAAACCACGAAGTGAAACCAATTTACTCAGTGAAAGCCAATGAAGTTCAAAAAGCAACTTATGGAATGGGAAAAAGATATTTGCAAATGTCTTATCAGATAAATGGCTAGTGCCCCCAAATCTATAAAGAACTTATCAAACTCAACACCCAAGAAACTAAAGACATGAACAGATATTTCTCCAAAGAAGACATACACATGGGCAACAGACACATGAAAAGATGCTCAACATCACTCGGCATCAGGGAAATACAAATCAAAACCACAATGCGATACCACCTCACACCAATCAGAATGGCTGAAATTAACCAGTCAGGAAATGACAGGTGTTGGCGAGGATGCCGAGAAAGGGGAACCTTCCTGCACTGTTGGTGGGAATACAAGCTTGTGTAGCTGCTCTGGAAAACAGCATGGAGGTTCCTCAAGACGTTGAAAATAGAGCTACCATATGACCCAGCAATTATACTACTAGGTATTTACCCCATAGATACAGATGTAGTAACCTTCGGACACACTGCACCCCAATATCCATGGCAGCAAAGTCCACAATAGCCAAACTATCAAAAGAACCAAAATGTCCATCAACATTGACAGATGAATGGATAGAGAAGATATGGTACACAAACACACACACACATCCACACATACATACACTGGAATATTACTAAGCCATCAGAAAGAATGAAATCTTGCCATTTGCAACAATGTGGATGGGAACTAGAGGGCATTAGCTAAGGGAAGAAAGTCAGCCAGAGAAAGGCAAACACCAAATGATCTTACTCATATGTGGAATTTAAGAAACAAAACAGGAAGGGAAGGAAAAATAAAATAAGATGAAAACAGAGAGGGAGGCAACCACAGAGACTCTTAACTCCAGGAAACAGATGGAGTTGTTGCTGGAGGGGACGGGGAACTGGGAGACGGGCATCCTTGTTGTAATGAGTACTGGGTAGTGCATGCAACTGATAAATCATTAAATTCTACCTCTGCAACTAATAATACACTATATGTTAATTCCATTGAATTTAAATAAAAAATTAAAAGAAAAAAAACTGTCCTAAAACCATATTTGTACCTACTGCTCAGCTGCCTCTCCACCCACTTCCAAATTTGGTCCGTATTTTGCCATTCAGTCCCCCGCCCCCGCCCCGCCCGTGCTTGGCTAGCTTCCACCCTCCCTAGAGGGCATCTCCACACTGCTCCCCCGCAGCACAGGCATTCGTTCCAGCTCTCTCCACAAATATCTGTTTGCCTAGGATGCCACATGAGGCTTCTTGCCACCCAGACTGCTCCACCTTGAGGTCAGGGCCCTGGCCATGAAAAGGAAAGTTCTTTGTCTCCTATGTACTATTCTGTATTCTTTTGTCCTGTGCCCAGCCTGACCTAGCAAGGCCACCCTGGATTCCTGTGCTCTACGATTCAGATCAGGTCATTTCAGATCAGTCTCTTTTGGGGATGCCTACCACCTGCATACTTTCCCATGCGTTTTCTATCCTCTCAGGCTCTTCATTATTACATATTCATGGTCAAGACCTCAAATTGGCCTGTCAGCAACAAGAGTTCCTGCAGACATTTGCCTCAACGACTAATGTCACATCAATGACGTTCCTTGCTTGGTGAATTGTCTCGTCAAGGTTTTGTATCTTTGTACTGATGGTGATTCCTGCCCACTGACACACTCCATTTCATTTCAGGAGCTTGACAGTTAATGTCAGCTTACCCACTTAAATAACAGACAAAGTCTCAACCCCCCAACTGCATGAAATGGGGCAAAATAGGGACTGTAGGAGAGGGTACTTAACACTGCTTGACAAAGTTTCAGCTTGAGGGCCTTTTTTGAAATATTGGTTTCAAAGACTTATTCACAGAAGTTATAATTTACAAATAAAATGTTTTTATTTTTTTACTTACTAATTTATTTATTACTATTTCTTAAATATTTTTAAATTTATTTTAGAGAGTGAGCGAGGGGAAGAGAGGGAACAGAGGAAGAGGGAGAAAGAGATTTTAAGCAGAATCCCCACTGAGCACAGAGCCCAATGTGGGACTTAATCTCACAACCCTGAGATCATGATCTGAGCCAAAATCAAGAGCCGGATGCTCAACTGACTGAGCCACCCAGGTGCCCCTCTCTGTTATTTTTAAAAATAAGTGATGATAATACATTAAAAAATGAACATGATTTTCATGCTTTGTTAACTAAGAAGATATCGCAGCAGAAATGAACATGAACTTTTACAAACTTTTCCAAAGAGCTCTTCCACATTCCTCTTCACAATGCCAAGATTCTCTCATCAGTTTAATAAGAAAAGATTGTGGAAGAAATATCCAGCAGAGGTGGAATGGGTGGTCGAAAGGCTACTACATCAAAACCAAGGCCACAGATGGGTGAGACACAACTCTAGTTTGGTGGGAGTGTCACTTAAAGTGTCTGTAACTTAAGTTTCTGTGGATAAAAATAGCAGACGTATCTAACCTCACAGAAAAGTAGTAAAGTGAAACAGGTGAGGAAAATCAGGAATGAAAGATAATCTGATGTGGTAATGTTACTCCCTAAGTTCTGGGAAGTGCTGTTTCCAGTTTAAATTCAAGCAGCTTCCTTTTTAACCTAAAGATTTCAAAGTATTTGAGAGGAAGTATAAAATAAGCCCAAATGATTGTGAATCAGTACCCAAACAATGAAATTAGCATGGAAAAGCACATGAGAATGCTTTCCAGAATTTACTATAACTAATCACATAGGAAGGATGTGTGGACTTTGGGTCCATTCCAAAGTAGCTTTGCAAACTAATACTCAAAATTCATCAGTCATGCAATTACAAGTCTTCATCCTCCTAAACGTTACCCACAGAAAAATGAATTTATTCATGGTAAGAATTCATCCCATTTATTGCATAACTGTGCACAGGAAATGGAATAAATTACAAATAGTTCTACAAGGATAGTCAAGGTGAATTTGGCAAAGCAAGATATATCTAACCCAACAGCTGTGGGCTTTATACCTAGGGCCCCAGCATCACAGAGATCCAGGAGGAGTAAGGATGGGAGGAGTGGACAGGAAGAAAAGAGAATTAAAATTAAAGAGAATTAAAATACAGTAAACATCATTCCATTTTTTCGCCCAGTTGTTCATTATTAAACAGAAGAACATTATGTGCCATTTAAAACTAAAATAATCTATTTCATTTATTTTTTTAAATTAAAAAAATATTTTATTTATTTGACAGAGAGAGAGGTCACAAGCAGGCAGAGAGGCAGGCAGAGAGAGAGATGGGGAAGCAGACTCCCCGCTGCGTAGAGAACCGGATGTGGGATTCGATCCTAGGACCCTGGGATCATGACCTGATCAGATCATGACCTGAGCTGAAGGCAGAGGCTTAACCCACTGAGCCACCTAGGCGCCCCTAAAATAATCTATTTTAGATTATATTAAAACCTTGTCTCATTTTTATGCTATCATGTATTTAATGGCTAACATAAAACAAAGAAATGAATTTATTTTTGGTTTTTATAGTCACTAAAAAGTTACATTTCCATCTTCAAGACAGTATTCTAGATTTTTTTTTTTCTTTTTTAGCGTAATGTGACAGGGCTCAGCAGCTCCTAAAAGTACTAAAAACGAAGTAGCAGATAAGCCTGAAACTTAATGGTTGTGAGGTCCTTAAAAAACAATACTGTGTTTTTAATGGAGTTGCACAGGGTGAGAAACTCCAGCGGTTTTACATTCCCTGCGTGTGCTTCTCAGTCTGAAGTTGGAAAAGCAGCTCAGTCTGATTGAGCCGGGTAGGGGGTAAAGAACTCGCCAGGTTTTACACATGAAAGCAAACGCTTAGTAGTAGAATTAAAAGCCAATGTACACTGAACTTTTGGTGTTAACCGAAGCCAACCCTGATCTGTACTCAAAATGTGAAGCGTGCACATTCAAAGCCGGTGACACTCGTCTCCTTGCCAGGAGCAGGGGCCTGAGACCCAGACAGCAGAGCAGGAAGGCACAGCGCACCTTGTTCAGAATGTAGTGCTCAGCCTTTGTCACACGCAACTCAGGGAGGCAGACTTTGAAGATAGAAGGTTCTCTGAAAACTCTGTGGCCCAGACCATGGGGCCAGGCCAGAAAACCACGTTTCATGGTTTCCTGGAGCTCTTGTGTCTCATGTGATATTCACAGAAGTAAGAGAAAAAATTGTAAAAAAAAAAAAAAAAAAAAAAAAAAAAGAAAAGAAAAAGAAAAAGGAAAAGGAAAAGACTTCCATAGTCAGATGTTAGAGAAATGTGGAATGAATCAAGGTTAAATGTGTTCCTTTCCTAAAGGACACTCTGAGCCTTCAGGTTCCCTAGTTGTGGGGCCTGAGGGCTCTCTTTGAAGAGATATGTATTAGGCTGTGGCTCTGGGTCCTTGTGTTCCCTGGAACAGAGCTTGGGAAATACTGAGATAAAACATGAGGGCCTCAAGGCCCATGGACACTATGTCCTAGAAGGAGAACCCAGGCTTCTGGCCTCCTGGCACCAGCTTTTCCTAGGAGACAGTTAAAACCTGAGAAGAGACAGACCACAGCCAGATTTCTTAGCAATGCCCATATCCTGGAGGTTCTCGGAAGGCTCAACCTTTGTGGAGTACATATGCCCTTCTCTCCCGGCTCAGTTGGGACACGTGGGCCCTCCCAGATCCTGATTACCTGATACAAAGGCATACAGATGCTATCAATCCACTCCAACTGCAGTCGGGGCAGTTCATCTTTCCGGTTCCGATCAAAAATCGCCTAGAATCGGGGAAGAGAAGCTTGCTTTATTACATTGGAGTAGTTTACAGGTGCTTTGTCAAACACTTTGCCACAATGATCTAATTTTTACCAACTGAACACTTCACAAATCACAATCAGTCTTTACATGTACTTTTTTTTTCCTTTATCTATGATGAGAAAAAAAGTATTTTCACCTCTTTTTATGAGATTTGTAAGCGAATTTATTTGAACTTTATAGCACGCAACTCCTTGGGGCCAAAATCTGCCTTCAGATATAGGTAATGGCCACTAAATCAAGTCTTCAGGTCACTGGGAATTGGGTACAAGTCAAGGGGAAAGGCATAGGTTTTATTGCCACAAAAGTAATGCAGGCTTTATTTTTATAGTGAAAGAAGGTGGGATGGATTAGAAAAGATCCTTAAAGCAGCTTGATTTTAAATAGAAACTATTTGTGTTAATATTTCAGGGTGGGGTTTTGGTTGGACAACTCTATGTGTTTCTCAACAAGGTTCTGTCATTAATAAAATCCTGAGCGTTTATCTATCATGGGATGGAGGATGTGGTAGTTATCCATTCTCACCTCCTTCCCAGCCTTTAAACTTCATGATATGATAATGTTTGGAAAATTTAAGTATATTTTTCAAGAAAAAGAAGTAACATATGTCTGTTGGGCAGACATGAAAAGGGAACCGATCAACTGGAATTGGGGCTCACGTGGGTTTTTGAACAAACAACTGCTAGTTCTACTCCATCAAGCATGTCCCTCTGTCTGCTCTCCACGAGTAAGGCCAGTCTCTAAGAAGCGACATTTCCCTGCATTACTATCTTTTTTAAAAGATTTTTTATTAACATATAATGTATTATTTGCCCCAGGGGTACAGGTCTGTGAATCGTCAGGTTTACACAGTTCACATCACTCACCATAGCACATACCCTCCCCAATGTCCATAACCCAATGCATTACTGTCTTAAAGTAGGTTAGGTCATTCCTCTATAGAGATAACATGTGGCATCTGCATCATTTTTGGCGTTTACATAGGTCACGAGGGCAGATCCAAGGCATTCCCTTGGTCTGGAGATGTTGAAAAAGCCAGCATCCTTCAGACTTATGAATGAGGGTGGGAGTGGGTAGAACAGAAATCACAAGCTGCCGAGGCTCACAGGAAGACAAAAGGGCGATGCCGAGGAAAATATCTCTGAATCGGGGAGGAGGTCACTGACTCCCACAGGCTCTGCTCGTCCTTGTCTTGCAATGTGAAATGTGAAACACCAGGAAAGGGGACCAGGATTTGGAGAAGACTGACGTGTGCCAGGGGAAGGAAGGAATGGATCTTGTGAGTTGCAGTAGTCTTTGTCTGAAATGTTCCTTTAAAAATACTATTCTGTTACTTAATCTTGAGCTCTCAGAGTTGTCTGAGCTTTTCTTATTTACTTAAAATACTATTTCTGGTGCACAGAACTATTTTGGGGGAGGTTCAGTTCACAATTGGTTGTACAACCATTACTACAGTCAATTTTTAGAACATTTTTAATCACTCCAGCAAGAAATCCCATACCAATTAGCAGTCACTCCTCATTGTCCCCCAAATTCCTAGCCTTAGGTGACCATGAGTCTATTTTTTGTTTATATTTTCTGCACACTCATATAAATGGAATCGAATGATCCGTGGTCTTCTGTGACTGGCTTTCGCAGAGCATTTTGTGCTCAAGTTTCCTTCTTGCAGCACTCAGCAGCTCTACATCCCTCTTTCTGGCCAAATGATATGCCACTGTATAGTTACACCCCATTTTATTTATCCGATCCTCAGCTGATATGCGGTTGGGTCGTCTGTACTTTTGTGGCTCCGGTGAGTAACACTGCTGGGAACATTCATGTACAAGTTTCCACGTAGATGTACGTTTCCATTTCTCCCGGGGATAGACCTAGAGGCAGAACTGCTGGGCCACATGCCCAGTCTAACGTTTCATGTTTCCTGGAATTGCCACACTGTTTTCCAAAGCAGCGGTACCATTTTACATGTCCACCAGAAGTGTACAAAGTTCCAATTTCTCCACATCGTCCTCAGTGCTGGGTGTTGTCTGTCTTTTGAATTAAAGCTGGTCCCCACGTGCCTGGGTGACTCAGTGGGTTAAGCCTCTGCCTTTGGCTCAGATCATGATCTCAGGGTCCTGGGATCGAGTCCTCCCTCGGGTTCTCTGCTCAGCAGGGAGCCTGCTTCCCCCCCTCTCTCTGCCTCTCTGCCTACTTGTGATCTCTCTCTCTCTCTCTCTCTAATACATAAATAAATCTTTAAAAAACGAACAAAAAAACCCTAAAAACCTGGTCCCAGTTAAGTGGTATCTACTGCAGTTTTGGTTTGCATTTCCCTGATGATGACTGATGTTGAGCATCTTTTCATGTGCTCATGGCCCATCTGTATATATTTTTGAAGAAATATGTATTCAGATCCTTTGCCCTTTTTAAACATTGGGTGGTCTTTCTAGGAGTTGTTCGTAATTCTCTATATATTCTAGATGTCAGGTCCGTATCAGATATGATTTGCAAATAATTTCTCCCATCCTGTAGGCTGTCTTTTCATTTTCTTGAGAGTGTGCTTTCAGATGCAGTGTTACATTTTAATGAAGTCCAATTATCTATTTTATTTTTCTTGTGCTTTTGGTGTCAGACCTAACACATCACTGTCAGATCCAATCCAGAAGATTTACACTCTGTCTCCTTCTGAGTTTTCTGTAGTTTTAGCTCTTACGTTTAGGTCTATGATTCACTTTGAGGTGATTCTGGGGTTCAGTGAGAGGCGTCTGACTTGACTCATCTGCAGTGGATATCCTACTGTCCCTGCACTATTTGAAAAGGCTATTCCTCCCCTCCCCCCACATTGAATTGTCTTAGAATCCTTTTGGAGATCATACTGTAAGAGTTGATTTCCAGACCAGTCACTTTTCAATAAATGTTTTTGAGTGGAGGAAGAATGAGATAACATATTGTCCTGTGCTTTCCTTTTACAGCATTTTGCATCTTGTAGTTGATTATGAGTGATTATTAATTTACTTTTAAAGATTTTATTTATTTATTTATGCATTTGACAGAGAGAGCATGTGGGAGAGAGCAAGCACAAGTCAGGGAAGGGAAGGCAGAAGGAGAGAGAGAAGCAGGCTCCCCGCTGAGCAGGGAGCAGATGTAGGGCTTGATCCAGGACCCTGGGATCATGACCTAAGTCGAATGCAGACGCATAACCACCTGACCCCCCCAGGCGCCCCGAGTGATTATTTACTCAATATCTCTATTTCCCATCCGTTGATAAGCTTTGGGGAAGAGCAGAAGATGGAGCCTTGCTCATGGCTGGATACACAGTGCCCAGCTTCAAGCTGGCTACCTGGAGGTGCTCAAGCATGTTTTATTAATGGACTCACTGCTTCCACTATTAACCCTTTGGTTACTTTAATGACCTTTAGGACCGTGACACCTAATGGGGTCTCCCAGACAATTTTCTTCCTAAATATCAAATACTAACAGACACAGCTGGTGTCACCTCTGGGTGCATGCATTTCCAAACATCTCTGGAAAAGGGCTAATGAGAAATAGCCCTGCCATAGCAGCCCAGAGACTGTCAACACAATGTTAAGTAGGCTTTTGTGAGGAGAGAGTAGCATTTAGTGCTATGCTTCCACTGCAAAATTCATTTACGTCTTCGGAGAAAGCCTTACGTGAGCCTCCAGACAAAGGCTCCTTAGTGCTGCGTCACTGCGCCTGCCAGCTCACCAATGCTGGCAACTGACTCAGCTTTTTTTTCATTTAATTAAATGACCTGTGGTATTGCTGCATTATAAACCCTTCAGAGGATGCCTGTGAAACAGTTCTTTTTAAGTGGAGGAAAGATTTAATTTGAAAGATAGGTATGTAGCTGAGAGAAATAGGGGTTGTATGAGGTTTTACACGTTAATGATGTATCCCAATCTAGTGTCTTTATTTTTATAACCAAATCTGGTGATACCACCAAAAAAGAGGAAAGGGAGGTTTTGGAAACAGTATCAATAGATGTCGCTTTGGAAACTAAAATACTGGGTGAGGGTTCTAACCAATGTAGTCTTCCGACCTTTCATAAGTAAGCAACCGATTAGGAGTAGTCAACATTTGTAAGGCTCTGAGGTTTGACTTTAAGCAGGTGACATTGTTTAACTAGAAGCTAGTTCTGGTGCCTTTCCTTGAAAACTTGAAGATCTTATAAATAACTCGAAATGTTCAAAAGTCAGTTGGCTTGAAACCTCAGAAACAGACACTCTTGACCAGGGACACGTTCCTTGAGCTGCACTCAATCTACTGAGTTGGGCTGGCTTTCCAACACTTTGCGTCATTCCTTGAGTTGTTGGGTGATATGTTTTTAACTAACCCTTCATTATGAATAAAGAGGCCACCCCCTCATTGTGGGTGGTGATGGAAGCATTTAGGTCTTTTGTCTTATTTGAGTAAAAACACCATCATCCTGAGCCTACAAGTAAGCTTTTTCAAATAATAATCGAATGGATGATTCCATTGAAAATGGTATTTCAGTCAACAGACCTGAGAGGTCCCCAAGTGAAACTTTTCATTTTGCAAACAAAGAAAAGAAAGAGACTTGAAATGATTTGGGTTTGGGATTTTGGAATGTCTGAAATTGGAAAATAAAATCCAGAACATCCGTTATCACTATGGCTGTCCAGTCTAGCTGCCCGAGGCTGGACAGCTTGCCTTTGACTTTTGTCTATATTCTTAATCCGAAGTGGCTACTGACTGCATATGAAATGCCAGGACTGGGCTTTGAGCTCCTCAAATGTCACTCTGTGCCTCCTCCTTCATGCCTACTTGGCCCACTGTGGGAGCTCAGGAAACACTTAAGTAGCTCACCACTCTTAATCAGAAACCTGGGAATAAGAGTGTTTAGATCTCAGTTTAATTAAAGTTTTAAACTTTCAGGAGTGTTTCCTTAAATCCAATTTCAGTCCTTCCCACTTTCAAGTTGTGATTTGGAGTTACTTTTGAAAATGTTGTTCCAAAGGGTAAATGTGTCATGTTAGAAGGATGAACTTACTGAAGGAGTGAGTTTGAGCTCTGCTCTCTCCCGATCTCCTTGTTCAAAGAACTCACTGGTTACAAGTTCAGCCACCTGAAACACATAAATATTTAATTTATGGTTATGTGTGATATAACATAAAACTCAGAAGTAATTTCTGCCCTCTGTGTATGATGATGATCTTCAACTCAGAAAATCATTTAAAAAGCTTTTGAAGAAATACATTAACATTTTCTGGTTCAAGGTATTACAGACTTTAATCAATGAAACTGATTTCCTTCTAATCAGAAGAAATTGTACAAGGCATTTTGAGATGCATGCTAGTAGACGATCTCGGAGGGTACAGATTGTATATTCAGGATGAGGCACTGGGTTGCCACCTTCAAAGGAGGAAATGTTCCGACTGCAGAAAAATGAAACAAATAATGCCTAATAATATTTTTTGCTTTTATAATATGATATACTTGTAATAATAATTTAGCCAACTTTTTGTTGTTTCTACATAGATTCTTCACTTTGTTGCATACATTTATCTTAGCTTAGTTTCATTTGCCACCCCCAGACTCTTTACTGCCTTACTACTGATAATTGCATGCACTCTGGAGAAAGATAACCCCAGGACCACCTCTGCTTCTTACTGGAGCAATCAGCCAAGGGCAGGACTAATGCCAGAGTGACTGTTCAACCCAGGTTTTTCTGCAGTGTGTCATGATGCAGTTTGAAAAATGTTGTTCTGGTCTTCAGACTGTCTTAATCTAGGTACATAAGTGTTCATTGATGGTAGGTTCCAGTTGGTACAAACACAATGGAATTGGTGGTTCTACCCTGAATGGGTAGATTTTTCCAAAGTAAGGACTTCTATTTTTCCACTTTTCACCAGTTAGCCTGGATGATCTGACGTTGCTCATTGATCACTGTTAAGCTAAAGAGAAGCTTCTCCAAGCCCCGTGCTTCCAATGATCATTTATGGAAAGCATAATGATATGTCAGGTAAGTGTTCAACAAGTATTTTCAACAACACTATAGAGTGCATCTTGGAAATCTCTGAGATGAACTAGCTGGATTTAGAAAATTTGAAAGAGCAGGGAAAAAAAAAAATCCTAGAAAACTCGATGGCAAGAAGATTTGGATCCCCAGACTAGTTTTTCCTCTATTCCAGGCTCTTACAAAGATGATGTTCTAAGGTCTGGAAAAGGCTAAAATGGGTTTCAGTTCAGTCAAGTGGATAGGATCAAGATAATTTACCTAACTGTATATCTCAAGAGATTCTGCCAACCATAAATCATAACCATTGATAAAGCATAAAAACAGGGGTGCCCGGGTGGCTCAGTCATTAAGTGTGCCTTTGCCTTGGCTGAGGTCATGATCCCAGGGTCCCAGGATCGAGCCCTGCATGGGGCTCCCTGCTCACTGGGAAGCCTGCTTCTTCCTCTCCCATTCCCCCTGCTTGTGTTCCCAATCTCTCTGTCAAATAAATAAATAAAATCTTTTAAAAAACAAAACAAACCATAAAAACATCTCTTTCCGTCTCTGTCTCTATGTATCTCTCTCTCACACACTCCCCACAAACCCCTGCCCTGAGACTAGCAAGTATGTAGCTCATTTATAAAGAAATAGAATATCTAGTCAGTTCAGATTTTAAACATTTCTAATAAGGAATATGGGTACCTTCTGAAAATTCAATAGCATAAAACTAGTAGAGCTGGCTCAGTTTTTCTAGGGCCCGATTCCCTTCTCTGTCTCTAGTCTCTGCCACTACCTTTCCCATTAGCACTCTAGACCTCTCGCTCTGTCTCCGGCCTTCCTGAAAGAAGAAATAGTCCCCTAAGGGCCTGGCCTCATTTATTCAGCTCCCAGAACACTACCTCAGATTGCTCTGAGGTGGGTCTTTTGCACTAAAGAATACAAATGTGCACATCAGATCACCCCAAGGTAGGAGTCCTGCATAGGTCCATAGCCTCTGGAAAGCAAAGAAATTAAAACAAAATCCTGTCCTCGATCTTTCTAAAGTGGCCCTGGCTATCTTCCCTGTGCTTTTTAACGGCTCAACTTGTACCACTGTTTCATTTGTACTTAAAAACCCAATCAGGAACATTAAGTAGCTCCTGATTGAATTTTTTATTAAAGAAGGAAATTGAGATGCTAATCAGGCCTTGGGGGATCACTGGGGAAACCCACATGTGTGTGAGGAAGGAGGGTTGGAATAGACACCAGTTTTAAAAAAAAGAAAACAAAACACTTTGCAAGGAAATGTTAAAAAAAATCAACATCTTGGAAATTAGAAATATATCTATATTTTTAAAAGAAGTTTCCATTGTTTTTGTTCAAATATTTCGTAAAATCATAGAAGTGAGTATGTTTTTGAAAACACTTTAACCTACTCGATTTGGAGACAAACACAAATGAGATCTCTAGTTTAGAGTTGTAACAAGATTTCTGATGGAGATGTCTGGAAAAACATGGTTTTGTGTTTTATTTCCCTGAACTCTTGGGTCTCTGCTCTTATCAGCAGAACTTCGCATCTTAAAAATAAAATATTATTTACGTCAGTGACCAAGAAGACCACCTTCAAGTAGCCAAGGAAGGCTTGGTATTATACCAAGGGAGGCTTGGTATTTTAGACCAAGCCTCCCAGGTTGGTCTAAAATACCAATGCAGAAACTCTTTTTCCTTCTAAGGACTTTCTCCTGCCTTTTTCCTGCTCCCAAGTGGGCTACTGCTCCTTTAGTTGCTGACATGCATTTCGCTGGGGTTTCTGAGAGGCCTGGCATACCGTACCTCATTCCACTCTGCTTTCTTCGTTCCTTCCCGGTCCCCTAAACTTCCTCCCACTCTGCACTCCTCCGCTTCCTTCCATCCCAGTCACAGTGGCCACCCCCGCTACTACACTTTTCCCCAGTACCTGGAAGATACCTACTTCTTCTCTGTTCCCCAACTTTTACTGTAGGGGAGCCATCGCACACCGGGGCAGCGGAAAGTGGGCAACGATGTAGAAATAAGCTACGCAGCCGTGCAAATTCTTCCCACTTAGTCTGCTTTACATAACTTCCGATGTGTCACACTAAGATAAAAGCCGAGGCTCGGCTGGAGGAGAACTGTTTCTTGGAGGAGAACTTTGTAGGAAAACCTCCCCATCTAAACTGGACTGTGACAGGAGCAAAGAAATGAGCTTTTCTTGGAGTTAAGCAACTGAGATTTGAGACTATACATGTCACTGCAGCATAGCCTACCCTAGTTTTGACTAACACAACAATCAGCATGGAAATGAGGTGCTGCTGTTAAAACAAAAAGACAGTAAGAAGGAAGAAAAAGAAGAAGACCCTATGTGGCATCAGCGTGGGGTTCAGGTGTCGGACAGTGAAGAAGCATTGTTGGAGGCTGTGAGGGTGATGGCGCATGTTCCACAGCGGCAACAGATTTTGTACAATTCTCACTGAAGTAAAGCAAATAATGTATCTAATGAATTCACAGCCTTAGGGAAAGAGAATGGTGAACGAATGTTAGTAGCATGTGATGATTGCTATTGACTATGTTTTGCTAAGTATTATAAGAAGTGGGCTCAGAAAAGGATGGGCAGGTTTATCTTCAGGAATGAAAAGAAGAGAGAGAGTCACAAATTCAGAGTCTTCATCTTCAGGGATGAAAGATAAAGCTGCTTTTTAATCCCAAACTGTAAAAATAAAAATTAAGGTATGTTTTCAACGACAAAGGCTGATCAAGACTCAGCCTTGTGGGGCACTTGGCTGGCTCAGTGGGTGGAGCATGTGACTCTTGATCTTGGGATTGTGAGTTCAAGCCCCATGCTGGGTGTAGGGATGACTTAAAAATAAAATCTTAAAGCAAGCAAGCAAACAAACAACTCAGCCTTGAAACAAAAATCAAAGGTACGGTCAGTACAGTCATACTTAAGAACTCTGAATGAATTAGGTGGTGCACAGGATATCCCTTCAGTTGTACAAACTGGCCCAAAGAAGTGATTTTACTACATGATTCTCTTACTGGCACTTGTTAGGCCCTGACTGCTAGGAATTGGGTCATGGAGGAGAAAGAAAGAAGTACATACGTTATTTTTCTTTGTTCTTGCAAACAAGGAAGCAAAGAGAGCAGATCTAAGAAGTCTGTCTAGAATAGAACTGTGGATGTGGTTATTGGCAAATGGAAATGACTAGAAACAAAGACAAGAAACTGACTAAATGGTCAAGAGAGTTTGATGCCATAACCCCCATAAGAGAGTGACTTCTTAAAACCTAAAACAGGCCTTGGGTCCTCAACTTTCTTTGGGTGGGAAACAGGTTGGAAAACTGCCTGACCTTTGGAGATAGCCAAGGAGGTCAACGGAAAAGGATAGTTTCCTGGGATAGATCTAGTGGTCATGAATTATGATGGTTGGGGAGCATCTCGCAGAGAACCAGAGCCTACTGCAGAATGGACAGCCCCACAGTGACTGCCCAGTGGGATTTTGGAATTACTATGGCCCCCTTACTGTCAAATGTTGGCCATCTCTTTCCTTTCTGAATGGGAGTATTCTAATGAGTATTTCATTGTTTGGGTGTATGTCAGATGCTGTGTTTGGGGTGTGTGTAGGACTTTAAATCCAGACCTGATATAGAGACTGGGATGATCTCCCAGAGATCCTGGCCTTTAAGCTTGATACCATGACTAGTGGGACATTTGGGTCATTTCCCTTGGGAAAGGCTGAGTATATTTCGCCTGCAGGAAGAGAGAGAATCACACTTTTGGTGATTAAAAGGGCAAACTGTGGTAGTCACATATTCATTAACTATTTGTGGCTTTCTACATTCTGGGCATAGAAAAGGATCATACTTCCTGGTTGAGTAGGGGCTTCTGACAAGTTTTGGCTGATGAATTTCTTGCCAGTGCAAGGCAGTCTAGGGCCTCTGTTGGACTGATCCAGACGGTAACTGCTCTTTCCGCCCCAGTCCAAAATGAGGAATAGGACCAGCTGACCCTGGAAGCACACATTCATGAGTAGTGCGTTGTTTTAAGCCACTGAGGCTGAGGGATAACAGCTTATTTTGCTGACACACTGGCATCATTTAAAAATGCTGATTGACATATCTGGTGTGAGACAGTGTAAGGCTCTGTCAAGAATGACGGCTTTGGAGCCTAATCTGCTAGGATTTGAATACCTAGCCATACTATGCACTAGCTATGACACCTCCAGCTATCCTTTCTAGGCTTCACTTTTCCTATTTGTGAAATAGGGGTATTAACTGTATTAGTTTTTCTGAGTTGCCAGGCTTGAGCACAAACTTGGTGGCTTGAAACAACAAGAACTGGGATGCCTGGGTGGTTCAGTTGATTAAGTGTCTGCTTTGGGCTCAGGCCATGATCCCAGGTTCCTGGGATTGAGCTCCATGTTGGGCTCCCTGCTCAGGGGGCAGTCTGCTTCTCCCTCTCACTCTCCTGCTCCCCCTGCTTGTGCTTTCTCTGTCTCTCTGTCAAATAATAGATAAAATATCTTTTTTTTTTTTAAGATTATTTATTTATTTATTTGACAGGCAGAGATTACAAGTAGGCAGAGAGGCAGGCAGAGAGAGAGAGAGGAGGAAGCAGGCTCCCTGCTGAGCAGAGAGCCTGATGCGGGGTTCGGTCCCAGCACCCTGGGATCATGACCTGAGCCGAAGGCAGAGGCTTTAACCCACTGAGCCACCTAGGTGCCCCATAATAGATAAAATCTTAAAAAAAAAAAAAACCAGCAAAACAAAACAGGAATCTATTCTCTCCTACTTCTGGAGATCAGTAGCTCAACATCAGTTCACTAGACAGAAATCAAGGTGTTGCCAGGGCCATCTTTGCTTGGGAACCTCTAGGGGAAAATCTGTTCTCTGTCCTTGCCATGTTCTTGTGGCTGTCACATTTCCTTTACCTGTGGCCACATCACTCCTCTCTCTGCCTTGTCTTCACATCCCCTTCTCCTCTTCTGAATGTGTAATCTCCCTGCATCCGGGCCCAGCTGGATAATCCAGGATAATGACAATGATAACGATTGTCACTGAAGTCTTTAACTTCAGCACATCTGCAAAGACCCCTTTTCCTTCTAAGGCAATGTTTACAGGTTCTAGAAATGAGAATCTGCTATCTTTGGGTTGTTATTCAGCCTACTGGAGTAACTGTACCTAAATCAAAGGCGGGGGGGAGGGGTTTTGAAATTAGATAATTGGGTATTAGACATTCAGTCAATAAATATTAGTTATTTCTTGTTATACGAAATCTATTTTATTTTCCTTAAAATGTTGAGACTTAAGATACCAAGTCACTATTTTAGACGCCACACAGTAGGTGCCTCATAAAATTAAAAGATATTAATCTCTAAATACGATCAGGAACCAAGGATCTTAAACTGTGTGGTTACTGGCTTGAAAACTATTCTTGATCTAAACTGAAACGTTTGGCAGTGAAACCACATAGGTAGTAAAGGTATGATTTTTTTTGGTACAAATTAAATGTGGATTATTCACTTTGGCCAACGTGATATGATCTCTAAATAGTCTTTAAAAAGAAAAATAAAATTTCCTTTTGACCTCCTTGGTTTCTTTTTTCTCTCTCTTTTCTTAAGATGAGAAAAAGGCAGACCTTGTGCTAAAACATGATTACCTATTTTAAAATGCTACTTTTGAAACTCTTGCCTTAGGGCATGGTCAATGCATTATCTGGATTTAGAATGTTAAAAAAATCTTAGAGAATCAGGCACATTAACACTCAGTGGAAGCACGTTAGAGAACGACCGTGCAATAAAGTATGTCTGGCCCGAGCCTCCTGCTATTTTTTACACCATGTTAATACTGATGCAAATTGACTAGGGCTTCAGTGCCCAGGAGTTGGGGCTCTGGGAATATTGCCCCCACCACCACCCCCAGTCCCTCCTCTGCCAGGCCCTGCCATTAATCACCACATGCCTGTCTTGAGATCTCCCACGGTTTGGTCACGGCTCCAAGGTCACAGGCTGTCATTAACATTGATCTGAAAAACAGAACCAAACAAAACAGCCTGAATAATCTTTTGTTGCATTCCTAAACAAACCCGTCCTAGATACATAAATAAATAAAACGGGACCAATCCAAAGCGCGCACACGTCTTTCCCTCAACAAGGGGAGCACTGTTTACAGTCCCCATGTTTAGCATCTCCATCATGCGGCCACTGCTTAGGACAAAGCTCACACACAGCCTAGGCTTCCCTTTTGTTATGTCTGCGGCGGCGGATCAAGGGAGGAAAAGCACTGCTTGCTCTATACCTGAGCTAAGCAAGCGCTACTTTAAAAAATCCTTAATGGACAACACGTCTTATTTTTAACTAGTGGCAAGGGAATCAGCATATAATACCAGATACATAGCTGACAAATCTTCACCAACTTATGGCTGATTGATGGGAATGGACGGAAACCTATATATAGCAAAGAGGCAAGGCACCCGCCACCATAGGAGCCCGTTCATTTCCACCTGCTCTGTGAGCTGAGATTTACTGGGAGAGCCACACTGTTTCACTCCAGTTTATTACCTGGCTGCAACCATGTTTTATAAGCCTTATGAAAAAGAAACATATTCCGCTGCAGCTTTCATTCATTCGAGCAGCTAAGAAAGCACGGGAAGATCTGAACCAGACCTTTGAGGGGCAGAATTCTACTGGCTTTAACTAGAATTCACCCTGAACCACGGATATAGAAACACAGTGAACAATTTAAATTGTGGGTAGCTCTGGTGCTTATCATCTGATGTGGTGGGGAGGTGGGAAAAACAAGGCGCACCCTTTGTCCGAAACTTGCTTTCTTTGTACTGAAGCCAGCAGTACATGATGAAAAGCGATGAAGGATTGGAGGCAAGAGACCACATCTCGGTCGGCTCCTTTTGGAAGAAAGGGGTGTGTTGTTAGAGGTCAGGGGGCTGTCCTGATGCCGGGTGTTAACATTTCATAACCCGCCAGACTCGAATGCCTTGGAAACATGTCTGCCTCCCAGATGGCAGAGCGCGATGGTAATGGGGTTTGTGTAACTTCCCCCAGGAAACCACTCCAGGGAACCTGGCGGAGTGGCAGGTAACAATGGGTCATTCAAAGCACCACCAGACACACTGGCCTCAGCAGCCCCCTCCAGGAGTTGGGCAGCATCTAACCCCAAGCCCCCCTGTGCTAAGCACTGCGAGGAGCAATGCAGAGGTGCACTCTTCAGATTTGAGCTCCTGTGACAAGCACTCTGCTTGTGCCATACTAAGCACCGACCCACTAACTACTAACTAAATGAATCTTTGGAACCCTCAGAGGAAGGGACCATTATTCCCATTTTCCAGAGAGGTAAATGGAAGCACGGAGAGATTAAGTAACTTTCCCAAAGTGAGTAAGGATTCAGGATTCTGTGTTTAAGACAAAGCTTAAGACAGACCCCATCTTGCTACATTCAGGTGCTTCTCCTTTTAGGTTCTGCTGGTATCAGAGGGAGACAAGACTGTAGGTAATGCACTGAACTTTGCAGTTTCTCTCCCAGACAGGAGAGAATCTCTATGAGGTTGCCTACTGATACCATTAACTTGGACAAGACTTAGCTTCCATCTGCTTGATAATTCAAGGCTTACTTCTCAAATTCATATCACCATTAATCAGCCAATCAACAAGTGTATTGAGCATCTGTCTAGGTGCTTAGGTAGTGATCATTCTAATAAGGACCATTAATACAGCAAGCACTACAGAGTAAGTTACGGAGTCTCTAGATGAGGTAGGGATACTATTACTTTACAAAGTAAATAGTGTTTTGCATTCCTTGATCAGACAGGTTAGAAAGTTTGCCAGAGGTTACATAGTGAGGGTGTATCAAAGCTGGAGTCGGAATCCACAGGGTCTGACTGAAGGGTCTCTCTTTCCCTACAGTGGAGCAGGAAGTCCATTCTGAGAATGAAGACAGAAAAAGGCTGTGGGGAAGGATGGGGTGGGGGAGTTTGAAACCTTTATCCAACTGGCACAGGGGAGTCTGTTAAGGTTGGGGGCTCAGAGACAACCTAGTTAGACCTTGCTGGCAGAACTTTAGGTGGTGGGTGGGGTAAGAGTTTGGAGAAACCAAGAAGGGAAGCAGGGAGACCAATTGGACAGTATCAGTTGATAAGGGTCTAAAACAAGGAAGGGCAGGAGAATGCAAAGGCAAGGAGAAGGCTGAGAGATTCCAAAGGAAGAACCAAAGGGGGTGAATGAGTAGTTACTTTCTTATTCTTTCAGAAGTTATTCTTTTAGATCGAGCCTCTAGAAAAATTGTAAGGTCTTTTCTAGAGTCAGAGAGGAGGAAGGAAGAAGTTACTCTTGAGGTCCCCATAATTCTAGTCCAGTCTGTGGTGTGGGGGTAGGGTGGGTGTAGGCTGGAATGAATGGTCAGGAGCATGGAGGGCACAGCCAGCTCTGTGGTGGGGGTGGGGAGTTGGCATGGTAGAGGGGATGGGGGTTGGTGGGGGTGGGGGGGGGAGGGATTGCACCTGGAGTTTCTGATGCTTTTATCGCACTTCTCCTCCATATGCCATGTCATTTCAACAACAATCTCGTGTTAGCCGTTATTTTCTTGATTGGTTCTCCAGTTTTAAAACAATGAGCAATGAAAATGAATCCACATGTAAAAAACAGATTCATAGTAAAACAGTTCACACATGAACTGAATTTGGCGCTCACCAAACAAAAAAGCGCACTTTGCGCTTTGCTCTCTGTGTCATGGTTTTTAATTTCTTTAAAACACATATAATGGTCCTAACGGGCAACACCAAGTGACAGAAGTGAAGTAAGTCAAGCTGTGCTTCTTCGTCCTCGCCGCTACCGTTCCATGATTGTTTCTTCCGGACACACTGTCTGAAAGCAGGAATGTGACGCTCCGTAGGGTCCAAGACCCCAACTAGCCGCGGAGCCCGCGCCCAAGGCTCGGAAGCCTGAGGAACTTAGCCGGGAGTGTGCTCGGCGCCCACGCGTGTCAGCGGCTGACCCGCCCCCGCGCGCTCTTGCAGTGAACCTACAGGGGCCGCACGCGTCCAACTAAAAGATAAGTAATCCTGTGCTCATCTGAAGCTTTATATCAATTATGTCGATACTCAACAGAAATCTCAGCAATTGTTTAGGACTTCTACCAACGCAAGATTTTTCTCGGGCGGGGGGAGGGGGAACATAACTCATCGTTGACATTGTTTAGACTGCAGGCACGTGGTGATGATCAAAAGCAGGCACACTCTTTGTTGGTTTTATTGCTATTTTCAAGTTCTCTAAGAGGGTGGTCCCTGGAGCCCCCCCCCCCCGCCCCTCCGTGCACTGTGGTCAGAGTCTAACCATGAAATGGGGGAGGGAAGTCAAAGGGGGGGGCGCAGTAGAGAGCTCCTGGAGCACCTCTCTTTTACACAGTCTCCTTCAAAATTAGATTTTTCTTCCATGTGGGGTTCCCTGTCAAAAGAACATTTGAAAAACTATGCAGAAAACACCTGGGTGGAGATGTGGAATGAGTGCTGGCATTTTAAGAGTTGTGCTTAGAAGAGAGGCCAGGCTGGAGAGAGGGGGCAGGAGTCCATGAGAAAAGGTGGTAGTTAAAGCCAGCAGGAGGCTGAAGATCAAGAGAGGAATCTTGAAAATAGGTCCTGGGAGGTCCTTACATCTGGGGGGGTTGCGGAGTGGAGAGGGGAAGGGCTGAAGAAGGCTGAAGAGGAGAAGCAAGCATCAAAAGAGAGTAGAAAATCTGGAAGCGCAAGGCTCAGCAGACTCCAAGACCCGGGAGAGCTTCAAGACAGAAAAGCCAATGCAATTAGGGGCTGTGATGAGATCCGGGAAGAGTACAAGGGCCCTAGCATTTGATCCTTGGGAGGTGAGAAAAGGTGGTAGTTAAAGCCAGCAGGAGGCTGAAGATCAAGAGAGGAATCTTGAAAATAGGTCCTGGGCAGAAGTCCCATTTCCTAGACTGAACAGCTAGCTACTCTGTGGTCAATCCGTACTTCCTATCTGTGCAATAGGAAAAGCTGATGAGGTATGGACATGGAAGAACTTCCAAGGCATATGGTTGAGCAAACAAGCCAGTTCTGATTGATATATTAATGCATAACTTATGTTAAAACAGACAAGTCCATACTCAACAGCATTTTTCCTTAGACTATATACATATATAAATGCTTTGGAAGTGGTTGGGAACGATAGAAGTTGATAACAGAGTGTATATCTGTGTGTAGGTATGGGAATGGGGAGTGAAGTTCCAGGGAGGTCTGGGGGCTCCTCTGTCATGTTTTCATTTATTATAGAAAAATATATTCCTATAATTACTTGTGAAACTAAAAATTATTTGAAAAGAAACACTGCCTTGCAAGAAGTTAGGAGGCGTGTGAGTCAAGTGTGGGACTGAAGGTTAAGAAGGGGAATATGACTGGACCTTGAGAAGAGGGCAGATTTTAGCGATGATTATTTTTTGCCTGAGGAGATAGGAGCATATTTTTATGCCTGGAATGGCCCCGAGGGGGAAAAAACCAGATTTTAAAAATGCCAAAGGATTTTAAAAATGCCCTTAGCCCTGTCGGAAATGCATGGCTAAATCTTCAAATAATGAAGAAACACATAAACAAGAGCTGCTTCTTACCGAAATATATCACGATGGTTTTTGATGTTCCAATCATAGTCTCCTTTACTGACAAGTTCAAAGAATTCAGTCCTCCTCCTGCACAAAATCAAATGAAGGAAGAAAGAAAAAAAAAATCTGGAATGAAATTTCTCAGTCTGCGGGGCAACATAAACACATTTATGGGAAAATATAAGGTCACCTGAACCAAGTAACTTAATATTTGAAATCATGAGGCTAAAGCACTATCAAAATAAATCACTTTTTAAAAAATGTTGAGGCTTCAAGAAAAAGCCACAATCATTTCTGAATGTATTTACAGCAGAGGAGATTATCAAGCCATAAAACAGAAAACAATGTGTTCCCGCATTTAGGATTACTGGTTGTGAAGCACTTGTGATGGGCACTGCAAGTCAGAGGGGGGAGGCAAGGACAAATAAAAAGCTGGAACGATTTTGGAATGTTCTTTTATCGTTCAACAGATAACTGAGCTGCATGAGGATTTGAGATAAGATAAACTCCCCGGTAGTAAATTCAGGGCAAATACTTTTTCTGGGTTAGAAAATAAGGATTTCAGGGGCACCTGGGTGGCTCAGTGGGTTCAAGCCTCTGCCTTCGGCTCAGGTCATGGTCCCAGGGTCTTGGGATCGAGCCCCGCATCCGGCTCTCTGCTTAGCAGGGAGCCTGCTTCCCTTCCTCTCTCTCTGCCTGCCTCTCTGCCTACTTGTGATCTCTGCCTGTCAAATAAATAAATAAAATCTTTAAAAAAAAAAAAAAAAGAAAAAAAGAAGGATTTCACCATTTCAGTGCTTAACCACATGGTCTGTGGAGTCAGAAATAACCCTTTGAAGAGTGGCTCAGTCACAGCACTCAAAGGTGCTGTGCAACTTTTGGAAGTTACTTAAACCCTCTGAGCCTCCATTTCCAAATCTCTAACATGGGGATCGTATTTGCTAACTCACGCAGTTATAGCGGTTATTGTGAGAATTAAATACAAAGCACTTGGTGTAGTGTCTGTGCCTAGAGATATCAGGTACCCCAGGTGGCGACGATATGCCCACGGTGTCCTGGGCAGCACAGAGGAAGGCACTGAGCTTAGCTTTGAGGGTCCTGGAACATCATGGAAGTCTTTCTGAAAGAGCTTTGCCCATCATCATTATCCTTGTCATCATATGCACCTGATGTCATTTCAGTCCTCTGAGTTATTCTAAGTAATCAGGAGAAGGCAAACTCCATGAGGGCAAGGGCCTGGCCCCTTTTTCTTCACTCTTGGATCCCCTGAGTCTACAACAGTGCCTGATGTGTAGGAATAGCTCAATAAATATTTGTCACAGTGATCAATGAATGAGAATGATTACCTCAGAAACCTATTTTTTTTGCTTTCTTTTATTTTTATTTTTATTTTTAATAAACATATAATGTATTTTTATCCCCAGGGGTACAGGTCTGTGAGTCGCCAGGTTTATGCACTTCACAGCACTCACCATAGCACATACCCTCCCCAATGTCCATAACCCCACCCCCCAACCTATTCATTTTTAACAATAACTCTCCAGCCACTGGTTTCACCTCAATTCTCATGGTACTGGAGTATTCACAGTTGCCATTGGAGAGATCGTAATAAGAAAACAACATAAAATCTATCGGAACAAAGCTCCCTTAGATTCTGGAAAACTAGATTCCCACGAGACCAAGAGGACAACAAAACAAGTTGTGGGAAGTTTAAGAACATCATTCCCATCTGATGTCTGAGCACCCCCCCACCCACCTTCCACTGATATTGTTATATCTGCTGAGAGTATTTTCAATATATGAGATGTAATATCCCTGATGTAAAATGGACTATATTACCTTGGTGGTTAACTCAATCCAGAAAAGAATGTTTTAAAAAATGCAAATCTGTGATAGGGCAACTGAACAGAACCTTAAAGATAGACTTCTCAACTATGGAAACTTTAATAGCTAGAGTTGCTGGTGTCAAAGTCTTAAATCAACGGGACCCAAAATTGGCCATAGGCTTCCCACTGCGTTAAAACAAAACTAGATTCCACTGCATTGGGACAAAAGGGATTACCCACTGTCCCTATGGGATGGTGAATTGAGAAGGGGTGGGAAGAATCTGTAGGGCACAGAAAAATGTGACATACTAATTTAATTTTTCCTCCAGTGACAAAATTGTCTATTTCTTGATATTTATTCTGATGTCCAAAGGTTTGACTATGAGTTCCGAAGTCAACAGGACTTTCTGAACACCATAGCTTTGTCAAGTTTAGTCACTGGTGAAACCATGTATATCATACACGTGGCAACATGCTTGTTCACACAAATAGTCAAATAGATATTTTAAAGTTTGAACCAAAGTGCATTTTAAATTTTTTTAAGTTCCTGAAAATTAACCATGTTGAAAGATCAGGAGATGGGCTTAATCATTTTCATAAGGCTGCAAAAAGGATTTGGAAGTAATGATATGCAAAGGTCACACCACAAATTTTTTATGCATGCTTAATATGTTTTAAAAGGTATACACATTATATATCAGACATAGAGAACGCATCTGCCGCTTCATCATCCAGCCTAGAGATAAAGCTTTACCTACCCTTTCGAGGTCCTGAGCAGCTCTGCTCTCTTGCTTCTGCCTCCCTCCCTCCCACCACCAGATGTCCATTTCCTAAGTTTTGTAGAAATCATCTTCGTACAGAGCCTTCTAATTTTATAGGAAATTTATGCAAACTATTGCTCTGCATATTTTGAGACTTTATAAATGCTGTCCTTGTAGTGTATGTATATGTTAACAACTTGGTTTTCTTGCTCAGCATTTGTAAGATTCACCCACAGTGTTATGTATAGTTATATGTGGTTATTCCGTGTATTACTATATACTGTTTATTTACTCACTTTCCTGATGAAGGTTTAGATTATTTCCAGTTGTTTTGCTATTATGTATTACATAGAATGCTGCTATGAACATCTTGGTGTATGTCTCCTTTTGAATTTGTGTGCATTTTCTCTCTCTGCCTGTCTCCATGCATGCACACGTGCGCACACACACACAGGCATATGCCTACGTACTGTTGCTGGGTCATAGAGTGGTTTGTTTTCTATGTTTGTGTTTTCATTATAATTATAGACTGTTAGAGGCATATGGTACCTTTGAGAAACATCTACTGTTTCTCTCATTTCGAAGGTGAGGAAACTCAAGGTGAAGGTAGGTGAGGTGATTTTTCCAGGTCCCATGGCAGTTATGGGCTTATCTAGGGAGATTCTAAGCACCCAGCCTCCCGGTTCTGGCCTCTGACATCATCTTTGTAAACCGTGAGTAGCGTGGATCCTCGGGCCAGAGAGCCCAGCCTGTTGAGAGGATATGGACAGCAGTGGCCCACAGCCCTCATGAGATGTAATGGCTTTGCAGGCACATGCTCCACGGGCATGTCAGATGCCAAGTCCCGCGGTGGGCACCAGACAGGTGTTTCTGGCGTCAAGAAAGGGATGCTCACATAAAAGCAGCAAATGGCCCGGGCCAAGCTGGTCGTTCACGGCTCCAGGGGGCGTAATTCTGAGCTCCTCCTTAGTGATGATCATTACAAAACAACAGTGGGATAGCCACTGTGATGATGAGAAATGCATTCGCCGGCACAGCTGCTCCTTTTAGCATCTATATGTGTATGTGTATGTAGATTATATTGACTCAACAGCACGAGCATAGGTGAAACTGTTAGACATGGGGCACTTTTAAAAACACAGGACTCCTAAAAGGAACATCTACAAAACTACGAAGTTACCTAATACTCCCTAGATCGAAGCTCTTCCGTCATGAGGAACTGTATCATTAACTTCCCAAGCAGATCGCTGGGAACCTTGGTTTTCAAGGACAATGGCAAATACCTCGGCTAGTGAAAAGCAACTTACTGGAAAATCTCATTTATAATCAGATATGTTTTTATTAGGCTTTTATCCCGCTCTCCTGACATATGCTCCATTTAGAAAAATAGCAGTCTTTAAAAAAGCATCATTTGAACAGAACTGCTAAAATTACCCTCAAAAATAATTCTAAAGATTGGTTACCGGTCACCCGTCACCACACTAAAAATCTTTCCGGTTTGTAATCTATCTTGCACAAGACACCTTTTATTTGTAAAGTGAGAAATCACCATTTCTGTGTTTATTTTAATCAAACCATTTGGGGGGGGGTAAATTTATATATCTATACATGCATATATGTGCACATATTCTTTATCTTTCTGTTCATCTCGCTGCTCCAAATCTACTAAAAGTCCATGAACGTTAGGAAGGATTTACTGCCAAATTGACAAATTGTCATTGTGATCGTCTGCAATGTCAGCCCCAGAATTATCAGGTAGCAGTGAAAGGAGTGTGTGTGTGCTGTGGGGGGGGGGGGGGGAGAGGGGGAAGAGATCTGTTCTTTTGGTATTCTTACAGCTTATTCACCAGGCAAATGACAGGTTTGCAGTTGATTGCTAAATGTAGACTCTGGAGAGATTTATGGAATTTGGGCACCAAAGCACTGAGAGGAATAGAAAATTAATATGCAGATGTTAACTCTAGTAATTATGACTAAAGGAAAAAGTTATATATTCAATTTTGAAAGTGAATTGTCTCCCATCTTTAGACTAGCACTGATAAGAACATGAATGAAGTTACTTGTCGGAAGCTGGATTTTTGCTGATATGAATAAAATGGTGAAATGCAGGAAATGGAAAGGTTAGAATGCCTGAATGTTGAGAATGGCCAAAGATTAGACAACACAGGGCCTAAGAGTCCTTCAGTCCAAGCACAATCACCAGACCAAGAGATGGTACAAGGCACTGCTAGATGGCACATGCCCGCGTGGCTCCTGCATTTACTTTGGCCATAGCGCTCCTCACACTCTGGTAATTGCTAGTTTTCTCTCATCCCCATGTGTGTAGAGCCCCTGAGGTAAGAGATATGTCTTATCTGCCTGTGCATCCCTAGAAACTAGCAAAGTGCCTAGAGAAGTGTATAAAGAAGGCACCAATAAATGCTAGTAGATGAATTTCTCATGTTTTATTCAGTTGCCATATCACGTGGGTGGGGACATGGGGATGAATACATGTGAAAGTGCTTTGAAATACACCAAAATGGGGCAAAAGATTTCTTCCGTCCACCTGCCGTGGGGCCTGTTCTAACTGTAGAATAATTTCAGCAGGTTAATTCATTAGGGTCTATTAAAATATAGGAATGGGTTAAGCCTTGTAAGTTATTATACCTTACTCTGCATTGATTATCTTTCTTCTTTCCAATATGGTGGCTAAGTTGAGTGCCAGTAGCAGCGGAAGTTGAAAACACTAAGAAGAGCGGGCTCTTAATAAACATTTGTTGAGTGATGAATGAGTGAATAGTCTTGCCTGAATAGCAACAGAAGCATTTGTTGAGTTCCTGTTGTATTTAAAAAAATAAATTGTTCTAGATAGTAATCTAATTTTTAAAGGATGGTCAAACTATAACTCCTTTAATAATCTAAGATAATTTAGCACATTTTTCTGTCATTATCAGATGTTTTTGAAAAATGCTACTTCTTGCCTCTCCTTGGAAAGACAAAGACAAAGATACCATTAGACTGGGCATTTTCCATAATTGCTGATGAATGTTTGTAGAGCACAAAGGGAAATGGAAAATTTCAGTTTGAAGATCCATTTGATTAATTTAGAGAGCCAGTTGGAAAAGCATTGAGCATCCAAATGGATTTGTAAAATCTGAAGTGTTGGATAATTCTCAGTTTCTTATAGTGGTCTGAGGCAATGAGGCATGGAGATGTGAGCACGGACAATGCAATAACTTTGGGTAAATTACTTACGCTAAGTCCATGGATGTATCCTGATCTGTTAAGATGGGGATAATAATATCTACCTTGGAGGCTGGTACGAGAATTCAATATCAAAAAGCTAATATTTTGAGAACTCATTACATCAGGCTGTGTGTCAGGTTTTGGGCCTCCAAGAGAGAGATGTCTGCACTCACAGGGCCACCATGATGGTGGTGATACAGGAAGCTGATGTAACGCCAGGAAGGCGCTAGGCGCAGGGAAGGCGCCTGCTGGATGCTGGGTGAGAGAGAGAGTGGCATGTGATCACAGCCTTTGGGCATGGATGCTAAATGGCTATTGTCGACTGTATAAAAGCTAAAGAATTGCCAACTTCTGTTGCCCCAGCTTAGCTCAAGTGTAGACGAAGAGCCTCTGATTGCCCTCTCAGCCCCACCAGACAGGCTCCTGAGCAGTTCTAACCTGGGGCCTCCACCTCCCCACCCTCCTGATGGAGGTTATTTGAATTGCTACCTGCTGGCTGCCTACCTAGTGTGCTTGCAACCGGCCTCAGGTGTGGGCAGACTCAAGTGACTCCTGCCCCTAATGCCTGAGTGTTCCCAGGCTTGGCTTCAGTTCCAATAGTTGTAGAACTGCAGAGAAAATGCCACCGTCATTAAGAACAGTTTGGGATCCAACTTCCTGGTTCAGATCTCACTCTTATCAATTAACATTGTGAGCAGTTTACTGGGTATCTCGAACATCAGTTTCCATCATGTGTATTATGAGGTCAAAATAGTGTCTGTGCTAACAAGGACTGCTCTAAATATTAAATGGGACAATGTGTATATGAAGCTCCTAAATCAGCACTCAGGAAATACTAGTTGTTGTTTTTATTAATAATCATCTCTGTTGACTTCATGCAGACAAAAGGATAGGGTATTTGTGACTTCCCTTTGAAGTTTTAACGCTTATAATTTTGGACCTCTTCTTCTGCCTACCCACACTCCAACAAGCAGCATCCTTTACAGGGTAATTTCTATTAAGTTTTCTGACTGAGTGATTTTTTTTCCTTATAAGGTACTTTCAGTGGTCAAAGCTATCAAATTCAAATGATTTAAATTTACATTATTTAGATTTTTGAAATCTTAATTACTTAAACTATCAAATAATCTTTCTAATAGGTAATATCCTTTGGCCACCACAAAGACCTTAGGGGATGGTTACGGGTATTATGCCTGTCCCCATGCTGCTGACAAGAACCCAAGGCAAAGAGAGATTAAGTGAGTGACTCCCTCAAAGTCACATGGCTGGTTACCGATAGGGTACATCTAAGTCCTGCTTGAGATGCTGAAATTACTATTTAATTATCAAAGCCTTATTCATTGCAGGGACTCAGAAGCAGGCACAGAAATCAATTTCAGAAGATCACTGAGCAGAAACTGGAAAATGTTTTCAGTGAGTTGGAAAATCAGACTAAAGAATTAACCCTGGACTTGGGTTGTGAAGCCTAGAAATTCACACCAAGGTTTTTTTTAATCGTTTGTTTTATTTTTGTTTTTTAAACCTGTGAATTCTGCTTTCATCTATCACTTGTGGTATAGAATCCCCAAAATGCCCAAAGCCATTAGAAATTAAATTTACACGTTTCTGTGGTTGTTTTTTAAAGGGGTTCCATATTTATAGGAATCTTATTTTCCTCTTTTGGCACGTGGCAGTAGAACTCTCCTGTGGAATGAATCATAAACACTCCAAAAGATGCAAAAGAGCTTCCTCCTGCCTGCACCAGTCCTTTCTACAGTGCTTTCCCTTTCCTAGGGGAGGAAGGCAGTGAGCTTCCTTTTTGGTTGACCTCAAGAGTATCAGGACTTTTTTTTTTTTTTTTTTTTTAAGTAGGCTCCATGCTTAGAGTGGAGCCCAATGTGGGGCTTCAACTCACAACCCTGAGATCAAGACCTGACCTGGGATCATGAGTTGGAGGCTTAATGGACTAAGCCACCAGAGCGCCCCTTGACTTTCAATTTGAGTAGCCAGGGCAGAAGAACCAGAGATAATTCAGACCCTTAGAGAGTAGTTGTGTCAGGCCACCCACACCCTCCTGGTCCACCTTTCTTCAGATATTGCTGCACGGAGCTCCTGTCCAAGCTATGTGGTGCCTCACTTAATTCCTGCTGGTGGGGGGCTGGGGGGTGGGGAAGCTGCTCTGACTTTCTGTGTGGGATGGGGACTGCTGGAGGAGTCTCCAGCCCTTGGATGTGTATGTCCTGGAAGTCCCAAGTCCTGGGAGTTCACACCCATGGAACAACCTTGGCTAGTGGAGAATGGAGGTGAGTGGGTAATTTTGAGGTGCAGCATCTGAGGCTTTTCAGGCAATCCCTGCAGGGTCAAGCACAGTTGACCACAGTGATGACCAGCTAGGAGATGTGTCCTTATAATAGCTTTCCTACCTCCTGTTTCTGATGTCACTTCCAAAGATATGCTAAATGCACGCAAGCCCTTGTCTCCAGTTCTGCTTTGGGAGAGGGGAAACCCATGCTGGTTTTCAAAGTAAACTGATTGATATACATCTGGGAAGGTCAATGTCCCATATAACGTATCCCCAACTCAAATGACAACAATTTCTTGATTCTTCCATGAGAGAAGGAACACCATGATTGCAGAAAAAGCCCTGAGAAAGCAGGTGTGGATTTCAGGTTAGCTACTAATTAGTTATAAGACCCAAGCCACACCATTTAACCTTTTGGAGCTCAGTATCTGATCTACAAAATAAAAGAGATGAATTGGATTACATCACATGTAACATCCCTTCCATTTCCACAATTGTTATATTTGTGAATAAAAGCATCTGGGTGACAGTTTGCAGTGGCTGCGGATCCCCTCATTAACCCTAGGGATTGTTTTGGCTAAAAATATGGCAACACTTTAATGCAACTTTCGACAAGCAAGTGAATCAGCCTCCTGAAGGTCTAGATTAGGGAAAGAGCAGCTATTTGGTACCTCAAAAGACAATAACGCTGACAAAAAGAGAACAAGCTGGCTTCTTTGGGAGTCAGCAAACAGCAGGGTCTGCAGCATTAAGATAAGAACAGAGTAATGAGAAAAGGAGTTGCAACCAACTTCCTTGGCTGAGTCCCAGCGGTCACTCAGTGATTCGACACATCCCTAACAGGCCTTGATAAATGGACTCCAACTGGGGAGATTTTTTTTTTCCTCCTTAGAAGTTACTTGGAAACTTGGCTTGGGAAAATGCTTCGACTTTGAGCAAAAATAACACAAAATCCTGCAAGTGTCAGAGACAGGAAGTAAAAACGTTGAAGGGATATAGGCCTCCATGAATCCCAAATCAAGGAACATCATTCCAGAAAACAATGGAAGATTGGGACAGCTAAGTTAATCATGAGGGTCACAAAATACACGAAATAAATGGGCTATAAAGCAACGAGATTGCAGGTGCTGCTAGGCATTTACAAGACGTAAAAGACAGATGACATAGGTATTATTATCTCCATTTTACAATGAAGAAAAGAGGCTCAGAGAGGTGACTAATTTGTCTGATGACACACAGCCAAGTGATGGCAGAGCTGGAAGTTTTAATTATGTATTAAAATACATATTAAAAATTAATTAAATTTATATTTATCAAGGTAATACAGGCATGTAGTTAACAAACCAAACAGTAACGAAAAGCACGTAATGAAACAAAACAATGTTTGCCTTGGGGTGCCTGGGTGGCTCAGTCATTAAATGTCTGGCTTTGGCTCAGGCCCTGATCTCAGGGTCCTGGGACAGAGCCCTGAATCAGGCTCCCTGGTCAGTGGAAGGCCTGCTTTTCCCTCTCCCACTCCCCCTGCTTGTGTTCCCTCTCTCGCTGCGTCTCTCTCTGTCAAAAAAAAAAATACATAAAATCTTAAAAAAGAAACTAAAAACAAAAAAACAGTGTTTTCCATATTGCTGCCTTTTGTCCTTTGAGTATATTTTCTATGCTTTCATTTCCTGTTTTATTTTTGCTATAGTAATCTTAATTTCAAGAGATTTTTCTTCTCCTATGGTCACTCCTATTATTTTTTAAAGCATCCTGTTCTTGTTTCATGGATGTAATATCTTAGCTATCTAAGGGTATTGGGTTTTTGGGTTTTGTTTTCTTCTCCCTGTTTGCTCTGAATATCATTTTTTCCTATTTTCTTTGGCTTCTGTATTTCATATGGGTGGCCTTCACAAAATTTCCTGTGATCCCCCATATTAGTTTGAATATAATAGTAAGGCATTGAAAGACTGATATTGAGTTGTATGTATGCATCCCACACCCACATTACATGGCACAAATTTACACTAAAAATTATTAATTGTTTATATGAAATTCAAATTTAACTAGGCTTCTTATATTTCTTTTTGCTAAATCTGACATTCCTGTGTATATGATCTATGAACTCTTAGCTTCTGGGTGACTGGGCTATGGGTTTTCAATCCAGAGATTTGTTCCATTTCAATTCATTCCCTCTTCTGAGCTCTGTATCTCCTTCCCACATTGTATTTTCCTCAGTCCAGAGTCTGTTCTTTCATTTCTCCAGGGAGTAAATCTCTAGCTATCTCCAGGGGTAGAGAAAGGGAAGATACTGGCTACTTTGGGGGAAGTCCTTGTGGGTTCTGAGCATTGTATAAACTGGCTTGCTATCAATTTCCTTGTTTTACTTAAGCTTTGAGAGTCACATCCCCTTTCCATGGCACGTTTTCTCTCTGGGCTCCAAAAAGGTCTTACAGAGCAAATCATCTTGCTTCTCAGAGCTGTTTTCCTCTGTAGGTTCTGCTTTTTCACTTCTACTCTTTTAGGTCAGTTACCATTTGTTGGTCAGCCTTCCATTTCCACTAATGTATTGACATCTCTTCTCAGTTGTGGTATGTTCTCTTTCTTTCTCCTTGCAGATTTATGCCTTTATTTTTCTTTTAAATTTATTTGGTGTCCTTTCAGTGGAGTTTCAGGAGAGAGAAGATATAAACACCTGGGCTCAATCTACCAGATTTAACTAGAATGCCAGAATGCAATTTAAATCCAGACCAGCATACCTTTAAAGCCTTTCTCCTGCCACAATACCATATACTAAGTCATTCAGCAGAATCCAACAATAAATACTTATGATTGTGTACTCTAATATCCAACCTTCCTTTATTTAATAATAGGGCTCCTACCTTTTTTACCAGGGCATACGGCTACCCAGAATGGTAGCTTCCTTTCTCAAAGTTCCTTCAACCTAGGTATAGCTGAATGACTAAATTCTGACCAAGAAATGTGAGTGGAAGAGTTATGCAGAGCTTCCAGAAAACTTCCTTAAAAGATAGCTTGCATCACCTTTTGGCCCCTTTCCCCGTCTCTTCTTTCTGCAGGTGCAATGTAGACATGATGGGTGGAGCTTGAGCAGCTCTTTTGGACTAAGGTGGAAACCACGTGCTGAAGGCAGCAGCTCAGAAACATAAAAGGAACACTGGGGCCCCCGTGACTTAGTGTACTACTCTACCAACTCCAGATTGCAGATCTTCAGATTTCTTTTATGTGACAGAGACGTAAGCCACTGCTATTTTGGGGTTTCTTTCCCTTACAATTGAATCTAATTCAAACTGACACAATCCCAAAGTGCAGTAAGATTTCAAAGAGCGTGAAACAGGGCTTTCTAAAAAAGGTGATGGAGGAGATCAGCCTTCAAGGAATGTTTGGGGGGGGGGGAGTGGTGCGGGAGAGGATCTCATGCAGAAACAGTGTGATTAGGGCACAGGGGCACCTCTGAGATGTTTTCAAAGGGCATTATGTAGACCAGTCTGGTCGGAGTAGACAAATGAGGTAGGAGAGAAGTGAAAGATAAGGAGGAGAAAAGGTTGGGGCCGATTGTGGAAGGCCTTGAAACTTGAAAAAAAGTTTCGAGGTTGCTTTAAAAGCAATGAAGGCACTGAAAGTTTTTGAGAAGGAAGTTGGAGATACAGGATTAGAATGTGAGGGAGGCTTAGACTGAAGAATTCCAGAGCCTTCTATGTACCTATACAGGGTTATGTGGAGATGAGGCTGAGGAACAAATCTGAGTAGAGAGAGAAGAACATGGGTTCAAGAACTTATTTGTGGGAACAAGGTGAAAAGATACCTACAAAGAACCCAGAAAAGGAGGACGAAAAGGAGCTGGATGTTGGGGAAGAAAAGAGGGTAGAAATCGACAGTAAGAAGCCCGTAAACCTTCAGAGGTCTCAATGAAGCTAGACAATATCAGAAATGAGTAATAGACATTGGATTTGAAGACAAGGACGTCTCTGGTGACCTCTGACCGAACAATTCCGGTTGAATGTGAAGGGGCACATGGTCTACTGAGTGTAAATAGGTGTTAGGAAAATAAAGGTACTAACGTGTTCCATTCATCTTAAAAGGTAGTCAGTAAAAGAAAGGCAAATCGAAAAGCAATTAAAGATCTCCATGGGGGGGGGGCACCTGGGTGGCTCAGTGGGTTAAAACCTCTGCCTTCAGCTCAGGTCATGATCTCAGAGTCCTGGGATCAAGCCCCGCATTGGGCTCTCTGCTCAGTGGGGGAGCCTGCTTCCTCCTCTCTCTCTCTCTCTGCCTGCCTCTCTGCCTACTTGTGATCTCTGTCAAATAAATAAATAAAAATTAAAAAAAAAAAAAAAAAGATCTCCATGGGATCCAGTGAAAGAATTTGTTAAGGAAGGGAAATGGGTCTTTAAGAGGAAACTGCATATTTAGTGGAGGAAGAGACTTCCAGGCTGTCAAAAGAGGTGGCACAGGACAGAGCAGGTCTCAGAGGAAATAAGAGCAATGAAATTTCCACCTCAGATGGAGGCTTGAACTTTGGAAAAAATGGGGACCTCTCTTCTGAGAAAGAGAACTAGAGGAGAGGCAAGAAAGAAAGTCTTGGATTTCAAGTCAGCCTTTCAGCAACAAATGTTTCATGAGCATCACCAGAGCCATTATGGATCTGACCAGAAATAATGGTCCAAAACAGCAATCTTAAGACAGTCTCTAAAATGAAAATGAAAATGGCCACCACTTAGCCTCAGAGTCAAAAAATCTCCCACAAAGCTCATAAAATAGAAGAAAGCTGTAAATTTCACAATGGTAGCCCTGATTTTCTTGTCTTACAGATTCCACCTTAATGAAGTTCATTTAGACGAGAGGAAAACAACAACAAAAATTTAGCTCATTTACACATTTATACCAGTGTTGGAGTAACAGGCAACCTCCAACATGGACCTGAAAATTAATTACAGGGTGAAATTTTAGATATCCATTTGTCAAATAGATCAAATGCCAATACCTACTCAAAGTACAGCGTGAGGTCCGTTGCTAATATTGACTGCTTCAAAAGCTGCATAAGGTCACTATATTCCTTGGAGGACAAATTAGCAAAGATGTTGTGACCCTGTAATGAGAAAGTAAAAGGTCACGAAAGACAACATTAGATCTGAAGATGTTGATTACATATGTTTCCTATATTAAAAAAAAATTATGGGCACATGATAAAGCCATTTAAAACAATTTAATGACATTTTGTGCAAATACAAACAGATTCTCGGGAAGACAGAGCAAAGTCAGAAAGTACAATCTTTTTTGAGGGCCACGAGGGGGCACTTTATTATCCTTTATTAGACTTTATTAGTCCTAAATAGGAAACTCTGAAAATGTTTAAACTTACTGTGGTCAGGTTTGTCCCAACTACTCCATCTGACTGCCACTTCCTGTAGAATTTACTGAGTGTAAAAGTTGACAAAATATTTGGGAATCTTTCTGACCCTAAAATGAACACTAGTTTCACTTATAAAGACTTAAGTTGGCATTTTAGGAGCACCTGCTATAGCAACAAATGACTTCAAGGACGAAGAATAAAAACCCTTAGACCAGCGGTTCTCAGCTGAGGGTGATTTCGGCAATGGGGACTTCTGGCAATGGTTAGAGACACTTGATTGTCACACTGGTTGGGTGTGTTGTTGGTGGGTAAAAGCCCGGGATGCTGCTTAGTGTCTCACAATGCACAGGAGAGCCCCCACAGAAAAGATTTACCTAGTCCAGCATGGCAACACGGCTGAGTCTGAGAAACCCTGCATGAAATTGTGACGATACATCCCAATGTAGTGTGTGGTAGTTTGAGCTCAGTACGTCATCCCTGAGGGGCTAGAATGTATATGGTAGGTTCTTGGCATAGTTCTTGGGACTGGTAAGAGGACTCTGACCTAGGAAAACTTGCACCTGTATCTCCACACCTTTGCAAAGCACATTTCTTTTCATCAAAATGTATTTGAGCTGCATGAAGACAGTTCTGCCATGTTTTTATAAAGTGAAAAAAAATCCTTGCGTAGAGTGACCGACAATTCACTTACTTTGCTTTGAAAGTCAGGGAATTTTTCATTGATCAGGTTTTCCTAGCATAAATTAAGAACTCATAAACAGGAGGCCTGGGAACTGGAGGAGCTTTAAACCTGGTGTTTGAGAGCCACAAGATGCTGAAGAAGGAAGGGGCAGAATGACTGCCTGAGAATAAACTGTTCTCTACCAGGAGGTAAATTAATTCTTTTAGGGAACCAGAATATCAATTAGCAAATTAGTTTTTACCAGGCACCAGATGATAATCACCTTCCCTGAGTTAATTTATCTTATTGGGTGAACTCTCCGCTCCTCAAAGACTAGAGTATATTGGTTCCACTTGGGACCAGGTCCAATATTAATAATAATTTTCAAATGAACTCTTCCAGACCCTTAATTCAGCCATTAGGAAGAAGACAAATAACTAAACGTAGGCCATGTCATAATTCTGCCCAGGATTTCTTGCCTGAGCTTTGCCCCATGGATCAATCATGGGGTGGTGTGCTGGGGGCCTGGGAGAAAATGGGTGGAAACTATGGAAAAATCGTCAACCAGGATCCAGACCTGTGCATCTAGCATTTCCTGGTGAGAGAGATATAACCTTTAAGAGCAAGTTACAGTAAAAAATATGTGGCGCTCAGGAGAGACTTGGTCTAAATTCAAGGATCTTGATCATTTTGTGAGAGAGCAAGCTTTACCAATTTTAAAGCACATGTCGTAAATGACAAATTTACAGCTAATAGTGATAAAGCTAGCCAGATAAGCTTTAATAAAAAAAATAGCTAATTTATAATCAGAGTATTGTTTGTATGTAAATTGACCTTCTACGGTGCCTCGAGGGTTAGTTTCTGAAAGAGATTTGTCTCCCTGAAATACTGCTTCTACTCCCTGTTTAGGGGGGAGTGGTATTGATGAAAAGTAAGCCCAAATGTGGAAGGAGAAAGGTCTGGAGCAACTTTCCGCCAGCCTCTGCCTCGTTTGAAAAGCAGGGTCATAATGATATCTTCATGTTTGCCTTTCTGAGGAGCAGGACAGAAGGGGAAGTAGGGGAAGCGCCAGGCCATGACCCCCACACACACCCTGTCGCTCAGGGGCGCGGTTCCGTTATTATTGTTCTTCATAGGGAACCCTGGAGTGAGGGCCAGCCAATGTGTTTTGTTTGTCTGAAGGCAAATTCTCAGTTAGTGGGGTTTGTTTTTCCCAGGAAACAAACAAATGACCTTCTGAGAGACCCCAACACCCTGTTTATAGTGCCTGTTGCTACGAAGTGGGGGCAGTTTTTGGGGTCAGAAGCACAGAATAGACAGTCTGCACCCAAGCTCCTCCTTACCCTCCTGCCAGCCATCTTCCACAGCGCTCAGCTAAAACACGGCTTACTTAGGAAAATTCCAGAGCTGCAGATGCTGGGATGCTGGTTTCTGTCAAAGTTGCTGAGAGCCTAACCTTTGATGTTTCATTCCCAACTGAAAATACATCTCCCCCAGCGGGTTTGCCCTTCCCCAGCCGCACTGGGTTCCAGAGTGCTGACTCTCCTTTATGGGGTCGAAGAAGGCTTTCGTGATATTGCAAAAGACATGCTTTCTCAAGATAGGCTGGAGGAAAAAACCCCTCCATATTTAATGATGCTATTCCAGCGAAGCAGGGCCTTAATGATGATAATAATAATAATTAATGGCACAGCTAGAGAACTGACAAATAATGGGGAACAGATGATCCCTTCTTGGCCTAAAAAAAAAAAGTCTGTACGCCTGCAGAAAATTAAACAGATCCTTTCCTGGCAATTTAAAACTCAGATGCCTCAGCGAGAGTCAGTTAGTGGTTTTTCTTTTTCTCCGTGGAGAGCTAAAAGTATAAAAATCCAACTATTTCCAACTCCTGCATTGCCACATGAAACAAAATAAGGCATATGGCTTTGGCCCAGGGTCTCAAGTTTAGCTGCAATTCTCACTTTCAGACTGCTCCCACCAGCAATTTTGGGTTCTTTTATCTTTTATAGCCTTCTCAATTGTGCTAATAAAGTGTAATTTTCTCACCCTGTTTCTACTTCTACCGTCTTTTCAAATGGCTTTGGATTTTGCAAAACGGTAACGTTGGGCCACTCACTACTGGGATCGAGTCACTCTGTTAGTGGGCTTCTGTCCTCCTTCAGCAAGGCAAGCCTGTGCCCTGGTGACGAGCTAGATAAGCAGTCCCCTCTGCTGAGTGAGTCTGAGAAGTCTTCTTACTGGTACTGAGACCCAAATGAATCCACTCAGGAAGAATTTGAATAAGGTTCTTGGTCAGGCATCTGAAAGAATTTTTTAAAGCCACCAAGAAAAACAATCATTTGGCCTAGAAAAGCGTGCCCCTCTTCTCCATATCTACCTGTGATGCTACAAAGAAAAGAAGAGGTAGCAAACATCATTTTATTGGTTTACTGTCAAGGGGGGAAGCAGAATATTGGGTGTGTACCTCACTCTGAAGGATCATCACAGCATGGTTAAAATGGTGGTGCTCCAAGGTAGCGGAAGTTCCATAGAGTTGGGCCAGGGCAGAGCCGCTCCTGAAAGAGGTCAGAAGGGTGAGTGATCCGGGCCCTCCATCTGCCATTGATTTTCCCACACCAGTACTTTGGATCAAACTGCTTTTCCTGCTTTGGCTCAGGAACATGAGCATCTACATTCTCAGGAAAACTGTGTAGTTCACTTATCCATGAAGGAAATATTTTGAAAAACTTCTGTGTGCTAGGCTAGAGCCTGTGGATGATACAGCAATAAATGAGACTGAGTCCATGTTGGGGAGACATTTACAAACTAGTAAGGAACAGGACATGTGGTCATAAGGGAAGGTAATGCCCATGACACAACAACATAGAAAGTGTTCCAGGTCCAAGCCTAGTGCTGTGGATGATTCTAGCTCAGGGGATACGATTCACGAACTAAACCTTATATAACCTCTGAGGGCCCAGAACAACTAACTCTCTTATACTAAATGCATTTAACTCTCCATGGAAAAAACCCTTGGGAATATTGGGCAGAGGCCATTTAACCAATACATATATGGCTGACAAGCTTCTACTACTGTTTCCCAGCCCACAGTCCCATTATATCTCAGGGTAGAACTCTGGAAAGTTCCCTGGTTTTGGAGTCAGACCCTGGATCTTGGTAATAGCTCTGGACAATTACTTGGGTGCTTTAAGATTCAGTTTCTTTGTCTCTAAAATTATGATAATGCTATCTACCTCCTGTTATTTATGAAAATAAAATAAAATATTTGAAAGTGCCTATCATAATGCATGACATGGAGTAGACTGCAGTCTAGTAAATCCTGTAAATCAGTTAAAACACATATTTATTTCCATTTTAAGAAAGAAAATATTAATTGATAGTTGAAAAAACTATTTTGAATTATCTATAAATCTTGCTTATGTAGAACAATTTAATTCTCAACAGTATCAGTTAACCAAAGTGTTCATTGGAAATGTCCAAGAGTGTTCATTTCTGGCTCTTGTGGATTAGGGATTAGAGCATTTTATGAGCTAAGAGAGATCCAGAGAATCCTATAGTTTAAAGGGCAGTCCCAGGACTCTAATGACACATCCGGGTCCTTGTATTCTTTCCTGCGCATTCTAGAGAGTTTGGACATTAAAAGGGTGATTTGGCTTTTACTTGGAAATGCCAGAGATTGATAGCTCACAGTGTGCCCTGCTAATGAGAGGAGGAAGAACTGCATTTTTGGTCAATGTGAAGGATTTTGATCATAAACTGTCTTCCATCTCCACTGTGAAGCGGCCCAAGGTCCTAGCCAGATCAGGAGCCCAGGGACCTTGCAAAGACTCAAAGCTGACCACATGTTGGGGGAAACACAGGGTTCCACAGGGATTATTATGAATACAGTTGGTAAGGAGGGAATTAGGTTTTAATCAAGTGTGTGTTATTTCTTTTAATCTTACCTTAATCTGTATCATTAAATAAGTGAAAATTTGTTGGGCTAATCTTAATCGTCAGTGATTAATTAATATTTAGTTTTAGTTAGTATTTTCTATCACAGGTCATTTTTATGAAAATACATTTTTCAAAGTGTTCACTGTATGCCTTTGTTTTGGTTTTTGAAGTTCTAGGAGGTCCTATGTGCATGTCACATCAAGTTACCTGGCATGGAACAGGTACTTAAAAAATTAGCTGCTTGGCTAATAAGCTTACAGTGGTGTGGCTAGAGATTTAGTTTGAACTGGAAAGTTGACAGTAAAAAGTGTGTTAGCATATTTTGTAATAATGTTATTAATAATAATAACTATCATGAGTACCTACCTATCATACATTAGGCAACATAATAACGACTTACTATGTCATTTCATCTAGTCCTGACGACCACCATGAAATAAGAGTAATTTTTCTCATTTTACAAAGGAGGAAACCTAGGCTCAGAGAAGTTATACAACTTTTCCAAAGCCACACAGCTGGCAGGTACCAGTTCTGGCCTGGAATCCAAGCTTGTAAATTTCTTCTCATTGCATCATGAGAAAGATAACTTTCTCATTTCTGCTACTGAGTCTCCATTTTTGCCAAGGTGGTTGTTATCAATGAAAGAAGATTTCAAAATTTAATGGAGAATTCTACTTGTATAACTGCTAACCACAAGCTCAGATTCTTGTGATTTGTTTCTATTTGCCAGCCATGCCCAGATGCCCCTCACTTAGTAATGTGAATCCTGATAACAGTCATTGATACAGGCTAAGGTCACGATGCAACATATTCTCTCTTCCTTTATCATGTTGGTTTAGCAGACCTCACAAAAGTTAAACCAGCTAGAGGATCACAGATTACTTTATATTTTCTTTTTTCAGGATGACTGGGATGTTTCCTCCCTCCACCAGGGGACACCTTATTACAAATGCTCCAGTGTCTCCTCTCCCTCTTCTCCAGATCCACAGGGCTTCTGAGTGCCAAGCTCAATCAGATGTCCTCTTGGGCATTTGCGGAAATGCAGCCATGCGACTGTCCCCAGTCTGAGCATCTCCGGCAGCAGCCTCCCTCTTTGTTCCCCTTGTAATTGCATCTTACATTCTCTGGACTCCCACACAATACTGAGTTCATCACAAAAATATGTAGATTTTGCAGCTGAAGCAGACTAAGGCTACAAAAAGTGGAGGAAGACATTGTGGTTCATTCATTCATCTATCATTCATTCACCCATCAAGTATTGATAACTCTCACAATGCCAGGCTGCAGGCGTGCGGAGTACAGAGATAGATAAGACTTGGCTCTTGCCCTCAGGAAGCTCACAGTCCCTCCAGTTGTGCAGGAGAATTTCTCTGATTAGACCTGCTCTAATACTGCTCATCTTTCTGCAAGCAAGGTGCCGTCTTAGCGTTCATGAAGTAGAGCATGAGACCAAACCCACTTTGTTTCCTAGAGTAAAATCATAAAAGCAAGAATACTTCCATTTTCATGTAGACCCTTGGTTTACACTACCAGATTTGGTCTTTGTCAGTTTTTCTAAGACTGCAAAACCTCATGGTGCTTTTTCTCTCAGGCCAAGTCTCACTGAGGGTGTTGCCTTACCTGCCACTAGGCTATGAAACTCCTAGGCCATAGGAGTGAAGCCCATACACATTAAATTTGATGTAAGTGGCCAAAAATAAAATGCATCTGTTAGGATATATATACCTTATCAAAAAGTAGTCTGCAGAATATTCTTTGAAATATGAAATGGCATATGGGCAGAAATGAAAAAGGTCCTGTGGTCAAATATATTTGGAAAATGCTGAGTTTAAAAAGTTAAGTTCTCGGGGCACCTGGGTGGCTCAGTGGGTTAAGCCGCTGCCTTCAGCTCAGGTCATGATCTCAGGGTCCTGGGATCGAGTCCCACATCGGGCTCTCTGCTCAGCGGGGGGCCTGCTTCCCTTCCTCTCTCTGTGATCTCTTCCCTTCCTCTCTCCTACTGTGATCTCTCTCTGTCAAATAAATAAATAAAATCTTTAAAAAAAAAAAAAAAGTTAAGTTCTCTCTTTTTCTTAATTGTAGAATTTCCCAGTGTCAGTATGTGAAAGTACACTGATCTGGCAGGGGGGAACATCATATGCGGTATTAACCAATTTTACTTTGTCATAAAACCATTTTTTAAAAGAGGCCATGTCTTTCATGTAATACATTTAGTGTCAAGGTATACTTCCAGTTTTTCACGTAAAATATGAAAAGATACCCACATTATTTGCATATGGAAAAAAATGAACCTTAACTCCAGCCCTCATTTTAATTGTCTATGGTAAGTATATCCATCGTATAAGAGCTCTGGGGCACGCACAATGTAATTACGAAAATATTACATATCCAAATTATGGAGCTCTATATATCTCCAAATTGTGGATACCCATATTGTATATCCAAATCCCAGAAGCACAGGAATATTTATACATGTGATTATTCATGAAGCTCTTTATTGATTAGGTCATCCCGACGTACTGAAGTTTCTCATTTCTGGGTAGGTGACACACCAAGGAGAGACTTATTAAAAAGAAAAGTTGAAGTGAAAATTCTTTCCCTACAGGCATTCAGCACTTTGCCCAGGGAGCAAAAAAATAGACGTGCAAAAACATGTGTAAGTTTGCTAGACGTGCATATTCTTTGAAAGAGAGATGTGATGGAAGTGTGTGTCCATGGCTTATGGGAAAGTTTTAAAAGGAAAACTATGAAAGGTAATTAGGAAATTGAGAATTGCTGGGAGGTGGTGAGGAATGGGATTAGGCTGTCATGGCAGATTAATGTGCCCCAGGATTTCACTTCTGGGACCTGGCCGAAAGCGACAAGATGGGTTTTCATTCCCAATAAATGAGTATAAGAGATTATGCTAGAAATGAATAGAAGAAGTCTCCTAGGAGAATATACTACAAAGCTGCTCGGTACTGATATTTAATCATCGGGGGCAGCTGTAATGGAGAGGGGGATGAGTGGGAAAGACGGTCCCTGGAGAAAACAGGAGAGAGGTGTTCGCAGAGCACTTGCCAAGCATGGTGGGATGGCCGCCCTCTCTGCCTATTGATCATTCACTGCCTGTGCTCCAATACTTAAGAATTAAGAATAAAATATGAAAATGCAAAGGTTCACTCATCAGAAAGGCTAAGAGAATAAATCATACTGTGCTATAACTAAAGTCACAACTTTTTATTGTAGAGGCATTTTGCATTTTATATAGTAATTTGTCCCTTGCTAAATGTCTCCTGTTTATAGCCTTATATATGAATAAAAGGTACTGTATGCTTTGCCACATAATAACTGGTGCATTCAAATCCCATTTCCAAATCACTTGAAAGGTTGGAATTATACTGTAACTACTTTAAGGGAAGGGACTGTTGGTTATACTTCTTTATGTCTCCCACAATGCCTAGCACAGAGCCTTCCACACAAAAAAAGCACTCAATTATTGTGGAATAACAAAGGAAATAAGGATTAGATTTCTTCTTAGGGCTTTTCTAAACAAGGGCATGCTTACTGAATAAGTCTTATTCCAATCAGTGAAAAGGTAATCCCTTCCCCATGATGTAAAATGTCTCTTTCAGTATTCACTGTTGAAGGAAATTTTAACTGAGGTTGGGTTCAAGAGTGACTCGCTTTGGTAGAAGCAGGGCTAATGGACATCCTGTGAGTTGGTAAATCGTGTACAAGAATAATTGTCTCGAGGAAACACGTCAGAATATCTTGGAATGGGTAGATTTGATCATGTGGTATGAGGATGCAAAAAAAAAAATTGAGTTCATCAACTTAATAAGTTGAATATCATCAACTTGGTACCTATTTCATATACCGAAAGTTGTTTAATCTCACATCAGTCACTTGAGATTGGGGAACTTAGTTTCCATCTTTGTAAAATTAAGGTGTTGAAAAAATATGACTACTAAGGTCTCATTCAGGTCTTTCTTTTTATGGCTCTGCGTCTTGATTTGCTGGATATCAAAATATATTTTAGTTTTCCAGAACTCACATATATGGCAAAGCAGCCAATAAACTGGAAGCTCAAAGGCCCCAAATAAGTATTACAAAGTCATGTAAGAAAGTATTATGCAGTGGTTAAAGAATGGCTTTTGGAATCAGGTAGCCCAGGTCTGAATACTATTCTGCCACATTCTGGGTGTATGAATCTGGTGAAGCTAATTACTTTCCTGAGGCTCAGGCCCTCCCTGTTAAATGGAGACAAAAATATCTACCCTACAAGTATTTTGGTGAGCACTGGAGGTAGGAAAAAACACACTGTAGTTCTTCTCTTGGTCTCAGGTACTGTTAGTTGCAAAGAACAGAAACCAGTTGGAGCCGCTTCACTAAAGAGAAGGTTGATTAAGGGAGAAAAGGAACTCTGATGGAGCCCAGTTATCACCAAGTGTGGCTGGGTCTCCTGGAAAGGGAGGAGAGCTGTGGGAAGGAGGGATCAAGTCTGCTTTTTCTCTGTCTTTCTCTAGGGTTGTACAATCTCTCTTTTCTATTTCTCTCCAAATGCCTACTTTTCTTCTCTTCTCTCTGCAGATTCCCTTTCTTGTTTCTCTTATCTCTTGGTGTGGTCATCACAGATTTCCCAGAATAGTAGCCTACAGCTGCCAAGCCTCTGTAGATCTGCAGCTTAGAACTCAACAGCTAACTGAGTCAAGATCATGGTAATCCCTGGCAGATAAAATATGATTAGCTGGGTTTTAATTTGCTGTGTATTCTTGGTCCAAAGAGCTGAGAGGTCAACTAATAAGAAGGGCTGCCACTCCCAGTGATACTCAGGCTTTCTCTGGGAAAGGACATTGGTATCTGAGCACAGGTATTGTGCACTTGACTGTTAAAAAGAACCCACAAGGTGCTCAGTCTTGTTTAATGGGCATAATTCTAATACCTTTATCTCTTCTTTATGCATAAGTGGCAGAACGGTAGGCGGCTAGAGAGAGGGTGCTAAAGGAAGATATGCTGACAATGACGCCATTGACCCAAGAGAGAGAGGCATCCTAAAAAATAATGAAATGCAGACACAGGAATTCAAACATAAGGAGTTGTCAGACCCTGTAATGAGAGTATACTCAGTTTACGCTTCAGTAGGCCCCAGGGACACTATTGTCTTTAGTGCAACATCAAACCTATGTGTATAAAAACTATGTTTTATAATAATCTATAAAAGATTATACTTGTTTAAGAAATCAGGAAACTTTATTGAGCTATGTTAAAATAGTTAAATTAGTTAAAATAAATCTCGTCCATTTATACATTCATCATTCATTTATTCACTCATCAAACATTCCTTGTGTGTTTCTTATGCTCCTGGTACTTGTTATTCATCACAGGTACTCAAGAAGAAGGAAAACACAGCAGTAAATCAGCAATTTAAATGTAGTGAGATGCACACTTTTGAAAAAGCAGAGAGCATTATGTGGGCATAGAAAATTGACAAGGGGATGGCACCTCAGGGATAAAACCCAGAGGGTGATGCTTTCAGAGGAGTTTTGGGGAAAGGAGAAGGGCATTACAGGCAAGGGAAGCAGCATATTGGGGGGCAGAGAGGTGACTAAGCAGAACCCCCTCGAGCACTCCAACAGTCCCTGTGTCTGGAACACTGATGAGCTGATGGGAGTGGGGGGGAGAGGGCTGTTGGGCTGGGAAAATGGGCAGGAGCCCAATTGAAAAGGACCTTCAGGGGCTAACCCAAGCAAATGAATATTACCCTGAAAGTCACTGGAAGCCAGTGAATGTCTTTTAAGCAGGAGAGTGATCTAGTCAGTTTTGTGAATTACAAAGATTTTTCTAGAGTGCCAGGGAGGAGGAAGATTGGAGGAGGGAAGTTGGGCTGCTTGTTGTAGCAATCCAGGATGGACAGGAAGAAGCAACGGTTACAATAAGGATGCAAAGATGTGGACCTTGAGGGGTGCTAAGGAGAAGACTGTGGTGCCTTGTGGATTTCTGGTGCTGCCATTCACTGGGATAGAGGAAAAGGGAGAGGGAAAGACTGATTCTGAGGGAAGTGGGGGCCTCCAATAGGAAGAACGCTCTCAGAAGGAGGGAGTGGTAAAATGTTCCTGAGGGCAAGAAGGGCCAAGAAAGAAGGACAGAAAGAGTGTCCCTCAGCTTTGGGAAAAGTGGCCATGGGTGGCCTCCCCGGGTAAGGTGGCACTAGAAGTCATGTGGAAGACAAGGGTTGAGGAAGTGAAGACAATGAACAGGCAACTCTCCAAGAAGCCTGACTGGAAAGAAAGGAAGAGAAAGAGAACGGACGCCAGAAGGAGAAGTGGGGATTGAGGTGTCTTCTTCAAGATGGGGGAGAATCATTCACATTAACAGGATGCTGAGCACTAGTAGGAAGGGGAAGCAGACACAAGGCAGAGAAAAGAAGATTGATTGAGTGGGGTCCCGCAGGAGAGAGCAAGGAAGGCACCCGAAGCTGAGGTCGAGGGATTAGCCTCAGAGAGGAGGCAGCACAGCCCTTTGGCCGAGATAGGAGAGAAGGATGAAAGGATGGGGCCAGACAGATAAGTTTCTACATGGCAGGGGAGGAAATTGAGGGAGTGCTCAACTGATGGCCTCAATTTCCTCGGTGAAGGAGGAGGCAAGGTGACCTGCTGAGTGGTGCGGGGGTGGTGGTAGACAGGAGGTGGTTTAGGAAGGGAGAACAGTTTGGTACATATAACTGCTAAGGGCAGTGGGGGAGGGAGCTGGCTCAGGATGCAGAAAGATCGGGGGAACACAGAGCCGCCACCTGGGTTGGGACAATATATATTTGGTATGTCTCAGACTCTCACAACTGTGACATTTTCTCCTAAAGCATTTAAAAGTCTAGGTAGAGGAGCAAGAAGTAGAATTGTTTTGTTGAACTGGGGCTGAGTTTTTGCAAAGTAGATGTCACAGAAGGTTAAGAGGGTCAAGAGATCGTAACCTGCTGAGAAGAGAGGGTCAAAGCCATGGGCTATGATAGCATCCAGGATGCATAGAGAAGTGTGTAAGATAAAAATTCATTTGCTCGATCAGGAGTAAAGGCAAGGTGCCAGGACCGCCAGGCCTCAGACAAAGAGACTGGTGTGCTGTTGACCTCCAATGGCCTATTCACGTTCATACTGTGGCGGTAGACCTGTTTGGGGGCTTTGAAATCAGTCATCTCTCAGTTAACTTACTTCTTTGTTGAAGACTTCCTTAACTTCTCCAGCCCCAAACTTTTTGCTCCAGAGTTGGAACTCACATATCATTTTGTTTGCAAACAGAGAATAAAAAGAATATCGAAACTAGACCCTCAATGTAAGTTGGGAGAGTGGGGTTTTGGTTTTATTTCCAGCACCCATACATTCTATAGCCTTGGCCACAGCGTGAGCTACCAAGCAACAGTTGTGTTGACCGGTCCACACTGCTTAGGGGCAGATCAATCTGTCCGTGCTCATTAAGTGTTCGCACATCCCCAGTCCTGATGAAATCCTTTGTTTGTTTCTCACCTTTCTGTGGGGGGGAGGGATGAGAGCCGCAGAGACCCTCTTCCTCGCGTCGCTTTACTTCACTGCAGTTTATACAACACCCACCATTGAAGAAACTGCAAGAGATTCTATTGGGTGAAGAAAGATATTTTGCTTCATAAAATTTCCTAAGACCACTTTTATTTTAATAGTCTCAAAACCTGATTTTGAGAGTAGCAAGTCCAAGATGCTTATAATGCCATGAAGGCAAATACTCTGGGAGGGGAAAAAAAAAAAGGCCCTTTAAAATCTGAGCTTTGTTATCTGACTGAGGTCAACAGAGACAGACCAAATCAACAAGCATGACATGAAGGGCAAATTTGCAATTAAAAGAAGAATAGGGAATTATAAAGATAGATGAGCCCTGTGACATGCACACCCAAGCCTGCGTGGCCTTGGCCTCCGATGCCAGAAATTAATGCTTGACTCTTTAGCACTCGTCACCTTTGGCTCTGAACAGAAAGGCAAATGCATTAAAATAACAACAATTAGAACACTTACTTAGCTTGGAAGGCATTGTTGGTTCCCCTGTGGTCGAGGTCATGACACAGGCATCCCACAATCACCGCTAAAATTTCCACCTCGGTCAGAATCTCTTGAAACCCTGCGGTCTGGGAAGAAGGGAAAATGGCACCAGTCACTCCTTGGGGCACGGAGGATGGATAAGGTTCGTCCCCCGAGCAGCAATCAGCTCTGTTTTCATACTCACATCATTTAAGGAAATGATTAACTGCCACCCCCCTCGATGACAGTCAGTTGGGTGGTCAGTTGCACAGACTAAGGTCCCCACTAGCTAGTGATGAATTAGCTAGATGTCGTAGTGGCCCACCCAGGCACACCAGGACACAGTTCAGACTATTTGTTCCCTTTTTAGAGAAGAGCCTGTGCTATCCAGATACAGTGACGTTTTGGCAGTGGCCCAGAGCAAAATGTGTTTTGTGATTCTACATGGCAATGATGAGCATCTAGCACGAGGAGAAAAGAGGGCTGTGAATCGAGAAGTGAAAGCTACACCCACCAGTGGCCACTCCAAGGCAGGCAACAGAAAACACCTTTTATGTACATATTAAAAGAAGGAACTTAGAGCTACTCGAATTGCTACATAATATTCTACAACTTACCTTGTGACTAATTTAACTCATAATAGGTTGGAGGACAGATTAAATTTAAATGAGGCAGGCAGGGTACGTCTTGAAAACCAGGATTTGGCAGAGGATTAGGCAACACAGATTGAGGATCGGGTGGAGTGTTATTGCATGGGATCTTTTTTTTCTAAGCCTCTGGTAACATGCTTGCAGAATGCGTAGGCTGGGTGTGAGGTCTTTGGGGAGGAGTGTGATATTATTAGGGAACCAACGCTTGTTGATTCCTGCCGTCCTTCGTCCTTCGGTTAGTTTAGAAGAGGAAGGGAGCCTCTGGAAACACAAGTCCACGCATTTTCTTGACTCAAAGCCTTTATGTTTCCCCCTTTTTACTTAGTTAAGTCTTCCATTTCATTACTTATTAAAATCTTTATCAGAGGGCAGGAGGAGGGGAAAGTAGGGTTCACATTGCTTCCTTTTCCATGTATGTTTTATCCCCAAACCTTGGGCCCCTAGATAGTATCTGTAAGACACTTCTTTAGAGCAATGAAAACTTTGTTTTTTAATTAATTATATTTTTATTGCAGAAATAACTGAACAGTAAGTTTCTGTGTTGACAATTTTATTTTTAAAAAATTAAGCTGGGTCCCCTGCTACATTTAGAAATACACATAATTTCCCTAGCATAGCAAATGGGAATGTTTATAAATTGTTGGGGGCAGGGGTTAAATAGCCCCTATCAAAGCTGTGTGCGCCCCTTTGTTTTAAAATTTGGAGTTGGCCGTTCATTTTAAGTTAATTTTATTTTACTTGAAGTATTACCTGAATAGTTAAAAAAACAAAAATCAAATCATGGTAAGAGGCTTCGAATCAAAACCAGCAGTCTCTCACCCTTCCCTCTTCCGGATTCCCAAAGGCACCTAATCTTTCCTTTATCGAATTTGGTAGTTATTTCCTACCATATTTCTAGATAGTATGTCCATATTAATGGCACTTGGTTATTCATCAAGTATGTATATAGTCCTTCCTCCCTGCCGACATTGTCCTAAGAGCTCTGCAGCTGTTTCACTGACTGAATTCTCACCACAGCCCTGTGAGGTAGGAACCACTGTTATCCCCAGGTATAGATGAGGAAATTGAGGCACAGAGAAGCTAAGTAATGTTCCCAGGGACTCACAGCTAGTATGTGGCAGAGGTGGGCAAATTCCCAGCATCCAGCTGCCAGTTTCCCCTTGAACACTGATGTCTTGGTCTTGTGGTGGGTGAGAATTCTCTTCCCTTCCTCTTTTCCCTCTCACACTCACAATGCAATCCAGAGTCACATTCCATAAATATTCATGACTGAGCTAACATGTATCCAAGGATTGTTTCCTTTCTGATGTAAATGTTTTTATTTCCTGGAGTTAAGATTTCCTCGGAACATCGAAGTCTTCTCACATTCTACACAGCTCTCCAAAGGGTCATGGTGTTTCTTCAATGCCTTCCTGTCCTGGGGACTCCCGGCGGTAGCCTGGTCCTTCCCTTTGTTCTGGATTCTCGGTGGGCTGCCAGTTTTCCTCTCCTGAGGTTGACCCCCGCAGTCCTGCATCCCAACCTCTCTCCTTCCTCAGTTCCTCCCTCATTTTGCAGGAGCAAATCTGCCAGTGGCTGCATGAGAAAGGGTGTTAACTTTTCAACACTGGGGAGTTGCGCTAACTTTGGAAGCTTTGCATGATTGAAGATGACTTTCTCTATTCAGTTGTTAGCTTTCCCACAATTCTAGCTTGCAACATTTCCACTTAGAATTTTGAAGGACAGCTCTATTGTTTTCTACTTCCGAAGCTGTGTTTGAGAAGTATGTCCAATTCATATTCCTAAAAATCAGATGTTATTTGATTTTCACTTAGAATCCTCTCTATAGGGGCACCTGGGTGGCTCTGTGGGTTAAAGCCTCTGCCTTTGGCTCAGGTCATGATCCCAGGGTCCTGGGATCGAGCCCCGCATTGGGCTCTCTGCTCAGCAGGGAGCCTGCTTCCCGCCCCCACCCCCCCGCCTGCCTCTCTGCCTACTTGTGATCTCTGTCTGTCAAATAAATAAATAAAATCTTCTAAAAATTTTTTTTAAAAAAAGAATCCTCTCTCTATCCCTGGGTTTTGGCAATTTCACAAAGATATGCTTTGGTTTAGAACTTCTTTCTCCGTCGTTTTGCTTGGTGAGGCTTTTCAACTTGGAGACTCTTTTTCTTTAGCACAATGTTTTTGTAATCTTATTTTTTTAAAAATTTCCTTTCCCCTCTTTTTGGGGTCCTATTTGAACAGAACTCCAGTTGGTTGGTTGTTGGGCTCCCTGTATTGATCTCTTTACACTCTTGTCTCTTGTTTTCTGTTGCTCATATTGACTTTCCCCTCTTACTTTCCAGGAGTCATCATTTATAAGCATTTTATCTGTTGTTCCTTTCTTCATAGCATGCTATTCTTCTCTCACGGATGTGTTATCACCTCATCTTTTGGAAGATAATCATTATAATTCCTCTGAAATTCTCTTCTGCTCCTTAATTGCCTGTTTCCTCTGAACTCCTTTTCTCTGCGTTTGCTGGTTTCCCCCAAATGCCTGATATCCTTGAGTGTCTACTCATATAAGAGTAAAGCATTATAATGTTTACCTCACACCAGCACATGCGGGTGGTGCCCAGATTTCTGGGCCTTACCACCAGGTGAGCAGATGGCCAGCTGTTCTTCTGTTAGAAATCCCCAAATGTCAGTATCTAAACTCATTTTCTCTGAACTTGCCGATCTCTTGCTTGGAAATGGTGTAAACATGGGTGTTGGCATTTTGAGAAAAGAGAACTGTATTTTCTCATCCTTGAGAATGTAGACTTTTGCTTAATTCTCTCATTTTCAGGGTGTACCTTGCCTCAACTTTTCTTTTGGTGGTGTCCCCAAGTCTGGAGCCTAGTTTCTCCAGCAAATATTCTGGTTTCCTACGCAAGTGAGGGTAAGAGTAGCCCTCTGACTACATGGAGAAGGGGTAGAGACTTGGGGGCTCAGAGTTTTTGGCACCCCTCCACTCCACTCCACTCAATTAAAAAAAAATTTATTTGATGCCTCCAGTTCCTGAGCCTTGATAAGTTCTGGAGAGATGTTTCTCACGTGAACTACTACTTCCTTTAGTGCCTCACCTTGAAGGCACCTGGGTAGATCTTCCTTTTCTTTGCTAAGCTATGAACCATCCTCTCTCCATTTTCTGTCTTCATATATTATGGTTCCAAAGGCAGATGCTTAACCCACTGAGCCACCCAGCTGTCCCCATATGGTTCCATAACATATAGAATGTGTATCCATTTCTTGTTCTCCTTGTTTTTGGGGGGTGATTTTGAAAGAAGGAATATAAATGTCTTTATATGTCATCTCTGTCATCTTGGAAACTGAATGTCAGCTTTGTTGGGTTTGGATCTGCTCATTATAAGTAAGTCCTCAAAGCCTATAATATATGACATAATTATCCAGAATACTGTGGAAATCAGTGCTGTAAAAAACAATAGAATTGCACTAAAATTTACAGAGGTTCTGCCTGTGAAAATGTTATTGATTAGAATGAGCTGATGAATTAGAATAGTAAGAATAGGGATAATGTTAAAGTAAGGTAATTAGATTCAAAATTTAATTAGAAGATGAAACTGAATGCCTCTAATAGGCTCAAGATCAGAATCCTGAGTCATTTTTAAGCCATCAGTTTTCATCCATTATATAATATGATGGAATATATTTTACTATAATGTTCTATGCCACCAATTTCCAACCCCTCCCCTGCCTCCCTTGCCCCTTCTTGGGAAACCACATGTAGGTCTTAAACTATTTGGATCACGGATAATTTTGAGACTTTGATAAAAATCATGGCTCCTCTTCCCAGAAATTATTCTATAAGTTTATGGTGTTCAGAGACCATGGACCCCACCTCTAGATCCTCAGAATAAAGAGTCCCTGAAGTCCAGCACACTCGCAGTCACACGGAACATATTTACCTCTCTCAACCGTGATACCTGAATTACTGAAGCAGCACCTATCTCTTGACTGTGATTTAAAGCTGCCTGGTAAATGGTTTCTGAGAATCATCAGGCTTGAAAAGTGTCCACCTGCCAGTAAGTGTCCATTTGCCCCTCCCCCCCACATCCATCTTCCTTCGCGCCCTCTCCATTCAGACCTACACTGACCCAAGTTGAAGAGAAAACGTCAACTGCCCACTGAGGATAATCTACTTTCAAAAGAAAACACAGTGGTAGTGGAAAGTACATTTTAATGTATCTGTCCCATGCCCGACTCTATTTTCTTCTTTTATTTTCAAATACAACTATATCTTTTCTGTTCCTGACCCAATAGTTACGGATTTTACTGACTTTTATATTAATCTATTTTCTCACCTGTATTCCCTCACAGTCCATATAAAAAATGTAAAGCAGCGAATACACTATATTTAAGCGAAGGAACAGTCAAGTCATATAGACCCACTTCTCACACCACCCTTTTAAGAAAAGCCTGTGACTACCCTCTGAGCAGGCTTCCGGCCATCGTCCTTCCTTGGGCTAAAACATAAGCTGGGATAATCCTACTCCCAGCCACCAAAGCACATAATCACCGGCATCCAAAGAACCCAGACAACAAGACTGATTCACAGGGTATCCTAGTCTACCCAGTAATTTCCTCTCACCTGGTCAACCAGGATATACTATCATTTCCAATGCTAGGATATACTATCTAGGATATACAGCTAGGATATACTATCATTTCCAAGCTGACCCCAATAGTGAGTGGAGGAAATCATGGGCAGAGAAAGAGGACTGCAGCTTTGCCACTCTGTAGAATCCAAAGAAGTCTAAAAAACAAGAGCCATGATATCAACACAATCTAGATGGTGCTATGGAGGATTCACTCACTTAACAAATGTTATTAAGTGCTTATTGTATATCAAGCCACTGGTGTTGGGGATAATGATTTCATATATGAGAAAAGGCTTGGGACAACGCTGAGAGTAGTTAACAATTCTTCAGTGCTGAGTGAACACCAGGCACTGTTCTACATACTTCGAATCCAGTAACTCACTGAATCCTTATAAGAATACTCCAAGAGAGATGCTATTATCTCTCATTTTACTGATGAGGATACTGAGGCTCCGAAATGCACTGTTAGAGTATAACAGAGGTGGATTGGAGCTCAGGCAACCTGTCTCCCGAGGGTGTTCTCATCCACTCCGATATTCAGCCCTCTAACGTGAGGGCGTGGGTGTGGTTAGGAGGCTTTTAAGCACTCTCATGATGATACAGTGTTAGATGACATGGCTTTAAAGGATCGACTGAGACGTGCTTTATTCCACAGATGCTGTTATTCTCGAGTGCTGATAGCCAGATACCACAGAGCCACTGGACATCTCACCCCTAACCATGAGCTCTGACGCATCAAGAGGGAACTGATCATAAATAGTGGCGTACAAATGAGGTTTGGAGAGAAAAGAAAGATACAATGGTTTATATGTAACATCCTAACTTTACTCAATACATGCATAAAAAAAGGACTGTCGGGACAACAAAATGTTACCAGTAATTTTCAAGTCACAGTTGACTTGAAAATTTTCCTGTGTGTCCAAAATTTCCATTAAAAATATTTATGCATTAGAATAATATATATAATTAAATATATAATGAAATAATATATAATATGTTATATATAACATATATAAAAATATACATAATATATGTGCGTGTGTGTATGTAAATTCTTTATTGTTTTAGGAATAAGCCCATGTTTCATCAAACTCTCCTACCCTGGAATAAAATAGTGACAACCTCGCAAGTATCATTCACTCATCTATTCATCGAGCAAATATTAACTAAGCATTTTCTCCATGGTAGGCATTAGGGAAGCACTAACACCCTGAAAAGTGTCCGTTCATTCATCGATTCATTGAGCAAATACTTATGAAGCAGTGTACTGCTCCAGGCACGAGAAAGAGAGCTTGGAGGAAGACAGGCATGACCCTGGCCAGCCCAAGCAGAGCTGTGAAGGTCCCTTTTCTAGAGAGAAACCATCACAGCACTGGCTGAGCTTTTTTGGAGAGAGTACTGTTGGAAGAGGTCAGCCACCCCTGCTCTGTTTCTGGAAAAGGTAGATTATGGATCACAAGCCCCGTCGTCGTGTGTTCAACTCCAGCCTGGCAAGCTGAGAGAGTGATGCCAGACATTTCTGCCTTCACATCAGTTTTTGCACGTCTGTGTCGGACGTACTGAATGATGAGGGATTTCCTGAGTTCTTCCTGTTAATTTCAAGATCTAGCAGGTGGCAGACTAAGAGGAAGGGAATCCAGTGATATAGTAGGAATTCCTAATGGTCATAGAAATTTCAAACTGAAAGTTCTTGGCTCCGAATATTCCTCCACGATGCTGACAGCTGGGCACTAAAGAGAGCCCCCAGTGGACTGACTCCAGTTTAGGGGGAACGCGATTAGTTTTTGTAGACTTTCTTCTCCCTTTCATCTTTCTCTCTTTTCTGGGTAAGAAGAGCTCAGACCATTCCAAGGCGTTTAAAAGACCATGGTTTCTCAAGGAAGTGCCCTCTAGAAGAGTCCCTAATCTCCGTCATGTCTCAGCGGACCTATAGATGACTCCAACTTCAAAGTGATGTGAGCTAGGGGCGCAAATGCAGCACTTGGACAAGAAGCATTTGATTTCTGGTTTTCTTAATGTCCAGTGTGCAGAGTGTTTCAGGGTCACTTTCTGGGGCCTTTGTTTGATATGTTATTAAAATCAAATTTACTTTAGCCAAAGAGCACTCTTTGAGGGTTTCATCGCAAATATCATCTATCTGTGTCTATCTGTGAAACTTAGATCTGCAAGCAAGAACCAAAGGTTCTATGAGAAGGGTGTCTCCAGTCACCCTCCCAACTGAGCACACAGGCTACTGTGGGTGGGTCCCAGCAGGGAGGGCTGTTAAGGCACGTGTTTGGCCTCCAAAGGAGCGTACAGCAAGCCCAGCATGTTTCTCTTTGGGACTCTGTTTTGTTGGCTTCAGGATGGAATGGGTATTTCTCAACATACAAATCCAAGCAGCAGGCTGACAGGCATTGACATAATCAACTGCTCCCAAGCAATGCGTTTAGGCAGAGGACTTTCTCAAGCTTTCAGATGGAAGCAGATTTCAATGCCTTACCAAGAGTGCTTATGAATAAATTTACACTACTCAATGCCATAGCCTATCTTTTTAAAACAGGATCCTACCTCTGCCAACCAGGGCTGATGGGGGATGAAAACACAATGGGGAGGAGAACAGGAATTCACAGCCACAATCCCCTACTGGGGAAAAAAAAAAACCCTACTGCACAAACCAGAGCATCTGGATTTAATGGTTGCACCCCTTTGGCATTTACAGTAATCTTCATCTGCCAGGGCTTGGCTGTGCTAAGCTGGAAAAGAGGCACTTTAGCCCTATTTTTGTGGCCCAGAGTCGAGAACCTTTTCAGCCATTAGGGGACCACCATCCAACACTATGTGTACATGTCCCCTTCACCAAAGCATGTAATGTAACACAAACCAATTGTAGTTTGTCTAATTATCCAATGGACCAGGGGTAGTTTTCATCAAACTTGCCTCTCTTTCTCCTCAAGATAAATGCAGCCGAATACTGATTTAAATCTATAGTGACCCTTCCCTTATCAAACTAAGAGTTGGGAAAATCTTACAGTCTACATCAAAATACTTTCTGTTCTAACCAGAAGCCTCTAACGGCACTTGTCATCAAATGGTAAAACCTACATCACATTTTGGATACACCAGGGCTCTCACCCTCATGTAATGTTCAACTGTTTGCCCATGTAAGTCTGAGATAGGCGAGGGAGCAAAACTCAGTGGTCTGTCTGGTGTAATTGCATATGTTGAATGAATATTTGATGTATGAAAAAAATAGAGTTGATTTTAATAAATTTTATGGAGTGATTTTTTAATGGCTTCCACGACTTAATTTTTAACCTACCTATTACCATAATTCACTTTGGAAAGTTAAAATCGTACAAAAAATAGAATACTGTAATGAACCCCCATGTCTTTATTATCCAACTTCAACAGGCTCCGTGGTTTTCTGGTCCCGTTTCATCTGTGTATTCACATGCATGGGTTGTTTTGTTGGCTCGTGTGCTAGGGTCTTTCAAAGCAAACCTCCAACATCTGTCAACACCCTTTATTTCATTCTCAAGATGTCCAGATGCAGTCAAATAAAAACTGGCCGAATAGCTCCTCTCTCACATTTTGATAAAATGTGTAAAAAGATATACAAATGGTATAAGGGAAATTTCGGGGTGGCTCTCTTAATAAGACTTGGGAAAAAAAACAAAGTTTCTACTTCAATTCAGATAATACAAGGACTACATATCTGTGCACACACAGCACCCAGTGTATTTCAAAAAGAAACAAGAAAAAGCATGTTGGATTCTTAAAGACTGAGCTTTCAACACTAAAAATATACATGCTTTGTGATTCTTCGAGGGCAAAGATTTTTTGTTCTTGTTTAGATAGGTGGTTTATACGTTAAGATAAATTACTTGCGCACGAATATAATACCGTATGTGGTTTGTGAGCAGAGAGAATGAGGCAGATCACTCCGTGAGCATTAATTGTGCAGAGACAGACCTCTCCAAGTATGAGAAGCCAGGTTGATGAATTTCAAGATTATGAGGGCTCTTCGAAGCTTACCCAAATTTTTATTAGCCATCATTAAGCCAAAATTAAACACCGGACTCACGAAGAATTAAAACTTTTTAAAGCTCCCAGTCTGACACCTTGAAGTGCCAGTTTCCAGCCCCACAGAAGTGCCATCACTAAGTTATAAACCGGGGAGAATGGAGGCTGTGATGAATGACCACGGCTTTGCTGCCGGGACTCCCTGACCTGGAGGACTCGGCTGGTGTCATAAAACACAAAGCGACAGATTAAGCAGTTTACCAACACCGTAAAAATCTCAAGAATAAATTCTCTTTAATCAAAAATCCTATATTGTAACGAGGCAGCCAGAGCCCTGAAACCACATTCATTTCCTCCCAAGCCTGTGTCCATGAACGGGAGCTTATACGCTCTCTGAAATGCCGGACATGATTATGTTCATACACTTTTACAATTTACATGTCCTAAGAAAAATACCCAGCTCTGGCTGATGGTGCGGGAGAATTTATTTTCACTAGGAAGGGAATGACCCATAACTCATGAATGGCAGCGCTTAAAGTGAGTTATGGAGGTTACTCTCCTGTGTGAGGAAATGGATTGGATTCTCCTTCTGCCCAATTGTATGTTTGGTTATTAGCGCACCGGGTTCTTAATTATGTGAGGCTTTGCCTTTTTTTCTTTTATAAAATAAATGTGGATAAAGGGAATGTCAACTAAAAGCATGGAGTGCCTAATTGGGGCTCTCAGAGGTGGCCAGAGAGAAGAAAAATAGAAACCTTCTTAAATGATGAAAAGGCAGCACTCTGAAATGTAATTTAAGCACAGTATTCAAACTGATTAGTGCTCGGGGCTGATACTCTGCAAATACACTGAAAACCACTGCTTTCCTAAACTGAAAATTTGCCATCTTTGAAGTTACACTGGAAGTCAAGACATACCTACATGAAGATTAAAGAACTGTTTTTTCTAACATGCAGATTTTACTGCATTCTTACGATGGTGCTGCATTTATTTTCAAGTAAATATAGTAGTTGCTACTTATATGAAAAGGAAATACAATGTGAAAATGGTGTTTGATGATTATCAACATGATCATTGTTTGTTACTTTAATAGGCAGTTACAGAACAGAACATGTAGATCTCCTGGACTTCTCAATATGACAATCTACAAAAAAAAAAAATTAGATTTCTGTTAAGATTAGGATTCTTGTTACTTAGTGAAAATATTTTATTTAAAAATTTAATAGGTTCTAGAAACATTTAATTGGCTCTGTCCTTCTTGGGAGGCCGGGGAGAGAGTGGGGGAGGGTTCCAATTGTGTCTCTCAGATCTCCTTCCAGAATAAATTTTCTATCTCCAAAATCAAGGACTTCTCTGAAAACTGCAGACAGCAGACAGCGCCTTATCCTCAAGCTGGAGAACAGGATGGATTTTTTTCTCCCTAAATGTCCCTTCTGCTCTCTAGTTTGAATTATCAATAAAATGATTTGGCTTATCTCTGAAAATAACCTTGTTGACAACACAAATATGGACTTAAACACGCTACCTCCACATTTAAGATTTAAGAAGCCCCCAGTAAATGTCAGGGGGTGTCAATGTGTTTGCTGCGATACTTGGTTATTATTAGTGTTTAACTGCGATCCCCCACCAGCGCCATGCCGCCAGCACTGCCATAAATTTTAATGCGATCATGTGCTCTTTCCTTTTCATATCCCGTGAATTCTGCAGGATCATAATATTCCAAATGAACCCGAGCTGAACCTCAGTGCAATAGAAAGAAAAAACAAGATTTCTAGCAGTGATCGTTGTTCATCGTTTTATAGTTTTTTTAAAAAACTGGACACAAGGCAACATGAATAATATTACCCTCAACTAAATGCACTCATTCAAATTAATCTCTTTTGAGCCCGACAGGATGCGGGGCAGGGCCCAAAGTGCTAATGAGTACATTTATGGGATAGTAAAGAACACTGACTCTTAAGGAAACCTTTTCCCCCACCCTTGGAGAATCTGTCGGAACTCATACATCATTTATAAAACCGAAAAATGTGTCCGCAACCTTGGCACCGCCGCATACCTTTTATTTCACAGAATGCAAACAAAAGCACAGTTGTTTTCTCTATCTGGTCTGCATTGTGAATAGAAGAGATGTGTTTCTCATTGTTCATTATGTGTGTGCTTAATGGAATATTTATTCTACAAGCTTCCATAGATAAAGAGAATTTGTGTGATTTTTTTTTTTTTTATCTGCAGGCTTTTTTATTCCTTGTTTCAGCCCCAAATAGTAACTGCCAGTACGTGCTGCATTTAGCCAAGGAATTAAAAATATTTGGTGAATTCTAGCTACCTAAATATCTCTAGAAGCAAAGGATAATGTTGGAGCTTTCATTTCAAAATTAGGAATTTCAGGCCAGAGGCGTGGAATAAATTAGTCATTAGCAGGGTTCCCAGTGAACTAAATTTCCACCGTTTTATATCAAATTGCTTATTCTTCAAAGTAGTTCATTCTTCTTCCCTTGTAAAGGAACGAAACTGATTTGTTACCTAGACATGAGGTTAAATACTTTTGTAAAACATAATTCTGAGTCAATAAGTTTATCTTCCACGTTCAAAATGATTTTAGGGTTAAAGGTTTGGAAGCTGGTGTGTAGATTTATATTTGCTTGTTTGGTTGTACATGGTGTCATAATTTGCTCAGCAATGACACACAACTATGCATCTTCCCACTCTCGGAGACAGATGGGTTTAGATAAATACACATACGCACAGATACAAGGTCACATGGAGAAAGTTGTGTTACTCCTGGTAACAGCTCTGTGGGCAAGGCAGTCATAATACAGTCTGACCTGATAGGAGGGGCTTTTTTGGGACACACTGGCTTTGTTGGTGCCTCTTTCAAGAAAAGAATGTGGGAGTGTGTGCCGCATGATCTCCTCTCCTAGAAAAAAAGAAGTACTTTCAGGGAAGGTTGGGAAGATTTTTTTTTCCTCCTTGCCTGGCAACTGGCTGGGAAACTTTGCCTTGGAGCGCCATCTAGAGGAAAATTCAGCATATGTGCACTTTCTTGGCTTTGTGACTCAGGCAGAACAAATCCAGTGGTTGGTTGGTGTATGGTTTTTTGTTGTTGTTGTTGTTGTTTTTTAAATATTAAGAGAAATTTTGTTCCTAACTCAATACATGGCAATAGAATATGAGATAACTGGAATGGAAATATAATCACTAATGATAACAGAACAGTGAAAGCCCCTACTAGTCTTCAGGAGGGTCTGAAATGTTAATGCCCATTCACGGAAGTGAGGTTATCATTTTGCCATAAGCTGAGGTCTTATTCCAGAAACTAGAACTTATGAGTCAATTAAATTCATTTTTTCTTCACTGACCAAGTAATCTTTTCTCACATCTGTAATTATTTTCTTAGTTAAAAAATTCTCTTTAACCAGGCTGCCCATGGTCACGTCGAAGAGACTGCTTGTGGTAGGGACGTTTTTAACTTATTGTAACCCTTAGTCAAGTTCAGCAAAATTTAATGGGCAGGAAATAATATCTTTTCCAGATGTGGCTTCTCAATTCAATGGGAGGGAGAAAAAAAAATAACATTCACCAGTGTATTCTTTTTAAAGCCAGGGTGGGAACTTTAGTAGAGAATTCTCCCATTTTTTAGCTAGCATTAATACAAAAACAAAACCCGAGCCTTCTCACAGAGGGCTACTCTTCAAGGCTGCTGAGTATACTTGCAAAAATAACTATTCCCTTGAAGGATTCTGGCAGTATGAATACCCCTGTTGTCATAACAGAGTTTGAGAGTTCTGCTTTCTTCCAGTTCCTGAAAAGGATCAACATCATCTGTATTTTGGAAACATATGCTGAAGAAAACTGGGTATGTGTTTCCTTTTACTCCTAAGTGTCCTCCCTGACCCCGCTGCTCTTGCTAACTTCCCCCACCCCAACTATTTGAAGGCTGGCTTGTCGTCGAAGTTTGTCTTTCACATCTCTAACTTATAACAGCAAAGCCATTCCTTTTTCCCTTCGTCGAACAAGGCTCCTGCTGACTTATTTTTGGCAATTCACCATAAATCCATAGGTTCTCCAAAATAACAGGGTAACAATTTCTTCATTGAATGTCTTCTGTGAGCCAGATGCATAAACTCTGCACACAGGAAATGATTCCTTGTCTACTGAGATCTGATATGGACAAGCAAGATGAAAGCGGTTTTATTTTGTTTTGTTTTTAAGCAACATTGGCACTTGAGCAATTAAGGCTAATAGTTCAAAGCATCTTCCTCCCTCATTTGCCTGGCCAACTGCTTTCATGGGGTATGTTCCAGAAGGACAGGGTCAGTCCAGTTTTTCCAGGTCAGTCTGCTTGCTCCTTTAGCAGTTGAAGATCCAAAACGGAAGTCCTCCAGTGTAAAAGTGAAGACCTTTTTGTCCCACCTTCTCATGCTAAATGCACACTGGAGTTCAAGTTAATCTAACACACATCTGTTGAAAACCTACCAAGTATATGAGGGCATGGAAAGTGCTGGCAAGACCCAGGAAATAACTGTTGGACAAGCAAATGAATGTTGTTGAAAGAATAAGAAATGATCTCTTGGGCCTCAAGCTGCTGACTCTATAGCAAAATAAGTGATCTGTGACTTAAGACACACAGCAGAAAGAAAGACGTGTTGTACCAGACACAGTGCAGAGATAGAAGTAATTACTGATGCTTAGGGATATAGGGGAAGACTCTGTGGAAAAACTGGCATAGATCAGTGCCTTCAAGGATGAGTAAAATTTTCATAGGAAGAAAATGGGACAGAGCATTTCATAAGGAAGGAGCAGAACAGTATTTGTTCATTTGACCAAAGAAAAATGTGTATCATTTGGAGTTCCCCATTCTGGGCTTAAATTTTAGTGTGGGTACAAAGATGTAAGGTACTTAGGTTTATGTTACAATAATCTAAAACTTGTGTTTTCTTCTATTTTGTATGGTAAATATGTTGATACATGCAAATATAGGTACATATATGTGTTTATATACATATGTGTATGTGTATAAAACATGTGTATAAAACCAAGAGGCCAGAGAAGTCAACATATTTAAGCTAGAAAACATTTTATTTGATTACAGTTTAACAGTGGAAGTGGAAGTAAGGCCAAAATATGCCTTATTCCTTGATTTCAATCTTTGCCACAAACATTTGCTTTTAGTTTAAATTCCAAGGCTTACCTCTGGCTAGTGGCTCTAACCATCTCCAAAAAACCAGATTGCCACTTTCCTTGGGTGACAGCCCGTAGAACAGAAATTTTAGGCCTGATGTGCCCCAAAGCCCTAACAGCTTTTGCTCCCACTACTTCTTTCCCTTGGCCTTCCTGAGCATCTCACAGATTATCATTCTTTCAGGATTTCCACGTTCTGATGGGTAACGGTCACATGGCCCGACTATGGCTTTTCACCAGCTGACAGTTTTATCCAAGGATCCCTTTGTTCTGTTAGTCAGTCCCCTATCCACTGCAGAAAGATTACTTTGAAAATCCAAGCACTTCTTTGGTAAAAGGAACCAGTGTCCAAGATGAAGCATAGAAAAGAGGCTCACGCAATCACGTCAAGACTACACCTGTTTCAGGCTGTCAGTGATTTTACTCCTTTAAAGCCCATAAAGTGTTGTGAAATATATATTCCCATAACCAGGGCAGTAAGTTCCAGTGTAAAACAAATCATGTGGCAATTTGTCAGAGAAACGGAAATGCAGAGGAGAAGGCCTACAGGTCCATACACATGACAGATGCCCTTCCACCGCCACCGAGCACACTTACCGTCAGCATCGCAAACATCAGCTGGCACACGTTGAAGGCGTGTCTCCAGTTGTGGTAGAGAACCATTCGATAATTTTTCCTCACAGTCAATAACCACCTGCACAGCGTCTGAAATGGGAAGGGAAAGGTGGAATCAGGCGCTTGGATGTGTCCCCATGAGATTGTTATCAAAACAGTGCATTACATCTGAGTGATCTTCACCACCCAAGAGTCCTTCCACAAACCTCCCAGGTTTCTCACAGTAATCCCAGGAGGGGTGCAGGCTGAGTGATGTCATCCTCTAGTCGCGTTTGGGAAACATGGCTACCGTGTTGACCCAGACGGATCACCCTGTCAGAACATCTTACCTCATAGTCAATTTTAAATTTCTGTACCATCCCCAGCTCCATGAACATCCGGAGAGCGGCTGTGATCATGGCGTCAACATCAAGAGAGAAGTCATCAAAATGGATGTCATTGATGGCAAGTTCTGACACCAGAGGGACGTTGGCTGCCTACAGAACAGAGGTCATAAGTCAAGCCAAGTTCACCAGCTTTTCCAAACCCCTCATCTTGCTCTCCTTTCCTGCTTATCAGACATGCCACATAAATCAGACCTGACCTGCACTTACACTCCAAGACTGCTAAACTCTGAGCTGGAAATGTCTTTTGTTTCCCAACTGCAAATGCCCCAAGCAAATGAAGGCGGGGGCGGGGGCGGGGGCGGGGGCGGCGGGAGGAAGCTAATCTGAAGAAAAAATATACACAGTGGATCTCATCTGCAGAATTTAGAATACAAAACTGTCTCGTTTACTGAAAACTGCAGTCATACAATATATTCTGATGCATACTACAGAGCACTAAACACAAGAAACATCTGGGCAGCCAGCAGCTGTGAATTTTAATTGCTGCTATTCAGAGGAGGACATGGGAATACACCTCTTTGTGGGTTTCTTGTATTCTTATATCCTTGTTTTTTTGTATCCTTATTTCCTTGTTTCTTGTATCCTTATATCCTATAGCTCGGCACACACACTTTGTTGCCCATGTGTTCTGTATATTCAGAAGGATGGAAAGGATCAGACACAGCAGCTCTGGCAAAAATGTTTTCTTATTAGAATAGAGATGTTTGGAGGATCAGCACCAGCATATGTTTCACCGAAAGAGGAAATGTACAATACTGTCTAGTTTCATTCTATAGAAACATCAAAACATAATTGCAATACTGGTCATACATATTCAGGCTTTTCAAAACACTCCTGTTAGGCAGCTGTCCATCAGTCCCTCCCTCCCACTCCCCAAGTTTAAGGGAAGAAAAAAAACTTGGGGGAACCATTTTCATGCTGATTTCCTTGGGTTCACCATATCCTTTGGGCCACTCTTGATAAGAGAATAATTTCTACTTTTCAGGTTATCAGGGACATTCTGGGTTCATATTTCTAGTCTATTCACTGGGTGTAAACTACTCTCAAGGAGTTATCTTCACCCTGAGACTATTTTGGCTGAGCAATGAAATCCCGCGCAGGTCACTCCAAGCATTCTAGAAACCATATAATCAATCTTCCTTCCCAACTCCATGTTCCTCAGTAAGAGTTTACATCTCTAGGTTAAAATCTGAACACTGTTTAATCCTCACAACACAGAAGAACACAATGAAGAAATATATAAATACAGCAGTATGAAATATATGCACAAAGTTTTACGATAGGTATCTGGAACTTCTCCTTGTGTAGCTGAAACTCTGTACCCCATTCTCCTCTCCGCTCTCCACTCCAGCCCTTGGCAACCACCATTCTCCTGTTTCTCTGAGTTTGGATACTTTAGATACCTCATGTCAGTGGAATCATGTAGTATTTGCCTTTCTGTGATTGGCTTATTTCACCTAGCATAATGTCTTTAAGGTTCATGCACACTGTACTGTATGACAATATTGTCTTCTTTTTTAAAGCTGAATAATATCCCATTGCACGTGTATGCAGCTGACCCTTGAACAACATGGGTTTGGGCTGCGTGGGTCCATTTATATGTGGCTTTTTTTTTTTCAATAAATATGGCACAGTACTGTAAATGTATTTTCTCTTTCATCATATGATTTTCTTAATGTTTAATGTTCTCTAGCTTACTTTACTGTAAGAATCAGTACCTTATACTTACAATATACAAAATATGTGTTAATTGACTGTTTATGTTATTGGTAAGGCTTCTGATCAATATCAGGCTACAAGCGGTTATGTTTTCAGTGGGTCAAAATTCTACACCGATTTTTTTTTTTTTTTTTTAAAGATTTTATTTATTTATCAGAGAGAGAGGGGGGGAGAGAGAGAGCACAGGCAGACAGAATGGCAGGCAGAGGCAGAGGGAGAAGCAGGCTCCCTGCTGAGCAAGGAGCCCGATGTGGGACTCGATCCCAGGACGCTGGGATCATGACCTGAGCCGAAGGCAGCTGCTTAACCAACTGAGCCACCCAGGCGTCCCTCTACACCGATTTTTGACGCCCCTAACCCTCATGCTGTTCAAGGGTCAACTGTAATATTTTCTTTATCCATTCATCTGCTGATGGTTTAGTTTCTGTCTTAATCAGCTTATTTGTCAAGCCATCACTTTTATATACTACAGGGTTGAGAGTGTTAGAGGTTTTCCTTAGCTGTATGGTCATGTTGGATTTTTAGCTTCTGTTTACGAGCTAGGCTCTATAGCTCCCGTTAAAGCTTCTCTAGCCTTCTCTGGAGGGGGGAATCTAACTGACCTGTTTCCTTGGGAAAGCCACCAAGCCTGGGTATCTTTAGGGCTTTGCTCTTTACTCAGATTTCCCAGAGAAGAATCTTAGGGGTAGAGCCTGACTGGGAAGGGGGGGGGGCGGAGCCTCAGGATGGGTTTCTCGCTTTTCATTCAGCCGTCTGCAGCCTGTGGGCTTACCTCGGAACTCTGTGCTGGTGTCTCTCTAAGGCAAAGAGCAGCTCTTGAACACTCTTAAGCTACACACGACCCCCATTATTTAGGAAGTGGAGCCGTGAAACAATGGATCTGGAGATGTCACTGTTTCTTAGATTCCATGGTTCTACCTTCATCTTCACTGACAATTCTGGAGCTCTCTGGGAGGGGTTCTGTGGTATAAATGTGTTTGCCTCTCAGCGTTTCCCATTGCTGGCTTATTTTGGCTTTCTTGGGTTTGCTAAATTACTTAATATTTATCCGTCTCTTTTCTAAATTTTGTTATTGTTAAGTCCTCTCCCAATTTCTTTGTTTTTGAGAACTTATTCCTTAAAAAAAAATTTTTTTCATGGTTTTTTTTTAGTGGGGCCTGTGGAAGGCACAAAAGAAAATGAGTCTGTTCCCTCTACCATGGTTATCCAAAAATCGCTGATTATCCAAAAATCCAAAATAAACATAATTTATTAAATGATGCCTTAAATGATCAGCTTGGAGAACTCAGAGGTAAGCTGGCCTTTGATATTTAGTCTCTCTGTTTCTACGTGCATGGGCTTGGTAGCAACCGTGCGCTCCCCCTTCTCTTATTCTGTTCCCTGTGTGTTCACCTGTGTCCATCCTGATCTTGCCTTTTAGACTGTAACAATCTCAGAGGCGAATGTGATGTTTCTTACTCTCTACTTCCACCACACGTTTCAAGGGCTTTCTCCGTACTGAGAATATCTGTGCTCGTGGTAATTTGTTCAAGTTCAAACCCAGATCCAGCTGGAATACCACTTCCTAGGAAGGTAGGAGCCCTGTCCTGAAATATACAAGTGTTTCTGCTCTCAGGTGAGGAGTCTGGTCCTGAGCCGGCAGAGGAAGTCCAAGCCCCTCCCAACTGGTTGCCGAGTTGCTTACATGGCATTGAAGGCCATGCTGCTCTCCAGGTGGCCCCTGTCTTGCGGATTATTAATAGCGTAGTCTCTGATGTCATTATAAATCCTCTACCCTTCAAAGGCACTAAATTCACTTAATTATCTTAAAAATTAAAGAATATAGGCATTTTTTCATTATGAAATGTTAATGGAAAGGAAATAAGAACATTAGGTTGAAAAATGTAGGGTGACCTCTGGTTCACCAAGACCCATACTTATTGACCTTGTCTTTTTTCCCCTAACAGGTTGATTGATCCACAGTTAAATCATACCAGTCTATAGATCACCCCGAGCCCTGTCGTAAACCCTTGCTGGCACTTGTAGATGCAGAGAAAGTCTCCAGCCTTTCAGAAATGGCCAGTTTCAGCTATTTTGAGAAGTAGAGATAGTTTTCATCCACATTCCTGGGTGTAAGAGCAGTTTCTGGAGGAAATTATGAAGAATTAAGAGTAGTGTGTGTCCTGACGAGGTATGCAAAGAGATCTTGTCTGCAAAAGATTTGAAGAGTTTCCTGTTGCCAAATTTCCTTGTTATAGAAACACAAGCTCCACATATCTTCTGATAAGCAGAGAATGGGACCACATCTTCCAAACCTATAATTACTCTAGACATAAGATATTAACAAAACAAATCAAAGTCAATTTCTCTAAGTGTCAGTCTTCAACTTTTAAATATTTATAAGGTACCATATCCCTAAATCAAAGAGGAGTGCTACAATCCAAAATAACTACTGAATTAATAGCCAGGAAATAACATTTGGATAAAAGAACCATTTACTTTACTGCAGCAATAAATGAAAACATAGAATTATGAGTCCTGGAGCTAATTTGAATAATGTTCAAGAAGTGGGACTCTAGCTGGCTGGGAGTACCTGATATCCTTTGACCATTCCTCTTCTTTGTTTGGGTCTTAATAGTTAAGTGGTTATCAAAGGGAGTCATAAAACTGCCTCCTCTAAAACTGAGAAGGTAGCTTTACAAAGAGGCCATAAAATGTTAAAATACAATCCTGGATCCCCTGACACATGAATATTACATTTTGTGATGTTCAGAAAATGGGCAGAAACAACAAAGTGGGTAGGGTTCTGGGGCAAGCATTTCAAAGGCAAAATGACTTTTGCCAATCCAGCCCACTCACTCACGGACCCCTTTGGACAAGAGCAGAAGTTGGGGGCTTTACGATCCTGTCTTCAGGAGACTGGGCTGGAGGAATGTGGAAGCGACTGCAAAGTTCTTTATTTCACTGCACATTTATAGCTCTTACCAAACGCCAGGCACTGTTCTAGCATCTTATGCATATTAACTCACTTGCTTCTCACAAGGACCGGAAGAGGTAGGGAATATTTTTAATCCCATGTTACAGATGAGGCAACTGGCCTAGATGATAGGCAGCCTGTTTAGATTTGCACAGCGGGGACTGGCAGAGGCAGATTTGAACCTGGGGCATCTGATTCTAGAGACTGGTTCCTAATCACTATGCTGCCTCTAAAAATGGGCTGATGCCAAGCCAAGGGGTTCCCCGATCCCTGTTTCATTCTAACTAACTTGGGTGCACCAGGGGTGGTGGTTGGGACTTAGATCCAGATAATTATTGATCCATTTTTCTTGGTGAGCAGCCTGGAACCATTGGAGAGGACAATATTTTGGTCTTTTATGGGTTCGTCTGGGAAGACTCTAAGTTCACAACTGCCTTTAGAATAGACCCAGTCATTAGCATTGTTTGGATTAGAGGGAACAAGGAATCAGCTCAATACTCCCAAGTCCATCCTGAAAAAAATTACCTCTCCTCTGAGGGAGTGGAAGTTGACTTCCAGCAAACGGCATTAGCTTCCGACGGGAAAGCGGAGCGCACGTGGGGCAGGTAACTACCCTTGGCCAGACAACAGTAAGGGAAGCAGCAGACAGCGGAGGTGCTGTGTGGAGAACACGAAGCTGAGGGATCCTCTATCAGAAACCTGGGAAGTTTCTCTAGACCTTTGGGACACAGTTGAGAAGTGCCTAAAACATATACGTGCACTGAGACTTTACAGGGACGCACAGCACTAGAAGGAGCTAGTAGTTTAGGTGGTATGCAGTTACATTTCCAGGGGCGAAGGGTGACATTTAACAAATTTCCTCTTGCTCAGGAAAAGAGGAAATGATTTCTTATTAGTTGCAGTATAATGTTGCTTTCCTAAATCAACTTTCAAACAGGAAAGTTGGGCTGTTTGGGAGCCCATGCCATGTGAAACGTGTGGGGAAAGATACAGAACTCAAAGGAGAGAGCACATCCGAGTTCCAGCCTCGAGCTGCTCAGCGGACGGAGGAGGTGCTGACCACCCAGCCCGTGTGTAGACGACACCCATCATGCTCGTCTACAAAACACCACCAGAAGCCACAAAGAGCTGGGGGGCCAGCTGGTGGCCTGTGTGGCAGTCCTGTGAAGATCTGAGTCGTGTTCCTGGGGCCAGACAAACAATAATGAGATGATCACACACTGCAGCTCACAGGCTCAATTGATAGGTGGAAACAGTAACATTCAGAACATAGGAGAGAATATAAATGTCTCAGAATTCTCAAGAAATATTTAATTATAAGGCCTTATCCTATCTCAGGTTAAAATATAACCACAGTATATTTTAACATGTTTTTATGTTAAAACATGGACTTTACACCTTTAACTCAGTCTACACTGTTTTTATCATGTAACTCCCTCTTTGAAAACCTCTAAGTGTTCAATGTGGCCTGTGCCGAATGAAATAAAATTCCTTAGCTTGCCCATCCACGTTACCATCTTCCAGTCGTCTGTGGAAGCATCAGGCTGGGCATTTCATTATCCTTATTCTCTCTCTCCCTCTGTTTCAGACAATTCTACCTCCCGCCTCCCACCCCGCCCCCATGTGGGTTTACTTCTTCTTTACCTTGTTCCAATTGAAATTCAAACGTTATCCTCTTTACAAGTTCATTTCCATTCATGTATTCCTATCTCATCCTACAGTGATGTTGTCCTTCTCTGCAGTTACAGAAATCACTGTAATATTTACAGTCACTTTATACTCTAGGGTTTTCACGTGTGCGCATTAGAGCAGGCAGTAGGACCCTGATCAGATATGCCCATTGGTTTGAACGTGATTATTTGTGATTGGGGGAGGAGGGTCCCGTAGCTTTCTTCTGACTCCTTCTGGTTTAACATGTGTTCTGTAGCCAACGAACTCACCAGGTGACCCTCCTGTACATGCTGAGGGCTCTTCCTCCCGGAATCTTGGTATACATGAATACTTAAGCTTCACCTAAACAGTGGCAACCCTTCCCATTACACAGCTAACCAAGTCCAAGGGCATTTTATGTATTTGTCTTTTTTAAGTGTGTAAAAGCAAGGAAGATTTGTAGTCAATAATCACTATAACAAAAAAGAGAGGAAAGTTTAAAGAAATATGAACTCTTAGGGACAGTATGTTCCTTTTCTTACTAACCTTTAGTTATTCTCAGTTACTGCTTAATTCACTTTGGTTTTTTTTGGGCTTGAGTATACCTATTACTTTGAATCTCTTAATAGGAGACTGGAACATTTATTATCTCTTGACATGCGATTTTCAGAAATTTCACCGGAAGTTAAAAATCTTCTGGCCTTTCTTTTATTTCTGTTTGAGCTGTTCCAGCTAAACAATCTCAGCTTGATCTGTTTCCTATTGATCTCAGGAACCACCTTTGTTATCTTTCATGCACTAACATAAGCCTCAGGAGGCACGATTCTTAAAAGAAACATCAGAGTGAGTGTTCCCTTTGGGAACAGAGAAACTTTCTTCTATGTGATGTCTTTTTAACACTGCCTCTTTCATATTTCTAATGCGCCCTCCTTATTTATGTTTATCAGCAAAACAGTCTCCACAGCAGCACTGAAAATTTCAATACTGCCTTTTTAAAGAGATTTTATTTTTTCTAGCATATAACATTTAAGATAAAATAAAAAGTAATTCGATATAGTTTTTTTAAAGGTATCAAGCATTACTTCTTAAACACATGCAGATATCCCAGGTCAGTTGATGCAGTATTTGTTTATAAGCTTCCGTGTTTTCTGTAGTTTCTTTATGAAAGAAGATCGTTTAAGAGTACAAGATTAATCTGTCTTGCGTTGAGTACATTCCAGTGGTCTTAAAGGCAGTGGGTAAGGTGAAAGAGAATCAGCACTAAGAGATGATGATGTGTTGAATCTTTAATTTAAAATCAAGCCAATGTACCTGAGTGAGGTGAGTGCTGTGAAGTAATTTTTCTTTTTCTTTTTCTTTCTTTTTTTTTAAAGTAATTTTTCTTTTAAAAAATGTTTCTGTTAAAGAAGTTTATTGCTTTCTTATTAAAGTTTAGTCAGTACGGTATATATAAGTGTTGTTTTGTTGTTGCTGGTGGTAGTGGTACACACATAACCTGGTTTGGTCCAAAAACTTTTTAATGTGGATTTCAAAAATCCATGCAATAACAAAGAGTAAGAGGAAATAAAAATAGCCCAGAAAGAGAAATCAAAGAGAAACTATGGAAAGGAATATAAATCATGATCATAAGTGAAGTTACTAGACAGAATGCATGCCTTGGGTCAAGACATTTGTAAGGACAGCCAGAAATTTGTCTGTAAGCTTCCTAGTAACCACTATGAAGAGAATCTGGTGTGTTAGATAATTTTCAGAGTTCGTAAGATTTTTTTTAAAAAGACAGGGCTAAGGAAACCCACAGAGACACAGCTGTGCTATCTCTGAGTTTACAGAGATATGTCTCTTGTTGTTTTTAGGGAAAATTTTCCCAAGCCACTAATTCTTGAAGTGTGGCTTCCAGACCAGCTCTGTCACTACCTAAGAACTTGTTAGAAATGCAAATTCTGAACCGGAAAACTCTATTTATGTTTAATGAGCCCTTTGATTCTGATGCTTGTTAATGTTTGACAGCCATTGTTGTGAAGACGATCCCTTCAAGCAGCACAGGGGTGAATTCCTCAGAGTTGGGGGTGGCTCTGGGTGATGTATGAATTTGGGGGATGGAAGGTAGAGTCTAAGGGGTTCCCCAGTGAAGTGAGAAGCCACTGACTGATGAGACTTTGATATGCAATTCTTTGGACTATTTCTATGTTTGAAAATTTTCATAATGAAATCTGGGGGAAAATTATTCACTGCCAACAAGTGATAAAACATCAACCCAACACAATCCTCCAAGGAAAAGCTTTGGCTCCATAGGGATTTGTGCGGTGGTGTTTTTAAAAAGCGTGGTTTAAATTCTAATACTTGTTTCTTCTTGAAGCTATTTATTACACTTACCTTGCAGTTGCCTCGAACGCTCTTCACAACAGATGGGGGCTCCAAACCTACCCCCGACCCTACTGGCTAAGGGGCCCTGAGGTAAGCCTGGGACTGAGTGTGTTCCTTGACAACACAATAATAAAACTAGGTTGTGCGGTTGCTGAGAGGAGTTAATGAAGTAACGCCCACTCAGGGCCAGGGTCCAGCATGGTGCCTGAAAATTGGAAACAGTAACTGATAGTGATCGTATAATCATCGTTTTTGGTGGCACGTCATTGTATACCTGTTAGTAATTTTAATACTGATAGCCTCAAAGAAGGAGGGAGTGTACATAAGGAATTCCAGCGATTAGACCTTGAGGGACCAACTCTACCTACTCCCTTTGCTTACTGTTGCTGATTTATTACCAAGGATATTTTAAAGGATAAAAATGAAGAACCAGACAAAGATATATATAGTGTAAGGTCTGGAAAGGTCTGTCCCATGGATTTGGGGGGCACTACTGTCCTGGCATGTGAATGTGCTTACCAAATCAAGCTCCCCAATCCCCAAATTTTTGGGATTTTTATGGAGGCTTTATCACATTATTAATGATTCTTTTTTTTTTTTTTATCGTATTTTTAAGTGCACTCAATATAAGGCTCAAACTTATAACCCTGAGATCAAGAGTTGCATACTCCACTGACTGAGCCAGCCAGGGGCCCCTTCATAGTTAATAATTTTTTTTTGATTAACATATAACGTATTATTTGTTTCAGAGGTACAGGTCTGTGAGTCATTGGCCTTACACAATTCATGGCACTCCTCATAGCACATACCCTCCCCAGTGTCCTAACCCAGCCACCCCATCCTCCTACCCCCCACCGCCGCCAGCAACCCTCAGTTTGTTGAACACCTTGTACTGGGTACCTAACCTGACAACAGGTGCTAGTGGTGCCGTGCTACCAATATATTTCTGGAATCAGTGTGGTCCCGGTGCTGGCGGTCTGTCAGGGAGCACAGTGGAGCCAACGGGTAGTGACAATACAGTGCCAGAAGTGCTGTGACGAGGGTCGGGGGGCACGGGTGGAAATAGCGCTAGTTCAGTGTCCCCGCCTTCATTCTTTTTTTTTTTTTTTTTTTTTAAAGATTTTGTTTATTTATTTGACAGACAGAGATCATAGTTAGGCAGAGAGGCAGGCAGAGAGAGAAGGGGGAAGCAGGCTTCTGGCTGAGCAGAGAGCCTCATGTGGGGCTCGATGTGGGGCTCAATGTGGGGCTCCATCCCAGGACCCTGGGATCATGACCTGAGCTGAAGGCAGAGGATTTAACCCACTGAGCCACCCAGGTGCCCCTCCCTGCCTTCATTCTAAATCATCATTAAATTCAGCTTTATAAAGCATATTGAGAATAATTTAAAATGTTAAAAATAGTTACTATGATGAAAAGTTTTCTCAAGGTCATAAAGTTTGTATTGAAACCTATGGAAAGAGGCAGTCTCCATTCCCGGGATGCTCATTGTCTATGCAGGGAGAAAGAAGAGGAAACAGAGTGATCGGTGAAAAACTGGAAGCAGGAAGTCCAGAGGCAACAAGGGGAGGGAGCTTATAGGTGGTCAAGGAACACAGTGGAGGAGGGTTGCTGATGTGGGTGGGCATTGAAGGATGAACACAGGCTCCTCAGGAGCCTCAGTCCTCAGGAAACACTGACGGTTGCAGGCAGAGAACAGCATGGACAGAGGGGAGTTCCCAGCTCACCTGCAGAGAGCACAAAACCAGGAGGCACAGACCTCCGGGGCCTCAGGTTGATGACAACGGCTCGATTCAGGACTTGCTCTAATAGGCTCTAAGAGCCCGTGAGGCAGCAGCTCGGCCAGGCTCCCATCTGCGGTCCTGGAGCACAGCCCGAGAGCGTGCCTTGCCTGTAATTCCAGGCCTGAATTCCACTCACTGTCCTTGCCAGCCTGCTCTTTGTCGCTAGGCAGTCACCAGTCTCTGTCCTCTGTGGTCAGAGCTCTGAAAAGCCGACCTTCAAAGTTCTGGTCACAGTGTTTGTTGGGGCAGGTGAGAGACTGGGGACAAGGACATTGTTTTTCCCTTTCTTCGCTGCACTCAGCAGCAAACCCTTTCCTTCCCCTTCTGGGAAAATATGAAGATCAAGCAGCCCTCTGAGTCCTCCAGGAAAAGGAACTTGTTTTCAGATGAGTGGGGCTCTGAGTCCGTGAGCCATCTATCCTGAAAGAACTAAAGGAGCCCCTGGGGGAGAAGAGCGAATGTTGCCGTCTTGCCAGGGTGATGGGGTGGGGTAGGAAAGGAAAAAGAGGGTCTCTGGGAGCACAGCAGCTAATCCTGCGGCATCTGCCAAGGAAGCAGGTTGCATGCACCTAGACAAGGACTGCCCTGGAAGCATTGTTTGAGCTCCTGGGAACCACATGTAGTGGAATCAAGATTCACGCACGGATTGGCTTCCTTCGCTGAGTGGCTACCTCCTCCCGTTTGCACTCAGAGACTCACCGGCTACTTGTCCCATGGAGACTGATAAAGACTTAGCTCATCAGCGTCAACCCCTCATCTGCAGACCACTCAATGGGAGCGACACTTGTCTGGGCAACAACCACTCTGCTCAGTCTCCAAACACATAGTGTTGAAGGCCACCAGTAAAGTCAAGAAAGAGGGGTAGGATTCTAGGTACCTTGAGGAGTGCTTGTGGGGGCACTCTGCACACCTGAACTTGGGTGGGAAGCTGGGTGACGGCATCCTTGCATTATCAGTAATGTGCTATGTAACAATCTGTTAAAGGTCTGCTCCAGGAAGGTAGGGAATGTGTCTGTCTTGTTTACTCTTGTGTCCTAAGTGTCCAGTAGAGTTTCACAGGGCTGTGCCTCACACCTGGAAGAAACTCCCTGAACATTTATTGAGTGAAGGAATGAAGACCAGATAATCAAGGTGAAAGTTATTTTACTAGTACTCCCTAAGCCATGCCACCACATCATCTCATGGATTTGAACTTGAGGGAACTACTGCCAACTACCTCTGTGAATTCACCAAGTGTAGACACCCACATGTGCAGAAGTCCAAGATCAGGTGAAATAAGTGAATCATACAGCCTTCTAATTTTGAGTGATGTGTATACATCACCAGGGCTACTTGTAGTTGGAGACACACAGAGGGACCTCTGAGCGTGTGGCCCTGGTCTTCAGGTTCTAATCTGAGCTCATCAGCTGAGTGACTCTGAGTGCCAAGAGAGCCGGTTTCAACTCTTCAAGAGGGAGATAAGTCCTTGCAGTGGATGAGCACGATAAGGTGATCCTGTGAGGTTATCTTGAGCTTCTTCCCATGTTTTAGCTGTGGGAATATTTGCAGTATTGGGGGGATATTTGCAGTCAGCCAAGGTTGGGTTGATCGCATTAGACTTTAAAGTTGAGGGATGTGAGATATGAATGCCCTAAAGCAAGTGCTGCCTGTCCAGCCCAACAAACTGCTGCCTTTCCTCTCAGCCCTGCAGGGCCACCATGCCCTCTATATCCTGCTTTTCTGACTCACTTGGTTGGACCTTAATAGCTTCCTGCTTACCTCAGCCTGAATTTGCTGCACTGTGAGTGCTGCTTGAGTCCTTGCTGGCCCTCTCTGCTGCAGTATTACCCAGGAGAAGGAAGGCATAGCCACACATGCTTCTTCCACACTCTATGGTGCCTAGAAGCTTAGAGGACACATGACAGGGACTCTGTAATTGTGTGACAGGTGAGGACACTGGCAGTTTATTCAAGTCCCTAAGTCCACCTGATGAATTACTCAAAGAGAAATAGGAAATTAAAGAATATTACAAAAGAGACTTATAGAAGATAACCTAGATCATCCTCTAGAAAATGACACAGATTCTATATCAAATAATATAGATCCAAACAACATTGTTCCCATTTAAAAGAAAAGGACATGTCAAATGTTAGCTTCTTATAGCTTAAATACCATCTACTCCAATGAGTAGCAACTCTATATGAGTTTTAGAACAATCTAGGCATCTTAGAAAATAAAACAGTGCACCCAACGCTGTTAACTTCTGCTGTTAGCCTTGTCACGCTGTAATTTTTTTTCAAAGGTTTGGAATTAGTGAGCAGGCTTAGATGTTAATTTCATGAACAGAAACTTGCAAGACTGTCGGAAATTCCCGACTCTTGGTAAGAATAATGTAAAGAAAAAAACTGCAACTTTATGTACAAATACGATCTCAACATGGGGTTGAACAGATAATTGCCTACATGCCAGGATGGGGGTAGGGGGAGAGCAACATTTCCAGGTGAGCTCTCTCTCCTGACTGCCTGAAAGAGCACCGCCAAGTGGCGCTATTTCAAAAAGTGAGGCTGTCTGGGACATCAGCCCCTGGTGATGGGCCAGAGTTTAGAAAGCAGTGATAGGGACCAGGTGGGTTAGTCCTGCACTTTATTAACAAACCGCTAAAGATGAAGGAACATCATACTCTCTCGTTTCTGTACTTTGAAATTACAGGCTTATCAAAGAATTTCCACTAATAAGAATGCACAAGAACAAGGAAACACTAATGCTGAACCATAATGACTAAGCATAGAGGACACCAAGGGGCATGGAGCCTGGAGACTGGTGAATGGTAGAGAAGGATAATTTTGGGAGATCAAAGAGGATTGGAAGCTCAACTTTCTTTCCTTACAGTTTTACAGTAGATGTCTATCTGCCCCTGCCTTGTGTATGCTGGATCCCATGTGTATGATGGGTCCCAATGCACTGTTGCAAAGTCCCACACCCCACCATGAGAACAGAATCACTGACGGGCAGAACTTGAACGATGGGATTAAAATTAGAAGCTAATGGCAAGAGGGAGCCCTGCTGGGGGTGAAGAGGATGATGTGAGTCAGTGACCAGGACAGGGCTTTGTTCACATTTTCCACTCCTGATCCCATGCTCTCTCTCCCCTTGTTTTGTACTCTGAATTCCATACTCTTCTTGGCCTGCTAGTTGGGTTAGGAGTACAATCTGTTGCCATGGACATATGTGGTTGACCACGCAATCATCACTTTCCAGTGAGCTGATCAGAGTACATGTTTCAATATTCATGTATTCAGTAGAAACTATTTCCCGTTCTGTGCATCAAAAAGTATAGGGTGCCTGGGTGGCTCAGTCGGTTAAGTGTCTGCCTTCAGCTCGGTCGTGGTCCCGGGGTCCTGGGATTGAGCCCTGCATTGTCGGGCCCTGCTTGTGCTCTCTCTCTCTCAAAAAATAAAATCTTCTTAAAAAAAGTATAGTAACGCCTTGTTGTCACTTCTGACACTAAGCATCTCTCTGCTCTTGTCTCACCATGTAGTTGGGGAACTTCTTGGAGAGAAATAGACTCAACTTTACACATGCTTTTCATGGTTCTTCTATGCAGCAAGATAAACAAGAATTTATATCCTTTTAGTTATAGATCCAGTAAATATTTGTATTGGTTTGTGCCATAAAAGCCCATAGAGCATTCTAAAAGAAGTTTCTAAAAGAAGTTTGGGGTGAGTAAAGCAATCACCTGCAGTAAAGAAGCAATCTGTCCCATGAGGAAAGTGGGGTGCTTTGCTGATTCCTCAGCCACAATTCTTGAATTGTGTCTTGAGTCATACTTGGCTTTATTCCCAGATGGACAGAGGTGCTCCTGAAAACGTCCACACATACCTCCATGCATATAATGTCATGCGCACGCATGTTCATATGTGCATACATGCTTTATTTATTTTATTTTATATTTTTATCCCCAGGGGACACGCTTTATTTTTAATTTGCTTTTTGACTTCTATCAAATAGTTTATTAGTCTTTTGTGTCCTGCCTTTCTGTCAGACCGTCGTCCCCACACTGATGATGAACATTTTCATTTTGCCCAATTGGGCTGTTGGTGGTGTGTGTTGCTATCTGACTCAAGCTAAATGTGCTGGGTAGGACAAAAATATTTTGGAAGTGGAATTATATTTGGAAACCCACACATAAGGATCAGTGAAAATATTCATAAATTTAACAACATTGATCATTTTCATTTAAGCAGTTGAGAACTCAACCATGTTTGAACAGGTGGGAGATTTTTATTAGTTCCTAGTAGAATACGCATTAGGAGTATGTTTTTGTTTTTGTCTTTTATCACCATGATACACTTCTTGAGATGTACCATGTACCAAGCATCATGCAAAGGGTTTTATAGCATCTCATTGAATCCTCTAACAACCTGATGGGTAGTGTTCTATTATTAGGCCCAAATTAGCCCCATCTACCATTAATGAGGAAACTGAAGTTAAGAATGTAAGTAACTTCCCCAAGGTCACGTAACTAGAAAACTGCTGGATTTCTGCCCCCTGCCCTCTCTGTGTGATCATTACCCTACGCCGTCTTTGCAGTCATCTGAGCACTGTCTTCGCTTACATTCACAGAGATGCTGCCTTTGCTTTATTCATGCCAGATGTTCTCATCCACGCAGTACGTACGCATGTATTTATCTTTGTAAGTCTGTCTCTTATCATTTATAAGTTGCATAAGGAAAAGATTAAGATTCTCAAGTGCCAGCGATTATTACAGCCCAGTACTGCTTTCATGGATAGCACTGAGTAAACGGGGGCTGGCCGTCTGCTCAGTGCATACTGTCTGGGGCCAACTGTTATTTATGTCTTTGAATCTGAGTATCACCACTTAACTAGAGCTCTGGCCTTGGACCTCTACTTCCTCTTCTGAAAAGGGAGCGTAAAAATAACTCTCCTAGTCACTAAACAGGCTAAGTGAGCACCGTGCCAGGCTCTCGGTGGGCCCTCAGTAGATGGCAGTGTGTCAGTCGGCTAAGGGCGCCACAGTAAGTACCACAGACTGGGGGACTTAAACAATAGCACTGTACCTCCTCACGGGACCAGAGGCCAAAAGTCCAAGACTGAGGTGTTGGCAAGTTGGTTTCTCCTGGGCCTCTTTCCTTGGCTTCCACCTGGCCTTTCCTCAGTGTGTGGGCTTCCCTTATGCCACTTCCTTTTCTTTAAGGACCAGTCATTTTGGATGGGGGCCACTCTTAGGATCTCACTTAGCCTGAATCATTTCTTTAAAGGCTCTGTCTTTAAAGGCAGTCACATTCTAATGTACAGGATTGGGTTTCTTTTTCTTTCTTTTTTTTAAAAAGGAGTTTATTTATTTATTTATTTGAGAGAGAGAAAGAGTGAGAGCAAGAGAGAAGAGAGAGAGCGCAAGCAGAATGAGGGGCAGAGGGAGAAGGAGACTCCCCACTGTGGGGAGTCCAATATAGGGCTCAATCCCAGGACTGTGGGATCATGACCTGAGCCCAAGGCAGATGCTTAGCCAACTGAGGCACCCAGGCACCCAGGCACCGAGGCAGCCAGCTGCCCCTTACCACAGGAGAATTACCAGGCAGCTCAATATCAGTTGCTCATCCCTCCTCGGCTGCTTCTGGAATTTGTGGATAACATGTCTTTGAATTCATGTCCTGCTTCCATATAAACAACAGTAATTGAATGATGTAAAGAGTTGTTTGATAAAGCTGTCTATAATGGCTTTTCTTTCATTCTGCTTGGAACAAGGAGAGTGATAGAAGAATCAAGGCTTGATTATAGACACCAGAAGTAGAAATTAAGTTTTAAATAATGGGACTTTGCTGCTTTCCTGATTCTTTGGTAAACTCTCCCAGTCTCTGATCCCTGGGATCGTTGATTGTTAGCTCCACACAAGAGTTAAGTGTGCAGATGCTGCTCTCTTGGTTTTGGCTGTGCAGAGAAGGAGATCAGAAGAGGACACATGTGGAGGGCATGGGCTGATGAGTTGAGGGGCATGGAAATGAAGGAGGAGGGAGCGAAACTGGGCCATCAGGTGCTCACTGTATACTCTGAACTGGGCAAGCATGGGATAAGAGGGTTCAGGGGAGAAATGTCTCCAAAATCAACCTCACCTAATTTAGGATGGCCAAGAAGGAATAGTTCTCTCAGATCCTTTGAAGAGAAATAAAAAGAAAGGAACTAGCATTCTCTGAGTGGGTACCACCACTGCTATTTTCTCTTTGAATATTCACAACCCTGCGAAGCTCAGAGAAGTTGACCAACTTGCTGGTAGGAAGCCACAGTAAGTTAATAAGGCATGAGAGCTCTGAAAGGAAAAAGGAATAGGGAGGGGGTGGAGTAAGGGTTCGGAGAGCTTTAACCAGCTGGGAATCAGGAAGAGGTTGCTGAAGAGTCCCGATGCGTGAAATTCAAGTTGGAAGTAAGAGAACATGTGAGCAGGAGACTAAACCTATGGCAGTCTTAGCTGGCTGAGATGGCTTCAACTTTTTAGGTATCTGGATCGTTCAAAAAGAAAAATGAGCTTGCTGCCACCCTGGGGTTTCCCTCCTCTCCCTCCTCCTCTGCCCCTGCACCAGCACTGAAACCAGTCAAGAAGGGCTGGATACCTCAACATTTCTGAGACCAAAGTGGGGCTCCAGCTCAGGAAACACAGGAAGGAAGGAACCTTAAAAGACTAGACATGGAAGAAGGGCAGAGATCCTGGAGGGGGAAAAGAAAGAATATGTGGGAGAGCACGGAGAGAAAGGCAGGAGGAGAAATGTGTTCTGGTGACCTGGTAGGACTTTTCTGAGGTCTGCCGGTGATCCTCTGTGCTGGGGGAGACAGCTGATGAGTGGGACGACTCTCAATGTTCCATGCTTTTCTTGACTATGTAACATTAGATGGATTAGCACAAAACTAAAGTATGTTCAAACCTTCTTTGAATTCCTCTTGGCACATTCACACTGTGGGAGGCAGGAGGAGAAAGAAGATTCCCCACTTTCCGAATCATGGAGGACCTGCCAGGAGAGGGACCAGGAGGTGCAGCAGGCCACTGATCCAGATTATGTTATTCAATCAGTGTTTCTCAGGGGATTTTCCTGATTGGGCCTCTTCATTGGATAACTTCTGAAAGGGACGCCCAGAGACTATGATGAATGTTATTATTGTTTTTGATGATTTACTTCTCTCCATATGAGAAGATTCTCCATGCCTTTGTACTACCACATGACCCTGTGCCTCCTGTGGATGGCAATATTTCCCTGCCCATTGACCTCAGGCATGGTCATGACTTGCTCTGGCCCATGGGATGTGAGTGGGGGTGACTGGACACCACTCTCCCCCAAATATACACGTACACACAGGGGGCAAATTTATAGGGCCCCTCATGTGGTTTCCAGTTCTCTAGCTCAAGCCCTGGAATGAAGATGTGTGGAAGGAGCCAGCCAGAGCTGACAGACAGCTGACAAACAGTGAGAACTAGAACAAACCTCTGCTGTGGTTCTTTCCTCAAGGCAACCTAATGAGAGTTGCTATAATGACCCTATCCTTTGTACACTCTCCTTATTTTATATTGCCCTGGCTTTTTTAGGTCCAGTGTCCATAGCAAAGAATAACTGTTTCCATTCATGGATACTTTTCCTTTTTATCCCAAACAATAGCAGACTTTGTATGTGACCGAAAAATCATGATATAAGAAGAGGGAGGGAAAAAAAGGTAGAGGGAGAAGAACTACCATATTGGGAAAGAAAAAGAGACTGAGTGTATCCCAGGTCTTTGGGAGACTTGGCACTGTTGGGTATTAAAGCACATTGGCCAGAATGCTCACCAGAGCATATACAGCCCCTATCAACACTAGAGTGGCTCCTAGCACCCCTAGGCAGAAAACACCAGCTTCCACCTTAAGTCAGTGGTTTTGGTACTTGGTTCCATTCTAGATGCAAATGGAGATTTCCAGACCCTAACTTGAAATTCTGCTTTAGTAAGTCTAGGATGCAGGCCCTGGAGTCTTTATTCTCTAAGTATTCCCCAAGTGATGCTAGTGAGACCCCATGTTGGGACATCACCACCAGTCCCCCGCCCCCCAACTGACAGTCTTATATGGCTGTAAGGGTGCCAGAGGAATCCAGACTGTGCCCAGGTTCTGGTTAGAAGGCTGGCATTGGATGTTGGCTTCTCCAGGCTGGGTGAGAGTCTGTGCCCAACACAGGAGAGCTCTGAAAATCTGAGTAACACTCATCCTCCAGTGGTCCTTCTAGGATGGGGGGCAGCAATGGCACCAGTGAGTGTACCTGTTCTCCTTGGCCCCTCTTCACCTTCTCCCCTGCAAACTTCTCAGGTGAACTGAGTCCTCCTTTACCAGTGAAAGGCAGGAATGACTTCATTCCTTGTAGCTGGTCAAGCAAAGCCAAGGAAACCAAGGTTTCCTCTACTGAAGTCTGTGTAGGTGTTGACAACATGCCCTGTTGGCTCACTGTTTACTTGAGGAAGGTGCTCTGAGATGTCTCATGCTCAGTGGACACTGCCACTGAAGCCTCCAAGGAACCAGACCTGACCTCCAGGAAGAAAGGTAAATAAAAACGTATAGGAAGGCAACCAGCCACCAGAGCGAAATAGAGTTGCTAAAAGACACAGAAGACAATTTGCACATCACCATCATCACCATCACATCTAAGGATAACTGCAGGAAAGTGGGACCAAAAAATGTGACTTAAAACAAAAATCAGGGGCGCCTGGGTGGCTCAGTGGGTTAAGCCTCTGCCTTTGGCTCAGGTCATGATCTCAAGGTCCTGGGATCGAGTCCCGCATTGGGCTCTCTGCTCAGCAAGGAGCCTGCTTCCTCCTCTCTCTCTGCCTGCCTCTCTGCCTACTTGTGATTTCTTTCTGTCAAATATATAAATAAAATATTTTTAAAAAATCAGTAGATAAATGAAGAAGATAGATCTCATTTAGATCCGAAGTAGTGAGTTGGAAGGTCAAGTGAAAGAAATGTACTGAAGCACAAAGAAAAACAGAAACATTTGGAGATCTAGAAATCTGGAAAGAAAAGACAAAATACCTGGAGGATAGATCCAGGAGGAAATGAGCAAACACCAAGAATTCCAGGAGGGGAAAAAGCAACTTACCGAGGAGAGGAAATAGTTAAACAACCAAAATAGGCCATCTCCCTTATAGTCTTTCTCCTTGATGAAAGACTGAAGTCTACAGAAACAATGAAAAATGCCCCACACCCAGACATATTCTGATAAAATTCGTGAAATCTAAGGTAGAAGGAAAAAAAAAATCTACAAGCTGCTAAACATGAACAATGAGATCTTAAACAAGAAAAGGAATCAGATTGGTATTTCGTTTTTCAAAGCAACCTTGAAGCAAAAGACAACTTCTATGCCCATGTGAGACAAAGTACTACACTTTGCCTATGCCTTGCGAAGACTGGCTTCGCCTGTTGGTGTGAAGAAAAGCTATTTGTGTCTAGGTAAGGATTCAGCGCTTGTAACCAAATGAGCGAGCCTGAACAGAGATTCTGAGAGAGTGGAAGATGACAAGGACAGGAAAAATTGGTGAGCGAGGAAACTTACAATATAGAGAGCTAAATCTAAATGGAAATAGTGAGAGATGGACTGGAATTATTACTACCTGTGTCACGTAAGGGCTGCTGAAAGAAGAGAGACAGTTAGTGACTGCCAGGGGGAACCTCACAACCATCTAGAAGAAAAAGCATTACACCTTGATGGCAAGATCGAGGTCTGGGGGATAGCATGAGATATGTAAGCACAGGAAAGGAGCAGAGAAAGGAAGGGAAACATTTCCTGATCACAGCTGGTTAGAGGGGGGAGTAGGAACGTTCTAAAGGTCTGCTGAGGTGAAGGCGAAAGAAGCAGTGGGGAACTGGTTGACCTGTTGCCTCCATTTAACAATAGGGTGTCCTGGGAATAGAATTCTCACCAGTGGGGCAGGGAGAGGACATTGAGAAGCTGGAGAAGCACCAAAGACTTTGTCAGGGTCGTGCTTCACTACTCCTGAAAGGGTACCTGATGTTCCCTCCACTGTGTTCTGTTTTGAAAACGTGTCTCTCATTTATAAACTTGCCCCGCTCTGGGAACTAACCTGCTGTTGAACTTCTTGAGTGTCCACTTTGCAATCATTCACTTTGGGCACCGAACTCCAGGAAGCCTGGCCTCCAGCTCTCCCTGCACCAAAGTCTCCATACTTCCCTGCCAGATGGGCCAAGGGCAGCACCCTGAGTTTGCTAAGGAGAGTCTAGGCCAAACAGTGAGAGCACCTGTTGGTGTCAGAGCCAGGATCAAGATCTCACGATTCGTGATCCAGGGCTCTGTGGACCAAACCCTACCGCCCCCACCAAGTCCTCTTCCAGTTTGAGGCCAAATTTACCAACTTTCAGGGTGCTCTGCTCAACCTCTCCCTTAAATCAGACTCTAATTAGTCACATTCTGTAGCTTTGCTTTGAGTATGTGGTATTTCAGATGACCCATTTTAACATAATGATCATATTTATACTTCTATACCAAGAAAATTCTAGCACATGGGAGCACTTTAATAAATCTAACAAATGGTAAGTAATAGAATGTATTCAAGAGACAATAGTCTTAACGTAACTACCACTGAAAGGAAACAGTTTTCCTTTATGATAATGATTTGATTAAACAGAAGTTTTAGATTGAGTCCATTTTATGGACCACTACAAGAAGAGGAGCATGTTAGCCCATCTAAAAGAGTAGACGGAATTGTAAATTTATAGTCTAAAAATGAATCGTCATATTTCTCATCATTCCACTTACTTTTATAAAGACGCACCAGGTGAATAAGACCCTTTCTCTGTCTTACCTAATCATGTTTTATTAAATACTGAGATCACCCAGTGCCCTCTTCCTCATAGCAACAGTAGTTGGGTAATTCCTGGAAAAGTCGTGAACTACCAGGAGAAGGAAAAAAGCTTCCTGCTCTTGCCTAGTGTTGGTGGATATAAACTATGGGCATGAGACAGCAGTTATTTTTTTTAGTTCTTTTAAAGGTCAAAAAGGATAAATGATAACAATAACATTTCACCCACTGACTCCAGGTTTTTACTAGTAAATCCTGATATTGATTTTAAAAGCTGCAAATCCTTTATTCAAATATTTCTGATCAGACCATAAATCCTCTAAATTCAAATCTTTTTTTGAACGAAAGATCTATGAAGAGAGATAATGGATTTCATGGGCTGTCAGAGCACAAAATGTTACATTTCAAGTTTGTCATCGAATGTGATATAAAACACCCGAAGGTACATTATTTATATTGGTAAAGTTATTCTTGGGCATTGGAAACTATTTTCTGGAGAATAAAAACAAAATATCAAAATAGCTTTTTGCCAGAACTAGGAATGTTCTGCTTTTGAATAAGGTGGTAAAAATAATGTGGACAAATGCCGAAAGCTATTTTCTTTGAGTCAAAGGCAGAGTATGCCAGTGCCAGGATGGGCCAGAGTGGACTACTTTCCCATGTATCCTTCCAGTATATTTTAGCAACCGTCTAACATTATTTTTGCTGGATAAATAGGAGTTCATCTTTTAACAGCTCTTTGTTTTGTCTTGTTGGTTGGTTTTTGCTGTGGTTCTTTTCTATATTTCCTTCCCAGAGTCACCAAACATTAGATTCATAGTTCAGATGAATTCGGTATGTCAGAATTATACCTCTCTTTCTGGATAGTGATTAGGGGATTAAGAAGCTGGTTAGCCTAGTTATTTTCTGGGGCTGCAGACAATGGTCCTTACCCCAGCCATCTTTCTTACCAATAAATGTGTCATGAAGGGGCTCATTAAAGGAATGTGGCCAGGTAAAGCAAATCCAATGATTATAGCTCCCTAAAGAACTAGGAGTTGATGTGCCACAGAGATGGGGCTGGAAAGTCATCTTCCCATAATAAAGACATCAAAGAATGCTCACTAGACAAAATAAACGCTGGTGTATGTTTATGTAACTCTATAAACAGAAATATATACCTGTCTACTAATCTGCTGTTGTAAGCCCATGCACCGTTTTGTAAATAAGGGCTGCGGTTACCTGATGCCAAATTGTCTTTTAAAAGTTGAAAAAAGCTGCAAAAATATTTATAGAGACTGAAGACTCAATATTCTGAAATAGTTCATGTGTAAAGTTATAAACATGTATCATTTTCTCCTCTGTATTGTCATTTCCCTTAACTAAGGGAACAATGTATAGCATACCTTGTTTTTAGAAGGTTTTAGTTATTTATTTGATAGAGATCACAAATAGGCAGAGAGGCAGGCAGGGGGGAGGGGGGGAGCAGGCTCCCTGCTGAGCAGAGAGCCGATGCAGGGCTCCATCCCAGGACCCTGGGATCATGACCTGAACTGAAGGCAGAGGCTTTAACCCGCTGAGCCACCCAGCCACCCTGTATACCATACATTTAAGGGAAGGGCTTACTGCAAAGAGAATTATAGGCCATAGTTTCTTTCTCTTCCTTCCTTTCTTTCTTTTTCCTCCTTCCTTCCTTTCTTCCTTCCTTCCTCCCTCCCTCACTTTCTTCTTTTCCGTTTCCTTCTCCTTCCTCTTCCTCTTCTTCTTCTTCTTTTTTTTTAATCGACAGTAGTTTCAATCCTAGCTTCAGTGCTGACTTGAGCAAGTTATTTTATGTGTTTGAGCTGAAGGTCCCCATTAGGTCAAGAAGGCCCAAATCACTAATCCCACGGTTGTACTGATGATTAAATCAAGACGACACATATATAGTGCCTGACACATAGTAGGTGCTCAGCAAATGACGGCTAGAATAATAGTAATAATAATAATTGTCATTACTGTTATTTTCATTACAGCTCATTTGAATAAACTCTAAGGTTCTTGGCCATTTGGCATGGAGTATGGTCATTTTACTGTGACTTAAATTTTACTGTGACATAAATTGCTGATTGTTATGTATTCCCAAGTACAAATGGAAAAATGGTGAGCTGGTTGGGAAAAGGAATAGGTCAGATAATTTTGAGAACGTCCTGAGCAGAAGGGAAGATGCAGGCCCAGGGAGCTCCCTTCTCTGATCCTGAAAACTGGAGTTTAGGTTTCATTTACAACAGTACATAATCTCAGCCGCACATAAGAAACCTTGCCACCTCTGCCCAGTAAAATACAAATCACTGACTACCCACTTTTATTTTAGGCAGTTAGACAGTTAGTACATCGTTAATTCCTGCACATTCTCAAGCTCAATATCATTGTCAGTTCCGTTTTATTTCCACCTCCTTTCCGAGATCCCCTGTTGGAGGTAAAGACCTGCTCCCTGAACGTCTCTGGATATTTTTCTAAGACAATATGAATCTTCAGGAGCTCCCCTTCTTTGAGGCAATTTACAACTCAAAACAGCAACAGATTTTCTTTTCAGGGTAGAAATACTGACAATAAAAACGGAACAGCTTTGAAATATATGTTACCGTAATTAAAGTGACTTGATCTTTGGAAATTTCTGAGACAAGTCTTTATTGCGTCTATTATTTAATGATGAGCACGAGCATTAAAGGCTCAGGCTCAGAATACTATCAATGCCAGCATCTGGATGTCCTCGGCATTTCTGATCACAGAATATGGCTGCTAACGGATGCCTCTGCTTGTTTTCTTTTTAGGACTCCCTGTGCCTTTCCTTTGAAGACCTGCGGATCCAGACCAGCATGTGCTCAGACAGGCATGTCTGTTACAGAAGCCATGAGCAGGTGCACTTTGAAAAAGGTGCGGTCAAAAGTGGCTGTGCAAAGTTGTTATATTCCACCGTACCAGGCACAATGCCCACCAGGGCACAAGGTCTCAGAAATGGGGTAGTAAAATCACCTTTTTAGCTTCATTTAATTGAGTATTTATCAGAACACTTTGGGCGGGTGGGTGGCACATCACATTATTAATATTCTGTGGACGGTGTTCTAATGGGATACGAGTCTGGAAAACATTAGCTAGAGTTGTACTTTTCATTCCTAGCTCCATAAAAGACTCACCTGGGAGCTTTAAGAAATATGTATGCCAATGCCAGTCCTCTGCCTACTTCTTTTTACTTGATCTGGGGGTGATACCCAGGTAGTGGTATTGTTTTTAAAGGCTCTCTTCCCTGGGTAAGTTTAATGTCAGTCAGGGCTAAGAATCTCTGGCAGAGGCCTGACTCTATGCCCCTAGTGCTCCCCTCTCCAGTGCACAGAACAGAGCTCTAATGGGTCAGAGAAAGACGTTTTCTCTGGGGTCAGATCTGGATCATTAATTGATCTTGAAGTTTTAGCTGACATGTTGATTTGCTGGTTTCACTGGCCCACTCCCTACCATACTCTTTGGTAGTTGCCATGTTCAATGGGAAGGAACAGGCTGTCGTTTTATCCAGAACCTTCCCTGAAAACCTGTATCTGCTGTATCACGACTTCAGGTAAGTGAGGAATTGCTCTTCCTCGTGAAAAACGGTGAGGACCTCTATTGTAGGCAAGCCTTCCAAAACTTTCTTTATGACTTATGGTAGCTTGTCTTCCACTTGAGCTAGTGGGTGAGAAAAATCCCTGAAATGTCCATCATTAGTGTAGCTCACCTGGGAAATGAAAGTCAGGGAAATAGCCTGGCATCTGGAGCCTTGGAAAGCCTTGTCTCATGTAAATTTCTAGCTCAAATTTTCACCTTGTCTCTGAGCTTTCTGAAGTCTTACTGGAATGGAAAATGTATGTTGCTTCTCCCTTAAGTAAGGAACCCACATTTGCTGATGAAAAAGTCCAGGGAGAAAAACTGGGTAATTTAATTCAGTCGTTTTATAATTTGTTAAACAAATGTGATTCTTGGGGCACCTGGGTGGCTCAGTGGGTTAAGCCTTTGCCTTCGGCTTGGGTCATGATCCCAGGGTCCTGGGATCGAGCCCCACATCGGCTCTCTGCTCAGCGGGGGGCCTGCTTCCCACCCCACCGCCTCTCTCTGTCAAATAAATAAATGAAATCTTTAAAAAAAAAAAAAAAAACAAATGTGACTCTTCAACCTTTTCATTTAAAGGTATAGGAGAAAGAGAAAAGACATTTTATATTTATCAGAGCATTGGCAATGTGCTAGGATGAATACAATTCTTTCTATGTTGTCATCACATTTCATCTGTACACTACCCCTCAGGGTATTTCCTATTGTCCTACTTTTCAGACTGCGGAAAGGGAGATTCAAAGGGCCCAGCTCCTTTTCGGTCACTGCCCACAGTTCAGCTGGAAATGGGAGGCAGAGCTGGGCCTTGAACCCGGGTCTTGTGATGATGATGGTGGCAAACCCAGGCCCAGACTGACATTTTCCACCTCCTTAGAGCCCAACACAAATAACAGGCCGAGATTCCAGTCTGAGCTTGATGACCTGTTTTGCACTCAGAAAGTTGCAGGTTTTTCATTATTTTGACTTGACTTGACTTGACTCTTGTGTTTTTTGTTTTTTGGGGTTTTTTTTGCGTGTCAACCCCAAAATGGCATCTTAATGTCAGAAGCCTTTTCTCCTCGATGTTCTAGTCTGTGCTTTGGAGCAGGGAAAGTGGTAATGCTGTGTGGGAAGGCAACGTGTTCTGCCCCAGGGGTTCATATTTCAGTACTTAAAAACACATAGGTGTGCCGAACGACTTGCATAATGGTAAGAACATGAACTTGGGATTAGACCCAGGTTCAACTCTTATTCTTGTGACTTATTCACTCTGTGACCTTAAGAGAGTCACATTCCCTCTTAGCCTTCAGTCTTTTATCTATAAATGAGGTAATAAGAAAAATCTATCTCCTAGACTTTTGAGAGGATGAGATTATAAGTCAGGTCTCCTGCGTTTAGTTTTCATGAGATGCGTAAATCTAAACATTTCAAAGAAGATCGAAATGTTTCACAACTTTCCGAGGCTCATCATTTGTGAAACTCAGGTGGATTCACACGTTTTGTGTCATTTATGGACTCATCAATTTCGTCATCCATTTATGGCTTTAGTCACTCCAGAAATATTTCTTGAGCACCTCTCATCTATCAGGCGTTGTGTTAGGCACCAAAGATAAAGCAGTTTTCATGTAGCTTAGCGTCCAGCTAAGACCAGTTTTCCTGCATGCTTTTTTATATCCATTAAGAGATACACAGGAACGATATTCACATACTAACTTATTAATATGAGTCTACAGAACTGACATGCGTGTGATAGCATTAGATCTACAGTTAATACGTTGCCCGCTGTTAGTTATAATTACTAGTAATTATGGTTAATTTCCAATCTAACTCTCTGAAAAAGCAGACAGCCCCTTCCCTTCATGTTGCTGCTTTAAGCCAGCAAGAGCAGCAGCTCACGTGAATCTGCAGGGACGAGCTGACACTCGCTGAATGAGCTCTTCTAGTAACCTCTCTGCCCTGCATGAGACCAGTGACAAGACACGTATGTGTTCCGGGCCTCGAATCCTTGCGTTTAACGGTCTTTAACTATTGAGCGTGTATGCCCTTCTATCATACAGCTTAAAGTGAGGAGGCTGGATGGATTCTCAGCAACGACTGGGTGTCGTCAGTTTAAGTATTTTTTTCCTTGCCTGGTTTACAGAGCAGTCCCCAATGGCTTCGATTTTACATATGCTCCCAATCGGTATTAATTTTCTGTTCTGAAGTAACAATAAGAGAGTAAAATGAGAAAGAGGAAACCTTGCTTTGCTTTATAGATAGATTTCATGGGAACAGCTAAAGGAGAAGGCAGAGGACATGGTGAGATAGCCCGTTATTTAAGGCCCAGGCCACATGGACTTGCTCTATGGCTCTCTTCTGGGTTTTCTCGGGGAGGGGGGCAGAGGTCAGCCTGAAGAGTTAGGCAGAACTTTTTAAGGGCAAGATAATTCACAAGATTAGATATTGATAAACTAACTTATGGGATTGATTTGCCTTTAGAATACCCACTATAGATGGCATCCTACCTCTAGTAGAGGAAGGCTTAATTGTTTCCACACTAAAAAGCTCTAATTTATTTCTCACTTGGGCTCCAAATTCAGCAGCACTCTCTTTGATCAGGCAAATAAGATTGGGAGCCTAGACCTATCTCTTCTGCCTCTTACGATACTGCAGATGAAAACTACCTGCTCTCGTACACCGGCTGTTCTTTAACATCTGATTTTTTTTCCCCTTAAATCTGGGGGGATAAAAGCATCACACTTTACGCAACACTTGGAAAACATCACGTTGGCTGCTGAGAAGCTCCAGTGTTCAAAGATCTGCCCCACCCCCCTGACCCCCTGCCCCCTCGCCCCTCTTCCAGTGCCTCATCTTGATCTTCACAGCTGAAGTCCATCCGGACTGTCCTCCTTTCTAGCTGGCAGTGAGCGAGCCAATGATATACCTTTTCCTGTTGCTGGGTGACTACGGATATTTTGAAAATATGCCCCATAAATGCAGCAGCTTAAAAGCTTGTCATTGGCCGGTTGGGGGTCCTGTGCAATGCTGACGCGTTAGGTTGGCGGAAGAATGACAGGTGGCAATAGCTATGCAAATATATTACTGGCCCTATGTTCCACTGGAGAGGAAAACTATTTCAAGGCTGAGTGACAACTATAACATAGCCTGTTAGAAGAAAAATAAATCTCCCCGAGTCTACATTTAGGCATCTGAAGAACAGTTACGGGAACACTGCAGAAATCAAAGGGGGAGGGGGGACAACTCAAGGTTGTCTTACCCTCAAGTATGCTGCTTTTCACGGTTGGATTAGCAGTTCTACCTGTCCTAGAAATATATGTGCATTTCTACATACTTTTTGTAGTTACGTGTTGATACATTTTAAACTCCAAACTTGTCTAAACAGGGAAATAATTTTAAACGATGTCGAGGAAGCCTTTTAAATTTTTCCTTTGTCTCCTGATCCTTAGTGTCCTCTCCTTCACCTTCCTCCCCTGACCTTCAAGTCCGAAAATCCAGCAGCCGCAGGATGTGGTCGGTGTCATGTCAGCACAGTACTGACTGCATTTTATCTGACTCTGTCCACTTAAAATATTTGCATCCTGGTGGGAGGATAAGCAAAGTCTTGTCTAAATGGCTTTGGGCTTCTCTTTGCAGCCAGAGAGAGCTGTTTGGGTACAAGTAACTGCTCTTGCTAACACCGGGTTAACTGTTCATACACAAATCTGCCAAAGAACCTCTGGGAAAGAATGTCCTTCTACTAATTGAATTCTAATGAGGCTAAGAAGTAGATTAGGAATTGAGTTTTTCCTGTGAGTTTCAAACATCAGATCCTCGGGATCTTTGGGATGTTTGGCTTATTTGATCTGCTCGATTCTCCGGGAAGTCCTATTTAGTTCATGAAGAAATGACTACCCGAGAAGAGGGCTGTGGGTTATTGGTTGATCCAGTTTTAAGGAGCTTTCCTGGTTCTGCATCGGTGCCCCCAGGACTCAAGAGCAATGGAAAGATGCTGCTGTGAGGTGATCAGATGAGACAATTGTTAACGAGGAGATCCTGGGCCAATTTAATTGGCATATGCCTGGAAGTTATATTTATCTGCATCATAAAATTTGGGTGAGTTTGAGAGCCAAATCAAGGCGACCCTCAGTGGAATTAGTGGTGAAAATAGAAATGCTTTCAGGGTATAATAAAACATTCTTCTCAATAATGCGACCTAGACAAAGTCTCTTAGGAAACCACTATGGCTGACAGGTCAATGGTGGGTGTCGCCAGTGTCTACAATTATGAATTATGAAGGGGGAGACTGTGAGCATCTCATCTGTGCTCCAGGAAATGTGTGCTTTCCATAAGACAGGCCACGGTAGGTTGGATGGGGATCAAAAGTCGCATCTTAAAGTTAGTGCCTGTACACCTCACCTGTGAAGGCTGCTATTTTACTATCTGCCTAGTATCCCTTCCCCCCCCTCCCTTCTTCCCACCTTTCTTCCTTCTCTCCCTCCCTTCCACCCTTCCTTCCTTTCTTTTTAAAAGATTTATTTGTTTATTTATTTATTTATGGGAGAGAGAGAGAGAGAAAGACAGAGAGAGAGAGAGAGAGAGAGAAGCAGACTGCACTGAGCCTGAAGCCTGACATGGGGCTCAATCCCACAACCCTGAGATCACGACCTGAGCTGGAATCAAGAGTTGGAAGCTTAACCAATGAGCCACCCCGGCGACACTCCCTCTCCTTTCAAAGAAACCATGTCACACTCCAACCATGTTTTTCCATCTTGGAGCTGACCTAGTCTTCTGTGACAATGTTCTGTCACTGTTGGTTGGCTCAGGGCTGGGCACTTGACCCAAACTGGACCAACTGGAAAATCTTCTTGAGATCCTTTGAATTGCAGCTTGGAAAGAGTTCTTTCTGGAGAGGGTGGCTGAAAGATGAAAAACTTGACACAGGCTATGTTTACCCCTTTGTAAGGAAAGCCAGGCTGCAGGGAGCATATCCAGGGCCTAAGAGCTGCCTTGATAGGGCTTTGCAATTTTGTTCAAGGGGCCTCTTGGGGGCTTGCTGCCTCCAGCTCTGGGAGTGGCTGGGTGGGTCTGCTCGCAGCAGTGGGCTTTGCCCAAGCACATTCTGGGGGGTGGGGGGGCATGCTGTCCTTTTGGTATACAGTGCTCTCCTGTTTGTGACACTTCTTGGGAGGGACTTCGAGCTTACATATGTCATACAGAGGAAGGAGACTTCGACTTCTGGGACCTTGCAACCCCTCCATCCTTCCTTCTCATAAGTGAATCACTATGCAGTGGAACAAAGAGCTCATGTGGAGACAGACACATGATCACAGCCCAGTGCAGACAGGGAAAACAGAATACTTGGACCTTTGGTTCTTATCAAAGGAACTTATCAAAATAATCAGCCTTGGCTCTCACACATAACTCCTCAGAGAACCAGAGGAAAGTTGTTTTCAAAGAGATCACTGATGGTTTGAAAGATATTTTAGGCAGAAGAATAAGTTTCTCCTTGGTTTTAAAGGGAGGGTGAGTTAAAAAAAAAAAAAGTTAAGTAAATAAAGGAAAATGGATAGTGTCATAAAAAAAATAAAGGGAGAATGAGACCTAAGATTTTTTCATATTAGAGCAATGTAGTCACTGAAAACCTCTCTCCCTCTTTTTCTTTTCTTAATTCTCATGCTTTCCTGCTGGTCGTGAGGGGAAGAGTACTGTGTTCTTCTTTAAAATCCAGCTTCAGGGCTTCATGGAGTTGTTTGACAAATTTAAGCCCAGTGGTGAGGATGGCCACCTGTTCTTGCAAAAACCATCACAAAGCTTGGTTTTTCACAGAACTCCCTTCTGTCTCTGGAAAGCCCAAGATGAATTGCAATACATGCTGGGAGAAATGAACCTGGAATACTGAGGAATGGGATCATTCAGCACAAGAGCTGTTTGGGATCTACCCTTCAAGGGGAAAAATCACTCTTAGATCCCACAACCGGTCCGAAGTTCTATTCCTGGGGCCGAAGTCTGGAAAGCACACCTTCATCAGCGGTAGGCCCGGACTGCCTTCCGACTGCATCACCTTACAAACAAATGAACAGACACGCTCTTCGCAGAGTCTGTTGAAATCTGAACTTGTCTATCTATCAAGAACTAAGCCTTAGATTTCAGAAGGGCTCGTCATCAGACCGTAAGGACAGGGCCAAACCAGGACCAGAAGAACCTAAAACAAAAAGTGTTCCATGTCTATTTCGAAAGGGAATAGGACAAATTCAGCATGCCCATCTAGATCTCGATTTCTTACTTTGCAGTACAGGTAAGGCGCTGAAAAGAGAACTGGCACAAGGTAAAATGTTCCTTAAATGTTTATGATTGACCATCATGCTGTGTGAACTGAACACATACTGGGTAGGAGAGTCCCAAAAAGGACCTCCGTGGCAAGAAAGGAGGCCTCCGAATGGGCGGCGTGCGGTCTCCCTCAGCAGCCTGACCCATGAGTGGAATAAAGCCACTGATGCCTCCTTTAAGGGCTTCTGTTAACATCCAGTGAAATAAGGGCGGTGAAAAAAGCACGTTGAATCAGAAGGAATGCTACAGCGGTAACAACACAACTCCTAGCAAGCAGCAACATTGAGAAGTATGTAACGACTAGCATCCTGTTATCCTACAGTAAGCCCAGAAAAATGTGTTTTAAAGTCCATCCACCTGTGGATGCTTAACAGCAGGATGGCATTTAAACCTTTTATCCCTGAGCAGGTTGAGAAAAGCCTGCCCTTTTGAAGTTCTCACCAGCACTTCTTACACTTTCCCCTTTCATGGGTGTGGGGGTTTGATGAGAGAACCTGAGGAAACAACTGGAAGCCTGTTCTGGGGCGGCTTCTCGGGCCAACAGGGAGGCAGGATGCACAGTCCCCCCCTGGGGGTATGGGATAAAACCTATTTTGAGCTTGGATCCCTTGGATCCCGAAAATCACAGATTTTTGATTTTTATTAAAATTCTTACTTGTTCACACCTTAATTCCTTTTAGTCTCAACCACATGTGTGAGGCCCTAGCTGGAAACGTCGGTCTGTCCTCCAAGACAGTCTTAGAATAGTCTCCGTGGCTGTTCTTGTTCATAAAGCTGAGTTTAACTTCTGTTTTGCGTATATTAGTGTTAATATCCAAAGATAGAAAAATCCTGCACAGATACTGTGTCCTTGACTAGGGATGTTCTGGTGCCTGGTTAAAGTGTTGTCTTTGCAGACCCCATGAATGGCTTCCAGGGAAAGAAAACGCACCCCAAAGAGAGTTCCTATTTCCACCAACATGCATCCCCAGCATTCCTAGAGAGGGGAAGAGTGCTGAATGGCTCCACCAGCTCTGGTAATGAAAGGAGTGCATTGGAAGGGACAGAGCACAGCCACACCGAAGGCTGGGTTCAAGGCCGGCTCTGTGCCTACCGCACGATATGCAACCATACAAATAATTAATGGGACACCTGGCCTCTGGATAACCACCACACCCCCTCCCCATCGACTCCCAGCACCTCCACTGGGCCTCCTTTGTACCCATTTGCTCATTGGAATATAGCCGGCAAGAGGGCTTTACCCAGGCTTTGTTGGTAAGGCTGAACCAGAGGGCTGATCTCCCTAGTCCTTCCACCTCGGGCTTTAGCAGATAAATAAGCTGCTGTGTCACTAACATATTCCAGGTCACGTGCACACACAAACATTATTATATCTTCCAATTACCTTTCAGTGACCGTCTTTCAGGTCTTAACCATTTTCCTAGAAACGTGGCTCAGCAAACCCTTACGTGGAGCAAGGATGGCACCCAGTGGCCAAAGCGGTCCACCTCAGATCTGGTTTTCTCACAGATTGCCCATCACCTTTCTCTTTGGAGACAACGAATTGCCATTTTTTTTCTAACGCCACAGTTGAAACACTAAATCATTCGACTATCCCTTAAGCTGAAGTGTGTACACACATACGCACATCCGTACACACACACACACACACAAACACACACACCCCACACATATTCACACTTACAAAATCGAGGCTATAGACAGAGCTTCATTTGGAATGATAATGTTCGAGAGTCCTTAACAATTTAACTTAGAGTCTTATGTTAAAGTTGTTTTATTTCAGATATGCAAATTACTGTCCGTGATGTCCCGAATACCGTGTATCAGTGTAAGAAACATACAAATGTAAACCCAGTCTCCCATTCTTCACTTCATATCTTCCTCCAAAGAGTCTCCAGTTCATGAGTTCTCATGCCTTAAACATAAGACTTTATCTCCTGACAAGTGCTTCAGCCTTAAACTGATGTTCGCAATCTCATACCCTTGTTATCTTTCTTACAAGGTACTTGGCAGGCCTGGAGAACACAGGATAATAAAGTGGGACTGTTCTCTTTCCTTTGAGCTTTCCAGATGTCGGGAGATTTCTATACAGCTAGATAGCCAATCAGACCATAAGGAAGACAAGCAAGATGCCAGAATAATGAATCATATACCCCCTTGCTCAAAATGATGCAATATCTTCATAATGTTTGCTGTTTCCAATATCCTTAGGTTTCTAAGCAGTATGAAACAACAGGGCTGGGAGTCACATGGACCATACAACCCCAATACAAGATGAAGTTTGTAATAAAATAGTATTATATATCGACTGACTAAAGAGCATTATGAAAAGCCTCTTCTTAAATGTCTATGTTAAGTTCAACCCCAAATTGTTTTTTTCCCCAGACATCATCACCATTCACACTTATCTGGCCCACAAACTGTCAAAATGCCACAGAGTTTCCAAGAATAACAGGGAAATCAAAAGAAATGACTTCAGGATAAAATTCCATGATATTGCTTACATTTTCCTATTCAGCACTTGAAGGGAAGCATTGTCTTCAAAGTCAGAACAAAATACTGGAGAGGGAAAATCAAAGCCAAGCATGTGGCTTTTCCTTGCTGGTTCTTTGGTTCTTGATCAGCTTGTATGTATAGGTTAATGACCCTGCCCTCACTAAGAGGTGTGAGGTTCAAGTAAGATAATGAGAAGGAAAATGTTTTTATACACTGCTAAGTCATATTATACATTATTTGAGGCATTATTATTCTTTAAACATTTATAGGTAGCCCTAGTATATACTTTCTAAACTGATGAGGTTAAGATTCTTGTCCTACCTAAAAAAATCACTGATCTTTCTCACAAGTATTACTGTATACTGTTACCCTTCAAATATAAAAGAGCCATGGTGGGATTTGGAAATCATTTATAATATGTAATTACATCAAGCTGAGCCAAGTCTTCCAGCAAATACCCAAATTTTTAAATAAAGCTTAAATTTAAAGATGTTTTGTCAACTTTATGTTGCTATGTGTTTTATTTTCCCCTTCCCTCCTGGAGATACATTTTATAGGCTCATAACATTATAGCATTTTATAGCTGAAAATGGCTTTGTTGCACAGACGAGGAAACCTGAGGTCTAGCAATTGTAAATGAACCCAGAGATCTGGCGCCTGCTTTGTCATGTTCATTTTCTCTCCTATGTCCGTAGCCTTACAAAGACTGCTTCAAAAGGGACCGTTTGGCAAGCGAGGTATTCTCTCCTAACTTAGTATTTCATGTCCGGCCTTGAGATCAATAGAATCATGATTTATGCACTTTTAAAAATGATTTTGGGTGGGTCCCTTGCCAACTGTGAGAAACGACACAGAACTACTCAAAGCAGCACATAATTTCAAAAATAGGTAGAAGGGACAGAACTCAGGATCATACAAATAAAAAGAATTTAGAAAGGCATCCTGAGATTAAAGAAAAGAATAGTTTCAACAGATTTAGTCTTCCGGATGGTGGTAGCAGGCTACATGAGTGAAGAATTTTATTTAATACACGCATGACTCATTTTGCTTTAAAAAAGCACTTTGCTTTCCTGTGCTTGGCAGATACTTTGGTTTTTAAAGGTTGCAGGTTTATGGCAGCCCTGTGTTGAGTGAGTGTATCAGTGGCATTCCTCCAAAAGCATTTGCTCACTTCATGTCTTTGTGTCACAGTCTCATAACTGTCAAAGTACTATAAACTTTGACATTATTATTATATTTTATATATATTCTTATATATCTGTGATCAGTGATTATGACTTGCTCAAGGCTCAAATGGTGGTTAGCCTTTTTTTTGGCAACAAAATATTTATTAATTAAGATATATACTTTGTGTCTATATTGTGCAGATATTGTCATTACTGAACACTCCAAAGAGAGTATCCTAACTGAAAAAATTGAATCTCTTTATTTTCATATAGTTCAGTCTTTTTAGGAAACTAGCAACCTAGAACTTAAAACAAGGTGCTGAGATACAATTTGCAGACACTCTTATTGTCATAGATGTTTGTTTCCAAATTCTACTCACATGTTGTAACCACCTCTGCCAATAAAACCGCAAATTGTTCAATGAATTTCGTAGAAATTTTCCAGCTCCCAGGGGCAAGACATGACTTACGGAAATACAAGGGTTATGAAAGTGAGTAAGACCAGGATTTGCTCTGAAAATGTTCCTGGTTTAATCAGGTGAATGGACAGGTGCACAAAGATTTATATCACAAGGTAGAAACTGATAAGTATAATGAAAAAATGGCAAACAAGCAGATTACTTTTGCCTGAATTACAGTGAGAATGACTACACGGAGAGCACGACTGAGCAGGAGCTGATGGACCGTCAGGACTCTAACTACGCTGAGATGGAAACAGGAATGGGAACAGAGATCAGAGAATGGACAGAAAATATCAAATAGAGCTCATGTGAAGAGTGGGTCAATGGGAACATGGGAGATAGGATGGAGAAGTGAACTGGAGCTGAGAGTTCAAAGCACTTTTTAGAAGTATTATTATAATGAATGTAGTTATTTATTTTAGATGTTTTGAGTATAGCTGACACACAAGGTCACATCGGTTTAAAGTGTTCAACACAGTGACTCAACTTCTCTACGCGTTACGCTATGCTCCCGTCTGTCACCATATGCTACTACAGTATCATTGACTACATTCCCTCTGCTGTACCTTTTATTCCTGTGACTCGTTCATTCTGTAACTGGAAGCATGTATCTCCCACTGGTCTTCCACCCATTTTAATGTCCAAATGAAGGATTTGAAATGATGGAATCTAGAGGCTTATAGAAGATGTTGAGCTTTATAAGATGGAAACCAGCACCAGCAGAATACTGTTAATCTGGCCACTATGCACGGGATGAATTTGGGAGCAGATCTTATGGTGGTCTAAGAGCTGACTTAAAGAATAAAAAAAGAGTGAGAGATAAAGGGAGGCAGGGAGACCAGCTAGGAGAGCTTCATACCAAATGTCTGCACGAGAAAGAAGAATGAGGATCTGAGCTAGTGATGACTGGGAGTGTGCAGATGAGGGTTAAGTGTGGGATGGGTGGGGGAGCGTGGGAGACATGTTTAGTCCAAATGGAGGGAAGAGCCCATGGGAGTGAGTAAGTGTGAGGACTCAAAGGTGAATGGACAGTTATATTCAACGTGGGCCTCTGGAGAGGATAGGGAGGGAAGGGGTTTGTGGCTCCTATGTACTGAAGGAGATGCAGAGAGAAAACCAACCATCATGATTGCTAAGTCAAATCACCATCACTGAGGGGAGGGCGTATCAGTTCTTTATTTCCCAGTACCATGCCTGTTGTCATAGATTGCATTAACTAGAGGCAAACCAGAAAGAAGGAGAGTGATACAGTCCCAGATGCCTAATGTTCTGGAAAGTTCTGACCACCTTGGCCTCTATAGCTCCCTTCATCATTCAGAAGTCAGCACTCTAACTGGGCCATACAACTGTCCTCCACTCCTGTCTTCCTTGGACCTTTAGGACCTATCACTGTTCTGAAACCAAAAGTGAACTGCCCTTTATTTTGTTCCCATAGGGTAGACTCCCTGGGCCTTCATGTGTGCCACTCCAGGTGTACAGTGGACCAGCTGTATTAGTGTGTGGAAGCAAGAAGATGGGAGAACCCTTCCAGGCACATGCTTCCTTCCAGGGAAAGTCAACATTCCTCATGACCTTTCAGAGATGGTGTCCCTGTTTTGTTTCCAAACGGAAAGAGGAATCAAATGATGACTGTTGAAGTTGATTAGAGAGGAGGTCGGGGTCACCATGGGATGGAGCTTGGCCAGGTGAGTTTTTTTTTTTAAAGATTTTATTTATTTATTTGACAGAGATCACAAGTAGGCAGAGAGGCAGGCAGCGAGAGAGGGAGAAGCAGGCTTCCTGCTGAGCAGAAAGCCTGATGCGGGGCTCAATCTCAGGACCCTGAGATCATGACCTGAGCCGAAGGCAGAGGCTTTAATCCACTGAGCCACCCAGGTGCCTGGCCAGGTGAGTTTTTAAAGAGCCCTCAACTCATAGCCGCATAGTGCAGCAGTAGGCAAGCCTGGGCTGACAGCCCAGGCTCCTCTCACACCGTTGCCTCCTCTGTGTTGTTGACACTCAACAGTGACAGAGTGTAATTTTTTTTTTTCTTAAAAGATTTTCCTTATTTATTTGACAGAGAGAGGTCACAAGTAGGCAGAGAGGCAGGGGGTGGAGGGGAAGCAGGCTCCCGCTGAGCAAAGAGCCTGATTCGGGGCTCAATCCCAGGACCCTGAGATCATGACCTGAGCCAAAAGCAGAGGCTTAACCCACTGAGCCACCCAGGCACCCACAGTGTAACTATCTTTTATCTGACCTAGCATTCCTCGAAGAGACAGTTCATAAAGAGAAGCCCATATGAACATGCGGACATTTGGACACAAAGCACCCCAAGGATTTATGGACATGTCATAAGCAATGCAGGCTGCCCAGCTCAGCCTCCTGCCCCAGGAGCAGGACAGGCCCTTTTGGATGCAGATTCCCAGAGGTTCTCCCTGCAGCCAGTTTCCTGCGGAAGGTTCAAGAACTCCCTGATGATAAAAAGAAAAAAATCTCGGAAATTAAACTTGGTATAGATACTATTTAAGGTAACAACAACGCCCTCAAGTCAAGAGGTGGGGACAAGAGAGGAGACTGGCTAGGTTAGGTGTAAGATGATTCCTCGACTGCTGTGAGGGTAGCTTTATTTATTTATTTATTTATTTTTAAGTTTTTAAAATTTATTTTCAGTGTAACAGTATTCATTGTTTTTGCACCACACCCAGTGCTCCATGCAGTCCGTGCCCTGTCCAATACCCACCACCTGGTTCCCCCAACCTTCCACCCCGTCCCTTCAAACCCCTCAGATTGTTTTTCAGAGTCCACAGTCTCTCATGGTTCACCTCCCCTTCCAATTTCCCTCAACTCCCTTCTCTGCTCCATCTCCCCTTGTCCTCCATGCTATTTGTTACGCTCCACAAATAGGATGAATACCCAACTTTTGTAGCAACATGGACGGGATTGGAAGAGATTATGCTGAGTGAAATAAGTCAAGCAGAGAGAGTCAATTATCATATGGTTTCACTTATTTGTGGAGCGAGGACAGCTTTTAAACAACGTTACAAGTAAGCAGAGGTGAACCGGAAAGTGGTTGGTTGTTGGGATTTCCAAAGGCGGCATTTCAGGAAGACTGGGAGGGCGGAGGCTGGAGTAACAAGATGAAGGTCTTCTTCCCTAGCAGGCATCCTGAGGTCGTGGATGGTGTCTCTGTGGAAGCACCCAGCCTACCAAGAAGGAGCCCTTAGATGCTTCCTACTGACTGCGGTGGGGGAACATGAGCTCCCCAAGCCTCTACCACATGGAGCTCTGCTTGGGCTCCTGAGGCATCCTGACCCCTCCTGACCCCTCCCCTCCTTGGCAGCTGCCTCTTTACTTGGGTTAGGGTAAGTGCCACGATGTTATCCTCTGTCTACATGAGGTTTTCCTCTGCAAGAGGCCAGTGCAAGGACTGGACTATTTCCACAGCTCTGGAAATAGAGCTGGTGGGGAAGTAGGCAGCACATGTTCTGCCTCTGTGCAATTAGACAAAGGTGCATCCATTGGGAGTTGAGTCGAGAAGAGGCAACCCATTCCTTGACTAGCCGAGTGAGGGTGAGCCCCAACACCTTCCTCCTTGTGCAGGGACCCTTGTGTAGGACCTATGACAGACACATCTACCCGCACAACTGTCAGGACTTATGATAACCTTTGACTATTTCACGGATCAAAGGTGTCTCTTCAAACTTAATTACTTAAAAAAAAAAAAAGCCTAGTACACCCCATCCCATTGTCCAGTCTGTCCCCTACCTACTGTCTTACAGAGAAGGTTGTAAGAGGCTATTTCTGATGTGGCCATTCTTCTTTTGGTACATAAAGGCCACAGGGGGTACCTCTTCTTGGGCACTTTATTTTATTTACTTTACCAGGATGTTAATTTGTGGTCAAGGCATTAACATTGATAACTTGAAATACGCAAGAGGTAGTCCAAGCCCAAACACCCAACATGAGTTATCGGTGTTTAATTACTGAGGCTGTTAAATGGTGCCGTAAACGAGTTCATCTCTGATTGCAGCCATAACTCATGCAGTTTGGAATTGAAAGAAGGGATGATAAAAGGTGGCAATATAACACGGGAACATCCATGAGTTGATTTTAATTGGTAAACTGGCGTATATAGTGGTAACTGTTTGGTCTGTCCACCGCATTGGAATCTTAGGAAAGTGCATAAAATTACAGGAGCATATAATTGCTGTGCTAAACTCATTTTCTTATGTTATCACAGCTGGCATCTTTAGGTTATTAAAAGCCTTTAAACCAGTCATCTTCAAAGAGATCTAATTGTCAATATGGTCTTTATACATTATTCCCGTTAGCACAGAGCACAAGAGATATAAACAGGCACTAAAATCTGCACAAATTTTCTGGTCACACCTTTCTTATTTCAAGTTCAAGGAAGATCAGTAAATGTTAATGAGGATAAAAACCATTCTTTCATTTCCTCATTCGATGCACAGGGCAACCAGCCCATAAAGGACAAATTATTAACATTATAACCTCAACCAGACTTTGAAAAATTTAATTCATTAGTTCCAGGAATTTCTGTGATCTTTTTGTGTTTAGATGACTCTCCAAAAAAGACTGTTTCCCAATGTGTAAATAATATATCAGAACCACAAAAATCATCTTAGGTTCTGACATTCCTAGATGAGCAACTACATGTTGTTTCATCTACTTATTCTGGCTAGATAATCCAGGAAAAGTTCTAGAGTGTTTTTCACACTTTGACCACCCTTCATCTACCTACCACCACTCACCCATGAAGAGACTTTTCCCAACAGGAGAAACGTAGCTAATAGAACAAAACAAAACAGAAATGAAAACATCTTTTCCCTCTACCCTGGCACTCTACAATAGGAAAAGAAATCCACAAACACAGACAGGTATGGAATAGGAAGACAAGATATGAAAAAAGGTAAGGTGATATTAGCCTTGCATTAATGATTATTAAAGATTGGCTATAGGTTTATCATCTGTGAAATCTATGTTCCTTGAAACTATCTCACTGAGGAGTACAAATGGTAGTGAACTGAAAGTAATTAATGGTATGTATTATACTCTTCAATATTATGGGATTTCCATCTCTCCTACTTATTTCTGAGAGTTCTCAGGGTATGTATACCTTACTTATCCTTAAAATGTGACCACTTAGCTTGCCTTGACTCCTTCAGCTTCTGCTGGTCATTTTGATAGAAGGTACTTTCCCTCTGGTCTATATGAGGCTTCCTTTCTCTTAGGCTGCCATTTTCTGTTGCGTTCTATCCGCACTCTGGAACCCTCATGCTCTCGGGGTCACTCATTGCCCTGAAACTGTACTGAGGTCCATACCTTTCCATTCACATTTTTAGCTGAGAAGATGTATCTATAGGAGGCTGGGGTAAGGGACAAATCCAAGAGACAAACCGCACGCTGATCTTGAAATCATTTAGACACTGAGGCCTGTGGCCTCGATTTCCACTAACAAGTGTTCTTAACCAGGAGGCCTCCCAGTCTCTCGTGTAAACAAACCCTTTTCAGTGGTGTTCTCAACATATCTGAATCCCAGCTGTGGCACGGTTTGGGCTGCTACCGGAGTCTGGCTTATGTAAGTGTGTATTTGACCTCCAGGTCCTTGTCAGCACCAGAGGATGGTATTTCCTTCCAAACCCTGACTTCATCTCTGAATCACTGATCAATACCTTGGCCCAGCTGCACATAACCGAATACATTGACTCAGCCATCCTGAAATGATGAAGTTTTATGGATAACTCTGATTCCAGATTTCAAATCTCTCTCTGTTTTCTTTACTATCTCTGTTAAAAAATTATTCTAAGTAGCAGAGGTTACAATATATTCGAATGCAAGCTTGGTTTATCTGTACATTTGGGTCAAAACAAAACATTTATTTACTGCTATTTAGCTACAATGTTAGGAAACTGCCACTACACACACTCCAGTGTGAAATTTCAGTAAATACTTTCAGTGTCTATGTGCAGGATTATTTTAAGCTGACTACATTTTAATGTTATTGCTGCAGTTATAAGACATCAGCCACCAATTATGGTAATGCTTTGTTTACTTTGTATATCAGGAAAAAGAAAGCCATTAGGTTGAAATTATCTACTATATCTCAATTACATTGTAATAAGATACTTACCAATATCTTTCAGGATAAAATCTGGAATACATCAGTTAAGTTAACATTCTTGATAATTTTAAGATGAAATAACCCTTTGATCTCAAATTTAAATACTTGCTATTTTTAGTATGTTTGCCAGCTAACAATAGAAAAGCATGACAAACTCCAAGACAGCAGTGTTTTCCTTACTCTATGGAATTAAGAATTAAAGCCAAACAAAGGGCGGTATGTTTAGAGGGTACACAGCTATCGATTTTGACCTGCTGTGCCTCTGTACGTGTCCCATCAAATAGCTCCCACAGTTGTATCTGTCCCACTGTAAGACTTACTGTCTTTCTCCCTGCTGGTCCTTTCCTTATTTTAGCAATGATGATAATAAAATAACAGTAAACATATAAAACAGTAAGAACAGTAAAATATTGGTGGCAAGTTATTTCCCTAAATCGGATTTCTAGGTAACTAAACTTTATTAAAGTACAAAAGCTGTACCTACTTTTCATGGACATATTTATAAAATAGATAGAAGATACAAAAAATAATCATAGGTAACCATGGTTTTAACATATTCTTAATGAATAATTGTTTTGAATTACAGAACACTGATGCTTTATGGATTCTTTCCTTCCTTCCTTCCTTCCTTCCTTCCTCATCCAACACATATTTACTAAGTATCACCATGTTCCCAGAACCATAGGGATAGAGCAGTGAACACAACATACAGGAAGGGATACCTGGACGACATTCACATTCTAGCTGATACGCAGGATGTTTATCTCCCTAACAACAGACCCTGACTGCCACAGTTTGGGGTGTTCTATCTCCTCCTTCTGCTGTCAGCTGTCACCTCTTGCTGGCAACATGTCCGCCCTGGTCTGGGTCACTCTTCCTGCAGCTCTTTTCCTAAGCCTCCCATTGAGCCAAGGACACCATATATCCCTGGCTGGAGCCCGTGCAGCTGGCTTGCACCCATGGTCAGTGTGCTGCTCCCTGCCCTTCTGAGCAGTCCCCTCATCCCCACTCTGAGTTTGGAGTCTTCCCTTATCCCCTTTCTTTATTCGTGTGCCCCAACTCTAAAGATCTGATGCAGGGATCAGGCCCAAAGGTCTCTGGACCATTGTTCCTGGGAAGATGAATGCATCTGTATGTAAATGAAACTCTTAGAAGAGTAGCCACCGAGGGTTATTACATACAAATACCAATACAAAACACTATCTTTCTTACTGTTGTGTTTGCTAAGCTGATCATTCTGAACCTCCTTAAACACTTAAAAAGGCAGAGACCAAAGCCTTCAAAAGGGAGGAAACTCAGGTCTCCCACACTCTCACATTTTGACCACGACTGGATAGAAATGCAGGGCAAGGAACAAGAATTCTGGTGCTGCCTTTACGAGAATGGTGGTGACCGAGATGAAAAAGAATATCTAGAGTGGCTGGCTGACTCAGCTGGAATATGTGACTTGATCTCATGGTTGTGAGTTCGAGCCCCCTGTTGGTGGTAGAGATTACTTACAAATACAATCTTAAAAAAACAAAGGTAAAGAATATGTAAGACTCATTCACAGACTTACAGTATGTTGGAGTTGAAAGAAGCTTCCACTGAACAGCAATGAACACAGTGGTTAGGAATTGCAGTTTCAGGGACAGATTGCCTGGCTCTACCCCTTACAATCATTTGGCCTTGGCCTGTCTACTTACTATCTCCACGCCTCAACTGACTCATCTGTATGACTATGTACTTCACAGGGTTAGGAAACTCCAAGGAATTATATAGGTAAAATGCTCTGTATTGTGGTCCATAGTAGGCAGCTGGCAAATGTTAGCTAGTATTATCCTAATCTCTTCACTTATTCTTACAGATGAAACTATACAGATTTTAAGTGAACAGAAAGTTGGAGGAAAAACGAATGTTAAAGCCAGGTATCCCGATTCTCATAATATTACACAGATTTTTTTCTAATATCACACTTACTTAACAAGTGGAAAGAAATAAATACTGAGTCATTTAAATGATCATGAAGGGGCTACTCAGTTATATATGTAAGTCCCTTTTCCCCTCTAAGACTGAAATATTCAAAACACACCTTTGCCCAGTTCTTTTCCCTAATACCTAGTGGGCAGGAACGATTCTACAGAGGCAAGTGACAACTGGTCAGAATGCTGTGTGGAACTTAACGTGACATACTAGCACGGCACACTTTGCTTTCTTACCTTAAACTTGTCAACTTCGGCTTTTGAACATGTTGCATGGTATGACAGCACCTAATTAAGAAGAAAAGGGAAAGCAAACTGTTTAATACCTAGACATGACTATTCTCTGAAATTCTCCTGGCTTATAAATAAACACAGTTCATTATATCACCTTGACAATAGTGGATTTTTTAATTGAAGTGCAATTGACATACCATATCCTATTAGTTTCAGGTATACACCATTGTGATCTGATAGTCTCACACATTACAAAATGATGCCCATGATAAATCTAGTTACCATCTGTCACCATGAAGTTAGTATAATGTTATTGACTGTATTTCTTATGCTGCACATTATATCCCAGGATTTAGTTTTCTAACTGGAAGTTTGGATCTCTTCATCCTCTTTACCTATTTCATCTGCACCTCCCCCTGCTCAACTCTTCCCCTTTAGGGTGGCCAGAAGTTTGTTTCTTGTTTCTATGAGTCTGTTTCTGTTTTGTTTCTTTTCTTTTCTTTTTTTTTTTTTTAACATTTTATTTATTTATTTGAGAAAGAGAAAGAGTTGGGGACAGGGCAGAGGGAGAAGCAGACTCCCCACTGAGCAGGGAGCCAGATACAGGGCTCGATCCGGGGTACTCCAGGGTCATGACCTGCACAGAAGGCAGACACTTCACAGGCTGAGCCCCCAGGCGCCCCTGTTTCATTTGTTCTTTTGTTTTGTTTTTAGGTTCCACGTATCAGATGTTTGATTCGCAAAGATCTTCTTCCATTCAGTAGGCGGCTTTTTGTTTTGTCCACGGTTTCCTTTACTGTGCAGAAGCTTTCTAGCTTGACGAAGTCCCATTTGTTTATTTTAGCTTTTTTTGCCCTTACCTGAGGAGGCTGGTCCAAAAAAATATTGCTAAGGCTGGTGTCAAAAAGTTTCTCTGCCTATGTTTTCTTCTAGGAGTTTTATGTCTTCAGGTCTTACATTCAAATCTTTAATCCAATTTGAATTTATTTTTGTAAATGGTGTAAAACAATGGTCCAGTTTCACTCCTTTGTGTGTAGCTGTACAGTTTTCCCAACACCATTTACTGAAGAGACTGTCTTCAACAGTGGATTTTAATGTACACAAAATTTCCAATAACCGTGACACAGATTGTTACTTGTGCAATTGCAAAGGAATCTACTATAATGCTGAATTGAACTGTAGTCCCCATTAAAGGCGAAGTATTTTAAGTCAGGATGTTTTTATAGGTAGTTATTTTGTCAAAGGGACATGATGTGACTCAAGACCACAGTTCCAAAAGGACATGAATACTTGCTCTGTGGAATACTCTGGAACATTAATAAATAAAAATGTTGTGGGTGGTGTGTGGACGTGCGCTCGTGTGTGGGGTGTGTGTGTGTGTGTGTGTGTGTGTGTGTGAACTGTGGCAGACACTACAGACGGCTGACTCAACTTCCATTTCCGGTCTAGTCTCACTAGCTTGCTTTTATCACACAGGAAAGATTATATTGATATGCCCAAGCATCTGTGATGTTTTTTGTAAGAGGATTATATTTCTCTGTCCTCCTGACAGCCTTAATATATAACTAAATTTAGCCAACGCCTTGTGGGGAAAAGTGACAGATACTGTTTTTGAGCAGTCTGTAAGAGCCATCACATGGTTCTGCCATCTCCTGGGCCCTTCCACGGTGGGAAGCGTGTGGCCCCCCAGAAGGGCTGCTCCTTTAACCAGGGTCCCAAAATGAAGAGCATAGCCACAGCCAAACCACAGCTGATGATGCCTTAGGTCAGCAGGACCTCAAGCTCTGTGGTAATAAGCTCATTGTAACTTATGATTCAGAGGCTTGAATTCACGGCTCCCTGCAGCTAGGGCAGTCATGAGGAGTCAGAATGTGAAATACAAGTGGGAATGGTGGGGCTGGCTGCCTCTTTCCTTTTTCTTCTCTGAAAAACAGCTGCAAGTTTTGGGGTACAGCAAAATCTGGCATCTGGCAAGTGACCACTATGAGTGTGAGTGATGCTTTGTAATGGACAGTAGAGCAGAATGGGAGAGAGAAATGAGTCTGGCCCTGGACTGCCCTGCCTCAGACTTTTTGTTATGTAAGACAAATATACACACATTTGCTTAAGTCAGTGTTAGTATGTTACAAGGCATACACACACACACACACACACACACACATGCACTTTATACACGCTGTATGTTTCATGCTACCAATCCCATTCCTTTTTTTTTAAAAGATTTTATTTGTTTATCGAGAGAGAAAGAGGGATCATGTGCAGGGGGGAGGGGTAGAGGGAGAAGCAGACTCCCCACTGAGCTGGGAGGCCAATGTGGGGCTTGATCCCAGGTATCTCCTGCTTAACACCAGTAATCTATTCTTGAAAATCAGGTTCCACCTGAAAACACCCACAGGGAGCCTGTTTTCCATTATTTTTCATTGAAAAAAATTATAATACATGATAAAAGCTACCGGGGCTTCCTAAAACTTAATGAAAACACAGTAAAATGAATCTGTATGTATGAAACAAAAAATGTTAGGTTATAAATTGCATCAATTATTTATCTTCTGATAATAACCAAAACGTCTTAATCAAACATTGCTCTCTTTTCAGTAGAATTTTCTCTCCCATTGTCAGCACTTTGATCACTCGCCTATTTTCCCATAGTTTTCTCAACAACTTCTCATCTTTGGGAGGCGACACACTGTCAGATACTATGAAGCAAAAACAAGAGCTAAATATTAGCAGCCTGTGGTGACAAATCGGGAGGAGTCATCTTTCTTAGCAGCAGGGACAACCGAGATGCACAGCCTCATTGTTAAATTCTGTGTGATTCCCAACATGTCTGTCTACACATGATTTGGATGTTAGACCAAGTCTATCTGCAATGTAAATCAAAATTTTTCCTACACCTCATTTTATTTAAAAAAATTACAGAGTTTTCAGGAAGTATATTTTTTCCCAATATAAACAAAGGCACAAAAATGTATTGAGGGGGCACCTGGGTGGCTCAGTCCTTAAGCATCTGCCTTCGGCTCAGGTCATGATCCCAGGGTCCTGGGATTGAGGCCCACATGGGCTCCCTGCTTGGTGGGGAGCCTGCTTCACCCTCTCCAGCTCCTCCTGATTGTGCTCTTCCTCTCCTTCTGTCAAATAAATAAAGTCTTTTAAAAAATGTTGTATTGAGAAAGAAATATGTTCTATGAGGTTTGGTTATTAAAAGCCAAGATATTTTCTAATGGGGAAACTTCTGTGATGTGGTCCTGTACCTCAATCAGTTATTAGGAAGGTTATATGGGATAATCCGTGTCAAATGGTTGGCACACAAATAATCAATTTACAGCTCTTGTATTAATATTTAATTACATTTTTGTCATATAAGTATTTGGTAGAGTATTGTGTCATCCTAAGTATTATTTTCATTGGATCATAAGTACTTATAGATATTTTCAATGCAAAAATAACTGAATGGATTTTTTTCTTTTAGTTCAGTTTTATTCTCGTAGCTTTTTTTTTTTTTTAAGATTTTATTTATTTACTTGACAGACAGAGATCACAAGTAGGCAGAGAGGCAGAGAGAGAGGAGGAAGCAGGCTCCCTGCTGAGCAGAGAGCCCGATGTGGGGCTCTATCCCAGGACCCTGGGATCATGACCTGAGCCGAAAGCAGAGGCTTTAACCCACTAAGCCACCCAGGCGCCCCTATTCTGATAACTTTAATTTGGATGTCATTTTATTAACATTTCTTACAACTTATAAGTCTCTCTTTGCAGATTAATTTTCAAAATTTATCTTTACTTTAACAAAGAAAATTCCACAAAAATTCAAGCTGAAATTCAAAATCTCTACCACCAGATGGTGCTTAGCCAGGCTTGTAGTATTCAGGGCACACCACCCACTCACCTTGTTTAAATCAAATTTGCCCACAACCTTTATTATTAAAAAAAAAAAAAAAGGAGCCATCAACTCCACTTAATTGAAACTGTTTGAATCAGTGAAGCAGACAATTATTGCAGAGAAAGACTTTTGTCCACTTCACACCACTTTACCACAGTTGGCGTAATTAGTGAGCTTGTTCATCACCTGCTTCCCCCCCTATACTGGAAGCACTCAGAAGGATCAGGTCTGGTTTGGGTCCCCCATGGATAGCCTGTCCCTAGGAGTGTGCCTGATACTTAGTTGGTACTCAATAGATATTTGGTGAATCAAGGGGTAAAAAATAAAATGATCTTAAAAGAAGCTCTCCATTTCCCACAATGCTTCACTGCTTATATTACGAGTGGCCTTAATGCCTATCTTTCCATTAGTGAAATCATAATACGCCTTAGAGCATAAACTGAGCCATGTAGGTCGGGTTGCCAGATTTAGCAAATAAAAATACAGGATTACCCAGTTAAATTTGAATTTCAGATCAACAATCAATATTTGCAAAATGGGGACATACTGTTACTAAAAATACTGTTATTGATCCGAAATTCAAATTTAACTAGGCGTCTTGTGTTTTTACCTAGAAACCCTACTTCTACTCTTTCCAAATTAAAAAGTCTAGAAACAGGGCGCCTGGGTGGCTCAGTGGGTTAAGCCGCTGCCTTCGGCTCAGGTCATGATCTCAGGGTCCTCGGATCGAGTCCCTCATCAGGCTCTCTGCTCGGCAGGGAGCCTGCTTCCTCCTCTCTCTCTCTCTGCCTACTTGTGATCTCTGTCTGTCCAATAAATAAATAAAATCTTTAAAAAAAAAAAAAGGCTAGAAACAAATATGGAAAACTCAAAGCCACATCCCAGAATATTCATGTTCTTCCCCCAACCTCACCCCACAATATCTCCCAGTGACTTTTTTCCCCCAGTATTTTATTTGGCAAACCTATCAAATGCCTTGAGTCTGGAATATTTTTAGCAATGTCAAATAACCCCATTAATCTAAGATCTTGTGACAAATCTATGGATGGATGCCATTGAAGAAAATAAAACAAAAGTAATTCCTGATTACTTTTAGCATAGCAAATATTCAAAATATTCAAAAGAGAATCATACATATATATATGTGTATATATATATATGTATATATATATATGCACACATATATGACACCATATGGCACAACTAAGGACTAAAGACTAAAAGATCAGGCAAATTTCTATTGTTGAGAATTAAACTTAAAGAATAAAATATATATTTTTAGGTAGATAGATAAATAGACATGGCCTGGAGGTTTTTCTTTTTTTTAAAAAAAATGATTATTCAAGTATAATTGACATGTTATATTAGTTTCAGGTGTGCAACATATTGATTCAACAATTCTACACATTACTCAATGCTCACGACAATAAGTATAGTTACCATACAATGTTATTATAATATTATTGACTATATTCCTTATACTATACTTTTCATTTCTGTGACTTTTAATTTTATAACTGGAAGTTTGTACCTCTTAAGCCCTTCACCTATTTTGTCCATCCTCTTACTCCCTTCCTACTGGTAACCACCGGTTTGTTCTCAATACTTAAGAGAGTGTTTGGTTTTTTGCTCATTTGTTTTGTTTTGCCTTTTTTAATATTCCACATGTAATTGAAATCACATGGAATTTGTCTTTCTCTGTCTGACTTCTTCACTTAGCACAGTAGTGTTGAGGTCCATCCATGTTGTTGCAAATGAAGAATTATATATATATTTTTAAGATTATTTATTTATTTGAGAGAGAGAGAGTGTGTGTGAGAGCACATGCAGGGGCCTGGGGACAAAGGGGTGGGAAAGAGAATCTAAACAGACTTGCACTAAGCTCCTAGCTGGAGGTGGGGCTGGATCACACGACCCTGAGATCACAACCTGAGCGAAAATCAAGAGTTGACCACTTAACCGACTGGGCCACAAAGACACCCCAAGAATTATGTTTTTTTTTTTTTAAACTACTATTGTCAGACCCTCTTGGATAAGTGAGCACTTCTTCCATGAGTCCAGACTCAATTAATTTTATAAGAATTCCATCAGCTGTGTATTTCATGTCAAGATCTAGGTATTGGTTTTTGAGTGGTAATATCTTTGGTCTAGTAAAAATGCTTTACTATGAATGCATTGTAGTAGTTTTAAGAAAGAAGCCTTCGCAAATCTTAATTATATAAATATTTTCTCTGTGATGAACATTGTTAGGTTATGAGTTTAGCCATAACATACTCACTTGTCAATTTTTTTGACAGCTAAATAAATTTGTATAAAGCTTATGTACAAAACTGATCCACAGAACACTTGACAAATATTAAACTTTCACAAGAAAATTTCTATCCCAGATGGTTTTATCTTGTGTGTTTGTATTAAATTAGAAAATTTCTCAAGTAAACACTAGTGACTCTAACTAGTGAGTAGTTAGAGCAGGTGAACTCTAACTTGAGAAATTTTAATAGCTCCAAAAATAAGTTATTATTTGCAAACCCTACCAACTACAATTAGCTTTTGGATTGAACTTGCTCTTATGAAAACAAAGAAACAAAAAATGCAGGAAAAGCAAGATAAAGCAATCATCAGACCCATGAACAAAAGTGTAAAGGACTCATGTTTTTTTGTGGAGCTTTTACAGTGGGAAAACACAATTAACTACATTTCAAAAGAAAAACAATGAACCAAGCTAAGAAACACGACCAAGCCTTGCCCTCTGTCAAACGCGGTTCAAGACCAGAGCCAGTGCTCGCCTTGAATTCCCAGGAAGTGCCCTTGAGTAGCTGACAGCAAATCTCTCACATCAATAGTTTTGAATGTTAATTTATTGTAGATCTGGGCAGTCATTTGCTCCTAAAATGAGAAATGGACCATTACAGATATTGGCTGAGAGGAGTACAACTATAAAGAACTATTTAACAGCAAGGAGGAACACAGCCCTTGCTGAAGCCCCAGACTGGCTGTCTCGGGCAGAAAGGCAGGGCATAAATATTTACTGAAGTTTTATGGCTCTGGTGGCAAAAGTGGCACGTGGTGGCATTTAGAAACTAAACATATCTGAGTTAAGTTAAGCCAATCCAAAGTAAAGTCCCAAATAATTTATGTTGATGAGCTCCATAGAAATAAAGAAGATTTGCTATCAGCCATAGGCTTCCAGCCAAGGATGATGACGACCCATACGGAAAAGAACTTCCATTTTACTTGGAATGACCTAATGGAAGTGCCTTCTCAGTGAGGAACCAGACTCGAGGATTTCTTAACAAAAGGATGACAAGCTTCGCAGATATTTCCACGGAATGAAGGCGTAGAAACGGAGATCATGTTTCTACTGTTAAGTAGTAGAAACTACTTGTTTCTACTACTTAAGTAGAAACTGAGAAACTGCTTGCTTTCTAATGGAATGGAATGTTCACAAAGGGACTTCAGAAACCTGCGTCTGCTATGTGATATGTTACCATGACCTTCAGACTGTATCTGCCATTAATATATATATATTATTTATTTTGTATTTTATTTTATTTATTTTTTTAAGGAGGCTCCATGTCCAGCGTGGAGCCCAACATGAGACTTGAACTCACAATGGGGAGATCAGGAACCAAGTGAAAGCCAAGAGTCAGATGCGTAACCAACTGAACCATCCAGATGCCCCTAAAATATATATATATATTTTTAAAGATTTATTTATTTATTTGAGAGAGAGGATGAGCAGAGGGAGAGAGAGACAAGGGGACTCCATGCTGAGTGGGGAGCCCTACCTGGGTCTCCATCCCAGGACCCTGAGATCATGACCTGAGCGGAAATCCAGTCAGAAGCTCAACCAATTGAGCCATGTAGGCGACCCTGTTATAAACAAATATTTTAAAAAATCCAAAGCAGATTTGACCTTTTTTAATTTAAAGTAGAATGAAGATACCTGCTGAATCTGGGGTAGTAAATAACCAATTGTCAGCTGGACTTTAAGATCTGCTGCTTTTTTAACTACTACATGCAAGAAAGAAGGACCACATCTGTAGTTCCTATCAACACATATTTTGGTGGGGCCTACTATGTGCAAGCCATTGTAACAGACATTTGGGGCTTCCCTTTCCCCTCCTGCCAAATAAATTTTACTTGGGGTCTCAATTTTATTTGACTGCTGGGAGTCGTATGAACGACTGTGCTGGAAATGGTTGTTGAGACTTACAGAGGAGCCCAGCACTGTGCACTGTGATTGATTACTGATGTCTTCAGTAGGTGCTGGGCAGGAAGAGTGGTGGCATTTGTGCTACATATGTGCAATCCGAATATAAGAAATGAGCCTCTGGATCAAACTCATCCAGTCCAAGGTGCTCTCTCTCTTTTTAAAATTAACATACAGTGTATTTTTTTTTCTCCAAGGCTCTCTTGATAAAAGAGCTGCAAAGATAAATTTTGAGAAAATCACAGATGTCTAAATTTAAATGATTAGGTTTATACCTAAAACGTGGATGTAATTTTGGTTTTCAATTTCATTTTGTATTAGGTATCATTTGTACTGATAATAAACCTATTAGCTCTGTAGCCACTGCTGGCCCCCTGGAATATAAGAAACAGTGACTTTCTCATATAAGAGCCTAAAAGCTCTCCACTTGACCAGTAGGACAAATTAGAATAAAGTATAAGAAACTGTGGTTGCAAGAAAGTATCAAGTTCTTACTGGGTTCATCTTAGTGGGGGCTTAAAAGAGTCATCTTAGTTTTGATGTAACAAGCCTCTTGTTTTATACAGAAACAGAAAGAATATAAAAGCGCCCACCATATTGTGTTCAGTGAGATGTGAATAGAAGTTTTTCAAAGAGCTTGGTTTTCTGAAATCTACCTTGACAATGATGTCCCCATATTAAACGTTTAGACTTTTAAGTCAGTGTGAGAACTGCTCATCTTCGCTGGATTCTCTATTAATGAATCTTCTCGACAGAATAGATGTGCCATTTTTGCATTTGTTTTATTCAAAGGTGTGGATTCAACATCTCCATTGGTTTGAGAGATCCCTCAACTTGGGATGAGTTGTGTCTTCATCATTTATTCACCCAAAGCAAAGGTTTAACCTGATTATTCAATGTCATTACTAAATTAAAATGATAATATTGGTAACAACTCTCCAAATTTCAACCTAATCTTGAAAAGCAAGACTCTAAAATACTTTCATAATTATAAATACTACCAATTAGCTAGGATATAATGACAACATTGACATTCATTTGGTAGTTACTCAAACTATCTTTTACCCTTTGCCTGTAAGTTGATAAATATTGGTACAGGTACATAGGATACAGGGGATAACATATTTCGTATTGCAGAAATCCTGAAACTCATCAGGTACTCTGTAACTACATGCAAATTATTATCCACAGAGATGAAGAAGGCCACACATCCCTTGCTATTTTTCTCATGAGAAGTACAGTCTATGTCCTCTCCTCTTGACTCCAGGTAGGGTTTGTGACTATTCACTAATGACATAATATATAATAGTGATGCTGTGCTAGTTGTACTGGGTCTTGTGACTGGAAGCTTCTATTGCCTAGCCCATGAAATATTCTCTGTTGTAGCCCTGAACCACTGTGTATAATGTCTGTTTACCCCATGAGATGTTCTGCCACATGAAGAAGCCTGAGGAATGAAAGGCCAAGTGCAAGGAGAAAGAAGCCAAGGAGCTCTATGAAGCCACACATGTAAGTGAGTGAAGAAGCCATCCTGAAATACGTCTTCCTGTCCCAATCACCCACCTGATACCATGTGGATCTGAGATGAACCATCTATTCCAGCCCTTTTGGAATTCTTGATCCATACGATCATAAGCAAAATGTTGAGTGTTTTAAGCCACTCAGGTTTAGGATAGTGGATAAGGAGCATTAAATAAGCAAAACAACATCAGTCTTCAACTGGAACTTGCCACTCCATGTCATCCATAATTTATGTAATGTATTCCAACTGTCAATTAAAGCTTGTCTTTCAAAACTTAGGTAAGATTGACTCGAACCCCTAAAACCATGCAATACTATGGAAATTCAAAGCCTTTTTCAAAGTATCTGCAAATTCTTGGCAGGTTCATATTCTTACTTGACCTTCAAGTTCCCATGTATTTTTATGCTGTACCCATTGTACATAGATGTGAAATTCAACTCCTTTTTAAATTTTCATAAAAACATCCACTCACATCAACCATTCATGAGTTCAGTAGATCAAGAAAGTGTTCTTTTTGTTCTTTCCTCCTTCCTTCTCTCTCTCTCTTTCTCCCTCTTCCTTTCCTCCTCCTCTCCTCTCTATTTCTCTCTCTCCCCTCTTTCTTCTTTTTGTGAAAAACAAATGATGGGGTTACATCATTTCAAATCAAATGCCAGCTTCACCATTCTCAAAATGCCTCTTGATTCCTTCCACCAATGTGGAATTTCATTGACCCTTAATCTCAGAAGTTGCAGCCTCTCCTCATTTTCCTGGCTACTCTCCAATGTATTCTTCCCTTTTACCTTTTCTCCCTTCTCCCCCCGTTTCAAATGTAAAATAACAAAATTCTCTCTCCTTCTCACACAGAATGTCTTCCACACCCTTTGGTTGTTGGAGGCAGTTAAAACCTATTCCATCATATCTTTACTACCCCCAAGAGGGCTTGCCAAGGATTTTCCCATAAAATGCTGGTACCTACAATTAGATACTATTTCACCCATATTGTTATACATCAGAAGTTCTCATACACACCTTAAGTTATTCACTAGCTCAGTGGTTCTCAAACTTTGGTGTGCATCAGAGCACAGATGTCTGGGCCCTGACTTTAGAGTTCCCAAGTCAGCAGGTCTGGAGGGGAGCCAGAGTGTTTGTATTTTCAGCAAGTTCCCAGGTGATGCTGATGCTGCTGATCTGGGAACCACAGCTTGAGAACCGCTGGTCTAAATCTCACCCATGGATTCCAGGTTAAAAATGCCTAGAAATCAGAGTGGACCTTACTGGCTGGATGTTGGAGTGAGTAGAGAGGAAAGAAATAAAGCTTATCCAAGTCTTCTCCCAAATCCCAGTGTGATCTGAACAGCTTCTTTATTTGAAATGTTTCCTTAGCTCTATTTTACTAATTCTACTTCCTGTAACTAGATTTCTTTTCATTTCTTAATTATGTTGAAAATGGAAATATAAAATAAGTGAAATTAGTTTCATTTTGGCTTATGAAAGCAATTGGGTCACAATCCTGTTTAAAATCATGTCATCACATAAGTCAACTCTACAACATTTTTGAGCACAGAAATCAGAATTCATCCCTGAATTGTCACTGGCTTATAGTATGACCACATTCTTTCCTTATTTAAAGGGGTCAATAGTAGTTCTTGATTTTGCTTGTGTGGATTAATTGATTTATGGATTATTTACAGCAATTCTAAAGGCAGGCCATTTCCTTTCATTTAGTGAAGTGTTGTTTTCTTAATTTGCCACCACAGTACAGTGACAGTGGGAAGCAATATAGCTTGGCAGTTGAGCAGAGGGGTTTTTGGAGTCAGACTGACTGAGGTCATAATCCTGGCTTCACAAGCCCAGTAACTTTAGCCTAATGGCTCACCCCATGTGAGGCTCAGTTCTCTCTTCAGTAAAAGGGAGGAGATATCCACATTTTCCATTCAATTTTCACTGGCCAGTGCAAGGCCCATGTCTCCATTTGACTTCAAGGGAGTGCAAAAGTGTAACCATACCATAGGCTCAAAGGGACAGAATCAGAAATATTTGCTCGTGGGCCTAATGAATATCACAACAGACTAGGCAATCATACAGCAAGTTGTGTTAGAACTGTGTTTGAAATCGGAGCAGATGTGTCCAATGTATGAATTGTAGTATAGGAATTTTGTGGTGTTATTCGACTTTCACTTATTTCCTGATTCTCTTCTGAGTTCCAAAGAGCTGTGTTTGGTAGGCAGGATCTCCAAATAAGTGGGATTACAGTATATGCTCATTAAATATTCTTTATATTTAGCATTATAGTACATGTAGTATATGCTCATTAAACATCATTGATTTGACTAAACATCTTCTGATACCTATAGAAGAGAATTATTTATAAGTGAAGGATTATGATTGGCTTTTTTCTGTTACATAACATTAAGGAATTGCTTAGTTATTAATGTCAATCATTTCAATGTCCTTAGGGTGAAAGAAACACACTATTTCTTTCAAAAAAGTTGTATGTGGTAATAATTCTCCCAAGTAATAAAAGTTTTAGTAAGTCCCTCATTAAAGATCTCAGCTATTAACACTTAAATGAAAAAGATTTCTTTTGGATTAATTCTTAGTGTGATTCAATATGATCCCATACAAACACCTAAAGGAATATAATTTATAACTCCTTCAAAATAAGTGTTTCTTTCCTACAGTTGCATTATTCCCCACATTTTGTTTTAATGTGAGGCTGTTTTTCTTAATCATGTATGTTATTATATGTATTAATGTTTCATAAATGCTTTTCTAATGAATTCCTTGCTTACTTGTTTTTCTTGTTTGTTAATTCAAACAGAGGAGAACATAACATTTTTCTGGACTAACTGAGCAACTTGGAATGGTTATTACTGTGTCTAAAATGACTATAATATGTGCCAATGGCTTTTCAAATCTATAATTTACATATCTGGAACTATTAGTAGTCTGATTTCACTTATTGGCATACTTCTAAGCAGCCCGTTATTGAGTATTTATATATTTATTTTCTATACCTCTTCCCTCATGGATTTTGCATAACCAACAAGGCTACTGTGGTTGCTGATTTGGGAGAAAGAAATATTGCTTATTTGCAGTGGTTATGCAGGAAGCACGAAGAACTTTATGTTTGATGCAGCTTGGTTTTGCTGGGAGCCCCTTTTGGAGTGAAAGGACTAAGGAGGGACCAGGCCTACTCTGAGCCACTGTCACCCACAGGGATGGCTGGTTGCCATGAAGGAAGGGAAGTCCAAAAGTAAGACTAAAAAGGGCAATTTTTAATCTGTCCGACCTAAAGTTGGTGGTCATAGAAATCAGATGGTATTTGAGAAAGTCAGGAAACAGCATTATCTCAGGTGGGTATCAAGATCATGAGCCATTCATCCAACCAAGGAGTATCTACTGAGGACTTAATTTGTTCCAAGCACTGTGCACATGGTCCCTGTCTTAATGGAGCTTCTGTTTCAGCAATAGAGAGTGTACTAAGCAGGCAAACATATGCACTGAAATAATTGCTACAGAGTCAATAAGCAAAATGCTGAATGAGAATGGGGGTGGGCCAAGTGTGGGGCGTGGAAGGAAAGTTGGTTAGAGATGGCCTTGCTGAGATGGTATTTAAGGTAAGACCTGGAAAATAAAAAGGACTAGCCAGACCAAAGGGTGGAGGGAAGATATTTTGGGCAGAAGGTGAAGTTGCTTCTAAGGATAATATGAGTGAGGCAGGGGTGGCCTGAGATGAAGTAGAGGTGCTGAGCAGAGTCCAGGCCATCCAGGGCCTTCTGGGCTAATAAAAGATTTTATTATAGTCAATGGGAAGACACTGAGGTTTTTTAGGTAAGAGACCCACATGATCTTGTTAGCTTTCCCATCACTGTGATCAAGGAAGCCCCTTCTCAATTAAACCTGATCCCAGAGGTGACCACCCCTCCAACTTTTGAGGCAGTTATTCCCTTGTTATTGATGTAGTTTTTCCTGTTCTTGAACTTATATAGAGCGATCCCCATTATGTGTAGAATTTGACCCTGGTTGCTGTGTAGAGGATGTATTGGAGGTGGACAGGAGTGGCTATGGATGAGAGAATGGTGGCTGGGCTAGGGCAGTGGAATTAGATGCTGAGATCTATGGAGACAATGCACAGAGATCTAGAAAGAAGAGCCCTGCTCAGGGAGAAGAGGACCAGAACCATGAAGTACTCAGCCTTTGTCAGTATTGTTGGAGACTCTGGCAGTCCAAGTACCTGGCCTGGGTCCCATGCTTTGAAGGGCTCCATTCTGGCCCTCTTGGAGGATTCAACAGTATGTAAGTGGACAATAAGAGAGGTCTAAGGCCAGCCACAAAGCCTTGCCAGTTAGGAAACACTGAAGTCCAAGGGAAAGGGGACCTCATCCTGAAAGCTTAGAGAAAATATATCTTTGATAGCATCTCATGCAAGGGCCATTGCCTTTCAAAAATCTTATGTTTAGTGTCTTCAATAAGATTCAAGAAGCTAGAGCAGAAAACCATATAGGTAAAATAGGTCTGGATGAAATTAAAAAAAAAACAAGGACTGAGATAACAAATGTCTACTGTCATTTCTTCCCAACATATCTGCAATAGCACATGTTTCTTTATTAAAGTATCTTGCTTTGTTTTCTTTATGACACATCATCATGAATTTATCTTGTTAGTTTATTTGTTTACTTACTTACTGATTGTCTTTTCCCAAAGACTACAAGGTGCATGAGAATAGGAATATTACTTGTTTGCTCACTGCTGAATCCTCAATACCTAGAACACTATCCACTGCAAAGTAACTCAACAAATACCAGTGATTGAATACACAGTCAACAACATGCAAATGGGATTGGTTAGAATATGAGAAAATTTTGAGGGAATCCAAATTATGATAGCAGAATTTATATCCTGATTGGAGTTAGTAAAGATTTAAAAAATATATATTTATTTATTTGACAGAGAGAGAGAGAGAGAGATCACAAGTAGGCAGAGGCAGGCAGCGAGAGAGGGGGAACCAGGCTCCCCACTGAGCAGAGAGGCAATGTGGGGCTCGATCCCAGGACCCCGGGATCATGACCTGAGCCGAAGGCAGAGGCCTTAACCCACTGAGCCACCCAGGTGCCCCGAAGATTTTTTTTTTAATGCAAGAGTTCAGGATTGACAAATCATTGGAAAAGAATAGAGAGGTCAGAAGTGGACTGACACTTGTATAGTCATTTGTTTTTCAACACAGGTGCCAAAGTAATCCAATGGAGAAAAAAAGGACTTTTTAATAAATGGGACATATAATAAAATGAACCTTAACCGGTACCATGTACGAAAATTACTGAGATTGATCATAGAGCCAAATGTAAAAGCTAAGACCATAAAGCTTTTAGATGAAAGCACAGGGGAATGTATTCTTGATTTGTGGGCAGGTAATGGATTTTTATATCACAGAAAGCAATAACCTTAAAACTGGAAGAAAAGACAAATTAAGCTTCATCAAAACTAAAAACATCTGCTCATCAAAACACACCATGGAGAAAGTGAATAAGCAAGATTTGAAGAAAAACATTTACAACATATATATCGGACCAAGGATCAGTATCAGGATATATACAGAACTCCTACCATCCAGTAATACAAAGGCAAACAATCCAATTTAAAGTGGGCGGAAATTTGGGAGCTCACAAAAGACATATAAGTGGTAAATAAACACATGAGAAAAATGTAAAATGTTTTTAGTTGTATATTTTGTATATTTATATAGCTGTATATTGTATATTTAAAATTAAAACCACAATAAAATATCACTACATATTTACCAAAGGGCTAGAATTATAAACAATGATAGCACCAAATACCGATGAGATTGTGAAACAACTAAAACTTTCATAGTTACACACCAGAAGAAAAACATACCTGACATCTTCTTATAAAACTAATATATAGGGTGCCTGGGTGACTCAGCTGGTTAAGGTCTGACTCTTGCTTTAGGCACAAGTCATGATCTCATGGGTTGTGAGATCGAGCCCTGTGTTGGGCACCATGCTCAGTGCAGCAGTCTGCTTGAGGATTCTCTCCCTCTACCCTTCCCCTTCACTCGCACTCTCTTCCTTTCTGTCTATCTCTCTGAGATAAATAAATAATTCTTAAAAAAAAAAACTCAATATACACTGACCTTTTGATAGAGTAATTCAAGTACTAGGGATTAGATCAAGAGATATAAAAGCATATGTTTATAAAAATACTTTTTTACAAAAATGTTCATGCAGTTTTATTCATAGAGCCCCAAATTGGAAATAGCCTGTGTATCCATCAATGGGAGAATGGATAAACACATTGTGGTATGATTCCACAATGAAATACTAATCATCGGTTGAAAGGAATAAACTTACATATATTCTCAATATGGGTGACTCTCAAATGCATTGTGCTGGTTGAAAGAAGCATTTAAATAAAAGATTTCATATTGTATAATTTAATTTATGTGAAATTCTAGAATGGGTAAAACTAATCTATGGTAAAAAAACAGAACAGTAGTTATCTCTGGGGTGGTGGTGGGTGTCTCTGGGAAGAGGCATGGGGCAACACTTTTTGCACTTGTGATATACAAGATATATTTTTTAGTGAAAAATAACAAAATTGCTCTTTTAAAACTAGTAAGTTTTGAGGTGGTTTGATGGATACAATTAGGGTTCCAAAACAAAATCTATGTCTAAATAAAGATTATAAATATAGTTATATTAGTACTGAAAAATATGAGTAGTACTTTTGAAAAAATAACTGTGTAAATGTAACAATTTGTTTATGATCATGTAATTAAAATCCTACAAAATCCTATAATACATAAACAAAACCAGGCAACTGCAGGTAAATGCACACAATTCATTTGCCTACATAGTGTGAGAAGATAAAAGATACTGGTTCATTTTTGCCTTTATTAATTACAGAAATATTGATTTAAGAACACTTTTGTAAAAGACACATAATAAAAAATCTTCTAAAAAATCAAAAAAAATATGATCCACATAGTAAAAGTTAGAAAAAGCAAAATATAAGAAAGTAAAAACTCAGGAAGAAAAAGATAACTTACATAAAGCCAAAGCTTTCATCAAAAACAAAGATTCTCAAATTGAATTTAAACATTAAATTCAGATGTATGTAGTTTATAAGAAATATGCCTAAAACAAAATAACCTAGAAGTAATAAAAACAAAATGTTATAATCAGTGAAAAATGAAGATACGTTATACTTAAGGGAACAACGTGAATGATGGCAGATCTTTCATTGGTAGCAGTGAAAACCAGAAGACTGTGATATCTTAACATGGTAGAAAGAAAAAAAATGTAAACTCAAATAATAAGATGGTTAGCTCTAAGCACTGGTTACCACTGATTTTGATTTCTTCTCATAAAAATACTCTACATCTTTTATCACTCTAATTTGCAGGCAATGGGGAGCCACTGATGGTTTTAGAGACAGATATGACAAGTTACTGCACTTTAGGAGAATAAATCTTGAGTGTACCATGTGTGAGCAGAAAAGACACTAGAGCCAGGATTATTAGCTTGAGTAAGTAGAACTAATACAGGGAACAAGAAATAAAGATCTGAACCATGAAAGTGGAGATACTGCAGGAACAAAACTGACTGAGACTGGCAGATGTCTGGATGTGAAAAACCAAGGAGAGAAGTTAAAGATAAACCATTGTAAATGAAAACATCAAATCAGTATACTGTTAATAAAAAATATCTGTTCGACTTTATAAAAAAATTATTTATTTATTTATTTGACAGAGAGAGATGCAGTGAGAGAGGGAATACAAACAGGGGAAGTAGGGGAGGAAGTAGGGGAGGAAGCCTGATGAGGGGGCTCGATCCCAGGATTTTGGGATAGTGACCTGAGCTGAAGGCAAACGCTTAATGACTGAGCCACACAGGTGCCCCTAAATGTTTGTTTTTTTTTTTAATGGAGATTATAATTGCTAGATATGCTAAGTCTGGACTTTTGGAGGTGCATACAAGAACCAAGAGTTAGCTGGAACAAAAAAATCTGAAGCTTCAAAGGGAGAGAGAGTGTGAACTATGAGTTGGTTGTGATCTCCCCTCTGTCATTTGTGTTTTTTCTTTTTGGGTCCTTTCTCTTTTCTTTTTGATAAGTCTAGCTAAGGGTTTATCAATTTTATTACTTCTTTTGAAGAACTAGCCCTTAGTTTTGTTAATCTGCTATACTGGTTTCTTTTTGGTTTCTATTATCATTTATTTCTGCTCTAAACTTTATTAAGTCCTTTCTGCTGGCTTTAAGCTTTATTTGCTCTTCCTTTTCTAGCTACTTTAGGTGTAAGGTTAGGTTGTGTATTTGAGGCTTTTCTTGCTTCTTGCAGTAGGCCTGTAGTGCAACATATTTCCCTCCTAGGGTCACTTTGCTTCATATCAAAGGTTTTGGGCTGTCTTACTTTCATTTTCATTTGCTGCCATGTATTATTTTTTAATTCTTCTTTAATTTCCTAGCTAACCAATTCATTCATTAGTAGGATCTTCATTAACCTTCATGCATTTGAGGTCTTTCCAAATTTTTTTCTTGTGGTTGAGTTCAAGTTTCAAAGTTCTGTGGTCTGAAAATATGCATGGTACCATCTTGATCTTTTGGTACTTGTTGAGGGATGATTTATGACCCAGTAGGTGATCTATTCTGAAAAATGAATTCCATGTGTACTTGAGAAGAATGTGTGTTCTGCTGCTTTAGGATGAAATGTTTTGAATATATGTTAAGTTCTTCAGGTCCAGTGTGTCATTCACAGCCTTATTGAAAAAATTGAAAAAATTCCTTATTTTCCCGCTTTAATGATCTGTCCATTGCTCTAAGTGGGGTGTTAAAGTCTCCTACTATTATTGTATTATCATCAATGAGTTTCCTTATGTTTGTTATTAATTGACATATATTTGGGTGCTCCCAAATTGGGGGAATAAAAATTTACAATTGTTAGATCTTTCTGACAGTTAGACCCCTTAATTATGATATAATGCCCTTCTTCATCTCTTGTTGCAGTCTTTATTTTAAAGTCTAGCTAAAAGTATGGCTACTCGGGGCACCTGGGTGGCTCAGTGGTTAAAGCCTCTGCCTTCAGCTCAGGTCATGATCCCAGGGTCCTGGGATCCAGCCCCGCATCAGGATCTCTGCTCAGTGGGGAGCCTGCTTCCCCCTCTCGTTGCCTGCCTCTCTGCCTACTTGTGATCTCTGTCAAATAAATAAATAAAATCTTAAAAAAAAAGTATGGCTACTCTAGCTTTCTTTTGATATCCATTAGTATGACAGATGGTTCTGTATCCCCTCATTTTCAATCTGCAGGTGTTTTTATGTCTAAAACGAGTCTCTTGTAGGCAGCATAGAGATGGACCTTGTTTTTTACCCATTCTGGTACCTTATGTCTTTTGATTGGTGCATGTAGTCCACATACATTCAGACTGATTACTGAGACATATGAATTTAGTGCCACTGTGTTAGCTGTAGAGGTGTTTCCAGTGATGTTTTCTGGTCTTTTGTTGCTTTTGGTCTTTTATTCTCCAAAGAGTCCCCCTTAAAATTTCTTGCAGGGTTGGGTTGGTGGTCATGAACTCCTATAGTTCTTGTTTGTCTGGAAAATTCTTTGTCTCTCTTTCTATTTTAAATGACAGCCTTGTAGGATAAAGAATTCTTAGCTCCATATTTTTCCCATTCAGCACGTTGAATATTTCCTGCCACTTTCTTTTGGCCCATCAAGTCTCTGTGAATAGGTCTATTGTAAACCTGATCTGTCTTCTCTTGTATGTTAAGGACCTTTTTTCCCTTGCTACTTTCAAGATTCTTTCCTTGTCTGTGTATTTTGTTAATTTGACTATGATATGCCTTGGTGATGGCCACCTTTTGTTGAATTTAATGGAAGTTCTCTGTGCTCCTTGGATTTTGATGTCTGTGTCCTTCCCCTGATTAGGGAATATTTCAGCTATAATTTGTTCAAATAAACCTTCTGCTCCTTTATCTCTCTCTTCCTCCTCTGGGATGCCTCTGATATGAATGTTACAGTTTACCAAGTCGCTGAATACTCTAAGTTTACCTTATGGTCCATTACCCTTATTTCCCTCTTCTTTTTGGCTTCCTAATTTTCCATAATTTTATCTCTAGTATCACTTATTTGCTCCTCTGCTCCATCCATCCTCATTTTTATGGCCCCCATTTGTGTGTGCAGCTTGGTTATAGCATTTTAAATTTTGGCCTGACTAGATTTTAATTCTTTTATCTCTATAGTAAGGAATGCTCTAGTGTCTTCTATGCTTTTTTTCAAGCCTAGTTAGTATCATTATAATTGTTGTTTTAATTCTAGTTCAGACATCTTAGTTATGCTTGTATTGATTAAATCCCTGGTCATGAGTTCTACCTCATGTTCTTTCTTTTGGGGTGAATTCCTTCATCTTATCATTTTGTTTAGAAAAGAAAAGACTAGGAAAAAAAACCCAGCAAAACAAACAAATAAACAAAGACAAAGCAAAAAAACAAAGAAAAAGTGAGGAAAAAAACAAAAAACCCTAAGAAAAACAGAAACACAAAACAAGAAAATCAAACCAAACTAAACAAAACACAAAACTAGATCCTGGCTGGGTTTTGGTCTGCTTGTTAAAAGAATCTAGATCCCAAAATAAAACATAAAATAAAATAAAATAAATAAAATAAAATGGAAGTAGACCAAAAATTTTAAAAATATGAAAATATATTTATATAAATTTAAAAAACAAATTAAAAATTTAAAGGGAATTGGAAAATATAAGAAAATAAATTAAAAAATAAAAATAAAAGAAATAAAGAATAAGAGTAAAAAGGAAGCTCAATCCTACTTTCCCTAGAGCTGAAGATGTTCAGTACTCTATGATCAATAAACTTGATGTGAGCTAGCTGTGCTGGTTTTCTGGGGGAGGGGTCTGCTGTGCTGATCCTCAGGCAGACTTGGTTTAGTGGAAATGAGTGTCCAGGGCACGGGGTGCAGGGGGCATTACGAGACTTGGTGTACAAGGGCTCTGACCTCAACTAGGTGGTGTTGTTTTGCTCCCTGAAGGCTTTTAACACTGATGGGCAGAATGAAATTGCTGTACCCTGCTCTATAGCCTTGGACCTGAAAGTTCAAGCCCAGCCTCTTCAGTGAGCCCTCAACAGAAATGTAATCAATCCCCCTATTTGTTTCCCTGGTTTCTGTATGAACCCTGCACTCAAAGTAGCAAATGAAGAGTAGAAGCTCATGCTATCTGTTTAATTGGTTTTTCCTGTACCTTATACCCAAAGAAGTTGAAGAAAGTTGGCATGATTATTCTCTTAGGGCCTTTTAGAAAGCCACCACAATTATTTGATCATAATTTATACACCAGTTCAATTAAGAGCCAGGAATTTTCACAAAGAACAGCTTCCAAAATGTTGTTTTAAAAGTAACTTAAGAGGTAGTAGTAGCTACAATGGGGAAATAATGACCATATAACCCTTTCAGGGAAGTAGTTCATTTAGGTTTCCTTTTTATCCTTTCTTAAGAAGAAGTGTTTATACAATGCAACATGTTTTCAGTAAAGAAGATTTTACAAATGGGAACAATTTCACTTTTGCCAAGTGTTGCATTTGGACTTGTAATCGGTAACCTGTAGCCAATGAACCTACAAATAAACAAAGTTCTTCCAAGGGTAGACATTTATCATTCAGACAATCACTGGATCATGGTTGGACAGTAACCTAGTCTGTAAAGTCATTTTGGTAGATAACAGAATGTTTAAATGGAACTCTTTCTGACTTTATAGTTGAGAACAACAGACACTACATTCTAAAGGGAGGTTCTAGGCCATTCTAAAGAGATGACTCCAAACTACTTCTGCTACCTTCAAGCTAAGGTACTCATTCCCCATCTCTGCATTGTATGAGACAAGGGAAACAATTCAGGAGAGGAGCCAATATTGAAAATCTTTTGGTTAGGGTTTTTTGAGGGTTTCTTAAAAAAACCATGTGTAGAACCCAATATGTATACTCCCAGAGAGTGTCACTGATTCGTGCCTAAAAATTCTAGGGGCACCTGGGTGGCTCAGTCAGTTAAGCAGCTGCCTTTTGCTTGGGTCATGATCCCAGGGTCCTGGAATTGAGCCCCTCATCGGGCTCCTTGCTTAGCCGGGAACCTTCTGCTTTTGTATGCCACTCCCTCATTTGTGTTCTCTCTCTCTCTCTCTGTCAAATAAATAAAATCTTAAAAAAAAAGAAAGAAAAAAATAAAAATTCTAAAGGTTAAGGGGCAGAAGGAGAGGGCTACTTTGTGCAATCTAACAGTCAAAGATATGTGATTTCCATAGGCCAAATGGACCAATGAGACATAACTAGGCTTAAAAGGACTCTGACCATTGAAGCAATGAACCGATGAACAAAATATGGTACATACTGACAGTGGAATTTTATTCAGCCTTAAAAAATAAGGAAATTCTGACACAAGCTACAACATTAATGAAACTTAAAGACATTATGCTAAGTGAAATACGTCAGTCATAAAAAGGCAATACTGTATGAATCTGCTTATATGAGGTATCTAGAGGAGTCAAGTTCATAGACATAAAGTAGAAGAGTGGTTGCCAAGGGCTGGAGAGGGGAATGAGAAGTTAGTATTTCATGGCCACAGAGTGTTAGTTTGGGAAGAGTAAACAGTTCTGGAGATGGATGTCGATTGGTGATGATTACACAACATTGTTAATGCACTAAATGCCCGTGAACTGTGTACTTAAAAAGGGTAAACTTTTTTTATGTTGTGTTTATTTGACCACAATAAATAAAAGAGAAAAACAAACATAGATCCTAGGAAAGAAGACTTTCTGAAGGAGTGAGATGATCCCCATGGAGGAAAGATCTGTATGGGCCACTGGAAACCAGGGCCTGAGAAAGGATTATGACCCGTCAGTCAGGAAAGGTAAACCCACATCAGGGACTGTCAACAGGAGATTCCTAGCCCCCAGAACTCTCCAAAGAATTCATGAAAGGCACTCACAATAAAAAGAGAATGTTGGTGCTTGACACAGAGGGCCTTGACACCAGGTTAGGACAGCACCGGTCATGTAAGAGTTTGCTCTTTATCCTATTTCCATTTTGTTCCCTGCACCTGTCTTGGGAAGGAGGTAAAGTGAAGAAGAATAAAGAAGCTCACTGTGACCCTCTCCTGACCATAGTTTTCTGATCCCAGGGAAGGGGAGGCACTCAGATGCTATTTAACATCTGAGTGTATTAGAAAGCCTAGAGGAGAGCCAGAGAGTTCATCCAGGAGTAGGGAAGATTGGTTCAAGAGGGTAGGTCTAAAGAAAGAAGGATGAAAAAAAGAATGGAGTGACATTCTGTTAGCATCCTATGAGTCTAGTTGTGTGAATTACCCCATTAGAGAAATTTTTCTCCTTGGAGCTTAGGAGATTTTGCATGGCAGAATTATCTCCAGGAAGCCAGGTTGGCCCCTTAATCATCATCTAAGGAAATAGCCCAGGGAAGATGGTATCTTGGAGGAGATCTCCCCCAAAATAAATAAATAGAAATAATTGACACTCGTGGCCTATAAAGGAGAAGGGGAATATGGAGGTATGCTGTATGAGTCAGTGGCCAGCAAGACCGCTGCTGGTGACCATCAACTCTTCTAATATAGCCCAAGCTGTTTCCATTTGAAATGTTGACATGGCAGACCAAAATAATTATCTGTGGCTGCGTGCATTCATTTATTCAATATACTTTTGTTGAGTGTCACTCTCTATAAAACACCAAAAGGAATAAAGAATAGCTAGGACATAATCACGTACGTTAATGCAAACACGTTCTAGCAGAGGAAAACATACAGACTCCCAATTAACTATAATCTAGGACAAAGACAGGAATAAGTAAGCATGGGATTTAAAAGATTTATAGGAAAGATTACCCTTAAATTCAGCTTTGAATGACATAACAACTTTGAGGGGAGACAGCATAGTTGGAACAGAGAGTAACTGAGGTGGAAATGATATTAAAGATCAGACAGCAGAGAAGCAGGTGGCTGATTTGGAGACTACGAGGTAGTTGAGTTTTTTTGTAAGTAGCATAGAATACTCTGAAAAGAGAAATGAGAGCCAGCGGTAGCAAGATAGCTTGGTATGAACTTTCAAAGGGCCCCAAAGACCAGGAAGTTTGTACTCTGATAGGTAATGGAGGAGTAATTTAGGATCTCTGAGTGAGTGAATGATGCAATCTGAAATATGGTTTAGGAAGAATAGATAGATGGCTATTACAATCGCTCAGTCAAGAGGTAATGAAGCCCTTAAGTGGAATGGCTGCTGTGGCAATTTGAAAGGAAGAAATGGATGGCAGAGGACTTGGGGAGCTAGAATCAATGGGGCTTGGCTCCTGATCGCACATGCCTTTTCCACACCCTCTGTCTGACCCTCATCCCTTCCTTCCTCTGATCATAGGAGGGTAAAAGGTGTCCCTTAATACACCGACTTCTATTTCCTGGAAAATTTCTCATCAGTATCAGGTGAGTCTTTATTTGCATTTTCTATGAAAGACACCCCAAAGGACAATTCTTGGTGTTCAAAATGAAGAATATTCTAATTTACTTTCATACTGTATTTTCTTTGTCCACTGGACTTTCAGGTGAAGTTTCCCCCTTAATCATAGGATTCTTACACTCAGAAAATGTGAACATCCATTAGTACACTTCCTGTGAAGCTCTTGGCACTCCGGTAGAATGGAACCCAGGATAATAAAACTAGAGTTATTAAAAATGATGGTAAATTCCTCTCTTTGTTCCATTATTCAGCTTTAAGAGAATTTCTGCTCTCTAAGAGTCTTAGATTATTAGTTTTACATATTTAGGAAAAAGAACTTTAAGAATCTAATTATATAACTAAATTATGAGAAATTAAGAAAAGCAGTCATCAAAGTAATAGTGTTCTATACTTCAATTGTTAAACAAAATACAGACAATGTATTAATCACTTCAGTTTTTAAAGGCCAGAAAAGAAGAAAGTATGTGGTATGTTCATACTGCGATTTTTTTGTCATTTGTGGATTAGGTTAAAACGAGCTGAAGGGACGCCTGGGTGGCTCATTCGGTTAAGTGTCTGCCTTCGGCTCAGGTCATGATCCCAGGGTCCTGGGATTGAGTGGGAGCAGGGAGCCTGCTTTTCTTTCTGGCTGCCGCTCCCCCTGCTTGTGCGCTTGTCTCTCTCTCTCTCTCTGACAAATAAATAAATAAAATCTCTAAAAAAAAAAAAAAAAAAAAAAGGAGCTGAAGTTGCCAGTATGTGGCAAAAGGGAAGGGACCCCTAGCCTGGCAGGTCTTTAGTAGAGACTTTACTCTTGGTGATGTACAGCTTTCGAAGACCTGCATGGCTATTTTTGACATGGGAAAATTTGTATTTACACCTCCTGGACTTCTCTGTAGAAACCTACAGGGTGACAGGAGCCACAGAAAATGGGCCTGCATTAAGTAAGCCCTGGGGCGCAGGGGGAGCGTGGGGTGCAGGGGTGAGGCTTGGGGCGCAGGGGTAACACTGCCGGGATGCTCAGTGGTGAAACACAGAGCGCGCCAAGTATCTAGGAAATTAGGGATCTATTCGTAGTTGAAACTTCAAGCAGGAAATGATCCTTCTCATTAAAAGGAGCAAAAAATTGTATCTCTTCCCCAGCCCCTCAATCAGCACAGTTTTACAGCAACTCTTGGTCTGAGCATTCAGGACTTGCTGCAGATTAGAGGGCAGCACGTGCTCTGGTTAATAGGACAGGTAGCTTTTATAAAGTGCTTACTGTAACTAAACACTCCCTCAGCGCTTTCCCTGCATTGCTTTATTTAACTGTAAAAACACCCTTCTTATCATACCCATTTAACATATGAAAAAAATAAGATTGAGAAATTTAGTTGTCCAAGATCCAGAGCACCTGAATCAGGATTCAGTCCTAACTAGACTGATGAGACCAATGTCAAAGACAGGGCTCTAAATCATCTCCCTGCATTGCCTGGCACTTAAAGCCAGCAGCCTCCTTCTGCAGTGGCGGAGGGCGCCTGGGGGGCTCAGCTGCTTAGGTGTCTGCCTTTGGCTAAGGTCATGATGTCGGGGTCTTGGGATGGAGCCCAGCATTTGGGCTCCCTGCTCAGTGGGGAGTCTGCTTGTACCTTTCCCTTTGACCCTTATGCTCTCTCTCTCAAATAAATAAATAAAATCTTCAAAAAATAAAAATAAAAAATGCCTGGCAGAAAGGATTCTTTTTTTTTTTTTTTTAAAGATTTTATTTATTTATTTGAGAGAGAGACAGTGAGAGAGAGCATGAGCGAGGAGAAGGTCAGAGGGAGAAGCAGACTCCCCGTGGAGCTGGGAGCCTGATGCAGGACTCGATCCCGGGACTCCGGGATCATGACCTGAGCCGAAAGCAGTTGTCCAACCAACTGAGCCACCCAGGCGTCCCGGCAGAAAGGATTCTTAAAAGACAAAAGAATGGGGGCACCTGGGTGGCTCAGAGGGTTAAGCCTCTGCCTTCGGCTCAGGTCATGATCTCAGAGTCCTGGGATCGAGCCCTGCATTGGGCTCTCTGCTCAGCAGGGAGTCTGCTTCCTCCTCTCTCTCTGCCTGCTTCTCTACCTACTTTTGATCTCTGTCTGTCAAATAAATAAATAAAATCTTTAAAAAAATTAAAAGGAAAACAAAACAAAACAAAAAAAAACAACAAGAGAATGTTGTGTTGGCTCTCAAGAGTCTCCTGAACATGCAGGAAGAAATGTGTTCACATTACCTCTCTAGGCCATGAAATATGCATGCCCACTTTCTGGGGAGGGAAAGGCTTCTAGGGGGTTTATTGTCACTGGGAGTTGTGGGATGGATGACTTCTCTTCACTCTTGTTGTCAAATGAAAAAAAACACACACACTGCACAAAGACTATATATATATATATATATATATATATATATAGTATATGTATATATGAATTGTAAAGCTACATTTAGACAAAGATCTTGTGCAAGATCAAGCAGAAAAAAAACTGAAGAGAATAAGTAAAAAAAGAGACAACACAAGTAGAAGAAGAGCCTGCCCAGATCCAAGTAGGGAGTCTTTCCTTAGCTACACTAGAGAAAAAGGAGAGGGTCATCCCAGGTCCTTGGGAAGGAGGGATGGAGATGATAGAAGAATGGCAATGCGTGTGGTTCTGTCCCCTCTGGCTTGTGCGTCCTCTCTGTCTCTTGCTTATTATTGTTGCTGCTGTTATCATTAGTGTCATTATTATTATTTTACCTTAAAATATTTGCTGGATTATTTACATTCCTATAAAGTAACAAACTCTTTTCTGGAAGAGGCTGGTTATAAATAAAGGTTTTTAATAGAAATATTTACATAAAATTTTATTATTCACGTGCATCTATAGTATTTATAAGTACATAAATTTAAAATATATATATTCATTCAAAAGTTAAGGTATTTTATAGTATATGTAGATCTCATTTCGGAGTTTGGGTTTAGTAGCTCTCAATAAATCTTTTGTCTTCATAAAGCCCTGAGATGAGACATTGTTCTAGATATTCCTGCATATGGATTCCTGGGTGAGGGAGTGGGATGAGGGAACTCCCCAAAACACACTGATCATCACAGATCAGAGTTTGGTATCTAGTGAGGTAGTGGTTGAGTGGGGCGGGGAGGGATGAAACCACGATGGTGGCACCAGAGTTATAACTGGGCAAGCACACAGAACATACAACTGCACATACGAGCCACTTCTGAAAGGGTGAGACTGCCATGAGGCCCAGACTTGGGCTGGAAATTTGGGAGTGTCAGTAATAATTTTTGTGTGTAAGGATAGAAGGTATCTGAGTTGCACAAACAAGAGGGTATTCACTATGAACCCAAATGAGCAGTTCCTGGGTGAGGAGACTGTGGTGTATTAGCACCTTGTAGGTAAAGGGAGATGTGGCTCCCTGAGGGCAGGTGGGGACTAGGCCTTGGGAGAGTGTTGCCTCTCATTGGTGAATGGCAGCTCTTGCTTCAACCCACGCCCTTCTCAATGGCATGAAGATCCACCAGGGGGCAGTGAGGAGCTCGAATGTGGGTGTGTAGGAGCTGCACTGTGTGTGAAGTATAACATGACAGGATCAAATAGGTTTGTGTGGGACTAGTGTACAGTGTGTCCTTTTCAAAGTTGCAGAAACAAAGGAACTGAAGCTGGATGAGGCAACTCTGTAGAGTTCAAAATTTGAAGATGGTGAAGGAGTCGTGACAACATTTGTTGTTCAAAATTCCTGCCCTCTTTTCTTTCTTAAAATCTATGGTGATTTCTCAGTAATGAACATACTACTGCAAGCAATAATGTGGTGATTTTTGGTATTACTATAATTTTATTTATGGAATGTTAAAATCTCATGTATCACCTCATTTAATTCTCACAACTGAGGTAGGTGACAGAGGTAGGATGTGAAAATTCTTTTGCACATAGAACTTAATGCTTTATTATTGATTCATAGGTTGCATATTTACAGTTTACTTGTTTATTAATTCATCCTGAAGATATTATTTTTATTCCTTGTTGTAAATATATTATATATAAATAAAGCAGAACTCAGTGGGAAAACCAGAAAAAAAAATTCCCTTCACTGAGCAGGAGAATCCCTTTCACCCATTCTTTCCTTCCTCTCTCCCTCCATCTGTCCAAAAACCATTTAATAAATGCTTTCTCTGTGCTAAGTGCTCTGGTAGGCACTGCGGATAAGATTATAAAAAAATAAATTCTCTGTGCTTCCAGAGTTCAGAGTTCAATTAAGGGTAGAAAAGTTTTTGGTAAAGAACTAATTTTATGTCTTTAAACCTTAAATCAAATTGCTGCAAGTACCACAGTGTTGCCTACTTATCTTCTCCCTTGGTTTTATCTTTCTACCAATATCTTGCTTGGTACACAGAATATTTTGAAGATTGCCCATGTATTATATTGTGCTGTTCTAGATGATGTCGTGTATTATGTGATATTTTATCTGTCCTACTTAATAAGTATTTCACAGAATCTTTGATGATAGCTACAGACCAAAAGTTGGGGAAAACAATAAATCTTGCATCAAAACCAGCTGGGATTTTGCAAATCAATCAATGTGATACACCACGTTAATAAAAGAAAGTACAAGAACCATATGGTCCTCTCAATAGATGCAGAAAAAGCATTTGACAAAGTATAGCATCCTTTCTCGATTAAAACTCTTCACAGTGTAGGGATAGAGGGAACATACCTCAATAACAAAAAAGTCATACATATATGAATATCATTCTCAAAGGGAAAAAATTGAGAGCTTTTCCCCTAGGTTAGGAACACAGCCAGGATGTCTACTATCACCACTGCTATTCAACATAGTACTATACGTCCTAGCCTCAGCAATCAGACAATAAAAAGAAGTAAAAGGCGTCTTCAATGACAAAGAAGAAGTCAAACTCTCACTCTTTGCAGATGACATGCTACTCTATGTGGAACACCCAAAAGACTACACTCCAAAATTGTTAGAACTCCTAGAGGAATTCAACAAAGCGGCAGGATATAAAATCAATGCACAGGAATCAGTTGCCCTTCTATACATTAACAGCGAGACAGAAGAATAAGTAATTAAGGAGTAGATCCCATTTATAATTGCACCAAAAACAATAACCTAACCAAAGAGGCAATGTGTCTGTGCTCGGAAAACTATAGAACACTCATAAAAGAAGTTGAGGGAGACACAAACAAATGGAAAAACATTCCATTCTTGTGGATTAGAAGAACAAATATTGTTAAAGTGTCTATGCTACCCAAAGCAATCTATACATTCAATTCAATCCCTACCAAAATACCATCAACTTTTTTCAGAGCTGGAACAAATAATCCTAAAATTTGTATGGAACCAGAAAAGACTCTGAATAGCCAAAGAAACATTGAAAAAGAAAACCAAAGCTGGTGGCATCACAATGTCAGACTTCAAGCTCTATTACAAAGCTGTCATCATCAAGACATTATGGTACTGGCACAAAAACAGACACATAGATCAATGGAACAGAATAGAGAGCCCAGAAATAGACCCTCAACTCTATGGTCAACTAATCTTCGACAAAGCAGGAAAGAATGTCCAATGGAAAAAAGATAGTTTCTTCAATAAATGGTGTTGGGAAAATTGGACGGCCACATGTAAAAGAATGAAACTGGACCATTTCTTTACATCACACACAAAAATAGACTCAAGATGGATGAAAGACCTAAATGTAAGACAGGAATCCATCAAAATTTTAGAGGAGAACACAGGCAGCAACCTCTGTTACCTTGGCTATAGGAAATTCTTGCTAGACTCGTCTCCAAAGGAAAGGGAAACAAAGGCAAAAATGAACTACTGGGACTTCCTCAAGATAAAAAGCTTTTGCACACCAAAGGAAGTAGTCAAAAAACCAAAAGACAATTTACAGAATGGGAGAAGATATTTGCAAAGGGCTTACCAGATAAAGGACTCATCTCCAAAATCTGTAAAGAACTTATCAAACTCAACACCCAAAGAACAAATAATCCAGTCAAGTATTGGGAAGGAGACATGAAGAAACAAACAAACAAAAATAATAATAAAGCTACTCTATGACCCAGCAATTGCACTATGAGGTATTTACCCAAAGGATACAAATGTAGTGATCTGAGGGGGCACCTGCACCCCAGTGTTTATAGCAGCAGTGTCTACCATACCCAAACTGTGGAAAGAGCTGAGATGTCCTTTGACAGATGAATGGATAAAGAAGATGTGTGTGTGTGTGTGTGTGTGTGCGCGCGCACAAACAATGGAATACCTCTCAGCCATCAACAAAAATGAAATCTTGCCATTTGCAACGACGTGGTTGGAACCAGAGGCTAAGCAAAATAAATCAATCAGAGAAAGACAATGATCATATAATATCACTTACATGTGGGATTTAAGAAACAAAACAGGATTATAGGGGAAGAGAAGAAAAAATAAAACAGGACAAAATCAGAGAGGGAGACAAACCATAGGAGTCTTAACCATGGTTTACTGGTTAACCCAGGGGAGGGAGGTGGGGGGATGGGGTAACTGGGTGATGGACATTAAGGAAGGCACATGATGTAATGAGCACTGAGTATTATATAAGACTGATGAGTCACTGACCTCTACCTCTGAAAGTAACAATGGATTATATGTTAATTAATAGAATTTAAATAAAATAAGAAAAATGGTATAGATTTAGATTGCTGCTAAAAAAATAATGGTTTTGGAGCAGAATACTTTTAAATCTTTACGTTTCTGTTCTAATGCTGTAAGTAGAGTTCAATATCTTAGTACTTTAAGAGAATATTGTACCATTTGAGAAAAAGCAGCAAGCTGGGACTCAGAGGAGAACTCTTGTTTTCAGACTTAGTCTGAGGGGAGAGGCAGTTTACCTCTGGGGAATAGGTCAGAGTTCTCAGTGGGAGGTGTACATGTTTGTGGCGGGGGAGTTGGAGAATGACAGAAGCTTCCCTCACTTGGGTCACATATCTTCACAGTGAAGTTTTCTTCTATGGTAAGAAAAGTTGTGAATTTCCAGACTACCTTTACATATTCAAAGTAAGTTCATAATGCATTTAATTTTAAATAAATCCTAACAAATTATTTTTGCATCATCACTTTTAATAAAACTAACACATAAAATCTATATCTAACTGTGCAACATATGGATGGCCTTTAAGGAATCTGTGAATTCCCCAAGACTGTATGCAAAATTGTGTGCATATGTGTCCTTGTCCTAGAGAGGGTTAGTGGCTTTCATCAAATTCAAACACATGACTCTAAAATAACTAAAGCCCAATGAATAGGTAATTAAAAATTGAGAAATTAATCCCATAATAAGGACGTTTTTCTCTCTCATAAAATGAGAGCTTTTAAAGCATATAATTTGGACATAAATACTGACTTACATCAAGAGCCACGGACTGCTTGGCCCAAGACTTCTTCACTTGATTGTACATAATTGTGTTGTTGATGCCCAGGCCACAGAAGATGACAAAAGCCTAGGAAAGAGAAAGCCTACTAATTAAAAATTACAATAATTCATTGGTATAATCTAATATGAAAGCAGGCAGTCATCAGAAATGGGTCTGAAAATATAACTTTATTGTACACAGAGGTAGGCCTTGGGGAAATATGCACATTAAAATTCTTAATTACTATTGTCATGTAACAGTTTTATAGCTCACATTGCACATGAGAAAAAATTATTAATATAATGTCCTGGTGAAGAAATGACTTTATTAATTTAAAACATACTTATAGTCTTATCAAATGTGTTCTTAATTTATTTAGGTTGTGGACTGGTTTTGAGTAATTTCATTCCATTAAACTAAAGCACCCTCTTTCAGTGGCTAGGCTATAAAATATTTTGGTGAAGAAACCAAGTGGGCGTACCCATTAGGTAAATATTAAAAGGAAGGAAGATAGATCTAGAACCAGTTTGTAAAGAAGCTGTGAGGTATTCTCTCCTAGAGGAAAAATAAGCATGAGGTTTCCATGTTGGCTACTTTATTGGTGCAACGTGTACAAGGATGCCTGTTTGAGGCCAACCTTTCCAGCTAGAGGGCAGACTGGAATAAAGGGAGGCTTGAAAACCCAAGAAAGGAGATGACCGAGCATGCAGTGGAGCTGGCTGGCGGTCTCGCCACTATACACACACTCTTGGCAGATTTTGACAAGCTGCCACCAGGAGACTAGTGGTGACTCAGCTCTAGCCTTTGGTGCACAAATTTATTTTCTTACCTCAAAAAGTCGTTGATCTGCATCATCAAAAGCTTTCCCGTCAAGTCTATTTAACACTTGAGCCACTCCTGTGGGAAGAGTTTGGTTTACGCGGTCATTTTTAGCACTGGCCACTGTGTTACTATAATCTAATAAAGCCCAGCTGACTTGATACCTCCCTTAGGTAACTTCAGACACTGAGTTTAATCTCTGGTCTCCCCAGTGCCTGCTGTCGCGTGGGACAGATCTGAGGTACATCGATGCAGTTTATCTTCAAGGTTGTGATATCTAAGCTGAGTCACAGTGAAGCCTGAAGTTCTACCAGGCATCAGTCTGATTCCTTAAAAATGGTTTTCAAGAGGACTGTGCACAGTGACTTGGATATATCTGACATATATACACATGCATATATACATATATGCAATTAGCTGTATCACTGAGTGTTAATAACTGTGTGTATACACATGTGTGTGTATACAAAGGTATCTGTAATTTTTTATGTTTTCAATCCTGTGGAACACAGCGCATGAGTGAGGCAGGATGACATTGTGATTAAGAACACGGGCTCTGAAAGACAGTTATCATGTGATCTCACTGATCTGAGGAATTTGAGAAACAAGACAGAGGATCATAGGGGAAGGGAGGGGAAAATGACACAAGATGAAACCAGAGAGGGAGATAAGCCACAAGAGACTCTTAATCGCAGGAAACAAACTGACGCCTGCTGCAGTGGATGGGCATGGGAGGGATGGAGTGGCTGGGGGACGGACATAGGGGAGGGTGTGTGCTATGGCGAGCGCTGGGAATTGGTAAGACTGATGAATCACAGACCTGTACCCCCGAAACAAAAAATACATTATATTTTAGTTAAGAAAAAAAAAAAAAAAGAACATGGGCTCTGGTGTCACACTGTCTCATTTCACATCTCAACTCCACCATCAGCTGTTACCTAACATTTTTGAGCCCTGAAAGTCCTCATCTGCAAAATGGGGATGAAAATGTTGATTATCTCAGAGGCTATGAAGATGAAATGAGATAGTGTTTGAATGTTTTAAAGCATGTTGCTCACATGGAGTGAACATTCAAGAAATGTGGGGGATGGTGGCGCAGTTAACCTTCAAAAGAACAAAAAGGTTAGTTCTGCTGCCTAATACCGATGGGGTACATACAGTTCTAGCAAACTTAACTCCTATGTACTTTCTCTGTCTCAAGTTCATTTCCAGCACTGTACCAGATGTTTTGGGGCAAGATTCTCAAAACATACAGTTCTAATCAGAAAAACTGAACAATCTTGAAAAGCATTCTCCCATGTCCCCATTTGGTACAAACCAAACACAGTTATAATTCTAAAACATGCTTGAATTTTTTTTAAAACACCTAAATTCCCACTAGGTAAGTAAGTCATCATATGCTAGAAGACATTAAATAATGATGTGTGTATGACGTATATAATGAAACAGAAGTCTTTGGCATGTAAAAGGCAAACTGCAGTCTTGATTTTTTTTTTGAATTTTTTTTTCTTTTTAAAGATTTTATTTATTTATTTGACAGAGATCATAAGTAGGCAGAGAGGGAGGCAGAGAGAGAGAAAAGGAAGCAGGCTCCCTGCTGAGCAGAGAGCCCTATGTGGGGCTCAATCCCAGGACCCTGAGATCATGACCTGAGCCGAAGGCAGAGGCTTAACCCACTGAGCCACCCAGGCGCCCCTGAAGTCTTGATTTTGAAAGAATAATAGATGTTTACTGTTAGGAATGAAAGCTAGGACTGTATTTGAGATTGCCATTGGACATCAACAGCACAGAAACAGTGTTTCTTATGTCCTTCCTCTTCTCTTTAAACTTAAATATATTTAAAAGTATACATGATGCAATTCAATACTTCGTACTAGGGGTTCAAATTCCCAAATCTTTGAACATTCTTTATGTTCATTGATGTAGAAAAATTTTTCTGCAAAAAGCGAACTGATGAAAAAAAATTCTGTTATAATCCAAGCCTTGACAATATTTCCAGAATACTAAATCCTTTGATAAGTAGCAGGGTCTTACAGTTTAATAGGCAATGTTGGGGGGAAACAAAGAAAGGCCAATGCACTAATTACCTTACATCTCTTAGAAAAAATCATGCTTTAATTATGTTTCAATAATTTTAACTAACACCTCCACTCTTTATAACTTCTTTCCTTACCCACTGACTTCTTTCTTAGATTTAATACTTTCCTGATAGAGGTTCTGAGGGGAGGGAAAGGAGCAAAGGAGGGAGAAAAACTTGGAAACTGTTGGCCCACAGTTCTGTTATTCTGGGTCAAGTATAACCTATTTCAGAATCATCCAGATAGAAAGATGCTGCACAGTCTATATGCTGCACAGTCTAATAATGCATGTTCTTTTCCTTTGCATGTACTCCACCTATAAAAGCACAGACGTAAGCACACAGATGTAGTGGGAAAATCTGTAGAGGAGTTGGGACAGCCTGACTTGTAACCCTGATCCTGCAACTAACATTCTGTGACTTTATTCTGGTCTTTGTGGGATTCCCCCACCCCACCTCGATTTCCACAAAGTAAGATAAGAGAGTTCTATCAGTTGATTTCTGAGATCCTCTCCAACTTCAAAATTATTGGTTTAAAGAATAAATTTTTGTTCATTGTTCTGGCTCATGTGGATTCATCAGGAGTCTACACCTATGAAGTGATGTGAGGGAATGAAAATTAGGTTGATGAGTCCTGGACATAAAAGAGGGGAGCAGCTATCACTTCTTGGCCTTTTTGCTAAGATCAAGTGCAAAAGGGGGGAACAGGCTAAAGAAAAAGATGTGGTGTATTTTAAAGTAAATTTGTCTTTCTTTATAAAAGAAGTTTGTACTGGGTGGCACAGTTGGTTAAGCATTTGACTCTTGGTTTTGGCTCAGGTCATCATGTCGGGACCGTGACATTGAGCCTTGCATCAACGCCACGTTCAGAATGGAGTCTGCTTAAGTTTCTCTCTCCCTCTCCCACTGCCCCTCACCTGCACCCTCCCTTAAAATTAAAAATAAAACAAAAAAGAAGTTAAAAAGAAGTTTGAACTATTTAGGTAATGTCTTACCAATTATTTGGTGGTTGCTATTCCAAATAGGGACGCAGAGAACAGATCTTATATGAAATCCTGATATCTGGTCAGCCTAGGATATAAGAAAGCAGTTAATTAAAATTAAACATTATTCACCCATTTCTGACTTAACAGCTTACCACTCTTCATAACAGACATTTTAAAATAATTTTAAAAAAGACACGTTATAATCTATTTTTTAGTGCAGATACTCACCTGCCTCTCTTAATTTAAAACATCACAATAAACATCAAGCCCCAACCAAATATGAATAAACCAAAAGTCCCTACAGAACACTACCTCCTCCAATCCCTGCAGCCACAGAGATCTGAATGTAAAACTCTTGATCATGATCATACCACCAGACAAAAATTCTAGAAACTGTTTCTGCCCTGAGTATTTAAAACATTTTATTTAAACTAGTGGTCAAGTCTCTTTGATTGGGCACATCTGTTAGTGAAAATGTTTTGAGCCTATAATGTTACCATATGCATATATACTTTTAATAACTTCTCTCTCTCTCTTATTTATTTATTTGTTTAGTCTTGAGAGAGAGAGAGAGACTCTTAAGCAGTCTGCCTGGGGGGGCTCAATCTCACAACACTGAGATCATGACCTGAGCTAAAATCAAGAGTCAGGCACTTAAGCAACTGAGCCACCTAGATGCCCCAGTACTCTATATTTTTAACATCACTAATTTATTATATATATTATAAAGTCATACACAAAAAATTAAAGTTGCCATATGAGAAATGTAGAGGTTCAGATATCTTCTTTCTATACTCTAGACTGTCAGATGACATACTTAAAATATGAAGATGTAATTACCAGGACCAAAAACCATTCATTCAGTAATAAGTTCCACTTAATATTAAAACCAATGGTCCATATCTAACTGTTAGATAAGAAGACTGATATGGTTTTGGTGAATTCATATGACCTTGATATCTAGTGATATCTATAAGAAAAAAACAAGATATCAAGGTTTTATATGGTTATTGGGATAAAAAAGGTACTTTTAAATGTTCATTGTAGGGGCGCCTGGGTGGCTCAGTGGGTTAAAGCCTCTGCCTTCGGCTCAGGTCATGATCCCAGGGTCCTGGGATCGAGCCCCGCATCGGGCTCTCTGCTCAGCAGGGAGCCTGCTTCCTCCTCTCTCTCTGCCTGCCTCTCTCCCTACTTGTGATCTCTGTCAAATAAATAAATAAAATCTTAAAAAAAAAATGTTCATTGTAGAAGTTAAGAGCTACATATTTTAAACATTTGAAATTGGAAGTTCATTTGCACTCCTAAATGTTTAGGTGATTATTTTTATTTTGTTATTTTTATTTTATTAAGATTATTTTTAGATTGTTTTGGTTTTCCTCTGAGAAATTAATTTTCCAGATATCTTCTATTCTTGACACCAGTATGTTTGTTTCTTTTTTAAAAGTACTTGTTTGGTTTTGTTCAAGAAATCTTTCCCTACTCCTAGCTCATGAAGATATTTTCCAATTCTTTTCCTAAAATCTTTATTGTTTTAGCTTTCACATTTAGATTTGCAATCAAACCAAAAGTGATTTTTGAGAATAGTGTGAGCTAAGAGTCAAGCCTCTTCTAACAACTATTTATTTGTCACCTCCTATGCACCACACACACGGCTGGGTTTTGAGGATACAAAAATGAATTTAAACAATTATGTGAGGAGCTCACGGTGTGGTAAAAATAGAAACAGTTAAGATAAAATAAGGGTCCAAGTAAAGCAATTTCAAAATACTATAGAAAAGCCAGCAACTCTGTTTAGAGAAATCAAGAATAGCTTTAGATCCTTACAAGTGTGTGGTCAAGGACAATGATGGCGCTGGATGTTCACTTCCTGTCAGGCACTGGGTTCAACACCTTCACAGGTATTACCTCATATACTTGTTAAAACAATCCTGAAGGTAGGTACTGTTTACTTCCTCCCTCTCAGGTAAGACCCAGAGAGATTAACTGCCTTGAAAGTGAAGAGACTGGTTCAGAGAAAGTCAGATAATAACAAACACATCCATCAGAGTTATCGTCCAGAAGAGACAAAGTGGTTTTCTTTCTCTCCCTCAGGCTAGAGTCTGACTTACAGCAATGCTAGGGAGCAGGAAGGAGGAGGCCCATTGTACAGAGGTCTGGGTGGTATCAGCTGCAGACTTGGGCTAGCCAGAGCGGCGCTAGAATGTTTGGGTCTGCTTTGTTCCGCTGAGTGTCATACACAGCGGTTGGTAGTCCTGAGCCAGCACAGAGAAGGAGGGACAGTTGCCTCTGCCAAATCTGGGCCAGCTGAAGTCCCACTCTAACCTTTCCTGAGAGATCTGAAGCAGCTGAGGAACGAGGTTCCTCAGACGAGAACATGCGGTGAGTAAAAGAAACAAGGACAGAGACAGCTCGAGAGGCTGGTGGTGAGAAAAACAAACCTCAGGCTGTTGATCAGTGAAATAAGAGAGAGTTTTGTTTACCAAAAATCATTATTGTAGTGCTCCCCAAAGAATTTCTTATTCTGAGGAGGCTCTCCCATCCCTGCCGAGGATAACATGGAAATTTTTCTGGTTTGCCTAAGAGCGGCTGGAGTTCCCTGATGTGGGGAACACAGTCTGAGCAAAACGATTCCGAGTTCAAGTTACAATTGAGATGGTGGTGGGAGAGAGGGGGTTGCTGAGGCACGTCTCCGAGTCATCAGCCTCTGGTTTGGAGGGAGTGAGTAAAATCACCAAAGAAGAGCTTGTGCAAGGAAAAGGCGAAAAGGATGAAAATTGAACTGGAGGGGACCTGGTATTTTGGGCGGAATGAAGATGACCGGGTCAGTGCCTGGGATGGAAGAGAGCTCCAAAGCTCATGCTCGTAAACTTAAGGCTTTATAGCATTTCTAATGTGTGAATACACTGCTACGACCTTTGCAGAAACAGATTTATTGATGTGTATCCAGACTCTAAAAAGTATAAATATCCTTCAACCCATCAATCCTTGTGTCTAGAAATTTATTCTATGGTAGCTATTATAGCTACACACAAACGTTACATAGAAAGGTGTAAATCATAGCATTACTAATGATGATGCTAGGGACTTGGTTAAGGAAAGCACAGCACATCTACACAATGGAATATTATCCATCGAATGTAAATCACGCTATAGAAGAATATTTGTTAAACATGGACATTTTTAATACATCAAGTGATAATAGTGTGGGTATCTATAGGTGTACAAAGAGTTATCATGTATGTTGGAAAATCCTGGAAATATAACCATAGTAATTACCTTTGAATTGTTGGCCTATGGGAATTTCTTTTTTTTTTTTTTTTTTTTAATTTTTTATTTTTTATAAACATATATTTTTATCCCCAGGGGTACAGGTCTGTGAATCACCAGGTTTACACACTTCACAGCACTCACCAAATCACATACCCTCCCCAATGTCCATAATCCCTCCCCCTTCTCCCAAACCCCCTCCCCCCGGCAACCCTCAGTTTGTTTTGTGAGATTAAGAGTCACTTATGGTTTGTCTCCCTCCCAATCCCATCTTGTTTCATTTATTCTTCTTCTACCCACTTAAGCCTCCATGTTGCATCACCACTTCCTCATATCAGGGAGATCATATGATAGTTGTCTTTCTCTGCTTGACTTATTTCGCTAAGCATGATACGCTCTAGTTCCATCCATGTTGTTGCAAATGGCAAGATTTCATTTCTTTTGATGGCTGCATAGTATTCCATTGTGTATATATACCACATCTTCTTGATCCATTCATCTGTTGATGGACATCTAGGTTCTTTCCATAGTTTGGCTATTGTGGACATTGCTGCTATAAACATTCGGGTGCATGTGTCCCTTTGGATCACTACATTTGTATCTTTAGGGTAAATACCCAATAGTGCAATTGCTGGGTCATAGGGCAGTTCTATTTTCAACATTTTGAGGAACCTCCATGCTGTTTTCCAGAGTGGCTGCACCAGCTTGCATTCCCACCAACAGTGTAGGAGGGTTCCCCTTTCTCCGCATCCTCGCCAGCATCTGTCATTTCCTGACTTGTTGATTTTAGCCATTCTGACTGGTGTGAGGTGATATCTCATTGTGGTTTTGATTTGTATTTCCCTGATGCCGAGTGATATGGAGCACTTTTTCATGTGTCTGTTGGCCATCTGGATGTCTTCTTTGCAGAAATGTCTGTTCATGTCCTCTGCCCATTTCTTGATTGGATTATTTGTTCTTTGGATGTTGAGTTTGCTAAGTTCTTTATAGATTCTGGACACTAGTCCTTTATCTGATATGTCGTTTGCAAATATCTTCTCCCATTCTGTCAGTTGTCTTTTGATTTTGTTAACTGTTTCCTTTGCTGTGCAAAAGCTTTTGATCTTGATGAAATCCCAGTAGTTCATTTTTTCCCTTGCTTCCCTTGCCTTTTGCGTTGTTCCTAGGAAGATGTTGCTGCGGCAGAGGTCGAAGAGGTTGCTGCCCGTGTTCTCCTCAAGGATTTTGATGGATTCCTTTCGTACATTGAGGTCCTTCATCCATTTTGAGTCTATTTTTGTGTGTGGTGTAAGGAAATGGTCCAATTTCATTTTTCTGCATGTGGCTGTCCAATTTTCCCAGCACCATTTATTGAAAAGGCTGTCTTTTTTCCATTGGACATTCTTTCCTGCTTTGTCGAAGATTAGATGACCATAGATTTGAGGGTCTATTTCTGGGCTCTCTACTCTGTTCCATTGATCTATGTGTCTGTTTTTGTGCCAGTACCATGCTGTCTTGATGATGACAGCTTTGTAATAGAGCTTGAAGTCCGGAATTGTGATGCCACCAACGTTGGCTTTCTTTTTCAATATCCCTTTGGCTATTCGAGGTCTTTTCTGGTTCCATATAAATTTTAGAATTATTTGTTCCATTTCTTTGAAAAAGATGGATGGTACTTTGATAGGAATTGCATTAAATGTGTAGATTGCTTTAGGTAGCATAGACATTTTCACAATATTTATTCTTCCAATCCAGGAGCATGGAACATTTTTCCATTTCTTTGTGTCTTCCTCAATTTCTTTCATGAGTACTTTATAGTTTCTGAGTATAGATTCTGTGTCTCTTTGGTTAGGTTTATTCCTAGGTATCTTATGGTTTGGGATGCAATTGTAAATGGGATTGACTCCTTAATATCTCTTTCTTCTGTCTTGCTGTTGGTGTAGAGAAATGCAACTGATTTCTGTGCATTGATTTTATATCCTGACACTTTACTGAATTCCTGTATAAGTTCTAGCAGTTTTGGAGTGGAGTCTTTTGGGTTTTCCACATATAGTATCATATCATCTGCGAAGAGTGATAATTTGACTTCTTCTTTGCCGATTTGGATGCCTTTAATTTCCTTTTGTTGTCTGATTGCTGAGGCTAGGACCTCTAGTACGATGTTGAATAGCAGTGGTGATAATGGACATCCCTGCCGTGTTCCTGACCTTAGCGGAAAAGCTTTCAGTTTTTCTCCATTGAGAATGATATTTGCGGTGGGTTTTTCATATATGGCTTTGATGATATTGAGGTATGTGCCCTCTATCCCTACACTTTGAAGAGTTTTGATCAGGAAGGGATGCTGTACTTTGTCAAATGCTTTTTCAGCATCTATTGAGAGTATCATATGGTTCTTGTTCTTTCTTTTATTGATGTGTTGTATCACATTGACTGATTTGCGGATGTTGAACCAACCTTGCAGCCCTGGAATAAATCCCACTTGGTCGTGGTGAATAATCTTTTTAATGTACTGTTGGATCCTATTGGCTAGTATTTTGTTGAGTAGTTTCGCATCTGTGTTCATCAAGGATATCGGTCTATAGCTCTCTTTTTTGGTGGGATCCTTGTCTGGTTTTGGGATCAAGGTGATGCTGGCCTCATAAAATGAGTTTGGAAGTTTTCCTTCCATTTCTATTTTTTGGAACAGTTTCAGGAGAATAGGAATTAGTTCTTCTTTAAATGTTTGGTAGAATTCCCCCGGGAAGCCATCTGGCCCTGGGCTTTTGTTTGTTTGGAGATTTTTAATGACTGTTTCAATCTCCTTACTGGTTATGGGTCTGTTCAGGCTTTCTATTTCTTCCTGGTTCAGTTGTGGTAGTTTATATGTTTCTAGGAATGCATCCATTTCTTCCAGATTATCAAATTTATTGCCGTAGAGTTGCTCATAGTATGTTCTTATAATAGTTTGTATTTCTTTGGTGTTAGTTGTGATCTCTCCTCTTTCATTCATGATTTTATTTATTTGGGTCCTTTCTCTTTTCTTTTTGATAAGTCGGGACAGGGGTTTATCAATTTTATTAATTCTTTCAAAGAACCAGCTCCTAGTTTCGTTGATTTGTTCTATTGTTTTTTTGGTTTCTATTTCATTGATTTCTGCTCTGATCTTTATGATTTCTCTTCTCCTGCTGGGCTTAGGGTTTCTTTCTTGTTCTTTCTCCAGCTCCTTTAGGTGTAGGGTTAGGTTGTGTACCTGAGACCTTTCTTGTTTCTTGAGAAAGGCTTGTACCGCTATATATTTTCCTCTCAGGACTACCTTTGTTGTGTCCCACAGATTTTGAACCGTTGTATTTTCATTATCATTTGTTTCCATGATTTTTTTCAATTCTTCTTTAATTTCCCGGTTGACCCATTCATTCTTTAGTAGGATACTGTTTATTCTCCATGTATTTGGGTTCTTTCCAAACTTCCTTTTGTGGTTGAGTTCTAGCTTTAGAGCATTGTGGTCTGAAAATATGCAGGGAATGATCCCAATCTTTTGATACCGGTTGAGTCCTGATTTAGGACCGAGGATGTGATCTATTCTGGAGAATGTTCCATGTGCACTAGAGAAGAATGTGTATTCTGTTGCTTTGGGATGAAATATTCTGAATATATCTGTGATGTCCATCTGGTCCAGTGTGTCGTTTAAGGCCTTTATTTCCTTGCTGATCTTTTGCTTGGATGACCTGTCCATTTCAGTGAGGGGAGTGTTAAAGTCCCCTACTATTATTGTATTATTGTTGATGTGTTTCTTTGATTTTGTTATTAATTGGTTTATATAGTTGGCTGCTCCCACATTGGGGGCATAGATATTTAAAATTGTTAAATCTTCTTGTTGGACAGACCCTTTGAGTATGATATAGTGTCCTTCCTCATCTCTTATTATAGTCTTTGGCTTAAAATCTAATTGATCTGATATAAGGATTGCCACTCCTGCTTTCTTCTGATGTCCATTAGCATGGTAAATTCTTTTCCACCCCCTCACTTTAAATCTGGAGGTGTCTTCGGGCTTAAAATGTGTTTCTTGGAGGCAACATATAGATGGGTTTTGGTTTTTTATCCATTCTGATACCCTGTGTCTTTTGACAGGGGCATTTAGCCCATTCACATTCAGGGTAACTATTGAGAGATATGAATTTAGTGCCATTGTATTGCCTGTAAGGTGACTGCTACTGTATATGGTCTCTGTTCCTTTCTGATCTACCACTTGTAGGCTCTCTCTTTGCTTAGAGGACCCCTTTCAAGATTTCCTGTAGAGCTGGTTTGGTATTTGCAAATTCTTTCAGTTGTTGTTTGTCCTGGAAGCTTTTAATCTCTCCTTCTATTTTCAATGATAGCCTAGCTGGATATAGTATTCTTGGCTGCATGTTTTTCTCGTTTAGTGCTCTGAAAATATCATGCCAGCTCTTTCTGGCCTGCCAGGTCTCTGTGGACAAGTCAGCTGCCAATCTAATATTTTTACCATTGTATGTTACAGACTTCTTTTCCCGGGCTGCTTTCAGGATTTTCTCTTTGTCGTTGAGACTTGTAAATTTTACTATTAGGTGACGGGGTGTGGGCCTATTCTTATTGATTTTGAGGGGCATTCTCTGAACCTCCTGAATTTTGATGCTCATTCCCTTTGCCATATTGGGGAAATTCTCCCCAATAATTCTCTCCAGTATACCTTCTGCTCCCTTCTCACTTTCTTCTTCTTCTGGAATCCCAATTATTCTAATGTTGTTTCGTCTTATGGTGTCACTTATCTCTCGAATTCTCCCCTCGTGGTCCAGTAGCTGTTTGTCCCTCTTTTGCTCAGCTTCTTTATTCTCTGTCATTTGGTCTTCTATATCACTAATTCTTTCTTCTGCCTCATTTATCCTAGCAGTTAGAGCCTCCATTTTTGATTGCACCTCATTAATAGCTTTTTTTGATTTCACCTTGGTTAGATTTTAGTTCTTTTATTTCTCCAGAAAGGGCTTTTATATCTCTCGAGAGGGTTTCTCTAATATCTTCCATGCCTTTTTCGAGCCCGGCTAGAACCTTGAGAATTGTCATTCTGAACTCTAGATCTGACATATTACCGATGTCTGTATTGATTAGTTCCCTAGCCTTCGGTACTGCCTCTTGTTCTTTTTTTTGTGTTGAATTTTTACGTCTTGTCATTTTGTCCAGATAAGAGTAAATGAAGGGGCAAGTAAAATACTAAAAGGGTGGCAACAACCCCAGGAAAATATGCTTTAACCAAATTAGAAGAGATCCAAAATCGTGAGTGGGGGGAAAGGGGATAAAAAGAGGTTCAAAAAGGAAGAAAGAAAAAAAAAACAAAAAGAAAAGAAAAAGAAAAAAAAAAGAAAAGAATTTTTAAAAAAAAGAAAACACCTAAGAAAAATGTAAAAAAAAAATATATATATATATATATATATATATTAGATAAACTAGTAGAAAATCGTTAAAAAAGAAAAAGGTAACAGTTAAAAAAAATTTTACCCGAAGGCGAGAGAAAAAAAAAAAAATGAAAAAGAAAAAATTAAATTAACTGCAAGACTAAAAAAAATCACAGGAAAAAAGCCATGAGTTCCGTGCTTGGCTTTCTCCTCCTCTGGAATTCTGCTGCTCTCCTTGGTATTGAAACCGCACTCCTTGGTAGGTGAACTTGGTCTCGGCTGGATTTCTTGTTGATCTTCTGGGGGAGGGGCCTGTTGTAGTGATTCTCAAGTGTCTTTGCCCCTGGCGGAATTACACCGCCCTTACCCGGGGCCGGGGTGAGTAATCCGCTCGGGTTTGCTTTCAGGAGCTTTTGTTCCCTGAGCGCTTTCCGTAGAGTTCCAGAGGACGGGAATACAAATGGCGGCCTCCTGGTCTCCGGCCCGGAGGAGCCGAGAGCCCAGGGCCCCACTCCTCAGTGCGCCCTCAGAGAACAGCGCCAGTTACTCCCGTCTGCCTGACCTCCGGCCACGCTCCGAGCTCACCGAGCCTGCGACCGGTTCAAGGTAACACGGAGCTGCGAGCTTACTGTCAGCTCTGTCTCTGTAGCCGGCTTTCCCGTTCCAATACCCGCAAGCTCTGCGACACTCAGACACCCCTGATCCTTCTGTGACCCTGCGGGACCTGAGGCCACGCTGACCCCGCGTGGGCTTCGCCCCGGTTTAGCCTCTGGAGCGATGTCCCTCAGCGGAACAGACTTTTAAAAGTCCTGATTTTGTGCGCGGTTGCTCCGCCGCTTGCCGGGAGCCGGCCCCTCCCCCCAGGGTCTATCTTCCCGTCGCTTTGGATTCACTTCTCCGCCGGTCCTACCTTTCAGAAAGTGGTTGTTTTTCTGTTTCCAGAATTGCTGTTCTTCTTCTCTTCGATCTGCCGATGGATTTTCAGGTGTTTGCAATCTTTAGATAAGCTATCTAGCTGATCTCCGGCTAGCTGAAGCAGTCTCAGCTTGCTACTTCTCCGCCATCTTCGGCCTATGGGAATTTCTGTTTCTTTACTTTCTAAGTAGACTTTTCTTTTTAGAACAGTTTCAAGTTCACAACAAAATGAGTGCAAGTACAGAGAGTTCCCATCTCTTGCCCCACACCGGCACCTTAGCCTTCCCCACTAGCAACATCAGTGTGCTACATTTGTTACAACTGATGAACTCACCCTGATACATCATTTTTCCTACAAAGTCCCCAGTTCACATTATGGTTGGCTCTTGAAGCTGTACTTTTCATGGGTTTTAACAACTGCCTAATGGCCTGTATCCCCCATTACAGTATCACACAGAGGAGTTTCACTGCCCCTCAGAACTTCTCTGTTCATTCCTCCATCCCTGCTCAGTTCTGACCACCACTTTTCCTCCCCAGTTTCATGTTCAGTGTGTACATCATGATGATCTGATGCATGTATATATTGTGAAAGAATTCTGCCTAGGGGAGTTTTTAAACTACTATTTCTGCTTTCTAAATTTTGGATAATGAATTACTTGTAGACAAGGGGGAAAGTTATTTTCTAAATAGAACTGACGTGGAACAATAGCGTCAAATTTTGCAGCATAGTCAACTAGGATAAGCCCCCCGAAATGGGTCACTGAAGCACCAAAAATGGGATGACTGAAGACAAAGACAGGCAAGGCAAGAAGGGATGGGACGAGAGACAGAATTCAAGTGGTTAATTCTAGAGGAGAGGAAGGCCACACTCAGAGAGTGGAGTTGGACAGATCCAACACTGGAGGCTTGACACAAGAGGACAGGAGGAGCAAAAAGAGAATGCTGAGAATGTCTTTAAATCATTCCCACTGCAGCTGAGGGAAGGAAGGGAAGCCGACGCTAATCGGCGATGAGAAAAAGGAAGAAAGCGTGGTAATGATCAGCAGGCTTGATGAGCCCAGCACGACGGGAGATGGGGAGAAAGCACAGCAGAATATGATGAGGATGAATTTTTTTATTTTAAGATCATTAAGGCAACCCCCTCTCCCCACCGACTTGTCTATCGGTGGCAATGCTGTTGTTTCTGAAAAATGGTTAGTCGATATGACCATACGAAACAGCAAGGGCTGAGAGCATGTATCGTCCTCTGCAGGGGCTAAAGGAGAAGAGATGAAGCCCATCAAAGGAAGCACCAGACGTCTGAAGAATGAACCCCAAACAGGAGCGAAGAAGGATAACAAAGTAGGCAGGAAAGAATCATCTCTGTTTATCAGATAACCCAGGTGTTCAGATCATATCAGTCCATGGAGCTCATAAATATCTATTGGCCTCTTCACCCCAACCAAGTCACCAAACCTCTCTATGTCTCAGTTTTGTTATTGACATTTATCTCGTGCACACCAGAATGTCAACACTGGCTGTCTCCAGATTTTGGCATTATAGCCAATTCTCATCTTTTTTCCTTTGTGCTTTTTCTTATTTTCCAAGTTGTTTTGTAGGAATATGTGTGAAAGGGTTTCAAAATTTGCAAGGTGTTTTGCAAGTGTAAATATTACATTTATGTTGTAAATGTTAATTAACATTAACATTGCAAATATTAATACTGAGAGGAAAACCTGCCTCCCAATATCGGCCCCACTGTTCCACAGGGTTCCCAAACATTCTCAGTTCAAAACTCACATCGTTAGAGTCCCAGATGTTAGACCATGTGAGACTAAGCAGCCTTTCTAGAAGGCTATGTTCAAACATATTGTCTGGGAGTGCCTACTTCTTTCCAATTAAAGATGTGTATACCTAAACATTTTCTCTAGTGTCCTCATTGGGTCATTCCAGTACATGCATCTACTTGGAGCCATCAAAATACACTTGTGATGTTTTCCAGCCTCTCAGAGGCAGTCAGTGGAAAAGTTAAGTGAGTTGGTGGTACTATAACACTATTCTTTATTTTTCAATGTGTTTCCTTTCCCTACAAAGGTAGGTGCAATTTTAGTAATACGTCTGTCTGTCTGTATGTATTTATTTATAAATAAAATATTTCATTTTTTTGAGAGAGAGAGAGTGAGTAAGAGAAAGAGACAGAGTGCATGAGCAGGAGAATGGGCAGGGGCAAAGGGAGAAGGAGAAGCAGACTCCTGATGAGTGCAGAGCCCGTGGAGGGGCTCTAACCCAGGATGCCAGGGTTATGCCTCCAGCCAAAGACAGATGGTTAACTGAATGAGCCACCCAGGCACCCCAGCAATAATTTAAAGCAATACTTTATCTCCCAAATGTCAGTCTACCAAAGAAATTCTGACACTAGGACAAGCTGAGTGTGGAGATGTTCTGACGTCAGTCCCTTGGTTTTTTCTGAAACAGTAGAGAGGCAGTTTCTTTTTGCCTACCTTACCTACACATAGGATCAGTCCTAATGGCTTCTAGAACATACCTACAAATGATTCCTTAAATTTCTGACAAAGTACTCCTGAAAAATCACTGACCATTGGGCTTAGAACTGAGGCATTCACCACCTACGCAGCAAAGTCTGTTCCACTCTGACGACCCTTATTTGCTTCACAGCACACAGCTACCCCATTCTATACCTTAGTCAAGTCTTAGTAACCCTCCTAACCTTCCTCACCTTCCTGGTCATCTGGAATTGTTCCATCCACTGCCCAGTCTTCAAACCCTTCTACCCGGGAGGTATCTCAAACTGGCTTACACTAAGTATCAGCGACTAAGAGGTTGCTGGTAAGCAAATGGTTTTCAGCAGATCCACGGAGCTCTATCACGTAATGGTTTCAATTTTGCGCATTTCCTTTGTGACAGCAGCAGAGCTGATAGACCAGAAGGCATTATAGGAAACAGACAATGAACTGTCCTGCTGAGCTAGCACTCAGCATCCCAGACTACGGGAGTGCTTGGCTATGAGGCTCTGACAGCTGAAATGGGCTTTAATGTGCTAAGTCAAAGGATCTTGGAGCCTGGAGCCCCATTATCCTTAAGTGCTACATGACAAGGGCAAGAAATATTGAGTTGTCTTCAACAGGCCTTAGTAATTTAAAAAAAAAAAAAAAAACACCAGAGGAAGAATTTCATATGGAAAAACTGGGACTGAAGCCCGATTTAGGGTCATGACACCTTAGATTTAACAGTGTAACTTTGGGCATCAGCCACCCATGGCAGAGGAGATCTGGGTGCTGATAGGTTTCCCACGGCTCCTAAATTTCTAACAAATACATACATCACCAAACCATCCGTGCATAAGACCTGCCCTACTTTTTTAGTTACTTTCTGCCATTTCCCCCCAACTCCCCCTACTTGCCGAACCTTTCTTATTTAAATGTTGGGTCCAATTGTTCATTCCTGCTCCAGACAGAGGACAAACTAACTCCATACATAATTACTCTGAAAATTCTCTCCATGACCATACAAATGGGGGGAAATCCTAAATTAAGCAATAGAATATTACAGCTTATAATGACTAAGTAATGCCTTGTTGTGCATTAGTGTCTTTGTTTTAAGGTATTCTTTTGAATCTAGTACAAAAAGAAAGGGAGAAAGCGTCACAGATAACGCACTAGAGCGCAACTACTTATTGGGAGTTGAATTCATAAGCACAATGCCAGCTAAAAGCAAGACCAGAATAACTGTTTCAGGGTGACTGTATTTGTAAATAGAATATGCACTCCAAGAAGTCACCTGATACTGCAGCAGCTCATCTGTAAAGGCTTTTTATTCACATGCTGTTGGGACAGTCTCAGGCAAAGAAGGACCCTAGGATAAAATCCAGGCAGCACTCTACGCTGGCTAGGGCAATAGAGAATAACCATCTGAATTCCCCAAAGATATGGCAAGGAAAGTTAATTTACTTAGAAATCTTGCATTATTTCACTTCTGGCTCTGAGTAATAATTTATGGTTTTTAGAGGGCTCATAATAGCCTGGCAGAATATAATTTCACATAAAACATAAAGGGTCTAAAGTTTTAAAATAGCTTTATAATTTTACTGAATTACAAAAATAATACAAATACTTGTGAAATTTTTAAGTAAAAATAAAATCCAAATCTCTAATCTTGTCATCTCTCTAGACATGGCAACTATGAACAACTTAGTGTAAGTTATTCTTGATCTTTTCCTACAGATATATAATATGCTCATGCATCAATCTATGATATATTTAACAATATATATATTCATAAATAACATAAATAAAATATTAAACAACACTGAACAAAAATGACTATTAAGTACTAAACATTGTTCCACTTATTGGGGAGATATCAGTGAGCAAAACAGACAAAATCCTCACCTTCACTGAGCTTACATTTTAGTGAGAGAAGACAGATGGCAAAAATAAAAAAATAAATACAGAAATAGATTACATATTAGAAAGTGTTAGGAATTATAGAGAAAAAAATAGGGCAGGGTAAAGGGGATTTAATAGCAAGGTTGTTAGGCCTTACTACTAGGTAACATTTGAAAGATGACTTTAAAAGAAGTGAGGATTTGATCAGAATCCTAGAGGAGAACATAGGCAGTAACCTCTTCGACATCAGCCACAGCAACTTCTTTCAAGATATGTCCCCAAAGGCAAAGGAAACAAAAGCGAAAAATTAACTTTTGGGATTTCATCAAGATCAAAAGCTTCTGCACAGCAAAGGAAACAATCAACAAAACAAAGAGACAACCCACGGAATGGGAGAAGATATTTGCAAATGACAGTACTGACAAAAGGTTGATATCCAGGACCTCTAAAGAACTCCTCAAACTCAACACACACAAAACAGATAATCATTTCAAAAAATGGGCAGAAGACATGAACAGACACTTCTCCAATGAAGACATACAAATGGCTATCAGACACATGAAAAATGTTCATCATCACGAGCCATCAGGGAGATTCAAATTAAAACCACATTGAAATGCCACCCTACACCAGTTAGAATGGCCAAAATTAACGAGACAGGAAACAACGTGTGTTGGAGAGGATATGGAGAAAGGGAAATCCTCTTCCACTGTTGGTGGGAATGCAAGTTGGTGCAGCCACTTTGGAGGACAGTGTGGAGATTCCTTAAGAAATTAAAAATAAAGCTTCCCTATGACCCTGCAATTGCACTACTGGGTATTTACCCCAAAGATACAGAGGTAGTGAAAAGAAGGGCCATCTCTACCCCAATGTTTATAGCAGCAATGGCCACGGTCACTAAACTGTGGAAAGAACCAAAATGCCCTTCAACTGACGAATGGATAAGGAAGATGTGGTCCATATACACTATAAAGTATTATGCCTCCATCAGAAAGGATGAATAGCCAACTTTTTTTTTTTTTAATACCCAACTTTTGTAGCAACATGGACAGGGCTAGAAGAGATTATGCTGAGTGAAATAAGTCAAGCAGAGAGAGTCAATTACCATATTGTCTCACTTATTTGTGGAGCATAACAAATAACATGGAGAACATGGGGAGATGGAGAGGAGAAGGGAGTTGAGGGAAATTGAAAGGAGAGATGAACCATGAGAGACTATGGACTCTGAAAAACAATCTGAGAGTTTTGAAGGGGTGGGAGGGTGGGAGGTTGGGGGAACCAGATGGTGGGTATTGGGGAGGGCACGGATTGTATGGAGCATTGGGTGTGGTGCATAAAAAATGAATTCTGTTATGCTGAAAAGAAATAAAAAGGAAAAAAAAAGAAGTGAGGATTTGAACTATGGAGATATTAGGGAAAAAGTATTTCGGATGAAGGAATAGCCAGTGCAAAGGCCTTGAGGTAGGTGTGTGAGCAGTATGTTCTAGGAATAACAAAATGACCAGTGTGGCTGGAGAAGTAGGAGTCAGGGCTGAGGTCAGTTAATGAGGTGCCAGATTGTGTAGGGCATTGTAAACCTCTGAAAGGATTGTGAGTTTGGCTTTTCCTATAGTGATGACATAAGGAGACTTTGAAGAGTTTGTGAGCAGAGTTGTGATATGATGACCTAAAATATAAAAGCACCTGGCTATTATATCGAGAACAGAGTGTAGAGGGGCAGAGAGGAAGAAGCTATGGCCATGAAATAGCCCAGAGATGGGGGTAGCTTGGACTGGAGTCCAAGCTTGGTAGGAGTTGTGTGGTGAGAAGTAGTCAGATTCTGGATAAATTTCACAGGTAGAGCCACCTGGACTTCCTGATGAATTAGACATGCAACGTGAGAGAATTATGCCTATAAAATTTTGTCATGAGCATCAGGAATGATTGAGTTGCCTTAAAAGATATAGAGAAACAGAGAGAGGAGTAGCTTGGGAGAAGAAAAGTTGTGAGCTCTGTTTTAGACATGTTAGGTTTGAGGGGTCTATCAGAAAAATATGCTTGTGGACATTCTTCCATAGTAGGACATATGGAAGGTCTTATGGGATAGAGATACTTTGTGTGGATGCAAGTGTAGTCATTATAAGTGTGGTAGGCAGAATTCTCAAGATGGCCTCTAAGATTCCCACTTCCCACACTCCATTTGGTACAAGTCTGGTAGAATCCTCTCCCCTTGAGTGTGGGCAGGACTCATAAATATGACAGGATCATCAATTCCTTGATTAGGTTATGTTATGTGGCAGAGGTATGGGATAGCCACTCTTGTGATTATGTAATTCACTCCTGACATCCTGTAAGCCTTTGTTGCAGCCGACTGCATCACATTCTCCTGATGGCTTTGAGCAAGTGAGCTGCCATGTTGTCATAGGGCTGTATGGCTAGTCACTAAGGGCAATCTCTAAGAGCTGAGAGAGACCTTTTAGCAGCAGTTATTAAGAAAAGGGAAACCTCAGTCTACAACTGCAAGGAACTCAATTCTGCCATCACCTGAATAAGCTTTGAAAGGTGCCAAAATCCACATGAGAATGTCACCTAGCCAACACCTTGATTTTAGCCTTTTGTGACCCTGGAGTGGAGAACCCAGCTATGCAGTACCCAGTTTTCTGATCCACAGAAACTGTGAGATAAGAAATGGATGTTTGTCTTATGCTGCTGAATTTGTGGTGTGTCATTATGTAGCAATAGGAAATTGATACACACGGTGTTCTGTCAGTATCTTCAGGAGCCAAGCACAGGCACCCTCTTCCCAAGGAGCAAATGATGGGTAAGACTATAAAACCCACCTACATGGTAACCTGTGAACATGAGTGCTTCTTGAGCCACAATAAATAAATATAATCAGGTATATCTTTTCTCTCTTCCATCCTTTTCATGGAAGATGTAACAGAGTCTTATAACAGAATGAACATACCGTGATATTCATAAGGTCACAGAATTTAGAGCTCAGAAATTTAGTTCTGCTCTGTGAGTATCTTATATAACCATTCTCTCATGATTTTCTACCCCTAAGCCAAGGAGTTTGGCCTTAAAACCATGCAGGCCATCAAGCCCAGCAGGTGCCGCTCCTCAGAGTTAACCCAAACAGGCAGATAGAAGGCAAGTAATCACTGCGGCTTGCCCTCCAAGTTGCTCTCCTCCCCACAAGGAGGGAACTCCATTAAACATTTAATACAGTCACAAAGAGAATACCCAGCAGGTAGACAACTATGATTACTTGCCCTATAGCCTTCACAGCAAGCTCTTGGCAGCACCTGGGATGGGCTTTATATCACACGAAACACTTCCCTTTGTAGTTTCTATTAAAAGGAAGACCAACAGTTTCAAAACTGAGGTTTCAAAGTAAGGATCATTCTCTTGCTGCATATCTTTGGGCAGAGCTTGTGAGGACTTCCCAGAAGTGATTATAAGGTAGGAAAGACACCAAAATTGGAAATCTAGTTTCCACTTTAGCTGTACAGCTATTTACAGCTGTAAAGCTTGGCAGACTAAATTCTCTCTTATTAACAGAAAATAGCCACTGGTGTCATGAATCTCCCAATTGACAAGCTTCCTGTGTTCATCTAAACTGGGGAAGAAACTACCAAATGCACAAGAGAAGATATATTGGGGTTGGCGCCTAACTGGCGATCTGAAGACTCCTCAAGATGGTTTGCTGGGCAAGTCATTCATTGGTGGTTGCAGGATGATTTCATTCATGGAGAAGGGAACATCTCCCTGTGCAATACCAATGATCAGGACATTCTGTTTGGGTTCAATAGGAACAAAAATTAAACTCCTATTGTGTTAAGCCACGGAGATTCTGGAGTTTATCTATTGCCTTAACTGATACTGTGACTTGAATGTGGGGAACGGGGTTGCATTTGAAATATACCAGAGTAATCGATTTTTCAGCTATACATTTTAAAGACTGGTGGGTTGTTTGGACTTGGACAGTGTGGCTGGCTGACTCCAGAAATTTGATCATCCTTAATGTGCCTTGGTAATCTGGTCCCTGGATGTCTGGCCATTCTTGTGGAGAGCCAAGTCTGCATTTTGCTGGCTCCTTGAGGAGAGGATATGGTGACCATCTCTCTACGGTAGCCCAAGGCCACGGGACATGCATCCAGCCTCAACACCTCTGTAACAAACATCTGTTACTATTCCTCCTCTGAGAAGACAAGGAGAGAACTGGCTGACTTGAAGACCTACAGGTTATCAGATTAGTGCTACCATCTCTTCTTTACTGTCAACAAACAATCACCCTTAATTCCCCTCTTTGGCTAGCAACTTTCCTCTTCCTTCCCTACTGTGTCTAGGGATGAAGAGAGTTGAAGCTGGTTTGTCTATAATCAAGGTCTGCTGGTCTGCTGCTCTGTGAAAGGTCCCTCATTTTAGAGAAAAAGACCTGCTTTTGCCAATCTGCTCTCACCCCAAAAGAAGAAAGTAGTCCTTTTTTTAAAAAAAGATTTATTTATTTATTTATTTATTTGACAGACAGAGATCACAAGTAGGCAGAGAAGCAGGCAGAGAGAGAGGAGGAAGCAGGCTCCCCGCCAAGCAGAGAGCTCGATGTGGGGCTTGATCTCAGGACCCTGGGATCATGACCTGAGCTGAAGGCAGAGGCTTTAACCCACTGAGCCACCCAGGTGCCCCAGAAAGTAGTCCTTAATCAGGCAGATATCTTCATTGATATTTATATAGAACTGCATCATTTATAAACTGTATATAATTTAACATGTTATAATGTATATGCAAGTAGTATGCCTACAGGCAGGATAAAGAGGTGGGTTTGCTGGCCAACATTCATGTGCCTTTGCGGATAGAAGGAAGATGGGAATGGTGATTCCATTGCCCAGGCAACTCCTTTGCAGCTGGTTCTTATAGGAGACCAATCAGGGAATTAAATTAGGAATCAGAAAGTCCAGTCTGTTCTATGCCCTATCTCAAGGAAGCTGTGTGGTCTTAGGCAAGTCAGTCTGTTTCCTCGTCTGTAAAGAAATCTCTAATATTCCTATTAACTTAAAGTTGACACATCTATAATATTAAATCCCAGCATAAGACCAATCCATTTTGGGGGGTTCTATCCCAGGACACTACATTGTCTGATGAATTAGGGTCCTTTTTCATGTTCAGTAAGGAGAATTCAAGTTGCCAGAATTAGCCATTGAGCTATTGAGAAATTTAGGATAGATACCAACATTCAGGAAAATGTATTTCTGGCAAATTTAAGTTCATTATATAGATTTATGTTGAGGAAATCTGTAGGAAAAATAGGAAATGCTTTGAAGGGATTACCTATGATACCATTCTGCAGATTATCATTCTTGTTAACCAGCTTCAAACTATTCAGGGAAGTCAGTGAGTGTAGAGAACCAAAAGGCAAGCACTTTTTCCAGTGGAGAGAACTCTGGGAGATACTCCATTAATCCTGGATTAAAAAGTTATTTCCCTATATTCTACCAGTAATAAATAACTACTCAATTATGATTACCAATAAAAATTATGGCTCCATAGCTGACCAAGAAGAGAGAACTCAAACCTTTGCAGGAAGACAACACAGTTCTAAAGGTTACCCTCTACTTCTAGGATGATTCCAGAATTATTTTTAGTGCAAGAACAAAGTAATTGTATTTTGTCATGACATTTTTTTTTATCTTGAGGAAAACACTTAAAACATTAATAAAAAATATTATCTGAAATGGTTGTTTTTATCTTATGATCTACACCGTCTTACATCAGGCTTCATGGGGAGAAGGTTGGAGCCTCTTAGCCTCTTGGCATCGTGGCTTAGGCTGGAGTCTCATTCATTATTAACATAAACAGTTGATACCTGTCCCTGAGGCAAAATATACTTGATAAGGGAGGAAGCCTAAGCAGATAAATAATTTTGTTTTTTCTGGTGTAATATAACACACACACACACACACACACACAACAACACACACACACACATTCGTAGGACATGTCTACTAGATGCTTGCAGGAATACTCTCACCTCTATCTACATGGATTAATTCCTTACCAATTTTTTCCCTTACCATGAGAAGGGAAACATAAATAATTTGATATTTTAAATTTATATATTTATATATAAAGTTATATAAAAATTTAATTTTAAATTCCAATACAATGCAAAGAGACCACGTAAAAATCAAATATGATGTGTCTTCAGATTTGCATTTGAAATTCAGGATTAGGTATGTGGCAGATTGAAAGGTGAAAGACCAAGAAATAATGTTGGTATAAATACATGCTTTATTTTATCAGAGGGAAGAAAGTGATTTCATTAAATAGTCACTGAAGACAGTTTACTGTCTTCAGGCATCATTGCCTCTAACTACTGAATAAAAACACAACATTTTGGGGTCCAATCCCACCGAAGTAACTGTTGCATTTCTGCTCAAGAGTCCACACTGTTCTTTTAATAGATCAGTGGAGCATGCTGCTTTATTGGAATGGACTATAAGTTCAGAGAAAAATGTAAAATGGCTGTATCACTCTCTAATCAGGCAGAGATGTGACAAGAGTCTGAAGACACAAGGAGATGGCATATCCAACATCTCTGAATTTTATGAGTGAGAAATATTCTTGAGATATGAATTGTGCTTGCTACATGTGCTGTTTTTTATTAAAAAAAAAAAAAAAAGAACAATGACTGGACAAGAATTTTTCCTTCCCTGATGAAGGCGAAGATGTTGCTAGCCTATGACCCAGGCTGTCAGACTCCAAGGTATAGACAGACACTGGTCCTTAACAGTTATGTATGTGACCGCCAAACATGGAACCCAAATGTCCATCAACAGCATAGTGGATAAAAAAAAAAGCAAGGCTTCTTCATACAGTGGGATACTTGGCACAGGGAAAATAAATGAATGAGTTGCAAACTCACATGACTCAGGAACATATGTCAAATGAAAAGGCAAGCCATAGAAGAATACATACAGTATAATTTAATGTATATAAAGTTCAGAGACATGCAAGGTATAATGATCTATTTGGCACAGATTCAGATATATGCAATGAAACTATACAGAAAAACAAAGGAATGTTAAGTTTAAAGTAGGATAGGTTTACCTCTGCAGGCAAAGTTAAGGGGAGGGATTAGGAAAGATCAGTATAAGGATTCACAAGTAATAGTCATGTTCTTGTCTTAAACTGGATATGGGTGCTCACTGCCTTGTGTTTTGTTATATCTTTACATATGGCTTAACCAACTTTTTAAAATGGCCTAATTTGTTGATTCTTTCTTTTCCCCAGAATTTGACTTCAAGGTACAAAGCTAAGAGCAGAATAACAGTAATCCATACCAAACTTAGTGCTAAAATTTGGGAAAGAACTCAACTGTGACCCCTTGACATCTAATCTAATATGAAGACTTGGTAACAAGGAATTGGCAACAAATGATTTTTCTGCATAGCAAGACTTTCAGATTTGTTTAGCTATTACTGATGTCAGTAATAGGACACCGAGACCATTCCTTCATAAAGCTGTGTTTAGATATCTGTTCTTCAGGATTCTTTCTCTAAAAGCAAGAAGAAAGAAACACAGCAAAACACAAAACTTTGTCATATCAGTCCTAACCCAATCATATTAGTAAAGTAAACAAATACTGACCTCTATAAAGCATTTCTGCCAATCACAGAACAAAGGTGTTGGTATTTTCCCACAAAGGAGGACAACTAAAGAAGCTTTCAACTGGGTACTTTCCCAAGGAAGGTAAGTTAAAACTTAGAAATAATGCATCAGAACTGAAGAGAGATAGAGGGGTGGTCAAGTTTGGGACAGCCAAGGGAGCACGCTGCAGAGACACCCAACCCAGACTGAGAGTTTGTGGAAGGATTTGCAAGGTAGGAGCAGCTGAGCTCCGTGCTCAAGAATTAATAGAAACTGCTAGGGGACATAGCCTGAGGGAAGAAAGCTCCAGGCAGCTACTGAGAGGTGGTGAGTTTTGGGGACTTAAAAATTTCCCAGCAGAGATCTGCAAAGATGACATGGCTGAAGTTTGAAGTTAAGTTTAGACTGCAGCCTCCTACCACATCATGCCCACCCCAGACATAGGATAGCACAGGGCATTCTTAACGTGGCTTCCAAGGTCCTGGAACAATCTGGCTTCTGCTTCCACTTACAGCCTTATCTACCTGGTGCTTTTGACAGCATTAACTCACCTTAGCTCTCCAGACCCTCAGCCCCCATGCTCTCTCAGCCTTGCCTGGAACACATCTCCTCATCTTCCTTGCAAAAAAACTCCTGTTACTCATTAAATCTTAGCTTGGCAATCTAGAATTGAAGACATGTAATTTATTGAAAACACACACACACACACACACACACACACACACACACACACAGGTATTTTATAAATTCATGTAAATTTATCTCTATGATATTGTAGATATTTAGAATTTAAACATCTGCAAGTCAGAATCTATATTGCTTTAATATATTCTGCATATAGCACAATGTGCCTACAAAATTAACATTAAACAATAACACAAACCAATTTACCATTTCTCAGGAGCAATTTTAAAAGACATGGTAGTTGTTCTAGCATCTATTGGGAAATAACTATGTTATATATACATTTTTATTGATAACTATTTCATAGTTTAATATAAATTACGCTTAATATAAAATGTTCATGAGTTAAGATATAGGTACTCGTATATGGGTACATTTACTACAAAATGTACCCAATTATAAAACAGCATCAAACTAATACAGAACAGATAGCCATTTTGCCATGGATCAGAGTAGAGAGGAAGTTTTTCTGGTACTCTACAGTAGGCAATGCTAAAAATCTGATCACAGGGGAAAGATGCAGGAAGAAAAAAATTGCCTGTAAACTCAGGACTTGCTGTGGTTCTATATGATGTCCCTCTTTTGCTTCAACCCCAAACCATTACCAGGGTGACAAGTGAACCTTAAAACCGCACCCACAGAATTCCTCTTACCTCAGCATCAAAGCGAGGATCCTGGTAGGCATCGCTGATGTTCACGGGAAGGCCTGTGGAAGCTACGAGCTCAGCAACACTGTTATTTACGAGCCAGTCGGAATATGATGATTTCTCCACGCTTTCTTTGAAACTATCAAAACCAAAGCAGGCAGTCAGAAAATAAAGAAGGGTTGGGCGCCTGGGTGGCTCAGTGGGTTAAGCCGCTGCCTTCGGCTCAGGTCATGATCTCAGGGTCCTGGGATCGAGTCCCGCATCGGGCTCTCTGCTCAGCAGGGAGCCCGCTTCCCTCTCTCTCTCTCTCTCTGCCTGCCTCTCCGACTACTTGTGATTTCTCTCTGTCAAATAAATAAATAAAATCTTAAAAAAAAAAAAAGTTTAAAAAAAAATAATAAATTTAAAAAAAAAAAAAAAAAAAAAAAAAAAGAAAATAAAGAAGGGTTAAGTTTGCTTGAAAGCAAATCTCATAAAACTACACTCATAGTGGGATCATCTCTCCCCTTTAAGAAGGGATAAGTGACTTGAGTCACAAAAAAGTGAGGTAATTATCTGTAGCTCCTTCAAAAAGACTTACCCGATGTAATGTAAAATAATCAGACCCATGGGAAGAAATGATAGATTCTCTAGGATCCAGAGAACAACTCTAGGTTGTATTTAGGCCAAAGCAAACAGACATAAAGTAAGTAATGAAGTAATGACCGAAATTGACAAGAGGATGCTAACGCCATGGGATAATACATTCCACGGACCTCCCCAGCCCACACCCCTAAACTGAGCAGACTGGATGTTTGACAAAGGGAAATATTAAGCCCCAGAATGAGGAAAAATCAGGAAATAAATTAGGAGTTTACAAATTTTTTTTAATTAGCATACAAGTTTACAAAATTTTAAAGGCAGCAAAAGAGCAGATCTTGACCATGTGCAATCTAGTAATTACGTAACTAGTTTTGTAGTATGTCTCAGAGTTTAACAAAAACATATATCTTACTTACAAAATCTTACTGAAAAACCCTTTTTAATTTTACTGACCCCTAACCTTAACATTTAAATTATATTCACATTTGATTTGAACAGGAATTTTATGCACAATGGTTTTGTAAGCTTTCCCTTGTATCACGTTTGCTATAATCATCGAATTTACAGAAAGGGCATGAGAATTAGTTAAGACTCCCTATTCCCTCCCTCCCTTCCACCAATTCTACCCCAAGTACAACTGAGCACTGCCAGGAGCTACAAAAATGCAAAACTGAGTACTGTTCTTGTGGAGGATGTGAGGTTTGTGGTGTGGCAGGCGATAACTGAAATTACATAAATGAATACAAGTCTACTTGGGCGATGTTTTCCAAACCCCAGGACACATGAGTGAGTGTACCACAGCCAGAAGAGTGAGAACTCTATTGACTTTTTAATCTAAACTGCTGTATACATAAGGAAGACACTAAACACTGTCACTAGTCATTGTTACCCTGTAACCACGTGCTGCGGTGTGGAATTTGTGCCGTCTGGAGGATCTGGGGGCACAGAGAGGACCCCGGATGCACGAAGAGGTGGGAAGCAGAGGCATTCTTTAGCGCCATCCATAGACGTCATCCGGAATGATTTGTCTGTGTCTGGTGAGTGTAACATTTACTTGTGATGCTATTCATCCCTTCTTGCCTAATAAACACCACTAACACATCTACTTATTTGCTCTGGATCTCTGGCTCAGAAGCGGAAGTTTTGCTAAAAAGTGGAGTCACGTATTTCTTAGATGGTGCCTAAATCAAAGAAGTAAGAAGACAGAGGACTTCAAAGATAAGATGGCACCTTTCTTTTCTACGACAAACAAAGGGACATCAACAAAGTCCATGGTTTATTTTCTCTGCTACGTTGTATCTGTGAGGAGGGACATTTTGTGGTGTGCTGCCATGGAAGCAAGATAGAGGAGGAAACATGATAATGCACCTGATAGGAGAATCCAGCTTGATGAAGCCATTTCTAAATTCATAAATAGTATGACTGAGCGCTGCTCCTTTCTTGCAGTGATGAATCAGTTTGTCAACTCGCTCTGTGCCGTCTGTGTACTTTATTCTATTCTGCAATTCTTAGAAAGTGTTGCATGATAAAACAGCGTGGAAAATGCTGAACTAGCGAGTGCTGGGTGGGGAAGAGGGAAGAATCCAAGAGAAGAAACGGTTGGGGCAGGGAGAGGTGAAGGGCCAAGGGTGAACACCCTAAGGAAAGAAACCAGTTTCATCAAAAAGCCTGAAAACATAGGAGCTGGGTCTTTCAAGTGGGCACGTGTTCAGCAAGGGGAGACTGGGGCTGGTGAGGAGGAGAGCGCCAGGGGAGGAGGAAATAGCAGGAATAGAGACACAAAGGGGAAAGAGCACAGGGAGGGCACCTGGGTGGCTCAGTGGGTTAAGCCGCTGCCTTCAGCTCAGGTCATGATCTTAGGGTCCTGGGATCGAGTCCCGCATCGGGCTCTCTGCTCAGTAGGGAGCCTGCTTCCTCCTCTCTCTCTGCCTACTTGTGATCTCTCTCTGTCAAATAAATAAATAAAATCTTAAAAAAAAAAAAGAGCACAGGGAGTGTTCTTGGAACACTGTGCAATCCTCTTTGGTGGGAGCACAGGGTCCAAGTGGTGGCAGCTTTCACCAAAGGGCTGGCTGAAACGTTAGTCACAGGGGATGGGGAGCTGTTGGGAGTGTACAGAGCAGGGAAATTACATGATTGGAGCTGTTACTTCAGGAAGCTCAATCCAGGGACAGGGAGCAAGAAAAACTGGCTAAGAGAGATGAAGGGGAGACTAGCCAAGTCGTGCAGGTGGGAGGTGAGGATGCCGGTCCCTCAGGAGGTCCTGCATTAGACTCTGCGGGGCTGGGTGGGTAGCTGGTGTGGCTTCCGTTTTGTTCCTGCGTGCCCATGGCACTATTAGAAATGAGTTGTTTTGAGAAGCAGAAGATGAGGAAAGATAACAGACATTTTGTAAACCTGGAACACATTATTCATCGTTGAAAACCCAGGAACAAAACCCATATCAAGACTTTAGGACTGAAAATACTGTAGAGCTGGGATGATCTTCAGGGAGAATACAATGGATGAGATCATCCAGGGAGCGAATACATAGGGAAATCTATATCTGAGGGAAGAAAGATGAAGAAAAGCAGTAATAAAGGGGGAGGAGATAGAGAAGAAAGAAAAAAGGGAAAGCAAATTTATCCTCACCCAAGGCAGACCAAGGGTCTGTCTTGATGCTTTACCTAACTTGTTTCGTTTTCACGTAAATCCTATGATTTATGTGGGTACAATTTTCTACATGTTATAGATCAGAAAACTGAGGCTCAGAGATGCTAAATAATTTTGCCAAGTGGAGATAGAACTTTCAGCTAAGTGTGACTGCAGAGCCCCATATTATTCTGCTTATCCTGTAGCCTCTCAGGGAAGGAAACCAATGAGTAGAAGCAGAGCAAGAACAGTAGTCTCACCTAAAGAAAAGAAGGGAGTGACAGTCCTCACCACAGAGAGTTTCAGGGAGACACCGCAGATCATAAACACTGCAGCCGAAGACTGCTCACAGTCAAAGGAAGAGGGAGGAAAAGACATTGATCTTGATCATCCAGTCGTAGGTCCTTACTTACAAAATTCTCAAGAAGATGATGATAAAAACACTTAAGGAGCAGGGGCTCCTGGAAGAGTCATTCTAAATATAATCATGCTTAGAATGGGTTGAGTTCGGGCTGCATATGCATTGCAATCAGTCTAAAATAGTAGGACAAAGTAAGACAGTTAACTCTGTACAAGGCACTACACGTAAGCACAGTTGAGGTGGTTTCTAGAAAGTATAAACTATGCTCTCTCCCCTCACGGTGGTTGCCACCTTGATGGGGAGGTGAGAAATACATATACTGACACTTACACAATGAACACTTGAAGGGCCCAGTTCAAATTTCAAGTGAAAAATGTGTCACGTGGCTGTGTTGCCTAGTTACCAAGTTCAACTCTACCAGATCAGGAATGCTAAAGAAGTGCAGGGAGGAAGCAGCCACCTGTGGCCGTTCTCATAGGGGTACAGCTGCAGAGGGAGGGGAGATTTTAGGGACCCTAAGAGCAGCTGCAACAGTGCAAGCAGGTGTTCTGAAAACTACCTCTCCATTACTTCAGTTTCATGGTGCAGGGTACATAAACCAAGGCCCAGCATGACAGAATATTCAGAGAGACAGTCAGGAATGAGTATTCATATCACATTCCGGCTTTTGCACTAATTCACCTTACAAATCTTATAATTTTACAGTAATGCAGAATTATGATGTTGAGTTAGAGCTCTCTAAGACCTTTTTTTAAAAAAAAAAAAGATTTTATTTATTTGACAAACAGAGAGGGAGCACGAGCAGGGGGAGAGGGAGAGGGAGAAGCAGACTCCCCACTGAGCAGGAAGCCTGATATGAGGTTTGATTGCAGGACCCTGGGATCATGACATGAGCTGAAGATAGATGCTTAACTGACTGATCTACACAGGTGCCCTGTTTTCCCATTTCATTTATTTATTTATTTATTTGGCACGAGGGAGATAGAGAGAATGAGTGAAAGAGAGAGCATGAGAGGGAGAAGGGTCAGAGGCAGAAGCAGGCTCCCTGCTGAGCAGGGAGCCCAATGTTGGGCTTGATCCTGGGATCATGACCTGCACTTAAAGACTTAACAGACTGAGACACCTAGGTGCCCCCCAAAACCTTGCTTTTTTTCTAAAGAATAATTTTGCCTTTTGAAAAAGACCATGAATTTTATAGTCAAATATAACGGATTCAAATACCTATTTTGCCACTTCCTCGCAACGTGATCTCAGACAAGTTGGTTATACTTCATCTGTAAAGTAAGTATAATACTAGTACTTATTGTGCAGATTAAGCTAAGAATTTATACAAGTGCTTAACATATTTTCTAGCCTACAGTAAACAGTTTTAAAAAGCATCTACTCTAAAGTCAATTCTGACTTGTGACAGTAGCCTTTTACATTTTCGCAGTGAAGTATTGTGAATTCAACCACAAAGGAAAGGGCCCAAATTATTTCTGTTTCTTGAGGGACACATCTGGCTTAAAGGATCAATTCTTTCCTTTTTTAAATTTTTTTTCATTTATTTATTTTCAGCAAAACAGTATCATTATATTTTCACCACACCCAGTGCTCCATGCAATCCGTGCCCTCCCTCTCTAATACCCACCACCTGGTACCCCGACCTCCCACCCGCCCGCCACTTCAATCCCCTCAGATTGTTTTTCAGAGTCCATAGTCTCTCATGATTCAACTCCCCTTCCAATTTACCCCAACCCCCTTCTCTCTAATGCCCCATGTCCTCCATGCTTTTTGTTATGCTCCACAAATAAGTGAAACCATATGATAATGGACTCTCACTGCTTGACTTATTTCACTCAGCATAATCAGTTCTTTCCTTAAGCTCCTATAAGTCAACTCCTTCTAATTGGTGAGAGCTCTTTTATTCTGTGTGGCTTCCTCTTTTTTGATTGCTGTTGGAGCAGAACATATTAAGATCATAGACACAGCCATGTGGGTTATGCAGGTCCTGCTCTGCATGGGGGTGCCTTGTAAAAGGAACAAATAGGGGCTGAAATCTAGTCTAGTTGTGCATGTTGACTTAGAGCTGCATCCTTCTAGAGGGAGTACTTTTTCTATTCTCACAGAGACACTGTATGCGCTGGCAATGGCCCTGTTCCAATCTCTCTGACAAATGGACATCTAATATCAAATTGAATGTCTTTAGTGACAGGGAACTCATTACCTGTCAAAATATTCCATTCCATTTTGTGGCCGCTCCGCTTACTTCCTAATAATCACCTTTTGCTCCCAATCCCATGGGATCTCATTAGCTGACAGCACTTGATATAGTTGGCTATAATTAACATGTTCCCCATAGTCTTCCACCTAAGATCATTTTTTTCTAACAAGCTCTAATTTCTCCAGCGACTCCTCCTCTGGCATGCCTTCCTTATTCTCACTATCCCAGTCCTCCATGTAGTCTCACTGATTAATAGTCCTCTTGGTCATGAAAGCAGTCCAGAATAGTCTTCTCCATGGGGTCTGAGCAGGATGGAGGTGGGATGACCATCACCTTTGCTCTAGATCTTGTTCCTACCAGAAGGGTTAGGGTTGATAGTTTCTAACAGGTCTTGTTTTTTTAATAGGTTGTTGGAAGTTTAAACTAATACCCAAAATTGAATACTCAAAAATCAACTTTCTAGAGCCCCCCACATCTGACCAGAGATATCAAATCCAGCACTGAGATCTTCAGTTTGGGCCAGAACCAAGATAAGGAGAGTTACCGCTGTTTGGAAACACTTCAATATTGATTACTTTGTAGTTTGTGGGTGCAAATGAAATCATGTCAGTTCAGTGGCTCTTAGCTGCCATGTGCGTAACTGCAAAACCACAGACACCTCCAAGTCCTCTCCCCACCCATAGTTTCTAGGGAAACTTGTTCTTTCACTCAAGGCCCCTTGTCAAAGCCGTGGAAACCAATGGGAGACCAGACACTTGAGGGTGCTTAAGTTACATGGGTCAAAGGAAGAATCCTCTCCCCCACACTCTGCATTGTATTTTGACCCCTAGGTTGGGGTCCCTAGGTCATATTGTTTATGTCTATGCTGTCACAAGTTTCCTCATTAAATAGCCCCTTTGGCTTCTCCCATACCCTTCTCTGTTATACTCAGGGAATAAGGGTGGGCTGGCCCTTCTTTCAGCAAAAAGAAAAAGACACTTACTGATCATCTCATGCAAGTGGATGTCTGGTGTGAGTGTTTCTGGGTTTGTGTTTACTTTCCCAAGACACTTACTGTACACCAGTGCACCACACAGAGAGAAAAATGGCTTATAATTCTATACAACATCCAGTATTTATTGAAAATCAAAAGTTTTGAGATACTACTAAAATACATCTAAAGATTGTATGTTTTAATATCTATGTTTAATAGTCTCTTATATTCAAATCATAAAACCATTTTGACCTTTAAGGGGGGGGATGTTAAAATAAATTCTGGCTTAAAGAAAAAAAAAAATCAGCAGACCAAAAAAAAAAAAAAAAAAATCCTTGAAATAAGAGTCTGATGCTATAGCAAATGGAACTGATTCCATTTACTCTATCACCAAGAACCCTAAGATACCTGGGAATAAACCTTACCAAATAGGTAAAAGATCTATACTCGAGGAACTACAGAAGACTCCTGAAAGAAATTGAAGAAGACAAAAAGATAGGAGACCATTCCATGCTCATGGATCAGAAGAATAAATGTTGTTAAAATGTCTACACTGCCTAGCGCAATCTATACTTTCACTGCCATTCCTATCAAAATTCCACTGGCATTTTTCAAAGAGTTAGAACAAACAACCCTAAAATTTGCATGAAACCAGAAGAGACTCTAAATTGCTAAGGAAATGGTGAAAAAGGAAAACAAAACTGGGGTCATCACATTGCCTGATTTTAAGCTTTACTACAAAGCTCTGATCACCAAGACAGCATGGTACTGGCACAAAAACAGACACATAGACCAGTGGAACAGATTAGAGACCCCAGATATGGACCTGCAACTACATGGTCAAATAATCTTTGACAAAGCAGGAAAAAATATACATTGGAAAAAAGACAGTCTCTTCAATAAATGGTCCTGGGAAAATCAGACAGCTATGTGTAGAAGAATGAAACTCAACCATTCTTTTACACCATACACAAAGATAAAATCAAAATGGATAAAAGACCTCAATGGGAGGCAGGAATCCATCAGAATCCTAGAGGAGAATATAAGCAGTAACCTCTTCGACATCGGCCACAGCAACTTCTTTTAAGATGTGTCTCCAAAGGCAGAGGAAACAAAAGTGAAAATGAACTTTTGGGACCTCATCAAGATCAAAAGCTTCTGCACGCAAAGGAAACAGTCAACAAAACAAAGAGGCAACCCACGGAATGGGAGAAGGTATTCACAAATGATGGTACAGACAAAGGGCTGATATCCAAGATCTATAAAGAACTCCTCAAACTCAACACACACAAAACAGATAATCACATCAAAAAAATGGGCAGAAGGCATGAACAGACACTTCTCCAATGAAGACATACAAATGGCTATCAGACACATGAAAAAATGTTCATCATTAGCTATCAGGGAGATTCAAATCAAAACCATACTGAGATACCACCTTATACCAGTTAGAATGGCCAAAATTAACAAGACAGTAAACAACATGTGTTGGAGAGGATGTGGAGAAAGGAGAACCCTTTGCATTCCCACACTATTGGTGGGAATGCAAGTTGGTGTAGTAACTTGGAGATTCCTTAAGAAATTAAAAATAAAGCTTCCCTATGACCCTGCAATTGCACTATTGGGTATTTACCACAAAGATACAGATGTAGTAAGAAGAAGGGCCATCTGTACCCCAATGTGCATAGCAGTAATGGCCACAGTTGCCAAACTGAAAAGAACCAAGATGCCCTTCAACAAACGAATGGATAAAGAAGATAAGGTCTATATATACTATGGAGTATTATGCCTCCATCAGAAAGGATGAATACCCAACATTTGTATCAACATGGATGGGACTGGAAGAGATTATGCTAAGTGAAATAAGTCAAGCAGCGAAAGCCAATTATCATATGGTTTCGCGTACTTGTGGAGCATAAGAATAACATGGAGTAGGGCGCCTGGGTGGCTCAGTGGGTTAAAGCCTCTGCCTTCGGCTCAGGTCATGATCCCAGGGTCCTGGGATCAAGCCTTACATCGGGCTCTCTGCTCAGCAGGGAGCCTGCTTCCTCCTCTCTCTCTGCCTGCCTCTCCGCCTACTTGTGATCTCTGCCTGTCAAATAAATAAATAAAATCTTTAAAAAAAAAAAAAAAAAAAAAGAATAACATGGAGGACATGAAGAGATGGAGAGAAGGGAGCTGGGGGAAATTCAAGGAGGAGATGAACCATGAGAGACTATGGATACAGAGAAACAAACAAACTGAGGATTTTGGAGGGGACGAAGGTGGGAAGTTGGGTGAGCCTGGTGGTGGGTATTATGGAGGGCATGTATTGCATGGACACTGGGTGTGGTGCATAAACAATGAATTCTGGAACACTGAAAAGAAATTAAAAAAAAAAAGAAATAGAGGGGGAAAAAGGAAATAAGAGTCTGAGAAAAGGAAAATAAATACAGTTGTCCCTTCACTTCAGTGACTCTTCCTTAAAAAGTAAAAATTAACCACTTAGCTTATTTTAACTCTAAAAAGTAGACTCCTCTAAAATCAAGATTTGTGTAAAATAACATGAAAATTGTAAAGAAATCTTTTACTTGTATTCACTAGAACCAGGTACCTAGGAAGATGCAGGTTTTTAAGTGAGTTTCCCTCAAAGGGCTACAGTTTAGTCTTCTTTCTCAGTGCTATCTTGAGTCCCAAATACGAGACCCACACTGACTTCAAAGAGAGCTTCATGAACTCAAATATATTGACAGTGGAAGGTAAAACAGAATTGCCCTATTACAGATAACACATAGTTCCTGAAATGCGGCTGCCCCTGAAGTGAGGGCCAGTGAGGTAAGATATAAACCTGAGGATAACAAGTTGCAAAGTAGTGGAGGAAGGAAATCAATATAAGTGAAACAAAAGAAGACAAAATAAAACACCCTGGGACAAGTAATTTCACCATCTTCAATTGTCTGAAAAACATATCTTAGCTAAAGATTCAAACAGAGAAAGCTATATGAAAATACACTAAAGTCTAAAGTCTTTTTAAAGGATTACTTCTCAAAATGAGTCTCTAAATTAGAAGGGAAACTACTGGAATAAAATAATGTTACAACACACACAAAACAGGCAAACATATAAAAAAAAAAAATGGGCAGAAGGGACACCTGGGTGGCTCAGTTGGTTAAGCAGCTGCCTTTGGCTCAGGTCATGATCCCCAGCGTCCTGGGATCGAGTCCCACATCGGGCTCCTTGCTCAGCAGGGAGCCTGCTTCTGCCTCTGCCTGCCATTCTGTCTGCCTGTGCTCACTCTCTCCCCCTCTCTCCCTGAAGAATAAATAAAATCTTTAAAAAAAAAAATGGGCAGAAGATATGAACAGACACTTCTCTAATCAAGACATACAAATGGCTATCAGACACATGAAAAAATGTTCATCATCATTAGCCCTCAGGGAGATTCAAATTAAAAACACATTGAGATATCACCTTACACCAGTTAGAATGGCCAAAATTAACAAGACAGGAAACAATATGTGTTGGAGGGGATGTGGAGAAAGGGGAACCCTCTTCCACTGTTGGTGGGAATGCAAGTTGGTGCAGCCTCTTTGGAGAACAGTGTGGAGATTCCTCAAGAAATTAAAATTAGAACTTCCCTATGACCCTGCAATTGCACTTCTGGGTATTTACCCCAAAGATACAGATGTCGTGAAAAGAAGGGCCATCTGTACCCCAATGTTTATAGCAGCAATGGCCACGGTCACCAAACTATGGAAAGAACCAAGATGCCCCTCAACAGACGAATGGATAAGGAAGATGTGGTCCATATACACTATGGAGTATTATGCCTCCATCAGAAAGGATGAATACCCAACTTTTGTAGCAACATGGACAAGACTGGAAGAGATTATGCTGAGTGAAATAAGTCAAGCAGAGAGAGTCAATTATCATATGGTTTCATTTATTTGTGGAGCATAACAAATAGCATGGAGGACATGGGGAGTTAGAGAGGAGAAGGGAGTGGGGGTAAATTGGAAGGGGAGGTGAATCATGAGAGACTATGGACTCTGAAAAACAATCTGAGGGGATTGAGGTGGCGGGGCTGTGGGAGGTTGGGGTACCAGGTGGTGGGTATTACAGAGGGCAAGGAGTGCATGGAGCACTGGGTATGGTGAAAAAATAATGAATACTGTTTTTCTGAAAATAAATAAATTGAAAAAATTAAAAAAATAATGTTAATTATTAGACTGTGTCTATATTGACATTTTTGTTCTCAACCCTTGAGTTTAGTCTTCACTAGAGACTCCCAAGAATTTGCTCTTTCAAGAATGACCATGTTGGGTGCCCGGTGGCTCAGTCGTTAAGTGTCTGCCTTTGGCTCATGTCATGATCCCAGGGTCCTGAAATCAAGCCCCACAAAGGGCCCCCCAATTGGCAGGAAGTCTGCTTCTCCCTCTCCCACTCCCCCTGCTTGTGTTCCCTCTCTTGCTGTATCCTTCTCTGTCAAGTAAATAAAATCTTTTAAAAAAAGAAGAAGAAACAAGAATGACCATGTGTTGGTCATTCAAGAATGATCATGTTCCCTACTAAGTGCTGGATGGTGATGGGGCAAATCTTGCAAAAACACGACAATAAAGGTCTTTTCCCTTTTTTGCTTAAAGAAGTTGGCAATGGGAACCCATCTGTATATGGATGGACAACCCACTTATCATGGTCCCTACATATATAGAAAGAGGTGTAGGAAGAAACTAAAGGGGCCACAAGAACTTTGGGGAGCTCACAAACTGTGACAGTGGTTTATGGTAAATACCCTAATGGAAAAATGTACAGGCATTATAGGAACAGAGAAAAGAAGGGTCAGTTTTGTTTGGGCTGGGAATGGTATTTGGAAAATTACTTCCCAAAAGGAAGTTGGTCTAAGCTGGTGTTTACAGAAGTAAAATTTCCTAAAAACAATCCAGACAAAAACACAGCATGAGTAAAGCTTTAGAAGTGTGAGGTTTTCTGTATTGACATGATAAATATTAGAGCTAAAACTTAGGATACATGGTGGAAGTGATCAATAGGGCTATTATGTGGTCCCATGGACATACTTTGTATCCACAACCAAATATATACTGATGATTTCCACATCTACAGCAGCAGCCCATTGATTTCTGAGTTCCTTACATTTATATCCAAGCACTTTCTGGACAATTCTTCCTTGTCATTTCCAGGCATCTCAAATTTAACGTTTTTAAGACTACATTAATATATTCTCCTTGATGTGCTATAACAATTATTAATGAAAACCATGACCATTAACTAACAATTTATCATTAGGTCAGGAGCAGAAGTGTCAACTTAGACACATCTATTTTCTCATTGTCAAGAAATGATTGTCAAGTCCCTTTGCTATCTTGAGTATTATCCAGTGGGCACAGGATTCAGAAAGGCAAAGAAACAGGACAGGAACTCCAAGAACTCTTTAGGACAGATATTTCTTTTTTCTGTTTTGCAAACAAAAACTTGTTTTTTTATATTAATTTTTTTATTTTCAGCATAACAGTATTCATTATTTTTTCACCACACCCAGTGCTCCATGCAATCCGTGCCCTCTATAATACCCACCACCTGGTACCCCAACCTCCCACCCCACCACCACTTCAAAACCCTCAGATTGTTTTCAGAGTCCATAGTCTCTCATGATTCACCTCCCCTTCCAATTTACCCCCACTCCCTTCTCCTCTCTAACTCCCCATGTCCTCCATGCTATTTGTTATGCTCCACAAATAAGTGAAACCATATGATAATTGACTCTCTCTGCTTGACTTATTTCACTCAGCATAATCTCTTCCAGTCTTGTCCATGTTGCTACAAAAGTTGGGTATTCATCCTTTCTGATGGAGGCATAATACTCCATAGTGTATATGGACCACATCTTCCTTATCCATTCGTCTGTTGAGGGGCATCTTGGTTCTTTCCATAGTTTGGTGACCGTGGCCATTGCTGCTATAAACATTGGGGTACAGATGGCCCTTCTTTTCACGACATCTGTATCTTTGGGGTAAATACCCAGGAGTGCAATTGCAGGGTCATAGGGAAGTTCTAATTTTAATTTCTTGAGGAATCTCCACACTGTTCTCCAAAGAGGCTGCACCAACTTGCATTCCCACCAACAGTGGAAGAGGGTTCCCCTTTCTCCACCTCCCCTCCAACACATATTGTTTCCTGTCTTGTTAATTTTGGCCATTCTAACTGGTGTAAGGTGATATCTCAATGTGGTTTTGATCTATAGGTTGTGCCTGATACTATTTGCCATTTTGTTTCATTGATTAGAGGTCATTCCGAGCTTTGGTTCACAGAGAGACACTCTATTCCTTACTTTTTCTCTTTGGGTAAACCTTTCTATCCCTGGGTCCTTCCTGAAGCCTCATGCTGTGCAACATTATTTGAAGTTGTCTTTCAATTAGGAGATTAGGGAACTAAGTCAGTACCAGTGGGACTCAAAGCTAGCACCCCAGCAAGAGAGTCTTAAATACCCAGAATTGAGACATGAATAATTCCCTACTGGTTTCAGTATATCTTTGAAGTTTACCAAACAAATCTTTCAGTCATAAAAAGTAATGGAAGAGAGTGTAATTAGCAAGCAGAGCTAGCCTGTCAATTGTCGCAGTGTGGTAAGTGAGGAAGATGCTCTAAGTTGCAGCTGTTCCAAAACCTTACCATGACCTGATGGACTTATCTTTAAGGTCTTGCCTGAGGATACTTCATCACACTCTGATTTCTCCTGTTTTAAGCATTCTGTGTTATTAGAAATTAAGACATGGTGGCCAAAGAACACATTTTCTGTCCTTCATTTCCTCAAGCTGTACCATTACAGTGATGAGATTTATCACTCACAGGAGTTGGTATCACTTTGGGGAAGAGTCTTGTGACTCTCGGATGGGTGTCAGATGGCATCACTGCGAGTGGTTGATGTCTACAATTTAGCATCATATAGAGACAACTGCTTGGTTTCACAGCCAAGCAAATCTGGAAGGGTTTTTCATATCTTGGCCCAACATTTCCTAGTTGTGAGACTACAGATAAAATTTTAATAACTCTTAGTTTCCATAATGAAAAATAGGGGGAATAAAATGCATTTTATAGGGATGATTTGAGGATACAATAATATAACATTGATGAATGCATGGCACATAAAAAGCTTTCATAAATTTCAATTCCTTATATCACAAAGATTTTTCTTTTATTAAAAATACTAAGGTGAGACATGCTCTGTTCAACAGCTTCTTTCCTGGGACAGGAGAGATGTTAACTGTTTTTGACTGTGGCATCATTTTCGTGTTTGGAGACTTACTGAAGAGAAAATGTGCTAGCTGGCAAAATTGTTGATAATAGAGCACATGGTTAAAAATCCTATCCTACTAGATGTTCCAAGTAGCCCAACCACATCTCTCTTTGGGGGTGCTCTGGCCAACTGCATCCATCTGTTCTTCTATCTTTGAGGGCATACCTTCCTAACAAGCTCTGGGCATATGTCTACAACAGAGCAAGAAAGGAGAAGTGGACTCAATGTGTTAAAATAGTAACTCAAGTCTGTTAAATAAGAGACCTACAAAAGTAAGAGTCAAATGTAAAAACCAATCATTAAAGTCTTCAAGTTGCCATAATTCTGTTCACTGCATAGCATCAATCTAAGAAACAGTTGACCTACGTGGGATACTTTATTATGCTTGATCTCAGTACTTATTCATGTGCCTTATTGTTCATGGAACATTTTTATAGCTTTCTTCTCCTCTGTGACAGTTTTTCTAGAGTGACAAGCCCATTGGTCCAAAATAAACCAGGGTAATGAGAGAGTTTGTCTTTCATTTCAGCCTTTATGTTAAAAGGCAGGAAAAAGAAAAAACAGGAATTACATATGGTTAAGAGGTAAAGGTTAGTCATTCAAGAAATACATGTCCTTGACTTTCTTAAGATTTTGGAAGACATACAATTGCATCTTAAAAATGTTTCTTCTCTTTCATTTATGTTTATTTCTTCTGATTAGCATCATGCAAATGGTACATGAACACATATATCACTAGTATCATGGAGGGTATTTATAAAATAGAGTTATTTGGGGGGGGAAAGCATACAAGTCCAGAAGTATCAAAGTGACAAGTTTCCTTGAGAGGTATGTTTAGATTAGATATAAAATGTTTCAGTGGAAGCACTCCAGTCTCATAACACTCTGTATATTTTTAGGGAAAGGAATCAGAACTATATAGTTGACTCGTCACAATAGAGTTTCCTGGTTAAGAACTAGGCTTTATACCAAGAGGGAGCCTCAGAGTTCAGTTTCTGGTAGCAGTCTTGTCTTCTACTGAGTTAACTCAGATCTGCTGAAAAACCTCCTTGCTAAACAATAGAAAGGGGATAAAAATGAACCTCCTGGGCCATCTGCATCTCTCTTCTTCAATTAGCAACATTAAATATTGGCATCATGAGGTTTAGCAGCCCTGAACTTTCTAGACAATAGTCAAGAAGAATGTCTGTCCTAAAGCTCTTGTTTTAAAGGAAGTGACATAGCAACACAAATCTTGCTTCTGGTCCAAGATGATTGGGGGTGGTGGTGACGGTGCTGTTTTAATTTTTAACATTTTAAAGGTTTTCTCATTTTCTTGAACTCAGAATAGGTATCATCGTTTTATTCATATAAATACCTATCACAGGCTTCCTAGCACATTTTCTAGCACAGAAGAAAGAAGATCCATAAAGAAGAAGGTAGAAAAAAGAATATATTCATCATATACTATGGAGATGTTTTGTCTTACACCAGTGTGTGAGTTTGTCTACCATTTCCTATCACTCTAGGTAACAGAGATTAAAAGGAAGGTGAAAAGAAGAGGACAGTATTCCAAATTGGCAGAAGAAGGGCAATTGAAAATTTGTTCCTCCATAAAGGTAGTAAGAACACTAGCAATAATTGTCAAAATCAACTTTTTGAGAACTCTGAAAATTAAGAAAAGGCTTGCAAAAAAATCTGAAGAGTGTTTATTATAGAAAAACAGTTGAAGCTCTGTAAAGACAGCAAGTTTTGGGGGCGTTTTAATGGACTTTATTCCCATCCCCCTCCTCTACTCTAGGGTAGCTGTGAAGACCAAGAGCTACATAATCATGCAAGCTGTGAAAACCAGCAGCCTAGCAGCCACTGGCAGAGGGAGGACAGATTTGGAGCTCCCTAAAATTCCTTTCCCAAGAGAACTGTCATTATTTGACATGTTTGGCAGCTCCATCAGAAACCTCCACTCAGAGTTTGACTTTATTCTACTTGACTTGGGGCTTGCTTACTGAGAACAGCCTTCACCTCAGGGGCATTTGTGGGGAAAAAAACAGCAGCAATTGTTTAACACTGCATCTGCTGTAGTTACCTACAGATAAGAGTTGCAGCTAACAAGAAATAGACTAGAAAACTTGAAAGAAGCAGCATGGAAATGAGATAATCCTAGGGGGATTTGAAAAGCTCTGACATATTCCTGGAAATCTAGAAGGTCATATTCATTTGCAGAGTTGCATGTATGCCCAGGAAAGACCAAGGCCCTAATCCCTTACCTCTGGCTGACCTTGAAGCTCTGTGTAAACAGAAAGCAAAAGCTATGTAAACTTCCCCTCAGAGATCTGAAGGAATCACCCACATGCAAACAGATCCCTTCAGCGAGGCTGGAAGGTTTATTGGCTCAAGCCTTTTAAGAAAACCTGTGTCCAGGCATTAGCTGATTAGAAGCTAAACAAACAGAGAATTCAGGAGCCACACACAACAAAGAATCCTTCAGGAAAGTCACTAAACAACCAAGGACAGCAATAACAATAACAGCAACAAATAGAAGCAACAACAAACCCTAGATGGAGTGAGTGCGAAGTGGATATGATCTCCAGAGTTTCTACACTACCTTATTTAAAATTTTCAGTTATCAACAACAACAAAAAATAACTGAGATATACAAAGCAAAAAAGCAATCAACATAAACTGTTCCTGAGTAAGTCCAGATGTTGGACTTACTAGAAAAAGACTTTAATTGAGCTATTATAAATATATTCAAAATACCGAAAGGAACCAAATCTAAAGAACTAAAGGAAAATAAGACAACAATGTCTCAACAAATACAGAATATTAACAAAGAGTTGGAAATTATAAAAAAGAACAAAAGAAGTTCTAGAATGAAAAAATGCAGTAACTGAAATGAAAATTTCACTAAGAGCGTTCAACCGAAGGACTGTGAAGCCAGAAGGAAGTATCACCAAAGCTGAAGATGGATTAATCAAGAATATCTGATTTGGGAAGCAGGGTAGAATCTCAGAGACATGTGAGACACCGTCAAGCATATGAACATTATGGGAATCTCCGAAAAGCAGGAGACAGGAAAAGGGGCAGAGAGAATATTTGAAAAAAAAATGGCTAAATACTTCCCATGTTTGGTTAAAAGAAATATTAATGTATACATTCAAAAAGCTCAACAAATTCTCATTTGAGGATAAACTCAAAGGGACCCACACCCATACACAACCTGACTAAACTGCTGAAAACCAGTACAAAGAAAGAATCTTTTGAAAGCAGCAAAAGAGATATGATTCATCACATGCAAGTGATTCTCAGTAAGTTTAAGAGGTCCATGATCAGAAACCATGGAGTCCAGAAGGCCCTTGAATGACATATTCAAAGGGCTCAGAGAAGACTATCAACCTTATCAACAGATTGTATAACACATTTCATTCACTTGTGCTAACTAGTGCAAAACTTACACAAACAAAACACTGCCCAAGATGCCAAATTGGAAGCATAACATATATTTGAGTGAAAACTTTCTTGAAAGCTTGGATTGTATGTTTCATATTACCACCATATTTAAAAATAACGAGTATGGGCATTGACTGAGGCCACACACACTACATGTATAAATCAAACAAGGCTTATGAGTCTAAAGCCATGTTTTTCCAACAGTGAATCATAGCAAAATAGTGAATCATGAAATCAATTTTGTGACTTAGGACAGAAGATTGTTTGTTTTTAAAAAATAGAATACATCAAAATATATATATAGTGTAAAGGTAAGTATGGTTTCATAAAACTTGTTTTTGAAAGTATGTGTACATTTTTGTGTGTATTTATGTACATTAACTAGATTTGGATAGAAAACATATCTTTTGTTATAGGTTGTAATTTAAAAAGGTTGAAAGCCACCATTTAAAGGACACCCAAAGAAATTGGCACAGTTAGGACTCACAGTGAAGACACTTAGCAACTTTCTTCAAAGTAGGAGCAGAATTTCTGATTCCTAAGATCCTCATCAGGGTTAGGTAGCAATGTGCAAGAGAAGGTGGGTTACATCACACTTTCTGGAAGCGTAAGCCCAGAATCATATTCATAATCTGGGAAGGTGCTAGAGATCATCTCACCTGGGCCAGGTGCATCTCAGAGTTATAAAATGTACAATATGATTGCAGGGTACAATCACAATAAAGTGAATAAACAAAATCCTCAGTCATCATATTTAGTCTTTTCAGGCTATGATGGTCTATTCCAAGTTGATTCCTGAATACAACTCTGCTGCTGGACAAGAACAAAGAACCTCTCTGGGAGTCTTATTCACAGACTCATGAGTCAATCTTGGAGCTCCTCCTGTATTGTCTCATTATAGTCATGTCTCATAAAAGTCAGTTCCCCTTTATTAACTGGCCAGATTTGGGCCATGGGGCCTGTAAGCCTAAAGGAAAGAGTTAAAGAAAAGTAAGGAAAGTAAGCAAACCACAGCTGGAAGGAATAACTTGTTTGGAAAACTAGATTCCACATAGAATTGTAAGGAAAGGAAAAAAAATCAATAAGGCATTGAAACATAAGTTTCAGTATTCTGACCTAAAAAATGTAATGCAGAAAACTAATGTTGAGAAGAATCACAGGACTGTCCAACCTAAAAACTGAAAGAAACCCTAACGGTCCCGTAAGGTGCTTCTCACCTTCAGGGGTAGGTGTAAATGAGCTGAGGGGTATAAAGGCCACAGGAAAGAGAATGTGTGGAAGTGTCATATTATTTGATGGAATCTACAATACCATCAATTATAAGATGCATTATTACTTTTGAACCAGTAAAAAAAGACAAAAAATGCTATGAGGCATTTTGTTAATACTTATACTATTTTAATCTTATGTTAAAAAATCTTTTAGATTTGCTATAAATTTTATGATATGCCATTCTTGATGGAAATTTTAAACTCTACAAGTTGACTATATATAAAAGGAAAAATTATAAGTAAAATAAATTGACTAAGACATTTCTAAAATTTCCTCAAATTCAGTGTCACTCTTCTAAATCACTTTTCAAAATGCAGTCATCGATGATTACCGATAACATCCTCTTAACTGTCAGGATATTGAGGATGCCCCATTTCTTAGAAGAGGGCTCCACTTTCATCTCTAGGACTCTCTTCCAGATAACCAGTCCCCTCCCGCAAGCTTTGATGCTGGCATTCTATTAAACTTAGTAGGAAGCATCACTGGAAAGTTTTTAGGCAAAACCAGTCTCATATTCTTCCCTCGAGGGATCTTTAGTTGGTTTGTTGCCAGAAATTTTAAGGGGTTCCTGTTGTCAGTCATGCCACCAGCGAATGTTTAACTGTGCAGCCCCATGTCTAAAACTGAGTCAAGACCTAAGGAAGCTCCAAGGTTAGGTAGGCCGGGCTCCTGGTCATCTGTTCTACATGGCTGGCTACGCACCACTCATTCACCAGTTCAGCCGCCATTTATTTATCTGTGCTTCTGTGTTCATATCACTGAGTTCAAATTCATTCTCATACGAGACTGGGTTCAAACTCATGCACTAAGAGTGCCTTAAGTTTCCTATTTGTGCACAACACACTACTACAAAATTAGCAGCTTGGCACAATACCCTTTTATTATCTCACAATTCTGGAGATCAGAAGTTTGTCATGGCTTCGCTGAATTTGTTGCTCAAGATCTCACGAGAGCAAGATCAAGGTGTTGAGAAAACTGCAACTCCACTGGGGGTTCTGGGGAAGAATCAAAGCTTGTTGTTGTTGGAAGAATTCAACTCCTTGTAATTGCAGTGCTGAGGTCATGGTTTCCTTGACATGTGGCCCTCTCTATAGTTAAGCCAGCAATACGTGTCAAATCCTGCTTGTGTGGTTTTTTTGTTTGTTTGTTTTGTTTTGTTTTTTAAAGATTTTTATTTATTTATTTGACAGAGATCACAAGTAGGCAGAGAGGCAGGCAGAAAGAGAGAGGGGGAAGCAGGCTCCCTGCTTGAGCAGAGAGCCTGATGCGGTACTCAATCCCAGGACCCTGAAATCATGACCTGAGCTGAAGGCAGAGGCTTTAACCCGCTGAGCCACCCAGGAGCCCCCTGCTTGTGTTTTAAATCTCTGACTTCCCTTACTGGCTGCGTCTCTCTGGCTTCTTTTCTTGTCCTCAACTGGAAGAAAGCTCTTAAGTTTCTAAGGGCTTGTGATTAGATTGGGCCACCCGGACAATACAGAATAATTCCCCTATTTTAACATCAATTGACTAATTGCGTGTGCAAGTGTCTTTGGACATGAAATGTAACACATTCATGGATATGACATCTGAAGGTGAGGGTCCCTGGAGCAAAAATTCTGTTTCCCACATTTAGTTTGATTAGTTTAAAATTAAATATGGTGGCAAGTTTTAACCATTTGACATTATACACGGTGTTATGTTGAAATGCTACATTTTGTAATCTATGCTCCTGAAGGTGGTCATTTTAGTAACTTTGGCACTGACAAGCATGGCAAAGGATACTGGGATTTTCTTAGCATTTCTTATATGACTAAGTTCAGAGTTTCCTTATTTCTTTAATCACTTGTCCTAGAAATTCAACAGCCTCCGACACATTGGAAGGTTTTGACAAATTGATAATCCACACTTTAATAGCAGTCTCGATCATGCATGAAGATGGTTACACTAGCCTCTTACTGTTTTGAAATTTCTTTCATTTCTTGTGAGTGCTTTGGCAATTTCTCTTGTCTTCAGTTGCATGACTTGACATTGGTAAGTGATCCTTTATTATGTATTTCAGTAACAAAGCATAGTCTAGCTTCATCTCCTTGTGAGTTTCTTCCTCGGTTGTTGCTTTGCAAGAACATCTAGACCATGGCCATTCATCTAGATGGCCATTTTTGCTTTGCAAGAACATCTAGACCATTGTTTCCCAACAATAGACATTTTCATCACTAATAACAAATTTACACTACATTTCTTGTTTCCATGTTTTTCTATGAAACAATAACTATTCATTTCAATGCCAGATCATAGTATAATCTTATTAGAGACATATTAAACAGCATCTAAACCCAATTAAAGCTTCAGCCTTAATAGAGTAAAGCATTAAATGGCCAAGAGAATTTCTTCCAGGCAGAAGCCTGCAGGAAAACTGGGAGTGCTGCTGGTAGCACTTCTTTCAGAACAAAAATTCAACACTTAGTAACCTGCAAATGTATGCAAATTACTTAACCTCTCTGAGTATTAGTTTCCTCATTTGTAAAATGAGGACAATAAAGTCTAATGCATTGGGTATTTGTGAAATTAACTTAAACAACATAAATGTGACATATGAATCTTTCAATGACAGTTAATTCTCTTTTCCTAATTAGATTTTAAAAATCCCTATAATGCTCAATAGTTGATTTCCAGACCCATTGCTTCCTGGAACTTTGTTGGGAAGAGACATTCAGTAGACATTATCTATTTCATCTTCCTCATTTAGTGAGTGTATTAGTCTCCCCGGGCTGCCATGATAGATTTCTACAAACTTGGTGGTTTTCAACAGAAATTTATTCTCCCACAATTCCGGAAGCCAGAACACCCAAATCAAGGTATTGCCAGGGCCATCTTTCCTCTAAAGACTCTAGGGGAGATTCTTTCCTTGCTTTTTCCAGCTTCTGATGGCTCTAACTGTTCCTGGACTTGTATGTATCATTCCAATCTCAGTTTCTGTCTTCATATGGTTTCCCCCCTATGTCCCTATATGTCCTCACCAGTCATTGGATTTATGGCCCACCCTATATCCAGCATGATTCCACTACAAGACCCTTAACTAATATTGCATCTGCTAAGACCCTCTTTCCAAATAAGGTCCTATTTTTTTAAATATTTTATTTATTTATGAGAAAGAGAGAGAGAATGAGCAGGGGCAGGAGCGGTGGGGGAGGAAGATGTTGGGGAGAACATCTCAAGCAGGCTCTGCACTCAGTGGCCAGATCTCACAACCCTGAAATCATGATCTGAGCTGAAACCAAGAGTCAGACACTCAACCGACTGAGCCATCCAGGTGCCCTGAAATAAGGCCCCGTTCTAAGGTTCCAGATGGACACAAATTTTGAGGGGACACTATTCAACCCACTGGACCAAGGAAACAGTTTTTATTGAAATAATTGAAAAGAGAACAAATTTTTAACCTTACATATCTCTGAGTACTCAAGGATCTCTTGGGTTTTTTTTGTTTGTTTGTTTTTTTAAATCTTTATATTCTCAGAAGTGGCCTGTAACAGTATAACTTCTAGGTTTTGCAAGGTAGGAATGACTGCTCAGAAAAGCCTTTGGATGAAACACCAGAGTTCCAGTAGCCACTGAAGACAGCAAACAAAAGACAAAGTGAGGGCAATATTTTAATACTGAGCACAGCAGACAGTTCTGACAAATCCATTACTCATCCTATCCCTGGGAATTTCTCACTGGTCATGTTTTTCCCTTAAGTTCAAGCCTCTTCCCATGTTTCTTAGCCCCCTTGATTCTTGAAGACCTGGTTTAGCTCTTCTTACTCCACTTTTTCCCCCCTTAATTATCTTCTCCTTAGACTCCTTTGAAACTCAAACCCCTGTATTAGTTTCCTATTGCTGTTATAACATTTCCACAAACTTAAGTGGCTTTAAATAGCACAAAGCTATTGTCTTACAATTTTGTTCCATCTTCTAGGTTAGAATCCATCTCCTTGCCCTTTCTAACTATTCAGCTTGACCACATGCCTTGTCTCATGGCCCCATTCCTCCATCTTCAAAGCCAGCAAGGGCAGGTCAAGTCTTTCTCAAACCGCATCACTCTGATCTCTGCTTCTCTTGTCACATCTCCTCCATTTATAAGGACCCTTAGGATTTTTGTTGTTGTTGTTTCTTCTTTTTTTCTTTTTATTTTTTATTGTGGTATGTTAGTCATCATAAAATACATCATTAGGATTACACTGAACCATTCAGATAACCCAGGATAATTCTCCCCATCTCAAGATTCTCATGCAGATCTGCAAAGTCCATCTTGCCAGCTAATATTCACAGGTCTTACGGAATAGGAGCTGGATATCTTTGGGGAGCCATTATTCTGAACTATTTGTCCTCATCTTTTCAAACAGAACATTTTAGCTCTCCACTCTCCAGGCTGACCTGCATGCCAAAAGGCTCCTTAAACCAAACATCTTGCCCTTTAGCTGCTCTGAGATTTCTAGCTTTATTTTTCTCCTCTTCTTCTAGTCACAACAAATGAAAAAGATAGCAAAAAGATTAAGCTAAAAAAAAAAAAATGGATCACTAAAATAAATTTTATCCCCACTACCTCCCTTTATTCTCAGAAGGCCAAAGTGGTTACAGAGCTCAGGTTTTAAATAACCATGTCTCCCCTATATTCCATTAAATGAGAAAAATTCCCCTTTAATCAGTTGTTACCTTCTAGATATTATAGATATTTGGCTTTTAAAAAAATACCTTAAGTAGCACAGCTGAGAAAGTACACTTTCCAAAGCAACATCCAAACCTATACCTACAAGATGGATCAACAGAATTTGGCCAAATATATTTCAAACTAAATAAAAATTTCTGTTAAGATGTTCATAAAAGTTTTTTTTTTCATTTCTAAGGTACTCATGATCATTCAAACTACCTATTCTCACTGAGGACAGAAAAGAGGTTTTTAAACTTTGAAGAAGAGATCCAAGAAAGTTTATTCAAGTTGATTCACTAAATATTCTGAAATTAGGCTTCATAGGAAAGGTTCTAATAGTGAGATCTGATGAGGTTGAGAATCAAATGAATCAGATAAAATCTTAATTTTTTTTTAAAAAAATTCATCATTGAGAAAACAAGATGACTGTAAATAATGCGTCAACAGTACTATGTTCTAAAAAAGTGAGGTACTTATCACTTTCTGATACGTTCTGATTCTGGAAAAAACTGGAAAGTATGTCCCATTCTGGGAAATACCACTTTAAGAAGGATTCCAGCAAGCTAGAGCACATCCAGGGGAGAGTGAAAAGATTGGCAAAGAGTCTGGAAACCATGAAGTATAAAAATCATCTATGAATAGCAGTTGCTGACTTGGAAGAAGTAAGCACAGCAGATCCATGGCAATCTTCCACTACTGAGCCACTGCCACCAGGCGAGGCAGGAGATTCAAACCCTTGGTGCTTTAGTTTGCCATCCTCTAGCTCTTCTCCCACTCTACTGCCCAGATGAGTTTTCAAGACACAAATCTCGGTATGTCCCTGACTGTGATTATTCCCTTTACGAATAAGCATGTAGCCCGTCCCTAGGCCAGTTAAGAGGGCTTGAGCATTTCAGGACATGATAAGACCCCTGCCCCAGTCCATTGACATTCTGGGCAGCTGGATGTCTTTACAGGGAGTTATTACTTTTGTGACAACAGCTTACAGCCCAAGTTAAAGATCTTGAAACATGCACTGTTAGCGTTCTCACCTCTGTCCCTCTGTTTACAATGTTTCCTCTTCCTGGAAGGTAGCTGTATCACTAACTTTCCATTATCCTATAGGAACTAAGTGAAGTTTCATCACATCCAAAAGCTTTCCCCGAACATGGCCTTCCATTGTTATCCACATGAGTTGGGTGCCCCTCCTCTCTACTAGAAAACCACCTGGCACAAACCTTTTACAAGAAGTATTGACTTGCTTTATATAGTCACTGATTTACTTGATAGCAGGATAAGAGCCTAAACTGAGCTACATCTGTACACGAGGAGGCATTTAGTTGCAGAAGGCAACGTGCAATGAGGGAAAGGGACTGTGAGGGGGAGGCTTTGAGCATCTAAACTTGGTGGGCAACAAGAGAGTAAGGTGGGGAAACCAAGAGAGCAATTTAATGGGTTGTTCTCTGGGTTCTGGTTTCTAAGCCTTGTCCCATGGATTAAGCCCAAGTTATAGAGAAAGAAGGGCTACAGACAAAAGCTTTGGGCACTGAAAGATTTGGAAAAAATGGGGTACATGCAAAGCTGTTTAGGGGCCCAACAACAAACTATAACACATGGTAGGGAAGGTGAGCCCTCTTCCCACTTACGCACTCATGACGCAGCCTTGCTCAGATTTGGAAAGGCCACTGGTAACTCGGAGACAAGTGTAGTGGATTCTGGAGTGGGTGAGGGAGCCCATGCCCAGCAGATGCTGCTCTGTCAGGTCCAGAGGGAGAGGATTTAGGAGTGGACACTTAGGAAAATGACAAGTCAATAATAAAATTATTTTGTTTCTGTTTGTTTAAAGTTTAGGGACTCCCAGAACTAGTGTAAGAGTGGCTTTTGCAAGGTGCGTCCACTACAAGGCAGAAATGACCAGCAGCTAAGTATAAATTATCACTGTTAATGTGACTCATAGCCACGGTCTGGAGGCCTGGTGAAATCTAGTTATGGTTATATTATATTCTTAACCAACTCTGACTGCTGTTCATTGGCCTTGAGATCCTTGAAGGCAGAGACTGCTGGTTTTTTAAAAAAAACCTCTGTAGCCCCATTACCTATCTAGTTCCCAGCTAGATATTCTACATATGGCAATTGAATGAAGGAATAAAACTAATGAAAGAACAACTATGTCTAATGGACAGATTCAGGACAAATAGGTGGAAGTTTTAGGAACGTAAAATGCTCTTCTAACAATTAGAGAACCCCATCAGTAGAAAAAGCCCTTGATGGCACAGTGAGAATTTTATCACTGGAAGAGTTGTCAAGAATGCCCCAGAAAGGGTACATCCTTCATGGACAGAAATGCATCAGATCATTTCTAACTCTAAAACTGCTTGGTATTAATTAAACAAAGACCAAGATAAGCGCAGCCATGACAAAGGAGTTAGCCCCAGAGGGCAATATGCAAAAATGATGAGTTAGCAACAAAACCTTTTTTTTTTTTTTTTTAAAGATTTTATTTATTTGACAGACAGAGATCACAAGAAGGCAAAGAGGCAGGCAGAGAGAGGGGGAAGAAGGCTCCCTGCTGAGCAGAGAGCCCAATTTGGGCCGATGACAGAGGCTTTAAACCACTGAGCCACCCAGGTGCACCTGTTTGTTTAAAAAAAAAAAAAAAGTCTTCAAGGACTGTCTATAAATATCAGCAAGCTTTAAGCCAGAATTCATCTGAATTAAAACTATACCCTGAAACATTGTTGCATAAAACCATAGACATTATCCTCAGAAGCTATCTTATTATAACTCCGAACGATGTCCAGAAGACTACGTGTCTAATGGACATTATCTACAATGAAGATGTTAAGTGATGAAAGGTTAAAGGAAAGATTTACAATGTGTTGAGAGCAGGCTGTGATTTGTAGACTCATAGCCTGTTTCAATGACTCTTCCTCAGCCTCTGCTGAGGTAAATGCTGCAGCCACTTGTCTTTATTTCTTTAACATCCAATAAATGACCGAAGGATCCCCATATCTACAAGAGGAAAATTACTAGACAACGCAGGAAAGGTCTTCTAAGATAAACGAACATTCTAAATTAATTTAAAGGCCACAAATAGAATAATGGAGTGTACTCCTTCATAATGTCAAAGTTCAAAGGCACTTTTTAAATATCTCTTTAAAGAAAATCTGACCTTTTTTTTCTTTCCTTCTTTCTTTCTTTATTATCAGAAAGTTTGCCAAGGACACTCATGGTTTTGGGTCATTCTGTTTTGACATGGATGTTCTTTCATCATTAAAAATAATTGAAAGATCAGAAATATTTAACTTTGCAGTGACCAAGAGGACACATTCCAGTAGTATAAAAAAGAACAATATTGAAGTATTAGTATTTCAAAGGTTGTGTTTTAATAACTCCATAAACCTTTCCCCCCCTCATGTATGATGGAGAGCTTACATGAGGCCATGACTGGCTCAAGGAATAAGTAGGAATACCCATTTTTCTTCTAATGTATTTCACGTTATTTTACATGAAGACTTTAGGAAAACTGCTTCATACACCACTAGTAACTCTCTATGTTTAAATTATTTTTTTTAGGTATAGATTGGCTGACATTAAATACAGATGAGGACATAAATATATTTGCAGGAAAACAGGAACCTCTTATGAAAGGACTCTTTCTCCCCATTTAAGGTATAGCTTACAGACAGTAAAGTTTACCCTTTTTAGTGTACAGTTCTTCAAATTTTGATAAATGCAGCCATACAACCACAACCACAGCAAGATAGAGAACAATTCCATCACACCCCAAAATTCCCCTGTGTCCCTTTGTGGTAAACCCCTCTCTCCATCTCCAGCTCCTACAAACTACTAATCTGCTTTCTGTATCTATAATTTTGCCTTTTCAAAAGTGCCTTATAAATGGAATTATATGGTTTGTAGCAAAAGCCTCTTTTAAATTTCATGCACTGGATAAAAATTAAAGTAACTAAATGATGTGTCGATTTTAATGTACTGATTTCTATTTCCTGAACTTTAGGCAATGATGGATATATAAAATCAAATTACCCTTGAATATTACATCTTGAATCAGGTAGTGCCCAGGGAACCTTTTGAATATATAGATCTAGTGGGGGGTTTGGGGGATAGGGAAGGAAAAAATGAAATAAGATAGGATTGGGAAGGAGACAAACCATAAGAGAGTCTTAATCTCATAAAACAAACTGAGGGTTGCGGCGATAGGGGGGTGGTTGAGTAGGGAGAGGGTGGTTGGATTATGGACATTGGGAAGGGAGTGCTATAAAGTGTGTAAACCTGGCAATTCACTGACCTGTACCCCTGGGGCTAATAATACATTATATGTTAATGAATATATAAATCTTTAGGACTTCAATTTCGACATATGGAATCAAAATCTCTCAGTGAGGGTTCTGGGAATTGTCTTCATCAAGTTCTGCAAGCTTGATTCTGATTGATCAGCCAGATTTAGGAAAATTAACCCAACAGACATTCACTGTATGAGATTAACTACCAGGTTGTAAGTTATATGTGGGAATAGGATCAAAGTTCAGAGGCTGGAAGAGTTTTATTTGGTGACCTTGTCCTTGGATGTGGCTACCACTTACTGCCTGCAGGACCTTTAACAAGTCACTTAAACTCGCTGAACCTTGATTTTCTCCTCTGTCATGCTGGGGTAATGATGCTGACTTCATAGGATTATTTGGGGGATTAAAGGTCTATAAAGCCTTTAGATAGAACCTGGCACATTTGACACTCAGTGATTGGAAGCTGCTTATCTTACTGGCCTTGGTATCAGTATTAACATCATTATCATCATCACGCCAGCAGAAACATTTTACTTGTATTTCTCCATATTTCTGCATTTTGGTCAGTCTCACTATTTCTTACCCCTTCCTCTAGAAGGGACCAAAGTAAACAGAATCCACTTTGGTAGCATGTCAACTGGTATTCAGGGCAGTACAAATGCACTGATTGTCCCCAACCCTCACCTTTACCTCAAAGATGTCAATGGGACAAAAAAAAAAAAAAAAAAAAAAAAAAAAAGAAAGAGGGACACTTTCCCTCTTTCCCAAGGGTACATTATTGACCAAATATAAGCAAACAAAAGGGAGGAAGAGAAGCAAAGGGACAGAATAAATCAGAAAATCAGGCTGTTTGTGTAGTTAGGGTATCTCTAAAAATTGACCTCATTCATTTGCAGTTTTATTCTGCAATGTAGATACATGTAATTTTAAGCTGTAGTTTCTTGAAAATTTTTACTATTGAGGTATAGTTGACATAGAAAGGCAGCAGTTTTTATTTAAGCTGTGAAATACAGAAGAGTGATGATATTTGTCTTCATTTGCTGATCTAAAGAAAGAACTCCTATCCTCAAAGAATTACACAATGCTGCCAACCCCAAGGACTGAAGACAAGGAACAAAAGACAAACCTGAAACTCACAAGCCCTACCTGTTCTCAGCATCAGCACTGCACTTTGGGGACATCAATTCAAAGGATTTGGTGAACTTCACCACCTGCCACACAGAAAGACATAAATTCAAGTCAATTAAAGCCTTCTTGCAGTTTAACATAATGCAACAAACATTTTTTCAGGCTTATAATGATAATTACAAAAATTGGAGATTAAAGAGCAATTTTAAGTGGAGAAGTCTCAAGGGACAAAAAAAGAAAATTCTAGCCTACATTTTGGATTTTACATCTAACATGGCACACATTGCCAAAGTTTTAATACCTTTTACTAAGTATGCATATATGTTTTTCAAGTTTTTATTTCAATCCCAGTTAACATACAGTGTAGTATTAAGTTTCAGGTATAGAATATAGTGATTCAACATGTCTATACAACACCCGGTGCTCATCACAACAAGTGTCCTCCTTAATCCTGATCACCCACTTCACCCATCCCCCCCACCCACCTCCCCGCTAGTAACCATTAGTTTGTTCTCTACAGCTAGGAGTCTATTTCTTGGTTTTCCTCTCTTTCCCCCTCTTCATAAAGAAACAAAACAAATGAACATTGGCAGAAAATTAAATGTGTTGTATTTTTACAGTGAGGTGTTTACTATCTTCTGGTAGTCCTGCGAAGGGACATCTCATTTGAAAACATTTTTAACTTTGTATTGCCCCTTTAACAATCCAATCAATACACATGGAGAAGAAGGTCGAGACAAAACCTGGAACAGTACGCCCTCCACAAACCCAAGGGCCCTGAAGTCACTTTCCCTTATTTAACGTTGTTCTTAGGTAAAGGTTTTATTGCCACCAACCCCTGCTTTCTGCTCCAAGGGTAAAGAAGAGAAAGCCATCTTCTTCATCCCTAGCGGGGACACTTCCTCTCTCACCTGTCTTGTAAAACCAGCATATTCAGCGCAAGAACCTGATCAAGATTTATTACACTGGGGGAGGAGTCAAGATGGCGGAGAAGTAGCAAGCTGAGACTGCTTCAGCTAGCCGGAGATCAGCTAGATAGCTTATCTAAAGATTGCAAACACCTGAAAATCCATCGGCAGATCGAAGAGAAGAAGAACAGCAATTCTGGAAACAGAAAAACAACCACTTTCTGAAAGGTAGGACCGGCGGAGAAGTGAATCCAAAGCGACGGGAAGATAGACCCCGGGGGGAGGGGCCGGCTCCCGGCAAGCGGCGGAGCAACCGCGCACAAAATCAGGACTTTTAAAAGTCTGTTCCGCGGAGGGACATCGCTCCAGAGGCTAAACCGGGGCGAAGCCCACGCGGGGTCAGCGTGGCCTCAGGTCCCGCAGGGTCACAGAAGGATCGGGGGTGTCTGAGTGTCGCAGAGCTTGCGGGTATTGGAACGGGAAAGCCGGCTACAGAGACAGAGCCGACAGTAAGCTCGCAGCTCCGTGTTACCTTGAACCGGTCGCAGGCTCGGTGAGCTCGGAGCGCGGCCGGAGGTCAGGCAGACGGGAGTAACTGGGCGCTGTTCTCTGAGGGCGCACTGAGGAGTGGGGCCCTGGGCTCTCGGCTCCTCCGGGCCGGAGACCAGGAGGCCGCCATTTGTATTCCCGTCCTCTGGAACTCTACGGAAAGCGCTCAGGGAACAAAAGCTCCTGAAAGCAAACCCGAGCGGATTACTCACCCCGGCCCCGGGTAAGGGCGGTGTAATTCCGCCTGGGGCAAAGACACTTGAAAATCACTACAACAGGCCCCTCCCCCAGAAGATCAACAAGAAATCCAGCCGAGACCAAGCTCACCTACCAAGGAGTGCGGTTTCAATACCAAGGAGAGCAGCAGAATTCCAGAGGAGGAGAAAGCCAAGCACGGAACTCATGGCTTTTTTCCTGTGATTTTTTTTAGTCTTGCAGTTAATTTAATTTTTTCTTTTTCATTTTTTTTTTTTTTCTCGCCTTCGGGTAAAATTTTTTTTTTTTTAACTGTTACCTTTTTCTTTTTTAACGATTTTTTACTAGTTTATCTAATATATATATATTTTTTTTTACATTTTTCTTAGGTGTTTTCTTTTTTAAAAAAAAATTCTTTTCTTTTTTTTTTTTTCTTTTTTCTTTCTTCCTTTTTGAACCTCTTTTTATCCCCTTTCTCCCCACTCACGATTTTGGATCTCTTCTAATTTGGCTAAAGCATATTTTCCTGGGGTTGTTGCCACCCTTTTAGTATTTTACTTGCCCCTTCATTTACTCTTATCTGGACAAAATGACAAGACGTAAAAATTCACCACAAAAAAAAGAACAAGAGGCAGTACCGAAGGCTAGGGACCTAATCAATACAGACATCGGTAATATGTCAGATCTAGAGTTCAGAATGACAATTCTCAAGGTTCTAGCCGGGCTCGAAAAAGGCATGGAAGATATTAGAGAAACCCTCTCGAGAGATATAAAAGCCCTTTCTGGAGAAATAAAAGAACTAAAATCTAACCAAGTTGAAATCAAAAAAGCTATTAATGAGGTGCAATCAAAAATGGAGGCTCTCACTGCTAGGATAAATGAGGCAGAAGAAAGAATTAGTGATATAGAAGACCAAATGACAGAGAATAAAGAAGCTGATCAAAAGAGGGACAAACAGCTACTGGACCACGAGGGGAGAATTCGAGAAATAAGTGACACCATAAGACGAAACAACATTAGAATAATTGGGATTCCAGAAGAAGAAGAAAGTGAGAGGGGAGCAGAAGGTATACTGGAGAGAATTATTGGGGAGAATTTCCCCAATATGGCAAAGGGAACAAGCATCAAAATTCAGGAGGTTCAGAGAATGCCCCTCAAAATAAATAAGAATAGGCCCACACCCCGTCACATAATAGTAAAATTTACAAGTCTCAATGACAAAGAGAAAATCCTGAAAGCAGCCCGGGAAAAGAAGTCTGTAACATACAATGGTAAAAATATTAGATTGGCAGCTGACTTATCCACAGAGACCTGGCAGGCCAGAAAGAGCTGGCATGATATTTTCAGAGCACTAAACGAGAAAAACATGCAGCCAAGAATACTATATCCAGCTAGGCTATCATTGAAAATAGAAGGAGAGATTAAAAGCTTCCAGGACAAACAACAACTGAAAGAATTTGCAAATACCAAACCAGCTCTACAGGAAATCTTGAAAGGGGTCCTCTAAGCAAAGAGAGAGCCTACAAGTGGTAGATCAGAAAGGAACAGAGACCATATACAGTAACAGTCACCTTACAGGCAATACAATGGCACTAAATTCATATCTCTCAATAGTTACCCTGAATGTGAATGGGCTAAATGCCCCTGTCAAAAGACACAGGGTATCAGAATGGATAAAAAAACAAAACCCATCTATATGTTGCCTCCAAGAAACACATTTTAAGCCCGAAGACACCTCCAGATTTAAAGTGAGGGGGTGGAAAAGAATTTACCATGCTAATGGACATCAGAAGAAAGCAGGAGTGGCAATCCTTATATCAGATCAATTAGATTTTAAGCCAAAGACTGTAATAAGAGATGAGGAAGGACACTATATCATACTCAAAGGGTCTGTCCAACAAGAAGATTTAACAATTTTAAATATTTATGCCCCCAACGTGGGAGCAGCCAACTATATAAACCAATTAATAACAAAATCAAAGAAACACATAAACAACAATACAATAATAGTAGGGGACTTTAATATTCCCCTCACTGAAATGGACAGGTCATCCAAGCAAAAGATCAGCAAGGAAATAAAGGCCTTAAATGACACACTGGACCAGATGGACATCACAGATATATTCAGAATATTTCATCCCAAAGCAACAGAATACACATTCTTCTCTAGTGCACATGGTACATTCTCCAGAATAGATCACATCCTCGGTCCTAAATCAGGACTCAACCGGTATCAAAAGATTGGGATCATTCCCTGCATATTTTCAGACCACAATGCTCTAAAGCTAGAACTCAACCACAAAAGGAAGTTTGGAAAGAACCCAAATACATGGAGACTAAACAGTATCCTTCTAAAGAATGAATGGGTCAACCGGGAAATTAAAGAAGAATTGAAAAAAATCATGGAAACAAATGATAATGAAAATACAACGGTTCAAAATCTGTGGGACACAACAAAGGCAGTCCTGAGAGGAAAATATATAGCGGTACAAGCCTTTCTCAAGAAACAAGAAAGGTCTCAGGTACACAACCTAACCCTACACCTAAAGGAGCTGGAGAAGGAACAAGAAAGAAACCCTAAGCCCAGCAGGAGAAGAGAAATCATAAAGATCAGAGCAGAAATCAATGAAATAGAAACCAAAAAAACAATAGAACAAATCAACGAAACTAGGAGCTGGTTCTTTGAAAGAATTAATAAAATTGATAAACCCCTGGCCCGACTTATCAAAAAGAAAAGAGAAAGGACCCAAATAAATAAAATCATGAATGAAAGAGGAGAGATCACAACTAACACCAAGGAAATACAAACTATTATAAGAACATACTATGAGCAACTCTACGGCAATAAATTTGACAATCTGGAAGAAATGGATGCATTCCTAGAAACATATAAACTACCACAACTGAACCATGAAGAAATAGAAAGCCTGAACAGACCCATAACCAGTAAGGAGATTGAAACAGTCATTAAAAATCTCCAAACAAACAAAAGCCCAGGGCCAGACGGCTTCCCGGGGGAATTCTACCAAACATTTAAAGAAGAACTAATTCCTATTCTCCTGAAACTGTTCCAAAAAATAGAAATGGAAGGAAAACTTCCAAACTCATTTTATGAGGCCAGCATCACCTTGATCCCAAAACCAGACAAGGATCCCACCAAAAAAGAGAGCTATAGACCGATATCCTTGATGAACACAGATGCGAAAATACTCAACAAAATACTAGCCAATCGGATTCAACAGTACATTAAAAAGATTATTCACCACGACCAAGTGGGATTTATTCCAGGGCTGCAAGGTTGGTTCAACATCCGCAAATCAGTCAATGTGATACAACACATCAATAAAAGTAAGAACAAGAACCATATGATACTCTCAATAGATGCTGAAAAAGCATTTGACAAAGTACAGCATCCCTTCCTGATCAAAACTCTTCAAAGTGTAGGGATAGAGGGCACATACCTCAATATCATCAAAGCCATCTATGAAAAACCCACCGCAAATATCATTCTCAATGGAGAAAAACTGAAAGCTTTTCCGCTAAGGTCAGGAACACGGCAGGGATGTCCATTATCACCACTGCTATTCAACGTCGTACTAGAGGTCCTAGCCTCAGCAATCAGACAACAAAAGGAAATTAAAGGCATCCAAATCGGCAAAGAAGAAGTCAAATTATCACTCTTCGCAGATGATATGATACTATATGTGGAAAACCCAAAAGACTCCACTCCAAAACTGCTAGAACTTATACAGGAATTCAGTAAAGTGTCAGGATATAAAATCAATGCACAGAAATCAGTTGCATTTCTCTACACCAACAGCAAGACAGAAGAAAGAGATATTAAGGAGTCAATCCCATTTACAATTGCATCCAAAACCATAAGATACCTAGGAATAAACCTAACCAAAGAGACACAGAATCTATACTCAGAAAACTATAAAGTACTCATGAAAGAAATTGAGGAAGACACAAAGAAATGGAAAAATGTTCCATGCTCCTGGATTGGAAGAATAAATATTGTGAAAATGTCTATGCTACCTAAAGCAATCTACACATTTAATGCAATTCCTATCAAAGTACCATCCATCTTTTTCAAAGAAATGGAACAAATAATTCTAAAATTTATATGGAACCAGAAAAGACCTCGAATAGCCAAAGGGATATTGAAAAAGAAAGCCAACGTTGGTGGCATCACAATTCCGGACTTCAAGCTCTATTACAAAGCTGTCATCATCAAGACAGCATGGTACTGGCACAAAAACAGACACATAGATCAATGGAACAGAATAGAGAGCCCAGAAATAGACCCTCAACTCTATGGTCAACTAATCTTCGACAAAGCAGGAAAGAATGTCCAATGGAAAAAAGACAGCCTTTTCAATAAATGGTGCTGGGAAAATTGGACAGCCACATGCAGAAAAATGAAATTGGACCATTTCCTTACACCACACACAAAAATAGACTCAAAATGGATGAAGGACCTCAATGTACGAAAGGAATCCATCAAAATCCTTGAGGAGAACACGGGCAGCAACCTCTTCGACCTCTGCCGCAGCAACATCTTCCTAGGAACAACGCAAAAGGCAAGGGAAGCAAGGGAAAAAATGAACTACTGGGATTTCATCAAGATCAAAAGCTTTTGCACAGCAAAGGAAACAGTTAACAAAATCAAAAGACAAGTGACAGAATGGGAGAAGATATTTGCAAACGACATATCAGATAAAGGACTAGTGTCCAGAATCTATAAAGAACTTAGCAAACTCAACACCCAAAGAACAAATAATCCAATCAAGAAATGGGCAGAAGACATGAACAGACATTTCTGCAAAGAAGACATCCAGATGGCCAACAGACACATGAAAAAGTGCTCCATATCACTTGGCATCAGGGAAATACAAATCAAAACCACAATGAGATATCACCTCACACCAGTCAGAATGGCTAAAATCAACAAGTCAGGAAATGACAGATGCTGGCGAGGATGCGGAGAAAGGGGAACCCTCCTACACTGTTGGTGGGAATGCAAGCTGGTGCAGCCACTCTGGAAAACAGCATGGAGGTTCCTCAAAATGTTGAAAATAGAACTGCCCTATGACCCAGCAATTGCACTATTGGGTATTTACCCTAAAGATACAAATGTAGTGATCCAAAGGGACACATGCACCCGAATGTTTATAGCAGCAATGTCCACAATAGCCAAACTATGGAAAGAACCTAGATGTCCATCAACAGATGAATGGATCAAGAAGATGTGGTATATATACACAATGGAATACTATGCAGCCATCAAAAGAAATGAAATCTTGCCATTTGCAACAACATGGATGGAACTAGAGCGTATCATGCTTAGCGAAATAAGTCAAGCAGAGAAAGACAACTATCATATGATCTCCCTGATATGAGGAAGTGGTGATGCAACATGGAGGCTTAAGTGGGTAGAAGAATAAATGAAACAAGATGGGATTGGGAGGGAGACAAACCATAAGTGACTCTTAATCTCACAAAACAAACTGAGGGTTGCCGGGGGGAGGGGGTTGGGGAGAAGGGGGTGGGATTATGGACATTGGGGAGGGTATGTGATTTGGTGAGTGCTGTGAAGTGTGTAAACCTGGTGATTCACAGACCTGGGGATAAAAATATATGTATATAAAAAATATATGTTTATAAAAAAAAAAAAAAAAAAAAAAAAAAAAGAAATGCAAACTGAAACCACACAGAGAGATACAATATTTGACCTGTGACACTGGCAGACTGGAAGGTTTTACATACTCTGTGCTAAGAGTAGGCACAAACACGCTGCTGGGAGGCCATGCTGGGGCAATCCCTAGGGAGGGCAATGTGGCAGTTGACTGTCAAAACTATAACTGCAGGTGGCTGGGTGGCTCAGTGGGTTAAGCCTCTGCCTTTGGCTCAGGTCGTGATCTCAGGGTCCTGGGATGGAGCCCCACATTGGGTTCTCTGTTCAGCAGGGAGTCTGCTTCTCCCTCTGCCTGCCTCTCTGCCTACTTATGATCTCTCTCTCTCTCTGTGTCCAATAAATAAATAAAATCTTACAAACAAACAAACAAACAAAAAAAAAAAAAAAGATTTATTACACTGAAAGAGAATTTTGGATACAGGAAATGTAAAGGTAGTTTTTATTATTAACTACTATTGAGTTCTTACTATAAAACGGGCTCTACATCAGAAGCTTCTTTGACTATTTAAGTTCCTTAGTACAACCATATAAAGCAAGGATTTTTATCTTCAGTGGATAGATGAGGAAACTAACCCATAACGTTTAAGAAAGTTGATCAATTTCACACAACTAAATGGGGCACCTGGGATTAAAGCGAGGTTTAATGATTCTGCATGATTCTAAAGTGTCAGCTCTTTTAACAACACTAAAAATTTTGAGTGGGAAGAGTACCATTTCTGACCCTCTTTTGACAAGCTATACCAATTGATTAAAAAAAAAAAAAAAATGAGGCCCTTACACTGAAAGGAGTCATCTGAATGTCACTGGATGCTTCCAAGGTTGACATTTAAATTTGCCTTAGCTGGATACAGTCATGCTTCAAAGGCCTTTTAAATTAACCACTTATGAGGAATTGATGGGCACCTGAGAAAATGATTTGGAAACTGGAAATAGATTAAATATTAAAACAGCTTTATCAGTGAGGTAATGAACCTAAACTAAGAAAATGCAACATTAAGAAAAAGAGAAAAGAAAAGAAAAGCCCAGCACAAAGAAAATTGTGTGTGACTAGTTGAATTCAGAGCAGTGACAATAGACCAACTACAAGGAAATGCTCTTGACAATTAGAGCACAAATTTCATTTCATATTCCACCACGAACAGAGTCTCTACAAAATTATTCATTGTGTTCAATTTGACAACAATATCTCTTATCCTACATTCATCACTACAATATGACCCTGGCCCCTCCTACCAACTGGTAGGGTCTATGTTCTCTTCTCTTAAATTTAAGTGGGTTATTGACTGACCACTTTGACCAACAGAGTGTATAGAATGGATGTGATGTGCCTTCTGGGACCATGATAAAAGGTAATGTGCCTTCGGTTTTGTCTGATGGAATATTTGTGCCTGGAGTCCTGAGATACCATGTAAGAGGTCCAGCTACCCTAAGGCCATTCTGCTGAAGAGGAGCCACACCACATAGAAGATGTCACATGTATTTGTTCTGGTCAGAAGCTCCAGGTTCTGAGTCCTTCCAGTCTAGGAATCAGACATAGGGATGAACAAAGCTTCAGATGATTCCAGTTCTCAGTCTTTAAGACACACACACAACTGTGTGTGGCCTCAGATATCCTGAGAAGAGGCAATCCATCCTTGTGTTGCCTTCTCTAAATTCCTGATCCATAGGATCTGTGAACATAACATTGATTTAAGCCTCTAAATTTTGGCTTTATTTGTTACACAGCAAAAATAACCAGAACATCTATCTTAATGAGGACTTCAACAGAAACCAATCACTTAGAAATCTTTATCCACTTGTAATATTCTTGGGTCTCACAAGGCTAGGAAGCCACAAAGAAACTATCTGCTATCACCAAATAATAAATCCCTCAAACTATATCCCAAATAAGTTTTAAACTTAAAACAAAAATAAGGTACAAAATAGTAGTATTTCATTTATGTTTGCATTATAGAAAATTGTCGCGTATCTTAAAAGGAGGGAGTTAGTCCTTTATCTCTGCTTTGATCGCTCATGATTTGTGATTTCTTTCCACTATTTTGTTAGATGACAGGAAATTTTTTCCCTATTTCACCATGTTTAAGCTGTTGCTATGGACTACATGTTAGTGTCTTCCAAAATTCATATGTTGAAACCCTAATCTTCAATGTGATAGTATTTGGAGATGGAATCTTTGGGAGGTGATTAAATCACGAGGGTGAAGCCTCATAAGGGATTAGTACTTTTACAAAAAGAGGCAGAGAGAGCCTGTTTCTCCCTTTCTCTGCTATGTGAGGATACAACAAGAAGATGGCCTCTACAAACCAGGAAAATGCCTTCACCAGACAACAGATCTGCCAGTACCTTGATCTTGAACTTCCCAGTTTCCAGCACTGTGAGAAATACTGTGTGTGTTCTTTAAGCCATCCATTCTATAATAATTTGTTATAGCAGCCTGAACTGACTAAGATAACTATATTCTCCCTTTTTGCTGCAAATGTGTGTGAGGCATTTTACATACATTACGACCAACCTTTTATGTAGATATCAATGCTTCCAATATCCTGGCAAGGGAGATAATATTATCCCCATTTTATTGAAAGGAAATTAAGGCTCAGAGAAGTTAAGTGGTTTCCTGGAAACCGTACAACCAATACACTGCAGGACTGGGATTTGAACCATGTCAGTCTGATTCTACAGCCCCCAGTTTCCCCACTACTCACTGCTTTTACAAACATGAACAAAACTGTGACACCAAATTATTTAGACATGACTCCTTCAAAGTCAGAATAGTTAGATAAACTCGGTCTTTATTTATCAATTCAATATTTTTCAAGTACCCATTAATGACTGAATTTGAATAAACACAGACTTCAAGTAAAATACGTGGCTTAATATAAGACTTATCAAATTACCAGGAAACTATTAATTGTTTCTGCATTTGGAAATAAAAAGGGAGATACCTTTTTTTTTTTTTTTAGATTTTATTTATTTGAGAGAGAGAGAGAGGGAGATCATGAGCAGGAGGGAAGGGTAGAGGGAGAATCAGACTCCCCACTGAGCAGGGAGTCAGATGCGGGGCTCAATCCCAGGACCCTGGGATCACAACCCAAGCCAAAGGCAGACACTCAACCAACCGACTGAGCCATCTGGAGGACCCACATTTTTTTTTTTTTTAAAGAGAGAGAGAGAAACCATGCAAGTAAGGGAGGGCAGAGGAAGAGGGAGAGAAAGAATCTTAAGAAGGGTATGCACTCAAAGCATAGAGCTGGATGTAGGGCTATACCTCACGACCCTGAGGTCACAGCCCGAGCCCAAATCAAAAGTCAGATGCTTAACCAACTAGCCACCCAGACACCCCTCAAAAAGGAGATACCTCTAACTTGCCTGACCTGAGAGATGAGATTAAACTTCCCAACATTAGTGAGGAGTACTTCGCTTGGCTTCCTTTTTACTATTGATTAGAATAGTTTACAAATCTAAAAGGATAGATAATAATTCCTGAAAACTGATAGCAGTACAAATTGGGTTGTAAATGAGAGAGTAAGCCAAGCCCCCCTTGTGGGATCATTAGGGACCACTCTGACAAACTCCAGAAATGATACTTGGAAAGGCTTGTGAAATTAAAGAATTCATCACAGATCACAGAGAGGGGAGCACAGTATGTTCAGAGGATCATATAAAGTCACCCAAAGCCCAAAGTTTGGTCACTGTAGGCAGGGAAAGAGTAGAGCAAGGACTACAGGTAAGTTCCTTTATTGAGGCCAGGGATAAGGTAGCTTGTGGCACTTGGGAAGCCTGCTCTTTGGGTGATCTGAATGTAACTGGGTCAACATGGAGAGGAGGGAAGGGACAAAACGTGAAAATCACTGTGAGGCTTACTGCTTAAACACACATGTTGGGGATGGGTATACAGAAATGGGCAATAACTGCATAAAAGTTCAAAACAAGCAGGGTGAGTGCAGGCACTCAGTGAGTCATTGAGGTCACAAAGAACAGTTTGACAATAGACAAATGAAATTTATCCAAGCAGAAATGAAAATGAATTTTTACCCAAGTAGAAATACAAATGATTTCTGTGCAGTAGTAAAGGTAAGCTCACAGTTACAATTTTATGTTCCTGGATGATAGTAACCATTTTAGAAATCTAACCTACCAATCTTACCCTAGTGTTCTTTCAGTACCTATTTTATTTTATTTATTTTATTTTTAAAGATTTTATTTATTTATTTGAAAGAGAGAGATCACAAGTAGGCAGAGAGACAGGCAGAGTGAGAGGGAGAAGCAGGCTTCTTGCTGAGCAGGGAGCCCGATGTGGGGCTCAATCCCAGAACCCTGAGACCATGACCTGAGCCAAAGGCAGAGGCTTCAACCTACTGAGCCACCCAAGCACCCCCTTAGTACCTATTTTAAAACTGACTTTACCACCTCACTTGGTTTCTCTCTTTAATGAGTTAAATAAAGATTTGGTACCTGCTTGCTTTAGATTTATGCAAGGGTTTTTATTGAAAACTGTTCTTCAACACAACAGGTAGATACTGAGTGTCTGTATGTATCAAGGAGCACAGAGCTCTGAGGCTACATGTGGGAGAGTAAATGGGCAAAAACCTCTGTATGCATGAAGTCTACTGTAGGGTAGGGAGCTTAATTTGCCCTGGCTTCTCAAGACTAGTGCTTTCTTAAATAGTAAGTGAGCTTCTGCTTTCCACATCTTAGGAAAACCTAAGAAATGTCCAGAGATTCAAAGAGAATAAAGATTCAAAAAAAATGTTTAAAAATTTTTTTAAAAACATGCTAAAGGATAATGCTGATAAGAAAAGGAATAGAGGGGCACCTGGGTGGCTCAGTGGGTTAAAGCCTCTGCCTTTGGCTTGGTTCATGATCCCAGGGTTCTGGGATCGAGTCCCACATTGGGCTTTTTGCTCGGCGGGGAACCTACTTCCCTCTCTCTCTCTGCCTGTCTCTCTGCCTACTTGTGATCTCCGTCTGTCAAATAAATAAATAAATAAATAAATAAATAAATAAATAAATAGAAAAGGAATAGAAAATCCTGGAATTTTAAAGCTATAAAACTTAATAGATCTAGAATGATAAAGAGGATGGATAAGATAAACAAATAACCTCTTGATGAAATGTCAGTGTTTGAACCCCTGGTATGCAAAGCAGGACCCTTTAAAACTACCAAAAGGAAAAAAACACTTTTTAAAAAAATTGTAGTACTTTTTATTTTAATATAGACCATATGCTATAAAGAAAAACAGTGTCAAATATTTTATCTTATTTTAATGGTTTTATTTTCTAAATTTATGTTTAATGAGTAAAGGGAAAGTCAAGGTTTATCCTTCGACTTTAGCACTCTATATCATTGAGAGTACCAGTTGTGTCCCCCAATAAACCAGTCCATGGTGTCCTGGTCAGACACTGGATTCATGAACCATAGTGTTAACCTTGTGTGTAATAAAGAATTAATTTTATGCAAAGAAATGTCTGGCCTTTGTCCTTGGCTCCTAGGAGGTAAACTTTAAGCCTCTGGAATGTCCAGGGCTTATCCAAAGGCCTTGATAAAAGTGCCTTTGTTTACCTGGGCACCTTGGGCCAGCCAGATAGAACAATGTAATTTGAGCCACACAACAATGTGGTTGCAGGGCGTTGTGCCAGCACAGGTGCAACATTGGGTCATGTGGTATCTATCACTTGACCTCTAGAAGGAATGGAGACTGAGGTCAGCTATTGTAAGTGGCCAACTGAATTTTGGTAATTAAGCCTCAATAAAGACTTCTGAATGCAGGTCTTGGATGACCTTTCCTGGCTGGCAATCCTTCATCATGTACATTGTCACATACCATTGTTGGGAGAAGTTAATGCTGTCCGTGACTCCATGGAGAGAGGACAAGTGGAAGCTCCACATTTGGACCCTCCTGGACTTTGCCCATGCATTTCTCCTTTGGCTGATTTTAATCTTTATCTTTTCCCATAAAAAACCATATCCATGAGTATAACAGCTTTCAGTGAGTCCTGTGAGCCCTTCTAAGCAAACTTTGTAGACTGCGGGTGGTCTGGGGAACCCTTGAACTTATAATTGGTATCAGAAGTGAGGGTGGTATTATAGGTTATATTCCCTTTCTTTGTACCTCATGTGATAATTCATAGGTTCTTGTGTCCTTAGAAGAAAAATGAGAATAATGTTGACTGATCTTTGGCTAATATTGATTATCTAAGGCAATATTAATGTATATTGGATAGCAAAGAAAGATATTAAAAATTGTAAATAAGGTCTCTAACCTTTAAATAATATACTTTTTAGAGATTTTATTTTTCATTTGAGAGAGATACAGAGACAGAGATAGAGAGAGAGAGAACACAAGCAGGGGGAGAAACAGAGGGAGAGGGAGAAGAAAACTCCCTACTAGGGCTCAATCCCAGGATCTAGAGATCATGATCTGAACTGAAGACCAACACTTAACAATTTGAGCCACACAGGCACCCCTAAATAATATTTTAAATGGGAAAAAAAAAAACTTTAAACTTGAAGGTCAGGAAGATTTTCTTGATCAGCTGATGTGATTCCTTTTATTAAACAAACAAAATTATAAAATGTACTAAATTTTTTCTTTTATCTTAGCTGTTAGGAAGCTCAGAGCAAAGTTTTAGTTTCAAAGTTTTCTCTTTTTGCAGCATAGTTTGGTTCTGAGATTATTGATTTCATTTGGTTTTGCTTATAACATTTACTTTTTCTTTCTCCCATTTAATCTGAAATTTTGCCTTTCATTTTGTCACATGTCTGGCAACTAATAAGTGCTCAGAAAGTATTTGCTCACTATTTTTGCTGAAGGTTATCCTAAATTCTTTTGAGAATTAATTGGGTAAAAGTATAAACCAAGAGGAGACAAAGTACCTACATACTTGAAAAATGTATAAAAACACTTTTACACATGAAGTAACATAAATTCGCTTGTGTACGACTAATTACAGTTGAACATTAAGTTGTATGAAAGAGGATTTTTCAGAGGCATGGGAAAGGAATCAGGAGTGGTGGGTAAGAGAAATACATTTAAGGGCCTCCAGATGATAGCAAACAATGTAAGAATAAAAGAGAAGCAGGCTTGAGTCCCATCTAGAGAGTGGTCAAATATAAGCAGCGCATGGAAACAGTGAGGATAAACCCACTGATGACTGTAGGCCAGATAAGATCAATCAAGTTAGTCTGGTCCCAGGTGATCTGACCATGAAGGGCTTCAAGACCATTTTAGAATGGATTTATCACAGAAATCATAGTCTAGACATCTAGTCAGGAGCCCAGGGCTGCTGGTGGAATCCTCTTACAGATTTTCTGAATGTAGGACAACATGATTAGACTCATGGCCAATGAACCTGCCAAATCATCAGAATATTGGACCTTTAAAGGAACATAGCCATGGGACTTGGTCCATGTTGATGAACAGCAGAAAAGTAATACATTTCTGGAGCTGCAGACTGATCTGCTTGCCTCTCATTCTTCTAGAGCAGGGGTATGCAAAAGAGTCTATGAGCCAAAGCTACTCCACCACCTGCTTTTACAAATATAGTTTCCTTTTAACAGAACCCAGTCATTAATTAAATATTACCTGTGGCTGCTTTTTGCTCTAACAGTGGAACTGGGTAGCTCCAACAGAGACCATATGGGCCACAAAGACTGAAGTATTTACTAGCTGGCCCTTCACAGAAGAGTTTGATGACATCTGGTCTAAAGCCATCTCTGGAGCAAGTCAACTGGTTATTTTTTGCTAAGTTTAATGACAGATGATAGATTAATATATTAATGTAATTTATCTATAAATTACAGATTATTTATAGATATCATAAATTATATTACTATATAATTTATCTATAACTCAGAAAGGGGATTTCTGGAGATAGAATCTTCACATCTGAAACAAGAGTGCAATGATGGAAATTTTAGGCATCACAGTAAGTGATGGGGGATACACTTGAGGACAAGCACATGTCCCAGTTATCATGGACTGTCCCACTTTAATTAAGCCCGTTGTCCTGAAACAATAATTAAGAGTGCCTCTTTTCACTCTCAAAAAGTATCTTCATTTGAAATGCAAAACCCTAGGCAGCCATGCCCTAATTTATATATTTTTAAAATATTTATTAAAATTATAATGCATTCAAGTATAAAATTATTTATGGTCAGACACCTGGGTTTAAAAATGAAACAGCAAAAACAGCTAAAATATTTCAGTGCAATTTAATGGGATATATAGTGTCACTGTGGAGATTATGACCAATAAAAAACAGACAAGAGCATAAAAGAAGAGAATAAAATTTATGTTTTATTCTTGACTTGGACAAATTGTATAGTCCTCAGTCCCATTAATTTTTTAAAATTTATGCTCTAAATCCAAGTCTGATTTGATAATAGATGTACTACGTGAGCCTGGATTAAATAAATAAATAGCCGATTCACATACACTAAGTAAAAAGAGAATCTTATAAGAGATATATCAGAAGTGATTTATAGGTCAATGAAACTGAATAAGTGGTTCTGAGCTCCCCTGGCTGTTGATCAGCCCTGAGTATTGCACCCTGGGGAAGGCATTACACATGCCACAGTGAAGTAAACAAAATATCCCCCAGCATCTCTGCCTGTTCTTTGGAAAAGCTCCATGGACAGAAGTCTTTGATTTGGATATTTATCAAGCACTTGTTGGTTTGGTTTCTCTCTGTCTTTTGAAATTCAAAAACAACTTAAGAAACAAAAAACTGCTCAAATAGATATTCCTGCCACAAAAAAGAAAATAGGAATAATCTAGTAATCACCATTTTTTCATTAGTTTTCTTAATCCATATTTTTCCACAAGAGGACAATTCTATAGGGTAGAAGAGGACAATTCTATAGGGTAGTACTCATCACTGCCATTCTTCTTGATATATTTCTCATTTATGTTGATGAGTAGTTTACTCTCACCATCTACTCACTCAATCAACATTTATCAAATACTTAGTGTACAGGCACCATTGTGGGCTCTGGAAATACCAAAGAGGCATAAATCAGGTCCTGTCTTTGAGGGACTCACAAAATAGTGCAGGAGTGGGGGGAACAGTTCACAAAAGTATAATTTCACCACAATATACATTCAACATTCCAAGCACACAGAAGAGGGTGTTGAAGAAGTCTTTGTGTGAACTGTGTCTTCCAGGGTGGGCAGGCATGCTCTAGGCTGAGTAGTGGCAGAAAGTTTTCCGGGTTGAGGGACCAAATAGGTCAGTTTGAGCTGAAAGCAGAAAGAACCCTAAAAAGGGTTTAACTGAACCTAATTCAATAAAGGGACTAGTTACAGAAGTGTGGACAGTATTAAAAGAAACCAGTAAGAAATGGTGAAGTCCCAGGAACTAGCAACCCTGGAAAGGTTGCAGTCTAAAGGAGCATGTCTAAAGGTCACAGAGAACAAGGGGGAGAAAGAAGGAAGGATGGCAGAAGGGAGAGAATAATGCCTTTGGTGTCCTTGAGGCACTAGAACTATGGAGGGGTTTTAGAAGAATCTGGCCACCTGTAACAACTGGCAGAGAAAGATCAAGAGGAATAACTATCCCCAATTTCTCTCTCCTCTAGACCTTAAATCTTCTGCTGGGGGTGCCTGGGTGGTGCAGTAGGTTAAGCATCTGATTCTGGGTTTCTGCTCAGGTTGTGATCTTGAGATCACTGTATCAAGCCCTGCATCAGGCTCTATGCTCAGTGTGAAGTCTGTGTGAGAGTCTCTCTCTCTCTCCCTCTGCCCTTTCTGCTCATACTCTCTCTCTCTGTCGAAAATAAGTAAATAAATAAATTTAAAACCAAAAACCAAAACAAACAAACAAAAACTTTCTGCTGATCCCTCCTGTTTTTCAAACTTAATTGGAACCCAGTGGGCAAGAAAGCCCTTCAAGTGCACTGACTTAAGGAGAGAAAGATGAAGAATAGACAGGAGAGGTGGGGTTTGCAGAAAATAGTACAGAGTTGACAATGTTGAACTTTGAGTCATGCTCCCCCCAAGAGCAGTAATAATAAAGAAATCCCTCCTACCATTTTGTTCCAAAATTGGCTAACCTCAAAGGACCACCTGCCCTAGCATATACCAAAATAAGACCTGTCTTCATCCTTCCTTCCTTTTTTTGAGATGTTCCTCAGAAACGAATGTTCTTATTGCAATAGCCTAGATGAAATTATCTCCCTAATTGTTTGGTGCATTTTGTCTTCCACAAGAACAACATGTACAAAGATACAGAGGCAAATGCATGCATAAGCTGACCATAGGGAGGTGACAGAGGAGGAAGAAAAGGAAAGGGTGAAGCTAAGGACCAGAAAGGACAGTCAAAAGTTAAGTTGGGAAAAAAAAAAAAAGTTAAGTTGGGAATAGAGGTGATGAACTTTGTATGTTGGACAATTTGAACTTTATGGTATAGGCAATAGACAGTTACCAAATATTCTGAATCATTGGAGAGGGAGATGCATGTTTTAGAAAGAGAACTAAAACAGAGTATTAAGAATTGATGGAAAGGAAGGAAGACTGCCCCAATTGCAAGTGAAAAAATGAGTTGAGGAAAATGTGGAGCTAAGAGATTAGTAAAGACAGAGTAAAGGCAGTGGTAGAAGAGGTGGAGGAAGGGGCTAGAAATGAGGTCTCAACATAAACGCAACAGAACTTACAAATGATTGAATGTAAATGGTAAGAAATACTTAGAAGGTACTGTTTTTAGCTTGAGTTACTTACTACATGATGATTCTATTAGCTGAAATAAGGAATCTCAGAAATAGTAAACATTTGGGGCAGTATGTGGTGGATATGGGCAGTGGGGACTGAAGTTCAGAAGTTGTATATATACATATAGTTAACACATAAGTGATTAGTGATGTCAGTTAATATATTGATATAAAATTATTACAGTGAATTAATATAACAGATATATAATATGATATAGTAATGATTAATGATGTGAGTTTATATGTATATATATGTGTGTGTATACACACACACACACATATATATATTTAAATGATTATTTGGATGATCATCAGAGTTTTTTTTTTTTTAATTTTTTTTTTTAAATTTTTTATTTTTTATAAACATATATTTTTTATATACATATATTTTTATCCCCAGGTCTGTGAATCACCAGGTTTACACACTTCACAGCACTCACCAAATCACATACCCTCCCCAATGTCCATAATCCCACCCCCTTCTCCCCAACCCCCTCCCCCCGGCAACCCTCAGTTTGTTTTGTGAGATTAAGAGTCATTTATGGTTTGTCTCCCTCCCAATCCCATCTTGTTTCATTTATTCTTCTACCCACTTAAGCCTCCATGTTGCATCACCACTTCCTCATATCAGGGAGATCATATGATAGTTGTCTTTCTCTGCTTGACTTATTTCGCTAAGCATGATACGCTCTAGTTCCATCCACGTTGTTGCAAATGGCAAGATTTCATTTCTTTTGATGGCTGCATAGTATTCCATTGTGTATATATACCACATCTTCTTGATCCATTCATCTGTTGATGGACATCTAGGTTCTTTCCATAGTTTGGCTATTGTGGACATTGCTGCTATAAACATTCGGGTGCATGTGTCCCTTTGGATCACTACATTTGTATCTTTAGGGTAAATACCCAATAGTGCAATTGCTGGGTCATAGGGCAGAAACATATAAACTACCACAACTGAACCATGAAGAAATAGAAAGCCTGATCATCAGAGTTTTTTTTAGATAGTTGCCTCTTAGCACTCAAGAAAAAGTACTTGGAACAAAAATCAAAAAGAATTTACATTGATTTCCTTAGAGGGGGAAGGCAAGCTATAGAAAGGTGGGAAAATGGAAAGAAAATGAAATAGAAAGGAAACCTAAAGCGATTTTTGCCACTCAGGATGGAGGGGATTGAATTATAGGCTGTTCCAGAACAATCAGAATCAGATAACCATCACCTTTATCTCTTCCTCTCAAGTGTGGGATTCAGGAAGATCATCTAGTTCAATGTCTTAATTGTATGTCTATTTACACAAGAACTAAGAAGTTAAGGAACATATTAAAAAGTAAGTGTAGCTCATGCTTCCTGGTTTGGGCAGTGAGCTCCAGAAACTAGCTTTCTGGTTATAAGCTGGGTGATGAAGTCCTTGCTGGAGTTCTGCACCACGCAGTAGCTGCGAGCCATTGGGATGATTCATGAGAGGAGAACACAAGTAAACACTAGGGCTGAGACAGTGCTTTAGGACTTTGCCATGAAAATGTCTGCATTCTTGCTCTCCTTGTTGAAGCATACAAAAAGAAAAAAAGAGAGAGAGATAAAAGTAAACACATGAGCTAGAACGGGGTACGAATTGTTTAGACAGGTTCATGAAATGGCATAACATTATGCAGGGAATATCAGTTCAGAGCACTAAATATCTCCTAATGTCAACAGTAGCTAGCTATGGAGTGATCTTTCTATTTCTTCAGTCTAGTGGAAGATACCATCGACAAAGTCACTTAAAATTGATTGACTTAAACATTTAAGGGAAGCAAAAGAAGGTAAAATATGAATTTTGGCCAGAGAGAAAGGCATTTCTTGTTTCTATTTTTGGCATCCACTGAGTGAACTGATCAATTAATACCTGCCTGCTCAGTTTGAAGACCAGGAAAGCAGTTTCTAAACACTGAGGTAAGAGCTTGATGAGTCAAAGCTTTGATAACAAGATTTCAATTTCTTTTCTTCCTCTTTCCCTCAAACGAACAAAGGCCAGAAAATATTATACATCTGAAATAACCAGCTTTTTAAATATTCAAACTACAAGGCAATAATTGAAAACTTCTGTTTCCAAGAATGATTTAATGAAAGAGACAAAAGCAGAAGTTATTTTTAGAGGAAGGAAACTTCCAGCAGATTTTTTATTCCTGAAATGATGCTTCCCCCACCCATGATTGTAAAAAGTAACATATGGAACATGAGCAGACATGATGCCATAAGTTAATGCTTGGACACATCTGTTCTTTCTCAAAAACAGAGCACAGATTGATAAAATATGGCAAGTGAAAACCAAAAAGACATCTAGAGGTTAAAAAGCAGAAAAAAGAGAGGGGGAAGATGGCAGAGAAGACCAAAAAGAAAAGGTCTATAAAGGGCCATGCCCAAAGACGTAGATCTATTATGCTCTAAGACCAGAAACAGGCAGGTGGCAATGATTGGAATTTCAGCTTCTACTAGGGTTTGGGGACTAGAAATGTTATCTGGAAACAGGTGACCTAGCTTCACCCTCAAAATCTGAACCATGCTGCTCCTGGCTTAGGGTAATATTACCAGACAGCAGGAGACCCACGTCAAGACCTGGTTCTTGACTAGGGACCAAGGAACTGCCCAAATTGTTAGGGAGGAAAGAGTACAAGAAAGAGCCAAAGAAAACAATGGCACCAACAAACAAAACACCCTCCCAACAAAATGAGCTCCAATCCAAAACTCAAAAATGGGTGAACAAATAATGTTAATACAACTAAATCAACGACCTACAGAACTGGGCAAGAAGATACTGATAAATCCCCGTTATACTGAACATTTGAACACACCTGTATCAGAGACCGAGAGGTGAAGAATGGAAAAATATTAAGTATATGAATGGTGTGAGCAGCATCTCATTCTTGACCAGTGGGTACCACGGGAAAGTCAGCTGGGAAAAAACTCTTTTGGAAAAGACTTTCTCCCTTGAGAAAAAGAGAAATATGTGAACAGTTTTCCTTTCTTCCTTTCCTGGGACACAGTTACATGATGGTACACTGCCTGGAGATGTGCCAGCCTCCTGGACAACGAGGCTGAAAGGCAGCCGAACACTGAGACATGGATGGGAAAGTGAACTGAGCTGGGCTTTTGGTTACATCATCAGGCTACTGCACCACCCTGAATCACTGCCTGCAGACTGCGTCTTACATAAGCTGAGGCTCCAACAGCTGCCTCCTCCCACCCTTGCTTAGTGAGAGCTACAGCCTGCCTGGACCATTGGACCATGAACACCCCCACCCCTCCCCATTCCTTTCTGGGGCTTTAAAGTCAGCGGGTGTGGGGGAGAATCCAGCAAGTCACTCAACTCTCTGAGCCTCATTTCCTCCTCTATAAAATGAGAATGAGGGACGCCTGGGTGGCTCAGTTGGTTAAGCAGCTGCCTTCTGCTCAGGTCATGATCCCAGCATCCTGGGATCGAGTCCCACATCAGGCTCCTTGCTCCACAAGGAGCCTGCTTCTCCTTCTGCCTGCTATTCTGTCTGCCTGTGCTTGCTCACTCTCTCTCCCTCTCTCTGATAAATAAATAAAATCTTAAAAAAAAATAAAATAAAATGAGAATGATAATAATACCTATTTCATAAGGATGAGGGGGAATTAAATGAATTCCAGTCCTTCACGCAACATCTGGAAGCATTCCATAAATGCAGACTATTGCATGGGGCGGGGGTGAGTGCTGTTCTCCTAGGCTTCCACGGAACGTTACAGTCACAGTATAATGGCAAAGCTACCGTTTGTTTAAACCACACCTGCTGAAGTAGAAATAAAGCCAAGCTCTGCTAAAATATGGGCAAATACTCCTAAACGTTTCAAACATACATAGATTTTTAAAAACCTGATATTGTAAGTTTTATGATACTTGTTATTACATCTCCAAAATTTACCCTAAGGTTCTTATTCTTGGAGGGAAACAAACCTAAAGGCAAAGACAATAACCTTTTATAAGTAAAGTACAGTAAAATACCATCCTCTGAGGCATTAACAGCACTTAAATAGCTAGACATTCCTGGTCTTTGAAGACACTTCACGGTAAAGATATTATATTGCTGCTAAGGGTTTAGTCATTTAACTTTCAAGAAGTTAGATTGATGATGATCATTATTTCCAATACTGTTGTGTATTTACCCAACAGATTTCCCCCCAAAGAGCCGAAGGGTTTAACAGAAAGCTGAAGCTAAGTTGCTGCAGATTGGAGGCCTTGAACTAGCTCGATGCCTGCCCTCGGTGTAACAAGTGCCCCAGTGGTGAAGAGGCCAGGAGCTGCCTCCACCTGGTGCGTGCTCTGTGCAAGCATCCCAGCTCCAGAGCAACATAAAGAACTTGGAGACTACTCTTCAAGCTTTTGCTGCAGAGCACAGCCCAACTGAGGCCTGTCACTCCCCTCAGCACAAGTACAATCCATCTGAGCCCAAAAGCAAAGGGCACAGCTTCCCCAGGATTTGTTGGCTTCCTCCTCATAAGAGGGCTGCCCGAAGGTGCCAAGGGCCTTCCTCATGCTGGGCGAACAGGATGGGAGCCTGGCACTTGAGCTAACGTCTATTCAGCTGGGAGACACCGGGCAAACCAGCTAAGCCCTCGGTTCTCTGCTCTGTAAATACTCAGGGCTGGGAGCCATCTCCAATGTTCCATTAATGTAAGAGCCTATGTTTCTAAGGTGACAGCAAAATAAGATGGAAAATACACATAAAAGAAAATAACTTTAATTTTATGAAAAGTGACCTCATGGTTAGAAGAGTCATGAAGAGAGTGGTTCAGGCAAAGATTTCACAAGCTAAATTACAAACAAACAAAACCTTAGTCCATTAACACAGTCTTCAGCTCTCTGTGACAGATAAGATGACTTACTGGTGATTCAATGTCTTCTAGGAGCAAAACAGAACAGCGTTCACATTTCAACAGAGTTTGGGCCCGATGCATTATTTTCTTGACAATTTTCTCCAAGTCAGTCTGTTCTTCAAAGAGGTCATTAACAACCTCCAGCAAAGCCTAGGAAGGACAAAATGAATGTATTTAGGTGGGTAAAGACCGAATAAAAAAATTTTTTTTTCTCTCAAAATTCCATTTAGTGTCTGTTGCAATCTAAATATGTGTGGCTACTTTTTAGAGCATTGATGATTGTTTCGACATATTCCATAATTTTGCTTATAACACAGTTTTGAACTGCAAAACACAACTTGAGAATACTGCCAATCCATATAATGCCTGTAAATTCCACATATAGCTGTAGGATTATCTCCCGAGTCGCTAATGACCACATGATCCCGTTTTAGTCCGCTAGAGCTCTAGGCTTCTCTCCCCACCCCTGCCCCACACGAGTTTTTCTCCAACAGGACTAGGTATAAACCCAACATTTAAAAAAATCTATTTGTTTGTTTATTTTCATCACAAAAAATGCCCTCCTTAATCCTCATCACCTATTCACCCTTCCCCCCAACCAGTTCTCTGTAGTTAAGAGTCTGTTTTTTTATAAACCCAACATTTTATAAATTATGAATACCTGATTCTCTCCAAAGCACATTTATTTCAGAAAATTACAAAGCAGCTCTACTTCACCCTCAGGAAGAAATAGGTTCATGGTCAAACTTGAGACTTATTTTCCCTAATACACATCTCTCACAGAACCCTGGAAGAATTATAGGAATGAATGCTAATTAAGCTTCAGAGCCTTCAAAAAATGTATATAAAATCTCCATTAATCCCTCTACATAAGAAGTATTGCTTCAATGCACCTGTCCAGGAAAACATAAATACTAAAATATATCTCAGGAAAGAAAATACCACTAAAATTTCTGTTAAAACAACACAATAAAAACACACAAAGGGAAAAAAAAAAAAACCTTAGAATTCTAACTTGAAAACCACATACTCACTTAAAAACCAAATTGTATAACCTCTCATTTTATCCAACTTATTTAGCTTACAATTTTTGCATCGAAATAATATTTATTTGGAATTTTTAATTACATGGCTCTTCCCAGAGATTTCAGAATAGCAGGCTATGTACAGGTAGTAGATATTACGCTCCTACAAGAAAGCAATCAGAACATTACACAGCCAGTGAATTGGCCAGAGGGTGCTTTGTTCAACAGAACCTAATAAAAGGTATCCTCTCAGGTCTGACCTCTCACAAAAGGATTTTGTGTGTTTTCGAATTCACATCTGTTCTGGTAGATGGTGTTGAGGATCATCTCAGGGTTGTGACCAATTTTCAAGTTTAGTAATGAATTTGATTTGTCCTGAAACCATTGGAAACGTGCAAATTTCTTCTTTGGGTCTATTCTGGTAGAAAAGCATTTGAATGAGTTAAGGGATCCATGAAAGGAGTCTAGTTCACTGAGCATCAAAAAGAGGCTCAAATGTCCTTGGCAGCATTTTCTCTAAAGAGACCTTGTGAGTACGGCTAAGGGCCCTGGGTGGCTCTATGATCCTGAAGCAGAGATACACCAGGAGGTGAAAAAAGTTTTGAGTATATCCTGACTGTTTAGCATTTGGACAGCAAATTGCTCTAAGAAGTCAACAATGTGCAATAATTTCATATTTAAATATAACATTAAAAATGAGGCAATTGTCTGAATAATTACCAACACCATTCCCTGTTATTAAGGGGGAAAACATTATTTCCTTAATCATCCAGGCTATTTCTTCAGATAGATCCTATTAACTGAACAATTATTTAACTTTTCAATTTGTTGTGACTGTGTGGATAGGGCCTCTGGGACCCATATGCAAGAACATTTATCTCGGAGGAAAAGCTAATTGGGCCTTGAGTCTTGCACTGACAAATCACATCATAGTAATTTTACTGTTTCTAATTAAAAATTGCTGCTTTACTAACAAGTGATAAAAGTTTCATAAATATCAATACAGACTCGCTCCACAATGGGAGAAAAAGGGAAGAAAATCTTGGATGATAAGAACGTCAACAATCGGAGGCTCTTCACACAACTGAACACTCCCTATTTCTTGATTTCCCTTGTGTTTGGCCCCCTCCTTCGTCCAGTGCCATCTTTTGTTCCCGGGCTCAATTTTGGACCTCTTCCCTTCTCTTATCCACATATTCTCCCCCAGATTGATGCACTCAGTGCCCTACTTTTAAACATCACCTATATATTGATCTTTCCCTTATATGAGTCTTGAGTCCTAACATCTCACCAAAACTCTAGAGTCCTGTACCTGACCATTTATTTGCCAGTTGTACAAGCCAAAAGTAATTTTCTTTCATTTCCCACATCAATAAATTTTGTCTATTTCATCACTAATTTGGGGGGGGGGGAATCTCTCTTTTCTCACTGATCTAGTCCCAGCCACATTGTTTCTTTATTTTTTAGTTCTATTGAGTTATAATTGACGATAAGTTCTGGATGTTTAAGGTATAAAATATGATGATTTGATACATCACAAGTTGTGAAATGATTAGTATAATAAGGTCAGTTAACACATCCATTACTTTACATAATTGCAATTTGCAAATATCTTCTCCCATTTCATAGGTTGGTTCTTCATTTTGTTGATGGTTTCTTTTGCTGTGCAGAAGACTTTTAGTTTGATGTCGTCCCACTAGTTTATTCTTGTCCTTTTGTATCAGATCCAAAAAAATCACTGAAGCTTTTCCCCTATGTTTTGTTCAGAAGTTTTAGTTTCATGTCTTACAATAATATCTTTAATCCATACCAACTTTTATTTTTGTGAGTGGTGTAAGATAGGGGTCTGATTCCAGTTTTTTTCATGTGAATATCCAGTTTTCCCAACATCATTCTCCATTAAGTATTCTTCACTCCCTTGTCAAATATATGCTGACTGTATAAGCATGGGTTTATTTCTGGGCTCTCAATTCTATTCCATTGGTCTATGTATCTGTTTTTAGTGCCAATGCCATGCTGTTTTGATTATAAGAGCTTTGTATTATGGTTTAAAATCAGGAGGTATGAGGCCTCTAGTTTTGCCCTTCTTTTTCAGGACTACTTTGGCTTTTTGAGTTCTTCCTCTCTGCTCCCTAGATACATGGACCAAGGTTTTGCCTGCCTCATGCCTTTCTTCTTGACATTTCCACTATCTGGACTGCTCTTCCCTAATCTTTGTGTGGTTTTGCACCTTCATTTGATTCAGGTCTCTGCTCAAACAACAAGTTACAGAGAACTTCTTGACCATGTTCTGAAATAAACATCCTCCCAAACAATCTCTATCTCTTTATCACTACCTGATACTATATTATTTCTTATTTGTTTGTTTCTCTATTATCTACTATACCTATCTATACCTACATGTATCTATTGTATTATGAGTCTAATATAATTTAGTATCTATTTGACAGTTTAGGATTTTTTGAGTCTTCCTTTCTTTCTCTCTTTCTCTTTCTCCCTTCCTTCCTTCCTTCCTTTCTATTTACAGGGATAGCTGGTGAAAGTCCCTCTTTGTGTGTTTCTTTATAATCCTATAAAAGTATTTGCATTATTGTCCAGTTATCTAGTGATGCTCTTCCTTATCTAGTGATGCTCTAGTGATGCTTTCAATTCAAAAGCAAAATTAATGAGGTGGGGTGAAATCACTTGTAACGTACCTTGCTTCTTAAAGAAACTAAATTGTAAAAATATCACTAAAGTGTGTTATTGTTTCAAGACTATAAGAGTATATCTACTACCTTACAGTACAGCTGTAAAATTAATTTCGTTTTTAAAAGAAGCTGGTACTATTTGCCCCAAACAACAGAGAATTTGTATCCACTTCCATTTGCACTTATTGCTTCAAAGGTATCTTCAACCATAAACTTGAAGGATTAAACAAATAGAAAGGACTCCTAGACTATTCAAAACTCATCTGCTGGTTTTAAAACATATGAAGGTTCACAGATCCTTGAAAGTGAGAGAGCTTTGAGGGTTGTCAACAGTGTTTCTTTCTACTCACCCTGCTTCTTTCATATTCTTTCCTCGAGGCAGCAAAGAGCTGAGCATTGGATATGGCAATTCCACAAAATGGAAGATACATCTGCATAACCTGGGGGCAAAGAGAGTGTTAAGAACTTTAAAACATTACTGCCCCAAATTCCATATTGCCTGCATTGGCTTGGTCATAATACATTCTCTTCAGCACAGAAATTGAGTGTGGAATTGTCAGTACTAGTATCTTAACTTCAGAAGGGATATTTTTCATCATTAACTATAAGACAGTTTCAATCAAGCTTTAACTAGGGAGAGTCAATGAGCATATACAGTGAAGCAAGACAACAAAAATCACTAAAAACTATGATATAGGAACTATACCTAAATCATCTGTGTATCCCTTCCTTGATCAGTGAAAAAGGAATAAATGAATGAACTCATATATCTAGAATCTAAAGCAAGTGTCCACACTCACATTTGGAGGCCAGCAGGCTATGAGTCAATTTCTTAGTGCATGTGTATCTGTAGCAGTGTTCTCAGCATGACCCTAGCACTCTGTCAGCTACGAATTTCAGTAGATTGTTTCAGTAAGAACTTAGGGGCCACTGGGTCTAATAAGTTTGTGCAAAAGAGCTCAAATTGTGCCCACTATTCTGTTGACATAACTAGATGTGAATGCAAATGTGAGGGATGGTCCTACAGAAGGCTGTTTGAGGAAAGTTTGGAGAGCCTTTCAGACAGCACACTTCTCCTATGGGAAGAAACGGCTTGGTGGGGAGGGTTCAATCCTAACAAAGACTTTCTTATCATTTCATCAACACCTATTTTCAGTACTGCCTGACACTCTCACTCAAATTTATCTCCAGCATTGCTGATTCCAAAGAGAGAGAGAACGCCCCAAGTAAAACCAAAGGAATAGATTGCCCTAAACTCTTCACAACATGGAACATTGTGATGAGCAATATTGCTTTGGGATTTCTAGAAGCAGAAGGAAAAGGGCACGTTTTCTTCCAACATCCTTCTCCCTCTGTCTCCTTTTCTGTCTCTATCTGTCTCTCTGTCACACACACACCCCCAACACTGCAATGTCCTGTGAAGAGGTACAGAGCAGTGACAAAACAGAGCCACTCCTGCATGCCCAGAAGAGGGAAGTGCAGTGTTCACCGTGGGGGTGAGGGACAAGAACAGCAAGAGCAGTGTGAGACACCCCGGGGACACACAAAACACAATTAGGTAGAGCCTGAGGTGATTTTGCAGAGGGCTTGAGAAAGACAAAAGATGAAGGACAATCCCCATTCCCTATCATTTCTTTCCTATTAAAATCTTGCTTTGGCTACCTGGGCATACTCAACTCTGACCTTGGGTCCCAGCAAGTATTGCACAATGCTGTACAAGTTAATGCGGTGACAGCAGTCTTAAAGAAAGAGACACAATGGGACTGGGATTAAGTAGTGGTACAAACTTAATGAGTTAATTTTTTTTTTTTTTTTAGGTTTTATAAACATATATTTTTATCCCCAGGGGTACAGGTCTGTGAATCACCAGGTTTACACACTTCACAGCACTCACCAAAGCACATACAGATGTGGTATATATACACAATGGAGTTAATTTTTTTACACATCCTTCCAGGATAAATTCCTTCACCAAATTTGACTTGAACTTCTATTTAATGAGGATCTACTAGGTGCCAGACACTCTCACTTCATTTCTTCAACTTTTCACAGAGAGACTTTAAATACATTTTAGAGGTCAGGGAATCCAGTAACTTGCTCAAACTCTTACAGGAACTCAGGTCATCTTATTCTACAACTGATGACCATTCCCTACAACATGCTGCCTCCCAGAAAGAGATACTATTTCTGTCACCCCCTTATTCCCCTTCCTTACCACTCTCCCTCATGCCTTAGAAAGTTTGTTGATAAGCCAGATAAAGCTGTTGACATAAAGCTGCCGGATATTCTGCCAGAATTTCCCTGTCGTTAGCCAGAACAGGACCACTTCCAACATCACCTACACACACAGAAAGCGCTTTCCTGTTGTTTCCTGTTTTTCCTCTGCTGTGGAGGTGGTGACATGATGGAGGTGGGGGGTAGGGGAAGATACAGGTTATTTTACCTCCTCTTTTTCCTTTCCATTCCTTTGTCCTTCCCTTCTCTTCCCTTCCCTTTCCTCTTCTCTTCCTTCTCTCTTCCCTCCTTCGTGTGTTTATTTGCCTTCAGAGGCCATATTTAAGGTGGTTTATAGGTTATGCAAGTAGGTAGAAGAGAATGACCAAATGAATAAATATGTGAAATGTTTTCTAACGTATCTAGGCTTGTTTCAATTCATTTGTAATAACAACATTTATGAACTCCAAGCATTGTGTATAATTTAAAAGAATGTGAATTTTAAATTAGATGACCATTGTCCTTTATATGGCTGTTCTGTGTGAAAGCCAACAAGTCACTTAACCTTTCTGAACCTATTTCCTTATCTAAAAAATGCCTGGTTTCACTGGCTTATCTTTTCTTTTTAGTTCTAATATTTCGTGATTCTAGTAAGTAGAAACACCCATAAGCTGTAATATTCTGCTTGCTAGAGAAAACAAAGAATTCAATAAACATGCTCACATTTTATTCAAAAAATAATCATTTGTAGTAGTAATTGATGTTGACACAGTCTTTGGATATGATGTTAAGTATTTTATATGCACTCTATGCTCTGATCCTTATAATCACATATGCCATACCATTTATTCTATTTTTCAGATAGGAAAACTGAGGCTTTAGAAAATTAGCCACATTTGTTGGGAGACATCTCTCCATCAGGTCTGTCACATTTCTGCACAGCTTACAACCAAAATCATTGCTCTATCTTTCAAAGGTGTTTGTATAATGAACAGCCTTAGAAAACAGTGTCTTTTCCAGAGTGAAGAGCAAACTTGTTTACTACAAAGTGTAATTAAGATAGTCTCTCTCTCTGGGGCAGAGGTCAAGCAGACTTACTGTCCATTATGAAAGATCTGTGTTCCCTACATTTGAGATTCCTCTCCTAAACCCTTGACCTGTGTCATCAAGATGACACTGTTACTGAACATTTCATTCCAAGTCAGAAGCAATTGTTCACATATCATTAAGACTATTTCATTTTTGGGATGCCTGGGTGATTCAGTTGGTTAGACGTCTGCCTTTGGCTCAGGTCATGATCCAAAGGTTCTGGGATCAAGTCCTGCATCAGGCTTCTTGTTCAGCAGGGAACCTGCTTCTCCCTTTGCCTCTGCTTTACCCCTTCCTTATGTGCGCTCTCTCTCTCTCTCTCTGATAAATAAAATCTTAAAAAAATTTTAAAAAGATTATTTCATTTTTCATTTGTCCTGTAGGTATATTGATATGAACTCCCTGATATAGTTACTTAGTAACTTAATTACTTAGTATTTGTAATTATAAGGTTAAGAGTCCCCAGAACAATTACTGAGATCCATGTTAAATTTCTTTTTTCCCTTTTACTGAGTTCATTGCTATTTATCTTATTGTCTTATTTCATTGATTTCCCCCTCCACCACATTGCGTTTCCTTTATTTTAGTGATTAAAACTAGAAAGTCTATGTGTATGCTTAATAAAATCTAAATTTAACACCTTTAGCCTCCTTCCAAGTAAGATAAAGACAATGGACTACTTTAACTTTCTTGTTATATCTGTTACATTTTTTACTCATCTCTTGTTCATTATTGCAAACTGGACACATTATTATTAATTCATGCTTATTTATATTTACTCACATGTTTACCAATTTTTTCTTCTTCATTCCTTCTAGCACCTCTTTCTTTCCTTCTGGAATAATTTTTCTCTGTTTGAATCCTTTAGGATATCCTTTAGCACTGCTGGCAAATGTGTTATTTTTGCTTTGTATGAAATTGTTCTTATTCTATGATCAATCTTAAAAGGTAATTTAGTTTGTTATACAATTCTAGGTTGACAGCTATTTATCTCAGTACTTAGAAGATATTATTCCAATAATAATAGAATTCACATACAGCTGATGCTACCAAAATAGTCAGCTGTCAGTCTAATTCTTCGTAGGTTATCCATCTTTGTCTCTAATTTCTCTTAGGTCCTCTTTCTGTCTTTGGTGGTCAGTCTGTACTTTTGCAGCCTCAGTCTAAGGCTTCACCAAATCATATAGAACTCCAAATATATTGGTCAAAGATTACTGAGGATGGAGACAATATTACACATTTACGGCACATTGCAGACTGAGAGGGGATTGATTTACAAAGGGAATGACTTCCCAGTGTCATTAATTGGTACAACAATTCAACACTCTGAGGCCAGAGTTGGTTCCACTATAGACACCTATACGACAATATGGTCCCAAGAGTTTCTAAATAAATGTTCTGGAGAATCAGGCAAATGCATTTTGAAAGGAGGAAGTGAGAAGTTGCAGAAGCAGTAGCAGTACGGAAATACAAGATAATGAAAAGTTAAACATTTATATCTTTATTTCAGGCCCAGTGTAACAAATGTCTTTTTTTTTAACTGTTTTTTTTCTATTTTTTAAAAAATATTTTATTTATTTATTTTAGAGAGAGAGAGATCACAAGTAGACAGAGAGGCAGACAGAGAGAGAGGGGGAAGCAGGCTCCCTGCTGAGCAGAGAGCCTGATGTGGGGCTCGATCCCAGGACCCTGGTACCATGACCTGAGCCGAAGACAGAGGCTTTAACCCACTGAGCCACCCAGGCGTCCCAACAGATGTCTTTTTTAAACAAAGAAAGAGAGATACTGCTCTGTTCTTCTCCTTTTGAAGTCCCCCTCCTTCAAGATAAAATACTAATTTGGCCTTAATCATCTAGTTTCTGAATGCAAAAGGTCTAAGAAAACCTTAATGACTAAGAACCTAATGAGTCCGTACACGCTTGTGCAGTACTTTTCAGCTTAAAAGCACTTTATGAACATCGCCTAATTAATCTTTACAACATCCCACGCGGAAAGGAAGTTAAACTGAAAATCATTAAACAGTGCAGAAAAGTCCCTTCATCCCTGGAAATTTAGGAAAAGTGTCACTAATAATCATAAGATGGGAGCACTGGGTCCCTCGATCAATGTTCTAAAGAAAGACAGTAGGTATTGAGCCTTTTCAAACTCACAGATCACTGAGAAAGGTTATTAAAGCCTCCTGGGCTGGGCTGGTCCAATTATGTATTATTAAAGGACACTGCAGGTCTACCCTGGAGATTCTGTGAGGGGACTTGGGCCATCCCCTTTATGGACTCCACTCCTGAAAGTAAATCGCTTGAAGAGCCACATCACTATCAGCTCAAGTAATAGGTGAGAGAAGGTCTTCTCACCATCATGTAACATCAATCTCTGTGCAGACCCTGTGATTTGCATTTGCAGGTCCTTTCTGTCCTCTGGCAGGAACTATAAGGCAAAACTTCCCTGAGCCGGGTGGGCCCCACTGATTTGAAATTGGGGGTGTTGTAACTCAAACACTAAATAAAGTCTTCAAGTAATTTGGAAAGTAAGGAGGCAGTCACATTTTCACATAATGAAATACTCCCTCCCACATATTTTAGAATAGAATATTTAAAATGGTAAAAAACTAGGAATGCCTGGGTGGCTCAGTCAGTTAAGCATCTACCTTGGGATCAGGTCATGATTGCAGGGTGCTGGGATGGAGTCTCATGTCACGCTCCCTGCTCAGCAAGGAGCCTGCTTCTCCCTCTGCCTGCTGCTCCCCCTGTTTGTGCTCGCTCCCTCTCTCTGACAAATAAATTTTTAAAATCTTAAATAAATAAATAAATAAATAAATGCAATAGTAAAAAAAAAGTCTGAAGTTTTCTAGACTCTCCAGAGAAAATTCCTACTTCCACGGGTATAGTTTGGTTCACTGTAATTTTCTTTCTATGCAAATTCAGTAAAGATATTAGGTCAGAGTTTTATTTCAAGAATCAGAGCCATAAATGAATCTTGTTACCTCATACCAAAGTATATGCTCTTGGCCAAAGCACGCCTTTCTCTTGTCAGTGATGAGACATCTTTGAAGAAAATGGCCTCCCCAAAATATACAGAGACATAAGGTCCCAACTTTGAAAGAACATTGCCATGGATTAGATTGATTCAAAACATAATGTTGGAAATTGTTTCTTTAAGAACTAACACCCTAAGGACGCCTGGGTGGCTCCGTCAGTTAAGAGCCTGCCTTCAGCTCTGGTCATGATCCTGGAGTTCTGGGATGGAGCCCCACATCAGGCTCTCTGCTAAACAGGGAGCCTACTTCTCCCTCTACCTTTCCCCCTATTAGTGCTCGTGCTCTCTCTCTCTCTCAAAAATAAATAAATTTATTTTAAAATTAAAAAAAATTTTTAAACCTTAAAAATTAAAAAAAATTAACACTCAAAAGAGAATAGAGGGGAGCCCATTTCATTCATAAAAGATGAGGAAGAACAAGGCAATAAATAAATGAGACAGAAAAACTTACTCTTCTGCTTTTCTTTCTGTTTTCTTTCTGAGGAGATAGGCAGTAGGAGTAGGTGCTTCTGCTTTTGCCCCTGGTTATCAAAGCTGGGAGCCCCAAGGGAACTGGTATGAGCTCCCTTCCACTATCTTCACCTCTCTTTCTGAGGCTAGTATTGGCTAAAAGATCCCTCAGCGGCAAACTTATCCAAGGGTGGACAGGCTGGGGCCGATGCCTGGAAGGCAGCAACACCAGGGCCTACTGGACTTCTTGCAGGCTCTGGTCTGCTGAGCACTTGAATCTTGCATATTACCTGCATTCATATTACCATTCCGGAAGGGGGATACTTCCAAAAAATAACCCTCTCATATCACGAGTCACTTCTAAATTCCCACCCTCTTATTCACTGTATTGAAGGGGAAACCCTGAAAGAACCCATTTCAGGAAACTTGTCCTTTCCAAGATAATTTGAATTATCTTTTTTGGATCATAAGATTTCAACAGGAAAAAAAAAAGCACTCATATTTCTAGCACTCAAGGGTAACCACTATAAATCATTTGGAGACCGCCATTCAAATTTTCCTCTCTCTCCCCATATAAATTCAAATAGGCTAATCCTAAATGTCATATTTTATCTACTTTTTTCACTTTTATAATCAGCTATCATTTATTATGACCAATGCAAAAATATCCTATTGTATAGATCAGAAAAAGAAAATTTGTACGGAAAGAAGGTGGATTACTGGTTCCTTGGGCTAGAGGTGGTAATGAGATTAACTGTAAATGAGATAAGGGAACTTACTGGGGGTCGGTTCTAAAACTGATTTATGCTGATTGTTGCACCACTCATAAAGTTACTAAAAGTCATTGAATTGTTCTTTGAAATGGGTGCATTTGTGGCAGGCAAAATATAAAGCAATATAGCTGTTAAAAATTATCATTCAAAAATCCCACTCACTGTATGGATTAATATTTTTCACTTAGTCAATCATCTACTGTTGGATATTTCGGTCACTTCTAACTTTAACAATCTCAGGGTTATATATCCTTGCAATTAAATCTTTGCGCATCTCATAATTATTTTCTTAGGATAAAGCCCTAATATTTGAACTTATTTATTTAACTTAACACACACTTACATAGCACTTTCTCTGTACCAAGAAATATTCCCAATGCTTTATTAGTATTAATTTGTTATTATGCATGCACATTTTTAATAACTCCTCATGTTACACAAATTTTTACTTTCTGTTAAAAAAATGCAACGGTATAGAAGTGTATACAATAAAATAACTACAGATACCTCTTCATTTCCTATCCTGCTAATTACTCCTCTCCCAAAGAACAACCTTAAGAGGCATTTACAGTATTCTTCTGGACATTTTTTAATTAACTGCCTACATACAATACCTAGTTTTGGGTATGTTTTTAAAAACAAGTGGGATCACATTATTGGTTATATTTTGCACCTTCTTTATTGCTTGGCATTATATCTTGGAAAACATGACATATCCATTCAAAGAAATCTACTTAGTTCTTTTTAATCTTTGCGGAATATTCTAGGAGGTGAATGTACCCATTAATTGATATTCATATTGTTTCCAATTTTTCTGTATTATAAATAACGCTGTTGTGAACTTTCTTATGAATTCATCTTTGTGCACTTGGACAATACTTCTGCTGGACAGATTCCTAGAAGTGAAATTTTGGTTGAAGAAAATGTGCATTAAAAAATATTAATATCTACTGCCAACTTGTCCTCCAAAATTTCTCTACTGGTTTATACTCCCACTAACAGTCATCAGAGAATTCATTTACGTCTCCTCTTAGAACATTGGGTATTATTATTCTTTTACAATTTTGTCTGACAGATTAAATTAGCACTCATTATTGCATTAACTTACATTTATTTGATTACTAGTGATATTATTATAACTTCATAAATCCATATTTGTTGCTTATAATTTTCTTAATTTGTTGGTTATCTCTGTTTTTTAATATGGCCTATTTTTGCTTATCTTTTACTGGACATTATTTTTTTTACTGCTTAGTGAGCACTCTTTTTATTCTAAGCATAATAACCATCTTCCATTTTTGCAGATCATGAATCTTACTTGATAATTAGCAGTTTTCATCTATTTGATACAGTCCAATAGCCCTACAATATATGATTGCTTTGTCTAAGATAAATAGATATTATGACTCAGTAAACTTAGGCCTACTCCCTCTCACAGTATAAAGAAATTTTACAGCTATATCTGCCTATATAATCCTGTCAAGGTTATTTTTATAAGCAGGTTGACCTACATATCTTATCCTGCCTATTTGCTCCATTCATTTTTGTAACTCAGCGTTACTGTAGGAAGTCAGTTTGAGCTACCATTTGATCCAGCCATTCTTGAGTTTTAGCTATTAAGGTCATTGTAATTTCTCCAATTACTGAGCATAGGTATAAATGCAAGAAGCTATGCTGCATAGTAATTTAATCTTGGTATCAACACCTTGTTGCTAAAAAAACTTTATTATATCATAATCATTGTGTGAACAGAAAAATTCCTCTTAGGCTATTTTCTAATGAGAAACACATTAGTTTTTCTTTAAATTTAGAACAGTTTCACACTATTGCCTCCTATTATAGTAGCAGAATCCTTCCTTTCACCATCTCATTTATCTAGTTCTTTCTTTTTTGTAATTGCTGGTTCTTAAAGTAGTGGACATTTCATATAAATAGGCTCACACAATATGTGGCCTTTTATGTCTGTCTGTCTGCTTTCACTTAGCATACTGTTTTCAAGGTTCATTCATATTATTGCATGTATCAATACTCCATTCCTTTTTTGTCTTTTTTTCTTAAATTAATAGACTATTTTTTCCATATTATTATAGATTTTTACTGTCATTTAAACATATTGCTCAATATTTCTTTTTTTTTAATAAACATATATTTTTATCCCCAGGGGTACAGGTCTGTGAATCACCAGGTTTACACACTTCACAGCACTCACCAAAGCACATACCCTCCCCAATGTCCATAATCCCACCCCCTTCTCCCAAACCCCCTCCCCCCAGCAACCTTCAGTTTGTTTTGTGAGATTAAGAGTCACTTATGGTTTGTAATAGACTATTTTTTAGAGCAGTTGAAGGGTCAACAAAAAGTTGAGTGGAAAGTACAGAGATTTCCCATAAACTTTCTTCCTTCCTCCAGCACACACAGTTTCCCTCAGAATTAACCTCTTACTTTAGTTTGATACGTTTGCTACAATTAGTGAGCCAATATTGGTATATTATTATTGATCAAAGTTTAAACTCTACATTAGAGTTCACTCTTTCTGTTTCATATTCTATGGGTTTTGACAAATGTATAATGACATATATTTACCATTATAGTGTAACAGAGAATTATTTCACTGACCTAAAAATTCTGTGTTCTGCCTATTCATCCCTTCCTCTGTCTCCCCAAACCTTTGGTATTGGTAGTCAGTGATCTTTTAATTGATTCCATAATTTTGTCTTTTCAGGAATGTCATATAGTCAGAATTATATAGTATGCAGTCTTTTCAGGTTGGCTTCTTCTGCTTAGCAATATCGACTTAAGGTGACTTCACGTCTTTTCATGGCTTGATAGCTTTTTATTTCTTTTTATCACTGAAAAATATTTCATTATATGGATGTACCACAGTTTGTTGACCCATTCACCTTCTGAAGGACATCTTGGTTTCTTCCAAGCTTTGGGACTGATGAATAAAGCTGCTATAAACATTCATGTGTAGGTTTTTATGTGGACATGTTTTCAGCTCATCCAGCTTAATACCCAGGAGTATGATTGTTGGATTGTATGGAAAAAAAATTTTAGTTTTGTAAGAAATTGACAAACAGTCTGCCAAAGTGGCTGTACGATTTTGCATTTCCACCAGCAATGAATAGAAGTTCCGGGTGCTTCACATCCTTCTCTGCAAATGCTGTTATCAGTGTCTTGTATTTTAAATATTCTTTTTTTTTTTTTTTTTTTTTTTTTTTGAGAGAGAGAGAGAGAGAGAGAGTGCAAGTGAGCAGTGGGGAGGGGTAGAGGAAGAGAGGAAGAGAATTTTTAGTAGGATCCATGCCCAGCACAGAACCCAACATAGTGCTAGATCTCACAACCATGAATGAGATCAAGACTGGAGCTGAAATCAAGAGTTGGACGCTTAGAGTTGAGCCACCCAGGAACCCTGAATTTTAAACATTTTAATAGATATTTCATTATATCTCACTGTTGTTTAAATTTGCAGTTTCCTGATGACATAGGATGTTGAGCATCTTTTCATATATTTATTTGCCCTATCTTCTTTAGTAATATATCTGTTCAGCTCTTTTGCCATTTTTAAACCAAGTTGTTGCTTGGTTTGTTTTGGGAGTTCTTTATATGTTTTGGATACCTGTACTTTTTATGCTTTGCAGAGTTTCTCCCAGTCTGTGGTTTCATTACATGCTATTTTTGTTTAAAGCTTAACTAGATTTTTTACTTATTTGTTTCTCTTCTGATTCAGAGAGCTTTAGGATTAATCAAAAGATTTTAATACATTTCCTTATCTACTTCCAACCTTATTCTCAATATCAGTGTACCCAGGACAGTATCCTTTTGTCCAACCCCAAGGAAAAGGCCATGTTTTGTCTATGGAGGTAAGGTCTTTTCCCAGGGCTCTCATTTCTGTCATTTCCGTGGGATTTGGGGACCCTTTCTCTCTACCATCATTGTTTCTATCTTTTGATCTCCTGTGTCTGGATCATCCCTTCTCTCTCAAAGGTAAATGTCTTTCCTTTCATTTGGTATTGCTGTTTCCATCTGCTTACCTTCAAGTCCTCACTGCTATCATCTGGCTTACAATCTTCAGTCTATAAAAATGGCTCACTGGAAGCTTGTTTATGATCTCCCAATCACCAGATCACAAAACCCTCAACTAATCTATGTCCTTGTTCTCTTTAAAGCCTGTGCCACTTAATCATCAGCTAGATATTAAAATTTTGGCTTCCATACACTATACACTGTTATTTCTTTTTGGCGTTTTTGACACCCGTATTCAAGTTATATTCCCAGATTCAGTCTTTGGTCTTCTAACCTCCTCTTTCCCCACTCTCCCTTTAAGGAATTATTTATTCTCATAATATAAGAATCCTACAGGGGCACCTGGGTTTCTTAGTTGGTTGAGTGTCCGACTTTTGTCTCAGTTCCGGTAGTGATCTTAGGGTGGTGAGATGGAGCCCTACATTGGGCTCCATGCTCAGTGGGGAGTTTGTTTGAGCTTCTCTCTCCCTTTCCCTCTACTCCTCTCCTTTCTTTCTCTCTCTCAAATAAATAAATACTTTTTTAAAATCCTACAAAATAAAGCAGGTTGGCCATCCAAGAGCTAACCTTTGAGAAAGAGTCAGCTAGAAAAGACAGCAAATTTGGTAGGGTCAGATAGTTAAGCAGCCAAGAAACTTCCTTCTTTTGCTTACTTGCTTCTCCTGCCTCACTCCTAAATGTTGCTCCATCTCTAATTCCCTTTGGTTCTGAATTCAATCTCCCATGTCCCTAGCCACACTTCCTCTCAGCCACCCTCTGCGATATTTCAGATTTAGGTTTCAGAGTTTCTCATCCACCTAATCCACCAAGTTGAGCTCTAGGAACATTTGCTTCCTCTATCTCATGCTCTAATTTTGGCATTTCTGGTCCTAAATTGAAACTGACCCTGAATTCAACAATATTAACTAGGCAAGTGCAAAAGTCTCTTCTTTTTTATCTGTGTCTATAATAGTAACCTCAGAGATGATTCTCAAAGATGGCTCTCTGGTGCTAACCTTTTCTCTGTGCTCTAGCTCCACATCACCAGTTGCCTATAGGATATTTCAACTTAGAGGTCCATATATTACCTCAAACTAAGCATTCCAAACCCAAGTTGACCATTTCAATCCCCTTCTCCTCCTGAAGAAAGAGAGCTTCAAAAATCCTCTACAGGTGCCAAATGAACATTTAATGTTCTGTTTACTCAGTTCCAAACTCTCAAAGCCAACTTTGATTATTGTCTGTACATTGGCATAAGCACATGATAGCAATTCAGTAGATTTTGAGGTCTCCATCCCATACCCTCGCCATCCCTCACTATCTCTAGATTACTGTAATGATAGTCAAGACATTCTTATCCCCAAAATGTGCCAAGAACTCATTAATCTTTGCTTTCCTATTCAGAAAAGTCATAAATTTAAACATAGCAACTGTCCCAATGTGCCCTGTTGTGACAATTAAAGAATGGAAGAATAAATATTATAAATGCCTTATACATATTGAAAACTGCTTTTTCAAACTACTATTGTGTGAGGCTGTTTCCACCAGATATAGTATTTTCAAAAAAATCTCATTAGAAACTCATCAGAAAGTATCTTGAATATTTAAGACTATGGCTTAGTATTTTATAGATGCTTATGGAAGATATGTAATAATCTCAGGAAAAATAGTGAGGAAATATAAAATTGCTATTCAGAAGAACACATGAGACCCAGAGGGGATTCTTCTACTTATAGATCTTTTTTTCATTTTCCAAAAATAATTTATCATCAAAATGCAATGCCAATGACATGGATAATAAACCACACTATTTTTTAATTTCCAGCAATATTCTCCAGTGGAGAAGAAACAGGGAAGGCTATGAAAAATACACTGAGAGCATTAATATTTAATTAATGTAATAGGACCGACCCTAAAATGAATATTATAAGTGTAAAAGCCTTGATCAAATCCGTAAGTTGTGCCTACACAAGTAAAACACTGAATTGGTACCTACTAAATTTAAGATATTTTTAATAGACAACCTCAAAGACAGAGCTTAAAGTTTAGCCTAAAAACACACAGAACTTTGTGAAGGGCTAATCATTTATAGGCATACCTCATTTTATTGTGCTTCACTTCACTGCACTTTGCAGATACTGCATTTTTTACAAATTGAAGATTTGTGGCAACCTGACATCCCACAAGTCTATCAGTACCATTGTTCCAAAAGCATTTGCTCACTTCATGTCTCTGTGTAAAATTTGGTAATTTTCTCAAAACTTCAACCATTTTCATCATTATTATATTTTTTATGTGATCATGATCAGTGATCTTTCTTGTTATTATTGTAATTACTGTAGGGTGCCACAAACCATGTCTGTATAAGACACAATGTTAATCAGTAAATGTGTGTCTAACTGCTCCACCAATCAAGCATTCCCCACTCTGTCTCCCTCTCCTTGGACCTCCCTATTTCCTGAGATACAACAATATTGATATTGTGCCAATTAATAACCCTTCAGTGGTCTCTAAGTATTCAAGTGAAAGGATGAGTTGCATATATCTCACTTTAAATAAAAAATTAGAAATTATAAAGCTCAGTAAGAGAAGGCATATTGAAAGTGAGATAGGTCAAAAGGTAGGTCTCCTGCATCAAGCATTTAGCTAGTTGTAAATACAAAGGAAAGTTCTTGAAGGAAATTAAAAGTGCTATTCCAGTGAACCTATGAATGATAAAAAAGAAAAACAGCCTTATTGCTGATATGGAGAAAGTTTTAGTGGTCAGGCTGGGAGATCCAACTGTCCACACGATCCCCTTAAGCCAAAGCCTAATTCGGAATGAAGCTATCACTCTTGGAGGCCATGAAGGCTGACAGAGGTGAGGAAACTGCAGAGGAAGAGTTGGAAGCTAGCAGAGTTGGTTCATGAGGTTTAAGGAAAGCAGCCATCTTCACAACATAAAAGTGCAAGGGGAAAGAAAGAGCAGGTGCTGATGTAGAAGCTGCTGCAAGTTCTCCAGAAGATCTAGCTAAGATCATTAATGAAGGCGGCTACACTTAAACAGCAGATTTTCAATGTAGATGAAAACAGCCTTCTATTGGAAGAAGATGCCATCTAGGACTTCCATAGCCAGAGAAGAGAAGTCAAAGTCTGGCTTCAAAGCTTCAAAGGACAGGCTGACTCTCTTGCTAGGGGCTAATGCAGCTGGTGATTTTAAGTTGAGGTTAATGCTCACTGACCATTCCAAAAATCCTAAGGCCCTTAAGAATTATGCATAATCTACCCCGCCTGTGCTCTATCAGTGGAGCAACAAAGCCTGGATGACAGCACATCTGTTTACAACATGGTTTACTAAATATTTTAAGCCCACTATTGGGACATGCTGCTCAGAAAAAAAATTCTTTTGAAAATATTACTGCTCATTAACAGTGCACCTGGTCATACAAATGCTTTTGTGGAGAGGGACAATGGAATTAATGTTGTTTTCATATTTGCTAACACAACATCCATTCTGAAGCCCATGAATCAAGGAGTCATTTCAAATTTCAAGTCATGTTATTTAAGAAATATATGGCATAAGGCCAGAAGCTGTCGTAAGTAGTTATTCCTTTGATGGATCTGGGCAAAGTAAATTAAGAACACTCTGGAAAGAATTTATCATTCTAGATGTTGTTAAGAACATCTGTGATTCATAGGAAGAGTTCAAAATATCAACATTAAGAGGAGTTTGAAAGAAGTTGATTCCAGCCCTCATGAATGACTTTGGGGTTCAAGACTTCAGTGGAGGAAGTAGCTGCCAAAAATGTAATGGAAATAGCAACAGAACTAGAATTAGAAGTGGAGCCTGAGTATGTGACTGAATTGCTACAATCTCATGATAAAATTTGTATGGATGATGAGTTCCTTTTTTTTTTTTTAAGATAGATTTATTTATTTATTTATTTATTTGATAGAGAGCGAGCGAGCACAGGCACTCAAGTTGGGGGATTGAAAGAGAGAGAATCCTCAAGCAGACTCCCCACTGAGTGTGGAACCTGACTCTGAGCTCTTGATCCAATGACACTGAGATCATGACCTGAGTAGAAATGAAGAGTTGGCTGCCCAACCAACTGAGCCACACAGGCACTTGGAGAAATTGCTTCCTATGGATGAGCCAAAAGAATGGTTTGTTGAGATGGAATCTATTCCTGGTGAAGATGCTGTGAAGATTGTTGGAATGACAACAAAGGATTTAGATAGAATATACATAAACTTAGCTGATAATGGAACATCGATTGGAGTATTGCCTCCAATTTTGAAAGAAACTCTACTGTGGGTAAAATGCTATCAAATAGCATCACATGCTACGGAGAAATCATTTGTGAAAAGAGGCAACCGATGCAGCAAACTTCACTGCTGTCTTATTTTTTAAAATTGCCAGCCACCCCAACCTTCAGCACCCTGATTAGTTAGCGCCATCAACATGGAGGCAAGACTCTCCACTAGCAAAAAGATTAGGATTTTCTATAAGCTCAGATGATGTTTACCATTTTTTTAAGAATTAAAGTATTTGTTAATTAAGGTATGCACATTGTTTTTTTAGATATATTGAATATTTAATAGTCTATGATCAGGTATAAACACAACTCTTATATGCACTGAGAAACCAAAACATTCATTTGGTTTGCTTTATTGCAATATTCACCTTACTGAAGTAGTCTAGAACTGAACCCACAGTATCTCTGAAGTTTACTTGTATTACCAGTGTTGGGTAGCAATCCAAAGAGGTGAAGGAAAGCTTTCGGTGGGGTTCATCTGTAATTCAGAAAGGTTTCTCATTACTTATCTTGGAACACTCTAGCTAACAGTCTAGGAAGCTATCTTCAGAGCCAAACTGCCTTATTTTTCCAATCCATTTTTCATTCTTCATCCAGATTTAGTCTGTCGGCAATATGGTCTCATCAATTGCTTTAGGTGTTGTTCCTTTTCATAGTTCAAATATTTATTTTAAGGGCTAAATTACATATACAGTAAGCAGAAAGAATAAAAATACAAGCCCAAATAAAGCAGAAGGCAGGAATTAATAAAAATAAAGGCTGAAAATAATAAATAAGAAAACAACCAGTAAAACTCATAAATTATTCCAGAAACTGTGCTTATAGAGAAAATCAGTAAGACAAATAAATCACTAGGTAGTTTAATCAGGGGGAAACCCCACAAATACACTAAAACAGAATTGATAAAAAATATAATCACAGCTACAAAAAAATTTAAAAAAAAATAGTTATAACAGACTTCTTTGCACAACCCTAAGCTTATATATTTGAAAATCTGATGGTGCATTTTAAGGAAAATATAAATTAACAAAATTGAATCAATAAGAATGAGTCAATCTGAATAAACAAATCACCATAGAAATAAATAATAAGGAGAGTTATAATAGTATCAGTCTCAGAAAAGGTGCAAAACTTTCAAAAAACAAGGTAATTACTATGCTATTCAAACTATACTAAAGTCCAGAGAAAGGTGGAAAACCCTCAAATACTTTTTGAAGGCACAGTAATTATGATAGCACTTCCTAACAAAAATAGCACAAAAATTAAACCCATAAAACAAGTCCCCTATGAAACTAAGTGAGAAAGGTCCTAAATAAAAATATTAGAACATCAAGTATATATATATATTATATATATATATAATATATATATATCCCATATATATATATCCCATATATATATATGAGAAAATTGAATTTACCCAAAGATAAAAAAATGGACATGACCGAATTTCTATTCACTGAACTAATGTTTCAATATTGCAAAATCCATTATTACAAACTTTCATATTAACTTGTAAAGGAAAAGATATGATCACCTTAATATTCTGGAAAGTCATTAGATAAAATCTACTACCTATTGCCTAGGAAATTTTTAATAAGCTAAAATGCTATTAAATGAAGGGACTCAATATTAAAAAGAGATCAATTTTTCCCTCTAAATTACTCTATAAATTTTATTCTAGTGGAAATTAAAATGATACATTTGGAATTTGAAAAAAAATATAATTCTAAGTTCAAATGAAATGAGAAATATACAACACTAACCAACACTGAAAGGAATAAGAGAAATAAGTAAGTAAAGCTATGATGGCTAAGATAGAATAGCACCAGGGACATAATAATTCCACAACATAATGGAACAGAGATCCAGAACCAGGATGTGTAACAAATGTGGCATTTCAGATCAATGGGAAAAGATGGTTTAATCAACAAATCACATTGGGAAAAATATTTCACTCTTTGGGGAAAAAAAAAAAAAAACCTTAAAATTAGAAGAACTTTTAAAAAAAATTCCAGAGAGATTAATGATAAGCTAAATAATATAACTACAGAAGTCATGGAGGAAATATAAATACTTATATACATAGACCTTAATTGTGAAAGTCTTTTCCAATCCTACCACCAAATGTTAAAATTGTATGAGAGATTTTGGCTATATTTGAAAGTGAAAACATTTGTGTCTCAAGATATAAATTAATACTAAAAGGCAAAATGAACTGGGAAAAATGATCTGCAAAGTTTACGATAATTGTAAATACCCTAAATAGGAAAAGAATATTCTCAAAGCAATCAGAAAAAAAAAAAAACCTCATAAAAACTATCCCCAAACCCCCACAAATAACTAAAAAATATATAAAAAATGTTTAATATACTAATTGTCAAGTAAACTAAGATAACAATTAATTGTCACATTTTTCCTATTAGATTGACAAATATCACAATTAAAACTAATATCCAAGACTAATAATAATGTGGGAAAGAGACATCTCTTTAAGGAGCATTGGTGTCACATTTCTGAAGAACAGTTTTGCCAAATGTATCAAGGGCTTTGTCTTTGTCTTTACAAGGCCCTTTGCCTTTACAATTCCATTCCTAGAAATTTATTTTAAGAAAATAACCTGACAGGTTTACTCAAATGTGCTTGTGTCTTACCAGGGGCAAATTCACATTTTATAAGTCCTGAAATGTATACTTTGGGAAGGGAGCTCTTTAAGAAAAAAATACAAGGGGTGCTTGGGTGCTTCAGTGGGTTAAGCATGGGACTCTTGATCTCAGCTCAGGCCTTGATCTTAGGGTCCTGAGCTCAGGGCCCACTTTAGGCCCCAAGCTGGGTGTGCAGCCTATATGCATGCATACATATATACATACATACATAGAAAAAAATACAAAATTGTGAAAACAAAATTAGGGATGCCTGGGTGTCTTGGTCAGTTAAAACATCTGTCTTCAGCTCTGGTCATGATCCCAGGGCCCTGGAATCAAGCCCTGGTCAGGCTTACTGATCAGTGCGGAGTCTGTTTTTCCCTTTCCCTCTGCCCCTCCCTCCACTCATGCTTGTGCTCTCTCAAAATAAATGAATAAAATCTTTATTTAAAAAGTAAAGGAAATTAGTTATAAAATGAATATTTATTTAGAATGAGGAAAAAAATCATGATATATTACAAATTTTTAAAACTTGACAAATACCACAAACATTACAGCATCTCCCAAAACAGCATATTTATATTAATTTTCCTAAATTTTTGACAGTATGCTTTTTGATTGCTTCTGCATATGATAACAATTTTTAATATTACTTTTCTATAGACACATAGAAAAATAGTTGTCTTCTTTAGCATGAGCAATCGATATTTGTTCTGTATTATTGATGGTTAAAATGCATAATACAATTAACTTCAACCAGAGATTTATTTCTTATTTGCAATGTTAGTACAGATTTGTGTCCTACAAATGCAGAAATTCTGATCAATTCTATGTTGCATAACTCTCACATAACAGTAAGCAAGCAAGCAAGCAAGAAAGCCAGGCAGCCAGCCTGGTGTGTTTATTATTGTAAATGCTCCATTAATGAATATGCTTTTGACAGGAGAGAACTTGGCTTTACCTGGACATCTCTAAAAGCCAAATTTTCCATACACTAGCTTTTGTCCCCATATACTTCAAGCTGTATTTCTCCTCCACTGTGCATACTTCTAAGGCTATGTACTATAGAAAACATTCATATTCCTGTGTGTCCTCTAGCCCTGAACCTTTGTGCCAAGATGCTGGGTGAGCAGGGATAGTGAGTAAAAGAGTATTCAGAAAAGCCATTCTTGCAACATAAGCCTTGCAACAACTTAACTCTACACAAAAGGCAATGAAAATCATATAAATGTATCTTACTAAACTCAAACTAAATGCATCCTCAACCTGACTTCTTCCCCATGTCCCCAAAATGTGGCCCCCTCCAGGAACACTTGATAAATGGGGAAGCATGACAGATAGGATGTTGGAATGGAAAAAGAAAGTTGTCTCAAGTGAGTACCATTGAAATATTTTATAGCTGCTAATCTTAAAAGACTTTGTTCATTCCCATTTTTTCCGCCATCTGACCATTACTTGTTAGAGTTCCTCAAGGCTTGATCCCAGGACTTCCTATCCTACTCACTTCTTTCTAGGAAATCTTATCTGCAAAGCTAAGTTAAATTACTATCTACTTGCTTATGACCTCCAAATTTGTATTCCTAATCCAGAGTTTAAGTTCTAAATCCAACTGCTTACTCACTATTTTCACTTAGATATCTCAAAAGCATGTTAAATGCCTTATCCAAGATAGAAGTAACAATTGACCACCCTCAACAACATTCTCTTTTGAGAAGAATGTAGTATCCTAGCAAAGCACCTCCTCTCAAACAAGGGTTAAATACAAAAGCCTAAGCCCCATACTAAACACATCACCAAGTCTTGATTTTACCAGTTATCTCTCAACATTGTCTGTTTGCCTTCATCATCCCCTCACTTCCCACTGCCTCACCTTCACCCCAATCCAAGCTACACTCCAGGCTCTTCCATGTTTTCCTACTTCCTAGAGGACCTGGCAATTAAAGCCCTTCAGAATCGGGCCCCTGCATATTTTTCAAGACTCATCTTCCAACACTCTTCTCTTTCTACATTCCTTGTATGCTAGCCACAGGAGGTTACTCATTCTTGTGCATAAAAAGTTTTATACTTGTCTTTTTCCATCATTATTCCCTCATTCTAGAATTTTCTTGTCCACTCTGTCCATCTTTTAAACTCTATTTATTTTAGAAGGCTGAGTTCAAAGATCATCTTGATGACATCTTCCCGGACCTTTCCTTTTGCCCTCCTATTTTCTGCCACACTTTCCACTCCACCAAATAAATACCCAGCACTCTATCATGCTGTTATAGCTCTTTGTACATAGCACTAGTACAGCAGCTTTATATTATAGTTCATTTGTACCAGTATCTATAACCTTGGATAGATTATGAACTGCTCAAGGGCAGAGACAATGGCTTACTCATCTTTTTCCCTTTTGCCACTTGACACAGGGCCTAGGTACTAGGTAGGACCTCAATATATGTTTCCACAGCATACCTTCAATACTTTCTGTTACAAGTGAAAAAGATTCCAACTGATCTGTCATAAGCAGAGATAAGAAATATATTTGTTCATGTAATAAAAATTACAGGGGTAGAACTAGCTCCGGCAGGTGCTGCATTAAACCTCAAATGAGGTCGTAAAATGCTGTCCCTATTCACTTCTTATCTCCACTCTCCTTTATGTGGGCTTTATTCTCAAGCAGCATAGTAGCTCTAGACCATCATTTAAGATGAAACTTAGCAGTATAGGGGGAGTTTCTTTTCCCTGATAGCATGCACAAAAATGCTAGACTAGCCCTCATTTACCTAACTGGATTACATGATCATTGCTGAACCAATCCTTGAGGCCAAAGAAAACCAAACACCTAATAGGCACAATCTGAGCCATATACCCATCTCTGAGCTTGGGGTAGAAACAAAGACCAGGAATAGGATAGCTCTCTAGAGGAAAATCAAAGCTCCTATTACCAAGATGCTGTGAGCTCAAAATAACAAATGTACACAAGTAGTTTAAGATTGGGAAAATTATCATTAACTTTCCTTTCAGACAAAATTCTCAGTGTTACCTCACTTATTTGAAATTTCATAAAATTTGAAATCTATCCCTAAAAAAGAGTCTTCAGTTCTTAAGAGCATCCTGTTGGTGTTTCTGAACATCTTGCATAACACCTAGCACATGGCACCTGGCACATGTGTGCTAGGACATATATGTTAAATAAATAAAAGAATGATTTGAAAAAAAACCCACAGCCTGTCAAATAATATCTAAAAAAGCATATAGAATATGTCATACATAAATGCACACATTGACCAGGACAAGAAACACAGAGAGCTGCTTTACCCTAAAGTAATTTATTATTTAACAAGTGACCGAGGCGCCTGGGAGTCTCAGTTGGTTAAGCCTTGGCCTTCGGCTCAGGTCATGATCTCACAGTCCTGGGATCGAGCCCAGCATCAGACTCTCTCTTTGGCAGGGAGTCCGCTTCTCCCTCTCTCTCTCTGCCTGCCTCTCTGCCTACTTGTGATCTCTCTCTCTCTGTGTCAAATAAATAATTTTTTTTTTTAAAGTGACCAAGTGAAACAGAACTTGTATTTGCTTAAAGAAAAACTGTGCATACCCCACCATCTTCTCTTTCTTTTCCTTTCCTTTAAAAGAAAAGTTCAGAATATGGGCCATGGGTTTAAATTCTTGTCCTCACTTACTAAAATCAACTGTTAAATGATCATGTATGAATCCAAATTGGAGTTTGGATTTATATCTATATGTTAAAACATCCTTGACCAAATCAGACCCTGGTTCAAGCTGACATTGCAGAAATGCTGACTACCAAGTAGAGTTCTGCCTGAACTAAAAGCAATGTTACTACTTGTTTTGATCTTAAAGGGCAGAACTTTCCCTTACAAATATATCTAGCAGACCTACTCTAGGTATTGATTTCATGACTGCTCTAATGACCACGAAACTTAGATGTGGCTGTCAACTCAAGGAATTTATAAGATCCAATGTCAAATCCATAGATAGAGAGTAAACTCCATGATGACAGAGTCATTATTTTATTCATTTCCCTGTTCCTGTGAAACAGGACACAAGGTCTTTCACAAAACTTTCTCAAGGGGTGTCTGGGTGGCTCAGGAGGTTAAGCCTCTACCTTCAGCTCAGGTTATGATCTCAGGGTCCTGGGATTGAGCCCTGCATCAGGCTCTCTGCTCAGCAGGGAGCCTGCTTCCCCCTCTCTCTCTGCCTGCTGTCTTCCTACTTGTGATCTCTCTCTGTCAAATAAATAAATCTTTAAAAAAATTTTTTCTCAAGAAATAATTCATGAATTGATGTAAGCACACATACACATATATTTTTATGGTTTAATGTGTTTCCTCATGTTTCATCTGCTGTCAACCTTCCTTTTAGGGACATTTCATTACCAAGAAAGGATAGAATGCCAGTCTTCTCATGACACCCAACAAGCAGGAAGCTTAAGGAGACAAAGGTGTGTTGGAGGGGATGAAGAACCAACTTTTGGATCACATCAACTTTTCTTGCTTTGAGAAAGAACAGGGGAGAGCAAAAATCCTCTCCAAATCTCTATCAATATACAAAGTTAATGAAGATAATAGGAACCAAAAGAAACAAATAATTTTTATCACTGGAAGCATTATTTGTGTGAATTATATGTTAAACAGCACTAATTTCATTTTTGTTTACACAGTGTACACAGCCTTAATAAATAGCTTCAAGCTAACTTCAGAAGTGTCTTTTTCATTTTCTAGGGTGGAAAAAGAATGCTCGATTTATCACCTGTATTGCTACTAAATATTTTTTAAAAGTTAAAAGGAACTCAAACATTCTTTTCTTCTTGGTTTCATGATAGTTTAGGGAAAAATTTGTAGCAAAATATTAACTTCATATTTTCTTGTTAGAAACCATCTTATAGTCTAAGAAGCAGACTGTATGTCTAAGAGAATCAATTTAAGGTTTCAATAAAGGCAACATTTGACTCATTGATATATGATTTAATATTTCCTCTGTGTTTGCGTTATAATTCAGTGGATACAACCCCAATAATCAGGTAGGAACGTAAGGTGCTGAGCGTGAACAACTTCAGACAGTAAAATATAGAACCATTGAAATAGGAGACAGGGCAACTTTTAGCTTTTGAGATTTGAACAATTTGAAGAAAAGTACTGGCATTCAGAAATATTCCAAAGGGGAGTTGAAAATTTCAAAGTATTCCATATCTACCCATTGATTTTTTTTTGAAGTCCATGATGTACCGGGGATAACATCTTGTTCATTATTTACCAGTTCTCCTTTAGAGCTTTTTCCTCTACCAGTCTACCTGCCTTCACACATTTTTGGACCTTTCTTCTCAGAACTCCTGCCCACTATGAGGAAATAATGGACTGGAACTTTCTGATAATTTTTTTATTCCAAATCTGCAAGTCCTAATCAGCTTTTACCTGCACCACCAGAAAAATCTCTTCACGGATTTAAGTCTCTCCACTGTTTCCCCTTCTCTCTACCACTGTTTATTCTCCAGATCTGATCATGAACTCTCCTGTTTCAGTGACCTCAGTGGCTCCCTAGTACTCCCAGGTCAGAGTACTCCTGGCCATTAGGCTGGACCCAACATCCACATATCATATTCTCACCTCCTCCTGGCCCCTTATTCAACTGACCCTGATCTACACCTATGAAATACAAAGCCAAGCAGTATCTCTCTTCCTGCTAACAATCTTTCAAAAGGCATGATAGTTAATGGAACTGGTCAAGCCATCCTTTGCATCTGATACATTTTCTCTTTCTCATTTATATGCATAATAGAAAATTTTGCCTTAATGTAGAAACTGTCACTTCTGATATTTAAGTCAAATTAGCAAATATTTCTTAAATATCCAATCTTCAGTATTGATTGTGTTCAGTGAAAATGTGAAGAGGATGAAAATGTGCCTCTTAACTGTTGAAATTGTAGACTAGAACAAAATCCTCCAGGATACCAAACTGTTGGCTCACACTGGCAAAGGTAAAACAGCTCTATAGGTGGCTAGTAAGTAATAAAAGCATAGAGGGGTGCCTGGCTGATTCAGTAGGTAGAGCATGCAACTTTTGAACTCCGGGTTGTAAGTTCAAGTCCTATGTTGGGTGTAGAGGTTGCTTAAAAATAAAATCTTAAAAAAAATCATTAATACTTACTTGTTTAGACAGATGAGTTCTAGAAAAACACATTTTCCATATTCTAATAAGTCTTTGCTGATAACATATCAGATTATTGGTAAATTGGGACAAGAAAATAACTATTTCAATATTTCAACCTTTGCATTAGTCTTTCCACCTTTGAAAGAGAAATACTAATAGTAACTAATTTCCTAAAGTAAAGGAATAACTTAAAGCTCTGAAGTTATAATTTAAAGTGCTACAATGCCAGGTTCATCATATATTATTATGGTGGATTTTAAAAGAATGTACGAACTGTTACCATATGACCCAGCAATAACACTCCTAGGTATCTGCTCAAATTAAATGAAAATATGTCCTCACAAAAACCTGCATATGGATGTTTATGGTAGCCTTATTCATAACTGCCAAAACTTGGAAGCAACCAAGAAGTCCTTCAAAAAGTGAATGGATATGCAAACTGTGGTATATCCAGACATTCAAATATTCAAGTATTATTCCGTGATAAAAAGAAATGAAAAAATCAGATCCTGGAGAAAATTTATATGCACATGACTAAGTGAAAGAAGTCTTTCAACTACACAGCATTCTAGAAAAGATAAGACTATGGAAATAGTAAAAAGATCAATGGTTGCCAGGAGTCTGGGGGAAGGAGAGATGAAAAGGTGGACCACAGGGGTTTTTAGGGCAGTAAAACTATTCTGTTGAATGCTACAAGGGTAGAAACATGCCACTGTACATTTGTTAAAACCCATAGAATGGATGACACCAAAAGTGAACCATGCTGTAAACTATAGACTCTAGGTGAAATGGCATGCCAATATATGTTTATCAGTTATAACCAATGTACTCTTCTGGTGATGGATGTTGACAATGGGGATAATGCATGTGTGGGGACAGGGGTATGTGGGAACTCCTTGTACTTTCCACTCAGTTTTGCTGTGAAATGAAAACTGCTCTAAAAACTAAACCTGATTGATTTTTTTTGTAAGAACATAAGACACTAATTCAACTTAATAAAAAAAAAGAAAAGAAAAAAGTAAAAGAACATAAGTTAGAGGAAATACCATTTAGCAAATCTCATCTAATGAATACTTACAAAGCTACCTGACAATCACTTGACAGAATGTCAAGATTTTATTTTCTGTGATTCTAAGAATAAATTGTAGAAAATGATAATATAGGTTCAATATCTTGAGTTCCTGCACAAGTTCTGATCCCAACTGAAACTGAAGAATTAACTTTGTTCCAAGTAACAGAATAATCTAAAAAAAAAAAAAAAAAAAAAGGCAGTGGGTCGGGGGTAGGGGCAGCTGGGTGAGTCAGTCACTTGAGCGTCTAACTCTTCATTTCAGCTTTGGTCACAATCTCCGAGTTGTGAGATTGAGTCCTGCATCATCAGGCTTCACACTCAGAGTGGAGCCTGCTTAAGATTCTCAATCTCCCTCTCCCTTTGCCACTTTCCCCAACTCCTCTCAAAAAAAGCAAATAACAGAATCATCTAGAAATAACCTTGAAGTTATGTTTTCAATTTTTATGTTTCTCAAAATAAAGGCATTTGAGAACTTCGAACACCTAAGCTGTGTTCCTTTAGGTCAAGGTGGAGGGAAGAATAGAAAAAAAAAAAATGCCTACAGCAAATGAATCTTTTTATCTTCAGGATATTTGTTGGCATTTTCAAGGAAATCTGACCCACCTGTCTTCTCTGTCTCTCTCCAAGAGCAGTGAGTCCCAGCCCACAAGTCTCAGCTAGTTTCTGCTTTCCTGCTCACCCTCCATGAGGCATCCACATTCTCTGTGATTTGGAGACCATATTTGGAGAGACCATTCTTTAGTTCTCTGAGACTCTTGAGCATAACGTTCAGGAACACTGATTAGAGGTCAGTAAGATCAAAAATAAAATGGATACTTTGTAACTGCATTAACCTTGAGAAATGAAGATTGCTATACTTTTAAATAACCTTATGTTAGAACTGAATTTCAAAGATGGCATGAGTATTTTAAATCCTGCTAGGATGAACTTGAAGCTTCATCTATACAAGGACAAGACTTGCTTCAGTTCATAATTCCCATGAGCAGCTTCTGCGGTTTGCCTTCTCTTTATTTAACATATGTATGCTTGAAGCTCTTGGGTTTCTTTTACATTTAATTTCAATTAAATTACTTCAGGAGTTTGTATGTGGGTGGATGTGGGGGTGTGGGGAGAGAGAGTTAATTTTGTAGTTGAATAAATTCCGTTTAGAATTTTATAAAGCTTCCCCCCATTTCACATCAAACTTGTAGCACAGAAACCACAGTATACAGCGTTGCTTTTCCTCCAACCTGTTTTTCTGTGGGAATCTAAAGACAGCAATAAAATTTGTAAGTAGGTAATTGCTATTTGAACAATAATCTCACTTTTGTACAAGTTATTTACTTAATAAACCAAAGTTCTAGGATAAATATGAGTATAATCAACAAAATACACTCTCTGACAAGAAATAGGAATGAATCACCTTTTTCAAGTTTGATAGAATAAGAGTGGGTTGTTCACTTTGTCAGTCTATGTATGTGGTTTGGCAGTTAATACTTTAGATTTCTCTTTGCTCAATTTGAGGCTTATTCTTTGAGGCTTAAATTGATCAATTAATTATGTGCAATTCAATAGCTATCTCACAAAATTATTATATATTTGTGCCACTAGTCATAAAATGACTAGCGTTTCTGAAGCTAATTTTTCTGATAAATGTATTAGAGGCAAATGTGCTGTTTGAACAAGTTCCTCAGTGCATGCAGTAGACAACTCATATATGCTTATAGAGTGAAAGGTTTGCATACAAGAAGGCAAGCTTGTACTAGCAGCAGCACAATGCCTACCTTGCAGGTAAACAACAGCCATATTCGATACCTGGATAAGTAGTCAATAAACTAGAGCCAAATCAGGAAAGACAACATAGTTCTGGCATGAGTCCCAGTCTCCAATCCTAGGGAAGCCCAGGTCGAAGGCAGAAGTGACAATCGGTTAAAAGTAGAATACTGAATAACTACCATGTTCTGGGGCCCAACTCTTCCTTTACCTGGAAATGAGATGCAAAGAAAAGTAGAAAGGGTAGGAAATCTCATTCCACAAGTATTCACAGGGTAGCTTTTCCATGCACATTGACTAATTCAAGGTCCAGAATCTGGGAAGTCTGAGTAAATCACAAATGTTGGTCCCTCTGTTACTTGCCCTAAATGTGAAGGAGGATCAATGAACCAACTGGGACCTTGTAAGGATCCACAGAGGTTTGGATTCTTAACTGGTCTGTGAAACTAGACTGAAAATGTTCCAGAACTTGCACATCAAAGAGACTCCTGCACTGTGGCTTCATAGCCAGCTTACCTCCCCTTGGGACTCATAATCAGCCATGGGCTAATCCACTGATTCCCATGCTCTTCACCAAGAACAGCTTTTGTTTTTATTTCCTGTCATCTTTTTCTCTCTCTTTTTAAAAAAGATTTTATTTATTTATTTATCAGAATGAGAGAGAGAAAGAAAGAGTGCACAATCAGGAGGAGTGGCAGGCTGAGGGAAATGCAAGACCCGATCCCAGGATCCTGGGATCATGACCTGACCTGAAGGCAGATGCTTCAGTGACTGAGCCACCAAGGCATCCCAAATCATCTTTTTCTGAATTTGGCATTATTAATAATGATTTGTTTCTCACTGTTTAATTCATCAGATACATATTGGAAGTGTGAATCAGGTCTTCTGCTAAGAATATTGATAAAACTTCCACCAAAAGACATTTAAAAACCTTGTTTTATTTAACCTGGTTAATTTAATCTGGTTAATTGAGCATGTTGTCTCTGTTAGTCTATTTGCATTACTTAAATTATTCATGGATCCCACCTCTTACCAACCAATTCCCACTGCCCCAACTCTTACTACTACCACTTACTTCTTATACAGCTGGGGGCAGGAGTCCCTGTGTTGGGAATCATTGGGCTAGAATAGCTACAAATTTGTTTAGGTCCAGAAAAATTACAATAGCTCAGCTGTGGTGAACACTACTATGAGACATCATTTTACTGTGTTGATCTAGGTATGGTATTTTCAAGGGAGTGTTTTTGCTTTTGGTGCAAGGACTGATCACCTCAACCTGGCATCTAAGCCCATGGCAAGTTCCAGTTTGCATGTGTTCACAGACATGACATAACAAATCAATAGCCTATACCCAAGAGACCTCAGGAACCAGCTGTTTCTCCACTCCTTCCACACTCAAAGTTGAGCCCCTGCCTCATCCCTTCCAGCTTGAGTCAAGTCCTTGACCTAGGGGAAGGGGCAACCAGAGGCAGATGTGTGCATGTGCATGGTGTGGGGGATACTGTTGCTCAGAAGCCTGTTGATGGAATGAGCTTCAGATGTAAAGTCAGATGATCTGGGTTTGAGTTCTGGTTCTGACCATAACACCTCACATAAATGTGACATTTAGTAAGACAATTGACATTGGCTTGGGGAATAATAAGGATCTCATTCCCATCTCCCTAATCTCAAGCAGATGTCAGAAAGACCAAAACACCTAATTAGCTATCAATCTGCTCCATTTTGTATCTTGGAATATAAAATTACTTGTCAACACATGCTGTATTACCTTTATATAATTTCCCTTTATTTTTTCCGTAGCACTCTTTGGGCAATTCTGTTTCTTCTGTGATATCTATGTACATATCTTAACCTGTCATTGTAAGGAACCACAGCAAAAGATGGGTGGGATGTCATTTGAGGAGTGTGAAGTATTAACAGAAAAAAAAATGCAAGTGGACATTTTCCTAGGCAGACTGAAGTTTGAAAAATATTAGTGAGTCTTGAGCCATAATAAAGAATATCCTTTTACTGTTTTTTTTTTCCCTCCTTGCGCTCCCAGAACACACTGCTCATGTTTTCTATGCCTGGTCTATTTTGAGCTTGGTTGTATTTTGGCATTTGTGTGACAATGTCAGAGCCACAGCTTGTCATTTCACATTCTGCTAGTGGCACTTGGATCTATTTTTCATTCTGTTTCTAGAAAAAACTGTCACTCTACTTCCATGGTTTGAAACCATGGACAGAAAGCCACCTCCATGCCTTTCGTGTGATTTCAACAGAGCTTTTGGTAACTCCTTCATCACTGAGCTACTGCTCACAGATCTCCCCTACTGTGAAAACATGTTGAGAAGGACTCGTTCCCGAAGTTGATCTGTCTCAAATGCTCTCCCATGGGTAGGTGAATATCAGAAAAGTGCCCTGGACTGAAAATTTACTAATTTATTCCCAGGGTTTTAAAAAATTAAGGAAAACCATTTTTTTCTTTTTTTAATTTTAAATTCAATTAGCTAACATATAGTACATATTAGCTTCAGATAGAGAGTGCAATAATTCATTAGTTTTCCATAACACCGAGTGTTCACCACATCACATGCCCTCCTTAATCCCATCACCCCATAACCCCCATCTCCTCACCAACCTCCCATCCAGCAAACCTCAGTTTGTTTCCAATAGTTAAGAGTCTCTCATGGTTTCTCTCCCTCTCTGATCACTTTCCATTTAGTTTTCCTTCCCTTCCCCTCTGATCCTCTGCCTTGTTTCTTATATTCCATGTATGAGTGAAACTATATGATAATTTTCTTTCTCTGGCTGACTTATTTTGGTCAGCATAATACCCTCCAGTTCCATCCATGTTGATGTATTTGGTAAGTATTCATTCTTTCTAATGGCTGAGTAGTATTTCATTGTGTGTGTGTATGTGTGTGTATATATATATATATATATATATATATATATATTTATTTATTTATAAAATGTGGCAAAGAAAATGTGGCATATATATGCACCACATTTTCTTTATCCATTTATCTATCAATGGACATCTGGTCTCTTTCCACAGTTTGACTATTGTGGACTTTGCTGCTATGAACATTAGGGTGCATGTGCCCCTTTGGATCAATGTAATGATCTGAAGGAATACCTTTATTAAATTGTTTTGTATTTTGAATACCTCTCTGATATTCCTAGGAGTTGTAATTTTCTGAGAATTTGGACTGACTGCTACAGGGACTGTTAGAAATAATTGCCATGTCCCAAAAATATTTGTGAAGTGTCTCTTTACACATTTCTACAGAGGAAAGAAAGCTGTGAATGCCTTGACAGTACTCTAATTGGAATGAATATACCTCACATTTGGCTTGGGAGATCTGGCTTATGCTTCTTGACCCACTTCCTCTGATTTGCAGAAGTGGCCTGATTTGTATGAAAAGTTATATAGCCACTCTATCTTCTAGGCACTTGTTTATATAAGTTTATATAAGTCACCCCAAGGAAGACATAAAAGACAAATAATTGATTAAACACAGAATTTAATAATAAAGTAAAAGCTTCACTGACAAGAAGGTGTGACTCTTTATAAAATTTACCTACAAAAATGATCTAAAGTTTCTTTACATCTTTTCTTTCTAAAAAGTTGCAATGGAGCAAGCAAAAAAACACCTAAACTTTGCCTTGAGTTCCAAGATGAAGAGAAGATCCTGTATAGCCCAGACAGGAAGCAGATTTGCCTCTCATCCAATAGAAGGGGTATGTCCAGGAAATATAGTGAGAAGTACAGATTTTTTTTTTTTCCTGAAAAGCATGCCAACCACCCAAATGACTTTAACACTTTAGGACTTTAGCACAATCACTAGGACGTTAGTATAATCACTAGGGAAATGAAAAAGAGGAAAGTACATTTATGAAGACAGGCAACAATTACTAACTGTTAGCATTCACAACCTTTTTCTTTAGCCTGCAACCATGGGGGGAGATAGAAGAGAAGGAGTGACTAGAAGAGGTTGGGAAAACTTAGAGTGGAAAGGAAGAAAAATCACTACTATAATGAAAGGAAGGGAAGAGGAAGTTTGGAGGGGAGGAGTGAAGAGTAACAGGAGCTGAGTTTGGAGCTGTTTAAAGTGTGGGAGAGAGCGTTTCGGGAAGATGGCGCTGAAAATGCCTGTGAAAGCAGGAACAGAAATCCAAGTTAAAAGTGCCCTTTAAATAAAGGGAAGACATCATTGCACATAGGAATTCCAAAGCAAGGAAGCCAAGTGGGTTAATTCATATTCAGTCTCCTCCAGGACTTCCATCCTGGAAGTGCTCTGCCATCCCTGTCAATTTCAGTGTCACGTCAACCAGCAGGGTCAGCCTACTTCCCTCATGTTTCAGTAAAAGAAGCTCTGTTTCTTCTCCTGTGAAATCTTTTTAATCAGTGAGGAAAACTCTTTACAGAAGATTCCCAGCTGACTCTCACATCTCACTGCCAGAATGGCATGTTGTACTCACGCTTAAACCATTCCCTGGCAAGGAAAATAGGACCACCGTATGGCTTAGATCAACCACAATTCACCCTCCAGCGCACAGGTTGGGCTCCCCTTCCCTGAAACTCATGGTAGTGAGGCATGGGGCGGGGGGCGGGGAGAGGGGATTCTTGTTAGAAAGGAGGAAAAGAAATAAACAGGGTTTGGTATGTGTTATGGGCTGAATTGTGTCCCCCCCAAAATTTATATGCTGAAGTCCCAACACCCAGTATCTCAGAAAGTAATCATAGTTGGTCTTTAAAGTAGCAATTAACATAAAATGAGGTCATATGGGTGGGCTCTAATCCAATGATGGGTGTTCTTAGAAAAAGAAGAGATGAGGACACAGATGAGTAGAAAGAGAAGACAATTTGGAGATGTAGGAAGAAGATGGCCGTTTACACATCAAGGAAAGATAAATTAAGAAGAAACAATCCTGTCAACATCTTGATCTCAGACTTCTAGCCTCCAGAACTGTGAGAAAATTTGTTTCTTTTAAGGCATTCAGGCTGTGGTACTTTTAATGGCAGCCTGAGTCTAAGACAGTATGCAACCAGGAATATCTGCAACAAGGGAAGAAATAGAGATGAGAAAGAATTTTTAAAATGTTTTGCTAATCTAGATATTGTTTATCAACAACTGCTAACATCACAAAGGATAGAGAACCAGAAATTATGTACCTCCTGATGTAGGTGTATAACACTATAACCAATAAGGCAATCTTGCCAAGAAAGAAGAGAGAGAGAAAAAGAGAGGGAGGAAAGAAGGAAGGAAGGAAGGAAGATAGATTTAAACTGAATTTAAACAAAACACTAGACCACCAATTCATAAAAATAGAGAGGATAGAGAAACATGTTGCTATAGAAATGCAATCAATAAAATCCATATTGTGGGGAACTTTGTAGGACAAACATCCCCAGTTTGAGGAACTTTCCAGAACATAGGATTTTTCAGTGTTAACACAAGGAAAATTATGGGTAAACTAGCACAAATTGGTTACTCTAGCCATCATTTCAGCAAACAAATTGAAAGGGGAAAAAGAGGGGCACCTGGGTGGCTCAGTGGGTTAAGCTGCTGCCTTCGGCTCAGGTCATGATCTCAGGGTCCTGGGATCGAGTCCCACATCAGGCTCTCCACTCAGTGGGGAGCCTGCTTCCCTCTCTCTCTCTCTCTCTGCCTACTTGTGATCTTTCTCTGTCAAATAAATAAATAAAATCTTAAAAAAAAAAAAAAAGAAAAAAAAAGAAATGAAAGGGGAAAAAGAAATAGAGAGGGAATCTATACTTTAAAAATACTTAAAGACATATCAGCCAAATATGTGGACCTTGTTCTGAACAGATTAATGAACTGGTGAACAATTTTATGAGGCAAATGAATATTGTTAATTTTTTAGTATGATAATAGTATTACATTTTTGTTTTGTATTTATTTTTTATTTTATTTTTAAATTCAAGTATAAATAACATACAGAGTTATAATTTCAGGTGTACCATATAATGATTCAACAATTCAAACATTGTAAGTGCATTCTTAACCCTCTTCACCTATTTCAGTCATCCTCCCACCCACCTCTCCTCTGGAAATTACCAGTTTGTTCTCTATAGTTAAGAGTCTGTTGTTTTTCTAATGATATACTATATGTTGGCTAACTGAAAATAATAATAATAATAATAATAATAATAGTCTGTTATTTTTGTTTGTCTCCTTTTTCTTTGTTTTGTTCCACTTCTTAAAATTGAAATATAAGTGAAATCCTATGATATTTATCTTTCTCAAACTGACTTATTTCCCTTAGCATTATACTCCCTAGCTCTATCCATGTTGTTGCAAATGGCAAGATTTCATTCCTTTTTATGACTGAGTAATAGTCCATTCTATATATATATATATATCACATCTTTAACCATCAATCTATCGATGGACACTTGGACTGATTTCCATATCTTGGCTTTTGTAAATAATGCTGCAATAAACAAAGGGATGTTTATGTCTTTCCAAATTAGTGTTTTTATTTTCTTTGGGTAAATATGTAGTAATGGAATTACTGGTTCACATGAAAATTCCATTTTTAATTTTTTGAGGAACCTCCATACTGTTTTCCACAGTAGGTGCATCAGTTTGCATTCCCACCAACAGTGCAGAGGGACTCCTTTTTCTCCACATCCTCACCAACACTTGTTTCCTGTGTTTTTTATTTCAGCCATTCTGAAAGGTGTAAGGTAATATCTTGTTGTGGTTTAAATTTGCATTTCTCTGATGATGAGTAATGGTGAACACCTCTTCATGTGTCTGCTGGCCATCTGTATGTCTTCTTTGGAAAAATGCCTATTCATGTCTTCTGCCCATTTTTAATTGGATTATTTGGGGTTCTTTGGTGGAGTTGTGTAAATTCTTTATAGATTTTAGATATTAACCTTTTATTGGATATAGTATTTGCAAATATCTTCTCCATAAAAGACTGCAAATAGCCAAAGCTATCTTCAAAATGAACAAAACTAGAGGTATCACAATCTAAGATTTCAAGATATACAAGAGCTATAGTAGTAAGAACAGTATGATACTGCCAAAAGAATAGTTCCATAGGACATGATAGAAAGCCAAGAAATAAACATATGCTTATATGGTCAATTAATTTGCAACAGAGGAGGTAAGAATATATAATGGGGAAAAGTCTCTTCAACAAATTGTGTTGGGAAAATTGGACAGCTATATGTCAAAGAATGAAATTGGACCATTTTCTTATACCATATACAAAAATAAACTCAAAATGGATTAAAGACCTAAATGTGAGACCTGAAATCATAAAATTCCTAGAAGAAAACATAGGCTGTAATCTCTTTAATATCAGTTGTAGACACATTTTTCTAGGTATGTCTCCTTTGGCAAGGGAAACAAAAGGAAAATTAAACTATTGGGACTACACTCAAGTAAAAAGTTTTGGCACAGTGAAGAAAAACATCAACAAAACAAAAAGACAACCTACTGAATGGAAGAAGATATTTGCAAATGATATTGTTATGTTTTCTAAAAGAAGGAATCCCTCTCTCTTAGAGAGCTACGAGTGAAATATTTATAGATAAAATTGAATGGTGTTTGAAGTGTATTTCAGAATAGGATGGGAGGAGAAGATAAGTGGTGGGAGGAATGATGTAAAAGATACAATGAATCAGGATCGGCCAAGAGTAGTGATGACACTTGAGATGAGATTATTACACTATTCTGTCTAATCTGTACAAATTTTAAGTTTTCCATTATAAAAACAAGGTTGCTTTTTAAGGAAGAGTTTTTTCTATATATTAAGAATATAATCTCCAATTTAGTGTTTTCTTCCAAGATGGAAAAATACCTGAATTAACTGAAATCACCTATTTGTTGTTGGGCTATGTTTCCTCAAAAGTATCAGGCCAAAAGGCAACTCTGATATTACTATAACTGTATTTGAAAACAAGTACATGAAATGATAATTAGGACAGAATGGGGTCCTGGGAATTTATGCCATTTTATTTATTCTAGAAAAGCTTACTAAAGGAGGTGAGATTTCAGCAGCTGCTTGAATGAAGGATGAAGGTCCTATTTATAATCGTTTGCCTTATTAGGCTGCTGTGCTCTTAGCTAATGCCATTATCAATTTCATTCTGGTGCTTTAAAAATTATTTTTTAAATGTAAGCAATTCTCTTTGCAAATAATAATCATCAAGAAATTACCCTAAAAAAAAAAAAAAGAAATTACCCTAAATTGTCTTCTGTGTAATAATAATAAGGGTTCTGCCAGATAAGTTAGGAATCACTGAATTAAAGAGAATGCTAGAGACACATGAAAAAGTGTCCAACATCACTAGACATCTGGAAAATACAAACAAAACCTCAAAGAGATACCAACTCACACCAGTCAGAATGCCTAAAATTAACAAGTCAAGAAATGACAGATGTTCGCAAGGATATAGAGAAAGGGGAACCCTCTTACATTCTTGGTGGGAATGCGAGCAAGCTGGTGCAGCCACTTTGGAAAATAGTATGGTGGTTCCTCAAATAGTTGAAAATAGAGCTACCCTATGACCCAGAAATTGCATTACTGCGTTTTTACCCTAAAGATACAAATGTAGTGATCTCAAGGGGCACCATGTTTATAGCAACAATGTCCATAATAGTCAAACTATGGAAAGAGGCCAGATGTTCACTGACAGATGAATGGATAAAGATGTTGCATATATATGTGTGTGTGTGTGTGTGTGTGTGTGTGTGTACACACACACGAATACTATGCAGCCATCAAAAATGAAATCTTGCCATTTGCAATGATGTGGATGGAACTAGAGGGTATTATATTAAGCAAAATAAGTCAATCAGAGAAAGACAATTATCATATGATCTCACTGATATGGGGAATTTGAGAAACAAGACAGAGGATCATAGGGGAAGGGAGGGGAAAATGAAACAAGATGAAACCAGAGAGGGAGACAAACCATCAGAGACTCTTAATCTCAGGAAACAAACAGAGGGTTGCTGGAAAGGAGGGGGGTGGGAGTGATGGGGTGGCTGGGTGATGGACACTGGGGTGGGTATGTGCTATGGTGAGCACTATGAATTGTGTAAGACTGGTGAATCACAGACCTGTAACCCAGAAACAAATAATACATTATATGTTAATAAAACAAACAAACAAACAACAACAAAATACAACCAGAATGCTGGACAGACCTTCTGATACCTTTTGCTGTGAATCTCTAACAAGAGCACATGGTTGAGCCTTTATCTTGCAGATTCTAAAGCACATGATGCTTCATGGCATGCCCTTAAACTTTCCACCTAGTAAGGAGCAAAGCTGAGACTCTACCACATCCAAAACTATACTTTCTTCTAATCCTCCTACGAAAGGATCCCCACCTCCCAGCATAGTTAAATGTCTAAGTCCCTCAAACACTTTTCTTGATGCATGTGTTTTATAGCAGCATAGCAATTCTTCCTGGAAAACTTCAGGTATAGATATCCAGATTTTTTTTCCAGAGCACAGAGTTCTCTGAGTCATATTATGACCGCCTCAACTAACCATTATAATTTTAAAAGTATCCTACATAAAATTTACTGTCTTCACCATTTTTAACTGTATAGGTCAGCACTGTCCAATATATTCACTTTTGTTGTAGAACAGAGCTCTGGAATCTTTCCATCTTGCAAAAATTAAATTAACACCACCATTAAACAACTCTTTTCTCCCTCCCCCACCAGCTGCTTGCAACCATCATTCATTCTATTTTCTGTTTCTATGAAATGTGACTACTCCAGGTACCTCATATAAATGGAATCATACAGTGTTTGTCTTTTTGTTGGACTATTTCACTCAGTATAATGTCTTCAAGGTTCATCTATGTTGTAGCATGTGTTAGGATTTCCTTCCTTTAGAAGGCTGTATAATATTCCATTGTCTGTACATACTGCATTTTGTTTTTCCATTTATTTGTTGGTAGTTGCTTAGGTTGCTTCCAAATTCTTGGCTACTGTGATAATGCTGCTATGAACATGTGTACAAATATCTCTTCAAAACTCTGCATTCCATTCTTTTGAATAAATATCCAGAGGTGGAAATGCTGGACCATATAGTAGTCCTATTTTAAAATTTTTGAGGAACCACCATAATATTCTTTATAGTGGTAGTACCCTTTTACAATCTTACCAATAGTGCACAAGGATTCCAGTTTCTGCATATCCTCACTAATAACTTGTTAGTTTCTGGGGGATTTTTGTTTCTTTTTGATGGTAGCCACCCTAGTGGGTTATAGCTCACAGTGGTTTTGACTTAAATTTCTCTAATGATTAGTGATGTTGAGCATCTTTTCATAAATTTATTGGCCATTTGTATATCATCTTCAGAGAAATGTCTATTCAAGTCCTTACCCCTTTATTGAATCAGGTTATTTTGTTGTTGAGTTGCATGAGTTATTTATATATTCTGGATATTAATCATTATCAATATTATCCAATATTTTATCCAATATTTTCTATCATTCTGTAGGTTGCCTTTTCACTCTGTTGGTTGTGTCCTTTGATGCATATAAGTTTTTAAAGTATGATGAAGCCCCATTTGTCTATTTTTGCTTTTTAAAAAAATATTTTATTTATTTGAGAGAGAGAGAGAGACAACAAGAGAAGGAATACAAGCAGGGGAATTGGGAGAGGGAGAAGCAGGCTTCCTGCTGAGCAAGGAGCCCCATGGGGGGCTCAATCCCAGGACCCTGAGATCATGACTGAGCTGAAGGCAGACGCTTAATGACTGAGCGACCCAGGAGCCCCCTATTTTTGCTTTTGTTGCCTGTGCTTTTAGTGTCATATCTGGGGTATCATTGTCAAATCTAGCATCATGACTTTTCCCTTTACATTTTCTTCTAAAGTGTTTTATATCTTGGGATCTTATGTTTAGATCCTTAACCCATTTTGAATTAATTTTGGAATACAGTGTAAGGCAAGGGCCTAAATTCATTTTTTTGCATGTGAATATCCAATTTCCCAGCACCATTTGTTGAGAGAGCCAGTTTTAAATGATATCCTCTATACACTTAGAAGCTAAATATTGTTGTTGTTTGATATGCTGTTTGTTTGTTCCCTACATGCATTTAGGGTATGTGTCAGATATTCTCAAGGAAATGTTCAGAAGATGGGACTTTCTTTGTCATTTCTGAGGTTATTTGCATGAGTTAGCTTAGACTTTAAAGGAAAGAAGGTGGTATAAAAAATAAAATCAGGTTTCTAGTACACAAAGGATTAAAGTAAGTATCTGAGCCCCATCTCCCCCTCACATCCTCTAGACAGAGACAGAGAAAAAGTGCTTTACCTGAGGGCAGGAGAAACTTTAGATTACAGCATATAGAAAATATGCCCCCCCAAATCCTGTCACAAGTGTGTAACTGAAACAGCCTTCCTTATTGATCCATATGAAAGATAGATTCAACAATTCTATACGTTACTCTGTGTTCATCAAAGAAGTGTACTCTTAATCCGCATCATCTATTTCACCCTCCCTCCACCTAACTCCCCTCAGGTAACTATCAGTTTGTCCTTTCAGAGTTCAGAGTCTGTTTTACTGTTTCTCTTTTTTTTCTTTGCTCGTTTGTTTTGTATTTTAAAATTCCATGTATGAATGAAATCATATGGTATTTGCCTTTCTCTACCTGACTTATTTCTCTTACCATTATATTCTCTAGCTCCATTCATGTCCTTGCAAGATTTCATTTTTTATGGGTGAGTAATATTTCCCTCTGTGTGTGTGTGTGCATGTGTGTGTGTGTGTACACGCCACATCTTCCTTCTCCATTCATCAGTCAGTGGAACTTGAGCTGTTTCCATAATTTGACTATTGTAAATAATGCTGCATCCCTTGAAAATCTTGAGAGGAGTGACACAGGGACAGAAAACACCTGTTGATTCATCCCTCAGCAACTCCCTTTAGCAACTGTCCTTTAGTTTCTTCTACTTAGAAGCCCAGAACTCCCCTTATTAGGTCCTTTCTGAGGCCTGATTCTTCAGTGATCCCCCCCTCTTCTTTTTAACCTGTCAGAAATTCATATTCTTCTAGCAGTTTGATCTCTGTCTCATCTTCTCTTTTGGCTTCTTATCCCAAATCAGTTTTTGTTACTTGTAACGGAGTAGATGATATTGATAGCTGACATTTTTCCTCCATGGAGCCCTCTCTGACTCTCCCAGAGATATTTATAACTTCTCTGTGGTCTCACCCTGCCCTACATATTGTGTTTACAATGCTATATTATAATCATTAATTTTCTATTTTCCCTCTTATATGTGATCATTGGAAGGTGTTCACTGTTATTCCTGGAATGCCTCACACAGAACCTGGAACATTTTAGGCACTCATACACTTGGGCTGAATTAGAGCAACTAGTAAACTTTCACAACTCAGAGAATCACCTGTCTTCTCCAAAAGAGAAAAATATATTTTGAATTTTATTGCCAGATGTCCTAAATTATGTTAGTTTGACTTAAATTAAGAGGAACATCTCTCAAAATGACTTAAGTTGAATGGGCAGATCATTCATGAGCTCAGACATGGGACTTCTTTTTGCAAGCTAGAGAAAGAAGGAAATATCAAAGGTGTGATTGCCACAAAACTGTAGCCTCAACCAGGGGGAAAATAATTCCAAGGCCAAAGCACATCAAGAAGAGCAACTTTATCACAAAACCTCCTCTTGAGAGTCCTCCAATTAAGCAACATTCTATAAAGATTGAAGCATTAATATAACCTATGTGCATTTTCAATTTCTTTTTGTTAAAGATTTATTTACTTATTTGAGAGAGAGAGAGGCAGGAAGGGCAGAAGGAGAAAGAGAAAGAGTTTTAAGTAGATTCTGCACTGAGCATGGGGTCCCACATGGGGCTCAATCTCAGAACTCCGAGATCATAACCTGAACCAAAGCCAAGACTCAGACACTTACCCGACACACCACCAAGGTGCCCCACATTTTCCATTTCAAACTGAAAATCACTTGTTTAAAAATTTACTAGGAGACAACTGAGAAATCGCTTAGCTAAAAAGTGGTTAGAAAAGTTAGTATCATACATACAAGTTATAATACATCCTTCTGAATATTTATAAAGAACACTGAAGCTAGAGAACACTGAATACTAGGAAAACAATCAGTTCTAATTTTTTTCATTAATGTTGAGTACAAACTGCTACTTCAAAAATATCTTCGTCAGACTTGAATTATTCTATAATTCCATTCCTTATTTCCCATCCCGCAAATGATGTTAAAGCTAATTTATCATTCTCAGGCATGCATTCTCATGATCTGGAAGGACACAGTGATTAAATGAAACTTTGGTGAATCTATTCCACAGAGGTAAACATGAGCTGAACACAAATCCCACTAATTCTCATAGAAATTCCCAAAAGTGAGAAGATGAGTGCTTATATTGTCAAAAATCTCCTTCAACTCAGGTTATTTTTCAAGGGACTGGCTGCAAAATCTAATAATGCTAGAAATGTTTGAAGTACAACACAGCAAAATGTGAATATATAAAATTCTGCATTCATTTCTACATGTGTCTTAAGAGAATTCTTTATAAATGGGAATTTTATCATAGGATTTTACTTCTTTTGCTTAATGAAAGGCATTCCCAGTGACTGTAAATTATATTCAGTCTATATACTCTTTCCTGTTCTCTTTGGAATCCCAAATCTTGCAGATTTTTGTTTTTAGGCTTTCAGAGTGTCAGAGACTGTTGATTTTATACGTATAACATTAGCCAAGTACTCTTAAATGGGGTGGGGGGAACCAAGTTACATATAATTAAATTATTTATTTTACGGCTAGAGAGAGAGGCAAAATGGCAGAAAAGTACAGGACCTCATTTCACCTGTTCCCTTGAATTTAGCCAGATACCTATCAAATCATTCTGAACACCTATGAATTCAACCTGAAATGTAAGAAAATAATGGATGGAATTCTACAAGTAGAAAAGCAACCACATTTTGCAAGGTAGAAGATGTGGAGAAGTGAATCTGAAGGGATATATTGGAAGATAAACAGTGGGGGTAAGTAGCCTCCATAAGCCAGCTACTGGAAACTGATACAGCCCTGGACTGCAAAAACGCAACTTTTAGAAGTCTGCTCCAGTGAGGGACATCCCTACCTGAAAAGTGCTCAGGTGGCAAAGTGGGGCAGAATTCTAGGTGAGACAGTGTGGTCTCAGGATCCCTGGTGTCACAGAAAGAACAGGAATGCCTGAGCTGGCAGAGTTCCCAAGCAGTGGAGTGGGAAAACCAGCTACGATTAGTAGTGCCTGGGAAAGAGTTCTCAGCTCAGTTTGCCATAAATCGTGAACCTCAGCATGACGGGTGACCCCTCCTGAACAGGGGCCCTACAAAGGGCAGAAACACATTGACCTTCCCCCTCCTCTACTCACCACAGAGGATCTTCCCAGGTGAACATCACAAGTGTCTGCAGAGTTTGGTGCACACAGAAGCGAATTCTGCTTTTCTCTGAGGGTTTACTGAAGAAAGGGGCCATGACCTTTCAGCTCTAGGGCTAGAGATCAGGGTGCCGCCATTCTTATTTTCATCCTCTAAGGCAGCTTGGAAAGCCTTCAGGAAACAGAAAACACATAGGGCAACCCAAAAGCAGCTTACATTGGAGCCCAGCTCTCTGGCAAGAAGCAGTGTGACTTGGCCAGGCAAAGACACCTGAGAATCAGTGCAGCAGGCCCCTCCCTCAGAAGACCTGTTGGTGGATACCAAGTTTATGGAGAATACAGAATGGCAAAACCCCAGCACTAGAGGAAAATAATATATAGAATTCGAGGGTTTTTTCTCATGATTCTTTTATCTTTTATCTTTCAGTTTAAAATTTTCTGTTCTTTCTTTTTTTACTTTTTTTTCCAAGTAATTTCTTATTTTATCAACTCTTTGTTTTTAAGTCTTTTTTTGACTTTCATTTTCACATTTACATTTTATTGATATGTTCTTCATTTTTGGCTTCCTTTCACTGTATTCAACTTTATATATATGTATATATATACATATATATATCTCAAGCAAAAACTTTATATATATATATTTATAAAGTTTTATGTATATATAATGTTTTTGCTTGCTTTATAACTTTGGGATTTAGTATCTTCTAACAAATAGACCAAAATACACCTAAGACCAAGTGGATTACCCTGTTTTGTCCACTGGAAGATTATATTCTCTCCTTTTCTCCGTTTTTCTTCTTTTTCTTCTTCTTCTTTTTTTTTTTTTCCTTTTTTTGGTTTCTGACATCTTTGGATTTGTCTAGTGTGTATTTTGCTTGGGTCATGGTTGATATTTTTTATTTTGCTCTCTTGTTCATCCATTCTTCTCTTGAGAAAATTATGAGAAGGAGAAATTTATGACAAAAGACAGAACCAAAGGTAATACTCTGTGCCATCTAATCCATATGGATATAAGTAAAATGTCAAAATTGAAATTCAGGATAATGACTATAAAGTTACTAGCTGGGCTTAAAAAAACATAAAAGACACTAGAGAATCTCTTAATGCAGTAATAAAATCTAATCAGGCCAATATTAAAAATTAAAAATGCTTTAAATGAGATGTAGTCTAAATGGATGCTCTAACAGCTACAGTAAATGAGGCAGAAGAGAGAGTCAGTGACATAGAAGACAAATGATGGAAAGGAAGAAAAATGAGGAAAAGAGAGAAAAACAACTAACAGACCACGATGGGAGGCTCTGAAAAATCAACAACACCATAGAGAGAAACAATATTAGAATTATTGTGGTCCCAAAAGAAGAAAAAAGAGAAAAATGGACAGAAGGTATATTTGAGCAAATATAGCTGAGAACATTCCTAAGCTGGTGAAGGAAACAGGCATTCAAGTCCAGGAGGTAGAGAGAACTCCCCTCAAAATCAATAAAAATAGGGGTGCCTGGGTAGCTCAGTTGGTTAAGCAGTTGCCTTTGGTTCAGGTCATATTCCCAGGGTCCTGGGATCAAACCCCATGTCAAGATGCCTGTGTCAGGGGCACCTGCGTGGCTCAGTGGGTTAAGCCTCTGCCTTCAGCTTGGGTCATGATCTCAGGGTCCTGGGATCAAGCCCCATGTCAGGCTCTCTGCTCAGCAGGGAGCCTGCTCCCCCCCCCCCACCACCTTCCTCTCTGCCTACTTGTGATCTCGCTCTGTCAAATAAATAAAATCTTTAAAAAAAAAAAAATGCCTGTGTCAGCAGAAAGTCTGCTTCTCCCTCTGTCTGCTGCTCTGCCTACTCATGCTCTCTATCTCTCATCAAATAAATAAATAAAATCTTTTTTTAAAATTAAAAAAAATAGATCAAGGCCCTGAAATATAATAATGAAGCTTGCAAATTTTAGAAATAAAGAGAAAATCCTGAAAGCAGCTCAAGACAAAACTCCTTAACCTACAGGGGTAGGAATATTAGACTGGTAGCAGACCTATCCACAGAGACCTGGCAGGCCAGAATGTGCTGCCAGGATATATTCAGGGTACTAAATGAGAAAAATATGCAGCCGAGAAAACTTTATCCTGTAAGGCTGCCATTCAGAATGGAAGGAAAGATAAAGAGCTTCCAGGACAAACAGAAACAAAAAGAATTTGTGATCACTAAACCAGCCCTGCAAGAAATATTAAAAGGGATTCTATAAGCAAAGAGAGAGCCCAAGAGTAACATCAACCAGAAATAAACAGAGACAATCTACAGAAACAGGGACTTTACAGGTAATACAATAGCACTAAATTAGTATCTTTCAATAGTTACTCTCAATGTAAGTGGGCTAAATGTTCCAATGAAAGATACAAGGTATCAGATTGATAAAAAGGCAAGACCCATTTATATGCTGTCTATAAGAGACTCATTTTAGACCTAAGGACACCTCCAGATTGAAAGTGAGGGGGTGGAGAACCATTTATCATGCTAATGGACCTGACAAAAGAAAGCTGGGATAGCAATCCTCATATCAGACAAATTATTTTAAACCAAAGACTGTAGTAAGGGATGAAGAGGGATACTATATTCAACAAGAACATCTAACAATTATAAATATTTAAGCTCCTAACTTGGGAGTAGCCAATTATGTAAACCAATTAATAACAAAATTAAAGAAACATATTGATAATAATACTAGTAATAGTAGGGGACTTCAACATCCCACTCACAGCAATGGACAGATAAGCAGATCAACAAGGGCTTTTTTTTTTTTTTTAATCATGTTATGTTAGTCACCATACAGCACATCATTAGTTTTTGATGGCCTGTATTGCATGGAGCACTGGGTATTACACACAAACAATGAATCATGGAACACTACATCAAAAAAAGGGCTTTGAATGACACACTGGACCAGATGGACTTCACAGATACATACAGGTAATTCCATCTTAAAGCAACAGTATACACGTTCTTCTAAAGTGCACATGGAACATTTTCCAGAATACATTACAACAGGTAATGTGATTAGGTCTCAACTAGTGATTCGGATTGAAATTGGGTTATACCGTGCATAATTTCAGACCACAATTCTTTGAAACTTGAACTCAATTACAAGAGGAAATTTGGAAGGAACTCAAGCACTTGGAGGTTAAAGAGCATTCTACTAAAGAATGAATGGGGCAACCATGAAATTAAGGAAGAATTTTAAAAATTCCTGGAAATAAAATAAAATGAAAACACAACTGTTCAAACCCTGTGGGATACAGCAAAGATGGTGCTAAGAGAGAAGTACATAGAAATGCAAGTTTTCTCAAAAAATGAGAAAATTCTCAAACACACAAGCTAAACTTACACCTAAAGGATCTGGAGAAAGAACAAGAAATAAAGCCTAAATCCAGCAAGAGAAGAGAAATAATAAAGATCAGAGCAGAAATCAATGTAATAGAAACCAAAAAACAGTAGATAGGTTAACTAAATTAGGAGCTGCTTCTTTGAAAGAATTAATAAGATAGATAAACCCTTAGCCAGACTTATCAAAAAGAAAAGAGAAAGGACCCAAATTAATAAAATCATGAATAAAAGAGGAGAGATCACGACCAACATCAAGGAAATAAAAACAATTTTAAGAACATATTATGAGCGACTATATGCCAACAAATTGGGCATTCAGGAAGAAAGGGATGCATTCCTGGGAAATTATAAACTACCAAAATTGAAACAGAAAGAAATAGAAAACCTGAACAGACCCATAACCAGCAAGGAAATTGAAGCAGTAATCAAAAATCTCCCAACAGGAGGAGTCAAGATGGTGGAGAAGTAGCAGGCTGAGGTAGCAGGAGATCAGCTAGATAGCTAGATAGCTTATCTAAGATTGCAAACACCTACAAATCCAATGGGAGATCGAAGAGAAGAAGAACAGCAATTCTGGAAACAGAAAATCAACCACTTTCTGAAAGGCAGGATGGCAGAGAAGTGAATCCAAAGCGACAGGAAGATAGACTGCGGCGGGGAGGGGCCGGCTCCCGGCAAGCAGCGGAGCAATGGAGCCAAAATCAGGGCTTTTAAAAGTCTGTTCCACTGAGGGACATTGCTCCAGAAGCTAAACCGGGGTGAAGCCCATGTGGGGTCAGCGTGGCCTCAGGTCCCACAGGGTCACAGAAGGATCGGGGGTGTTTGAGTGTCACAGAGCTTGCAGGTACTAGAATGGGGAAGCTGAATATAGAGACAGAGCCACGGAGTGAGCTCTTAGCTCAGGATTACCTTGAACCGGTGGCAGGCTGGATGAACTAGGAGCACGGCTGGAGGCCAGGGAGACGGGAGTGATTGGGCGCTATTCTCTGAGGGTGCACTGAGGAGTGGGGCCACCAGCTTTGGGCTCTTCCAAGATGGAGACTGGGAGGCCGCCATTTTCATTCCCGTCCTCCAGAACTCTATGGAAAGCGTTCAGGTAACAGAAGCTCCTGAAAGTGAACCCGAGCTGATTACTCAGCCCAGCTCCTGGTAAGGGCGGTGCAATTCCGCCTGGGGCAAAGACACTTGAGAATCACTACAACAGGCCCCTCCCCCAGAAGATCAACAAGAAATCCAGCCAGGATCAAGTTCACCTACCAAGGAGTGCAGGCTCAATGTGAAGGGGAACAGTGGAATTCCAGAGGAGGAGAAAGCAAAGCACAGCACTCACAGCTTTCTCCCCCTGATTCTTTAGTCTTACAGTTAATTTAATTTTTTTTCTTTTTTACTTTTTTTTCTTCTGCTGCTAATTTTTTTTTAACTTTTACCCTTTTCTTTTTTAACGTTTTTTAACTAGTTTATCTAATATATATATATATATATATTTTTCTTTTTTATATTTTTCTTTATTCATTTTCTTTTTTTAATTGTTTCTTTTTTTTTCCTGAAACCCTTTTTATCCCCCTTCTCCCCCCCGCATTTGGGATCTATTCTGATTTGGTTAAAGTGTATTTTCCTGGGGTCTTTGCCTCCCTTTTAGTATGTTACTTGCTCCTTCATATACTCTTATCTGGACAAAATGAGAAGGTGGAAAATTTCACCACAAAAATAAGAACAAGAGGCAGTACCGAAGGCTAGGGACCTAATCAATACAGATATTGGTAATATGTCAGATCTAAAGTTCAGAATGACGATTCTCAAGGTTCTAGCCAGGATCGAAAAAGGCATGGAAGATATTAGATAAACCCTCTCGGGAAATATAAAAGCCCTTTCTGGAGAAATACAAGAACTAAATTCTAACCAAATTGAAATCAAAAAAGCTATTAATGAGGTGCAATAAAAAATGGAGGCTCTCACTTCTAGGATAAATGAGGCAGAAGAAAGAATTAGCTATATAGAAGACCAAATGACAGAGAATAAAAAAGCTGAGTAAAAGAGGGACAAATGGCTACTGGACCATGAGGGGAGAATTCAAGAGATAAGTGACACCAGAGACAACGCAACATTAGAATAATTGGGATTCCAGAAGAAGAAAGAGAGAGGGGGAGCAGAAGGTATATTGGAGAGAATTATTGGAGAGAATTTCCCTAATATGGCAAAGGGAACAAGCATCAAAATCCAGGAGGTGCAGAGAACCCCCCTCAAAGTCAACAAGAATAGGTCCACACCCCGTCACCTAATAGTAAAATTTACAAGTCTTAGTGACAAAGAGAAAATCCTGAAAGCAGCCCAGGAAAAGAAGTCTGTAATATAAAAGGGTAAAAACATTAGATTGGCAACAATGGTAAAAAATATTAGATTGGCAGCGGACTTATCCACAGAGACCTGGCAGGCCAGAAAGACCTGGCATGCTATTTACAGAGCACTAAACAAGAAAAACATGCAGCCAAGAATACTATATCCAGCCAGGCTATCACTGAAAATAGAAGGAGAGATTAAAAGCTTCCAGGACAAACAAAAACTGAAAGAATTTGCAAACACCAAACCAGCTCTACAGGATATACTGAAAGGCGTCCTCTAAGCAAAGAGGGAGCCTACAAGTAGTAGATCAGAAGGAACAGAGACAATATATAGTAACAGTCACTTTACAGGCAATATAATGGCACTAAATTCATATCTCTCAATAGTTTCCCTGAATGTTAATGGGCTAAATGCCCCAATCAAAAGACACAGGGTATCAGAATGGATAAAAAAACAAAACCCATCTATATGTTGCCTACAAGAAACTAATTTTAGACCCTAAGACACCTCCAGATTTAAAGTGAGGGGGTGGAAAAGAATTTACCATGCTAATGGACATCAGAAGAAAGCAGGAGTGGCAATCCTTATATCAGATCAATTAGATTTTAAGCCAAAGACTATAATAAGAGATGAGGAAGGACACTATATCATACTCAAAGGGTCTGTCCAACAAGAAGATCTAACAATTTTAAATATCTATGCCCCTAATGTGGGAGCAGCCAACTATATAAACCAATTAATAACAAAATCAAAGAAACACATCAACAATAATACAATAATAGTAGGGGACTTTACACTCCCCTCACTGAAATGGACAGATCATCCAAGCAAAAGATCAACAAGGAAATAAAGGCCTTAAATGACACACTGGACCAGATGGACATCACAGATATATTCAGAACATTCCATCCCAAAGCAACAGAATACACATTCTTCTCTAGTGTACATGGAACATTCTCCAGAATAGATCACATCCTTGGTCCTAAATCAGGTCTCAACTGGTATCAAAAGATTGGGATCATTCCCTGCATATTTTCATACCACAATGCTCTGAAGCTAGAACTCAATCATAAGAAGAAATTTGGAAAGAACACAAATACATGGAGACTAAACAGCATCCTTCTAAAGAATGAATGGGTCAACCAGGAAATTAAAGAAGAATTGAAAAAATTCATGGAAACAAATGATAATGAAAACACAACAGTTCAAAATCTGTGGGACACAGCAAAGGCAGTCCTGAGAGGAAAATATATAGTGGTACAAGCCTTTCTCAAGAAACAAGAAAGGTCTCAAGTACACAACCTAACCCTACACTTAAAGGAACTGGAGAAAGAACAGCAAAGAAAACCTAAACCCAGCAGGAGAAGAGAAATCATAAAGATCAGAGCAGAAATCAATGAAATAGAAATCATAAAAACAATACAACAAATCAATGAAACTAGGAGCTGGTTCTTTGAAAGAATTAATAAGATTGATAAACCCCTCGCCAGACTTATCAAATAGAAAAGACAAAGGACCCAAATAAATAAAATCATGAATGAAAGAGGAGAGATCACAACTAACACCAAAGAAATACAGACAATTATAAGAAAATACTATGAGCAACTCTACGCCAACAAATTTGACAATCTGGAAGAAATGGATGCATTCCTAGAGACATATAAACTACCGCAACTAAACCAGGAAGAAATAGAAAACCTGAACAGACCCATAACCAGTAAGGAGATTGAAACAGTCATCAAAAATCTCCAAACAAACAAAAGCCCAGCACCAGACGGCTTCCCAGGGGAATTCTACCAAACCTTTAAAGAAGAATTAATTCCTATTCTCCTGAAACTGTTCCAAAAAAATAGAAATGGAAGGAAAACTTCCAAACTCATTTTATGAGGCCAGCATCACCTTGATCCCAAAACCAGACAAGGATCCCATCAAAAAAGAGAACTACAGACCAATATCCTTGATGAACACAGATGCGAAAATTCTCACCAAAATACTGGCCAATAGGATCCAACAGTACATTAAAAGGATTATTCACCATGATCAAGTGGGATTTATTCCAGGGCTGCAAGTTTGGTTCAACATCCACAAATCAATCAATGTGATACAACACATTAATAAAAGAAAGAACAAGAACCAAATGATACTCTCAATAGATGCTGAAAAAGCATTTGACAAAGTGCAGCATCCCTTCCTGATCAAAACTCTTCAAAGTGTAGGGATAGAGGGCACATACCTCAATATTATCAAAGCCATCTATGAAAAACCCACCGCAAATATCATTCTCAATGGAGAAAAACTTAAAGCCTTTCTGCTAAGGTGAGGAACACGGCAGGGATGTCCATTATCACCACTCTATTCAACATAGTACTAGAAGTCCTAGCCTAAGCAATCAGACAACAAAAGGAAATTAAAGGCATCCAAATTGGCAAAGAAGTCAAACTATCACTCTTCACAGATGATATGATACTATATGTGGAAAACTCAAAATACTCCACTCCAAAACTGCTAGAACTTATACAAGAATTCAGTAGTATCAGATATAAAATCAATGCACAGAAATCAGTTGCATTTCTCTACACCAACAACAAGACAGAAGAAAGAAATTAAGGAGTCAATCCTATTTACAATTGCAACCAAAACTATAAGATACCTATGAATAAACCTAATCTAAGAGGCTAAGAATCTATACTCAGAGAACTATAAAGTACTCATGAAAGAAATTGAGGAAGACACAAAGAAATGGAAAAATGTTCCATGCTCCTGGATTGGAAGAATAAATATTGTGAAAATGTCTATTCTACCTAAAGCAATCTACACATTTAATGCAATCCCTATCAAAATCCCATCCATTTTTTCAAAGAAATAGAAGAAACAATTCTAAAATTTATATGGAACCCATAAAGACCTTGAATAGCCAAAGGAATATTGAAAAAGAAAGCCAAAGTTGGTGGCATCACAATTCAGGACTTCAAGCTCTATTACAAAGCTGTCATCATCAAGACAGCATGGTACTGGCACAAAAACAGACACATAGATTAATGGAACAGAATAGAGAACTCAGAAATAGACCCTCAACTCTATGGTCAAGTAATCTTCGACAAAGCAGGAAACAATGTCCAATGGAAAAAAGACAGCCTCTTCAATAAATGGTGTTGGGAAAATTGGGCAGCCACATGCAGAAAAGTGAAATTGGACCATTTCCTTACACTACACATGAAAACAGACTCAAAATGGATGAAGGACCTCAATGTGAGAAAGGAATCCATCAAAATCCTTGAAGAGAACACAGGCAGCAACCTCTTTGACCTCAGCCGCAGCAACATCTTCCTAGGAACATCACCAAAGGCAAGGGAAGCAAGTGCAAAAATGAACTATTGGGATTTCATCAAGATCAAAAGGTTTTGCACAGCAAAGGAAACAGTTAACAAAATCAAAAGACAACTGACAGAATAGGAGAAGATATTTGCAAACGACATATCAGATAAAGGGCTGGTGTCCAAAATCTATATAGAACTTAGCAAACTCAACACCCAAAGAACAAATAATCCAATCAAGAAATGGGCAGAAGACATGAACAGACATTTCTGCAAAGAAGACATCCAGATGGCCAACAGACACATGAAAAAGTGCTCCATATCACTCGACATCAGGGAAAAACAAATCAAAACCACAATGAGATATCACCTCACACCAGTCAGAATGGCTAAAATTAATAAGTCAGGAAATGACAGATGCTGGCGACGATGCAGAGAAGGGGAACCCTCCTACACTGTTGGTGGGAATGCAAGCTGGTGAAACCACTCTGGAAAACAGCATGGAGTTTCTCAAAATGTTGAAAATAGAACTGCTCTATGACCCAGCAATTGCACTACTGGTTATTTACCCTAAAGATACAAATGTAGTGATCCAAAGGGGCACATGCACCCGAATGTCTATAGCAGTAATGTCTAAAACAGCCAAACTATGGAAAGAACCTAGATGTCCATCAACAGATGAATGGATAAAGAAGATGTGGTATATACACACAACGGAATACTATGCAGCCATCAAAGGAAATGAAATCTTGCCATTTGCGACGACGTGGATGGAACTAGAAGGTATCATGCTTAGTGAAATAAGTCAATCGGAGAAAGACAACTATCATATGATTTCCCTAATATGAGGAAGTGGAGATGCAACATGGGGGTTTAAGGGGATAGGAGAAGAATAAATGAAACAAGATGGGATTGGGAGGGAGACAAACCATCAGTGACTCTTAATTTCACAAAACAAACTGAGGGTTGCTGGGAGGATGGGGGTTGAGAGAAGGGGGTGGGGTTATGGACATTGGGGAGGGTATGTGCTATGGTGAGTGCTGTGAAGTGCGAAAACCTGGCGATTCACAGACCTGTACACTTGGGGATAAAAATATATTATATGTTTATAAAAATTTAAAAATAATCTCCCAACAAACAAGAGTCCAAGGCCAGATGGCTCCCCAGGGAAATTCTACCAAACATTTAAAGTAAAACTAATACCTATTTTTCTGAAGATGTTTCAAAAAATAGAAATTGAAGGAGAACTTTCAAATTCCTTCTATGAGGCCAGCATTACTTTGATCCCAAATTGAAGCCCCTATCAAGGGTAGGAGAATTACAGACTAATATCCCTGGTAAACATGGATGCAAAAATTCTCACCAAGATATTAAACAATAGGATCAAACAGTACATTAAAAGGATCATTCACCATGACCAAGTGGGATTTATTCCCAGAGTGAAAGGATGGTTCACCACTCCCAAATCAATCAACACAACCTGTCATAATAATAGAAGAAAGGACAAAAACCATGATCCTCTCAATTGATGCAGAAAAAGCATCTGACAAAGTACAGCATTCTTTCTTGATTAAAACTCTTCACAGTATAGGGATAAAGTAAACATACCTCAATATCATAAAAGACACATATGAAAAGCCCACAGTGAATATCATTCTCAATGGGGAAAAACAGAGAGCTTTCCCCTAAGGTTAGGAACACAACAGGGATGCCTACTTTCACCTCTGTTGTTCAACATAGGACTAGAATACTGAGCCTCAGCAACCAGACAACAAAAGGAATTCAAAGGCATTCAAGTTCAAACTGTCAAACTGTCACTTGTCACAGAAGTCAAACTGTCACTTGTCACAGATGACATGATACTTTGGGAAAACCTAAAAGACACCACCCCAAAATTGCTAAAACTCATATAGGAATTCAGCAACATGGCAGGATATAAAATCAATACACAGAAATCAGTTGCCTCTCTATACATTAACAGTGTGACTGAAGAAAGAGAAATTAAGGAATTGACCCCATTTACAATTGCACCCAAAACCATAAGATACCTAGGAATAAACCTAACTAAAGAGGTAAAGGATCTGTACTTTAAAAACTAATGAAAGAAATTGAGGAATAACACAAAGAAATGGAAAAGCATTTCAAGCGCATGGATTGGAAGAACAAATATTGTTAATAAGTCTATGCTACCCAGCAAAGGACACAGTTAACAAAATAAGGAGGCAACCCACGGAATGGGAGAAGATATTTGCAAATGACAGTACAGACAAAATGTTGATATCCAGGTTCTATAAAGAACTCCTCAAACTCAACACACACAAAACAGATAATCATATCAAAAAATGGGCAGAAGATATGAACAGACACTTCTCCAATGAAAACATACAAATGGCTATCAGACACGTGAAAAAATGTTCATCATCACTAGCCATCAGGGAGATTCAAATTAAAACTACATTGAGATATCACCTTACACCAGTTAGAATGGCCAAAATTAACAAGACAGGAAACAGCATGTGTTGGAGAGGATGTGGAGAAAGGGGAACCCTCTTACACTGTTGGAATGCAAGTTGGTGCAGCCTCTTTGGAGAACAGTGTGGAGATTCCTGAAGAAATTAAAAATAAAACTTCCCTATGACCCTGCAATTGCACTATTAGGTATTTACCCCAAAGATACAGAGGTAGTGAAAAGAAGGGCCATCTGTACCCCTATGTTTATAGCAGCAATGGCCACGGTCAACAAACTGTGGAAAGAACCAAGATGCCCTTCAACAGATGAATGGATAAGGAAGATGTGGTCCATATACACTATGGAATATTATGCCTCCATCAAAAGGATGAATACCCAACTTTTGTAGCAACATGGACGGGATTGGAAGAGATTATGCTGAGTGAAATAAGTCAAGCAGAGGGAGTCAATTATCATATGGTTTCACTCATTTGTGGAGCATAACAAATAACATGGAGGACATGGGGAGATGGAGAGGAGAAGGGAGTTGAAGGAGATTGGAAGGGGAGGTGAACCATGAGAGACTATGGACTCTGAAAAACAATCTGAGGGTTTTGAAGGGGCGGGGGGTGGGAGGTTGGGGGAACCAGGTGGTGGGTATTAGGGAGGTTGGGGGAACCAGGTGGTGGGTATTAGGGAGGTTGGGGGAACCAGGTGGTGGGTATTCATGTATTACATGGAGCACTGGGTGTGGTGCAAAAACAATGAATACTGTTACACTGAAAAGAAATAAAAAATAAAAATTTAAAAAATGTTTATAATAAACATTTATCCAGCAGGAAATTTTAAAAAAAGAGTCTATGCTACCCAAAGCAATCTACATATTCAGTGCAATCTCTATCAAAATACCATTAACTTTTTTCACAGTGCTAGAAGAAATAATCCTAAAATTTGTATGGAGTTAGAAAAGACCTTGAATAGCCAAAGGAATGTTGAAAAAAAAACAAAACAAAGCTCGTGGCATCACAATGCCAGACTTGAAGCTCTATTACGAAGTTGTAATCAAGACAATATGGTATTGGCACAAAAACGACACATAGATTGATAAAACAGAATAGATAAGCCAGAAATGGACCTTCAACTCCATGGTCAACTAATCTTTGACAAAGCAGTAAAGAATATCCAATGGAAAAAGCACAGTCTCTTCAATAACTGGTGCTGGGAAAATTCGACAGCCACATGCAGAAGAATGAAACTGGACTATTTTCTTACACCACACGCAAAGAAAAATTCAAAATGGATGAAAGACCTAAATGTGAGACAGAGACCCATCAAAATCCTAGAGCGGAACACAGGCAGCAACCTTTCTGACCTCAGCAACTTCTTGTTAGACACATCTCCAAAGGAAAGGGAAACAAAAGCAAAAATGAACTATTGGGACTTCATCAAGATAAAAAGCTTCTGCAGAGTAAAGGAAATAGTCAACAAAATGAAAAGGCAACCTACGGAATGGGAAAAGATATTTGCAAATGACATATCAGATAAAGGGCTGGTATCCAAAATCTATAAAGAACTTATCAAACCCAGCACCCAAAGCATAAAGAATCCAGTCAAGAAATGGGCAGAAGACATGAGAAGACATTTCTCCAAAGAAGACATCAAATGGCCAACAGACACATGATAAAAGGCTCCACATCACTCAGCATCAGGGAAATACAAATCAAAACCATAATGAGATATCACCTCACACCAGTCAGAATGGCAAAAATGAACAAGTCAGGAAACAGCAAATGTTGGTGAAGATGCAGAGAAAGGGGAACCCTCTTACACTGCTGATGGGAACACAAGCTGTTACAGCCATCCTGGAAAACAGTATGGAGGCTCCTCAAGAAGTTAAAAACAGAGTTACCCTATGACCCAGCAATTGCACTACTAGGGATTTATCCCAAAGATAGAAATGTAGTGACCCCAAGGAGCTCCTGCACCCCAATGTTTATAGCACCAATGTCCACAATAGCCAAACTATGGAAGAGCCCAGATGTCCATCTGCAGATGAAGAAATAAGTGGATAAAGAAGATGTGAGATATATATAGATAGACATATAGATATAGATATAGATATAGATATAGATATAGATATAGATATATAGATACATAACTATTACCCTTCCATCAGAAAGGATGAAATCTTTCCATTTACACTGACGTGGATGGAACTGGAGGGTATTATGCTGAGAGAAATAAGTCAATCAGAGAAAGACAATTATCATATAATTTCACTCATCTGTGGAATATAAGAAACATGGCAAAGGTTCTTAGGTCAAGGGAGGGAAAACCATGAGAGACTCTTAACTATAAGAAACAAACTGAGGGTTGCTAGAGGGGAGGTTGGGGGTGGGTAATGGGCATTAAGAAGGGCACATGATGTTAGGAGCACTGGGTGTTATATGCAACTGGTGAATTAATGAACACTACATCTGAAATTAATGATGTACTATATGTTAACTAATTGAATCTAAATAACAAATTATTCACTTACAGTATAATTACTCATTTCTATAATTTTCTTATAGCTTATCAAGTGTCCTTCATAAAGGAGCCTGAAAGAGAGGTCCTTTTCAGATCTTTTGTATTTGAAAAGTCATTCATAATATAAAAACTCAGGAAACCTTTCTGAGTTGGACTGATTATTAGAAAAACAGATAAAAAGTCAAAGATTCAATAGTTCTTGAAATCAGTTCCCAGATCTGACCAACTTCTTTACACATCAGCTTCAGTTTGACATGATGAAGAAAGATAGCATAGCAGGGCACATATATAATGAGATTCCAATAGAAAAAGAGACGTTATTGTTTAGAGGAAATGGAATCAGTGTCCCTTAGATAGAAAAGACACACAGTTCTCTGAGAAAGGCATTCTGGAATTCATCAAACACATTGCTCTGTGAAAATGGTATTTAACCTGGCCACACTTTAAAACTACCCCAAAAGAATTAGAACATAACAAAATGAAATAAACAAAAACAAAACCCAGCAAGCCTGGTCTTCACCAGAGGTTCTGAGATTCTGATAACAATTAGTCTAGTGTGGGTTGAATCTAATATGCAGCCAGGGCTAAGGAGCACTGACCTAGGGACTCAAAATAATAAAAAAAGATAGAATTAAGATACAAAATTGGTATTAGGAAAAAGTTTATCTTCTTTACCTTAAAGTATGCAGGACCTATGGGAGCTGAACAGGCAATTTTCTCCTAACCTAAACACCTCAGGACCAGTGGAGTAGAATTCAATTTTGGGGAAAAAGGAAGATGCTTCCTAAAATTCCTCATCTGTGTGATCAGTTCTCTGGTCAGTTTGATTATTTTTATTTAAGCAATAGGAAAAACTTATCAGATTTTTCTCCTAGATTTTTCCCAGGATAATAATTCTGTAATTATAAGAATTATCCTACTCCATCTTTCAGAGCTGTTTTTGCAGCCTGAAATGGTTGACTCTTTTTTTTTTTTTCCATTTCATGAGACTATAATGAAAGTTGACTAAGCATATGCACACATAATTTTTATGTGGAATTTCAGTGGGTTCACAAATAACCACCTACAACTAACTCTTCATAAGGGTCCACAGACCCCAGCTTCAGAACTCCTGCTTTATGGACTTCTCTATGAGTTCTTAATGGGAGTTGGAGAGAAGAAAAGGAGGAAAGGCAGTAAATGGAGCAATCTGGCCCTGGAAACCTCCAAAGTATACTAAGACAAAGCTTGTCAATTCATGCACATAAGAATGGCCCATGGATCTGTTAAACTCCAGGTTCTGAGTCAGTAGTCCATGGTGGGCCTGAGAATCTGCATTTCTAACAAACTGCTGTTTCATCAATCAGATCTGAAGGAGCAAGGTACTTGGAAAAGTATCTCACCAACCTTAAAACCATAAATGTACAAGTATTTCCTCCTTTCTTGAAAACCCGATATTGTATGTAACATATGCTATTTCCCTCAATAAAAAAGGATAAAGGAGAGGGTAAACTTAATTCTTTTATTTTCAAGTCTTTGATCTCCAGTTGTTAGAACTGTTAAATTCAATAGTGTTTCTTTTCCTTGAGCCAAATATTATTGATTAAATGGAAGTAATTTTTAAATCCTAAAAACAACAGCAAAACAAAACAAAACAACAACAACAACAAAAAAACCTCCCCTGGGTGATGTTGCTCAGGAAGAAATGAAATTCCATTATGTAGTACAATGTGGTCTTTAAACCAGTTTTGTCTGGAAAAGAATTATACCTCAAACCAGGTATGAATCCAAAACCAGCTTTTTGAACCAGAAAAGAATACAAAGCCCACTGAGCTACATGATCCTTCAGGTTATTATTAGCAATAAGATTTAGAAGCTCAGTGACAGTCACTCAGAAAGATGACCAGAGGCCTGGGTGCTCAGAGCCCACCTTAGGGTTTTAGCTCCAACAATTCTCTCTTTTGGAGAATATTCCTTTTTTCTGATTATGAGAGTAATAAAAATAATAAAAGTAATACACGTTATCATTTTAAAACTTAGGAAATCTCAAAAGATATAAAGAAAATAAAAATATTTTTAATTTAAAAACCACTTACTGAGGACCTATGTATAGTTGTTTTCCCTTCCTGTTTTTTTCAATGCATTTTAATGGATAGAACCCTACAGCACATAGAGTATTGCAGCCTGCTTTTTTCCCAGCAATACATGCAAGGGCTTGGTGAACAGGGTATGGTTAACTGGAAGGAGGAATGGAAGTGAGAAGCACAGGTGCCTCCCCAAATCACCACAAGCCCTCTGTGAAACTACTATCATCCTATCTCTACTTTAAAGTTTTGTGCAACCTTACCTAATTGTTGAATAAAGGTATTTTGTTTTGGATGTGGAGAGAAAAGTCAGACTAACAAATCCATATCTACAAAGGGAAGTAAGACAAGGTTGAGAGGGATAAATTATTTCCCTGTAGTTTTAAAGAGGCAATCACGAAATACCATTCTTGTACACATTGGGAATAATTAATCTCCCTCCTCTGATTTCTGCCTCATGAAAGAAGTGGAAAGAACAGCTATCAAAGGAGAAATGCTAAAACCTCTGGTGAATTTCAACAGAATAAAGCCATTAGGAAAGAATATAATTCTCTAAACTGAGCAACTCTCAGAGCTGGGTTCAGGAGAACAAAGAGCTATATTTTTCCAATTTCCATATAATTTCATTCTACAGTTAAATAGAGATTGATGCAATAGTAGGAGGAAACAGAATCCCAAAGAAAGAGCTAAAGATTTCTCTCCCTAAATTCATTAAAAAAAGGAAGAAAAAAATACAGAATTCATAAACTGGCTAACTAACAAAATTTATGGAGTCTCTATTATGTTCCACTGTACTAATTACTGGCAATGAGTGGTTCCCACAAAGATAAGGTTGCTGTTCTTATGTAGCTTACATTCCAGAGGAAAAGTAGGTAGAGACGAACAAACAAACCATAAAACAAAGAAGTGAATGAGATAATTTTTGTTTTATGAGAAGAGTGACTTGAAAGTGGTGGAACAAATTTAAGAAGGATCTCCCCCCCCATGAAAGGAGCATCTGAGTGACAAGAAGCTGATCAGAGGACTGAGGGTTTTCAAGAAGAGGGATGAGCATGTATAACATCCCCAAGTCTGGAGTGAGGTTGGCATGTGCCAGGAACAGAAAAATCCCTGTCGCTGCAAAGTACAGGACATGGAGGGCAGAAGTAGAAGTGTCTCAAAGGAAGACTGGACCCAGATTGTGTAGGACCTTATAAGCCAGTGCTGAGAATGTGGGTAGAGTGAGAAGGCGGGGGTACACTTTAGCTAGAGGAGTGCCATGATCTGATACACATTTTAAAAAGATCTCCCTGGGGGGTGCCTAAGTGGCTCAGCTGGTTAAGTGTCTGCCTTCAGCTCAGGTCATGATCCCAGGGTCCTGGGGTCCTGGAATTGAGTCCCACATCAAGCCCCACATAGTGCTCCCTGCTCAACAGGGAAGGGAGCCTGCTTCTCCCTCTCCCTGCTGCTCCCCCTGCTTGTGTGCGCTCGCTCTCTTTCTCGCTGTCTAAATAAATAAATAAATAAATAAAAATCTTATAAATAAATAAATAAAAGATCTCTCTGGCTACTGTATGGAGAATAGATTGTTATGCCGCATTTGCAGAATCAGGAGGACCCAGTAAGAGACTATCTCAATACTCTGGGCAAAAAACGTTAATGGCTTGGAGTATGACCAGGATGTTAACCGTAAAGATAGAGAGACTAGATATATTTTGAGCCAAAAGGACTTGCCTATGGATTGACTGGATTTAAACAGTGAGAAAAAGGATTAACAGTTGAAGAACAAGGTAGCTGGTAGGGTCATTTACTGAAATAGGGAACAGTTGGGGGAAAATAGGTTGCAATGAGGATACAAAATTTTTGTTTGGTCCATATTAAATTTGATATATCAGTTAGATGTCTAAAAGTCAAATAAAGTAGATAGTTGAATTTAGGTAGGTAGAAGTAGAGATACAAGTTTATCAAGCATTAGCAAGAAGGTTAGATATATATTATACATATTTTATTGTTCTAAATTTTACTCTAATTGTAATGCCTTTAAATTTTTAGGTATTAGGAATAGTGGTTGATGTTTATGAGTAGAGTAAATTATTATAACTTATTTTTAATAGAGTAATAAAATAAAAACTCTCTTCTTTTTCAAAGTAGACAATTCTTGACCCCAGCCATAATCAGTGATGGCCTTGCTTATCTATATATCACAAAAGGTTTAGTAATTATCCCACACCCCCTGACAGGGGTTATGAGCAATTACTGTCATTACTGCTTTGATCTCTGGACCGCTGGAGAAGTACCCCATGGCTTACAGTTTTCATTATCTTTTTCATCTTTATTTTAGAGTTTCAAAGTAGAGAGAGATATAAAAAATAAATTAAAGCAGATTGGCTGTAGCTGAAGTAGAGATCAGAAACCAGAGTTCTCCTTATCATCCACCACAGAAAACTGAAAACAATTTGAAAAATAGTTCTACTTTGATACCACTGCATTACCAAGAAGCTAAAGGTACCCTTTTGGAACTCATTTGAAATTAAAAAAAATTCAATTAAATAGAAAAATTATTTTTCATTATTTACAAATTCTTTTCCCAAGTTGAATTTCATTACAAAGCATTAGGCATTTCATGTTTATTTTTTTTAAAGCCAAATTTTTATTTAAACACACTACAAAATAAACTTAAGAGAATTTGCACATTGTTAAATGAACTCCAAGGCTGCCCCAAAGTAAAATCACTTGAGAGAATTAAAAGCAATTATAAAAAGAACTTGAGACTTGCCGTAGTTATGTATGATTGTCTCAAACAGAAAAGCTACCAAGAGTGAAAGAAAAAAAGGAGACACATAATGACAAATCCAGTAACGTGTTATTGGGACTCTTATAGGAGCCTCATCGCAACAAGGAGAAGACAGATCAGCCCGAAGCAAAACTATTGAGATAAAGCTATTTGGGCTGGCCAGCATTCCATATGTTGGTCCACTCTAGTCCTGCCCTATGTTCCCTCCCCTTTAAATGGATCCATATCCTAATGTTGCCTTCTGACTAAAGGGTTTTTCAAGCTACTAATTGCTAATTGCTATAGAACCATAACCAGTGGGAAAGGACAGCAAATCCTTCAGTAATGACGATGCTGAGACTATCTTGCTGGGAGATACTTATGTGATCCAGAAGGCTTTTTAGAGCCCTCCCGATCATCCCTCCTGGATGCTGGCACCATGTGGAATAACATGTTTACTCCTGAATATAAATAGCAAATAGAGTCCACATTTCTCAGTATAACATTCAACACCCCATACCATCTTCCTTCAAGCCTACATTTTCTATCTCACATCCTAGGCTCCTCTACACAGAAACTCCACTCTATACTTTCCCTGCCTCTCTCTATAATGTGAATGCTGGCTTCCACATTCCTTAAGTGCTGTGAGTTCTGGCCTTATTCTCCCTCCTCTCTATCCAGTCTTAAGTATTTCCTTCTCCGGGGAGCCTGCTCTCCCCTCCAACCTTGCCTCCCTCCAGCACCAAGACTGGTAATTGCTGGTAAGACTCCTTGTTACAAAATCACTGTTGACATTTCTTTCATTTGTTTCCCAAATTGCAGTATTCATGTATCCTAGACTATTATTCCATTTCCACATACTACCTGTTTTGCTTTCATCTGTAATATTTTCTCAAAATGAACTGCTGTACTTTTACTTAATACATTTAATTTTATAGGAAATTATAGATTATGACCATAGTGGAAAGCCATTAACACTTTACATAAATAGAAGGTAATTGTAAATATGTATACAATAAAAATATAACCATTAATGTGAAAAGTGTCCATGTCTCCTACCTAAAATTATCCCATACAACACGATTTGGGAGAGACTACTTTATGTTGTTGTCTCATATTGAAATTTGTCTTATATCATGTAACTCTTTATGTGTTAATATCTATTTCGCCTAATAAATTGTGAGTTCCTAAAGGAGATCATATATTATACTTTACATTCCTCAGTATTTTTATTTAGCCCAGTGCCTGGCACATGGTAGGCATTAAATATTTGTTCAGTGAAGAAATGACCACAAATATATCAATACCACATAGTCATAGCTTGTAGATATACAATCAGTAAAAGGAAGATACTTAATCTTTCAGTTAAACTTAACGAGACCATTTAATTATACACAGAATTTATATATATACTATACTATCTTGGATATAAAATACATTGTAAATAAAGAAAAACCCTACATTGCTGATAGTAGTAACTTATGCTAACCACAGGAGACTCTGGATTTTAAAATTTTAAAGTGATAGCTCTAGACTTTATGAGAGCAATAAACAGGAATAGATCCAATGGTTAATTGATGTGCCTTGATCTAGACAAACCTAATAGGTTAAAATCCAAGCATTCATCAAAGATAAATTAGGGTCAAATAGCTTACAGTGCAAAATAAATTTACAATAGAAGCTATTAAACAGCAAATCCTTACTACATTTTAAATATGGTTTGATTTCTATTTTAGCAACATATTTATTAGATAAACTAAGGTGTGTTTTATCATCACAATAAACAAAAACAGATGCAAGGGAGAGAAAAACCTGGAAAAAGGCAATCCCAGGAATGTTCAGATCTGAACTGGAGATTTAGTTAATACAGTATCCAATTTTTTTTTTTTTTAAGTTTTGGACTGTTAATTCCCAAAGCCCATGGTTTTACTTTGAAAAAGAAAAAAGCTGTTTACAAGAATTTTAAAAACTAAATAGAAAAACTATTTGGGGTGGTGGGAATTATTCCAGCTCCCTATACCTTGATCCAGGAAAAATAAACAGAACTTAACAATAAGCTTTCTATATCTATGTCTTTTAATTATCTCAAACACAGAAAAATAAAGTAAAATCTACTGCTTTGAAATTATCAAATAATCTTCTGCTAAATTTGTAAGGATTCCTGCTCAATTTTATCAGTTGTTCTGTGGCCACGCCACTATTTCTGCCATTTCAGGATGAGCACTGTATGGAGGGGAACCACCAACAAGAAATGTGCATGAGTGTGTGCGGGTGTAACCTTGAATTCCAGATGCCCACAAATACGTATTACTATTCAATGATCTACCTCCTCCTACGTGGAGAATCACAAAATGTCAGAGTAGGAATAGATCTTTAAAATCCTCTAGTAAAACTCCTTCAAATACGAAAATTGGCCCCAAAGAAAGGGAGTTATTTTCCCAACTTTGAAAAATGAGCACAAGTTGAATGAAATTAAGTGGCACATTGAACCAGAGTCCAGCTACTTAAAGTGTTCATCTCCCCTTGTCCACCTACAAGGTGTCCAGAGAAATATCCAATGCATTTTCGCCCTGCTCTCTGCTCTTCTCTCAAAATCTTTCAGAAATATAATATCTAAAATAGCTCTTAGCAAAAGAACTGTTGGGACTTCATCAAGATAAAAAGCTTCTGCAGATACATCAAGAAGCCTAGAAGTTCCAGGGAGCCTGGGTGGCTCAGTGGGTTAAGCCTCTGCCTTGGGTTGTGATCTCAGGGTCCTGGAATCGGGCCCCACATTGGGCTCTCTGCTCGGTGGGGAACCTGCTTCCCCCTCTCTCTCTGCCTGTCTCTCTGCCTATTTGTGTTTTCTCCCTCTGTCAAATAAATAAATAAAATCTTAAAAAAAAAAAAAAAAAAACCTTCTGCAGAGCAAAGGAAATAGTCAACAAAATGAAAAGGCAACGTATGGAATGGGAGAAGACATAACTATGGGATGGGAGAAGACATTGCAAATGACATATCAGATAAAGGGCTAGTATCCAAAATCTATAAAGAACTTATCAAACCCAGCACCCAAAGCATAAAGAATCCAGTCAAGAAATGGGCAGAAGACATGAGCAGACATTTCTCCAAAGAAGACATCAAATGGCCTGATAAAAGGCTCCACATCACTCAGCATCAGGGAAATACAAATCAAAACCATAATGAGATATCACCTCACACCAGTCAGAATGGCAAAAATGAACAAGTCAGGAAACAACAAATGTTGGTGAGGATGCAGAGAAAGGGGAACCCTCTTACACTGCTGATGGGAACACAAGCCGTTACAGCCATCCTGGAAAACAGTATGGAGGCTCCTCAAGAAGTTAAAAATAGAGCAACCCTGGGGCCCCTGGGTGGCTCAATGGGTTAAGCCTCTGCCTTCAGCTTAGGTCATGATCTCAAGGTCCTGGGATCGAGCCCCACATTGGGCTCTCTGCTCAGTGGGGAGCCTGCTTCTCCCTCTCTCTCTGTCTGCCTCTCTGCCTACTTGTGATCTGTCAAATAAATAAATAAAAATCCTTAAAATAAAAAAAAAAATAGAGCTATTCTATGACCTAGCAATTACACTACTGGGGATTTATCCCAAAGATAGAAATGTAGTGATCCCAAGGGTCTCCTGCACCCCAATGTTTATATCACCAATGTCCACAATAGCCAAACTACGGAAAGAGCCCAGATGTCCATCTGCAGATGAATAGATGAATAGATAAAGAAGATGTGAGATACACATATCTCTATAGATATAGATATATAACTATTATCCCACCATCAGAAAGGATGAAATCTTTCCATTTACATTGATGTGGATGGAACTGGAGGGTATTATGCTGAGTGAAATAAGTCAATCAGAGAAAGACAATTATCATATGATTTCACTTATATGTGGAATACAAGAAACTGGGCAAAGGATCATAGGTCAAGGGAGGGAAAACTGAATGGGAAGAAATCAGAGAGAGAGACAAACTGTGAGAGACTCTTAACTACAGGAAGCAAACTGAGGGTTGCTGGAAGGGAGGTTGGTGGGGGGATGGGGTAACTGAAAGAAGCTCAGTGACTGGATAATGGGCATTAAAGTGATATGTGATATGATGAGCCCTGGTCATTATATGCAACTGATGAATAACTGAACACTACGTTTGATATTAATGATGAAATAGATGTTGGCTAGTTGAATTTCAATTTAAAAAAGAAAGTGAAATGGTAAAAAAAATAAAAGAAAATACAATAGCTCTTACCTTAAAGCACAATCACAGGGTAACTTTCAGGAGAGTATTTAGTCAGTCACAAATAACAGCTTAGGGATAGGATAGGGCATGGTGGCTGATTGGGAACTGGAGCCATTCTGTAACCTAAGCTTCAGACGTTTCCAGTGGCCTCCCTCATCCAGCCCTATGCCTTCAGACTGGGATAGGGGCTGGGGAAATACCTGTCTCATTGGATTATTGTAAGTTAGAAGCACCTAGTACAGGGTCTGACAAATAGCAAGTGTTCAATAAACTTCAGCCTTAACAACCTGACCTGACCTACCCTCTCCCCAGGTTTCACATACCCTCCCAGCTCCACCTCTGTATGCCTGTCAAAATAGACCAGTCACTTCCCCTAGGAACTATATATATTAGTGCTTTGGTTTTGTGCTAAGCAGTATACTTGTATTGTATCAGCTTATTTCCACAACAATCACAGATGTAGGTACTATTATTATTGTCTTACTACAAGTAAATTCCATGAAGGTCAAGACTTTGCCTGTTGCATTCACTGTTATTTCCCAGATTCCTAGAACATGAGTTTGCACATAGAACTTGCTCAATGAACATTTGTTAAATGAATGAATATCTATTTTATGGATGAGGAAATTGAGGCTGAAAGAGAGGAGGCCATGTGCCCAAGGTCACACAATTACTAAATGGTGAAACCAAGATTCAAACCACAGTCTGACTGATACAAACACCCATGGTCCTTAACCACTCTCCCATCCTCTCAAATGGGAGAGTGATGATTGAGTCAGACAAGGTGATAGTTTTGAATCATCCCACATAGACCTGTTATCACAGACTAAAAAGACAGAGAGACCATATTTATTCTATCCCATAACTGTAAGAGATTATTTTGTCTCCTAAAAAAATCAAGGTTTATCAATGTATACATTTACTTTTATGCCAACACTAATGAAATTTCCCTGTGGTTCCCAAAATAATAAAATAATTCACTCAGGCATACCTACTTAAGAAGATAAATATTTCTCACATTCGATAGATTTTCTTTGATTGACTCCAGCTTAATCTGTATCACAGAACTATCCTAAGGAAGAAGTTGTTTTTTCTATACAAACTAAAAAAGATTTAGAATTTTGGTGCTCTCCTAATCAATGCTGACTGGTTGAGAAGGTCAAAATAATTACTATATACAAAGTTAAATAAACTGAAGCTTCGGGATATAGCTGTTCCAAAAAAATTATTCAGGTAAAAATACTTTATTTGTCCACAATCAAGTAAATTCCTACAGGATAAAATAACTTTTTGGCTATTAAAAAGACTCTAGTGTTTTCATCATAGCCATAATTTCATTGTTAATTATGATCCAGATTTAAACACCCAGTGTTTCATGTACTTTGTATTGGGAACCTTTGCTACCAGAAAGTAGGGAGCAGATATGTAACCTGTAATATATGATACAAAAACTTGAGAGTCCTCTATGTGTAAAAGCTCATGTAGAGAAAAGTTATAAGCAAGTTCATTACTACAAACATTCAATCATATCTAAGTGACTAAAAAAGTGGTTTGCAACTATTTATGTCAGCACCAATCTTGTAAATAGCTATCCTCCCCCTAGTGAATAACAATTTATGCTAGAGGGTAGTAAAGAATGCTGATTTGATTTCTTTAACTGGTTATTTTACTACTTTGTGTCTCCTGGGGAAGATATGGATATTAAAAATACATATAACCAGGCAGACTAGTAATTATTTAGCTCTTGTTTCAGAGTAAATATTTCTTGAGTACCTACTATATTTCTGGCACTCTGCTAATTGCTGGAAACAAGAAGATGAAAAAGATTTGATCTCTGCTTTCATGTTCATGTTCAGGAGAGAAGCTAATCATATTTCAATCCAACAAACATTATTAAGTAGCATTATAGTGAACTTTCAATAAATGTTAGTGACTTTAACTGAACTCTAAACTGAAGGAATTGAAAAAAGCAAAGATCAGAAAATGGGAAGATGAATTTTGGGTCCTGTAATTGGCAAGAATTCCAATGTGACTTAATGTGAACAATGTTTGGGTAATGTTTCTAGAAATGAGACTCAAGAAGTAGTAGAAATGATTTCAACTGAAATGATTCAAATGCTATCTTAAGGGTTTTCATTTTATGCTAGAAGCAATAGAGTGTTTTCAGGGACTTTAAGTGAGTGACATGGTCATATTAGGACTGTAGAAATCTAACTCCAGGAAGAGTACTTCAGAGAGATAGCAAGAATCAACCATATGGAGTTATAAACTATCACTTTTAAATGTTATAGATCCCAGAGTCTTTTGTAAGTAAAACTGATAGAATTTGACAACCAATTGGATATTGGACATGAAATTAAAGGGAGGAGCAGAATCAAGGATGATGGCAAGGTCTCTAGGCTGGTTGCTAAAAGAATGGTGATTTCATTAAATAACTCCAACAACTCAAGAGGAAGACTAAAGTAGGGGTACCAGTGCAGGAAGGTAGTGGGTTTGGTTTGGGATGTGTAGCATTTGAGAAGCCAGCAGAAGATCCAAGTAGAAATGACCTGTGCATCTTTGGAGCTTCAGAAATGAAGAAGCTTAGTGACCTTCATTCAACATGATGGTGAGAATGTACTAATGAGACTCTGGAGGGATAGAGTGAAGAACAGAAAAGGGAGTAGAGGATAGCACCTATGGAGATGCCAGCACTTCAAGACTGGTAAAGGAGATAAGCCAAAGCAGGTATAACAAGGAACACTGAGGCAGGTGGTGAATCAGAATGAACCATACAGCATGGAGTGATGACAGCCAGGAGAAGAGTACAAGGATGCAGGGATGGTAGGCACTGTCAGTGGCTTCAGAGAGAATAAAAAGATGACTAAGACCTGGTACTTAGGGGATCAGTATTTACTGAAGCAAATGTTTTTACTGCGGTTTGATCAAATGGTCATCTAGGGAATATCCAGTCATGCACGAGTAATAGAGCTGTCAAGAGGGATAAAAGTCACTGGATTCTAGAAAACTGGTCAGCTGAGCAGCAAGAAAACCCTACTGCGTGGTAGCTGTCGCATGCTCCAACAAACATCGCTGTACCGACAGACCGTCTACTAACGAGGCCCCAGGCAACTCACCAAACAGCCCACTATTCACGCTGAGTACTGAGCTGGCCCCCCACCACAGTACAAGGATAGCAACCCTCTGCAGTAGATATCTTTTCACTTCTTCTTTTCAAATTGTGGTTTTTTTTCTTTTCTCTAATACAATGTTTATACAGTGTGTGTGTGTGGGGGGGGGGGGGGTGGAATCAGAAGTTTTACATATTTGTAGATTGGAACTCATACAGCTTCAGTGACTTGCCCAGGGCCCCAGCACTAGAAATGGCAGTATTGGTGAGGCCAGGAAAGCTCCGAAGTCAGCAATTATTCTGCCTCCGCTGATCCCTTCTGTTTTAGGAGGGTTTTCCCCAAACCTTGGATTTCCATCCTGCTATCGTGCCTGACTAAACTAAATTAAAATCAAACTACATTAAACTAAATGATTAAAACATAGATGTGTCCTGAGTTGAGGAATGTCAGGTAGGGACACTCTTTACTGACTGGACATCAACTGTCTATAAAAAGAGGAGAAGAGGGAAGAGTAGGGGAAGTACAGGGGGAAAGAAACCAAGATTTTATAATAAGTTTCATTATTTAAGGTCACAAGGATATTTTCCTTTTTGCCTATTAATAAAATGGCAGGAAAAGGACAGTGATATCAGTCACTCACCTGATTCCAAGCTGGTAGGTAAGAGTTGGACAATTCGAAGAGAAAATTCTAGAAAATAAGAACCTCTAAGAAATTCCGGGGGAAAAAGTAGTTATAAAAGAGGCAATGTGACTATTGAGTGGTGACTTCCCATTGTGGGCTGCTAGAACTAGAACCATCTAGGTGCCAATGAGATTCTCATAAGACAGCAAGTAACATATGTCACTTTGTTGCATGTTTTCCTAATTTAGCTGAAAGCAATATTAGCAGTAGGATGTAAAAACTAAATCCACCAAAACCAGGTATCCTTCAGAGCTAAAAGGAGAGATTTAGGAATCCCAAGGTAAAAATGGTAGGCAATGCCACTGAAATTAAAAAGAGAATTTTTTTTAAAAAGTCTGTAGACCAGGACTAGAAGATGATTATGTAAAGAATCTTGATACTGAAGTTTATGTAGAAAAGGAAGAGCCAAAGAAGGGATGGTCTGAAAGGGCTGATATCCAAGATCTATAAAGGACTTCTCAAATTTAACACCCAAAAAACAGGTAATCAAGTAAAAAAAAAATGGGGAGAAGACATGAACAGACACTTCTCCAATGAAGACATATAAATGGCTAACAGACACATAAAAAAATATTCATCATCACTAGCCATCAGGGAAATTCAAATCAAAACCACACTGAGATACCACCTTACACCAGTTAGAATGGCAAAAATTAAGAAACAACAAATGTTGGAGAGGATGTGGAGCAAGGAGAACCCTCTTACACTGTTGGTGGGAATGGAAGTTGGTGCAGCCTCTTGGGAAAACAGCATGGAGAGTCCTTAAGAAATTAAAAATAGAGCTACCTTATGACCCTGCAATTGCACTACTGGGTATTTACCCCAAAGATACAGATGTAGTGAAAAGAAGAGCCATCTGTACCCCAATGTTCATAGCAGCAATGTCCATAATTGCCAAACTGTGGAAAGAGCTGAGATGCCCTTCAACAGATGAATGGATAAAGAAGATGTGGTCCATATATACAATGAAATATTACTCAGCCATAAGAAAGGATGAATACCCAATTTTTGCATCAGCATGGATGGGACTAGAGGAGATTATGCTGAGTGAAATAAGTCAAGCAGAGAAAGTAAATTATCATATGGTTTCACTTACTTGTGAACATAAGGAATAGCATGGAGGACATTAGGAGAAAGAAGGAAAACGTGAAGAGGGGAAACCGGAGTGGAAGACAAACCATGAGAGATTGCAGACTCTGAGAAACAGGTTTTAGAGGGGAAGAGGGTGGGGATGGGTGAGCCTCGTGATGAGTATTAAGGAGGGCATGTATTGCATGGAGCACTGGGTGTTATATGTAAACAATGAATCTTGGAACACTACATCAAAAATTAATGATGCCCTGTATGGTGACTAACATAACATAATTTTAAAAAGAAGAAGAAAAAGAAGGGTGGTCTGAGACATGGGAAGAAAATAGGAGAGAGGGAGACCAGAAAGATTCAAAACTATCAGTAATTGTTCTCAGGTTAAGGACTGTTGATTCAATATATGCCTTGGGATTTGGCAGGAAGGGAATATTCAACCTCAGTGAAAACTTTCAGTGAAGTGGTGGGGAGAAAGCCAAACTAAGAAAGAGTCAACAATAAGTGGAAATGAATGGAGTGGCCACACCAGAATAGAACCATCTTTTAAGATGTTTGTTCCTGACAAGAAGGCAGAGAGAGAGAGAGAGAGAGAGAGAGAGAAGAAAAAAGAAAAGCTCAATCTAACCATTTTATAATTGGGAGAAGTGAGCATTGGGGGAGGAGTCTGAGAAGGGAGAGCTGAAAAAACGAAGCTTTGGAAAAGGTGGGTGGGCAAAGGGTCCAGTGTAGATGGGGAGGGGCTGGCCCTGGACAGAAGTAGGGGTGTCCCTGGGATAGAGGTAAGAATTGACTAGCATCATAGCAGGTCATGTTAGCGGTTGGAGCTGCTGCCAGATACTTTCTCTGTGACTGAGGAGCCAGTTTTCACTGAATGGGACTAATGTAGAGGTTAGTGAGGGTCTCACGGAGAGAAGAAAAGCTTTGGATCACTACTGTGGTCAGAGAGAGGGTGTGCAATGCATGTATTGAAATAAATCAGATGATAGATGGGAAAAGCTTCAACTAAGGTAGTGATAGGATAGAGCTAGAGAGAAGAAGGCACTTTAGGAGGACAGGTGTGAGGCAGAGTAGACAGGTTCTGCTGGCCCTATCAGATGTCTGTGCTGTGACTCAGGACACTCAAGGAGGGCTCAAAGGCAATGTTTCTCAAACTTCGAGTCTCGATGCACTAGTTGGGCTGTGAAATCAATTAAGCCTTGAAAAGAACATTTTTGTAAATGAAATAAAATAGGCCAAAAAATATCAGAGTGTACTGACCTTAGTAAGGGTAAGTACGTTTCATGACATTTCAATTATAAATGTAAATGTGTGCCGGGTGGCTAATAATGGGTCAGTAAAGGGTGTCCCTACCTGACATTCCTCAACTCAGGACAGATCTATGTTTTAATCACTTAGTTTAGTGTAGTTTGATTTTAATTTAGTTTAGTCAGGCACGATAGCAGGATGGAAATCCAAGGTTTGGGGGAAACCCTCCTAAAACAGAAGGGATCAGCGGGGCAGAATAATTGCTGACTTCGGAGCTTTCCTGGCCTCACCAATACTGCCATTTCTAGTGCTGGGGCCCTGGGCAAGTCACTGAAGCTGTATGAGTTCCAATCTACAAATATGTAAAACTTCTGATTCCACCCACCCACACACACACACACACACACACTGTATAAACATTGTATTAGAGAAAAGAAAAAAAAAACCACAATTTGAAAAGAAGAAGTGAAAAGATATCTACTGTAGAGGGTTGCTATCCTTGTACTGTGGTGGGGGGCCAGCTCAGTACTCAGCGTGAATAGTGGGCTGTTTGGTGAGTTGCCTGGGGCCTCGTTAGTGGATGGTCTGTCGGTACAGCGATGTTTGTTGGAGCATGCGACAGCTACCACGCAGTAGGGTTTTCTTGCTGCTCAGCTGACCAGTCTTCTAGAATCCAGTGACTTATATACCTCTTGACAGCTCTATTACTCGTGCATGACTGGATATTCCCTAGATGACCATTTGATCAAACCGCAGTAAAAACATTTGCTTCAGTAAATACTGATCCCCAAAGTACCAGGTCTTCTTAGTCATCTTTTTATTCTCTCTGAAGCCCCTGACAGTGCCTACCATCCCCAAACTCTTACCCTGACTCTTGTGACTATGGGTTAGAGTCAAAAACTTAAAAACCTACTGCTGAATGTGGAAGACTGAGCAGAAGTTGACACCCAAAGTCAATAATAAGAATATCCGAGAAGGAGAAATTTTAGAGGTTAAAGTCAAATATAACCTGAATTTTCTAATTCTCTTTGAATTATTGAGCTCATAGAAATCTAATTTGATGACTTTAGCTTTGATATCATATGACTAATATATAATCAGCTGTTTTGCTTAACTATTGGTCTAACTAGAATTCCTTTTTTAACTGTACCAATCCATGACACTGTTATAAATTAAATTTATTTCTTGGTTTTAGGGATCATTGAGTGGAATTAAACCATACCAGAAATAGTTATTAACCCAAAGGGCACTCATTCTGAGATTTCAAAAAACAATTCTGCTCTCAGAATGACAGGATTAGTTTCACTGATGACATTTTGGATTTTAAGTGTTAGCCCAGTTTTGAGTATCTCTGATATACACAGTTCAATGTAGGTTTATTTAGTCTTTGACAAAGACATTAGTTGGATTTTTTTTAAAGAAATTCTTTTGAAGCAGAAAATTGACTCAATGTAGATTTTTCACTCTGTTACACATATTAAAGTACATTGATTTGGGTGATGGAAAGAGGCGGAAAGAAATGGAGAGGTGTGGGAGAAGAGGCCAATAAGGTTATAAATTTCAAATTACAAAGAGACAAGAGAATATTACCCACCCTTTATTGTTAGAGAAATGGAGTTTTACTCATGCCCTTGAAAGCTGAGGGTGGGTTGCCAGTGAATGCCAAGAGAAATTCTCCTCCAAATGGAGATGAATGGTTCTAGAGGAGACATGAGAGAAGTATGAAGGTAGCTGTAGCCCTAAACAATCCAGTAAGGAAAACACACACACACACACACACACACACACACACACACATATACACACACCCCACAAACAGACCTGGCTTCAAATCCCAGCTCACTCACTTACTATGATCTTAGGCAAATCATTTAACCTCTCAGAAAGTTAGTATCCTCATCAGTTAGTATCTTGGGAAGTTAATAATAGACTTCGAAAGGTTATTCTTAGGTGTAAATGCGACAATTCCTGCCAGTACTCAGAGGGCAATGTAGTAAGTACTAGTTCAATGTCATGATCGCATTAGTTTCATGGGACTGTTTTTTGGTTTTTTTTCCTAAGGGCAGAGGTAGATGGGGAGACATGGGGGCCCCAGAGGGCCCCAGGTGGCAGTGAGGGAGCTTGGGACCCTGAGGGGGCATGGTGACTCCTTGCTGGAGAAAAGGCACCTAGATAGGGAAGCTGGGTCTGGGGGCCTCCCAGGGGGCCAGGCGTGAGGTGGGGTAGGCTGAAAGAAGTCGGAAGCAGGGTGGTGACCAAAACCCAATCCTGGTTCCCAAACGACCCCCCCACCCTGGCCCCAGGGAGAATGAAGGAACCCTGGAGCTGAGCCCTGCCCCCCAACCCTCTGCCTGAGCAAGATGGCTTTATCCCCATCCCACCCTGCCCCCCAACCCAAGCCCAGGTCCAATCTCTTTCCCACCCTTCCCACTGTCCCTCTCTAGGCCCTCTTCTACAGAGACAGTGGATGGCAGAGGGGCCTCAGGCCATCTTGGTGTGTGACTTAGGACAACATAAATGTATGATCTCACAGTTCTAGAGGCTAGAAGTCTTAAATTGAGGTGTTGGAAGGGCTATATCCCTGCGAAATCTCTAGAGGAAGGATCCTTCCTCTTCTAGTTTCTGGGAGCCCCAGACATTGTTTGGCTTATGTCAGCATTGCCCCTGATTTCACACAGCATTTTCCCTGTGTCACTTCTCATAGTCTATCCTCTGGGCACGTCTGTTTCTGTGTCCCAATTTCCTGTATTTATAAGGGCACCGGTCCTATTGGATTAGGGCTTCCCCTAATGACCTTATTTTAAATTGATTACCTCTGTAAAGACCCAATCTCCAAATAAGGTCACATCCTTATGGTACTGGAGGTTAGGACTCCAACTTATCATTTTGAGGAGTAGACAATCAACCCACAACAATTATTTACTAAGCTATTTTGCTAGAGATATTTTACAAGAGATATCTTGTAAAGGAAAATTGCCACAGACTATGCAGCCAGATCTGCAAAAGTATATCCGGCAGAAAAAGAGCATGTACCTCTATTCTGAACCATTTGTTACTCCTGTAACAATCTCAGTTATGCTCATCACAACTGGAAGAGAATTGCTCTTCAGTGGAATTTAAATGAGTATAAATTACACACTTACTAATCAAATTGAATTCTTTCCAACCAATTTCTTTTGTTTTCTCCTTAAATGTTTTTAATGAGTAATATGGACTTTTTGTTGTGCAGCTTTCTCTGCCATAACCCTCATTCTAAGCCCATTCTCATCAAGAAAACATAATACCCAAATACTATATATTCACCTCTACTTCATATGCTTTACAAAATGACATATTTTTATTCAAAGCTGCAACATGCTATGAAGGTTTGATCTCCTAAAACTTAGTCATGGGTTCACCTATTATAGCCTTCATATTAAGTTACATAAGAAATAAAATAGGAATATTTGAGGATAAGATGAAGGCCAGTAGAAGACATAGTACGTTTATTTACTTGTTTATTTTAGGACTTATTTATTTATTTGAGAGAGAGAGAGAGAGAGCACATACAAGCAGGGGGAGAGGCAGAGGGAGAGAGAGAGAGAGAATCCCCACCCCACTGCTTGCTGAGCAAGGAGCCCAACAACACAGGGCTTAATCTCAAGACCCTGAGAGCATGACCTGAGCTGAAATCAAGAGTCGGACGCTTAACAAACTGAGCCACCCAGGTGCCCCAACACCTTTATTTTTTATGTCAGGCTGTACTGATCCACATTCATTCAAATGTGTCAGTGACTTCCTTTAAAAGAACATGTAGCAGAGAAAAAAATATTCATATACTAATGTGAAGAGAATAAGCAAATAGAAACAAGAAATTAGTTAACTATCTTACAATTTTTTTTGTAATTTTATTTTTTTTTCAGTGTTCCAAGATTCATTGTTTATGCACCACACCCAGTGCTCCATGCAATATGCGTCCTCCATAATACCCACTACCAGGCTCACACAACCCCCCACTCCCCTCCCCTCCAACACCTTCAGCTTGTTTCTCAGAGTCCACAGTCTCTCATGGTTGTCTCCCCTTCTGATTTCCCCCAACTCACTTCTCCTCTCCATCTCCCAATGTCCTCCATGTTATTCCTTATGCTCCACAAGTAAGGAAACCATATGATAATTGGCTCTCTCTGCTTGACTTATTTCACTCAGCATAATCTCCTCCAGTCCTGTCCATGTTGATACAAAAGTTGGGTATTCATCCTTTCTGATGGAGGCATAATATTCCATTGTATATATGGACCATATATTTTTTTAAGATTTTATTTATTTATTTGAGACAGAGTGAGAGAGAGAAAGAGGAGAGAGAGAGTATGAGAGTGGAAAGGGTCAGAAGCAGACTCCCCACAGAGCAGGCAGCCCAATGCGGGACTCTATCATAGGGCTCCAGGATAATGACCTGAGCTGAAGGCAGTTGTTTAACCAACTGAGCCACCCAGGCACTCAACCATTTTATAACAAGATGAAATTTCAGGAACCAAATGTTTTTTTCCCTCTAAAAAGTACTAGCCAAATGTAACTTCTTGGTAGTGCCCCCCCCCAAAAAAGAAGAAAGAATCCAAGTGTAAACCTACCTCTATTTGTACCATGCAAGTGATCGTGAAAATGAAATTACCAATCAAACCTTCATAGAGCAAATCACATTTTCCCTTTGATTCCAGCAAATAATTCAGAGATGATTTGTTTTAATTTTTAATTTGTCTTCAGCAGTAGTCAATGCTCATTATAACTATGGTTTGTGTTTACCTCAGTTTTCTCAAGTAGTTAGATGAAAACAATACTATGTTCATTAAGGATACATCTGGCCTCAAATGAGGGCCTGCAGTCCTTGTTCATGGGTACAGTAATGGATCAAGGCCACAAGATGGCACTATAAGCAATGGGCTATTGGCGCTTATTTTCATCAGCATCTACTCTAAAAACTTACAATCTAAGTGTCTCTAAAGTAAACGGAAAACCTCTGAGACTGCAACACAGAATGAGGATGAGGAAATATTACATAAATGGAAGGAAAGTAGTTATAATGATTACATAGAAAACACACTCCTGGTCTTCCACTACACCTAAGAAGCCACTTTAAAGACTCCTACTATTTACTGTAATGAACTAGTTACTTGAAAAATGAAACATAAATTCATGAAGGTTTTATTATTTGATGGGCTAAAGAAAATTTTTCACAGGTTCTAAGTTCCCTAGTCTTTCTTGTTTTTAAATACATGGCCCCAGTGAATTTATAGTTGAAGTGCAAGACAGACCAAAAACTAAGAACTGCTGGTTCACTGGATATAACCATAAAATAAACAAGTTTAGTCATCAAGTCTGTGTAATCTGATTGTTTCAGTCAACTAAGCAAGGCAACTGACATTGACAGCTGAGAAAAGTGACCTTCCAGATAAAATATTCTGAAGCCAATTAGGGACTCTTAATCAGAAGGGCATAATAAAGCCAACTCCCAAAGTAGCATCAATTAGTGAAACAAATTAGCAACATATCTTCTCTTTAATACACTGGTACTCATATTTCCTTCTTAGAAATTCTTTGATTTAGCAGCTGTTCAGTTGTTGCAGGGCTAAGAGAAAAAAAAAGCAGTTTTTATACAAATTTGAAATGTGCCAATCACTAGAAATGATCTACTCTAATTTGAGAGTGCCTTAATACTATGTTGATTTTAGACTGGGGCTGAATGGAAGAGTAAAAATGATGCAGAGCAAAAATGCAAGAAATTGCTTGCTAATCTAAGAAGATTATAAGAGTAGGGCAAATGAAAATATATATAAAAATATATATTAAAAAAATATAAAAATCTGGAATCATTAATTTTCTTGTGAACTCAATAGCATATTGCTGCAGGTACGTAAGAATGGCATAGGCACAGTTTTTAAAATTTGGATATAATTAAATTATAACATTGTATTAGTTATAGCTATATAACATAATGGTTCCATATTTGTATATATTACATGTACACTTTTTATAAAAGATGTTATTTATCTATTTGACAGAGAATGAGAAAAAAAGTCAGAGAGCACAAGCAGGGGAAAGAGCAGAAGGGGGCAGGAAAAGCAGGCTCCCCACTGAGCAGGCAGCCTGATGTGGTGCTCTAGCCAGAGACCCTGAGATCATGACCTAAGCCAAAGACAGACGCTTAACCAACTAAGCTACCAGGCTCTCCATTACATGGACACTTTTAATTGGGTCAAAGCAAGCCCAGAGAGAAAGCAAATCAAGGCTATGCCTGTGCTTCCTTCGAGCATTTTCAAATTATGGAGTTTTATTCTTAATGCTTTTATTGCTGGTTCTACATTAATTGGCACCCACTTACATGTTTCAGTCCCCAATTAAATCAAAAGTTCCTTGGCCTTAGTAATCTATCTAATTCTTATGTCCCCAAAGTCATAAAAATAATAATATAATAAAGCTTACCATTTATTACATTCTTATGAGACTCTAGGCATTGTGATAAGTAGATATCCTTTCACATAAACCTTGCCAAAAAATCCCATAAAATTAGTACTCATGCTTTCCCTGTTAAAAAAGAGGAAACAAAGATAATTTGCCAAGTTTACACAACTACTGAGTCAAAGAGCCAAGCTTTGAATTCAAGAATACTTTACGCCAAAGCCCTGGCTTGCCTTGTAGAGCAGAGGTAGAGGCATGATACTTGGCAGTGTGTTCCCTGAGGTCAACCCGACTCCAGAGTTGCCCGGCTTTTTGGTCTTGGCACATTACATAGGCATTCTGAGTCCCAATTTAGTCGTTATTAACCACCTTGCAGTTCATACAGTAGAAATTCAAAAACTCTTACTAAGAGCCTTCCAACTGCCCTCGGGTACCTCTAAACTGCACAAATAGCCCCTTTTGTGAAATACTCTCCAGTTGCTCAAATAAACTAGTAAGTGTACTGGCATTTGATAAGCTCAAATTAAATGCATATTTGATTTTCAGGAGCTCTCCTCCATGGCTTCTGATATGGGACACTGTGTTGTGCCTATTAGCCATTCAGATTATGGTAGTTCAAGTAGTGCTTTCTTTCTTCAAAAATCTACATGTCAAGCAGGATTGGCAGCTAAAATGAATAGTGTAGATGAAAAGTAAGCCTTTTCGGGAAAATAATTCGCTAAGACTATTGAATTTTAACATTACTAAGCCTTATTAATGGATTGCCACAGTTTGTTCCCAAACCAGTTTACGCTGCATGGCTAAGAAGAGAGAAAGGAATGGGAGTGTATTACTTTGGTGGTAGGAGCTTGACTCCCCAGCTCCATGAATGTCTCAACGTGGAAGATGCTGCAGACATATCCAGGCCATGATGCAAGTTTGGGGCCCAGGAACCTATACTTCTGCATCTACCTGCTCCCACTAGCTGGGTTTGCTTACCACAGGCCAGTTGTATTTGTTCCCAAACCTGTCTGGGTCAGTTGCACTTATTATTAAGTTCAAATATGCTTTTTATAACATAAGCCAAAAAAACAAGAAAAAATAATTATTTTATTTTTTTCTAGGAAAATTAAGGGAAAAGCCATAGAGTTTGATAAAATTTTGTCATCAATAAGAGCTCTCAAGTTACTTGTGGGTAAAATAGCTGTATAAAAAATCAGAGAAAAATCATAAAAGCCTATAAGAATTCTCGATTTCTTTAGGTTTCTTTACAAGTTCCTCTTATCTCTAGCTCCATTTTAAATCAAACCAAGTGATCATATCTATGATTTAAATAAGGAAAACAAAGTGTTCCTCTAGTTAGTGGGTCTACAAAGGAAACACATACCCAACAAGATGAGATTACCAAATGAATATTCATTAATATTTTAAATTAAAACAAAATGTTTAAGAGGCAAAGTATTATTTCAGTCAATTTGGGGCTTAACTAACCAATTACCAGTCCTGATCATATCAGATAAGAAGTCTTCTTATCTATGATTGTGATCCTATTTTTTATCTTATCTAGTACAGTCATATCTTTTAGATTATACAGAATATATAATAACTTTAAATTAACATGGTTTTACTGAAAGAACTCTAGTTTATAACCGATCTAAATCTTGGAAATTAACATCTTAACTCTGAAAGCTGAATGATACTTAGCGTCCAATTTTTTCAACAAACATTCCTAAAGCTACATCCTTCTGAGTGTTTACAAACAAAAGCAGATCTATCCATTGATATCTGCATACACTGTAAAATCTCAAGGATTCCATGAAGACCTCTGTCTGCTAGGCTTACAGATGTCTTCAGTGCTATAGAGCATACTGTTTTCTTTATTGCTTTTTGATGGCAGATTTTCCTACAGTGAGTACCAAGGACACAGAAGCCGTGGGGAAGAAGAGGGAAAAGGACAACGAACAAGGGCCTCAAAAAGCGTCAAATACATACTCCAAGTTTCATCCTCTTCCCTAATGTTTGATAAAATCAAGTATTTTCCCCAAATATTCCACATCACGGTACTTACAGAATCAGTACTCTGAGGAATACCGAGTAATGAACTGTTCAAACCAAATTTTCCCTATCTCCAAGTACAATGATACAGAGCAAACTGGGTAAGCGCATAAAGCAGAGATGTTATATACAAAGGTGTCTAACACAGTGAACCGCTCTGTAAATGTTAGTTTCACGTCCCTGCAGGAGCTACTGTTCTCATCAGAAATAAGCAGATGTTTTATTTGACTGGTAGATGAACAGAAAATGGAGGGGGAAAGAAAGAAGATAGACTGTTGTCTCTAGAACTATTTTGTTTGGAAATAAATATTCTATGTGTCACTATTGCATTAAAAAGATAAGGTCTTTCCTCATCTCTTATTATAGTCTTTGGCTTAAAATCTAATTGATCTGATATAAGGATTGCCACTCCTGCTTTCTTCTGATGTCCATTAGCATGGTAAATTCTTTTCCACCCCCTCACTTTAAATCTGGAGGTGTCTTCGGGCTTAAAATGTGTTTCTTGGAGGCAACATATAGATGGGTTTTGTTTTTTTATCCATTCTGATACCCTGTGTCTTTTGACAGGGGCATTTAGCCCATTCACATTCAGGGTAACTATTGAGAGATATGAATTTAGTGCCATTGTATTGCCTGTAAGGTGACTGTTACTGTATATGGTCTCTGTTCCTTTCTGATCTACCACTTGTAGGCTCTCTCTTTGCTTAGAGGACCCCTTTCAAGATTTCCTGTAGAGCTGGTTTGGTATTTGCAAATTCTTTCAGTTGTTGTTTGTCCTGGAAGCTTTTAATCTCTCCTTCTATTTTCAATGATAGCCTAGCTGGATATAGTATTCTTGGCTGCATGTTTTTCTCGTTTAGTGCTCTGAAAATATCATGCCAGCTCTTTCTGGCCTGCCAGGTCTCTGTGGATAAGTCAGCTGCCAATCTAATATTTTTACCATTGTATGTTACAGACTTCTTTTCCCGGGCTGCTTTCAGGATTTTCTCTTTGTCATTGAGACTTGTAAATTTTACTATTAGGTGACGGGGTGTGGGCCTATTCTTATTGATTTTGAGGGGCATTCTCTGAACCTCCTGAATTTTGATGCTCGTTCCCTTTGCCATATTGGGGAAATTCTCCCCAATAATTCTCTCCAGTATACCTTCTGCTCCCCTCTCACTTTCTTCTTCTTCTGGAATCCCAATTATTCTAATGTTGTTTCGTCTTATGGTGTCACTTATTTCTCGAATTCTCCCCTCGTGGTCCAGTAGCTGTTTGTCCCTCTTTTGATCAGCTTCTTTATTCTCTGTCATTTGGTCTTCTATATCACTAATTCTTTCTTCTGCCTCATTTATCCTAGCAGTGAGAGCCTCCATTTTTGATTGCACCTCATTAATAGCTTTTTTGATTTCAACTTGGTTAGATTTTAGTTCTTTTATTTCTCCAGAAAGGGCTTTTATATCTCTCGAGAGGGTTTCTCTAATATCTTCCATGCCTTTTTCGAGCCCGGCTAGAACCTTGAGAATTGTCATTCTGAACTCTAGATCTGACATATTACCGATGTCTGTATTGATTAGGTCCCTAGCCTTCGGTACTGCCTCTTGATCTTTTTTTTGTGGTGAATTTTTACGTCTTGTCATTTTGTCCAGATAAGAGTAAATGAAGGGGCAAGTAAAATACTAAAAGGGTGGCAACAACCCCAGGAAAATATGCTTTAGCCAAATTAGAAGAGATCCAAAATCGTGAGTGGGGAGAAAGGGGATAAAAAGAGGTTCAAAAAGGAAGAAAGAAAAAAGAAAAAAAAAAAAAAAGGAAAGAAAAGAAAAGAATTTTTTTAAAAAAAGAAAACACCTAAGAAAAATGTAAAAAAATATATATATATATTAGATAAACTAGTAAAAAATCGTTAAAAAAGAAAAAGGTAACAGTTAAAAAAAAAAAAAAATTTACCCGAAGGCGAGAAAAAAAAAAAAAAAAGGAAAAAGGAAAAAGAAAAAATTAAATTAACTGCAAGACTAAAAAAATTCACCACGACCAAGTGGGATTTATTCCAGGGCTGCAAGGTTGGTTCAACATCCACAAATCAGTCAATGTGATACAACACATCAATAAAAGAAAGAACAAGAACCATATGATACTCTCAATAGATGCTGAAAAAGCATTTGACAAAGTACAACATCCCTTCCTGATCAAAACTCTTCAAAGTGTAGGGATAGAGGGCACATACCTCAATATCATCAAAGCCATCTATGAAAAACCCACCGCAAATATCATTCTCAATGGAGAAAAACTGAAAGCTTTTCCGCTAAGGTCAGGAACACGGCAGGGATGTCCATTATCACCACTGCTATTCAACGTCGTACTAGAGGTCCTAGCCTCAGCAATCAGACAACAAAAGGAAATTAAAGGCATCCAAATCGGCAAAGAAGAAGTCAAATTATCACTCTTTGCAGATGATATGATACTATATGTGGAAAACCCAAAAGACTCCACTCCAAAACTGCTAGAACTTATACAGGAATTCAGTAAAGTGTCAGGATATAAAATCAATGCACAGAAATCAGTTGCATTTCTCTACACCAACAGCAAGACAGAAGAAAGAGATATTAAGGAGTCAATCCCATTTACAATTGCATCCAAAACCATAAGATACCTAGGAATAAACCTAACCAAAGAGACACAGAATCTATACTCAGAAAACTATAAAGTACTCATGAAAGAAATTGAGGAAGACACAAAGAAATGGAAAAATGTTCCATGCTCCTGGATTGGAAGAATAAATATTGTGAAAATGTCTATGCTACCTAAAGCAATCTACACATTTAATGCAATTCCTATCAAAGTACCATCCATCTTTTTCAAAGAAATGGAACAAATAATTCTAAAATTTATATGGAACCAGAAAAGACCTCGAATAGCCAAAGGGATATTGAAAAAGAAAGCCAACGTTGGTGGCATCACAATTCCGGACTTCAAGCTCTATTACAAAGCTGTCATCATCAAGACAGCATGGTACTGGCACAAAAACAGACACATAGATCAATGGAACAGAATAGAGAGCCCAGAAATAGACCCTCAACTCTATGGTCAACTAATCTTCGACAAAGCAGGAAAGAATGTCCAATGGAAAAAAGACAGCCTTTTCAATAAATGGTGCTGGGAAAATTGGACAGCCACATGCAGAAAAATGAAATTGGACCATTTCCTTACACCACACACAAAAATAGACTCAAAATGGATGAAGGACCTCAATGTACGAAAGGAATCCATCAAAATCCTTGAGGAGAACACGGGCAGCAACCTCTTCGACCTCTGCCGCAGCAACATCTTCCTAGGAACAACGCAAAAGGCAAGGGAAGCAAGGGAAAAAATGAACTACTGGGATTTCATCAAGATCAAAAGCTTTTGCACAGCAAAGGAAACAGTTAACAAAATCAAAAGACAACTGACAGAATGGGAGAAGATATTTGCAAACGACATATCAGATAAAGGACTAGTGTCCAGAATCTATAAAGAACTTAGCAAACTCAACACCCAAAGAACAAATAATCCAATCAAGAAATGGGCAGAAGACATGAACAGACATTTCTGCAAAGAAGACATCCAGATGGCGAACAGACACATGAAAAAGTGCTCCATATCACTCGGCATCAGGGAAATACAAATCAAAACCACAATGAGATATCACCTCACACCAGTCAGAATGGCTAAAATCAACAAGTCAGGAAATGACAGATGCTGGCGAGGATGCGGAGAAAGGGGAACCCTCCTACACTGTTGGTGGGAATGCAAGCTGGTGCAGCCACTCTGGAAAACAGCATGGAGGTTCCTCAAAATGTTGAAAATAGAACTGCCCTATGACCCAGCAATTGCACTATTGGGTATTTACCCTAAAGATACAAATGTAGTGATCCAAAGGGACACATGCACCCGAATGTTTATAGCAGCAATGTCCACAATAGCCAAACTATGGAAAGAACCTAGATGTCCATCAACAGATGAATGGATCAAGAAGATGTGGTATATATACACAATGGAATACTATGCAGCCATCAAAAGAAATGAAATCTTGCCATTTGCAACAACGTGGATGGAACTAGAGCGTATCATGCTTAGCGAAATAAGTCAAGCAGAGAAAGACAACTATCATATGATCTCCCTGATATGAGGAAGTGGTGATGCAACATGGAGGCTTAAATGGGTAGAAGAATAAATGAAACAAGATGGGATTGGGAGGGAGACAAACCATAAGTGACTCTTAATCTCACAAAACAAACTGAGGGTTGCCGGGGGGAGGGGGTTGGGGAGAAGGGGGTGGGATTATGGACATTGGGGAGGGTATGTGATTTGGTGAGTGCTGTGAAGTGTGTAAACCTGGTGATTCACAGACCTGGGGATAAAAATATATGTTTATAAAAAATATATGTTTATAAAAAATAAAAAATTAAAAAAAAATAAAAAAAAAATAAAAAAAAAAAGATAAGGTCTACTTTCTTCTTATAGAAATTTAGAAGAACTTTCTCTATTGTGTTTTAATTTTTATCATTTATTATATGTTTTCATTTTTCCTTAATACTTTGTGTTATTGCAAAAAGAATCAGACAATACTTTCACTAGCTTTTCAATGGCTCTAGAACATTCCCTCAGAGTAGTTAATGCTTTTTCCTCCATTGTCGCAGTCCATCCATTGAAAGCTGAGCAGCTGTGCAAAACTAGTCACTAGTGAGAGTTTAAGTACAAACATAATTTCTAGTGAGTTAAACATGAGAAGTCACTGGGTGCCACCACTGCCACACACCAGATCTTGCGAGGAGAAGTTTTCTTATCTCTTTAAGTTCTGTGAGAATCTTTACTCTAAAGCTCTAAGTAATTAAAGCAATCAGGTCTGGAGACATAAATAAAACATTGATTTTGAGCCTTCTATGATTATCCCAGGAATTTGAGAATGTCACCTCTACCCAAACTGGGCCTTCAGGAGTCGCCTCTCAATGCCTCCATGGATCTGCTTGACTCCGAGGCTGGCACAAATAAAAAACTCTTGGATCTACCCAGTGAAACTTCTCAGAAAAAGGAGTTTGCTACTAAATAAAGGAGTGTAAGCTCTTATCATCCACCTTGTAATTCAGTGGTTTCCTTAAAGTTAATTTTCTGAGATGCCATACAAAAAATTTATTAATTCCATTATTGCTTTTAAACCCTGTAGATTGAAAGCAAGTCCATCTCTCTCTGGATTTCTAGACCAATGAGCTGGGCCAGCTTCCCAGGCATTCAACCCCTGGAGTCACAGAGTACTCCATGCTTAGAAGAGTCCTGAGCTTGGTTTAACACACCCTACTGTCACAGGCTTAAAATTCTTAATACTTCTTATTTCTTTTAATTTTTAAAGATTTTATTTATTTATTTGACAGAAAGAGAGAGACAGCAAGAGAGGAAACAAGCAGGATGAGTGGGAGAGGGAGAAGTAGGCTTCCCGCTGAGCAGGGAGCCCAATGCAGGACTCAATCCCAGGACCCTGTGATCATGACCTGAGACGAAGAAAGATGCTTAATGACTGAGCCACCCAGGTGCTCCTAAAAATTCTTAATACTTTTTAAACTAGGGGTCTAGCATTTTCATTCTGCACTGGGCCCTACAATTGCTATTGTTGGTCCTGCCACAGAGTCTGAACTGTCTAGGCCTATTCTCATGTGGGAGCCCATGCTCTCTTAATGTCTATGGCTCTTGGAGTAAGACAAGAATTAGTGCTGGAAGTCAAAAGGGTAAGTCAAGCGAGGTTCACAGAGAGCAGCCGTGGAGAAAGCTATTCTTACAACAAATGAGCGGGCTCGAGATATATTGAAGTTAGAGTCTCTGATACCTTCTTGAGGTCTTCAGTAGCCCTGTTATTTTTCCCTTGCTCAAAACTAACCAAAGTCTTCCAGATACACCCAGGATAGTGTGTTCTCTGTACATAAAAACACACCACTTATGCTTATAAAATTTCAGTATGATAGAGAGGATGGGGAAATAGGCTTTCCTGCCAAACTTTGGTGAGCTCAGAGTCTGATTCAGTTGTTTTCTGAAACATGCTATTAAATGGCCTTCAGTATCCATCAGACAGTCTAACGCAATCAATAGCTTTAGCACTTCTATTACATCAGAAAATACAGAAGAAGAACAATTGAAGCAATTCACTTTGCTTCAAGAAAGATACGCTGCAGCTCACTAGAGATGTGGAATGCTGTTTCCTATGCAGTTATCAACCTTGGATGTGGTTATGAGAAAAAACTATTAGCCATAGCACAGAATGAATGAAGTTCAGAGGAATACTCCACCCAAAGCGAAATCTCCCTATCACACCCCAAGGTAAGCTATAAATAAGAAAGGAAATGAAAGCTCATTTCCTTTGTAAAACAGGATTTGGTTTTTTCCTGTGTGTTCCTTCATGCACAAATCAGGGATTTCTGCCATTTACACGGTAGGGAAATGGATCCACTAACTGACCTACTACAGCCCAAATCCTAATGGTAGTACTGATACATTAACAATATTCTTCATTATGTTGACAAATTTTCCCACCTCGAGATAGCAGCTTTCCTGGTTGGCAGATCACACAATGTTTTATCTCCTTGAATAATGTTATTTGTCTTGTGCATTCTCAGTAAGTCACTGCCCCTGGTCTGAAATTCCTTCAACCTGAGACCTGGGAGCATTTGTCTCAGTACTAGGAGTCACTAGGATATTCCAGCCCCATCCCATGCCAGAAAGATGGTGGATCGATGACACATTCTGGTCAAGACTGAATGTAGTCAGAAACTACTGCCACATCCAAGCAGCATTCAGCCCTTATATTCCCCAAAATCTACAAGGAAAAAGGAGCCGTAAAGAACGTCCAGCTCATTGCCTCATCTGGCAATGAGCCTTCTATTCATATCCTAATATTTCCCATCAGTTGTCTCAAATCCTTTATGGAACTAGATGGAGAAGAAGAGAGGGAAGAGAGAGAGAAAATGTCAACTGTGTGACATTTTGTTCTAACCTTAAAAGTACACTACTACCGTTTCAGCTTTGAAAATGTGTGTTTATATATTATATTTATAAGCAAAACAGACATTATTTCTCTGGTAAACTTCATCCCATCACCAATCTCCATTGGTGAAGAAGTGGGTAACTTAATGCAGTACAAACTACTTATGGTTAGTAACCATGCACTCACCTCAGAAAAACATGAATTATTCCAATCAAATAACAGTTAATGAGAATTCACTTGTGTCTTGACTTTTCTGCATCTCAGATGTTGCAATTCCACCTTTAAAGTCACAATGGTGACACTTTTCCCTTTGAAATCATGTGGTTTCAATCAACAACAAAACTTAATGGTTTTTACTGTAGAAATTTAGAACAGTGATTTTCAGAGTTATAAGTTTCTGACAAGATAGTTTGAAAAATATTTAGAACATAACACAGCTTTGTATTTGGAAATGAAAATACATGTATTGTTTCCATAAAACAAACTGTAGAAAGGGTCATTCAGTAATATCTTCTTGGTCAAACAAGACAGGACTCTTGTAGATTCTTATGAGGGAATGAGTTTTCAAGTGCTGCGAAACATCTACTTAAACGAAAAGCATTGTCTTCTTCCTGTAAGTTTCCTGAGTTTCCTTTCCAATTGAGTAGGTATTAGATATGTGGGAGAAGGACATCTGGGCCATAATAAAATCTCTTATTGTCAGCTTCAGACTGTGCAAGAGACCCTAATTAAATTTCTAACTCTTCTGTAAATAGCACATTACACTTAGAGTAAAACTTATTTTTAATAATGCTTTTGGGGACTATCTGATAACCCTGTGGAGACTTCCCAGTTATAATAGACTAAACAATATATTACTGCTTTTTCCCTAAATTTAAAATAATATGCCTAAATAATCTTCATAAAAATAGTAGAGTTAGAACTAACTAACAGTCAGTAGAGTGCTTGACTCCTGATCTCAGGGTTGTGAGTTTGAGCACCACACTGGGTGTAGAGATTACTTAAAAATAAAATCTTCAAAAAAATAATATGAAAAAGCTATAGATCGATCTTATTTATCAAGTGGGAACCAAACCCAGCAATATATCAAAACAATACACCACCAAACAAGATTCATTTCAGAAATAAAAGCAATACAGACCCAAAGTTTACAAGTTTCCAAACAGCATATAAATTAATAAAGTGGAAAGTAAAAATTGCCCAGAATTGGGATGGGGGCTAAAGGGAGAACAAGATTACAGGGTGTCTTAACAACTTTAATTCTGACAAAATGCCTGCATCAAAACCACGTGAAACACAATGTTTCATGCAGTGAGATGATAAAGAGAAGCTACTAAAATATTCCTACCACTCACTCTATTTATCTTTCCAATAAACCTGTGCCTCCTACTTACTCAAAACACATTTTCACCAGTATTTTCTATTTCTTAGAGTTGTTAAGAGTACACTCCATATAGTTTTACTCCAGAGTTTTATTTTCTCTCTCTCTTTTTTTAAAAGATTGTATTTATTTATTTGAGAGAGAATGAGTGAGAAAGAGCATGAGAGAGGAGAAGGTCAGAGGGAGAAGCAGACTCCCCAAGGAGCTGGGAGCCCGATGCGGGACTTGATCCGGGAAGTTCGGGATCATGACCTGAGCCAAAGGCAGTCACTCAAGCAACTGAGCCACCCAGGCACCTGAGTTTTATTTTCTCTTAAATATATTGTGTTAACTATCAAAAATCAATGATCACAGTAGATAGTTAAATAGTTGTAACCCCTTTTAAGTTTCTTAAGCCAAGTAGACTGCTGATTTGCATATCAATTTTTTGAAGATTCCTCAATTTGACATAATATAACATTGCTCTATCCAAATATCAGCTTGAGAGTGTCAAAACTATGCCAGTCTAGAATCTCACCGAGTATTTTGACATGATTCCAGCATGACTGAGATTGTCAAAGAACATGACAATATGTACTTTACTTCAATACTGTCTGAAGAACAGAAATTCTTTGGTTTTTTTTAGTCTCCTTTTTTTTTTTTTCATTCTCAGCTCTTACAGCTGAAATATATAGATGATTTTCCACAAATTCTTTTCACTGTGGAAGCAGAAACACTGTTGACTCCTACATCTGTGAGAAGACAGACAAAGAGCACTTGGGAGGCATTACATGACTGACGTACTAATTGCTTCTGGGGACATTCTTTTATCAGGATTTTCCTACCCATAAAATGAGGTTCCCCATGTGGTGCTGCTCATCAGAGTACCAGGGTGAATGGGGCCATCACTGTGGTCTGACCCTGTGTCCATTGGCAGCCGAACATGAGCATGGCACAGAGTAAAGCCCAGGATTGACTGGAGTTTGAAGATACAGATCCAACTCTTAGCTCTGTTATTTTCTAACTGTGTAACCTGGGGCAAATAATTTTAAGTCTCTGAACTTCTCTCTCTCTCTTTTTAGTTGTAAAGTGAAAGTTTGAAGAAAATAATTTCCCAAATGTCTTTGTTTTCTATGATTTTCACACATTCAGAGCAGATGTTTCTTAATTTTCCATGAGGATTTATCAGGTAAGAGATAAAATTCTTATGTTGCCTTTATCCCTTAACAACTCATTGTTCATCATACATGAAGAACTGTGATTTCATTGTTATGATGTTCAATTTCCCACTGATTAGTTAGCTGTACACTGTGTTATAGTAAATGGCATAATTTCTACAATTAACCCAAAGGGTACTCTTTACTCTGAGCTCTCCTCCTCCTTCTAGTGGGAATAGTCAATGCACTGTTTACAAAAAATGACAAGCCAGGCTGGAGAGGAAAGCACACTGATGTCCCAATTCCACTATTAATTTCTTGCTAGATGAGACAGACTGCAGTTATCTCATCTGTAATAAAAAAAATTTAACAACTGTCTTACCTATCTCATAAGAATATTGAATCATCAGATTAAAGCCTCTGCAAATGTAAATTCTGCTGTTATTATAATGATTGATGCTGCCAATAACTTCTAAGATGGTAAATGGAATGAACTGGCATATTTTCTGCCATCTTCCAGCTGACTGTCTTGCCAAATATAGTACCAGACCACAGGTCTATCTGTTGGACAAGCTCCCTGCCTTTAGTGCCCATAACAAGTTCAGTACAAACATTTTACATCATTGAACCATGAAGAGCAGAGAGTATTTTTCCAAAGTATTTTCCTGAGAATAATTGTGAAGGATCATTTCCAGGTGAATGGCTGTGACCTTGTACTTCCAACAGAAATAGAACTATGTTTTCTATACTGGTCCTAGTGAAGATGTAATTTCAAGGAGAATGACTTACTGCTCTGTGCATGGCAGGGGGAACAATAACCCTTGCTTAACCCAGTGATCTGTGCATAATCTTTCCCCCTGGCAACAATTTGAAGACAAGAAATGAAGAAACAGTTTGGTTTCCAGTTTTCTTCTACTTAAGAAATCCATGCTGCAAACCAGAGGTTTGCCATAATTTTTACAGTTTTGCTTTCATCTGGATGGGTCTTCCAAGCTAAAGAAATGGAAACTCCCATGACAACAACCACAAGTATCAGAACTAAATCTTAAAACAGTGGCTATTCTGGATCTAGAATAAAATGAATTTATAGTCAGTCTTAAAGAGACAGTAATTCCTATCACCTTATCTCAGAAGTTAAAAGAATAGTAACAGCAAACTCCCATGGTCTCATGACTATCCAAATCATGAATGTATCATGTCAAATTGCTAACTTGAGGCTTTAAAATAAATCTAGAGCCAAACACAAAAAGGAGCAATGGACACTTAAAGACTCATCCGAGGACTGTGACTCTGTCTTCATGATGGGGGGAATAATTCACAGCTTATTCTAAAGGCTCATTTTGGGTTTAGAAATAGAAAGTTGGACAAAATACCTAGAACAAATTTCAGTTACACTCAACCACAAGCACTACTGAGAAATCATGACAAACAAAATTGATGTCAGTATTAAAGGATTTGCAAGATTAATTAGAAACACATTGGTTTTTCGTTTGTTTTGTTTTGTTTTGTTTTGTTTTTAAGAGACAGAAAGAAAACAGATATGGATAGGTTTGGGAAATGAAGTAAACCAAATAGTCAAGCACTAAAGATGGAGTGACGACTTCCCAGATGCCATGGTGGACATAAATACCCAGTGCTACAAACTAGGTGGCAGCTTTAAAGAAAAGGTATTGATTTTCCAGTCACTTATATACTATAGAAAGTGACCCTTCCAAAACACTGAACACACTTTTCAGACAGACAAGCATGTTCCAGCCTTCTGATAGTGTCAATTAATTCTGAGGAATCATTTTAAATTCTCTCGAGTGAGAGAGTTTTGTTACTGCATTTAGTTTCATTTAAACCCCTTTCAAAGAACTGTGTCTAATAGACTTTCAGAGCATCTCTGGGCAGCTCTAACTTACATAACCTCATTTTTCAAAAGTGCTCATTACTTTCTCCCCCTCTTAACATGCTCTCACTCCAGCTCAGGGCCTTCCTGGGGGAACTTTGCTGCCTGCTTTGGTAATATAGTAGTGCCTACCTTTGAGACTTTTTCTCATTTCTAAATGGAGTGTGCAGAATATGAAAGTGGGGGGAGACAATGCTCCTATTGTTGCTGATTGGCAATGGAATCAGAATCTGCCAGTGCAAATAACCTACAATCATATCTAGCCAGGATATTATCCAGGGCACATGTGGGAGAAATAAAAGGAAATAATGGAAAATGACAAAAAGAAATGGCTTCATTTCTACCTCTGATACAGAAAAGAAAAGAAAAGAAAAAAATAAATATCCAAGTATATTTTTTAAAAAATACATTATTAAAATAAAAATTATAAAGTATGCTACCAAGTCATCTTATATTCTATTTGAGTTCTCCAAGAACATAATGTAGCTTCATTTAAATCGCAGACTCCATAATTCTGCTAAACAACTACAACAAAAAAAAAACAACAGCCTTCTAAGTTAGAGATAATTCAGTGGAACACCTCACTTCTCTACTTAGTGAAATTGAACACTATTTGCAAATTCTGACTTGCAAAAAGCAAAAGAAAGCTACAGTCAGACTTATCCTCACCTCCTTTTCATCCTCAAGGAGAAAAAAATACATGAAAAACCATAAATGTAAAATGTTTTATTTGTCAGTGAAACACGAAAATGGAATAAAAGGAAAATATTAAATCACCTACTTAATAGTTATACATATATGAAGCTGTCATTATTTTTTAATAATTCCTAACTCTTTAGCCTGTTAGTGTTTTTATTTTTCTTATAGACATAAAACTCAAACTTGGTTACAGATATTTATAAAAGGCCAAAATGTCTCCAGCAATGTAATTTAGAAATTACATTTTACTCAGTCATACACTCTCCCTGAAATTTATAAAATATGCAGAATCTCACATTTTATTTAACCAACCATGCATGTACATCAGGAGTATTCATAAGTCTCCAAAGTGAAGATGAAATAATAGGAAAATAACAAACATCTGCCAAGCATTCCAACATGCCGTAAGAAGATGGGCAGGCAGAGACAACGCCCAAATCTGTCATTTACAAACCAAGTGATCCTGGACACATTATTAAAATCTCTCACATTTAGTTTTCCCATCCATAAAATGAAGATGATAATAATTACACACAGGGTTTTTGGAGATTAAATGAGATAATGTATGCAGAACACTTACCACAGAGTAAACAACAAATGGTTTTCTTTATTCTTGTTTTCTTTCTAAGGAAAAAAAAAATGGAGAGATACTCCATGCTCTTTTATGTTTAAAATTTACTTTTCCTTTAGCAAAAATAATGTGAAATTATGTGTGCCCATGGAGCGGGGCAGGTCTACTATGCCACTGAGGAACAGGCAGTTGTCCTATCAAGAATTCACCCTCCAGGCATAATCAAAAAACCATACTCCAAATGTGGCTCTTACAAGTGCTCCAGAGAGTTTTGCCTGCCATTAATAGCATGGTGCTTTGCCAATGTTAAAAATGGACTTTCACTGTTGAAATTAATAGCTTATTAATCAGTACAATGGATAGTAGATATGGATGGTAATTACTGAAATTAGTGGTATGCAGGATATGCACATTGGTAATAATATTCTAGAGACATCCCCCCAACCCTTGTATTAATAAGGTATAAAAATCTAGCAAATTCCAAATGTGTATCCATAAGGAAGAAGCCTGAGGCTATCCAATCCTGCCATTCGGTAAAAGGATTCTGGTTGTCTGATGTCCACCACAAGAGCAATGAGATTCTGCTTCTGAGAGTCTGTTTCTGAGATTCTGAGATATTCAGGTGTTTTGACCACCTAACATTAAGAGAGCTTGGACTTCATAAAGCTTATTGAACAGTGTCTGAACTATTTGACCTGACTTGCCAATAAATTTTTGTTTGAATAAATGTCTTTATAAGCAGCAGAATTTGGTCTGAGATCACCTCTCATTAAAATCAAGTAGGGGGGCACATGGGTGGCTCAGCTGGTTAAGCAACTGCCTTCAGCTCGGGTCATGATCCTGGAGTCCCAGGATCAAGCCCTGCATCAGGATCCCTGCTCGGCAGGAAATCTGCTTCTCCCTCTGACCTCTCCTCCCCTCTCATTCACTCTCTCTCTCAAATAAACAAATAAAATCTTTAAAAAAAAAAAAAACAAGTAGGAAAGTTATAGGATAGGGAGTAGTCAAACTCCTACTTACTGCAAACTTTTTGGCAATCATTGTGATGTACCCAGGTGCTATTATGAACAACCTAACAATTGTGTGTGGCCCAACTGGCTTAGGTCAGTTTGCTTCAGGCTAGTCTTTTTTACTTTTTCTCCTTTTTTAAGATTTATGTATTTATTTTAGAGAGAGAGAGAGAGAGAATGTGTGTGTGTGAGTGGGGGTAGGGGCAGAGGGAAAGAATCTCTAAGCAGACTCTCCTCTGAGTGCAGAGCCCCAAGCAGAGCTTGATTTCACAACCCATGAGATCATGACCTGAGCCAAAACCAGGAGTTGGACATTTAACCAACTGAGCCATCCAGGTGCCTTAATCTTTTCTCGAATCAAAAAAATATATTAACTTAGATCAATGGTTAATTCATTCCTTATGGAATGCATACACACACAGGATAAATCAAAGGAGTGGAAATAAAGTGAAATTAGAAATCAAAATAACACAACTTTTAAAAATTTTAGTATTGAAGCTGGTAAAGTTTCAGTGAGTTGATATATGGCTATTGGCATTAAAAGTAACACCATTTTCTGGAGAGGAAAATAGGTCAAATTTATCATGAACCATAAAAGTAAATGCTCCACCTATAACCACATGAAAGGATGTTGACATCATTAGCTATCAGGATAAGGCAAATGAAAATAACTGTGAAATATCCCTCTGTACCCACTAGAATAACAAGTATTGACAAGGATAGGGAGAAATTAGAACACTCCAACATTGCTGGTGGAAATGGAAAATAGTGCAGCCATTTTGGAAAACAATCTGGTGGCTCCCCAAAAGTTTAAACATTAGAGCTACCATATGACCCAGCAATTCTGCTCCTAGCTACATATTCAAGAAGAATGAAAATTGGTGGCGGGAGGGATATTGGGGAGAGTATGTGCTATGGGGAGTGCTAAGAATTGTATAAGACTGATGATTCGGGGCGCCTGGGTGGCTCAGTGGGTTAAGCCGCTGCCTTCGGCTCAGGTCATGATCTCAGGGTCCTGGGATCGAGTCCCGCATCGGGCTCTCTGCTCAGCAGGGAGCCTGCTTCTCTCTCTCTCTCTCTGCCTGCCTCTCCATCTACTTGTGATTTCTCTCTGTCAAATAAATAAATAAAATCTTTAAAAAAAAATAATAAGACTGATGATTCACAGATCTGTACCCCTGAAGCAAATAATACATTATTTGTTAATTTTAAAAAATGTAAATCTGTATGTGAATGTTCAGAGCAGCATTATTCATAATAGTCAAGAAGCAGAAGCAACCCAAATGTCCATCAACTGAAGAGGAATGGATAAATAAAATGTGGTGTATCCATATAATGGAATAATATTCAGCCAACAAAAGAAATGAAGAAGCACTGATGCATGCCGCAACATGGGGGAATCTTGGAAACATTATGCTAAGTGAAAGAAGCCTGTCACTGAAGACCATGTATTGTATTATTCCATTTTTACAAATTGCCCAAATAGGCAAATCCATAAAGAAAGGAAGTACATTGGTGGTTGCCTAAAACTGAGAGGGCTGGGGGCAAATGAGAATGACTGCTAATGGGTATGGGGTTTCTTTTGGGGATGAGAATTTTCTCAGATTGAGTGCAGTTATAGTTACATGTCTCTATAAGTAATCCTAAAAAACACTGAACTGTATACTTTAAATAAAAGCATTGTATGACATGCAATTATACCACAACATGGCCATTGTAAAAATTAGTAATGTTCAATCTCTTTGACCCAGTAACCCTAAGCATCAGTTTGAACCATAGAAAGTTACCAGTATTTTTGACCTACAAAATAGCAACTTAATATAGCTATCCTAAGATGGAATCCAAGGTTTATTTATAAAGAAATTCATTCATTATAAGTTTATTAGGACATGATTTTTAAAGATTTATTTATTTTAGAGAGAGAGAAAGCCCACATGAGCAGGCACAGAAGTAGAGGGAAAGGGAGAGAGGGAATCCTCAAGCAGACTCCCCGTTGAGTGTGGAGCCCACAAGGGGCTTGATCCTAAGACCCTAAGATCATGACCTGAGCTGAAATCAAGAGCAGGCCACTCAACCAACTGAGCCACCCAGGAGCCCAGAACATGATTTTGGAAAAAATCTAAATGCTGAGGGGGAAAAAAAAATATTAAATGAACTATTATATAATTACATGGTAGAACATAATGCAAACACATAAATTAGCTCCTTGAAGAAGTGTTCAAAGCATGACAAAATACCAGTTATGCCACATGATACAAATTTGGAAATATATCTTCATTCATAGGCAAAAAAAGTTAAATATAAGGAAATACACCAAGAATATTAACAGAATTATTTCTGAAAGTGAGGATTATGGGTGATTTTAGTTTTCCCTTTATTTTTGTACTTTGCAAATTTTCTATAATAAACTTGCATTACTCTTATAATTTGAAAATAATCTTTCACAAAAGGAAAGGAAAAATAAAACAAGAAAAACTAAGATGGCTAATTCAAAGATAGCCAAATGTACTTGGAATTCTACTAAATTTCACTTTTAATCAAAAAAGAATTTGACTTAAGTCTTCAAAATTCCTATTCAAGTATTTCAGCCCCTAAGGTGAAAAGAAGAAACCCTATTTTTTTTCAGACAATAACACTAAACTAGTTATTCAAAGACTAGTCAATCTGTCTTAATTTGAAAGCTTTGCTAACCAAGAATCCACAACACCCTGTTCTAATTCTTTAGAAATAATTCTTCCTGCTGTCAAGTGCTTATTTATTTCTTATCTGCAATTGCATATCATCCTCCCTTGTCCAAGCTATGTATAAATCAGAAATAGAGTTTATATGACAGTTTTTTGTCATTTTGCACTTTTAGAAGTGACTTGACTAATAGGAGTACTTCATGTCCCGCCAGCTAGTAAAAGCCATAGATGTATCATTGGTCCCTGAAAATCAGAATGTACTGAACTTCTCTCAGCTCCTGACCTTTCCTTCCCAGATGCCCCAGAGTCCTGTCCATCCAGTCTACATCTCCACAGCCTGGCAATGTCAGGTTTAAGGTTATCCAGTCTCTTAACACCCCCAGTTCAGTTGATGGTAGTTTGACACCATAATGCTAGTGTGATACTCCTGAGAAGATATAGCCCAGAGACCCTTGAGGTAAACTCAATAAAAAGACAACACTTTCTTATACTTCAAGTTTAGCGCCTAAGGCAGCCTAGAGGGACACACACTTTATGTGAACACCTGGAGTTCAGAGAAAAACAGAAAGAGATTCAATTCAATTTATCATAGTTATTTGAGAAGGAGCTCTGGATCAAATCTTGCTCCCTAGTAAAAGATGCTATTTTATGGTAAACCCTTTTGATATTACCTAGCCTTAATAAAAGCACACTCATACAAGTAGAAGCTACAGAAAAATATTATTAAATTACCTAATTTATAAGAACTGTACATCTAGTCACTACTTAAAGTTATGTTATATACTTACATAGTTACTTCATTTATTGTCTGTTTTTACCACAAGAATTAAACTCGGAGAGGAGGAATTTTTGCCTTTCTTATTCATGAGTTTAACTCCAGTCCTGGGGACCGTGCCTCAAACATAGTGTCTGTTGAGTAGAAGCTCAGTCAGTAGTGAGTGAATGGTTCCTCCACCCAATGGAACACTATTCAGCTGCTAAAAATGATGTTCAGATCTATGATCACTCAAAATCCTCTCCATTCTGCATTGGAACAGTTACTACCATGTAAATTATTTAGTTCATTTATTTTATGTTTCTGCTCTTTCGTGTTCTTGCTAAATGCAAACTACCCTCCAAGGTTTTGCAAAGTACATGGAAAGACATAGAAAGATGCTGCAACTAAGCACTTATCATTTCCTTGGTAACTCTTAGAAATATAAAAAAGAGAAACTAAGAAAGCAGGAAATTACATATGCCAACATTACCAGCCATCTGATGACATCAGAATTTCTGCAAGGGGCCTGCAAACTTACATGCATACCAAGTGTTACTTGCATCTGAAATATAAAATGCACCCGGTAGAAACTGCCCTTCATTTTGTCAATTGTTGTATTACTGATTTTTTTTTTTAAACTGCCTGATTATTTGGTCACTATATATTTTCCAAATTGTTAGTCAAAATCCAGCTGCAATCATTAGGGACATGTGAAAAAATGTTACACTATAAAATACTAGAACAACTATTAAGAACAAACAATAATCACTTTTGGAATAGTGTCTTCTTACATCTGAGATGTCAGACTTGGACTTAAACCTTTGAAAAGGATAAAGATGAAGAGACTTTTGTGCAGTTAGATATGAATATAAGTCAAGCACAAGACCAAATCTGGAACAGAGTGACCATTTTTTGTTGAATGTGAACCCCTAAGATGGTCCCAACAGGTAGACCTGCTTTCTTAACCTGAAGTTAGACTGCCTAAGGAAGAGGCAGAGAATAGAGCTAAAAGTCCACAACGATAACCTGAGTTCTGACAGGGCCTGTATTGGTAATGGTTTTCCTGTAGATCTTGTTTGTTTCTGAACCTCTCAGTAAGATATAATCAAGGGAATACATAGAATATGAACAAATGAGTCTCTGAAGCTCTTGTAGTTTCACAGTGATCATATGGGACCTGAGTAATAGCTCTTAAAAGGCAAATAGTGCAGTGACTAGCCAATTTAAATGCAGATAAAGTATTGTGATCAAAGAGTTAGGAGATTTCATCCATAATTTTCTAGGACTGAATTTTATTGATCAAGTATAACTTGAAATCAAGAGCCTTCTGCGAGGACTTCTAAAACTTTTTTGCTAAACACTGATGATGATGATGGTGATGATGATGATTAGAGGGGGGGAGAGAGAGAGATCATGGAGGAAGGGGCAAACAGAGAGGAAGAGAGAGAATCTCAAGCAGATTCCCCACAGAGCACAAGCCTGACATGGGGCTCAGTTTCACAACCCTCAGATCATGACCTGAGCCAAAAACCAAGAGTCAGATGCTTAACCAGCTGAGCCACACAGGGATCCCTAAACACTGATTTTTAATAATAATTTCATTGCCACCTGATCCTAACTTAATTGGAATATAGGTAGAAAAGGGGTAAAATGAGATAAGAACAAAAAAGTCACTTCTTACAATTAGTTAATTCACAGCTCATTTAGCATTTGAGGATCCAAAAGACAATAGAGCATTAATAGAAAGCACATGAACTTACCAGGTGGAATTGCAATACTATTAGCCATGTGTACAAGATATTTTTCAAAATAATAACTATTTGAGAAGTACTTGTTGAAAAGTACCTTTGTATAGAAACTAACTCTTCAAAAGATGACAGAAAAAAACCTGTCTTGCTTCCATTAAGCTGATTTTATTAAACTGACTAGTTGGGGATTGGCTATTATGGCAGAACTAAAGCTTGCAGCCATACCTAAAGATTTAAAAAAAAAAAAAAAATCAATCCTATGCCAGTCAAAATCCATGCAAGTCACACATCTGTGAGCTGCATTCTGTCTTCGGGGACCCCCAGTTTGTCACTCCTATCAGCAAGACATATTCAATTTCCCTCTTCCTCACCAAAATGAATTGTAATACCTTTTGCACATTTGACATCTCACCAGGATCCTAAACATTAGCTTTGCACAATCAGGAACAGCTTAAAAGTGTAAAGCCAAGAGCTTATCAAATCCTTCCCAGTTCTCGGTTGGAAGTCTCAGGCCTGCTGTAAATAACAGAACTCCAGCTTCTGCAAGTCTCATTAGCATCATCCGTCCACCATCCTCAACACCAACTGGCAGGGCAGCATCTTCCATAACGAATTCCTGGAATGTGGCCAGTCCCGGGAAGCCAAGCTTGGCTGGCTGCATCCCATCTTGGCAGGGTGTCTGATCATGCTGGCATGAAGGAGAGCAGCAGGGTAGCTGAACATTCTGAATTAGGAGCTGGGAAGTGGTGACCACACACTAAAGAAACCCTGTAGAGATTAGCTAAAGAACTTCAAGCTACAACTGCTGATATGGCAGCTGTTGGAAAGTGATTGCAATAGACAGTCTTTATGCAACACTGCAATAAGAAATGGTTCCTTTGGGGACCAGGTATGGGTAACCTGGGAAAGGCAGGTGAGAGCCCATGTTCACTTCCATAGGCCAGGTTTCATCTGGTCTGCCCTCACACCTTGATAGATCATCAGTGTTTGCTCTCATCCAGGTCTCATTTTATTCTGCAAAATAATGCCTCTCTTCACTCACCCAAGAATACCAAAGTGATAAACTAATTGGATGCAAGCAGCATAATCATACCACCTAAATCAGCTAGCTTACACATATCACTGAAGAACAGGGACATTTGCTAGAAACCCACGAAGTAAACCAGGGAATTCCAATCATCTCCTTTGTATGATCTGCCTTTGTGTGCACTTCCAATGTAATTTACAGAACTAGTAATTTGTCAGTATGTAATTTAAATTACTAATATGTGTCTATGGTAGACTATTATTTCACTCAAAACTCTAACCAGTGCTGATAAAATTCCTGCTATTGTGCTAGAATTTTAAAGAGTATGATGATTTTAAAGTCACTAAAAGTGAAATTTTTAGGTAGGGTCTGGATGACTCTCTGTCAAGTGAAGATTCCTTCATTGGATGAAGGCAGGGTTGGTGGGAATTATCTTAATGACCTTTCCAGACTTTTCCATCAACTTTATGTGATACAGCACAGCCACTGAAATATAGGCATTGAATTTTCAAGAAACACAGTATGATCTTATGCACAATTGCTTTAGATACATAAACAATCCAGAAATGAATATACTACATTTAATTTTCGGTTTATCCTGGGTAAATAATTTACTGATTCTCATATTGTAAAATGTTTGGAATTATACCAAACACAACACAGCTGATACTCTCCAGAAGCTGACATTTTAAGATATCAGGATCTACAAATCATATTACGCTAAATGTGTGATAAATTTCCCACTATCCATACAAATGGTGGCAAAATCACAAAAAAGGTTCAAATTATTTTAGTCTTACTTTGAAATAGATGACAACATTTCATGAAGTTCATTTACTGGTAAGTGCTACCTTAAGCACTTTACATCTCTATCTATTTTATCCCTCACCACAATGCTATTATGGGGGTCCCGAGGCTAAGAAAGATTGAGCAACTTGCTCAAGGTCACTCAGGTAATAAGCAGCAGGGCAAAGACTTGAATCTGCTTTGGAAACTGTCTGATTTGGAGTCCCCTACCTAGCACTGAGTTTGGGCCTTACAGTTCTCTTCCTTGTTCCCTTACTTACAGGCCATACTGAAAGTTATGTTGCTTAAGTTAATACTGGGGAGTATGGGAGGAGGTTGTCTGAAGCTGGCTGGCAGACTGAGGAAAACTAATTTGAGTTTTAAAATGGGGACTGAACAAAGTTGGCAGGGCTCTGCAAAAAAAGAGGTATAAGCAAGCTACTACTATTGTAAATAGGTTTAGTATTCCCAAAAGCTATCTGTATCTTGGAATGAGAGCTATAAAACTTTTCTTGCCCTTTGACTCAGTAATTTCAGTCTTTGGAATATACCCCAAGGAAATAACACAAAAGAAAAAGGTAATTTGTTCAAGATGTTCATTCAGGGGCTATTTTGAATTAGTGAAAAACTGGAAATAACCCTAATTTCCAGTAATAGGACAGTGACTAAGCAAACAAGGTTATGTAGAAAAAGAAAAAAAAAAAACTTCATAATCTCTAATAATGGCAAATGTAGACTACATTCACATGTGGACATATATGTAAGAAATAACTCTAAAAAGTAGAATTCAAATTAGCATAAGCATAGTCTTATGCTGAGACTTTTCTTTTTTCCTTGTGCCAAGTAAAATACTCTGTGCATTAACAATCACATGAGAGAAATGTAAATTTATAAAGACGCATATGCCTCATTTCATTGTTGTAACTCCAATAGTGGAACTGGTATATAGGCTATCCTTAATAAAAATGTATAGACATAGACCACTTATATAGAGCTAGTTTTTGAACTGAGACCAGACTGTATCTGGCATGTATTGATGTACTATCAGTGAGAGCTAATTTTTAAGAGGACTTACTATGTGCTAGGCGTTCTTCCAAGTTCTCTCCCTGTATTCTTTCATATAATCCCCCCTATAGCTCATGAGATAAGTATTACTACTATCATCTCTCTTCCAAGAGGAGGAAATTGGAGCACAGAACAGCTAAGCAACTTGCCCAAGTTCACCAAGGCTATGGCAGAGATGGATTTTCAACCAGACTAGACTGTTGCTATGACCTCTTTGCAGCCATTATGCCACAACATCTTCTCTTATTTGAAAGAAGTTTCTAGATCTTGTTCTTTCCTAGTAATCATTTCTAGATTTTGTTTTCTGCTTTTCTTCTTCACCACTTCTGTTTTGTCTATAATATATAGAATCCTTGCAGGAAAGAACAATAACCAGATATAGAAGTTGAGGTAAAATACTCTCCATCTAGTCTCACCTGCATGAACATAATCAACTTGCCTGAACTGGTAAGACTTCATCCAAGAAGTAAGACTAGAGTAGGGTTTTTAAATCAGGTGAGGGAATTGTAGAGGCTGAAGAATAAAATGCTATTGTGGGCACATGGGATAATTGCAAATGAGAAAAAATATAACACATGGAGGAAATGTGATACTCAAACAATGTTGAATCTAAGAAATAAGTTGCCTGAGGATAAGTGACAAATATAGAAGAACATTTAAATCTCTTGGGAAAATGGTAATTTAAAAATAAAAATTTATGGTTTATATTTACCTAGTATCTTATATTTTATAAAATATTTATAATTTATGATCATATTTAATTCTCATGCTGTAAATGGTGAATAGTATAGTTGATGGGGAAAAAACAGAGAATCACAAGATTAAGTGTCTCACCCAAACCAGGCCCATTTATCCACAGTGGGGCCGGACCTCCATCCCAGCCCTCATTCTCAGTAGAGCTTTTTAAGTCAAAGCCAGGTGCAGAAAATCATTCAGAGCCCATGAAGCCCTAGGCCATAAGTAAACAACCACTAAGAGAAGTCCAGAAAACAAATCTAACATAAGCACAATCAGAGATGAGAATTAAATATATAACAGGATCCTTTCAAATGAAGGAGGCAGAGTAAAGACAGAACTACCATCCATCAACTAAACTATTTGGGAAATGTGGGCAGGTGGTTATGTGTTTGGAAAAACATAAAACTTGAATCCTATTATCTGAATCCTTATAAAAGGCACATTATTATAAGACTCTCACATTTGGTACAAAATAACATTTTTGCTTTATCAGTACATTCCATGGAAGCATTTGCAGAGTGAATGAGGCAGCCTCCATTGTATACATCCCTAAACACCCTCACCTTCACCTGACTCTGTCTTATGGAAGCCTAGGCTTTCTTGAAAGATCAGAGCAAATGCTGCCTGTTCCTAGAAGCCTCTTCAAGTTCTTCAGGTGATAAACTTTCCCTTTCCCAGGCATTCATAGCATGTTCTGGGTCATCTTATTGATGATCTTGCCTTCTGCCTTGTTCAGCGCCAGGATAACATAACACATTTGGGATTTATCTTTGTGCTTCCTACAGCCCCAACACAAGTGTCTTCACACTGTAGTTTTTCACTGAATTGGTGAGACATTGTCTGAGGTCCTATCAAGCTCTCCCCCATAGACTCATGAGATGCTTACTACTACAGTTATTATTATTATCATCTCTCTTCCAAGAGGAGGAAATTGGAGCACAGAACAGCTAAGCAACTTGCTAAGCAACAGGCTATGGCAAAGAAGGAATTTGTTGTTGCTGTGCCTATATGCAGCCACTATGCCACACATCTTCTCTTACTTGAAAGAAGTCTTTCTTTCAAGACATAAACTGCAAAGGTTTATAAACCTTTTCCGGGATTTGGGATACTCAAGTTTAACTACAGGTATGACCTCAGTAAAGGACTCTCTTCACTTAAAAATCTTGTCTCCTTATAATCATATTTTACTCTAACCTTTTGTACCAGAACATTTGCATTCATTTAATGCATTAGTAATTAGCACTAGCAAATAGCAAGCTTACATCCAGAAGGTTACATTATAAAGTGTCTTTTTTAATCAAATAGGTATATGGCAGTCATCAAACAAACTAATTTGAGATTTGCTTTTACACAAATTTCATAAATATCCTACCAGATTTTATGCAATATGAAGGTAAGAGCTTCAAAGCAGAAAGAACCCCAGCTTTTTGAAGAGTCTCTCTTTTAATACGAGCTGGTGAATAAACTGTGGTGAAAGAACTTAAAATTTCAGAAAAAAATACATCACTTCTACTAAAGTCAACTGTTCTTTGGGGATAAAAAATAATGTTTTTTTAATTAGTAATTTAGAATAATGATTAAATAACATTCATTTTATTGAGATTTTTATAAAGAACTGAGAAAACAATTCTTCATAGTAGTTATGAAAACACAAGAGCAAGTGTTGAGTTTCTGAAACACAATCATCTTCCTAATTCCCTATCTTCCCTTGGGCCATGTGTGGTGGTGGTGTGATCCTCAATTAAAAAGCTTGCTTATAAGGAAGATAAAGACCTAGGAAAGAATACTACTGAGGCTTGCAATGAAAAGTAAACTAAGAAAAAGATGAAGTAATTATTTTCAATTTTACCACATTCTATGAAATATCCAAAATTTCTATTACATTTTGTGTAACATGAGAAAAGCTCTTTGATCCATGAATAGGTTAATCTAACAACGATTCACACAAGTTTTGTCCTTTTCAGGGAAAAGAGCAATCAGTGATCAAGGAGCATACAAGTCACAAAAGGCATGAAAACTTACTTTTTCATCATCTTCAGTAAATGGAGCACCTTCAGGAATCTTGTTTATTGCTTGGGCCACACCAATAATCTCACCATCACTGCTTCGGATAGGCATGCACAATAGTGACTTTGTCTTGTATCCAGTTAGCTTGTCAATTTCATCATTGAATCTTCGATCCTAAAAATAAGACAGAGAGTGCATTAAATGCATGTGTGTTGTTGTCAGGCAGAAGGAGAGAGAAGTGTATTTCTGTGTATGATGTTTTATCACCAGGAATTTTACCCAAAGAATTCTTAATAATAATACCAGATTTGATTTCATGTTGAAGTCACCAAAGGAACATAAATGAAAATAAATCACTACCATAGTTGTTAAACATGGTCAATGATGAAAAAAACTTTAAACCCTCAAAGTTAGAGAAGAGGCAAGTGTTTGTTTTTTGGATTTTTTTTTTTTTTTTTTGAGAGAGAGAGGGTACACACACTTGAGAGCAGGGGAGAGGCAGAGGGAGAGAGAGAGAAAATCTTAAGTAGGCTCCATGCACATCATGGGGACCATCACAGAGCACAACACGGGTCTCAATCTCAGGACTCTGAGATTATGACCTGAGACAAAATCAAGAGTTGGTTGTTTACCCAACTGGGCCACCCAGGTGCCTCCCAGCGGCAAGTGTTTTTAGTGGAACTCCACTCTATGCTATTTACTCAAATCTGTTATTTCACATAGACAACTGATTATGAAGTATCATAAAAGAAAAAGACCATAAATTCATATTAAGTACTATGAAAAAATATGCAGAAAAGCACCGCTTTACTTCTGGTCAAAATGTCCTATGAGAAAAGATACTATTAAAAAAACAAAAACAAAAACAAAAAAACAGTGTCATAAGAGGGAGGAGAGAGAAGTCTTCTTTATAGAATGTCAGCTTTAAAAATGTAGAAGGAATGGTAAATTATATATTATTTATTTCACAACTACCAATATAATAATATACACAGGCAAGGATCACCAATGGATGCTAATACCACTGTGTAGAATGTGGTTATATGGTGGTTATGTGGAAATATTATTAAAAAGAATATTCACAAAGTCTCAGGGTACCACTCCAATGACTCCTTCTTAAATTCAAAGAGAAAATGATGTCTTTATAGTAAAGACACAGGGTAGACACAACGTTAAACAAGTAATCAAACTTAACATTACCACTCATGAGCCAAAATAATATCATATGCCTCCTGATGGAATGCAATGTGATGAGGACATCATCAAAAACATGGAGTGTTCTTGTCAAATGTGTAACATGTATCTGACCATTCAGGAAAAGAAAACTAAGAAAAATGCAGATTATTGGTCATTCTATCAGAAGCCTGACTTGAACTCTTCAAAAATATCAGTATTGGGGATGCCTGAGTGGCTCAGATGGTTAAGTATCTGCTTTCGGCTCAGGTCACGATCTCCAGTCTCCGGGGATCCAGTCCCACACTGGGCTCCCAGCTCAGCGGGGAATCTGCTTCTCCCTCTCCCTCTGCCTCTCCCCCTGCTTGTGCTCTCTCTGCCTCTCTCTCTCTCAAACGAATAAATAAAATCTTTTCAAAAAGATCAATATCGTGAAAGACAATACTTTTTAATATAAAAATAAAATAGGGCCATGGGAGCTGTGCTGGTTTAGAGAAGACTTAAGAGACCTGAAATCTAAATAAAATGTGTGATCCTTCACTGAAAATTATTGTGGAATTTCTGGGTGTGGAGGGGTGACAAATAGAGAAAGTTGAACAAGGACATTATATTCAGTAGTATTGTTCTATCAACATAAACTTTCATAGGTGTGATAGTGGTATTGTAATTAAGTAGGAGAATGTTCTTTTTTTAGAATATACATGTTACAGTATTTTGGTGTGAAATGTCATAATACTTTCATATGGTAAGAAAGAGAAAGAAAGGAGGGAGGAAGAAAGGAAAGAGAGAGAGAGAAAAGAAACTGGCTCTTGAAAAAGGTAACAGAGGCTCTTTGCCCAGCAGGGACCCTGCTTCTCCCTCTCCCTCTGTCTACTTCCTTGCCAACTTGTGCTCTCTCTCACTCTGATTCAAGTAAATAAATCAAATCTTAAAAAAAGAAAAGAAAAGCTAACAGGGACTAAAAATGCTCCAAGGAAGATGATTAACTAGATTCTGGCTCACTGCTTCAAGCGAGGGACTGAGTGGAGTGAAGCTTCTCCCAAGGACTTCAATATTCTTTCTGACAAGATACTTAAAAAGCAATGAAGGCCCATTGTCTACTACCATCTAGAGCTATGAATTTCATCTAAGAGTCGAGGGAGGCTGACTGTGGACAGGTGACGCCTCAAAACCAAACACTGTTGGCCTTCTGATGAGTTATCTCTCTATTTATCATCTTTGTTATCTTCAGTACCACAAGGACAGGAGCCCTTAACTCCATACTAAGACCTGGTTTTGGTCTGGGGACTCATCCAAGCTATCCTAACCTTAGTTAGGGGAGGGAAGAGCCCTGAAGGAGAGAGGGAAATAAAAACCCAGATTAACCAAATCTCCTGCTCAAAATGAGCCTGCAACCAAATTTTCAGAAAAGCACTAATTTGTATTAATTTTTTAAAAATTCACCGAGGAACAATTATGCACCAAGCTGTGAGCTAGGAGATACAGCAGGAAGCAAGAGAGGCATCATCCCTGCCTTCACAGAACCTGCAATCTAGTAGTTGAGGCAGATGACATATAAATGTATAATCATGTGCTGTAGTAAGTGATACTAGGAAAAGAGAAGGGTGTTATGAGAGAGACTTAACAGGAGGTACCTATGTCTATGGTCTATCTGAAAACAGGATAAGTAAGCTATAGCTTGCATCATGAGTAAGGATTAGCCAAAAAAAGTTGAGAAGAAGTTTCCAGGAAGTTAGAACAATACCCATGAAGGTCCCGAAGAAGGAAAAAACTTAGTAAGTTCCCCCAACTCCAATGTCAGTGTGGCAAAAGCACAGGGAGTCAAAGGGAGAAAGGAGGGAGGCAGGGGCCAGATGGCGGCAAGCCTTACAGGTTTGGAAAGGAGTTATAACATTAACCCTAAGTACAGTGGAACATCATTGAAGATCTTGAAGCAGAAGATGATATGACTCATTATCCAGCAATTAGCATTCCCTGAAATCACTTATTAGTTTACTTGTTCTCCCTCTGTTAGTATGTAAGATCTAAAACAGCAGAGATTTTATTTCGTTTCCGGCTTCCTACTGGCATATCATAGGTACTCCACAGTAGTTTTTTTTTTAGTCATAGGAATTTTTTTTAAGTTTGTACTGCAATTATGCAAAATATAGAAAAGTTGGAAAGGACCTAAGGCTCCACATTTCATTCCTTAGTGTATATTTAGAATACTTTTGCACATGTACAGAAAAGAAATACATAAATGTTGACTGCAACATCAATTATGAAAAGAAAAAGAAGTGAAAAACCATTTATTTCAATTTTGGTCAATAGAAAAATAAATTATGATCTCTTGTTCTGATATCATACTATGCAACAATTTTAATGAGTAAACTAAAGCTACTTATATTAACATGAACAAATATCAAAAACATGTTAAGCAAAATAAACAACCTATAATCTGATACCATCTATATAATACCACTAATATTTAAAAACAATCCTAAACACAAGTATGGGTTCAAATATGTACCAAAAGTATAAAACATACATGAGAATAATAAACTCTAAATTTATTTAAGTGGTTACCTCTGGGAAGGAAGGGGAAATAGTGTTAGAGAGGGGTACAGAGGAGGTTTCAACTCTACCAACAATTTTCTTTCTTTAGAAAAAAAAGAACAATTGTGAAGCAAATATAATACAATGTGAAGATTTTATAAACCTAGAGGGCCTATTTCCTTCTAAATGCTTCAATATTTTATAATAAAAAGTTTAAAACCATGTTTAAAAAATTAAGAACTTTGTGGAAGATAATACAGGCTTGGAATATGAGAAACCAATTAGGAGACTTCAATGGTCCAGGCAAGGCAAGAGGATGGTCTGAATTAAGAGAAAGGCAATGAAGGTAAGACAGATAGGTTGGAAGTTGCATCTACAGAACTTCCTGATGGGTTAGTTGAGGTTGGGAGGGCTAGAAAAAGAAGAGTATATCTCTCATTTTAATTTGAGAAACTATGTGACTCATGTAAGAAATGAAATTTAAGAAATTTAAGAATTTAATAAATGAAACAGATTAACAGGGGGAAAAAAGAGAGAGGCAAACCATAAGACAGACCCTTAACTATAGAGAACAACCTAAGGGTTGTTGGAGGGATGGGTGGTGGGTGGGCTAAATGAGTGATGGGTAATAATGAAGGCACTTGTGATGAACACTGGGTATTATATGCAAGTGACGAATCACTAAATTCTACTCCTGAGACTAATATTCAGGAGTAGAATACTCCTACACACTATATACTATATGTCAACTAACTACAATTTAAATTAAAAAATTTAAACAAAAAAAAATTGAGAAACTATGGATTAAAGTGCCATTTACTGGAATGGAGGAGATGCAGATTAAGGTGAAAGTCTACATAAAGAAACACAAGAAGGTTGATGAATCAGTTTATTAAGCGAGGTGATGTGCATCTTGTGACCTCAATCACAAGCTGTGTGTGAAAATTACCTGAGAAGATTTTCAAAAGACCAGAGCCTGGGCTCCATCCTAAACTGAATCAATGAAATTAGGCATTGCCATTTTTTAAATGTTTATAGGTGATTCTCATATGAAAACAACTGTCCTCAATCATAAGGAGATTAGTTACTAGTGAGATCAATAAAATTCACTGAAAGGGAGTGGCCTAAGATAGGAAGAACTGAGGAGAGCACACATATTCTAATGGTTGCATATCAGATGGGATGGATTGTGTTAGACTGGACTTAAAAACCCACTCTGGAGTAGACATGGCCCATCTGTTCTTACCTTTATGATAATATGCGTCTCTGGAGAAGGGCCCCATCCACCTAAGTCCAACTCTGCATAGACTAGCCACAAAGACTGTGGGGGTATTCATTGTCAAACTATCCAAAGCCCCATGAGAACAATAGACATAGAGATGCTTCAGCATGACTGGGGGCACAAAAATATTAATAACCCTCTAATCTCCTCTCCAATTCTCTGTATCCATCTGATAAACTTCTAACACAAGGAGAAAAAATAATTATGTTGACATACTTGGTGTTAATCTTCCAATTTAAAAGCTGTGCTGAAAGATTTATCTCATTAGGTTTTAGTGTTTAAAAAAATGTAATTCATCTTAAAATATGCTTTGTCCAAGTCTTCATTACACTATTTCTGGGATGAGTCTCACAAATTAACTCAAAAATTTGATAGAAGCCATCTAATGGGAGGTGAGAAGAGCTGATATAATTGTACACTTTCTTAATGTTTATTAATCTCTAGACTAATTTCCTAATTTTAAGAAAATTAAGAAAGTTGAGCATAAAACTGAGGTATAAATTAATTATAGGAAAAGAAGAAAACTAGGTAAATAATTAAAGAAACATATTTCTCTGATGTGATATAGGGAAGGAAAGTTTAAAAACAGAAGACAGCAAAAAAAGATAGATTTCTCTTGCCAACCAATGACCACAAATGAGTATAGTAATAAGGGAAACATAGGACATTTTGGAAGATGTAGCTGGAGGCCACATTTAGTGTAAGGTCAGAAAAAATCCTCCAAAGAAAGTGAAATGTTTAAGCTGACACAAAGAATCAGTGTCTCAGAAAGAGAAAATAGTACCCAAAATGCAAAGCAGTAGAAAACTGTTAAGTTTGAGGAATTGGAAGAAGTTGAAGATAGCTCTCAAATGAAGAGTCTGATATGGGACAGGAAAAGCTGGCTGGAGACTCATGAAGGGGTACCTAGTGACCTGGTTTAGAATTATTAATTTATCACAGGAAGAGGAGGGCCCTGGAGGGTTTTAAGAAAGTGGATGGGAATGATAAAACTGATTCTTCACTTTAGAAATACCACTCTGGCTTACATGTGAAGAATGGATTGGAAGCAACAGATCTAGGTGAGAGACAGACCATCTCTGGACTGTGATGGTGGTTAATGATGGTGGGGGTGATGGGAATGGACTGAGTTGAAAGATATTCAGGTGGTAGAATCAGTAGGACTTGCTGATTAATTTGATGAAAGTTTGCAAAGGTGTAAAAAATGACTCCAAAAGTTAGGTACAGGTACCTGGGAAAGTGGCAGAGTAACTCACTGAGTGAGAAACACAGGAAAGGACAGATTCAGAGGTGGGAATAGGAGTTCCCTTGTATACATTTTGAGGTTTAGTTGAGTATAGGTCATCCATACGGTGGTATTTCCCCCAAAGTAGTTTGAGAGATAAATAATATATATATATATTTTTTTTTTCTTTTTAAATTTCAGGAAAAGTACTTAGAATGGAAAGTAGAGATAGTTTAGGTAAGAGATCAATAACTTTTTTTTTTTAAGATTTGATTTATTTGTCAGAAAGAGAGAGGAAGAGAGAGTGAGCACAGGCATAGAGAATGGCAGGCAGAGGCAGAGGGAGAAGCAGGCTCCCCACCGAGCAAGGAGCCCAATGTGGGTACTCAATCCCAGGACACTGGGACCATGACCTGAGCCGAAGGCAGCTGCTTAACCAACTGAGCCACCCAGGCATCCCGAGATCAATAACTTTTAACCTGAGGTCTTCAGGTGTTCATCCCACTCAATAGCAAAGAAGGCCAAGTAAGGAGGAAACAGGACCAATAAGGTAGAAACACTGGCCTATTTATTGCTGAAAATAGCAACTTGAAGAGGAAACTAACAGATGCCTCTAGGTCTATAATGAAATACCACATGGAGAATAATGTCCAATTTTTACTCATCTCCCTTAGGACAAAAGAACAAGAAATGATCTATGACAGATGAGGTTTCTAATAAGTTAAAGTAGGGGCTTCTTTAATAAGGTTGTTAAAATCTGGAATGAGTTTCTCATGATTGTGGTAGACTCTTCTTGCTTTAAGTATTTTTATGTCATAATATTTTTCCTATCTCAAATATTTTAAGTATAACTGTTCTTATAAAAAGTAGTGTAGAGATTTTCTCAGCCTTTTGTGCAGACCTATTTTTGCATATGATGCTATGACTTTTAATATTTAAAAGAAAAGTAATAAGGCCAAGAACAATTTTTACTTTTTAGCAATGGAACTGAACTCTGCCCGCTATATAGAGAACAGTAGTTTGGTACACTTCTTCCTCAGGATCTGCAGCCTATTCTACAAATTCCTCAGTCAAATGTGATGCTACATAGCACACCCAGAAAATTGGTCTTACCTATAAGATCCACTGAGGGTTTAGAAAGAATGAACTTCTGTAGTCTGAGTTTTCAGGTCCTTAAGAAAAGAGCTATGTTCGCTGCACTCAAGAATCCCAGCCAGCTCCAAAGAGACACAATTTAGAGACACAAAGGAGCATCAAAGCAAAAGGGAGTCCATCCCTTCTTTTCATCTTCTCTGAGAAACCACTCAAGGCTCCCCAAGGCAGGAGCCAGAGCTAAGAATTTTATCCAGGTCTCAGATTCATGACAAGCATGGATCACATAAGATCTCTTTCATCCTCTCTGTATTTAAAGCTTAACTCCCCAACACTTTATAGTAAAATTTTCCAGTGCTCATGATTAAGCCAAGAACTGGTCTTGAGCACCATTTAACCCATAAGGATGATTGTTTTAACAATTTCAACCCTAATTTGGGTTCTTCATAACCAAAATGATCAGACTTTTCAAATCTGAGAATGTCGACATGATGGTAATCTTGTTTTTAGAACATACATATGAGGAAACATGTAAATGCAAAAAGGCCCTATTAATTCTGTGCTGTGTTTAATGAATTTGTATCTGAGTCATTGTTTCCATAAATTATAGAGAAAAGGTGATACAAGATATTTGTGTATAGATGGTATTTCTTCTTTCTTCAGACACTTATACATTCATAGGAATAGAACAGTGGTTGGCAATCCTTGGGAACACTGGACTCATGTGAGGAGCTTTAGTGGACATTTAGCTTTAGGATAGTGGTCCTAGCCCCACCCCGACCAGTTAAATCATATAGGTGGGACGAGGGGCTGGATAGGAGATCTGACTTGGTTAAGAACCACTGAATTAGAGGTCCCTTATTAATAAGTCCAAGGCCTCCAGGGCTCTGAGGGGAATAGATTATAAACCTCTGCTTTAGAGCTTTCAAGACAAGTGTATGTGTTCACTTTGTTCTGTTTCGTTATGTTTTCCATCCACTTTCCCCCAAGGCTGAACCTACCAGGCCTGCACACCTTCTCCAGCACCCTACTATTTCACCCCTGCAAAGAAAGGTTTGGATAGGGCGCCTGGGTGGCTCAGTGGGTTAAGCCGCTGCCTTTGGCTCAGGTCATGATCTCAGGGTCCTGGGATCGAGTCCCGCATCGGGCTCTCTGCTCAGCAGGGAGCCTGCTTCCCTATCTCTCTCTCTCTCTCTCTGGCTGCCTCTCCATCTACTTGTGATTTCTCTCTGTCAAATTAATAAATAAAAGCTTTAAAAAAAAAAAAAAAAGAAAGGTTTGGATAACAAGTTCAGTCCCATGTTTTATCTACATCTTTTTAAACTGCCAGATGGAATTGCGTAGAGAAGCTAATGGAAACATGAACTGTAAAAGGAATAAACCTTGAAACTCAAACTGATAGACTGCCAAACTGTCTGAGGCTTAAACAGAAATTGCTTTTATTGGTATATCAATTAGTAACACTCATTTGATCCTCATTAATAAAAGCATCTCCTTTACATTTATGATTTATCATAAACATGACTTATTCTCCAGAAAATTCTTAAAAGGCTAAGCTCTTGAAAATTTTGATCTGTCTTTAAAGATTACAAAAGTACTATCCTGCTTTTCTCCATACCAAGGATAACTAATTGTTCTGAATTGAGGTAAGGCTTGAGATTTTAATGCATAAAAACAAAGACATAATAACTAGATAGTTAATTCTTTGGGCCTCCTAAGTCAATGCTTGCTGAGAAAAGTACAAAATTTTCATTGCTGTTCTTAATATGTATTCAGAAAATGTCATTCCCCTCCAGTAAGTAAAAATCTTGTCTCTCTGAATTCTTTCATAAAAATTCTTTAGATTTGAATAGTATAAAATATTACCCAAAATACATATGTTTTAGAGGCTTCTTTTTTTTTAATGGACCTTAAGTGATATGGTGGGTGGTGGAGCAGTTTGCAAATACATAGAGGTCAGCCCTCTTTGGTAAATGTGTAATGAGCATAGTTTCATTTAAATCTTCCAAACTGGGCGCCTGGGTGGCTCAGTGGGTTAAGCCGCTGCCTTCAGCTCAGGTCATGATCTCAGGGTCCTGGGATCGAGTCCCGCATCGGGCTCTCTGCTCAGCAGGGGGCCTGCTTCCCTCTCTCTCTCTGCCTGCCTCTCCGTCTACTTGTGATCTCTCTCTGTCAAATAAATAAATAAAATCTTTAAAAAAAAAAAAAATAAAAATAAAAAAAAAAAAATAAATCTTCCAAACTGAATTAGCAGTTAACCTATGCCATAAAAGAATTTAATATGAAGTTTCAAAACCACTGTTATTGTCATTTGAACTCGTTATTCAGTGTCATTGTCATTACCTAGTTGCTTGCATGGTTATCCGTTTTAGTTATGTTGCTAAAGTCAACTTGGTTTGCTGGTGTTCTTTCTTCATTCTTCCCTTCTTAGTTGGCGCTTTTCTTTGGCCCTTACTATAGTCATCATGGCTATTTTTGTTTATCTTTCTTATGACAAATACAAATATATCTCAAGGCAAAAGACACAAGACAATGGAAAAACTACAACACAGTTGAAACCAAAACTGCAGTTGAGGTGGTACAAAAGAAAGTGATGAATTATTAAACTTCTTTAATAGAGAGCACAGATCCTTATTACAAATATACTTTAAGTCTACAGATATATTGTATGTAGAATTAAAATACAACTCCATGGCCTATAAGTTTTACTGTGTGTAACTAAAATGTCTGAGAAAAGGCCAGTACCTGAAGAGAAAGCTATGCAAAGAGTCAGCCAGAGGCACCTTCCTTCCTATTACAGAGCAGACATCCAAGAACTGCAGTGAATCATGGAGGTGAGGCTATAAGGTAGAACCAGGAAGGTCAAGAAGTCTGCAAATATGAAGAAGGTTTGATCAGCATGGAGTTGTGGTTCAGGCACCAAACAGTCAGGAACCAGGAATACAGGGAAAGCCAAGGACAAGACAGTAATGCATGAAAAACCAGATCTGGGTTGGGAGTATGAATAGAACAGTGATACACTAGAAACTTGATCTCACCATTTATTAAAACCTAACAAAGGGGAGTACTTGGGTGGCATCTGTTAAACTTCTGTCTTTGGCTCAGGTCATAATCTCGGGGTCCTGGAATCCAGCCCTGTTCAGTGGGGAGACTACTTCTTCCTCTCCCTCTGCCTCTTACCCTACTTGTGCTCACTTGCTCGCTCTCTCTCTCTCTCTCTCTTCAAATAAATAAATAAATAAATAAATAAAACTAACAAAGACCACCTCCAGCAGAAACCTCCTTGTACTTTTCAGGGCACCTGGGTGGCTCAGTGGGTTAAAGCCTCTGCTTTCGGCTCAGGTCATGATCCCAGGGTCATTGGATTGAGCCCCACATCGGGCTTTCTGCTCAGCGGGGAGCCCGCTTCCTCCTTTCTCTCTCTGCCTGCTTCTCTGCCTACTTGTGATCTCTATCTGTCAAATAAATAAATAAAATCTTAAAAAAAAAAAATACAAAGAAACCTCCTTGTACTTTTCAAACTGTGGGCCATTGAGATAACCTGAAAAGTGGTCTCAAAATATAGCTAATTCGTTAGCAACTGTATCAGTCAGGGCCTGGCCTTTCCCACCCAGGCGCCCTAGTGCTCTCTAGGCTTTTAGCAAGATATAGCACCAGTCTAAATAGCCCTGCTATTTTTTAAGCTATCATTGTCCTGGCTATGAAATTTTTTACCATAAAAATTCAGTCTAATTGAACTGCTACACAGACTGTCAAAAGAATTTGATATTTTCTGAAAATCACAGAGAACAAAGGACAAAAGGATTGCCAAGATACTATAGTTGGGTAACTTTCTGATATAGATGGATCTTTCAACTCTAAGAATCTGACCTTCTCCACATTTAATTGCTAAACATCACAACATCATATGTGGCACAGTGTATATAATGCTAGAAGACATCCTGATTTAACAAAATGATAAATATTAGAAACTAAAAATTAGCAGTTTGACACTGGTTCACAAAACAAAATTCTCAACAAACTATTAAACCAGTAGATGATAAGTTTGAAAGAAAGTGATTAAGAACAAATCTTGCAGCCACAAGAGTGTTCAACCACTCAAAGTTCACATTAGAAAAGATCAGGCTCTTTCACTGGGAAGAAGTCTTGGAAGTCGCATGTCACTACTTCCCTAGAGCTGGTTGGTTCCATATTCACTGCATTCCCTCTATAAGTCACCATGCCCCTGAAGTCCTCTTTTCCTGTCCTATACCAGGCTCTCCATTTCCCTGGCGCTCATCCTAGCTTGGCTGCAAGTAAACAGCAGTGCTGAGAGTTCTTGGACACGCCCCAGAAGTTATATGGTCATGTGCATCACAAAACAGTGGGGCATGAATCTCTAGTCCTCTAATATGAGATGAAGAGCCATGTATCAAACTGAAGGTGCTGATATGTGGTTAGGTCTATCAGAGGTTTGTTTCCACCAACACAAATCATTCATAAATAATCTGGACAGACACAGGTCTGTCCATCAAGATGCTTTCTAAGAAATTCTTGTAAGTAGGAGCCGTCTAGACAGATATCCTGGAGAACCGAATCACACTGATTTTTGGCAGGCTTGTCTAAATTATTCCACCTTGGACAGGATGAATTAGCCCCTCCTGAAACGGGTCTCCCTGCCTGCCGCCTTGTTCCAGATATTTCCTTGACTGGCTGGCAGAACACCGTAATGGCCTTTTTACAAAATAGATCAAGTCCTTGGCAGAGCCAACCCTCACAGTTTTCCAGTCTGGGTTTGGCGCATTAGAAAGATTAGACAAGGTCAGGAACCATTCTATAACAGTTCCATAAATCTCAATTCACTTTAATAAAATGAGCAATTTAACCACCTACCATTCTTCCCTGGTTTAGGGTATGCATAGGATGGAACAACAGAAGCAAACTCCACAAAAACCCTGGGCTACCAAATCTATAAGACTCTTTCATGCTCCCATGGACGAAGTAGTAACAGGTTTCTAATATCAATGGGAAGTTCAACTTTAAAACTTAGTAGTGTCTCAATCCCTCTGTTTACTTAAAAAGAAAGAACACCTTATGAGCATGTTTCCCCCACCATAGCCTACCCACCAACATGCACATATACAAGAACATTTGATACATCTGGCTACACCCTTCACCCAAACACAGGACACTTCATACTATTGGTCATGTGGACATCAAACAGTTAGGAAAACTGACTATGAGCTGGATCAGCAAGCTGGCCAATTTGAAATCATATGTCAAACAACTGTATCATACAGAATATATCATTTAACTACAATGCACTTTAGTTAGAAAAATAAAATAAAGAAAAACTACATTTGAAAATTTAATATACATTGCTGAACAGCTTATCATTCAGAAAAACCAAAATGGAATCATAAACTTTTTAGAAAATATTTAGAAAAATAACAGGGTGCTGTTATAAGTATTATGTATCAAAACAAGGACAGTTTTGTATAACAGAGTTATAAAGATTCTTTTTTTTAAATTTTATTTATTTATTTGACAGAGAGAAAGAGAGAGACATCACAAGTAGGCATAGAGGCAGGCAGAGAGAGAGGGGGAAGCAGACTCTCCACCAAGCAGAGAGCCCGATGCAGGGCCTGACCCCAGGACCCCGAGATCATGACCTGAGCCGGAGGCAGAGGTCCAACCCACAGAGCCACCCAGGCGCCCTGAGTTATAAAGATTCTTAAAGTTTTAGTCTTAAATGCTTACATTAGAAAAGAAAGAAAAGTTCAACTTAGTGAAGTGAATATCCAGCCACAAGGAATTAGAAAAAAAGAATAGCAAACAAAACTCAAAAAGATGAGAGAAGATGATAAAAATAAGAGCTGAAGTCAATGAAAAAGAAAATGAACATATAATGAAGAGGGTCAATAAAGGTCTAAAAAGTAATAAAATATACCAATCTAGAGAATATAATCAAAATGAAAAAACAAGAAAGATATTAAAACTTTTTTAAAGATTTTATTAATTTATTTGACAGAGAAAGAGAAAGAAAGCACAAGCAGTGGGAGCAGCAGGCAGAGGGAGAGGGAGAATCAGTCTCCCCGCTGAGAAAGGAGTCTGATGCAGGGCTCGATCCCTGACCTTAGCTGGAATCACGACCCGAGCAGAAGGCAGATGCTTAACCAACCTAGCCCCCCAGATGCCCCAGAAAGGCATTAAAATTTTTAAATAAAATGGGGTAAAACTATAGTTGCTATAGAGATTAAACAGATAAAATGTTTTGAACAACTCTGGGTCTATAAATTTGACAACTTAGAAAAAAATAAACAGATCCATACATGTTAACAAAACCAACTCTTTAAAGCTTTTAAGAAATTGAATCAGTAGTTTAAAATAGTCCCATTAGGTGTGTGTGCAGGCATGTGTGCACACGCACACACACACAAACACACACATACACAGGATCCAGATGAATTCCCAGGAAATTCTACCATAAATTCTACTATACCAAAAAAGCATTAGGAAATTCTAATCTTACACAAACTATTCCATACAATGGAAAAAGAGTTATTTGTAATATAACACATTTCAGAACCAGACAGGGATATTATAAGAAAAGAAAAATATAGGCCAATCTCACTTATGAGTGAATACAGATGCAAAAACTCTGAAAGTAAGCATTTTTATAAAACAAATCAGACAATGTATAAACAGGATAACTTATTAAGAACAAATTGGTTTTTACTAGGAATTCTGGATTAGTTTATCATGAGAAGCTCAATTAAAGTAATTCAGTATATTAACAACTTAAGGTAAAAATAAAAAATCAAATCTAAATGGAAGCCAAAAAAAAAGGGGGGGGGCGGGTAACCTTCTATATTCATTTGTGATTTAAAAGAAGAGAAACAACCTTCTTAGCAAACTGGGAATGGAAGTCACTTTCTTAACCCAATTAAGGGCATTTCAGAAGACCCAGAGAAACTTCATACCTAACAAAGAGAATTTGAAAGCATCCTCTATAAGCTGAAGTTCAAGATAAGGATGTCTGCTTTCATCAACCCTATTCTACATTGTACTAGAAGTCCTTACACAGTAAAGCAAGAGAAAAAAATAAAAGGTAAAGGATTGAAAAGAAACAAAAATGTTCATCATTTGTACATGCTATGATTGCTTATGCAGAAAATCTCAAAGAAAAAAAAAACCTTAACACAGGAATTACCTAATACATGTTTGTTGAGGAAATAAGCAATAAAATAGTTGTGCAGATAAAGTGAAATAACCTGTGTCAACTATTTGGCATATAGTAGAAACTTAATAAATACTACTTTTCTTTCCCTTAAAATTCACATTTTAGTTATTTATGTCATGTTGCCAAAAATAATTTTAAGTAGGAATTTAATTTAGTAAGAGAGATGTTGAATCAAAATCAATATACAAAAGTGAATTACATTTCTAGATATCCACAACAATTAGCTAAAAAGTAAATTTTTAAAACACACAATTTAAAATAGTAAAAGACATTTTTTAATATCTATAATAAAGTAAAAAATGTTAAGCGTTCTATAGAGAAAGCTTAAAAATTTCACTGAAAGACATTAAAGAATAGTGACTAGGAAGATCTGTCATATTATCAGTTAAGAAGACTAAATATCATAAAGTATGTTATAATTCTCTCCAAATTGATCTTTAAGTTCAGCACAATTCTAACAGAAACTCAACAAGCTGATTACAGAATTTACAGGAAAGAAAGGAGGGACAATAAAAGCCAAGATACTTCTGAAGAGCAAGGTGTGGGGAGGGGTTGGGAGATTCTCTACCAGATATTAAGACTTAACTATAACCAATGGAAATCAAGACAGTATGATATTAGTGCAGGAACAGACTAATAGTCCAAAGGAAGAATAAAGGGCCTAGTAATAAATCCATGACAATATGGAAAAAGAATTTATGACAAAGCAGACATTACGGGTCATGAGAAAAGGTGATCTAATCAATATAACACAAGGTCAATTGTTTAACCAAACAGAAAAAAATTTGAAGTTGTATTCCTTTCCTATACACCAACACAAAAATGAATTGCAATTAAATACTTGATATAAAATACCAAGTTATAAAATTTGCCAAGGACAATATCAAATATTTTCTCTAAAACCTTGTTTCTTAAATAAGAAGCAAATAATGTAAAATTTAATGAGATTAATAAATCACAGAAAAATTCAGACTTTAAACTCACCATTAAGAATGAAAAGCAAGAGTACAGGCAAGATGTCAGAGGAGTAGGGGACCTAAATTTTGTCTGTTCCCAGGAATTCAGCTAGGTAGTTATCAAACCATTCTGAACACCTACAAACTCAACAGGAGATTGAAGAAAAGAATAGCAGCAATTTTATGAACAGAAAAATGACCATTTTCTAAAAGGTAGGATGTGCAGAGAAGTGAATCTGAGGCAGCATCTGGGGAGATAGGCTGTGAGGGGAGGGAGCCTCCATCAGCCACTTACCATCAAGTGAGAGAGCAGTGGAGAATGAAATCAGAACTTTTAGAAGTCTGCTCTGTGAAGGGACATCACACCAGCAGGGGGTGGAATCTTCACTGGGACAGTGTGGTCTCAAGACCCTCAGGGTTACAGAAAGAGGGGGTTGCTGAGTGTGGCAGAGCTCCCAGGTATCAGAGCAGGGAGGCAGGCTCCAAAGATGCAGCTGAGGAGTAGGTTCTCAGCTCAGGGTTGCCATAAACTGTGATCCAAGGCACATTTGGACCACTGCTTCTCGAGCAGGGACCCCACAAGTAGCATATCCTGGAAGAACCCCCTTCCTTCACTGGGAGGAGCAGCGTGGGAGTACGCTAAAGGAATAGACTGGGTTTGGAGACTCCAGCACCATGTGCCAGAGATAGGAATGCTCAGTCACAGGCCAGGTGGGCTCAGTGCAGCCTGAGACCAGAGAGATAGGAGTGATTGACTGCTTTGCTCTGAGGGCACACTGAAGAGGGGGACCCCAAGGTCTCTGCTCCTCCAACTCCTCCAGGGCTGGAGATTGGGAGGCCGCCATTTTCACTCCCATCCTCCAAAGCCGTATGGAAAGCGTTGAGGGAACAAAAGCTACGGAGAGCAAACCTGAGTAGATTACTTAGCCTGGCCTCTGGCAAGGGTGGTGCAATTCTGCATCGAGCAAAGACACCTGAGACTCACTGCAACAGGCCCTTCTCCCTGAAGATCAGCAAGAACACCCAGTCAAGACCAAGTTTACCCATCAATGAGAACTGCAAATCTCCAGTGCCAGGGGAATATAGCAGATAAAATTCATGACTTTTTTCCCTATGATTTTTTAATCTTTTGAAGTTACGTTTTTAAAATTATTTTTTCTTTTTTCTTTTTTTGAATTTTTCTTCTTTCTTATTTTCTTTTTTTTTTTTAAGATTTTATTTATTTATTTGACAGACAGAGATCACAAGCAGGCAGAGAGGCAGGCAGAGAGAGAGGAAGGCAAGCAGGCTTTCTGCTGAGCAGAGAGCCCAATGCGGGGCTTGATCCCAGGACATTGGGATCATAACCTGAGATGAAGGCAGAGGCTTTAACCCACTGAGCCACCCAGGTGCCCCCTTTCTTATTTTCACCAACATCTTTTCAGTTCCTTTTTAAAAATCCTTTCTAATTTTCATTTTTACAGTTATATTCTATCCCTTCATTGTATTTAACCTTATTTTTTGTATATATATATTTTTTCTTTCTTTAAAATTTTGGGGTACAGTTTCTTCTAACAGACCAAAATATAAATTTGTCATATGACTTTGTTCTAGTCTCCTGCCTGATCACATTCTTTCCTTTTATTTAACAAATTTTTTTCTTTCTTTTTTCTACCAACTTCTCATCAATTCCTTTTTTAAAATATTTTTAAATTTTCTTCTTTATAGTCATATTCCATCCCTTCATTGTATTTCCCCTTATTTGTGTGTGTGTGTGTGTGTGTGTGTGTATTTCTTCAAAATTTTAGGAGGCAGTTTCTTCTAACAGACAAAACTACACCCAAAATCTAGTGTGGCTCTGTTCTATTCACCAGCTTGATCATATTCATTCATTCATTCATTCATTCAATCTTTCTTTCTTTCTTTTTCCTTTCTTTTCACCCTGATCTCAGGTATCTTCTGATTTGTTTAGTGTTGCTGGTGTCATTTTTACCTTTCACCATTTTGTTCTCTCATTCATCTATTCTTCTCAAGACAAAATGGCAAAATGGAAAAACTCACCTCAAAAAGAAAAAAAAAAAAAAGGAACAAGAGGCAGTACCAACTGCCAGGGACCTAATCAATATGGACATTAGTAAGATGTCAGAACTATAATTCAGAATGACAACTATAAAGATACTAGCTGGGCTTGAGAAAAGCATAGAAGATACTAGAGAATCCCTTTCTGGAGAAATTAAAGAACTAATATCTAACCAAGTTGAAATAAAAAAGGCTATTAATGAGGTGCAATAAAAAATGGAGACTCTAACTGCTAGGATAAATGAGACAGAAGAGAGAATTAGTGATATAGAAGACCAAATCATGGAGAATAAAGAAGCTGAGAAAAAGAGAGGAAAACAACTACTGGATCACAAGGGGAGAATTCAATAGATAAGTGATACCATAAGACAAAACAATATTAGAATAATTGGGATCCCAGAAGAAGAAGAAAGAGAGAGGGGGGCAGAAGGTATATTGGGGAAAATTATAGAGGAGAACTTTCCTAATTTGGGGAAGGAAACAGGCATCAAAATCCAGGAGGCACAGAGAACCCCCTTCAAAATCAGTGAAAATAGGTCAACACCCCATTATCTAAGAGTAAAACTTACAAGTCTCAGAGACAAAGAAAATCCTGAAAGTGCTCAGGACAAGAGGTCTGTAACCTACAATGGTATAAATATTAGACTGGCAGAAGACCTAGCCACAGAGACCTAGCAGGCCAGAAAGGACTGGCATGATATATTCAGAGCACTAAATGAGAAAAATACACAGCTAAGAATACTGTATCCAGCTAGGCTGTCACTGAAAATAGACATAAAAAGCTTCCAGGACAAACAACAACAAAAGAATTTGCAAACACCAAACCAGCCCTACAGGAAATATTGAAAGAGGTCCTCTAAGAAAAGAGAGAGCCTAAAAGTAACATAGACCAGAAAGGAACAGTGACAATATACAGTAACAGTCATCTTACAGTAAGACAATGGAATGAAATTCTTATCCTTCAACAGTTACCCTGAATGTAAATGGACTAAATGCCCCAATCAAAAGACATAGGGTATCATAATGGATAAAAACACTAGACCCATCGATATGCTGTCTATAAGTAACTCATTTTAGACTTTAATAGTAATAACCAAAATAAATAAATAGAATCTTTTAAAAAAAAAAGAATGAAAAGCAAACAATAAAATAGGGAAAGTTATTTACAATATATATAACCATTAAGGAGGTTGGTCTCCAAAGGGTTCACTGTGAAGCATGTGTGTGCCCCACTGCCCACTATAATCAGTCTCTTCTTTTCCTGGCTAAGAGACAAATGAAGGCCCTGGCTGGCTATGTCAGTGGGCTCAATGCCAGAGTTTGTGTGCTGGTGGCACTGGTGGTATTGACCCAAGACATATTTACCTTGAAGAGAAGGATACAAAGGAAGATCCAGACCATTAAGATGAATACTGAATAGTTAAGAAATAACTAACTTAAAGTCTGCTATCTTTGTGAAAAGGATACCAAAAGTCTAGAAACATCCAGTTCTCATGAAGAACCCTACAAGGGTAGAAAAAAAATTGTCTGTGACCATGGTCTTGTCAAAGGAGGAGCTGCCATGCTTCTGGTAATAATCGCCTTTGATATCACACTAGGGAAATACAAAGGGAAAAGATGCCCAACACGTTATAGTATCATCAATAACTGTAAACTACTTATGGATAAATGTTAAAAAAAGATATTCAACTAAAAGAAAAGTATTATGCTATTAAAGTTGCTCTTGTTCTTACCAGAGACTAGAACTATCCTTATATGGTAGATTAGAACACTAAGACAAATAATCTGCCAGTTGAACAAGGTTTATCAGAAGCTAAACTTGAAGAAATTATGGAAGAATCTGATGTCATGTTCTAGGAAGGAAATAAGAATTTATTTGATGAGCTCCAACAACACAATATCACTGTGTTCATATTTTCTGTATGAAATAGGTGATGTGCTACAAGAGTATCATCATCCAAATATCAAAGAAGTGTCCAACCTCACAGATTTTGATGAAAATAAGGCTTTCAAAGGACAAGGAGGGGAATTAATACACATATTTAATAAAAACAGAATATTTCAATCCACCAAAAGACAACAGCAACTTAATGTTTTGGGGAGACTCCCAAGTAGACTTACGAGTGAGGGAGCTAATATTGAATATATTCATAAACTGGCTATCTAAGTGTTGGAATGGATAAACTTTTAGGAAAGTACCTGGGCTCTTTCAATATCATTTTTGTACAATTTCATACTCATTCAAGATAGCCAACATTATCCTAAAGAAGATTCTATAAACACATATATTTCAGGAACACCCCTCTCTCACAGAAGCAACTGATATAAAAACTTCTCATCTGTTCATCTTGCTGAGAGGCAGCTATTTATAATGTATTTTTGCTCTTGAAGTTTTTCCTTTATGTTAGTTCCACATTTTCAAATACATTGAATCCATCAGTGGTAAACCCCTTTTTCTCTACCTCTTCCAACACACTTCCCACCATATTTTTTAAATTGGTTAAAAACAAAACAAAACAAAAAAATTAAAGCCAAAATGAGAAAATAGCTTCCTGTTTTCTAAAGTTGATTTCGGAGTTTAATATTGTCAAGAAATATACAGGAGTCTTTTTAAACTGGGAAAGCTGATATAATTTTGAAAAGAAGCTTTGTGAAATAGTCAAATAATGTGCATGATTTTAAGGTTGCTGTTTTTATAATTTGGGTAAGGTATTCTTGATGGTATCACCATTACAAAAAAAAAAAAAAAAAAGAGTGGGGGGTGCTGAGAAGGACCTCTTTAATGATCAGGAAAATACAAATTAAAACCGCAATGAGATGCAACTTTCAACACAGCAGATTGGCAGAAATGAAGAAGTCTGATAATATCAAGTGTTAAGAATGTGGAGCAACTTAAACCAAACATATGGCTAGAGGGAGTGTAACTGGTGTGACCCTACTTGGGAAAACAGTTTGTCATCAATAGTAAATTTGATACATGCATTAATTATGACCCAGCAATTCTACTCGTACATGTATACTCCAAAGAAACTCTCACACAAGTATATTAGTTTCCTATTGCTACTATAACAAATTACCACAAATTCAGTGGCTTAAAACAACACAAATTTATTCTCTTACAGTTCAGGAGGTCAGAAGTCCTAAAATCAAGGTCAGCAGGGCTGTGTTCCCTCTGGAGGCTCTAGGGGAGCCTAGAAAAGCATTTCCTTGCCTTTTCTAGCTTTTGTAGGCTGTCTACATTCCTTGGTTCATGGCTGTCAAGAAGGACAATAGTAACTTTGTCATAAGAGCCATATTTATTATCTGCTAGAAACTTTAGATGGTAATAAAAATAACTTTGCCACATTAAGAAATTTTTCCTGGGGTACCTGGCTGGCTCAGTCAGCAGAGTATCTGACTCCTGATCACAGGGTCATGAGTTCAAACCCCATATTGGATGTAGAGGTTACTTAAAGAATAAATTAACTGACCTCTAAAAAGCATCTCTATTCCTATTTAAAGAAAAGGAGTTTTCCGTTTCTTTTTAAAATATTTTTTATTAAAAAAAAATTTTTAAATAAACATATAATGTATTTCTATGCCCGGGGTACAGGTCTGTGAATCGCCAGGTTTACACATTTTACAGCACTCATCATAGCACAAACCCTCCCCAATGTCCATATCCCCACCATCCTCTCCCATCCTCCCTCCCCCCAGCAACCCTCAGTCTGTTTTTTGAGATTGAGTCTTTTATGGTTTGTCCCCCTCCCAATCCCACCTTCTTTCATTTTTTCTTTTCCTACTCCCCAACCACCCCCCTACATTGCATCTCCACTTCTTCATATCAGGGAGATCATATGATAGTTGTCTTTCTCCAATTGACTTATTTCATTAAGCATAATACCCTCTAGTTCCATCCATGTCGTCACAAATGGCAAGATTTCATTTCTTTTGATGGCTGCATAGTATTCCATTGTGTATATATACCACATCTTCTTGATCCATTCATCTGTTGATGGACATCTAGGTTCTTTACATAGTTTGGCTAGTGTGGACATTGCTGCTATAAACATTTGGGTGCATGTGCCCCTTCAGAGTACCATGTTTGTATCTTTAGGATATATACCCAGTAGTGCAATCGCTGGGTCATAGGGTAGCTCTATTTTCAGTTTTTTGAGGAAACTCCACACAGTTTTCCAGAGTGGTTGCAACAGCTTGCATTCCCACCAACAGTGTAGGAGGGGTCCCCTCTTTTCGCATCCTCTCCAGGATCTGTCATTCCTTGACTTGTTAATTTTAGCCATTCTGACTGGTGTGAGGTGATACCTCATTGTGGTTTTGATTTGTATTTCCCTGATGCCGAGTGATATGGAGCACTTTTTGATGTGTCTGTTGGCCATATGGATGTCTTCTTTGCAGAAATGTCTGTTCATGTCTTCTGCCCATTTCTTGATTGGATTATTTGTTCTTTGGGTGTTGAGTATGCTAAGCTCTTTATAGATTTTGGATACTAGCCCTTTATCTGATATGTCATTTGCAAATATCTTCTCCCATTCTGTCAGTTGTCTTTTGGTTTTGTTAACTGTTTCCTTTGCTGTGCAAAAGCTTTTGATCTTGATGAAATCCCAATAGTTCATTTTTGTCCTTGCTTCCCTTGCCTTTGGCAATGTTCCTAGGAAGAAGTTGCTGCAGTTGAGGTCAAAGAGGTTGCTGCCTGTGTTCTCCTCAAGGATTTTTATGGATTCATTTCTCACATTGAGGTCCTTCATCCATTTTGAGTCTCTTTCCATGTATTGTATAAGGAAATAGTCCAATTTCATTTTTCTGCATGTGGCTGTCCAATTTTCCAAGCACGATTTGTTGAAGAGACTGCTTTTTCCCATTGGACATTCCTTCCTGCTTTGTCAAAAATTAGTTGACCATAGAGTTGAGGGTCTATTTCTGGGCTCTCTATTCTGTTCCACTGATCTATGTGTCTGTTTTTGTGCCAGTACCATGCTGTCTTGATGATGACAGCTTTGTAATAGAGCTTGAAGTCTGGAATTGTGATGCCACCAACTTTGGCTTTCTTTTTCAATATTCCTTTGGCTATTCAAGGTCTTTATGGGTTCCATATAAATTTTAGAATTGTTTCTTCTATTTCTTTGAAAAAAATGGATGGGATTTTGATAGGGATTGCATTAAATGTGTAGATTGCTTTAGGTAGCATAGACATTTTCATAATATTTATTCTTCCAATCCAGGAGCATGGAACATTTTTCCATTTCTTTGTGTCTTCCTCAATGTCTTTCATGAGTACTTTATAGTTTTCTGAGTATAGATTCTTTGCCTCTTTGGTTAGGTTTATTCCTAGGTATCTTATGGTTTTGGGTGCAATTGTAAATGGGACTGACTCCTTAATTTCTCTTTCTTCTGTCTTGTTGTTAGTGTAAAGAAACACAACTGATTTCTGTGCAGTTCTAGCAGTTTTGGAGTGGAGTATTTTGGGTTTTCCACATATAGTATCATATCATCTGAGAAGAGTGATAGTGTGACTTCTTCTTTGCCGATTTGGTTGCCTTTAATTTCTTTTTGTTGTCTGATTGCTGAGGCTAGGATTCCTAGTACTATATTGAACAGCAGTGGTGATAACAGACATCCTTGCCATGTTCCTGACCTTAGCGGGAAAGCTTTCAGTTTTTCTCCATTGAGAATGATATTTGCGGTGGGTTTTCATAGATGGCTTTGATAGTATTGAGGTATGTGCCCTCTATCCCTACACTTTGAAGAGTTTTAATCAGGAAGGGATGCTTCACTTTGTCAAATGCTTTTTCAGCATCTATTGAGCGTATTATATGGTTCTTATTCTTTCTTTATTAATGTATTGTATCACATTGATTGATTTGCAGATGTTGAACCAAAGTTGCAGCCCTGGAATAAATCCCACTTTGTCATGGTGAATAATCCTTTTAATGTACTGTTGGATCCTATTGGCCAGTATTTTGGTGAGAATTTTCGCATCTGTGTTCATCAACGATATTGGTCTGTAGTTCTCTTTTTTGATGGGATCCTTGTCTGGTTTTGGGATCAAGGTGATGCTGGCCTCATAAAATGAGTTTGGAAGTTTTCCTTCCATTTCTATTTTTGGAATAGTTTCAGGAGAATAGGAACTAATTATTCCTTAAATGTTTGGTAGAATTCCCCTGGGAAGCCATCTGGCCCTGGACTTTTCTTTGTTTGAAGATATTTGATGACTGTTTCAATCTCCTTACTGGTTATGGGTCTGTTCAGGTTTTCTATTTCTTCCTGGTTCAGTTGCGGTAGTTTATATGTCTCTAGAAATGTATCCATTTCTTCCAGATTGTCGAATTTGTTGGTGTAGAGTTGCTCATAGTATGTTCTTATAATTGTTTGTATTTCTTTGGGTTGGTTGTGATCTCTCCTCTTTCTTCATGATTTTATTTATTTGGGTCCTTTGTCTTTTCTATTTGATAAGTCTGGCCAGGGGGTTTATCAATCTTATTAATTCTTTCAAAGAACCAGCTCCTAGCTTCATTGATTTGTTCTATTGTCTTTTTAGCTTCTGTTTCATTGATTTCTGCTCTGATCTTTATGATTTCTCTTCTCCTGCTGGGTTTAGGCTTTCTTTCTCCAGCTCCTTTAAGTGTAGGGTTAGGTTGTGTACTTGAGACCTTTCTTGTTTCTTGAGAAAGGCTTGTACCGCTATATATTTTCCTCTCAAGACTGCCTTTGCTGTGTCCCACAGATTTTGAACCATTGTGTTTTCATTATCATTTGTTTCCATGAATTTTTCAATTCTTCTTTAATTTCCTGGTTGACCCATTCATTTTTTAGAAGGATGTTGTTTAGTCTCCAGGTATTTGGGGTTCTTTCCAAATTTCCTCTTGTGATTGATTTCTAGCTTCAGAGCATTGTGGTCTGAAAATATGCAGGGAATGATCCCAATCTTTTGATACTGGTTGAGACCTGATTTATGACACAGGAGGTGATCTATTCTGGAGAATGCTCCATGTGCACTAGAGAAGAATGTGTATTCTGTTGCTTTGGGATGGAATGTTCTGAATATATCTGTGATGTCCATCTGGTCCAGTGTGTCATTTAAGGCCTTTATTTCCTTGTTGATCTTTTGCTTGGATGATCTGTCCATTTCAGTGAGGGGAGTATTTAAGTCCCCTACTATTATTGTATTATTCTTGAGTTTCTTTGATTTTGTTATTAATTGGTTTATATAGTTGGCTGCTCCCATGTTAGGGGCATAGATATTTAAAATTGTTAGGTTAGGTCTTCTTGTTGGACAGATCCTTTGAGTATGATATAGTGTCCTTTCTCAGCTCTTATTAGAGTCTTTGGCTTAAAATCTAATTGATCTGATATAAGGATTGCCACCCCAGCTTTCTTCTGATGTCCATTAGCATGGTACATTGTTTTCCACCCCCTCACTTTAAATCTGGAGGTGTCTTTGGGTCTAAAATGAGTTTCTTGTAGGTAGCATATTGATGGGTTTTGTTTTTTTATCCATTCTGATACCCTGGGTCTTTTGATGGGCATTTAGCCCATTAACACTCAGGATAACTATTGAGATAAATGAATTTAATGGCATTGTATTGCCTGTAAGGTGACTGTTACTGTATATTGTCTCTGTTTCTTTATGATTTACTACTTTTAGGGTCTCTCTTTGCTTAAAGGACGCCTTTCAATATTTCCTGTAGAGCTGGTTTGGTGTTTGCAAATTCTTTCAGTTTTTGTTTGTCCTGGAAGCTTTTTACCTCTCCTTCTATTTTCAATGATAGCCTAGCTGGATATAGTATTCTTGGCTGCATGTTTTTCTCGTTTAGTGCTCTGAATATATCATGCCAGTTCTTTCTGGCCTGCCAGGTCTCTGTGGATAGGTCCGCTGCCAATCTAATGTTTTTACCCTTGTATGTTACAGACTTCTTATCCCGGGTTGCTTTCAGGATTTTCTTTGTCACTAAGACTTGTAAATTTTACTATCAGGTGACGAGATGTGGACCTATTTTTATTGATTTTGAGGGGTGTTCTTAGCATCTCCTGGATTTTGATGTTTGTTCCCTTTGCCATATTAGTGAAATTCTCTACAATAATTCTCTCCAATATACCTTCTGCTCCCCTCTCTCTTTCTTCTTCTTCTAGAATCCCAATTATTCTAATGTTGTGTCATCTTATGTATCACTTATCTCTCGAATTCTCTCCTCGTGGTCCAGTATTTGTTTGTCTCTCTTTTGCTCAGCTTCTTTATTCTCTGTCATTTGGTCTTCTATGTCACTAATTCTTTCTTCTGCCTCATTTATCCTAGCAGTAAGAGCTTCCACTTTTGATTTCATCTCATTAATAGCTTTTTTTAAATTTCAACTTGGTTAGATTTTAGTTCTTTTATTTCTCCAGAAAGGGCTTTTATCTCTCTGGAGAGGGTTTCTCTAATAGCTTCTTTGCCTTTTTCGAGCCTGGCTAGAACCTTGAGAATTGTCATTCTGAACTCTAGATCTGTCATACTAGCAATGTCTGTATTGATTAGGTCCCCAGCCTTTGGTACTACCTCTTGTTCTTTTTTCTGTGGTGAGTTTTTCCACCTTGTCATTTTGTCCAGATAAGATTTGCTTTATCCTCCTCTGGAATTCCGCTGTTTTCCTTAGCTGGGTTTCTTGTTGATCTTCTGGGGGAGAGGCCTGTTGTAGTGATTCTCAAGTGTCTTTGCCCCAGGCGGAATTGCACTGCCCTTACCAGGGGCTGGGCTAAGTAATCTGCTTGGGTTTGCTTTCAGGAGCTTTTGTTCCCTGAGCACTTTCCGTAGAGTTGCGGAGGACTGGAATGAAGATGGCGGCCTCCCAGTCTCCTGCCTGGAGGAGCCGAGAGCCCAGGATCCCGCTCCTCAGTGCGCCCTCAGAGAAAAGCGCCCAATTGCCGCCATCTCCCTGGCCTCTGGTCGCACTTCTAGGAAAGCGCTCAATCAGTCACACTTGGAGAAAAGCATCCGGGCACTTCCATCTCTGTGGCCTTCGGCCGCGCTCGGAGCTCACCGAGCCTTCAACCAGTTCAAGGTAACCCTGAGCTGAGAGCTCACTCCTCAGCTTTGTCACTGTAGCTGGCTTCCCTGCTCTAATACCTGCAAGCTCTGCGACACTCAAGACACCTCCGGTCCATCTGTGACCCCCCAGGACGTGGAGTTATGCTGACCCCACGTGGGCTTCCCCCCGGTTGAGCCTCTGGAGCATTGTCCCTCCGTGGAGCAGACTTTTAAAAGTCCTGATTTTGTGCTCCGTTGCTCCACCGCTTGCCGGGAGCTGGCCTCTCCTCGCCGTGGTCTATCTTCCTGTCACTTTGGATTCAGTTCTTCGCAGGTCCTACCTTTCAGAAAGTGATGGATTTTCTGTTTGTAGAATTGTTGCTCTTCTTCTCTTCGATTTCCCATTGGATTTGTAGGTGTTCGCAATGGTTAGATAAACTATCTAGCTGATCTCCTGTTTCCTGATGTCGTCTCAGCCTGCTACTTCTCCGCCATCTTGACTCCTCCCTCCCTTTCTTTTCAAAAAACTTTAAAGAAACTGTATAAATATTCCTATTCCTTTTTCCTGTTTCTGTAGGGGTCTAAGTGATGAGTATGCTGTCTTGTGTGAGCAAAGGGAACAATTAGTAAGTGTGGTCATTTTCTTACATGAAAATAAGAAAAGGGATATAATACAGCTCAACTGACTTCACATATCACATAGTGTTTCTACAGTAATTCTAAAAATACATATAATTAATGAAATCCATATGAGTTATATATTGTATCTATTTATATTATAAAACATCTAACAAACTTTCACTATATATACAATTTGATTTATTTTTCTTTTTTGATTTTTCATTATTATATTCAATTAGCTAACATATAGTACATCACCAGTTTTTGATGTAGTGTTCAATGATTCATTAGTTGCGTATATATACAATTTTAAAGAGTAGGTGGTTAAACAAAATCAATAAACTTGTGTGTGAATATTGGAAGATATTAAAGTATAGGTAATCAGGTTTATATCCCTTCCATTCAATCTGAAATGGACCTTAGTACGCAATTTTTAATATTCAGAATGGTAAAATTGATTTTCAAATCCTGAAAGTACATAAGATTTTCGGCCATGAAATCTCCAAAATTATTATTATGTTACACAGAAGTTTTTTAAAAACAACAACAGTTAGGGGAAGGAAGTCTGTAACCAAAACATAGCTTCTTACTACTAAAGTGCTTCATATCAACCTCGTACTAAATCACTGTTGCAAGCAACAAGAAATAGAAGATTGAATAATTCACGAATGTTGAACCACAGAGGATCCAAGTAGGCATAACACCCATATCCCCCTTGACTGAAGTATTTTAACCAGGAATGAGGTACCCTTTTGACCCCACTTTTCATTAATGAAGATGTACCTGGTGGGCTTAATTACAACTCAGTTTTGACAGCAGGGGTTAACAAAGGATTTATGTTTCCTCTATTCTGTGGTTCAGAGTACTAAAGAAATATATGCAAAACACCAATGACCGAAGATTCTAATACCTCTAATGGCTCTGTTCTTGTCAACTGGGAAGAACACCTTGGGAATTGCACAGTAGGTAATTTACATGTATGATAATGAAAGTAATGAGCAGTAAAACAATGACCCAAGGTTGTGGGCAGTTAAGTGACTCAGCCTGGGTATTAACACAGGACTGCTTGATTTTTCACATCCACACAACACACAGTGTACTCATTTTATATGTCACATCATCTGAATCTTAATTATAAAAACTTGAAGCAACTTTAGTCCAGATCCATAAAGATTAGTAAAGACTTAAGGTTGAAATAAAAATTTTCCCTCTTATATTTCACCTTGTGCTTCTAAATTTGATCTCATGGAGGTCCCCCCACCCACACACACACCAGATGGAAGTTTTAAGGCCCTTAGTAATTCATCAGGACTGACTCCAATTGTGACATGCAGAATAACAAAAACCTGCGTAATTTCCTTGACCTGTCATCTTAGACCATCCACCCACAGGACATCTGACACCATCTTTTCAGATTGGCCTCTTCCCTGAAACAGGATCATGGCTACTTGTAAATTTCCTAGCCACAAATTCTTTCAGCTCAACTGAAATAAAAACAGATGAGAAATAATCACAATAATCCATATTTTTGCAAATAACTTATTTAGAGGTGTGCTTGCCTTAGCAGTGATCTGAGATAAAACAAACCTCTTAAAGTCATCACAAGAAGGAATTACACAGCTAAAACACTCTTCTGTGGTCCAGCAAAAATCAATGCATCTTGGCCAAGTTTCTTAATAAATTTCCAAGGAAAGGTTAAGTACTTTTGATAGGTCATGATAGGGAGCCAAAACTCTATTCCCGTCTCCTCTAACAGGCAATTGAGGGCTCAGGACACTGGATCTGGATCAGTGTGTGGTACAGCAATTGCCTGGGCTCGGTGTAAGGATGTGCTGTGGTCAAAAGGTGAAAGACGATGTCAAACATAGGTAGCATTTGAAAAGGCCAAGCAGCGCCTGGGTGGCTCAGTGGGTTAAAGCCTCTGCCTTCAGCTGCGGTCATGATCTCAGGGTCCTGGGACTGAGCCCCACATCGGACTCTCTCTGTCAGCTGGGAGCCTGCCCCTGCCATGCCTGTCTCTCTGTCTACTTGTGATCTCTCTGTCAAATAAATAAATAAAATCTTACAAAAAAAAAAGAAAGAAAGAAAGAAAGAAAGAAAGAAAGAAAAGAAAAGAAGGCTGAATCAGAAAACAGAGAGGAACATGTAAAAAAAGTCAATCGGGAAAAAAAAGTGAATTAGAGGAGCCAACCAGAGAGAAACAATCAAGGTACACTGTTTCAAAGGAAAAGACTGGAAAGTTCGGAGCGTTTGGTGGGAGGCAAAGCCCGAAACAATTTCCTGGGATGAAAGTATACTGGCCTCCTTGGCTGTGGATAGTGAGGAACACATTTAAGATGCTGAAGGGGAAGATTTTATGGATTTTTTTTCCTTTCCTTTTACAGGATAAAGATGAATTATAAGCCTTTAAACAGATTCTAAACAGTACTCTCATAAAGCCCATTTCTGGTTATGGTTCATACAATGCAGCTTTACACTAGTACAATCATACTTGGCTGATATTAGGTATTCAGTACACATTTGTGAAGTGGAATTTAAGAAATGGCTTTTGTTTTTAAGATTTTATTTATTTATTTGACAGAGAGAGACACAGCGAGAGAGGGAACACAACCAGGGAGAGTAGGTGAGGGAGAAATAGGCTTCCCACTGAGCAGGGAGCCCGATGCGGGGCTCCATGTGGGCTCAATCCCAGGACCCTGAGATCATGACCTGAGCCAAAGGCAGCCGCTTAACAACTGAGCCACCCAGGCGCCCCAAGAAATGGCTTTTTGATGAGAACCAATGCTATTTTCCTCACGGACAGTATCTGTCATGGGCAGATGATTCACACTATGCCTTATAAATAGCATGAATTCTTTAGGAAATTTCTCCACTGAGCACTCCTTTTATACTAAATTCAAGTTACTAGCCAAAGCCTGCAGTGTTAAGTGTATGTATGGTTGGTTGGATGGATGGATGGATGGATGGATAGATGTGTGTATGGATGTGTGTGTGTGTGTGTGTGTGTGTGCACATAAAGACAGGTCAGGAGTCTACTGACATTAAAACTTGCCTTGAAGAGAGAGCAACTATACAATCTGGTTTTGCAGCAACAGAGAGTCCATGACTTTGTCTTTCAGTCTTGGTCTTCTGAGCCAGTAGACAGCATCAGATAGACAATTCATACCAATTACTTTAGCATTGCATGATAAGTTAGCCTTTAAAAGAGATACTAAAAGAGGTTTGTGATCTGTTTAAATTATAAAGGAACGAACATAATTATGAAACTGATCCTTCCGATAATAAAAATGAATGCTCTCATTTATCAAGAGACTACCAAGTACCTGGTATTTGTTACAGGTGTTTGACATACATATGATTCACAGCAGTCTCTCAAAGTGAATATTATTGGCCTCGGTATGCACATGAGGAACCTGAGGTTAAAAGAAGGTAAGTAAATTTACCTATGTGAGTAATTTACCAATAACTGAGTTAGAATGCTGACTTGGAGATGCTAGGATCTAAAGCTTAGGCTCTTTTCATAAGACTATGCTACTTTCAAGAGTTAGCTGTTTGTGCTCAGGGCCACTGCCTATGTTGCTGTGAAATGCAATTCCAAAACCAGGAGATCCATCAGTGGTAATAAACAGTAGTTCATGTTCAACTTAATGTACCAAAACAGAGTCAGAAGTTAACACTGCCATTCTTCTTGTTTGCCAAATTCAACAGGGTGGTCATTCTTTTTCTAGTCTATGATTAAATACTTCAGCAAAGATTGACTTCTACAGAAGGAAAGCACAGAAGAAATCAAGTATGTTTTCCAAAAGCTTAAAGCTCATGCATGCTTCATGAAGAGTAGGCACATAGTGAATTGTAAATATCTTTTCACGGATACAGCCCATTTCACAGAAATGATTAAATGACCCAAGAAAGTGAAGGTAGAATCCTGATTTTACTTTGTTTTCCAAAAGCTGAAAGTTGAAATGTAAGCATAATATATGATTTCCCAATACATTCCCTTGGGTTAAACCTGTCATGATCACGGTCATAAAGGAAGTTCGTGGGAAAGGCAAAAAAATGCTGGATATGATCCTTAAAGTCCTGACTTTCCTGTCCCAGTTCTACTACTATGTAGCTCCAAAATTCTGGGCCATTTAACCTCTCTAAGCCTCAATTTCTTCACCTTCTAAATGAGAATAATGATTCCTACCTTTTACAGAAGTGAGGATGGACTGAAATAATATAGACTAAAGCATTGTATAAATCATAAAATGCTACACAAATATGCCACCACATTCAGAATGCAGAAGAGGATTCAGACTAGAAGCATCAGGATCTCTCCATTTGCCAAACCCTTTCCCCATAAGGCTTGCTTAACTTCCTCTCCTGTGTTCTGGGAGATTTCCCTAGATGTTATTTCTGGGATGTTATCCCTTACCCCACTTATTATATTTGATTGCTTCAGTGGGTGTCTGTCCCCAGCAATCAAACCAGTCCATGACTAAAGCAACAAATGCCCCCAAAGAACTTGCCCTCCAGCCAAACAACAAAAAGCTGTTGGTCCAATAAATCACTGTGGTTGCTATAACTTCGATGCCTGACTTATAGTTCACCTACAGCTTCCACAAAATTTCATAATAAAGAGATATGTGCAATTTATTCCAGGATAATTTGCTTGTTTATATACTCCAGAGCTCCAGGTCATTTCTCAGAGACATGTACATTTCTTACTTTAAAACAGACATACACACACACCATTATAAGATCTGCAAAAAACAACTTTATCTCTGCCTTGCATATTATCAATATGTCTAAAATAGCATGGGAAATTTGTTGACAATTTCCTCTAGTTAATTCCTAGTTAATTCCTAATTCCTAAAGATTTTCTTCACAGGTTTTGGTACCGACCAGTTGTGAAGAAAAATGAAAAATTTTTCTTTTTAAAGAAACTATCCGTGTTGCACGCTCACAACTCAGCTTCTGGAGGGACCAACTATATAAGCCACATCAAAGTTGTCTCACAACTTCAATAAAGGGCATCGTGAAAAGATGTTGCTGAGTAGCCTGTTACACAATGTTTATATAGCACAACAGGGACATCAGATCATATGTATACAAATTGTGGCTGCAAATAATCCAGACTTAAACCCTGGATCTCCAACTTATTAGCTATGTGATCTGAGGGAAATTACTTAACCTTTGTATACCTCAGTTTCTTCAGCTGTATGATGGATTATTGACCTACCTTATAAAATTGCTGTGCATAATAAAGGAATTAATATATATCAAATGCTTAAGGCAATGCCTGGCACACACTAAGCTCCTTATAAACATTAGCTATTACTACTATTATTATTTTGCCAGCTCAGGTGTTAAGGGGTTACACTGCATGCACTGATGCTTCCTGAGGCATCTTGTCCTAAGCTCTCCAAATATGATGCAATTGCTGGGATCACCACATGTAAATAATCAATATCGTCTGATGTCTGTGGGTGTGAATTGCTGACATTTCATATTCTGTCAAGGAGCCTTCTTCTTTCATGGACAGTACTGGTAAAAATTTGAACATGTGATAAGAACATGAGCATAATCCCTAATACGTCCCATAATAGTAAAAGTGTAGACTGAATCAGACCATGTAGATTTGCATCCTGCCTCCACCACTTACTAGCTGTATAAACTTGGGCAAGTTACTAACCCTCTCAAAGTCCAGTTTCTTCATATGTAAAATGTGGAAAGTAATAGTATCTATTTCATAGATCTTTATCTATGATATGATCTAATCTATGAAGATTAAATGAGATAATTATATCTTAGCACAGTGCCTAGTACATATATTCAATAAATGTTAGCTATTGCTATTATTTTTTCTTTAGTTTGGTTAGTCCAGTTGATACAAATTATTTGCCTTTGTATTAGCCAAAAAACAAATTATAGTAGCAACTGATACTTTAAGGCTTATAAAAAGAAAGATGAAATTTACTGGCAGAAGTCTTTTCTTGTGCCATTATAATGTCCAATTTAGTTCACTTTAAGATGCATTTTTCAGAAGATTTTATTACAAACCTTACAACATAAAATAATTCTGGAGTAGTTAAGTACTTTATAGAAATATGTTGAGAGAGTGATTGACCTCTGTAATAGAATCACCTAGGCTTCCTTTCTACTAAGGCCTTTGTTTATTTATATAATTTTTAAAGATTTCATTTACTTATTTGAGAGACATCATGAATGGGGAAAGGACCGAGGGGGAGGCAGACTCCCCACTGAGCAGGGAGCCAGATGCGGGGCTGATCCCAGGACCCCGGGATCATGACCTGAGCCAAAGTCAGATGCTTAACCGACTGAGCTACCCAGGCACCCATGTTTGTTTGTATAACTTAAGAATTCAGATCAGAACTTCAGGATGAGAAAATCATAGAGTTAAGACAGAGGATATCTAGCCCATTAAAGTCAGGCAGACATGACTTAAATATGGTTTGCCTTTGGAAAAGCTGAACTAGCCAGTTTATCTTTGGTTCCCTTACTTTTCTCAATCCATGAACTTTTCCTGGTCCCATTCTTGCTTTTACCAAGTGGTTGATTTATTCCCTTTAGTGTTAAGTGTTAAGTGTTAACTTGTTCAATGATGGGCCCTCAAAGTTGGAAATGGTTAAAGTTGGAAAAGCCAGAAATATTGAGGGAAATTAAGCTCTAATAGCAGAATTATATAGGTTGTAAAGTTGTTAATTTGGGACAGAGAACATTACCTGATATCTTTTGCACACTATTGCTATGTCTAAGGTCTCTCTTGTTTGTGTAGACTAATTTATGCTCTTAGACTGGGATAATTCTGCTGAAACTTTCTTTTTGACTTAGAGATAAAGAGGTTCAGATCCTACGACAAAACAGTTGGCTATATCCTCTACTGGAATTGATGAGAAAACCCAAAAGCAAACCTGAACCCAAATCATTTCTTTCTTAGAGATATCACCCAATGGCATTATCAAGGAATGGCTTATTCCCAACTTTCCCAAAGATATATAAAGACAAGGTGTTGCTACTCAAATAGAGCTCTATTACAAATCTCTTAGTCTTCACCTCCGGCCAGATGGCAGCCCTGAGCCACCCAGGGCTCATTCCGGAGCAGCAACCAGTGACTATTGAGTGACTCGGGCATGTGGCTCATTCAACACTAAGCATGTCTTGCTAGAAAGATACTAATTGTTCAACTCGGGCAGAGGTGTTTTGTAAGGTTTTTCCTCTTCCTTTCCATTATTAACATGAAATTTTAGAACTGGAAATCTTAGAAATCATTTTCCTAGCCCTCTCATGTTACATATGAAGATTCTGAAATCCACAGAGAGCAGTTTATCTGTCCAGGCTCCCATGGATGATGAGTGCAGAGCAGCCCAGATCTGTGTCGCCCTCCTATTCACAAGCCTTCCATCGTTTGTTGTCTTCAAAGTGGCCCCATCTTCCTATCTGACCCCATCCTCTTAGGCACTGCTATCCAAGACAGACTCCTTGTTGCTTCATAAAAATCATATGTGGGAACTGATTACAAGCAAAATTGGAGGTACATTTAAGGCAGATTCAATAACATAGTTGAAATATAATGGTGACTTGCACTGGAACTATGGCAGCAAAGATGGAGAGAAGTGGATGACTTGGTATCTCTGTTAGAGTAAATCAAAAGAACTTTCTGATGGATTTAATATGGTGGTTGGAGAAAAGTACGGAATCAGAGAAGATGCCTAAGTTTCTGGCTTGGATAACTGGAGATAAGGAAGATAAAGAAGGAGAAGGAGAGTGTTGGGGCATTCAGTGTTCTCTCAAGGTTTCAGATAAAATAATCTGTTTGAGAGGTGGCATGACTTCTGTGAGAGGAGGATCAACTGGATTCCATGAGAAAGGATTTCCCTTAACCTTCCAGCCTTTGGGCCCACCCCTTGCTCCTCCTTATGAAGCCATGGTAACTTACCTGATTAGTATGCAAGGCCCAGCCCCTTGGTCCCCTTAATCTTCTAGAGTCAGGCTACCCACAGAAAGCATTCCTCTACTCTGTTCCTTAATGCTGTACATTTCAAAGGAATAGGCCCTGATGTGGAGAAGATTGTAAGCATCTTGTATCGTCTGTATCTGGGAGAGTAGTTCTATTTAATTTTGGAGATGAATATTGTAAGCTTTTAAATATAAGGCCATACCCCAGAATCTGCTCGACAAATTATGAATGTGATTTTTTAAAAAGATTTTATTTATTTATTTGACAGACAGAGAGATCACAAGTAGGCAGAGAGGCAGGCAGAGAGAGGGGGGAAGCAGGCTCCCCGCTGAGCAGAGAGCCCGATGCAGGGCTCCATCCCAAGACTCTGGGATCATGACCTGAGCCAAAGGCAGAGGCTTTAACCCACTGAACCACCCAGGCGCCCCATAAATGTGATATTTTAGTGTCCCATTTCCTCTTCTGTCTTCTCACCCATCTCAGCCAATTCAGGGCAGGAAAGAGAAATGTTACGTATTGGGTCTTCTCAGAGTCCAAGAATGGGAGAGACAGATAGAGGAACACACTCATCTTAACTCTGACTCTTATGGCCCCGAAGCCTTAGAAAAGGGCCACCAGGCTTGCTTTAGGAAGCCTCTGGCCTATTCTTTAGCTTTGTATCTTTACAGAGAACTTCAGAATTAAAAATGCATTCATAATAAATGGATTCATTTATCAAGGAAGGAAAAAAATTATCTTTTATAAAGCTGGATGATTAAAAAAACACACGTCCACACGTCAGTCGGGGATTACCTTATGCTAGAAATAATGAAGCAAGATGCAGGTGTTAAGATCCAATGTGGTTTTCAGTCAAGAGAAAATATCAGCTCTCGGAAACAGGGCCACACAAACTTATAAAGTTTGGTTAACTTTCCTTTGATGGATTGTCAAGGAAAGGCAACAGCAAGTCCTGTGGCTGAATTTTACAAATGACTAAGCAAGTTTCGGAGCGTTAATACATTGGGGGAAAAGCAATATAATAACAGAGGTGATTAAATCCCACATGCTTCCTGGTGGATTCAGGAGGATGGAAAAGATTTCTTTTCTGCGTACAAAAGGGAAAAAATAACGCCACAGGAGACATTCACTCAGAGGAACTTTAGGTTAACAGAGACAGGACCTCAAACAAGCAATCAGCCCGAGAATTCCTGGCATAGTGACTTCGGTCTTGCCATTGCTAAAAGTTCCTGGTAGATGCTAATCTAAGAGGTATAACAAAGAAATAATATTTATCATTGTACTCATTTTAGTAAAAGGCTGGATGTTATATACCAATTGTTTAAATACTATTTCCCTGTCACTTGTTCTACTTAGAATGGACTCGAGGGGCAAGGTCTTTCTCATATTGCAAGGCACTGACTCTCAGGAAATAAATTACAACCAAGGGCCACGTGGGATAACAGTTTGAAATGTAATTAAAATTGTGTGTTTAAAAAAAAATACTTCATGTATCTGATTTTAAAGTTAAAAAGAAAGATACAATTACAGGCCACATAGAAGTAAAAAGGAAACTCAGTTGTTTTCTGAGGGAATCTATGAGATTTAAAAATTTGCTTGGGAAATTAAAAACTGGGAACAAATACTTATTCTCATGTTACAGCCATTTTATGTTAAGGTCAGCAATGTCAGGGAGGGCCAGAAACAGACATGGAAAAGAGAAGACAGAATAAGGCAAAGGGGGACAGGCAGGAGGAAGGACAGGAGGTGGGGTGGGGAGAATGGAAAAGGCAAAAGGAAGAGAGAGGGTAGTTGGGAAGAACAGGGCGAAGCAATTACTCAACGGGAAGACAGGTGTGACATGCCAGAAAAGAAGAAATGGAAAGCACATGATCAAGAAATGGAGACAGGATAGGTGAGAGTTTGAAGCAAGGCAACAGTGAAGGGAACTCGGAAATACGTTAGGTAAATGTGTTTGTTGATGCTGTTGTCCCAGGGAGCTCTGGAGCATTAGCGATTGTGATTGTGATTGCTGTCTTTAGAAATGTCATTTAACTGTTCAGCACAACCGGTCACGGGTGACTCCAGAAGAGTTGCATACTTACCAGTGGACCATTACCATTTCCTAGAGTAATGATAGATAACCCAAATAAAAATATCCAGAGTCTAAAAAAAGAATCTGACAATCTCAGAGGATGCTCCCTGGAAACAAGTACAGAGCAGAGAAACGAGAACACTTGTGGTCCTTTGGCGGGAGACAGAAGTGGTGGTAGTGACGCATTCACTTTCATTAAAGGCTTGGTGCTGGGCTGTCTACATTATTTTGGTTTAAATTACCACCCCTAAAGTAGAGAGCTCCCAGTCTGACCTTTTACACTCTCCCTAGTGAATCAATCTGCCTGGCCTAAAAGACATCATCACTGCCATCTAAATAACCATATGAAAAGAAAAATCCATGTCCTTTGCTAATCACTGTTTTCCCAAGGCCCCAGGCCTGTTAGGTTAGTGTAGCTGATACCTTTCTTCCCTTGCTTTCATCCTCCCAGCTTTGCCAATTCCTCTTCTCTACCAGTGAGGGATGAATTGCTCGGTTCCCTGTGCCTTCACTTCTGTAAGTAATTCACAGCCTGGACTGTCAAAGCCTTGTACCTGACCCCTTCACCTGGGAACCCAACCCAGCCTTATGTATGAGAAAATGAAAGGACCCTTGTCCTAGGAAGTGGCCTAGCTCCACCTTATCAGCTAAACCCCTGGTCTTAATATGACCTTATAACTTAGTCCTAGTACCTAAGCCACTTGCCCTACTCACTGACTTCTTGTACTCTCCTCTTCCTCACTTATTCACATAACAAATGTTTATTGAGTACCTAGCTACTACATGCTAGGTACTACGCCACATGCAGGGAGTGCTGTAAAGCTGAGAAGGTCATAGCATTTGCCCTCAAAGAGCTCACAGTTTAATGGAGAGAAAGAGGTGAGCCAAAATTAAAATTATCAAAAATGGAATAAATAGCAAGAGTCGTTTGGGTGAAGTGTTACAGAAGTAGATAGAAAAGTAATAAACTTCCATGGAGAGTTTGCCATCCTCGTTATTCTTATAGATAAAAACATAGTGTGGGCACCAGCCCAGAATGGCTTTATGGGTATGCATCCAGTGGGGGCACACTGAGCCCCATGCTAAAAAGGGTCCCCTATTCACACACTTGAAGATTAAGGTGAATTTGTGTTTTGTCCATGAAGTCTGATGAAGCATACCCCAGGGCTGCAAACAATCTGGCTTTCTGATGGGTTTTCAGCCTCGGGCTCCCTGCCCCAGCCCCATGACCTCTACCTCTTTCTACCCAGGATTGCAACAGGGTCAGGTTGATGAGGGTTGGAATGGGAGGGTGCTCACATTCTGCTGTTGCGCTCCATTCCCAGTGAGGTTGTGGGCATGGGTATGAGGAGAATCAGGAACCTACGGTGTGTCAGGGTGGAGCAAAGCTCTGGCTGCTTCCACTGTTAACACCATAGTGTGCTCAGTAAGCAGCTCTGCGGTGGCCTCCCACCCACCCCTGATCCACATATGAAGCCTCTTCTGGCACCGAGGCTGCAGTCCTTTGGGGTGGACCATCGGTTCCGGGCAAGGGTGGCCGGCCTCAAGAACCCCGTTTTGACTTTTCACTGGGTCCCATGGATTACGTAGCCAGGTCTAGCTCCATCCCTGGTAGCCTTTAGACCTTTGAGATTAGAGACCACAATCTCCTCAGCAAATTTCCCACCCACAGAGTCCTATCCTCCAATCCATTCTCAACAATGGAAACCGAAACAGCAAGAATCCTCTCTCCATGTGTTTCAGGTCCCTTTTCCAAAGCTGGTTTTCCCTTTCAAATCTTGTTCTGAGAAATTAGTCACACACATGATCTGCAGCCTGCGACAACCAGCAGAACCCTCTGGAGAGGATGGCTCCCCACTGGAAGATCCTATACTTCAAGCTATAGATGATGATTAGATGGCTCTTGGTCTTTGATCCACTTTGGGGCGGGGCTAAGCTATAGTTGCCAGCCTCCCTGCAGTTGGGTATGGCTACATGCCCGGGTTCTGGAGCCTAGAAAGACAACAAAATGGGAGCAGGAAATAATGTGTGCCAATTCCAACCTGACCCACAAATCCTCCCCCATCACTTGTCCATTTCTGTCTCCCCTCATCTGCTGATCACACACTGAAGCCCCATGCCACGGTGTGGAGGCAAGAAAGAATGCCCTCTTGGAGGACAGCTACCCATCAATCAGCAAGAGTTGCTGAATTTCCCAAGAGAGAAATAAGTTACCGTTGTGTTACCATTGAGCTCATGAGGTGTATCTGTTAAAGTAACTACAGTTACTTTATTAATAAATACAAATGTGTGGAAATTTTTGAAAAACATATAAAAGAAAACACAAAAGAGAAAAAGAAGCCCACCTCTATTAATGTTCTCGTGAATCATCTTCTGGCCTTTCCCTATGCATTATTCCAAGTACTTTTTACTAAGTCCTCACAATGTAACAAACAGCATGTTAAGCACCTTTCATATATAATGCCACTTAATCCTGACAATAACCTTTTAACATAGGTATCATTATCCCCATTTTAGGGCTGCAGATACTAACAATTACAGAAGTAAAATACGATACAGCTCTCAAGGGGGTGGGAGTGGGAATCAAATCCGGTCTGTCTGATTCTAAATCCAACCCCCTCCCTCATGGTTTTGCTGTTGTTATTGTTGTTAAGAAAACCGGGATGCTATTGTTTTATAGATGTGTTTTATTCACTTAATATTTTGTGGGCAACTTTCTCTGATTAAATGCTCCATTTTATGATATACTATAATCTATTTATCCAAACATTTAGTTGGGTGTTTGGATTGATAAGCTTACACAATTATAAATAACACTATCATGAATATTCATATACACAAGTCTTTGCACATACCGATAAAAATTTCCTTAGAATGATCTGGAATTGCTAAATCAGAAGTTGGAGCTATTTTTAAGGCAGTACATGTATATTACCCAACTGTCTTATATCAGTGATTTCTAAATGGGGGGAAGAGGATTTTGCCCCCAGGGGACATTTGACAGTGTCTAGAGACATTATTGTCACAACGGAGCAAGCATCTGGTGGGATTCCAAAACGTCCAAAATGTCAAGAGTTCCAATGTTGAGACACACTAAGCTTCATAATGGTTTCATCAGGGCATGTCACTCTGAAGACAAAACAAAGGCTATAGCATGATTCTATATTACTTACTATACTGATTCTACTTACTATATGCCAGATGCTGTAGTAAGTGCTGAGTTAGCATTCAAGGAGGAGGGTCGGATCAACAGTTAAGAGTAAAGAAAGGAGGTGGTTTGGAAGTAAACTGTACCTTCATTCGCTAGAGAGAAAACACCTCTATTTCATTTTATACCCTCATATCTTTCCATATCTTCTTCATCAAATGATTTCCATATACTTTTGCATTAAATTATACAGTCTCACAAAGTTGCCACAAGAAACAATTAATTTTGCCACATCACTACCTACATAAGTGCTTGATCCTTCCAAATTATCTCTAAGAATAAAATCGGTTGTTTCTTCAACAGAAACTCAAGGTCTTAGGTATAAAACATCCCTACGATGACAGTGGCTCCTCTTTCCCTGCCTGACCTTTTTGCTCTTTAATTTAACCTGGCAGATCATCTCCATTTGGTTAATTCAGAGGTGGAAAAATGTTTTCCTGCCCTTTCTATTTTAAATTAGCACACACTCCCTGAGTGCCAGTTCCTTTCTGGCTATCAATGGGACTCACAGCAGGCATGGAAAACATAAAGGGACCAAATCAGAAGCTGCTTCTCTGTTTCCTCATTTAAGACATGGATGGCAAAGAGAGAGGGGAAAGATCCTTGGATCCCAGCTGTGCTATCAGCCCCCTCTCCAGAGGTTCTGTACTCCTCAGCCTGCTTGGTCAATGCTTGGCAAATTCCTTGCCACCGGCTCCTCTCTTCTTTGCTTCTCTGCATAGTAGTCTCTGGGCTATAATAAAAACGGGATGCTATGGCTGTCCTGGGCTTTCAAAGCCAGGCTCAAAGAAGAGGAAGTAAGGAAAGAATCTGACCCCGCTCTCACATACCTGAAGAGAGAAAAAGGAACCAGCCTTAACAGATGCATAAAGCATAGACCCTATCAGTTAGTGCTTCTCTAGAAGCAAAAAGAAGAAGCTAAGGGGGGGAATGCGGATGCTCCATAAAGGTAGCTGTTAGGAATGGGATTATAGCCTCACCTTTCCGGAGAAATTTATGCAGAAAAACCTAGACTGGTTTCCTTAGCAACCCTGAGATAATCTTTCCCACAACGTCCCCAGCCTACAGTTCTTAATTCCATTATAGATGTTATTAAAACTTTAAATATGTAATCATGCACTTTAAGTTGCCAAATACCCATAAAAACTGTTAGGTTATTAAACTGTATACAGCCATTTAAATGAAAAAGGAATAACATCTAACTTCTTTAAATTGAAAAAGGTGAAGTTGAAGACATTCTGACAATCTGATAAATATAGGTAGCCTAAGTACAAGGATAATGCACAGCATAAAATTAACAACAAATCTAAACAGAAAAAAAAAAAAAAAGAAAGCCCATCTTTGAATAGTCAACACATTTAAAATAAAATTGTGTCATAGATTTCGCCTAGCCTAAAAAATTTTTAGAGCTTGGGGTGCCTGGGTGGCTTAGCAGGTTAAAGCCTCTGCCTTCGGCTCAGGTCATGATCCCAGGGTCCTGGGATCGAGCCCCACATTGAGCCCCACATCGGGCTCTCTGCTCAGCAAGGAGCCTGCCTCCTCCTCTCTCTCTGCCTCTCTGCCTACTTGTGATCTCTGTCAGTCAAATAAATTTAAAAAAAAAAATTTTAGAGCTTGATTATAAGCACCATGATTTATTATTCATTTATCCTTTAATGTCAGCTGCTACAATTTATTTTGTTTACAAGTACTAGATCCACTGAGCCACCCAGGCGCCCCTACAAATACTAGATCCAAACACTGTCATTTAAAAAACATCTTTAGGATTTCAAGAATAAAACTACAAATGGTCAATCTGGAGACTTTATGGGGGAATTTCTAGCACAGAAACCCAATGTATACTTTTGGGATTACATGTTACACTAGAAAAATAGGCATATTCATGAGTTGCAAAAATAATTAACATAACTATGCTTGTCATATGCACGATATGTATTATGGCCAGTAAATCCTGACAGTCCAAAATTCAGTTAAAGCATTTGGTTACTTTGCATTTTGAAGGAATCATCATCTATGTATAAGGCATCATGTCTGGATGGTACTATCCTGAAATGTGCCTGAGATTTGTTTCAATCCAGTATTGTAAGACACACAGACATGGAAATCATTGTTTTGAAGGAGAAAGGTTATACTTACAAATCCTCAAACACAGGAGGCATGGCACACCATGCAGGGCCCCATGGGGAAGGACCAGAATCAGTCAAGAGGCAGAAATGGAGAGGGAAGAACATGGCCCAGAGACTTTATTGGGATTCTCTTGGGAAGAAACTGCAGAAGAAAGATAGGGTCCTTCGGTCAATTAGGTTTTGGGTAGTGTGAAGAATTTCAGCAGGCTCTGGACTCTGGGGGTGGTCCCTAGTTGTCTGGGACCCGGCCCTGGGGTGACATAAGCAGGGGGATTCAGGCTTGGTGTGTGCGAGTTTGATAAAGGAGATTGTTGGGAATGTGGCCTCTTCGGGCTGGTTGGTTTGTACAGCACAGGTGCACCTGCAGGGGAGTCCTTTGCTCTCTCTAGGAGTTAGCTACCCCTCAGAGGGGCAGTCTTTGCAGGATCGGTGACTCCAAAACCAGAACACCAAAAATATGGAAAATAAGAAAATATGGTCAATACAGTTACTACCACATTTTAAGTCAAATTTCTCCTTTCATGCACAAGGACCTTTCTGGGGCCAGGTCATGTGAAAAAAGCTGCTGGACTGTGCATTTAAAAATATGAATAAAGGGACACCTGGGTGGCTCAATGGGTTAAGATAAAGGGACACCTGGGTGGCTCAATGGGTTAAGACTCTGCCTTTGGCTCAGGTCATCTCAGGATCCTGGGATCAAGCCCCGCATCGGGCTCTCTGCTTAGCAGGGAACCTGCTCCCCCACACCCGCCCCCCACCTGCCTACTTGTGATCTCTCTCTCTGTCAAATAAATAAATAAAATCTTTTTTAAAAGTTTAAAAAATGCATAAAGCCTTACATTTCTTACTTTACCCTTTTGAATATTCTTTCTTGTTATCTCATTAGAACCTAGTATTGGTTTTAATAAGTAGATCCTTACAAAATCCTATGGAATAGACATGTCCGGACATATTATTCCTTTATTATAGCTGAAAACACTAAGGCAGAACTGGGAACAGAACTCAAGATTATCTCTAAATCTAGAGCATGTTCTATTACATGCAGATGGTTTTTACAGTTTAACAAGATGATTAGTAATTGATGAATTCATTTCTCAGACAAATGGGCTTAATCAGGTTGTTTAGGGAAAAAATTCCATTAACTGGTCCAAAGTCATCTCTTCCCTGTTAGAGGTGTTTGGTCCAGATTGCCTCCTATGGAGTTTCTTCTGGGAAATAGCATATTGGGAATAAACAAAACTACTTGGACAGAACAAGACAGCCAAGTACCAGTATGGCATTTCTGAACTCATTTTCAACAGATTTCAATCACTATTTTCTATATGCTGATGAAATTCAATGTTCAAATCAAAGATGGGTATTCCCACCTGACTTGGTCTCTGTACACACTCACATTCCCAGTGAGTAAAATAAGAAATAACCTGATGACTCTGGATAGTCCCCATTTGGCTCTCCAGAGGCTCCTGGAGAGGCTCTGTTCTGTGCCAGAAGGCTGACTGCTATGAATCACTGTGCCAGGGAGGACTCCCTTTGCCCTCTTGGTTTCAACCAACCCTGGGTTCAACCACTGAGTGACACCGACAGGAGATGAGGGTGTGAGGAGGGTAACATTTCCTGGCTCCCTCTCCTCCAGGTCATGCTCGACAGTGGCTGAGCTCCTCTCCCTCGGGCCACAACTCTGGCTGGGGGCCCCTCTCCCACAGCTGGAACTCTCCCTCAGCATTCTGGTAGTTGCCCCCTCCGCTTCAGATGTAGGGGTGGTGGTTCATATCTATATACCAAGGGTAGTTGTATTGTTTTACCATTAGCTACTTTGTTATTTCAGCTGGGAGGAGGGATGGAGAGGTGGTGTAGCAACCAGCCCAGTTTATTGATGCTAACTATAAGGAATAGTAGGGAAAGAGATAGCTCTCACTTGGACATGCCCCCATGGGCATCTAATAACTATATCTGGGAATGAGCAGTTTGTAAATATAACCATCTCAGAAGTTGAATTTTTTGAGACTTTTTCAGAGTATGGGAAACATAAGAAATGTAATCAATAAACTTGGACGTGCAATGTTGCTAGAAAATAAATAATTACAAGGTTAATCAATATAATCTCTCATGTCTGAAAGACTTTCAGAGAAAAATTCTAACATCTATTAGACCTTATCCTGGAAGGAGTGTTTTACCTTCAAGAAGTTGTATTGAATGAATGAGGTAATCATGAGAAAACTAGAAAATTCAGTTAGCCAGAATGGCCATGCTCCATCTTACACTTTGGCCAAGAAGAAGTTGGCAGCAGGCTCTTGCTAGTTTAGTATTTGGTTAGTGGCAGTCTATTTTCGCCATGGTCTCCGCATGGAATGAAGTAAAATTTAAAAATAGATAAACAAATAAAAATGAAGGGGCTGGGGAGACAGGGGTCCAGCAACTAATAAGAAGATCTGATTAATGCAGACAAGCAATTCAGGTAATTAGCCAGTTATCTGGGCTTCATAAGCCCTATTTAAAAAAAAAAAAAAATCGACAAGGGATGCCTGGGTGGCTCAGTCATTAAGCGTCAGCCTTCGGCTCAAGTCATGATCCCAGGGATCGAGCCCCACATCGGGCTCCAGCCCCACATCGGGCTCCCTGCTCAGTGGAAAGCCTGCTTCTCCCTCTCCCACTCCTCCTGCTTGTGTTCCTTCTCTCCCTCACTCTCTCTTTCTTTGTCAAATAAATAAATAAGTAAAATCTTTAAGAAAAAAATATACAAAATCAGGTCTAAAGAGCAAAAGATGTGCTCAGGGGATGAATTTCCTGGTTTAGCTCTCTATATGGCTTGTGCAGTCTGAACTTTGTGCTTAGAGGTGGTTGAATTTACCACATAAAGGGTATCCTTGTAACTACCCTGTTGAAAAAAATTGCATTAATCCATCTATGACCTATTGCAGAATATGAAGTGAAGAAGTCACAATCTCGATCTTGAGGAATTCATGGTCAAAAGGTCACGTCGTATCCAAAAAGCAATAGTACTATGAAAATAGAAATACATTAAAGCATTATGGAAGATCAAAGAGAGAGAAATCTTGTCTAGTTTGGGTGAGATGGGGCAGGGGTTAGCAAGAGCTTCATGAAGTAGGACTTTGAGGGGTGAGAGGATTTAAACTGGCAGAGAAAAGGAGAAGGCAAAGGGGCAGTTGTGAGTGTGCGTGTAATAGTTAGTGGTCAGTGGCGGCCACACCAGGGACGGTGGGCCTGAAGGCTCTGCGGTCCAAAGATCTCCTTTCGGATCCCATCTCTCTCACCACTCACCACCTGAGTGACTTTGAGCAAATCACTCAACCCTTTCAAGCCTCAGTTTCTCCTTCTGTAAGAGGAGGGAGGTAATAGCTACCTCTGGGAATTGTCAAGAGGCTTAAACAGAGCATGCTTGCTAATGAACTAATGCCTGTCTCATAATTAGTGCTCCATAAATAGAGTTATTATTAATCCACAGTGGAGTTTCAGTTTGCCTTCTAACATTATGCTTAAATTCTTAAAAAATTGACACCCTTAAAAAGCTCTCAAAGATTCCTCATTTTTTTCATTTAGATAAAAAAGATTTCTTGTACTAAATTTGCAGTAGCCTAAAGCTATATGTTATGATGGGAAAGAGAATTTATGATTAATGTATAAAACCACTGTTTAGTCAGTGAAATCAACCAATTAATAAGAAACCATTGGAGTTATAGAAAATGCACATTTTTTTTAATACCAGGAGGACTTCTTTACTATTTTAATCCCCAAAATAAATAAAAATAAATTTAGCCTGAATGCCTATAAATGGCCAGGAACCAACGTTTCTCCTAAAATATTAGAAACCCAACCCACTCTTTTATGACTAAACAGCTTCTTTTATGATTCAAATTCCACTTTCCAAAAGAACGTGGTTATATTGCAAAACACCACCCTTAAAATAAGTAACGAAAGTGGCAAGTAGTGGATGTCAAGGATCTGGTTGACTTTCCTGTAAAACAACTCAAAGCTATTTCAGAGGAAAGCTTCATACGACTTTTCAACACTATATTAAACATGAAACATTAACTTCCAAATTAAGCCAGGCTTGCAAATAAACAGGTGACCCAAACCTCAGGAACCAAAATAAACTGGTCAGATTCGTAAACATTTAGCTTATGGGTTGGGAAAAAATTAAGTTAACCTTAAATTACAGGATTCTGTAGGAACTGTACTTCTCTGTAATCTATCCTCATGTACAGAGCAGCAAAAGCAATTTGTCACTGTGTTTATCATGATCATGTGTCTGTCAGGAGAGGGGCTGAAATAGCAAATGCTTCCTGCTTCGAGCACAAAATCAATTCTGGTTCTGGCCTAGTGAACATGTATGTGGGCTTAGGGGAGTTTTGAAAATGCTATGTGCAAGGCTGAAGTAAGAATTCAGGTAACTCCTTTTAAGTGTTGGGGTGGGATCCACGTCTGCCTTTTAAGCAAATCTCAGCAACTCAATCACGGGACCAAAGACCCAAGTCTGCCAGCAGTGGCTCATCAGGGAATGAAGCACACTCCTCACTGAATTTCTAGGTAAATGAAATCAATCCGTTCTGAAGCCAAACACATTGAAATGTAGTTATTTTAGTGGAGCATATTCTAAAATGAAATTCATGGACAGTGACTTATAAAATATCATTATTCATATTCTTATTTAATACACAGAATAAATATGGCAGTATAGTAGATAGCATTCTTAAATACAACTTGGGGATCATTTGTGTTTGTTTTCCGTCACTTCTCGTCAAGGATAAGCAATCAGCTCTCCACCCTGCTTGTATTAGGAGAAGGCAAAGCAAGATTTGAATGAGAAACTATGGAGAAAGTGTAGTCCTGGCAGAAAGGAAGAAAAGCACAGAAATAGAAAAGCACAATCCAGGCATTGAAAATGGCACATAATTTAATTAGAATGGAGCTGAGGCCATGTGAGAGGAAGCAGTAGACACTAGGCTGAAATAAAATTGAACCTCTCCACCTAACACTCCAAATGACTCAGACTCAGGGCCAGCTTCATGGACACGTGACTGGTACAGTTGCCAAGGGGCCCCCTGCTTGAGGTTTAATGCTGTACTATATGAAACCCTTAACAATTTTATCTTTGAATTTGCTCTAAGTGAAGCCCAATCGCGCAGTGGCATATGACCCTAAATCTTGAAGCCTTGGCTCACACTCTGTCTTTGCCCGTTTGCCTGCCCAGGACTGGTTCTTGGTCATTTACCCATGCTCTGTTGTGTCCCGGGTCTCCCTTGGCCTCCCACCTCATCACCCTCCCCTTGTGACCAGGGGCTACAACCATGTCGCCCTGGTTGAGTAAGAGGTCAATACCCTACATATGCGATTGCCCTCTGCTTCTGGTTGGGATCTGGGTGGGAGTGTGGGGAGGGTCAGGTGCATGTCCCATATCAGCACAGAGAGGAGCAAGGTTGTGGTCACCCACACCCAGAGCTGGCAGCATTATGACCAGTTAGGGAACTCAATGAGGGCCTCTTACCTATCCCTCAGAGTTTCTCATGAGGGAGCTATCTGTCTGCTGTGGATCGAGACAGCATACACTTGGGAAGAGAAGATTAACTTCACCCCCAGCCAGGCTCCTGCTTTACCATTTTGTACTACACTCCACATATTATGTAGCTGGCTCTACTTAGAATCCTTAATCACCCAGTTTCTTTTCCTGTTACTGATAACTGTGTCACCCTTCTCCATATCACCCGGGTATTACCAACTTCCCTTCCTCTCAGCCCAACCCCCACTTGCAGAACATCTTCCTTCCGTCCCCTGCTGCCCATTCCCACTGTTCCTGCTTTAGTTCAGTTGTTCATCGTGGCTCCACTAGACCATCATAATAGACTGTTAATTATTGCCATAGCTTTGAGCCTCCCCCCATTCAATCCATTGGCCACTGCCATTAGGTGACCCAAAACACCACCCTGGTCCTGCTAAAATGTTAAGGGCTCCCTGTAAATGTTGGTCACTGACTGTTAGTAAAATTCATATTCTTTAGTCAGCATTCAAGGTTCTTTCCACTTTTGCCCTCATATTACTTTTGCATGTTCATTGTATAGCATGGGCAATACTCTGGCCAAATGAAACCACTCACTGTACTCTATATGCATTTTGTACTTGCTTATTACTGTCTCTCTGCTGAAGCCATTTTGCTGCACCAGGATCACGACCCCCAGGGCCACAACCATCTCCAATGGTGAAATCTAACCCTTTTTTCAGCTTGAATGGCTCCTCCTCCATGAAGTCTTCCATCATGAGGCCAGTCATAATGGGACTCCATTCTCCTCTGTGACTAATCATTTAGTTTGCAACATTTATTAAGTACAGCACTTGGAATTCACTTATTTGTGTATAGTATATGCCTCTCAGGTATAAATGTTTGGAGGGCAAATATCATGTCCTCTCACCTTTCTAGACCCACAGACCCCCTACCCAGGCCTTAGTCCCCCTACTAGGCCTTAGGTATAATGCATGCTTGGTGTATGTTTGCTGCAACTAATGAATAAATGAATCTGTAGTGTAAACAGACGAGATTTTCTGAAAGCCTGGCACACCTGCAACCCTTCTGCGTCATGCCCTTTCCTCCTCCCAGTTCACCTAACAAAACATCTTGGCTGCTTTTCAGACCCAAAGCCCATCAAACACCTGTATTGTCATTGTCAACACTAACAAAAATATCATCTCACACTTTTTATTAATTATTAAAGTGCTATATTCTGAATGCTCGGAATAATCTCAAAGAGAACACCTGTTACTTGAGTGCTCTTATTTTCAACCTCTTGAGGGCAATTTTTTCATTACTATATTAAAGTGGGCTGTTAAATAACTTATAAATGTTGGAGGAAAAAAGGTAAATTGCAGTCACTATGATCCATACAGGATAGCTAAAATGAATTTCTATCCACTTGCAATTTTTTTTCTTCTAATTTCAAGTCAGTTTTTTTTTTTTTTTTAGATGAATTGAGGAAAGTAATGAAATACCTGAGGAGGGTTTTTTGCTGTCAAAACTTGTATTCAACTTTAGCATTTCATTAGTCTACTCTTGACTCCAGAATGTCATGCTTATTATCATAATTCCAAAAGTATCTTTAATGCTTTTCCCTCACCCATATTCTGAACCCACGAAAATCATGAGTCTAATTTTCAAATGATCAAATTTTGAAACTCTGCATGTAAAAATTTCACCTCTGGAAGAAGAAAAAGAATGCTAGTTGAATCTGAGCAAGAAACACCTTAAAAACATAATAACAAAAACAGTTAATAAAGAATCAGAGAGCATGGTTATATTTTTACAAAGAAACTTCAGAATGTTTATATATGATCAGAATTATACCAACACTGTGATAAAAGAACATGCATTTGAAAGGTTGTCAGTTTCCATTAAGAGAAATCTGTAAGAGTCAGAAATGGAAAGGACGGGGGGGAAACGCTAGAATTTAGAAAGGATGCAGCAATAATACAACTCCATAAAAGTTTTATATTGTATGAGTTTCTAAAAGAAACAAAGCATAAAACATTTGATAGGATAGGACAGTGTCAAGTGTTATCAATCACATTTAGAGGAATCTGAAGTAGAGGGTATAAGAGTAGATATTTCTAACTTCCTTGAATGTAAAGATGGTTCTAAAATACTTAATTTAAGGATGGAACATGGCTCAGGGCAAGAGTAGGTTGGTCAAAATTGCTGAGTCCACATCTCAGTCCCAGATCAGGAGAAAAACAATTAAAAATGAGATAAAGAAAAAGAATTCTAGCAGACTAGTATCATCATCATCATAAATTGTTACCATTTCCTGAGCAATTGCAATGTGGCAGGTACTGTTTTAGGGGCTATAATGCAATACTCATTTTACTTTCCAAACAATTACCTTATCTTTGCCATATAGATGTTATTATTCCCATACTGCAGATGAGGAAACTGAGAGAGACTTAGTAAGAAATTCTGAGGGTTTTGAAGGGGCGGGAGGCGGGAGGTTGGGGGAACCAGGTGGTGGGTATTGGAGAAGGCACGGATTGCATGGAGCACTGGGTGTGGTGCAAAAATAATGAATACTGTTACGCTGAAAAACAAAATTAAAATTTAAATTTAAAAAAAAAAAAAAAAGAAATTCTCCCAGGTGACACTCATGGTGACTACATATTATGCTGTACCATAACAAAGGGGAAAAAAAGTAATTTTAAAAGAAGAGTAGCATAAAAAATAAAGAAAAACACACCAGGTTAAAAAATCTAGAAATATATAATAGAAGCCAGTGTTGGAAAAAAAAGAGAAACTTCCTGACCAGGTCAAAATGAAGACAAAGCATGACACAGACAGATCTCAAATTCTCAGCCAATATCACACCCTCCCCCTGCCTGCCTTTTGCCAATCCTCCCTAAAACCTGGCCTTTTCCATAGCCATCACTGCCACCCTGGGGACTCTCCCTTCCCACTGTCAGCTTCCAAATATCAAAGGCAACTTTGCTTTACATTCTGTCCGGAGTACAAGCAGGGCCCAGAAGAAATATCAGCTGCTACAAATCCGATTGTCTGTAACTCTGGTAACACCTCTAGCCACAATCCGAGGCAGCAGGAGGACAAGCCAACTGCTGAGGAAGCTGGGATTTCTGTTCCGGAAGAAAAGATGATTATGGGGACAATATTAAATATAAGCTGGGAGTTGAAGGAGGAGAGCAAGAAATAAAGACTATAGAAATGGGAGAGTATCAGCTGGGGAAGAATGAGAAAAGTAAAGGCAATGAAGAGAAAGACTGCTTTTCTGGGCTCTTACAAGTGCCATCCAACTAGGAAGGGGTTTTTTTCCCCCCAAACATACAATAAGAATGTGGAATTAATGGGAAGGAAAATACTTTTTGATTGTTCAACTTTTTATAGAATCTTCAACACAGCAACTGTTAAATGTTTTCATTTCTTCTTATGGCTTTTCAAGATCATAGAGAAACAAACACTTGTGAAAGTTCACTTATTGGTTGCTTGATCTAAATCTATCAGCCTTCAAGAGGGTATAATGAATAAGGCACCTAATCAATAACATCAATGAAGATGGTATTTTGACAGGCATCCCCAACTATGAAAGTGTTATACTGACAGATACCTCATGAAAATGTGAAACTCAGTTTTAGTCCAAACTATTCCATTTTCTATGTAAAATGGTCAACTTTCAGATGAAATAGAGAAAATTTTGCCCTCATTGTCCTTCCCACCACTCTTCGCTATTCTGAACAACAGCTACCAAACTCTAGAGAAACAGGTAGCTCTGTTAGACCCTGAAAGAAGTGCTCAGCAAATGACCATAAAACTTTCATAACCAAGGATAAGAACTTGTAGTTCTCAGGAACCCTGAAGAAATCTCATAGACACCACACCCAGTTTCATCATATTCAGTGAAGAGGCACTACAGAAATTAGAACCGATGGGCTTTTGGATCTGGCATCTAATATCAAGTTCAAATTGCCGTGAAAATGAAAGGCTTAGCAATACCAGAAAACAGCATGTTGAGGTTCCTTTTTCACTTGAAACTAGCATGTTTACCCTGCTGATTGCCTTTGGAATTGTTTTAAAAAATTATCAATACTTATTTGTTTCACAAACTAAAAGCCTACTTGCTCAGTCCTGCCAAAAGCTGCCTACAGAAAATGCTATATTCAAACCTCAGGATAAATAATCCCTCTATTTGTCCAATCTTTCTAAACTCAGTAACAGAAACAATTAAAAAGGCCCATTCTTCCTCTGATTTTCCTCCTCTCTTCCACTTCCCTGCCTTGAAATGTATGCAACTTTAAGGTAAGGGATGTGAAATAGTTTGGTACTTTGTTTCCTGTCCAACTTCAAAAGAGAATGAAACTTATTACAGTCCCAAAAGACATCAGAGACACCAACATCCCATTTTCTTCAGACTAACACTAGTATTCTGGAGCAGACATTTTTCTCAAGCACCTCACAACTACAGTCTTAAACCATACACTGATATGCTTAAAGATAAGGAATCTTGACAGAGTAACATGTGAAATTATTGACTGCAAAATTATCCTTGTGACCTATGAACTGTTCACAACCCACTGTGTGTTAGGAAAAGACCATTATATCAAAGATGGTGTAGTAACATTCTAACTGGTCCAAACTCAGAAGGAATTTAAGTAGCAAGATTAGTTTTGTAAAGAATCTAAATTAATGTGTTCCTGGACGCCGAAGGGTAACAGAAGGCTTAGCTTCCAAGCCAGTGGGGCTCTGGAAGGGGGACAATGCAAAGTCCTACCTGGTAGGCATCAGGAATGTTGACCGTTTCTCCATGCTCCCCGACATAGCCAATGATGCCTTTGCCCCAGGGGACCTGCACCTCGTTTGAGTTCTCTGTGCTGCTGCAGGGCAGTAGTGGGGTTCCTGCATGCACATCAAAGAATTTGGAGACCAAGCTCTTCTTGCCAGCAGCTGCCCCTTCCACCAGGAAGAGCGAGCAGCGGTCAGCGTCCACCATGAGGCAGACAAAGATGAGGATCTTGTAGCTCAGGCTGGTAAGGTCAAGGTCATTGGAGATATCCTTGACCAGTTCCAGGAAGAACTGACGCTCATTATGCTTTTTGAGGTGGCACTTGTAGTCCATGGCTGTAGGGGGGTACTGAGGCAGATTCACCCTCGATTCCAGGAGGGCACTGAGAATGTGGGCCGTGGTGGGGGGCAGGGAGCTGGCCTTCCGAAGCAGTGCCCTCCGCCGCACACTGCTCAGGGGCTCCTGGGCCCGGGAGGTCACCTGTTCATCGTAGGTCCTATTCACGTTGATGGCCTTGGAGCGAGCAAAACTCTTCCTTAGCTCTTTCTGAGAAGCTCTCCGCTGCAGGCTCCCATCGCCCCGGCTGCCACTGGCCCAGCTGGGACTCAGGGGAACCCCACCACAATCCCCGCCGCCCGGAGCGAGCTGGCTGTTGGCAGAGCTATTTGGTCCAGTGCCACCACCAACACGGCCGCTGCCTGCGCCACCACTGTGAGCCACACTGCTGGTGCCGGCCACTGTGGGCCTTGTGCCTACAGCCCCCTGACTCTCCCGGTGCCTCTGCAGCCACTTCTCCACCATCTCCTGCTTCCCCTTCCGCATCAAGTAATCTTCGAACAACTCTGGGTGTCTGTCCAGGAAAGTTTCTACCTCCCCAAAGTCCAGGTGGGAGGCTGTCATGGTCCCAGACACAGCTTTCACTGCCACTCTACACTTGGACCGAATGTTTGCCTACCCTAGCCCTCTAGCTCGTCCTGCACATGTCTATCCCCACCAGTATCCACAGCTCGGTGCGAGATTCTGCGGAGCAGCTGGGAGATGCCCCTTGCTTCGGGCTCAGAGAGTGGCTGGCAGGAACCCCACCCCCTCGTCCCGCTACTCCTCCGCACAGGTGCCCCCACTGAGCTGCTGCCGCGGCCACAGTTCCCGTCTGGAAAATCGGAGCTCTAGCTGTCCTCGCTCCGGCTGCCGCCGCCACTGCTGCTGCCGCTGTAACCGGATGAGTGGACCACTGTGAAAGGGAGGTAGGGCAGGACACGCCCCTGAGTGAGGCACGGAGCCCGGAGGGAGGAAAGGGGTGGGAGGAGGGAGATCGGGCGCCGCACCAGCCAAAGTCCACCGCCCAGGATGCCAGGCGGTTCCTGGAAGAGTCTTTGGACCGCCGGAATCGGCGCCTGGGAACGCGGCCGACTCCTGATTGGAACACGATTAAAGGGGGAAACGCAACCTTGTTCCTTCCACCTCCTTCCTTCCTTACCCCCCAGCCCTCCCAATTCCCCGCCCCTTAATCCTTCGGCCCCAGGGGAGCCCAGTGGGAGCCCAAGTACGAGGAAGTGTTGGTGTTTTGCAGGCATCACACCCAGAAGCTGACTCCGAGGAAATGAGGATGCTCAGGGAAAGGGGGGATTTTTTTTCTGGGATCTGGTTCCTAAGATTCCTGGGACTGCCGCTAATACTGCCCAGCTCCTGTGGGCAGTCAGCAAATATTAATGGAACTGGATTTCCCTGAAATAAGCAAATGAAGTTACCCCTCTAGCTTTTGACTTTAACCAAATTCATGGACCTGGGAGAGTGGGTAAAAATGGTACATGGATGGAGGATGTAAAACACAGTTCTTTGGATTAGGGCTACCTTGCCTGGCAGGGGCATATAGCAAGGTGGACTTCAGGGCCTCAGGGGGCTTCCTTCCAAGCCAGTCCTGCATGTCATGAGTAGTTTCTCTTCTTTTCATGAATGACTGACCATATCTTTCTTCTTTCCCCATTCAATCTGACAAGGCTACCAATGCTCCCCTTCCTACCAACACCCTCGATCTTGTGGGTAAGGATTTCTCCTCTCTGAAAAGCTTTTCTTTCTCCAGACCTAGGGATGCTCCAGATCTGGCTTGTCTCAGCTAGTTAGACTGAGAATAACATCAAGTTTCCATTGGGCCTTTTCCAAACCTAGTGGTTAAATGTAGGTGATTTTCCAGGAAAGAACAGCAGGCTGATAACACTTTCTTAATACTCAGGGGTCTCCTCTTTGGTGAGAAACAAAAGCAGACTGGGAACTATCCAGTTCCCTGGGACAGCAGGACAATCCAGACATATCCTTACAGAATGCCAGCTATGAGGGTAATTGAGAAGAGCTAGAGAGGAAGCAAGCAGTGACTTTACAGTGCTGCCCTGTGGCAGACACACACAGAGGACTTACACAGTAAGTGTAAGTCCTCTTACATAATCTTACAGATTACTGCCCAGAAGATGTCCTCAGAGCTAAGCATACAAGGTGTGTCAAGCATTTGCTATGTATTGATCCCTTTATTTATTTTCTTAAAAGTAGGTTCCATATCCAACATGGGGCTTGAAATCAGCATGCTCTATCTACTAGCACTGATCAGTTTATGGTTTGTTTTTTTAAAATATTTTTTTAAATTTATTTGATAGAGAGAGTACACATGTGCATGGCGGGGGGTGAGGGTAGAGAAGGGGCAAAGGGAGAGGGAGAGAATCTCAAGCAGACTTGGTGCTAAGCCAGATGCAGGGTTGGATCTTATGATTCCTGAGATCATGACCCAAGATGAAATCAAGAGTTAGACGCTTAACCAACTGAGCCACCCAGGCACCCCAGCATTCATAACTTTAAATTAAGAGTTTTGTTTACAGGCACCTGGGTGGCTCAGTGGATTGAGCCTCTGCCTTCAACTCAGGTCATGATCTCAGGGTCCTAGGATTGAGGCATGCATCAGGCTCTCTGCTCAGTGAGGAGCCCACTTCCCCCTCTCTCTCTGCCTGCCTCTCTGCCTACTTGTGATCTCTCTGCCTTTGTCAAATAAATAAATAAAATCTTAAAAAAAAAAAAAAAAAGGTTTGGTTTATCCTAGCAACAGACTAATGAGGTGGGGCATCTTCTCCTACTTTAAAGATGGAGAAACTCTGAGAAGTTGAGTATCATACCCAAGGTACACAGTCACTGGGTGCCAGAGCTGGGGTGCAGATCCATTTAGTTTGGCTCCAGAGTGGGGCACACTCTCAGCCACATCACCGTACTGTCTTCCACCTTTATCAGCTGAATCCTATTGGTGCCAGGATTTAGGCTCATAATAGAGATGCAGGGACCAGAGCAGAATGTTCTTTAAACACTCCTCTAACAGCACCAGGAGTTGCACACAGGAGGAGGAAACACTCTTATTCAAAAATTCCAAATTTCCCAGCTTAGTTAGCATGACTAAGAACATGGCCTTGGTGGAGCGCCTGGATGGCTCAGTGGGTTAAGCAGCTCCCTTTGGCTTAGTTCATGATCCCTGGGTTCTGGGATCAAGTCCTGCATCAGGCTCCCTGCTCAGTGGAAAGCCTGCTTCTCCCTCTCCCTCTGCCTGCCACTCTGCCTGCTTATGCTCTATCTCTCTGTCAAATAAATAAATAAAACCTTTAAAAAAAAAAAAAAAAGAATATGGCCTTTGCACTGAAAATGCAACTATGAACAAAACAAAGACTCTGCCCTCATGGAGCTTACATTATGGTGGGGAGACAGCCAATACACAAATAAAAAAAATAAATATACAGAATAAGAGAACATTGGTGATAAGTGCTAGGAAGAGAAACAAAACTTGGCAAAGAATTAGATAAAGGAATAAGGCAGTGGAAAGATCTTTCTGAGGAGGGGACATCTGAACAGAGATCTGATGGAAATGAGGGATGAGTTATGTTTATATCTGGGAAAAAGAGCATAACAGGTAGAGGAAGCAAGTGCCAAAATTGAGGGATGCAATGTATTTGGAGTATTTAAGAAATAGGAGGAAGACCACCTAGGAGACACTGACTCAAGCACAAAATATTGGTAGTTTGGAGATGTAGGTTGCTAAGGAAATAGTGGTGATCAAGAATTAAATTTTCAAAGACAATTAGCACAATGGCTTTGCATAGAAAGTACTCAATAAATGTTAGCTGTTGTATTACTTTTATATTATCATTGTTATCATCCTAAAGTGATAGTGTACGGAAGCCTCACTGCACATGATCACATCTCTGGTAACTTGAGTGGAACATCAGTAAAGATGGTCAAAGTGGTATGCTGGAACTGGCTTTCAAGGGCTCACAGAGCTCATGTTAGCCTCTCTTTCCAATTTCATGTTCTGTGACATTATGCAGCTTGCAGTCATCCATGATGGGAGTATTTACATGATAGATATCAAAAATGCTACAAATCAGGATTTTTTTTCCACGTTGCTTGTTGTTAAACATTTACCAACATTCAGTGAATACAATTCAATTGTTCATCAACTTATGAATGGATAAATAAAATGTGGTATATCCATAAAGTGGAACATTATTTGGCCATAAACAAAGGAAGGATACATGCACTGTATAGGCTCCAACTTAGAGGAACCTTGAAAACTTTAAGCAAAGTGAAAGAAGTCACTTACAAAGGACCACATTTTGTATGATTTCATTTATATGATATGTCCACAATAGATAAATCCAAAGAGACAGAAAGTAGACTACTAGTTCCCAGGATATGAGGGGAGAGGAGAAAGAGGAAGCAGATGAGCGCTAATAGGTACAGAGTTTCTTTTTGAGATAATGAAAATAATGTTCTAAAATTAATTGTGGTACTGGTTATACAGTTCTGTGGCTATACTAAAATCCATTGAATTGTACACTTTAAACAGATGAATTGCATGGTATGTGAATTATATCTCAATAAAGCTGTTATAAAACAACAATAAAAAACCATTTACCAGGAAAAGACTGGTCATAATACAGCAGCAATGTTGTACATGGAGGTAAGAAAAGCACTGAGCATCTTCAAAGAAGGGAGAGAACAGCGCTGGTCTGCTTGGAAACAAGTTTCATAATTAGCCATTTCTTTAACCCCATCTTCCATGTATTTGTTATAAAAGCAGTTGTTAGCATTTATCGTGTTCCAGGCTCTTAGAAGAAAAAGAGACTAAGACAAAACCCCTGCCTTTGATTGAGTATCTTTCAGTCTACAGCACCAAGAGCAGTGGGAGTAGAGAATACTGGGGAGGATGGAAAAATGAATTGAACATTTGTGGCTTGGTCTTGAATTGACTCCAACCTTTTCCCTGGCTTGGTTTATGGGCTTACTGAAGGAGTCAATGGTTGAGGAAGAAAGTAAGAAGGTGACAGGGAATACTCATAAAATAGTCTAGAGGGCTGCGATGGAGGGCTATTGATGGAGGGCTATATTATACACATATAATAAGATGTATGTTGATGTGGCCTCAATTGCCATCTCCTCTTCATTTTCAATTTGTAGAATGGTATGTGTATTAGTCATGATGCCAAGAGAAAACAGAGCAAACTCAAAATAATTTCAAGAGGGTTAATTTATAAGGAGACTGATTACAAAGGTGGAATATAGGTAAACCACTGGGATAGGGAAGACACTTGGGACTTAAGGCAAGAGAGAAATCACCAGCCCCACAGATCTGATGAGAGGCAGAAGGTTAGGGTGACCAGGACTCAAAAGGACAGAGGCTTATATAGTAACAACTGCATTCAGAGGAATAGTGATAGCCTATCAAAAGATATCAACAGCTCAAAGGAGAAATATCAGAAATAAATACCTTGAACTCATTCTCCCTCCCTCCTATCATGACTAGGCCCAATTAGAAGCTAGAATGTTCGAACAAGCTGGAGCTTGTTCATAGAATCCATTTGGGTCATCCTTCCCAGGTAGAGAGTAGCAGGGACAAAAAAGGATCTGTATAAACTATGGAGGGACAAATGGAAAATATTTGGCCCAATATGGAATCTTGAAGATGTCCCCTTATGAAATAATGGATGCTATAGCTCCAAACAATTTTCTGCAATTCTGCCCTCTTCTCTGCATAATTCTGCTAATTCCACCAAAATTGTCTATAATAGATTCCATAACATTTGTAGTCAACAGAACCTTACTGTAGGACACTAACCCTGAAAAGTTATGCTATTGTGATGATAAATCAATCAGCTCAAGGAAGAACTCTACAGACTCCCAATCTATCTACCCCATCTCCTCTCCAAGACAGAACTATTGCCCTTAAGTAGCCTCTCATGGGAAAATGGGGAAGATAAAAGGGCCTTCCCACTTACAGTTTTCAAGAATAAGGTCTTCCTTTTTGATGCAAGTATTCATTACTTTATCACTGCCATTGTCAATTAGCATTTATTGATTGATCACTCTTCCTGTCAAAGCACTGGTTCACATGCAAGATAATTTCTGTTATTCCAAAGGAGGCCCATTACATTTTAGCACGAGATGAAGCTTTAGAGATTATCTAATAATCTACTTTCACGTTGCACTTTCACTTTGCACATGCAGAAACTGAGATCTGGAGCAGACATTTAACTCCTCCAATGCCATCTGCTAAGCACAACCTCTGATCTGCTCACGGTTCCATCCCACCCTTACCAACAATACAAACTTGAAATCAGTATCTTGAAGCCCAGTGAATTTCTGTCTCCTAAGCTTGTCTCCTAATTATTCCATCTCCTAAAACGGACTTTTACTATGTGAACAATAGGCATCATCAAATAGGTTGATGCAATTTTCAAAATGAACCATTTACTTCAAAAACATTTAAATGGACATATTATTATTTTAGGAAATAGAGGTCCATGGGATCAAATTTTTAAAAAAGGGTTATTCCAATTCCAAAAAGATTAAAGTTCTCAAAACTGTAAGTTCCACACAGAGATATTTATATTTATCCTTACAGGAATTTAATATTGGAATTTGTTCATGGTGTATGCCAAATCCAAAACCTGAGGAGTTATTTGGGGTTTTCTAAGAAACAGAACCAATAAAACCAAAAAGTATTATATCCATATACATACATACAAACATACATTTATTATAAGGGACTGGCTCACATGATTATGGAGGCTATGATATGCTGCCAGCAAATGGCAAATCCAGGAAAGCCAGTGGTATAATTCAGTCCAAGTCCATAGGTCTAAGGCAAAAGAATAATATAAATCCCAGTCCCAGGGCAGGAGAAGATGAGAGGAGGTGTTCCAACTCAAGTGATAAGGCAGGAAAAAAGGATGACTTCCCTTTTGTTCTATGTAGGCCTTCAATGGAATGAATGGGTGGTATCTAATCACAATGGAGAGGGTAATCTCCTAGTCCTCAAATTCAAATGTTAATCTCATCTAGAAATAACCTCACAGGCACCCAAAACAATGGGTACCCTGCTGCCTACTCAAATTGACACATAAAATTAACAATTACAAGTACCTTACCTGGTTTTAAATTTTGTAAGCACTTTCTTCCCCCATTCTATTTGTGCAGAATCTTAACATGTGCCTATATTTAAGTCATTATTCCCTATTCTAGTCAGTACTAATCTTAATTAATCTTAATCTTAATCCAGTACACTTTTTTTAACCCACAGTAACTCACAATAGAATGATAAATTTATAAAGTAACTGTATAGGTGAATAAATGCCACACAGGGTAAATTAGTTTAGATTAGCATAAAGGTGAAAGTTACTTTCTCCTTCATATAAAATGTGCTGCTGCCACACCACTCTTCTATACAAAGGCTTATCAAGCTTACATCATACTTGTTAATGTCCCATTGGCCAAAGCCAGTCATATAGCCAAATGCAGAGTCAGGTAGAGGAATGACAAGAATATGAATACTCAGGTATGGTTTATTGGGAGCCACTGATTTAACAGTTAACCACGCAAGCTCCCTCCTAAATCCCCAACCCACGTTTCCAACAGCTACAAAGAATTTGCTCCTATAAACCTCACAGACACCTCAAATTTATGATTCCCAAGATCACTCTCATTCTTCCCCATCTTAAACAGTGAACCTGAGGACTACCTTACCTCAGAAATTTGTTTTTGAATCCAGCTTCTCTTCTCCAAACCCACTTGACTTAATTCAAGTCTTCATCATTTGTCCATTCTCTAACAAACAGTGTCATCCTCCACATAACCGGTATAATAATAGCACAACCTTGCCTATAAACTGTTGTTTATAGGATTAAGTCCTTGTCAAAGATGTACAGTGGGTTGAATGGGAACCCTCCAAAAATGATATCCTCCCAGGATCTGTGAATGTGATCTTATTTGGTAAGAGGGTCTTTGCAGGTGTTAATTGAGGATCTCAAGGTGGTTCTAAATCCCATGACACGTTTCCTTCTAAGATAGACAGGAGAAGACTGAGACACATAGAGAAGAAGGCAATGTGAAGACAGAAGTAGAAGTTCAAGTAATGAATCTACAAGCCAAGGAACACCAAGGATTGCTGGCAACCCACCACAAGCTAGGAAAGAAGCATGAAATGACTTCTCCCTCAGAGCATCCAGAAAAAGTCAACTTTCCCAACACCTTGAATTTGGAGTTCTGACCTCTGGAACTATCCAAGAATGAGTTTCTGCTGCCTTAAGCCACCAAGTTTGTGATAATTTGTTACAACAGCCCTGAGAAGCTAATGGAAGATCCTTTATCACTGCATCTCTATTTTCCATCTCTCTTTTTTTCCTTATCTTCTGCTACTCCCTACTGTATATTCTCCATGCATACAGATCCCTTCTCCCTTCTGGGATTTCTCCTGAAATGCTCTTCTCCCCCTCCTACCTCTCAAACTTCTATTTTTCCATTAAGACCTATTTGAAATGTCTATCCTCTATGAACTTTTATCTGCTTTCATATTATGAAACTGTTCTGTCTTCCAGTGTGATCTATCCTCCTGGTTCTACATATTTTGGTCAGGTATCTGCTATAAATCATTTAATATTTGTTCAACCCAACATGGTATATTTAATTCTCTGTTTAAAAAAATTTTTTTACATTAAAGCACATTTCCTTGCTCTTTTATCTTTTTCTTTCAATTTAGAAATTGAAACAACTCTGATCAATAAGCCTACCTGCATTCATAATTATATTAAAGAATAATAAGTACATAGCAGGCAAATTTTTTTAAATTTCAAAGATACCCAGGTGAACATCATGACCAATGAAGGTAGAAAAATAAGCTTCATATGATAAACCAGACAAGTATTGTATGATATTACTCATATGTGGAATCTAAAAAAGTCAAACATGAAAAAAAAAAAAAAAAAAAAAAAAGGAGAGAGAGAATATGTGTAAAACAGCAGTTACCAGGGGAAGCAAGATAGGGGGATAAGATTGATGGTGTTTAAGGGTATAAACTTGTAACAAATACTAAAATAGCCACAGAGATATGCAAAATTTATTAAACTTAGACTGTAATATTGTGTTACAAGTAAGTAACAATAAATATCACTACAACCACAACCATATTATGGTATGTTATGATATCAAAGTAACATGATGTATCCCTTTAATTTACACAATGTTGATGTCAAATTTACCCAATAAAAGAGAAAAAAAAGAGAAAAATACACTACAATATTATGCCATAAGTTTTTTAGATATATTTTTTAAAGATTTTATTTATTTATTTGACAGACAGAGATCACAAGTAGGCAGGGAAGCAGGCAGAGAGAGAGGAGGAAGCAGGCTCCCCGCTGAGCAGAGAGCCCGTTGCGGGGCTCAATCCCAGGACCCTGGGATCATGACCTGAGCCGAAGGCAGCGGCTTAACCCACTGAGCCACCCAGGTGCCCCAAGTTTTTTAGATATTGTTTTCTTCTTAAAAATATTTTATCTCAGAAGAAAAATTAGCAATAATTAAAGTATCTTGCTGAAGAACACTTTGTTGATAAAATAAGTTGACTGGCTTTTAACTATTTCAAATTATTTTCTCTAATTTGGAAACTCAAATGTAGTTGAATATGGACAGATTGAATATTTTTAAAATACCTTGAATCTTTATAAGGTAATTTTCCTACAAATACCTTAAACTATCAAAGGCTGAGTTAGATATTGAGGATACAAAATAATGTAAGGACATCCCTTTCCTCGAAGAGAGTTTACAGTCTAGCTAGGGAGACAGAATATTTATACTAAAGTACAAATGACAACATAAGATACCACTGATTGAGTATAACAAACAACAAAATTTATTTAAGAAATCACAAATACTCTTAAATGTTATACGATACTGTTTATATTCAATAATAATCCACAATTAGTATTAATATTCAAAGTGTAAATCTATTAATAATCAGAACAAAAGGCATAAAAAATTGGGGGAAAATTCCACAATGAATAATTCAGTTTTTAATTAAAGAACTAATATAAAAGGAGGGTCCAAGCTAAATTCAGCAATACCTTAAAAGGATCGTACACCATCCATGATCAAGTGGATTTATCCCAGGGATGCAACCAATATCCACAAACTAGTCAATATGATAGATCACATTAACAAAATACATAATAAAAATCATACAATCATCTCAATAGATACAAGGAAAAAGCACTTAACAAAATTCAACATTCATTAATGACAAAAACTCTCAACGAAGTAGGGATAGAGGGAATGCTCCTCAACATAACAAAGGCCATCTGTGACAAGTCCAGAGCTAACATCATTCTCAGTGGTGAAAACCTAAAAGCTTTTCCTCTAAGATTAGGAGTAAGACAAGGATGCCCACTCTCACCACTTTGATTCAACATGGTGTTTTGGAAGTCCTAACTAGAACAATTAGGCAAGAAAAAGAAATAAAATGCATCCAAATTGGAAAGGAAGAGGAAAAACTCTCACTATTTGCAGATACAATAATATTATATAGAATACCCTAAATACTCCGTCAAAAAACTGTTAGAACTAATACATTTAATAAGGTTGCAGGATACAAAGTCAATACACAAAAACCTGCTGTATTTAAACACACTGGTATAATGAATTATTAGAAAGGGAAACTAAGAAAACAATTGCATTTCAATTGTATCAAAAGGAATAAAATAACTAGGAATAAATCTAACCAAGAAGGTGAAAGACCTTCAATTATTCAATTATTGAAAATTACAAGGGGTACCTGGGTAGCTCAGTGGGTTAAGACTCTGCCTTTGGCTCAGGTCATGATCTCAGGGTCCTGGGATCGAGCTCCACATCGAGCTCCACGTCGGGCTCTCTTCTCAGCAAACTCTATCAAAATTCCAATGGCATTTCCACAGAAATAGGACTAATAAATAATCCTAAAATTTGTATGGAATCACAAAAGACCCCAAATAGCCAAAACAATCTTGAGAAAGAAAAACAAAGCTGGAGGCATCATGTTCCCTGATTTCAAACTATATTGCAAAGCTACCATAATTTAAAAAGTATGGTATTGGCATAAAATAAGTCAAGCAGAGAGAGTCAATTATCACATGGTTTCACTTGATTGTGGAGCATAAGGAAAAACATGGAGGACACTGGGAGATGAAGAGCAGAAGTGAGTTGGGGAAAATCAGAGGGAGAGACAAACCATGAGAGGCTGTGGACTGTAAGAAACAAACTGAGGGTTTTGGAAGGGAGGGGTGTGTGGGGTTGGGTGAGCCTGGCGGTGGGTATTAAGGAGGGCACGGATTGCAAGGAGCACTGGGTGAGGTACATAAACAATGAATTTTAGAACACACACACACAAAAATCAAATTAAATTAAATTAAAAATAAAACACCAGACATATAGATTAATAGAACAAAATAGAGAGCTGAGAAATAAACCCATGTGTATATGGTCAATTAATTTGCGAAAAATGAACCAAGAATATACTGTAGGGAAGGACAGTCTCTTTGATAAATGACATTGGGAAAACAGGAAAGCCACATATAAAAGAATGAAACTTGGCAACTGTCTCACACCATTCACAAAAATTACCTAAAAATGGATTAAAGATTTGAATGTAAAACCTGAAACCATAAAACTCTTAGAAGAGGGGGGCGGAGTCAAGATGGTGGAGAAGTAGCAGGCTGAGACTACTTTAGCTAGCCAGAGATCAGCTAGATAGCTTATCTAAAGATTGCAAACACCTGAAAATCCATTGGCAGATCGAAGAGAAGAACAGCAATTCTGGAAACAGAAAAACAACCACTTTCTGAAAGGTAGGACCGGCGGAGAAGTGAATCCAAAGCGACCGGAAGATAGACCCCGGGGGGAGGGGCCGGCTCCCGGCAAGCGGCGGAGCAACTGCGCACAAAATCAGGACTTTTAAAAGTCTGTTCTGCTGAGGGACATCGCTCCAGAGGCTAAACCGGGGCGAAGCCCACGCGGGGTCAGCGTGGCCTCAGGTCCCGCAGGGTCACAGAAGGATCGGGGGTGTCTGAGTGTCGCAGAGCTTGCGGGTATTGGAACGGGAAAGCCGGCTACAGAGACAGAGCCGACAGTAAGCTCACAGCTCGGTGTTACCTTGAACCGGTCGCAGGATCGGTGAGCTCGGAGCACGGCCGGAGGTCAGGCAGACGGGAGTAACTGGGCGCTGTTCTCTGAGGGCACACTGAGGAGTGGGGCCCTGGGCTCTCGGCTCCTCCAGGCCGGAGACCAGGAGGCTGCCATTTGTATTCCCGTCCTCCGGAACTCTACGGAAAGCGCTCAGGGAACAAAAGCTCCTGAAAGCAAACCCGAGCGGATTACTCACCCCAGCCCCTGTTAAGGGCGGTGCAATTCCGCCTGGGACAAAGACACTTGAGAATCACTACAACAGGCCCCTCCCCCAGAAGATCAACAAGAAATCCAGCCGAGACCAAGTTCACCTACCAAGGAGTGCGGTTTCAATACCAAGGAGAGCAGCAGAATTCCAGAGGAGGAGAAAGCAAAGCACGGAACTCATGGCTTTTTTCCCTGTGATTTTTTTTAGTCTTGCAGTTAATTTGAGTTTTTTCTTTTTCATTTTTTGTTTTTTTTTCCTCGCCTTCTGGTAAAAATTTTTTTTAACTTTTACCTTTTTCTTTTTTAACATTTTTTAACTAGTTTATCCAATATATATTTTTTCTTTTTAATATTTTTCTTATTTGTTTTCTTTTTTTTAATTCTTTTCTTTTCTTTTTTCTTTTTTTTTCTTTCTTCCTTTTTGAACCTCTTTTTATCCCCTTTCTCCCCCCTCACGATTTGGGATCTCTTCTAATTTGGTTAAAGCATATTTTCCTGGGGTTGTTGCCACCCTTTTAGTATTTTACTTGCTCCTTCATATACTCTTATCTGGACAAAATGACAAGACGGAAAAATTCACCACAAAAAAAAGAACAAGAGGCAGTACCGAAGGCTACGGACCTAATCAATACAGACATCGGTAATATGTCAGATCTAGAGTTCAGAATGACAATTCTCAAGGTTCTAGCCAGGCTCAAAAAAGGCAAGGAAGATATTAGAGAAACTCTCTCGGGAGATATAAAAGCCCTTTCTGGAGAAATAAAAGAACTAAAATCTAACCAAGTTGAAATAAAAAAAGGTATTAATAAGGTGCAATCAAAAATGGAGGCTCTCACTGCTAGGATAAATGAGGCAGAAGAAAGAATTAGTGATATAGAAGACCAAATGACAGAGAATAAAAAAGCTGAGCAAAAGAGGGACAAACAGCTACTGGACCACGAGGTGAGAATTTGAGAGATAAGTGACACCATAAGACGAAACAACATTAGAATAATTGGGATTCCAGAAGAAGAAGAAAGAGAGAGGGGAGCAGAAGGTATACTGGAGAGAATTATTGGGGAGAATTTCCCCAATATGGCAAAGGGAACGAGCATCAAAATTCAGGAGGTTCAGAGAACGCCCCTCAAAATCAATAAGAATAGGCCCACACCCCGTCACCTAATAGTAAAATTTACAAGTCTCAGTGACAAAGAGAAAATCCTGAAAGCAGCCAGGGAAAAGAAGTCTGTAACATACAATGGTAAAAATATTAGGTTGGCAGCTGACTTATCCACAGAGACCTGGCAGGCCATAAAGAGCTGGCATGATATTTTCAGAGCACTAAACGAGAAAAACATGCAGCCAAGAATACTATATCCAGCTAGGCTATCATTGAAAATAGAAGGAGAGATTAAAAGCTTCCAGGACAAACAACAACTGAAAGAATTTGCAAACACCAAACCAGCTCTACAGGAAATATTGAAAGGGGTCCTCTAAGCAAAGAGAGAGCCTACAAGTGGTAGATCAGAAAGGAACAGAGACCATATACAGTAACAGTCACCTTACAGGCAATACAATGGCACTAAATTCATATCTCTCAATAGTTACCCTGAATGTGAATGGGCTAAATGCCCCTGTCAAAAGACACAGGGTATCAGAATGGATAAAAAAACAAAACCCATCTATATGTTGCCTCCAAGAAACACATTTTAAGCCCGAAGACACCTCCAGATTTAAAGTGAGGGGGTGGAAAAGAATTTACCATGCTAATGGACATCAGAAGAAAGCAGGAGTGGCAATCCTTATATCAGATCAATTAGATTTTAAGCCAAAGACTGTAATAAGAGATGAGGAAGGACACTATATCATACTCAAAGGGTCTGTCCAACAAGAAGATTTAACAATTTTAAATATTTATGCCCCCAACGTGGGAGCAGCCAACTATATAAACCAATTAATAACAAAATCAAAGAAACACATAAACAACAATACAATAATAGTAGGGGACTTTAATATTCCCCTCACTGAAATGGACAGGTCATCCAAGCAAAAGATCAGCAAGGAAATAAAGGCCTTAAATGACACACTGGACCAGATGGACATCACAGATATATTCAGAATATTTCATCCCAAAGCAACAGAATACACATTCTTCTCTAGTGCACATGGTACATTCTCCAGAATAGATCACATCCTCGGTCCTAAATCAGGACTCAACCGGTATCAAAAGATTGGGATCATTCCCTGCATATTTTCAGACCACAATGCTCTAAAGCTAGAACTCAACCACAAAAGGAAGTTTGGAAAGAACCCAAATACATGGAGACTAAACAGTATCCTTCTAAAGAATGAATGGGTCAACCGGGAAATTAAAGAAGAATTGAAAAAAATCATGGAAACAAATGATAATGAAAATACAACGGTTCAAAATCTGTGGGACACAACAAAGGCAGTCCTGAGAGGAAAATATATAGCGGTACAAGCCTTTCTCAAGAAACAAGAAAGGTCTCAGGTACACAACCTAACCCTACACCTAAAGGAGCTGGAGAAGGAACAAGAAAGAAACCCTAAGCCCAGCAGGAGAAGAGAAATCATAAAGATCAGAGCAGAAATCAATGAAATAGAAACCAAAAAAACAATAGAACAAATCAACGAAACTAGGAGCTGGTTCTTTGAAAGAATTAATAAAATTGATAAACCCCTGGCCCGACTTATCAAAAAGAAAAGAGAAAGGACCCAAATAAATAAAATCATGAATGAAAGAGGAGAGATCACAACTAACACCAAGGAAATACAAACTATTATAAGAACATACTATGAGCAACTCTACGGCAATAAATTTGACAATCTGGAAGAAATGGATGCATTCCTAGAAACATATAAACTACCACAACTGAACCATGAAGAAATAGAAAGCCTGAACAGACCCATAACCAGTAAGGAGATTGAAACAGTCATTAAAAATCTCCAAACAAACAAAAGCCCAGGGCCAGACGGCTTCCCGGGGGAATTCTACCAAACATTTAAAGAAGAACTAATTCCTATTCTCCTGAAACTGTTCCAAAAAATAGAAATGGAAGGAAAACTTCCAAACTCATTTTATGAGGCCAGCATCACCTTGATCCCAAAACCAGACAAGGATCCCACCAAAAAAGAGAGCTATAGACCGATATCCTTGATGAACACAGATGCGAAAATACTCAACAAAATACTAGCCAATCGGATTCAACAGTACATTAAAAAGATTATTCACCACGACCAAGTGGGATTTATTCCAGGGCTGCAAGGTTGGTTCAACATCCGCAAATCAGTCAATGTGATACAACACATCAATAAAAGTAAGAACAAGAACCATATGATACTCTCAATAGATGCTGAAAAAGCATTTGACAAAGTACAACATCCCTTCCTGATCAAAACTCTTCAAAGTGTAGGGATAGAGGGCACATACCTCAATATCATCAAAGCCATCTATGAAAAACCCACCGCAAATATCATTCTCAATGGAGAAAAACTGAAAGCTTTTCCGCTAAGGTCAGGAACACGGCAGGGATGTCCATTATCACCACTGCTATTCAACATCGTACTAGAGGTCCTAGCCTCAGCAATCAGACAACAAAAGGAAATTAAAGGCATCCAAATCGGCAAAGAAGAAGTCAAATTATCACTCTTCGCAGATGATATGATACTATATGTGGAAAACCCAAAAGACTCCACTCCAAAACTGCTAGAACTTATACAGGAATTCAGTAAAGTGTCAGGATATAAAATCAATGCACAGAAATCAGTTGCATTTCTCTACACCAACAGCAAGACAGAAGAAAGAGATATTAAGGAGTCAATCCCATTTACAATTGCATCCAAAACCATAAGATACCTAGGAATAAACCTAACCAAAGAGACACAGAATCTATACTCAGAAAACTATAAAGTACTCATGAAAGAAATTGAGGAAGACACAAAGAAATGGAAAAATGTTCCATGCTCCTGGATTGGAAGAATAAATATTGTGAAAATGTCTATGCTACCTAAAGCAATCTACACATTTAATGCAATTCCTATCAAAGTACCATCCATCTTTTTCAAAGAAATGGAACAAATAATTCTAAAATTTATATGGAACCAGAAAAGACCTCGAATAGCCAAAGGGATATTGAAAAAGAAAGCCAACGTTGGTGGCATCACAATTCCGGACTTCAAGCTCTATTACAAAGCTGTCATCATCAAGACAGCATGGTACTGGCACAAAAACAGACACATAGATCAATGGAACAGAATAGAGAGCCCAGAAATAGACCTTCTAGTTTTTTTTAATATATATTTAATATTTATATATATATGGCCACTTAATATTTTGGTCACCGGAATGTAAGCACACATAACATACGCCACAGCTGAGCAGAAGCTTTATGAAAAAGCATCAGGAGCTACTTTCAGGTTTTTGATCTTTCCCTCTTCCATAAGAATGGGAATGTCCCATATAGGTATTTCCCCTTTAATCTGAGTCCCAGAATGAGAAGACACTTTGAACAGAGCCAAAGCTGGCCACGGGCTACATGCCCCATAAATGAGCAATAAAAGTTTTGGTGTTGTAAGTCTGTAAGATTTTCTTATTACAGCAGAGTTGACTAATACAGAAACACTACCTAGATGTAGGGTGCGGCTCTATAATCCTGTCTTTAGCATCAGATAATGGGTGGCATGGAAACTGTTATGTAGAGCTAGAAAAATAGTGATCCTTATTATGTAGAGATCAGGTATTTGGTGAATGAAATTGCCACCTGCAATTACTTGAACGACAGGTAATAAACTTAATAAATTTATGGCTTTGGGTGAAGAGAAACAAATGGTTGTACAAATAAAATACACTTGAAAATGAGAGATCTAGTCTAATCTCCCAAATTTTATAAATAGTGCCCTTTTCTGCATCCCTTCCTGTGCCTTCTTAGTGCCTGTCATCAGCTCTTGTGCCCTCATGCAACACCCCACCCCCATGGTGGTGCCCCACTCCCACCTGCCTCTACTACCATAATATACTGTGCTTAAATGAGTCTCCACTTTGTGGAGAATGAGGAATTCAGGCTAAAGAATTGCATGAAATTGTGATTTTGAACTCACAAGTTGATGATAATCATTGAGTGAAAAATATAGAGAAGAAAATTTGATTCTTAATTCTTCCCCATGTTAATATTTTAGAAGAATGTGATGATGAGTGAGAATAAGCAAATACTCTCAAAATCATGCTGTATTATACACAACTTCCTGTGGGACACAAGGGTTCAATTTTAAAAATTACTCTTCTTGAAAACTAAATAATATGTTGTTTTCCACAAGAACCACTGACTAGAGGTTTTCATCTGGAAAGCACTTCACTCACTAGTATAAAAATTTAAGGGGCACCTGGGTGGCTCAGTGGGTTAAGCATCTGCCTTCAGCTAAGGTCATGATCTCAGGGTCCTGGGATCGAGTGCTGCCTGGGATCATGCCCTACATCAGGCTCTCTGCTCAGCAGGGAGCCTGCTTCCGGCCCCTCCTCTGCTTGCCTCTCTGCCTACTTGTGATCTCTGTCTGTCAAATAAATAAATAAATAAGATCTTTTAAAAAGTTTAAGAACACATCAACTGACAATGTTCCCTGCTTTCTGAAGAGTTCCCTCTGTTCCTTTTGAAACACACAAGTAATTGCCAAGTTAACTGATCTCACATTTTTACTTTAATTAAATGACACAACACTTAATTCCTCCAGATCCCTATCAAGATATATTTTAGAATTGCCTATGATAAAAGCGGTAAGTCTTATATAATCATCCCACTGTCTGTAATACTTTTCAAATATATTTTTATTGATATGCAATCAGCATACCAATTCCTTTCTACCAAAGTTTCCCGGTTCCTGTTAATGTTCCTATAAAACAAAGATACTACTTCTTCCAGATTTCATAAACATAACAATCTGTTCTCTGATTAATGTGAACCATTTTTCTATTGAATCTTTAATTCAAGTTTAGGAGACAACAGACTTCAGTAATCTGACAACCTTAGATGGTTATAAAGTTCACTATTTTTTCCTTTGCTCTGTTAAAGTACCCCAAATTTAGGTTGGAGAGTACCTAGAGAGTAATCCCTTGGAGACTGCTGTTATTGTAAGGAGGTGTGTTACAAAGACACAGTCCCTGTTTCAGTTAGGGTTCGACCAGGGATGCAGAACCACTGTGAGAGATGTGAATAAGGGAGTTACCAAAGGAGACCTTACACAATCTGGGGAGAAGCTGAGAAACACAGGTCCAGAAGCAAGCACCTAAAGGATCAAAGTCGCTAAGACCACAAAGGAGTTCTACTAAAGCCTATGGAATGCTGTTGGCTGTGCATTTGGTAATGGGTCTAAAGTTACCGCAGGGCAGACAGGAAGGAAGGAGAGCTGGGAGCAAAGTAGGCAGAGTAAGGACAAACCTGTGAGAACAAACTGGTACCATTTTGTCTGTTTCTCATTCCAAACCTTTATTATGTGGTTGGCCCAAGAGTCAAACTAAGAGAGATCCGGTTAAGTTGGAGAAGCTGAGGGCCCAGCTGCTGCCCCACCACATGAAGGATCCTATCAACAGATTAGTGACAAGTCTGAGTTGCACCCGGGGTCCCGCACTGACCTTACAAATGTTAAGGCCTTTGCCTAACTCCACTGCTCTCTAAACCTCAGGCAGATTTCTCATGTGACGAGTCCTAAACCAGGAACCAGATGGAGAAGAGAAGTCCGGCAAACACAGTTGACACAAGGTAAATTACACAGTGCCCAGAAGTCCCTTCATGTAAATTAACCCTAAGATGGATTTAAGCCTCTCAGAGATCACATATATTCATTCAATAATAAAGCCTATCATAGTACAGAATCTTAATTTGCAAAATGTTCTCCAAACTTCTTTTTAACTACCAGCAAAGAGGTATTTATTTTGCTGTTACTAAGTTAAACATAAATGTAAAGCAACATTCAACATCTTATCAGTTTGATTTTTAAATGGAAGAAATCTACTTAATGCTTCTCTATTTCCACCCAACTGCCCTCTACCATCCCTGCTCTCCTCACACTATCTTCTTTCTGCTTCTCTTGTGTCAAAAAGTATTTAAACTCCAAACCTAAAGCCTTCCTTCTTGCTCCTCCCTGCAATGTGGCCTTTTGTCAAAGTCACCAAGTCCATCTGTCAGAGTTGTGTAAATCTGAACTATAATTACAAAGATGAATTAAGTTCAACTTCTTTTTTTACAGAGTTCTCTGTCCAGTGTAAATTAAAATATGAGCTATGTCACCAAATTCTATATCCTTGTCAACGCAACTCAGCTGATACTGGTAATATCCCTACTACACTCTTGGAGTCCCTACAGATGTCTCTGCTTTCATCAAAGAATTTCTCCTAGGAGAGTAGCAAGCTCAGCTTCATCTCAATTTGGTCCCCAGGGACACGCTCTTCTATTCAGTAGTGGCACTGAGCTTCCACTTGCCAGAAGCATTAAAATTGAGTCAAAGTACTTCGTTGACATAATAGAATCTTCTGGAAATCACAGCTTTTTCAACCATGTACCCCTCACTTTGGGATTTTTGGTCCGGGTTACTTCCCAGTAGTAATGTTTGCTAATAAGTTAAGTAACATATTATCCCCATGACATGGTTTAAAGTCACCAGGAATTGGGGCAGAAGATCCAAATGTTGGTTCTAGCACAAGTCTCAGTGAGAAGGTAAAATCTACATTATCAGGGCATATTGTGAATTGCCAGTTAAATAATAGACATCATATTCTCACCCATAATGACCTCTGACTAGTCCATTACCCACCTCCTTGGTAAGGAAATACCTTCTCTTCCTTGCACTGGGCCATACATTTGGGTAATGGAGTGCTTGTAGGACTGTGGAGTCATTTCAGGGGCCACCTCACACCACACAGAGCCACTATTCCCTTTCCCACAGGCCCTGCAATGGACCTGCTTTGCCATGTCTCATAGTTCTCTGAGGTGGGAGGTCTTTCCACATCAATGGTAAAGGCTTTTTTTTTTCTTCTCCCTCTTTTACAGGGTACATGGTATCCCTCCATGTAGTCCAACCTTATATTACCCAGGATTAGAAAGGCACCATAAAAAGATTAATGCAAAAATATTATATTTTATGTGACATAAATTCTTATTAACATAGAACATGCTTTTCTCCTTCTCTCTAGGTTTTATTTCATGTCACTCATGGTCAACTATTTGCTTTTCATTCCAATCATATTCCTAAGGTAAGATCAATTATTTGACATCACTTTCCTGACCTTTTTTTAAAAGTTACTTGTAATAAAGTTAATACTACAAATATAATAAAGTTATAATAAAAGACAAACACATAAATATAGTTTAATGAAAACTAAAGCTAATGTCTGCTATATTTACATATAGATTACAAAGAAATAAATACATAGAAATTATTTCCATCATAAATAGCAGTTGCTAGGTTTAGAAAATATTTTGTGCATGTAGGGATTACTGAAGCACTAAAGATTTCAGTTTTCTTCCCTCTCTTCCTCAATGCTGACCTTATTCACATCCCTAGTGAGCAGACAAAAGTCAATTCAGACTCAGAAAGGCATTGATCAGTAGATTACACAAAATAAAAAATTTCAACTTTTATTTTTAAATGTTAAATTTACTACAGGCTGATCAAGAAAATTAAAATGACTTCTTTAAACATGCAATATTTAAAATTGGAAAATTTTGGCTTATAACTAATACTTTTTTAAGTTGCAAAAGCATTTCATGAAGATGTTGCCTGTTTCAAATACTGAATAAGATCTTCTCTCTCACTCTTCTTTTTAAGACCAGCAAAGACCATTTTAGTTCCAGGGATATATTTCTTTGGGTTCTCCAAATATTCCATCAGAGTTTCCTCTCCCCAGATAACACCTATAAAGGTGAAAATAAGTTTTAAGTTTGTGTAGCTATATTTGTAAGGCTTACTTTCTAATGTGACCTATATATGTGAACAAAAGATTACTCTTGGATTCAAAAGGAAGACTCTCATTATTGGAAATACTTACAATTTTTGACCTATAAGAGAATTCCAAAATTAGTCTTTGGTGCTCTACTCTTCCAGTTCCCTATATAAATCTAATATCCACATGCTGTTCAGCATGACACAAAGTACACCAATAAACTGCCAACCTAGACATGTTGGACCTAAACAGTACCCCATCCTCCTACAATCACAGAGTTCCTTCTAGAAGAGATCTTGGAAATTAATCCAACCCCTCATTTTTCAGATGAGTAAATGATCCAAACAGAGGAGAATAATTTGCCCTAAGAGAAAAGATGACTTAAAGTCAAGAATCTGTGACTAACTCGTATTTTCATGTTTTTTCTTCCAATAATTGCATGTTGCCTCTGTCCAAATCTCTGTCAAAAAGCTATGATTTCAGGAAACCAGTTTTACAATGAGGGAAAGGTTGTCTCTTCCTTTTTTCCTCTCTAAAACCAGTCAAAAAGAATATGGACTGGGTGTGGTGAAAAAATAATGATACTGTTATGCTGAAAATAAATAAATGAAAAAATTAATAATTAAAATGAATGAATTATTTTTTAATCTGGAACCAAGATTTTATCTAGTTTATTTAAGAAATGAACAAATTTGGAATGAGTTACAATTGAGCTGGATGTTTGTAAGTAACAGTGAAAAATAAACTATTACAGATTTTGCAAGTCAGTTTAAAAAAAAAAAGAATATGGACAAAGAGAAACAAATGCTAACTCCACCTTTGATCAAATATTGAAAGAGCACCTATTACTTCAAACTTCATATAATCATAAAACTACCAAAAACATAAAACCTGGACCACAGTAAGAGGACACCTGTCACTAATGATCTCAAAAGAAGAAGAGTTCTCCAAAGTAGGTGATAAATTGCAAGGAGCAAATCATAGTCCTCTGGCCCCAAAAGAGTATAGTGTATATGAGCTGACTGTGAAAGTCTCCCTAAATTCAATTTGACAGTATGGAGGGTCAGGGGAGCCAGGATTAAAGAATAAACACAGACATGTCCCTTTAAAAGAAGCATTCTACCTTTTGATTTTCATTGCATGGAGTATCTTTTTCCACCCTCCACTTTCAGGCTGTGTATGCCCTTGCATCTGAAGTGAGTCTCCTGTAGGCAACATATAAATAGGTCTTGATTTTTTTTATTTTTTTTATTCATTCAGTCACCCTATTGTGGGTGCCTTTTAGACCGCTAGATGGCTGTGGGTGCCTTTTAAATGGAGCATTTAGTCCATTTATATTTAAAGTAATTACTGATAGGTAATTACTTATGGCCATTTTGTTAACTGTTTTCTGATTGTTTTTGTAAGTCTCTTCTATTCCTTCCTTCTCTTGCTCTCATCCCTAGTATTAAGATGGCTTTCTTTAGTGTTGCACTCAGATTCCTTTCTCTTTATTATTTTGTATAGCTATTATAGGTTTTTGATTTGTGGTTACCTTTAAATTCATACATAACAGCTTATATGCATAGCAATCTATATAAAGTTGATGGTTCCTTAAGGTTAAACACTCTAAAAGCACTAAACTTTTACTCCCCACTCCATGTTTTATGTATACAATGTCATATTTTATCTTTTTATTTTGTGTATCCCTTGGTTAGATGTAGATGCAACTGATTTTACTACTTTTGAACTTTAACCTCCATACCAGACTTAAAATTGATTAACCTACTGCATTAACTGTAAGGCAAAGGAAACAAAAGCGAAAATGAACTTTTGGGACCATATCAAGATGAAAGCTTCTGCACAGCAAAGGAAACAGCCAACAAAACAAAGAGGCAACCCACAGAATGGGAGAAGATATCTGCAAATGACACTACAGACAAGGGGCTGATATCCAAGATCTATAAAGAGCTCCTCAAACTCAACACACGCAAAACAGATAATCATGTCAAAAAATGGGCAGAAGACATAAACAGACACTTGTCCAAAGAAGACATACAAATGGCTAACAAACACATGAAAAAATGTTCATCATCATTAGCCATCAGGAAGATTCAAATCAAAACCATATTGAGATACCACCTTACACCAGTTAGAACAGCCAAAATTAACAAGACAGTAAACAACAAGTGCTGGGGAGGATGTGGAGAAAGGGGAACCCTCTTACACTATTGGTGGGGATGTAAGTTGGGGCAGCCACTGTGGAAAACAGTATGGAGATTCCTTAAGAAATTAAAAATAGAGCTTCCCTATGACCCTGCAATGGCACTACTGGGTATTTACCCCAAAGATACAGATGTAGTGAAAAGAAGGGCCATCTGTACACCAATGTTCATAGCAGAAATGACCACAGTCACCAAACTGTGGAAAGAACCAAGATGCCCTTCAACGGACGAATGAATAAAGAAGATATGGTCCATAGATACAATGGAGTATTATGTCTCCATCAGAAAGGCAAACACCCAAATTTGTATCAACGTGGATGGGACTGGAAGAGATTATGCTGAGTGAAATAAGCCAAGCAGAGGGAGTCAATTATCATATAGTTTCACTTACTTGTGGAACATAAGTAATAAGATGGAGAACATTGGGAGAAGGAATGAGAAGTGAGTTGGGGGAAATTGGAGGGGGAGACAAACCATAAGAGACTGTGGACTCCGAGAAACAAAGTGAGGGTTTTGGAGGAGAGGGGAGTCAGGGGGTGGGGGTGGGTAAGCCTGGTGGTGGGTATTATGGAGGGCATGTATTGCATGGAGCACTGGGTGTGGTGCGTAAACAATGAATTTTGGAACACTGAAAAAAATAAAATTAAATAAAATAACTCTTTCCTTTTAACTGTGAAATTTTTTCCTTTCATAATTTTCTTACTTTTAGTTATGGCCTTTTCTTTCCAGTTAAAGAATTTCCTTTGATTTTTTTTATAAAGCTGGTTTTTGTTTGGGAAATTCTATCTCTCCTTCTAAATGATAACTTTTCTGGGCAGAATATTCTTGGTTGTAGGTTTTTTCCTTTCAGCACATTGAATACATTGAATACAGTTCTGGTCTGCAAAATTTCTCCTAAGAAAACAGCTAATAACCTTATAGTGTTTCCCATATACATAACTTTTCTTTTTTTCTTGCTGCTTTAAAAAAAATCTCTTTATCAGTACTTTTTGCCATTTCAATTATTATGTGTATGGGTGTGGACCTTCTTGGGTTCATCTTGTTAGGGTCTTATGTGCTTCCTGGATCTGAATGTTTCCTTCCCCAGATTTGGGAGGTTTTCAGCTATTATCTCTTCAAATAAGTTTTCTGCCCCCTTTCTCTCTCCTCTTTCTGGAATCCCTACAAAGCAAATGTTATTAGGTTTGATGATGTCACAGAGATCCCTTTACCTATTCTCATTTTTTGTTTTTCTTTCATCTTTTTGCTGTTCAGCTTCATGGCTTTCCATTATTCTGTCTTCCAGATAACTGTTAGTTCCTCTGCCTCCTCTAATATGCTCTTGATTTCCTTTAGTGTATTTATTTCAATTATTAAATTCTTCACTTCTGATTGATTCTTTTATATTTTATATCTTTGTTGAAGTTGAGGCTTGTAAAGCTAAGCCCCATTTATTTTCAAATCCAGGTGTTGTGGGGATTTGTCTTCCAGTTTGAGTCTCTTGTGCCAGGGTTGCCTGGTATAGATTCTGATCCTCTTGCTTCTCTGTGCTTGTGATGTTCCTCCTATTGTGTGATGGGGGGTTTGGTTCTCAATCATATTTTCACCCCTTCTTTCACAACCTTTTTGATGTGGCCCTCTTTCTATGATTAGTCATGGGAGGTCTGTTCTGCCAGTCTTCTGTCATTTTCAGAGTTAGTCACATAGTATATTATCTCAGTGTGTCCACATGGATGAGGTGAGCTCAGGATCCTCCCATCTTCCTAAGACTTCCTGAGTTTGGCCTTTTAAAATTCCACATATAAATGATATTATACAGTATTTTTTTTCTCAGTATTATTTCACTCAGCATAATACCTTCAAGGTTCATCCAAGTTTTGCAAATGGCTGGATTTCCTTCTTTCTCATTGCTGAATATCCCTTTTTATATATTTATCACATCTTTCTCCATTCATCTATTGACAAACACTTAGCTAGTTTCCATAGCTTGGCTATTAAAAATAGTGCATCAGTGAACTTGGGATACATATATCTCTCCCAGATTCTATTTTTATTTCCTCTGAATACATACCCAGAGATGACATTACTGGATCATAGGATAGCTATTTTTAATTTTTAATAAATCTCCACACTGTTTTCCATAGTGGCTGCCCCAATTTACATTTTCACCACCAGTTCACAAGTGTTTCCTTTTCTCCACATCTTTGCCAACACTTGTTATTTCTTGTCTTTCTGATGAAAGCAATTCTAACAGGCATGAGGTGATATCTCACTGTGGTTTTGATTTGCATTTCTCTGACAATTAGTGATGCTGAACACCTCTTCATGTACCTGTGGTCAAATTATATGTTCTCTTTGGGAAAATATTCAGTTCCATTGCCGACTTTTTAATTGATTCATCTTTTCTCTATTGCATTGTATCCATTCTTTATATATTTTGAACATCAACCCTTTATCAGATACATAATTCACAAATATTCTCTTCCATTCTATAGGCTGCTTTCTCATTTGTTGACTATTTATTTTGCTGTGGAGTAGCTTTTTAGTTTGATGTAGTCCCACTTAATGACTGTTCTTGTTGCTTGTGCTTTTGATGTTAATATCCAGAAGATCTTTACAAAGAGTAATGTCAAGGAGCTTTTTCCCTATGTTTTCTCCTAGAAGTTTCACAGTTTCAAGTCTTGTATTTAATATACTTAAGTCTCTAATCCATTTCAAGTTAATTTTTATGAGTGGTGTAATATAGGGATTCAATTAGATTCTGCTACTTATTATGTCACCAGTAGAAAAAATAGTAATATTATATCCCCCAAATCAGTCACCAATAGTATTTAAACAATCTTAGAGAAGTTTTATTACTAATTCTTAGATATGGCTAAAGATAAGCCTTCTATTCAGCTTTTAATCTTTGAGAACAATCTACAATAAAAGATATATTTGTACTCCTTTTTTTTTTTAAAGATTTTATTTATTTGAGAGAGAAAGTGATCACAAGCAGAGGAGAAGAAGTAGAAGGAGAAGCAGACAGCCCGCTGAGCAGGGAGTCTGATGTGGGACTCCATCACAGGACTCTTGGATCATGACCTGAGCTGAAGGCAGATGCTTAACTGACTGAGCCACCCAGCTGTCCTGTAATCAGTTTGTTGGTTTTTTTTTTTTTAAGATTTTATTTATTTATTTGACAGAGAGATAAAGATCACAAGGAGGCAGAGAGGCAGGCAGAGCGGGTGGGGGGGGGGGGAAGCAGGCTCCCCGATGAGCAGAGAGCCTGATGCGGGGCTCGATCCCAGGACCCTGAGATCATTACCTGAGCCGAAGGCAGAGGCTTAACCCACTGAGCCACCCAGGCGCCCCTGTAATCAGTTTTAATATTATTTCTAGTCAGTGCTAACAAGCAATAAAACCCTCAAAATACTGGGATTTAGAGAAATAAATATTACTTTATAACCAGTCTATAAACAATAAAAGTTGACTGCTCTTGTAATATGATAACAAAATAATAAAATAACACTATAGAAAAATATTACTTTAAAAACTAAAAAACCATACAAATTGAAATAATAAATCCAAGTTTCAGGCTGATTTATTCAATATTCTGTCAACTAGAAATCTTATTGCAATAAATGCAAGTGAAATCTGACCCAAATGCCTGAATTTGAACAGACTCCATAGTCCCCACAATTCTGTCCTCACTTTAGACACCAGCTACTAGTCTGGAGTCCCAGGCCATCCCAAATTCTAATCAACTGGTTATAAATTCAAAGGTTCCCCAGACCCCCTGGTTGATAATTTGCTAGAAAAATACAGAACTAAGAAAAACACTATACTTAGTTATATTTTTAATATAAATGATACAGTTTAGGACAGGGAGATAAAGAGATCCATATGATGAAGTCTGGGAAAGTCCCAAACACGGAGCTTCTGGGTCCTGTCCCCAGGGAATCCAGACTCATTACTCTTCTAGTCATTGATGTGCTCACCAACCAGGAAGCTCAAATAGAGCTTCCAATTAAAGTGTCCAAAGTTTTTATTTGGGTTTCCTTACAGAAGATGCCTATTGAATCATTAGCCATGTGATAAACTGAATCCCCAGCTCCTATTCCCTAACCCTGGAGGTTGGACTGATAACTAGCCCAAAGCTCCAACTCTCTAATCACACAGATGGTCTTTCAAGCTTGGCCACTCCCATCCTTAAACTATCTAGGAGCTTACCATAAGCCATCTCATTAGCATAAACTCAGGTTGTGGTCCAAGGGCCCAAACTTAAATAAAAGAGACACTCCTATCACTTGGGAAATTCTAAGGTTTTAGAGATTCCCTTCTAGGAACCTAGGACAAAGACCAGACAAATTCTTTATTATAGAATACCTATTAACCACATTTTTTAAAAAGATTTTATTTATTTATTTGACAGAGAGAGAGAGATCACAAGAAGGCAGAGAGGCAGGCAGAGAGGAGGAAGCATGCTCCCTGCTGAGCAGAGAGCCCGATGTGGGCTCAATCCCAGGACCCCAAGATCATGACCTGAACCGAAGGCAGAGACTTGATCCACTGAGCTACCCAGGCACCCCTATTAATCACATTTTTGCACATACTAAACACAATGATACTGTGTTAATAATAATTACATTGATATTTAAAGATTCTGAAGAACCCTTGACCAAAAATTAGATTTTATTCTATTTTATTTTAAGTATTTTACCAATTATATATGTATTTTTATATGTATATAAGATCCTTTATTATGGATGTTCCCTGAATAAGGATACATTGTAGTCTTAACCTCTAGCACCTCAGAATGTGGCTTTATTTAGAAAAAGGATCATTGCAGATGTGATTAGTTAAGTTGAAATGAAGTCATACTGTAGTAAGATGGGCTCCCAATTTAATATGATTGGTATCTTTATAAGACAGCCATGTGAAGACAGAGACACACATGATCATGAAAGGCCAGAAAATGGAGTTATGCAGCTGAGGGCCCAAAACACCAAGATGATTGGCAAACTACCAGAAACTAGTTAGAAACAAAGAAGGATTGCCCTACAGGTTTCAGAGAGAGCATGGTCCTGCCAACACCTTGATTTTGCACTTCTAGCCTCTAGAACTGTGAAACAATAAATTTTTGTTGTTTTAAGCCACTTGATTTATAATATTTTGTTACAGGAGCCCTAAGAAATTAATTTAGTCCTCAAATTCTTACCATATATTACCCCCCCGCCACTCCATCCTTGTTTGCTTTGAAACCCAAGAAAAGTCTAGGGACCAACAACTTCCCCAGCTCTCCATCCTAATAAACTGTATTGCTCTCAACATTTCAGAAAGATGAAAAACATTTTCTTTTCACATAAAAAGCTGTGGAAAATCCTACATGTGCTAATTTTGTTTTAACTAAACCATTTGATATAAATAGGTCCCTTTCCCCAATATTCTAGATAACAAAAATTTCACTATACCTCACCTATATGTAGAATAAGACCTGATAATTAGCTTTTTCAACTATAATATAAATGCCTGGCATTAAGTGTTTTTTTGTTTGTTTGTTTGTTTGTTTGTTTGCCAAGTCATCTACTTCAAACACATCCAGTCTGAATAAACACACTGCCAGTTACATGAGTAAATAGAGCCAAGTTTCCCCACCATGAACTTCCCCCCCTCTTTTTTTAAGAAGGCTCTTATAGACCTAGATAACTACATTTGAGGACTGCCTGTTTTTCCCTTCACATGCTTCAATTCCCACTCTTGTGTTTTAAATTCACCATTGAAGAATGTACCTGTGAAACCTTACCTTTTACTCCAATAAAAGCAAAACACCAGGCCTCCTCACTAGCTCCTTCTCACTCTCTCTCTCTTTTCCTTTCAACCTCACTATGTGGTCCCAGGCATGTCATGTAACCTCCAGGACTTGTGAGTAATAAGTTTTTCTTTTCAAAGTTCCCTGATGGTTGATAGTAGGGTGTGTCTTTCAATCATAATGAGAACCACAAGGTCTGATCCAACCACAACATTGACTTTGGTTGGGGAAGTATCTGTAAGGGTTTACTATAAGTAATATAGGCCCGGGTGAGTGTCCCCAGGCATTTCTAGTCAATAGCATCACTATAGATAGACTGAGACAAACCCAAAACACCATCTTGCTAGAAATATTAACACAGGTTAGAATAAGTAAAATCCCTCCTTTGACAAAATACAAGCTATTACATTTCCACCAAAATAATAATAATAATTATGCACAAAATGTCAACTCCCTTCATTAAACCCTTCTCCTCCAATATAGTCCACAAAGCTCAATTAAATAAATACTAAACAGCACTATAAAACCCATTAAGAAATTTTAAAATACCAAATTCAAATCAGGTATGAAGAGAACTTACAGCAGCAATAATCTGTATTTTAAACTTCTCCAAACACTAACACTGGACAAAGACACCACAAGAAATTACAAACCAATATCTCTTATCACTATAAATGCAAAATTCCTCAACAAAATACTAGCAAACTAAATCCAATTCACATTAAAGAATTACATACTCTGACCAAATGGGATTTAGCCTAGGAATGCAAGGATGGTTCAACATAAGAAAAACAATCAACATAATACATTAATAGAGCAATAGGAAAAAGAATACATGATTATTTCAAAAGATGCAGGAAAAAATTTGACAAATTCAAATACCCTTTTGTGATATAAACACTCAATAAACTAAGAATAAAAGATAAGTTGCTTAACAAGGAAACAGGGATTTTTTGGAAACCCCCAGCTAATACCATACCCCAGGTGAAAAGCTGAAAACTTTCCCCGAAGATCAGAAGCAAGACAGAGAGGCTCATTTTCACCAGTTCTACTCAGAATTCCACTAGAAGTCTTAGCCAGAGCAATTGGGAAAATCAAAAGTAATAAAAGCCATCCAAACTGGGAAGAAAGACATAAACTACCTCTATCACAGATTATATGATTCTACATATAGAAAATCCTGAAGGATCCACAAAAAATCTACCGTAACTAATAAATTAATTCAGCAAAGCTTCAGGGAATAAGATCAACATACAAAAATCTGTTGTGTTCTGTATAGAAGCAATGAACTATTTGAAAAAGAAATTTAAAAAACAGTTCTATTTATAAAAGAAATTTAAAAGAAGAAAATACTTTGGCAAAATTTAACCAAGGAAGTAAAAGACTTGTACATTGAAAATTATAAAACATTTCTGAAAAAATGAAAGGAGACTTAAATAAATGGACAAGCATCCCATATTCATAGATTAGAACGTTAACGTTGCTAAAATGGCAATACTCCTTAAAAAAAATCCACAGATTCAATGCAATCTCTATCAAAATTCCAAAGGCTCTTTTGCAGAAATGGGAAAGGTTAGCCTCGAATTCATAGAACTGCAAAGGGCCCTGAATAGCCAAAACAATACTGAAAAAGAAAAAACATAGCTAGAGGGCTCACACTTTCTAATTTTAAAACTTACCACAAAACTACAGTAATAAAAACTGTGGTGTTGTTATAAGGCTAGCTATATAGACAAAAAGAATAGAATTGAATGTCCAGAAGCAAACCCTAACATATATGGCCAATTGAATTTCAACAAGGGTATCAAGACCATTCAACTAGGAAAGAATGTCTTTTCAAGAAATGGGGTGTGGTAATTGGATAACCGCATGCACTTGATCTTAACCAAAAGTCTGAGAAGTGATGGATAGCCACATGCAAAAGAATGAAGTAGGTCTATTCCCTCACTCTCTATAGAAAATTAAGTACAAATGCATCAAAAACCTAAATCTAAAAACCAAAACTATAAAACTATTTGAAGAAAACATAAGGGCAAATCTTTATGATCTCAGATTTGGTGATGGATTCTTAGATTTGATGCCTCTCTCCAAAAATCAATAAAAATATAGATAAATTGACTTTATACAAATTAAAAACTGTGAATCAAAGGACATTATCAAACAAATGAAGACAAACTACAAAAGAAGAGAAAATATTTGAAAATCACATATTTGATGAGAGATTAACGTCCAGAATACATAAAGAACTCTTAAACTCAACAATAAAAAAGACAAACAAGTCAAATAAAAAAATAGGCAGAGGATACAAATACACATTTTTCCAAATCTACAAATGGCCAACAATTTGTTGAACAAAAAAATTTCAACTGAGTGAATTTAAGGAACAAATTGACTTTATTCAATGATTCATGAATCAGGCAGCATATAGAAAGGAATTCCAACAAGCTACAGAAAGAGAAAGGTTTTTAAAGATAGAACAAGGAAGTCATAAACAACAAGAAAGATTTATTTCAGACAAATTCACCTCCTTTTGGGGGACAAAAAGATCTTACTAGGTGGATTCCAGCACCAACCAGGAAATTCCAGACTAATCAGTTAAGATTACATTCCTGGGAAGAACTGAAACTACATTTAAGTTAGGTATCAAGCCCTGGTTTAATGTTGTGGGCCTAGTACAGGTGACTCTATTTTGGCCCTGCAGTTTTCTTTTTAACAAAGCATACTAAAATATGTTTAACAGCATCGTTCATTAATGAAATACAAAGATGGCAATTTTAAAAAGAAAAAGAAAATAACAAACCATGGGAGAGGATACAGAGAAATAGGAATCTTGCATCACTGATGATAATGTAAAATGGTATAGCTACTGTGGAAAACAACTGGCTTTCCTCAAGAAATTAAACATAGATTTAACAAATGACCCCCAACATATATATAGATATACATATCTATACATATCGAAAAGAACTGAAAACAAGGACTCAAGCAAATGCTTATTCACAAATATTCATAGCAACGTTATTCACAATAGATGAAAGGTGGAAATAATCCAAATGTTTACCAACTGATAAATGTGTAAACAAATTGTGATATATACATTCAATTGAATATGATTAGCCATTAAAAGGAATGAAGTACTGATAGAAGATACAACTTCAATGAACCTTGAAAACATGCTAATTGAAAGAAGCCAAACACAAAAGGTCATATTTTATGATTCCTTTTTTATGAAATATGCAGAATAGGCAAATCCATAAAGAAAAGAAGCAGATCAGAGTTTGCAAGAGGTTAAGGGTAGAAGGAAATGGGAAATGTTTATTAGATGTGCACAGGGGTTCTTTTCAAGCAACGAAAAAATTTTTAAACTACAGACAGGTGTTGATTTATACTGTAACTACACAAAATGTACTTCTTTGCACACTTCAAAATGGCTAATGTGTGAATTTCACTTCAATAAAAAGAATAAAAAGGAACAAAAATAAAATAAAATAAAAACTTTTCCAAATAGTAGGATTGGAATGATCCAAAATTTGGGCCAGTTAGAAAGGCTAGGCCTCCAAGAACAGTTCAAAATAGAGTTGCAATCTACTTGGAGTTGCACCCTATTTTTTGAAGTAGATGCTATGCAAGTATGGATGGATAGATGGATGTGTATATCCAGGAATAATAAAATTCTCTGCAAAGATATTATAGTTTTTCCCAGCCATTTTCAATTTCACACCCAAAATGCCTTCTCATTTTAACTACCTACTTTCCTCCATCAAAAAAGTCATTGAATATAATTTTTCAAACTATATAATATCCCTCCACTCTGCTAAGAATCACTATTACAAATAGAAAACTACCATTATGCCATTAAAATGTTATTTGATCTTCTTAATTTAGCTCATGCTTTTTCTACAGAAATGTGCTGCATAAAATAGAAATTCCTCATATAAATAAAAACTTACACCACAGAGAATTGCTAATTCCTCTGATCAAAAAAAGACCAGTTATCTAAATATAGATCTTATAATATAAATCAATATTTCAGTAATATCAACATAAAGATTTCATTTTTTATGCTATAAACTAGGAAATTACTGTAATATCAAATCAGGTGCTTTTCTTTCTTTGCTACAAAGTTTCCGGTTCTCTCCCACAACTGCCCAGGTTTTACCTTTGTTTTTGTTAGCATCTGAATAAGAAAATCCTGGTGCTTGTCCTGTTTTTCGTCCAAAAAGACCCCAGAGATTTGGACCAACCTTGTGTTTTCCACCTTTTTCCACTGTGTGGCACTGAGCACATTTTTGAATAAAGATCTTCTTGCCTGCTTCAGCATCTCCCATTTTGTTCTGTAACAAAACATTAAACCACAGTCCAAAAAAAATCTCAGATTTGCAAAGCTGGAAAAAAAAATGCCAACACTTTGAAATGAATACTAATGATATTAAACAAAAACGTAGTTAAAGTATGCATCCTTTTAAAGCCTGAGTGCTCAAAAACACAAGTAGATTATAGCATCCAATTTTATAAAGACTTAATCATCTCATTTATCAGATTTAATTTAAATTTTGATTTATAGATACTTCAGAAACTTATGGTATAAGCCTAATTTTACTTCAGCCTTCAAACAACTATAGTAATTCATCTAGGTCAATTATATTCCACTTTTTTCTTCCCACTTACAGAAAGCACATGTGCAAAAAACAATGCAAGGTTTCGAAGTCTAATTTGGTATCCCCTTGTTTAATAATAAGAATAGAACAAAATGCAAAAGGCACTTAAATTTGATGTTTTTGTAAGTTCTCATATGCCTGCAATAGCCTATAAAATTAAATATCAAACAAAAGAATGAGGCCACAGCAGGTTATATGTAACACGTAATTTCTCATTTACTTTATGCTCTCATCTATAAACACATCTAGCAGATTAGATTAAGCAGTATCTCAAAGCAATTGAATACCATTATTGAGTTCAGTCAGCAGTAATACGTGTTTAACACTAATGTAGTGGAAAATACAGTGCTAAGCAGGGAAGATTTTATGATACAGTGATATATAAAATAAAATTTGTACAAAGATATTTTAGTTAATATACCAAAAATTTTGTTGCATAACTAAGTGTCTCCTTCATCTAAAATTATGTAAAAACTAAAATAATTTCAACGTTTTTAAAAAATGTAGTTTGAGGGCACCTGGGTGGCTCAGTTGGTTAGGCAACTGCCTTAGGCTCAGGTCACGGTCCCGGAGTCCCGGGACTCCATGGGGAGTCTGCTTCTCCCTCTGACCTTCTCGCCTCTCATGCTCTCTCTCACTGTCTCTCTCTCAAATAAATAAATAAAATCTTTAAAAAAAAATGTAGTTTGAAATGCCAACAAGTATAGTACTTAAGTTTTGTTTACCTGCTCTTTTTTTTTTTAAGATTTTATTTCTTTATTTGTAAGAGAGAGAGACAAACAGACTGTGTGCAAGAGCAGGGGGAGTGACAGGCAGAGGCAGAAGGAGAAGCAAGCTCCCTACCAAGCAAGGAGTGCAATGCGGGACTCAATCCCAGCACCCCTGGATCATGACCCGAGCCAAAAGAAGGCAGACACTTAACTGACTGAGCTGCCCAGGCATCCCCTGCTCTTTTTATTTGAAAAATTAGATCATGGGCAGTAGGTGTTGGGATGGATTTCAATATGAGATTGTATTACTATTAGGGAAATCATGAAAATAACCTAATTCCCTGACAGTACAGTTTGAAGCACATTTTTGCCTTTATAACTCTACTGAGAAATAAAAAATGTTTGGTTTATTCTGGTAATATTGAAAAATACAATGTGTCTTAACTGAAGTTAGCTATTACTCAGAGAGGTCAGTACTTCCTATACAGTAACCTGCAATATTAGTATCTCTCTAATTTCTTCTCTTTTTTAAAAGATTTTATTTATTTTTTTAATTGAGAGATCGAGCACCCAAGTATGAGCCATGGGAAAAGGGATAGAGAAAGGGAGAAGCAGACTCCCCACTGAGCAGGGAGCCCAAAGCAGGGCTCAATCCCAGGCCCATGGGATCATGACCTGAGCTGAAGGCAGACACACCTAACTGACTGAGCTACTAAGGGGCTCTGGTATCTCCCTAATTTCTTTGAATTTATGTGAAAACCCAAAATAGTGTCAATAATCCACTTAAAGGGAAGACAGAAATTTTCTCTGGGCAGACTAACAACTAAGCTATTAATCAATGTTTCAGGTCTGATAAAAAGCAGAGTAAAAAAACTCATTTATCCAGAAGACGCTTACTTTTAAATTCCAAACTTCACTCAAAACACTGCATTCAATTTCTACTTAAATGAATTCTGTCAGTTCACGTATAGATACAGAATTCACTGAACCTTTGAACAGGGGCCATTAAGAAACTTTAGTCACAAATACAAATTTTTGGACTTTAGCAAAATGCATTCACAATAATCATAAATTCCATACTATACAAATAGAAAATGTCATCTAAGTACTGCTAAAGAATCATTTCCAATTTTTATATAAAGCAAAAAAATCAGATTGATTCTTATACCTATTAAATGTTACAGATAATTCAAGAAACCAGACATTTGTTTAAAAGAAAAAAATCCTCTTTCCTCAAATAGATTTCACATACAATTCTCTTAGAAATTAGACAATTTCTGGACAATTAGAAAATGTCCATTGTCATTGTTCAAACTACCAATATTTACCGTGTGAAGACACTGACTGCTGCCATCTTTAATCACAGTTATTAAGTACATATGACCATCTGCAAAGTGCACTAAAACCAGTAAATTCAGCAGTGATAGCAAGGGAGGGGGGCAGGAAGACTAGGAAGGATAGCAAGCGAGTCAATTTTATCCTATAATCATGTGGCACTCTAATAATATTTCGTTATTAAGAAGAAATATAAACCTCTTCAACCTTAGCCACAACAACTTCTAGCTAGACATGTCTCCAAAGGGAAGTGAAACAAAGGCAAAAGGAACTATTGGGACTTCAACAAGATAAAAAGCTTTTGCAAAGTCAACAAAACCAAAAGACAACCTATAGAATGGGAGAAGATATTTGCAAATGACATATCAGATAAAGGGCTAGTATCCCAAATCTATAAAGAACTTATCAAACTCAACACCCAAAGAACAAATAATCCAATCAAGAAATGGTCAGAAGACATGAACAGACCTTTCTCCAAAGAAGACATATGAACAGACATATGGAAAAATGTTCAACATCACTTGGCATCAGGGAAATATAAATCAAAACCACAATGATATACCACCTCACACCAGTCAGAATGGGTAAAATTAATAAGTCAGGAAGCAACAAATGTTGGTGAGGTTATAGACAAAGGGGAACCCTCTTACACTGCTGGTGGGAATGCAAGCTGGTACAGCCACTCTGGAAAACAGTATGGAGATTCCTAATAAAGTTAAAAATAGAGCTACTCTACAATCCAGAAAGTACACTACAGAGTATTTACCCCAAAGATACAAATGATCTGAAGGGGCACATGCACCCCAATGTTTATAGCAGCAATGTCCACAATAGCCAAACTATGAGAAAAGTCCAGATGTCCATCAAAAGATAAATGGATAAAGAAAATGTGAGATATATAGAGATATATAATGGAATGCTACTCAGCCATCAAAAAATAAAATATTGCCATTTGCAATGACATGGATGGAACCAGAAACTATTATGCTGAGCGAAATAAGTCAGAGGAAGACAATTATCATATGATCTCACTGATATGTGGAATTTAAGAAACAAAACAGAGGATCATAGGGGAAGAGAGGAAAAAAATAAGATGAAACCAGAGAGGGTTACAAACCATAAGGGACTCTTAATCATAGGAAACAAATGAGGGTTGCTGGAGGAGGGCATTAGAGGGATGGGGTAACTGGGTGATGGACATTAGGGAGGGCATGTGATGCAATGAGCACTGGGTAGTATGTAAGACTGATGAATCACAGGCCTGTACCTCTAGAAAAAAAAAATTAATAGAAGAAAAAAAAGATGAGAATAGTACATAATAAAGGTATTGTTTCATGAAAAAAGAAGAAATGTAATGTTGTACACCTAAAATTTGTAGAATGTTACATGCTAGTTTTATCCCAATAAATAAAAATTTTCTTAAAAAAGATTTTTGCTGGGGCACCTGGGTGGCTCAGTGGGTTAAAGCCTCTGCCTTCAGCTCAGGTCATGATCCCAGGGTCCTGGGATTGAGCCCCACATCGGGCTCTCTGCTCCGTAGGGAGCCTGCTTCCTCCTCTTCTCTCTCTCTGCCTGCCTCTCTGCCTACTTGTGATCTCTGTCTGTCAAATAAATAAACAAATAAATAAATCTTTAAAAAAAAAAGATTTTTGCCTATTTCTCACTGAACTAGGCAAAGATATGACACCTGGTATGAGAATGATCACTCTTCTAAGAATGGAGTAATTCTAATGATAAACAGGATAAGAGTAGCGAACACTTACGCATGCTTCTGTGGGCCAGACATAGTTAAGCACTTTATATATTAGTAATGCATTTATTCCTCAGACCAGCCATGTGAGATAGATACCGTTAATATCTCTGTCTTTACAGCTGAGGGAAATGAGGCACACAAGTTAAGCGGCTTAAAGTCACAAGCTGATGAGAAGTGGAGAGAGATGGTGAAAAGTAAGAGGAAGAACAATTTTCAATCTCTTAATTTTAACAATTCCCTTTTAGGAACAAACTAAGTAACCTTGGGTTGAACAGAATGTTTGACACACTGCACATGCTTAAAGAGAAGTAAGTAAAATGCTCTTCAGTGTTGGGATGTACCACTGCCACCTCCAATTTTGCCCGTAAAAAAGAGGGATGTGGTAAGAACAATCAAGGCACCAATAAAGCTTTCAAGATTTACAAAACCCACATAACTGGAAGCAATAAAAATGGGAGGAAGAACTCACTGGAATAACTGGAGGATGAACACTACACAGACTAAAAGATAAAGTGGGATTCTGCTGTTGCAGCGGAAGAAGTACGGGAAGTGGAATGCATCAGAACGATGTGACCGTGGTAAATGTCTATGAACCCCCTCCATCTCCCCACCACCCAAACACAGATGTCCACGGCCTTTCCCTCTTCGAATCTGCTGTGCCTGAATCCCTAAACTAGAGTAAGAATCCAGCTTTCCAAACTGCCAGTCTCGCAGTCCACCACTCCCACTTGGAGGCTGATTTCTGCCCACCGTGGGCAGAAGGCTCTGCCCCGAAATCAGTTCCACACAGAAATCATAAAAGCCGCAGGCAGGCCCCTCACCAGAAATAGTTTTATGCCGCACTTAGGGACACGTAGACCCCCAACAGGCTAGGGCTAAAAGGAGCCTGTTAGATACTCCTTTCTGAGTAAAGCCCAGCCCAAACAGTTCTGGCCCATAATCAATGCTTAGATCACTACTTCCCAGCCAATCCCATATCTACCAGAGGGTCAGCAGCTCCGCCCACCACCTCCCCAGAGAACCCTTAAGAAGTCACTCGAGCCTCTGCCAGGCCAGAGACTGAGCTGCAAGTTTGGTGTTGGCGATCCCAGAGCAATGCCTCAAACACCTGCACTGGAAGCCCAGCCCAGCATGTGCTTCCGGTGGACGCCAGCCAATAGCAGGCCAGGCTCCATCCGCACCGCTGATTGGCTCCCAGATCCCGCAAGTTGGCAATCCTCGCAGGAGTTTGAAGACGGACTTGCTGGGCAGTTGCAGGCTGAATGGAAACGTGACTAAGTGACTTTGAACACAGCAGTCCCAGGAGCATCTTTTATTTGTTTAGCTTTTGCCTAACCAAAGAGCTAAATTATCTATGCATATTGACCGCGTGTCCCATTTCTTGCTTGAAGCAGGAACTCAAGTTTTATGAATGGTCCATTAGCATGTGATTTTAGGAATCATGTCATGTCAACAAAATAATAAAATAAATAGGATGGGTAAGGCACTGTGCCAAGCAACTTGGACAAACACTGAACTGCAGCTCCAATCTTCTGAGTTACAATTCAGTTGGGACAAGATTTAAATACATTGGGGCACCTGGGTGGCTCAGTGGGTTAGGCCTCTGCATTCAGCTCAGGTCATGATCCCAGGGTCCTGAGATTCAGCCCCCAATCAGGCTCTCTGCTCAGCAGGGAGCCTGCTTCCTCCGTCTCTCTGCCTGCCTTTCTGCCTATTTGTGATCTCTCTCTGTCAAATAAATAAGTAAAATCTTTAAATAAAAAAAAAAAAAAAAGGTTAAATCATTATGGGGTGCCTGGGTGGCTCAGGTCATGATCCCAAGGTCCTGGGATGGAGCTCTGCATCGGCTCCCTGCTCAGTGGGAAGTCTGCTTCTCCCTCTCATACTCCCCCTGCTTGTTTCTTCTCTCATTGTGTCTCTCTCTGTCAAATAAATACATAAAATTTTTTTTAAAAAGTTAAATGATTATAAATGAGCTACATTAGAAAAAAATACAATAATATAAGAACTGACAGCAAGGTTGCAAGCTGCTTGCTAATTGCAAAAAAAAAAAAAAAAAAAAAAAAGCCCAATGAAGTATGACTAGAAACAAAAAGAATTAGAACCTTAGGAGTAAGAAGGGAGATGTGGAGGGAAGGACTGAAAAAGCTACAAGAAGATGAGAGTTTTAAAGACAGGTCAAACTTATATTTGTATTTAGGAAACCATGAGAAAGGAAATTTGTTTAGCTGAGGTTACATAATTACTTCAGTGAGACATATGTGGTAAGGAGACAGAGAAATAGGAATATTAAAAAAAAATTAATTGCTCAACAAAGTACTTGTAATAGTGACAATTTTGTGTGTTAGGTAAGTGGGAAGTTTACCACAATTAATTTCTCCAGAGGTCTGTCCCATATACTTTTATGATTGAAATGATTGAATTGTTCTGCGTGGGCACTGTCTACTAGACAAAAGTAACTTTGAGTACTTGAAGTGTAGCTAATACAACTGAGAAATTTTTGTTTTTATTATTTTTATTATTTTATAGTTAATTTTAATTAATTTTTATTTTAATTTAAATAGCCACAATTACGAGATGATTGAATGAAGCTATTCTAAGAGATACCTATGAATCTGTTCTATGATTAACATATTTAAAAGACATACGTCGGGACGCCTGGGTGGCTCAGTGGGTTAAAGCCTCTGCCTTCAGCTCAGGTCATGATCCCAGGGTCTTGGGATAGAGCCCCACGTCCCGTGCTCTCTGCTCAGCAGGTAGCCTGTTTCCTCCTCTCTCTCTACCTACCTCTCTGCCTACCTGTGATCTCTCTCTGTCAAATAAATAAATAAATAAAATCTTAAAAAAATGAAAATAAAAGACATATGTCATCAAGTTGAATGAAAAGGGGGGGTGCCTGGGTGGCTCAGTTGGTTAACAGCTGCCTTTGGCTCAGGCCATGATCCCAAAGTCTTGGAACAGAGCTCCAAGTTGGGATCCCTGTTCAGCGGGGAGCCTATTTGTCCCTCTCCCTCTGCTACTCCTCCTGCTTGTGCTCTCTCTCTCTCTCAAATAAATAAATAAAATCTTAAAAAATAAAGTTGAATGAAAAGGACCAGGTTTTTTGGGGGGGGGAGCAAGAATCAGATGTTAAATATTATTCTCAAACTCAAACAAAAACATGTAAACTCAAGAAAAGGAAGGAGACTACCATTTCTCTAGTGCCTACACATGCCAGTGTAGGTGCATTGAATACATTCACAGCAGCTCGTAGCCTTACAGCTGGGAAAAATGGACATTCTGGACCTTATTCATACAGAACAATCTGAAAATTACTAATTGATTACTGGTAAATATCAGTGGTAAAGCCTATTTAAAAATTTCAAATAAGGCAAAACATTTTTACTGAAATATAATGTATGAAGACTAATATTGATAGCCAGTAAATGTCATTGTAATTATATCATAGTTAAAGAAATTTTGGAAAACAATGACAAAAAATTATTATTTTCTCTTTGCATTTCAAAAATAAGTTACAATATCATCTCTCCTTTAAAAAAAGAAATTTATAAGAATTTTGGAAGAAAAGCATCAAGGGAAAACTGGATTTTATGTGAAATCAACAAAAGTGCTTATCATTTAAACAATTGTGCATTATAGACTACATGTTGTAAAGCCTTGAAAAAATTTAATCTGCAAATGCACAGCACATCTTTGCTCTAATATAACACCGATTAATAATCATTGTTTCAAACCTCAGAATTTTCAGCTGTTTTAGCTACATGTAATTCGTGTTCAAATATGATTTCATATGATTTGATACATGGCAAAACTGTCATTATTGAGTGATTAAAAGTGTTCTACAACTGATTGTGGTGATAGTTGCACAATGCTGTGAACATATTAAAAGTCATTTAACTGAACATAAATAGATGAATTGTATCAAATATGAATTGTATCTCAAGGAAGCTATTTAAAATAACTAGACAGAGAAATCATAAAGTCATTAGAGACAGCAAATTTCTTATTTTCCTTGCATATGTGGTATTTCACATGACTGAGTTATAAAGAAATTTTGCTTTCCCAGCATTTCCCAATATTTCTGGTTTTGTCCTGGTTTTCTTTCATGCAATATTTTCTCTCTTCTTTAAGAAAAGAAATTAACTGCTCTAAACATCAGCCTCAAATTTTCAGGATATCAATCAGTAATTTTGTTTGACAAAGATTAAAATTTGCCCAGTCTCTACAGTGAAAGAAAATTATACATTTTCCACTAGATGGCACTGGTGTGCAAATAGTGTTGCTAGAAGCTTCAGATTCTCACAGCAATAAAATTATTAACACTGCCACATTGTTTTTATTCACTTTGATTGGTTTGAGTAACATAAAGAAAAGTGAAAAATTAAAACAAGATACTTCTCTAACTTGCTAAGATCCAGGGTAAACAGAGTCCTTACTTTACAGATACAGGATGTAATGCGAGGAAAAATTATCACAATCTTTTGTGCTAAAGCCAGAGTAAGAACCCACAGTCCCTGACCATACAAGTATACAATATAAAAAGTGTGAGAGTGGATTACCCTGGTCAAAAGGAATAAGAAAATTCATCTCCATTTCCTCCATTGCCTCGATTTCCTCATCTCAATTTTCTCAACAAATGAGGCTCAAATTGGATGATCTCAAATAAGACTATAGGGTTTTTAACTTTATCCTATAGTGGTCTTCTACTCAGCTCATAACGAAGATGGCATTGTAGACATATTAGCTCATCTGATCCTTAAGCTATGAGTTCCATATATATTATTTCATAAAATCCTAAATATATAAGCCCAATCTATTAATTTCATAAGAGAAAGAGAAGGATCATTTTGTTTAATACCATATCACTTGAGTAAAGCACAGTGCCCAACACACAGTAGACAGTCAGAAACATTCAGTCCTTAAATAAATGGATGAATTAACTGAGCTTAATAACTACCCCATTTAGTAGGCAATATTATTTCTCCTTGCAGCTGAGGAAACTGAAGTTGGAAATATGAAGTAAGTTATCTAAACCACACAGTTCAGTGGCAAAACCATTTAACACAATCCGACATTATTTTGCACTATATATTTACATGTAATTTTTCCACAATAGAAGAAAGCTCTATGAGGACAGGGAACATGTTTTTCCTTTTCCTTATGGTGTATGTAGCTCCTTAGACAGAGCTGGCACACAATTGGCACACAATAAATAATACTTATATGTTTAAGCTCAAAGCAACCCTAATTTTTGCAACCTGGACTTGAGCATTCAATGAGTTCTGCTCCTAGACCACATTCAGTTTCATTCTTTTCATTTTATTCCAACTCCACTACAAAATCCAGATCTTGTTTCTGGATTTTTGCTAGGTTTCCCACTGACCTGTCTTCAAGTCCCTTTAACAAGAAGCCTTAGAAATCAGTAAGCATTCTCACTTTGCTTCTCCTTGAGATTTCTCCTAGTCCCTATAGCTGAGCAGTCCACCCTTTCAGCCCTCAAATCCCCAGGGGTGCTTGTGGGAGTTGAGCACATCAGCAGACGGACCTGGTTCTGGTTTTGGCTCTGTTATTTGTATCCCTACTGTCTTTGGCTAGTCCAAAGGCCTCGATTTCCTTATCTCAATTTTCTCAACAAATGAGGCTCGAATTGGATGATCTCAAATAAGACTATAGGGTTTTTTACTATCCTATAGTGGTCTTCTACTCAGCTCATAACGAAGATGGCAAGTTTTGGGGGGAGAATGCTTGGGCTCTATGGGTGGGAATAAATCCAGCGCTGGGAAAGCCTGTGCACCCGAAAGGGCTGTTCTGGCCACAGGCAATGCGGATGGCACTCCTGACATGTGAGCCTCGTTTCTGCGAGATTGGGCTCCCGGACCAGGTCGGCCTCCCCACCACCCCGCATCGCTAGGGGGCGCTGCAGGCCGCTCCCCGGAAGCGGGTACCAGACGCTGGTCCGGCGCCCGACTCTTGCGTCTTCCGGAAGCGGAGCGCCGGACCCGCAACGGCTGGCTGTGCGGGAGCGGCGGTGGCGGGCCCGGTGGCAGCGAGGAGACCTTAAGGGGACCCGGATCTGGCTCCCGCCCCGGGGCGGAGCGCCATGGACGAAGCAGGCAGCTGTGCGAGCGGCGGAGGCTTCCGCCCGGGCGTGGACAGCCTGGACGAGCCGCCCAACAGCCGCATCTTCCTGGTGATCAGCAAGTACACGCCGGAGTCGGTGCTGAGGGAGCGCTTCTCGCCCTTCGGCGAGATCCAGGACATCTGGGTGGTGCGGGACAAGCACACTAAGGAGTCCAAGGGCATCGCCTTCGTCAAGTTTGCCCGCAGCTCGCAGGCCTGCAGGGCCATGGAGGAAATGCATGGCCAGTGCCTCAGCCCCAACGACACCAAGCCCATCAAGGTGCTGGTGCCCGGGTTGGGGTCCTCGCGCGAGTGGGTAGGGGTGGGGCCTCCCGCGCCTGAGGCTGTGTCAGCGTGGGGTCGAAGTAATACATCCGCTCCCTGGCGCGGCCTGGGCAGCACCTGGTCTTCCGGGGGCGGGAGGATGGCGTTCGCGACAGGGGTGCTGGGTTTGGGCGGTGCGGGCAGAGCGACCGCCCGGACTTGGGCAGCAGAGCTGCAATGACTGGACCTGCCCCCTCTGTGCTGTCACTGCTCCGGAGCCCTGGACTCCACCGCCCACTCCTGAAGCTCCAGTCTTAGAACCCCGTTTCCGTAAAACACGGGCGTTTTTGTTTTCGTTTTGGTTTTTATTTTTTTTTTTATTTTTTTGCTTTTCTTCAGGATACTACTGAGCTTAACCGCTTGATAAAAGTGTGTTAAACTGTGGCCTCTCTGGTGTTGGGCGTTTGCCCAGTACCAGACGAAAGGGTACATGTAAATAGTGTTTGAAGGTGACTCTAACTGCTGCTGTTGCCTGTTTGTCACGCTTTTGTGTTTTTTAAGATCTTAACTAAGCCTTCTTTGTGAAAGTAGTAATACCTTCCGTTTTGTTATTGCCACTTTTCTTTGAAAGCAACCAAAGTAACCTGCCTTAAGCAGGGCCAAGTCATCGTGATGTCAGTATGGTTGTATTGTTACTAAATGCTTCTTTGTCTACTCTTAGTTCACCCTGGAAGCATTTATATTGTTTCAGCACTTAAACTTGTGTAAAATTAAGATGACTGGCAAGTGGCAGGAAGGGTGATTTTTGAGAGTTACTTGACTTAATCTATGCTTTTAGCGCAGTGCTTGGTAAAAGATAGGCCCTCGGTATATCCTTATGGTCAGTAGTAGCCACAGTGGCATTCCTTACTAGCTGTGAACCCAGTTCCGGACCCGATCCTGAGGCTCTGCCAGTTACTTCAACAGTATCCTCACCTGTCCTGTAATTCTGTTGGAGACTTCTGCAAAATTCCCTTCTTCCTTGACGTTTTTTTTTTTCCTTTTCTTCCTCCCATTTACTACAGAAAACTGGTAAGAATATTATTCATATTGACTTACACAAGTGAAAGACAGAGATACATCAGTCTCCGGAGGTCTTGCCTATCCCTCCATCCACAAAAAGAGAAGGAGCCTAGGAGTATATCAGCATTACAGTAGACCATAGACATTCCCTTTATTTCCACTTCCCCAACTCTCTGAAATGGAATAGAACAGGTCATTAATAAAATTTATTGTAAGTCCACAGCATATGGTAGATCAGGGGTTGACAAACTTTTTACGTAAGAGGACAGATAGTAAATATTTTAGGCGTTGTGAGCCACATACAGTCTCTGTGACCTATTTGTTGTTGTTGTTGTTTTTCCTAAAGATTTTATTTATTTATTTGACAGAGATCACAAGTAGGCAGAGTGAGGGGGAAGCAGGCTCCCCGCTGAGGCTTTAATCCACTGAGCCATTCAGGTGCCCCAACCTATTTGTTGTTTTTAGCAGCCCTTTAAAAATGTAAAAACTGGGACGTCTGGGTGGCTCAGTCGTTGGGCCTCTGCCTTCGCCTCAGTTCATGATCACAGGGTCCTGGATCAATTGAACCCACATCACATTGGGCTCCCTGCTCAGCAGGAGACCTGCTACTCCTTCTCCCACTTCCCCTGCTTGTGTTTCTTCTCTTGCTGTCTCTCTCTTAGTCAAATAAGTAAATGAAATATTTTAAAAATAAATAAATTAAATGTAAAAACAATTTTTAGATCATGGGCTGTAGAGAAACAGGAGGCTATGGTTTGCTGACTCCTGTCCTAGATTGATAATTTTATCCCCTTCTAATTAAATTAGCCAGAGAGGGTTTTTTACTTTGAGTATAACCACAGAGGTCTGTGGGCAATCCAAAAAATGCCCCAAATCTTAAACCTATGTAATTCCCTTTTCTTGATTAAATTCCTGCAAGAGAAGTGAAAGTCCCAGCACTGAAATGCACCCTCCCTTTTAGCCACAGAGAAGTTATTCCCCAAAATAACTAAAGTTTAAGTTGTTTTTTCACATTTTGGTCCACTCAGTTTTAGCCAGAAGTTTGTTGCAGTGCAGGACCAAGCTAGGCAGTCTAAGTTCATTTTCAGTGGGTTCAGCTTGGGTCTGTCTTCCACTGGATTGTAGTTTTTTACTTGTGTTTGTTTTTATTTCTTCTGTAATTCCAGTTAATTTAATTCAGCTTCAACTTCTCTCGTGTAGTTTGCTTTTGCAAAGTTCCAAAGGATCTGTAAGACACATAGAAAATTATAGCCCTAGGCCTACAGCCAGAAGACTGGTTAAGTAAGAATTATTCTGCGACCAACAACATTATCTTCAGCTCTGCAAGAATGCCTCTTATTTAGAGCTTGTACTGTGAACATAAAGTCTCGGGAGAAATCTTATATATGTGTTCTTCTCAGACACTGCCTGCCTTATTGGAAATTTGAAACACTCCAGTCTTCTAAAATTTAGAAGTTTGTGATCTGATGATACCTCTGGTCTCAAATCTTACTTGAGACTCTTTCTTTTCCCTGTTTCTTCTTATTTTCATAAAGGTTTCCTATTTCATTTTTCTACTAATCATTCACTAGTGATATATCTCCAAGACTGACTTTCTAGTGGGTCATTTTTGTATTGCTTAGTACTGTATTACTAATACCTCATACACTGCTTGGCATATAGCATAAGTTTATTGAGGGAGTAACAGTAGACTCTTATTTAGAAATGTGTCTCCAGCTGTATCTTGTAAAAAAAGGTCCTACACCTCTACGACAGCTGTTTTCTAAGCAAATATACAATCTTCTGTTTCAGTACTTTTGAAATCTCATGACTTTTATAAGTCTCAGTCCTCTGGGTTGCTGCCGCCTTTGGAATTCCATTTCAATGGTATACAGCCTTCACTCCCACTTTAAAGTAGAAGAAGAAAAAAGAAACCTTAAGGGCTTTGTGTGGTGATTTATGTTAATTTTATTACATGTCTTCAAGTAATCAAAAACAAAACTAGTCATTAAAATTCTTATCCTTATAGCTCTATAAATCACAATCCTAGTTAGAGATTTTAACATTCCTTTAGGATAATATAAAACTGTAACAATTTTATAAAGTAGTAAGTAATAATCTCATATCATAATCCAAGTAATAATAATAATCTGAGTTACCTAATGTCACAGATGATGTTTCAGTAAAAGTAAATTGCTAATAGTAGAAAATGGAGCCTTAGGTAGTCCGGTGCATTTTCTTGCTCACATAAATCACTCGATCACTGAGATTATCCAGAATATGAATATGCTACTTTTTTAAAGGTTCATATCAAAAAGAAGACAATTAAAAATAAATACATTGTAGACTTAAACCCAACTATATCAATGATTACATTAAATATAAGTAGACTAAACATGCCAATTAAAGGCAGAGATTATCAGGGTTTGTTAAAAAAAAGAAAAACCAAACTAAGTACTGTTTAACAGAGACATGTAAAGTATAAAGATACAAAGTGGTTGAAAGTGAAAGGATAGAAAAAGCTTTTGTAATGTCATACAAAATGGTGTTCAACACAAGAAGTATTAACAGAGATAGGGCAATTTCATGGGAATAAAAATGACAGTCAGAAGTACATAATGATCCCACATGTTTATGAAGCCAATAATATAGTTTCAAAATACAAGAAGCATTATTGTATAGAACTAAGAGGAGAAAGAAAAATTCACAATCAGGTTTTTATACTCCTCTCTTAGTATCTGATGGAACACCTAGACAAAATTAGTAAAGATGTGATACTTACACTTTAATCACTGTAGTTGGCATTTATTGGACCCTATACTCAGCTATTGCAGAGTACACATTCTTTTTCAGTGCACTGACTTGCTCTTGGTAAACCAAAGTGCAAAAGTAAAATACATTTGGAAAAAACAATGCAGACATTGGTATTATCTCATAAAAAAAAAAAAAGAAACTGCAAAAAAAGAAAAAAAAAAAACCCATTGCAGTAAAGATTACTTTAAAAAAACTTTCGACAAAATCCTATTACATTGTGTTTATCCTAACGTGAATCTCATAATAATAATGAAGTAAGTGTACGTAAGAAATAGGAAAACAGTTAACCATTATTTTTGGGATTTTGTTTCTTAGGTTTTCATTGCTCAGTCCAGGTCATCTGGAAGTCATCGCGATGTTGAAGATGAAGAACTCACAAGAATATTCGTTATGATACCAAAGTCCTACACAGAAGAAGATCTCCGGGAAAAATTTAAGGTACTTATGTTTTCTAATCAACTAGCATCTGTGGTAACTTAGAATCCTAAACTGGTTGTATGGTTACTAAATCTTAAGTGTTGTTTGTGTTATGTCTTAAATAACTGTTTTTAAGTCATCTATTTCCATCTAGTTTTAAAATATTAAAGCTAGAATAAACTAAATAAATAAATATATAACTGTTTTTAAGTCCTCTATTTCCATCTAGTTTTAAAATATTAAACCTAGAATAAACTAAATAAATAAGTAAATAAGTGGAAAATATGAATGATGGTGTTTTCTCCCCCTTTAAGGAAAACACGGATTCAGGAAAATAAAGCCTGGAGTTTTAAAGTAGGTCACATATCCAATAGGTGGTGGACAAAGATTTAAACCCAGGCTGTCTGAATCTGGAAGCTGCTCTTGGTCTTTACACTTTCAAAGTACCCTCTCACCACTCTGTTGCTCTCACATTGAGGGAAGTCAAGTAAGCCTGAGTGTGTGAACCATATTATCTAGTATTTATTCTAAGCCTATGGCATGTTGATGTACTTATTCACAGAAAGGCTCATCCTTTATGGAATATTAGTCCTAAAATTAAGCCTTAGGAGGAGTTTTATTTATTTATTTTATTTATTTTTAAAGATTTTATTTATTCATTTGAGAGAGAGAGGGAGAAAGGACACAAGCAGGGGGAGAGGCAGCGGGAGATGGAGAAGCAGATCCCCGCTGAGCTGGGAATGCAGCATGGGGCTCAATCCCAAGGCCTGAGCCGCAGACTTTTAACCATCTGAGCCATCCAGGTGCCCCTGAAGGAGTTCTATTTAAAGGGGAAAAAAGGAGTACCTGGGTGGCCCAGAGGGTTAAGCCTCTGCCTTCGGCTCAGGTCATGGTCTCAGGGTCCTGGGATCAAGCCCCGCATCGGGTTCTCTGCTTGGTAGGGAGCCTGCTTCCCCCTCTCTCTCTGTCTGCCTCTCTGCCTGCTTGTGATCTCTCTCTCTGTGTCAAATAAATAAATAAAATCTTAAAAAATAATAACAAAAAAAAAATAAAGGGGGAAAAAAACTACAGCTCTGAACCATATAGGAAGATTATATTCAGTGAAATTTAAAGATAATTTTAAATTTCTTTTTAGCCATTGACTTTTATATACATGATATATTTCTACAAAAATTATTAAAAATCAATTCTTAAATCATTTTGAGTTTTAATTTTTTATCCGTTTTCTACTAAGTTTCCCAATACTAAATCAAGTAGGCAACAAGCAAGGAAGAAAAGAAACAAATAGTAAAAAGTAATTTCCGAACTTTCTCTGTCCTACCCCAAGAGTTGAAAAAGTAACAGCTACCAAACGTATATATTCCAAACTTCCTCCAATAGTAAGAACTTTTTACCTTTTTCTGAGTGAACAAATACGACATTTTTATCCAAAGGTATAATAATTAAGTTGTTAATTGATTACATGAGAATTTTATGAAATAAATAATAAACACTAAGGGGGCGCCTGGGTGGCTCAGTTGGTTAAGCATCTGACTCTTGATTTTGGCTCAAGTCATGATCTCCAGTTTGTGAGATGGAGCCCTGGCATCAGGCTCTGTGTCAGGCTCCTCACTCAGCTCGGAGTCTGCTGTAGATTTTCTCTCGCCCTCTCTCTGCCCCTCCCCCTGCTCGCACACATGCAGTCTCTCTCTAAACAATAAATAAATAAAATCTTTTAAAAAATAAATAATAAACACTAAGAATATATATCCCATATATCTCCATAGAATTGACTTTCTGAGCACGCTAGTGTTTTAGTGATATACTTTGAGAAGCTCCTCTTTAAAGGAATACACAGTTACATCCTGTGAGAAGGCAAACAGCTGTAGCTAATGTTTAGTGTATCCCAGACACTTCGGGTCTATTAGTTCCTTTAACTCTTAGCTGAAGGCAGACACCTAACAACTGAGCCACCCTGGTGCCCTTCATTTAACTCTTAAAATTACCCTTTGAAGTAGGTACAACTTTTAGCCCCATTTAGCAGGTAAAGAGATAGACACAGAGAGGATAACTAAACACTACCAGGTGCCCCTGCTCAGTTAATAAGGCACTGAGCAGGGGCACCTGGGTGGCTCAGTGGGTTAAAGCTTCTGTCTTCAGCTCAGGTCATGATCCCAGGATCCTGGGATGGAGCCCTGCTCCCCGGCAGGGAGCCTGCTTCCCCCTCCCTCTCTGCCTGCCTTTCTGCCTATTTGTGATCTCTGTCAAATAAATAAATAAAATATTTTTAATAAAAAAAGGAACTGAGCAAAAATTTGGATATAGAAGGTTCAATTCCAGCTTATAATCACCACTGACTAAGACTTTGAAGCTTTCAAAACCATTTACACATTCTTACTTGCCCTCCATGACATAGGCAAATTATTTGATTCTCAAAGACCTAGTTTCTTTGTCTGTGAAATAAATAGTATAATATATATAATATATATTAGTGTATACATAAATATTAGGTATGTGTATATCTATACACACATACATATTATACATATATCCCTGAGGGATTATTGTAGCAATAAGGTAATGTATGTAAAGCAAATGTTCAGCAAATGAAAATGAAAATCATTATTTTGGTTATGTTATTATTCGCTTATATTGTTAGTATGGCTCTTTTTCTAATGCCTCTTTAGTTTGTGACATTTTGATTCTATTATTAAAAATGGCTGTAAATTCTAATTCTGATTTCTAGTTTTGCAAATAAGGGGCACAAATAAACTTTAAGTTCTGAAATAATCTGTTCAATTATTGATTTTGACTCCTCTACGATCATTTCTTTTAACTCTTATAGGTGTATGGAGATATCGAGTATTGCAGCATTATTAAGAATAAAGTAACTGGAGAAAGTAAAGGTTTGGGCTATGTTCGATACTTAAAACCATCACAGGCTGCCCAAGCAATAGAAAACTGTGATCGAAGTAAGGATGTGTTCATTTAACATGTTAAAGACTTTTTAAAAACTTTTATTATTCTAAATAACTGAATTTAACATGTGGTTTTACTAATAAGCACACTTGCTAATTTAATCCTAGCAATGCGAATTTAAATATATGTATATACCTAGGATGAAAATTATTTTGGGATTGTGATTAAGTTTTGATTGAGACACTATCTTGAAGAGAAATATGAGCAACTGCATTAACTTAGCAAGTGAAAATACTGTTGGCACATTTTGGTTATTATTCCTATAGTAATTTAAAATTTTAAAAATTGACTTACCCTTTCCAGCTTTTAAAAAATTTTTTTTCTTTATTTAAAAAAACCTCAAGTTTTCTGGTATATTTGTTCATATTTAAACTACACCTTAAATAGAATTAAGTATATGCTAGTAAACATAAAGGTTAAGGATGGGACTTAGTATAAATTTTGCCTACATAGGTAACTAAATATATATTAGGTTAATTTTGAGGTAGACTGACATTAATTGGATTTTGTGCTGTTACTGCTGTATATAATGAAGAATAAGAATTTTAAAGCAGCCAAGGAAAATATCCTTTGTTGTCACACTCCTAGTTATAGTGACCTTTAGAAATGAGGATTAGTTATATTAGTAGGTTTTAGGATATTATAAAGATCTATATGTACTAGAAAGAATTAATCCTGATCAGTAGAATTCTTAAATAACCCTGAGGTACATATCAAAATTTCCTCTCAGATCCTTCTGTATTTCTCAACCAGCCAGCAATATGTTAAGTAAAAAGATACAAAGGGAATAAATTTATAGCTTTTAAGGAACTTAATTATTTTGGGTAGCCAAGCTCTAATAGGCAAAAAATAAAGAATTATAGAAGACTTTTTTAAAAAGCTCTTTGAAAGCAGGGAGTGTTTTATTTGTTTCTCTCATTCCTAGTACCTAGTACAGTTATAGACCCTCTGTAAAGATTTATTGAGATCTCTATCAAAGAAACTGCCGTTTATAATAGACTCAATAGAAATTAGCCAAATGAGAAAATGTTCAAAAATATGTGGTATAGTCCAGCAGTGGTGAGAAACAAGTGCATTGAGGACATGAGAACACCTCTAGAGGTAAGATTGACATCTGGTATAGAGTACAGGACAGAAGGTGAGAGCAGTGTTAACAAAGGCACAGAGCTGGGGGTAAACATGTCTTTGCTTAATACTGTGAAGGCAAAAGTCTGAATAAGGCCTAATTAATCCTATTGAGAAATTAGGAGACAAAGTTAATTAACACCATTGACACCATACATGGGAGGTTATGAAGAGTTCAACCTCAGGATTCCATTGTAGACTGCTTTAAAAGGAGAAAAATAACTGTTTCAGGACAGTTGCTCTAACCACAGTATCAGGGATGGATTTTCAGAGAAAGAATTCAGAGTGACTTGGTTTTATCCTTTTTGGAGCCACTGAATAATATGATGAAAGCTCTGAACCCTCTTTGAAATATGCCCATGTGCACATATACGTAAGCGTATTGTTTAAAGTTTCAGAGAGTTCATGGAATCTTCCCACTTATTTGAATTTCATCTTCAAACCCCTACTTAAAACCTTTGATCCAGAGGCAAAGAGACCAGTTAATGAGTTGTTGGAATTAATTGAAGGGAATCTGACTTAGAAACAAAGGCAGGGAAGCTAGAGTAAAAGACATCTTGTAAGTGTATTTCAAAGGAAGAATCTTGCTGACAGGTTGAATGTGAAGAGCCCTACAGGATTTTGATATTGAGCCAGGGGAACAAACCAGGATGTTATTTGTAATAGGGAGGAGACTGGAAAGGATAGGGTAGAACTACTGATCTTCAGTGTCTGCCTTGACCATAACTTGAGATTCTTGCTCTTTTTATTTATTTTTTACCATCTTCCAAAAAGAAGTAGGTGTGGTACAGATGGCCTTTGCATAGATTTTGTTTTGTACAATTATAGTTCTAAAGCTAAGTCAAGCACTAGCAATAAAGTATATTTGCAGGTGTGCTAAATTTGCTGTGAACTTTGAAAGTCATAGATTCTCTTTTTCAGGTTTTAGGGCAATCTTGGCTGAACCTAAAAATAAAGCATCTGAGTCCTCGGAACAAGACTATTACAGTAACATGAGGCAGGAGACATTGGGACATGAACCTAGAGTAAATATGTTTCCATTTGGTGAGTAAGCTATCCTTTCTTTTAATAGTGTATGTAATATATACAGTCGGATTTGGATTTTATAAAATATTCTTTTATAAGTAGTCTGTAAATCTCACTTAGTGAATAAAAGTTAATGTGGGGTTTTTTTGGTAAGTTTGTCATGACTCCTCATGGTCTTAATATTTAACACTTGCATATTTAACGCTATGTGTAACATAGAAAACCAATTGGAAATTGTACATTATATAAGCATTTTGTATATAATATATAATACAATATATAAGCATTGTTTATAGAATTCTAATTTCCAATTATAGTTTTCTGTGGTCAGTTATGTATTATCTAAATATTAAACTACATCACTGCCAGTTTTTTCAGGAAACTTCTGCCTCTGTAAGGGCCAAAAAGTATGAAAGACCTATACTGATATCCCCTCAGTATGAGTCCTGAGATTTTATCCCTAAGGTACTGCTGCTTTAAAATTAGGGCTAGAGAAAGGAAAGGAATGACAAATATAGAAGTTAACAAAAGGGAGAAGTGAGTGATAAAAGTAAGTCCTATACATATTATTTAACATAATCTTTGTTTTAGGCAAAATACTTGCCATATTTTGCAGGTTTGCATATTAAACGTATTCCTCTGAAGTTATACTACACATTTCTGCTTATATTTTTGTGTCATAAGCACAGTGGGAAGAGTTGTCTGTTTTCACACCATTGATCCCTTCTGATAGTGCTAATGGCCAAGAGCGTGCTACAAAATATAGTGCCTTGGTCAAATGCATTGGACTTGGTCACAGCTCATCTTACTTACTTGAACCTAAAATGTTAAGTGAACTCTTGAATGTATAGAAATTAAAAGATATACTTTTCTTTTTATATTGTTGGAGAACAACAATCTGAGTTTTCAGGTTTTGACAAGAATGACAACAGAGGCCAAGAAGCTATTTCCAAACGCTTGTCAGTTGTATCAAGAGTTCCTTTCACTGAAGAGCAGCTTTTCAGTATTTTTGATATAGTACCAGGATTGGAATACTGTGAAGTTCAACGAGATCCTTATTCTAATTACGGTAAAATAATGTCTATTATTTTTTAATATACTGTGTTTGGTTAAAATATCTTTTCTCTAGTGACGCTTTTTATGTCAAATACTCTTTCTATGACAATTTTTTGTTTTTCTCCGTTTTAAACTTTTAATTACAGTGATACCTTAACAAATAAACCCCTGAGAATATATCTCCTTTATACAATGTCACATATTTTTAAAAAATATTTTAACTCCCACAAAATGGAGCATTCTGTTTCCAGTTGTATAACCAACTGGACCTCAGAATGGGGTCCCTATACTCCTGATTAATGTTAGGCAAAGTTCCGAAACCCTTCAAAGTTTCCTCCTCATCCCTAAGTGTCTCTCTCTCTTTTTTTTTTTTTTTTTCCAAACTTTATACCCAAAATGAAACTCCTTCCCTTCATTTCAAGCATCTAATTGCCCTACTTCTTTCTCTACTTCTTCCCAGTCTTAATTGAAGCAAGGCTCTGGGGTGCCTGGGTGGCTCAGTCATTAGTTAAGCATCTGCCTTTGGCTCAGGTCTTGAACTCTGGTATCAAGCCCCATGTCAGGCTTCCTGCTTAGTAGGGAGTCTGCTTCTCCCTCTCTCTCCCCCAGCATGTTCCCTCTCTCTCTCTCTCAAATAAATAAGTAAAATCTTTTTTAAAAAAATTTGAAGCAAGGCTCTAATATTAGCCATTTGAACTTACTAACTAGTTAATTAACTAAACCTAATATCTAGTGTTGGCTTAACCATCTTCATAATTTTTTAAGTTTTTTTTTTTTAAGGCTTCTTAAAAATGGAGTTATCGTGGCATAATGCAAAATGGTTGGCATTCCATTTCACATCAGACTCAGATGCAAATCCTAGCACTGGCATGCAGCTCTGAGAACTTGGCAAACTGCTTATCCCTTCTGAATCTCTCTCTCTTCATCTATAAAAGGGGATTATTAATACCTTCTATGTCAGGGTTAGATAAGAATTAGGAATGCTGTATGTAAAAATACCTAATGCAAGTCCTGGCACATCATGGGCACTCAGGAAATCTCAGGAGCTTATTGGTTTGCTTTAGAGAATTGGAGACGAGGGGTAGTATGGAGAGGTCATACTTGGCATCTGTTCTAGTTCTATGGATAGACTCGATTGAGCCCTTATAGGGTGTGATGGATTTAAGGGGAAGTAGGAAAGTGAGTCAAGTCATCTGGGCTGGTAGGCCTGGAATGGTGCCACTCTTCACCCAGATACATGCACTTAATTCACTATTACTCTACCCAGCCCTAGTCTTTTAGTATAACTGCCCATCTGAGCCTACTTTGGACCATCTCCAACCCTAACCCAGCCTTAGACTATCATTCTGTGTTCTGATTCTAAGGCACACAGTTTGTGGTTTTGGGCACATTCGTTGTTATGTATAATTCTGTTTGTTTTGTATTTCTTTCCCTTTTATCTGATATGTTGAAATGTGTTCCTTTACCTTCTGTAACTTTTCTCTGGTTGAATGTGTCTGATAAAAAGTATGTGTTATTGGGACACCTTTTTATTAATAGAGGTATCATCATAGAGTTCTGTCTGAATTAGTTTTATATGTTCCTTTGCTTTCTGAATTTTAATTTCATTAAAATGTTAGGGTGTGGGGTGCCTGGGTGGATCAGTAGGATAAAGCCTCTGCATTTGGCTCAGCTCATGATCTCAGGGTCCTGGGATCGAGCCCCGCGTCGGGCTCTCTGCTCAGCAGGGAGCCTGCTTCCTCCCTCTCTCTCTGCCTGCCTCTCTGCCTACTTCTGATCTCTGTCTGTCAAATAAATAAATAAAATCTTTAAAAAAAAAAAGTTGGGGTACTTCGGTTTAGAGAGGAACATGAAATTATAGCAGTGTCTTCCCCCAAGTGTTTCCCCCAAGTGATATATATATATGGGTTATATAGTCTATATATATTATACTATATTATATTATATTATATTATATTATATTACGTTATATTATATGTGAAGGTTATATATTATGAAAACCTTTTGGTTCTGTTATAAGCTCTTGGGCTATCCATATATGGACTCTGGTATAAAATTATCCCCCCACTTCAGCATCACCCTCCTGAATTGAAATCTTTCTCCTTAGCTGAAAGCTCTCCAAAGAAATGTGAAATATGTGACTTCTAATCTGAGAGCCTCTGTTCCCTACCTTTTGGTTTTTTATCAATATCACTTTTCCTTCTCTAGCACTGCAGCGAGCTTGTTGACTATATGTTCTTATCAGACTGTATATTCTCCTCATTTCATTTCCTACTCAGTATGATAGGGAAAACCTTAAAATTTCAAAGCAGATTTCAAAGAATAAAAATTTAAGAAGAACTGGTTTTAGGTATATCTATCATATAAGAAACACCCATATCTTAAAATTAAATTCATTGGGCAGAACTTGCTCCAATAATTAACATTTTCCTTAAAATATGTTTATATTTTTGCCAAAGTCTGGTTTAGACTTTGTAGGAACATAGTTGTTATACGTATGTATAAGAAAACTTTGTTTTCTGCTCCCTTTGACTCTGTGTTTACTAGTTGTATGATACCAGGCTATTTCTATATTGCTTCATTTTGTGGCAAGACAGGCTTTAGGTACCCTCTTTTTTTCTTTTTAACTCCTGATATTCTCTACTTTGTTTTAGGTCATGGAGTGGTTCAGTATTTCAATGTAGCATCAGCTATTTATGCAAAATACAAGTTACATGGGTTTCAATACCCTCCTGGGAATCGGATAGGTGTTTCCTTCATTGATGATGGGAGTAATGCAACAGAGTAAGTACCATCTCAGGGGGTCTAAAGCAGGGTTCTGGGTATACATGATAGGACTTGAAGAATAAGAATGGAAATAGTTAACCTCTTGAGTGAGGAAGTCACACAAAACGGGTAAGAAACTGAATGTTTCTGGTTTTCTGTAAATCATCAGTTCTATTCTTTAGTCTTCTTAGAAAAATGGCAACGCAGATGGTAGCAGCACAGCTTGCATCAATGGTGTGGAATAACCCAAGTCAGCAGCAATTTCTGGTAAGTACATGAGAACTTAACCTCTCTGATACATCAGTAGGTTATAAAATAAATGTGGCCTTTGTTTATTACCTATGTAAGAAACTGTTCAGAGCTACAGTACAAGATCATATAGAAGTAATGATATAGATCTCTTTAGCTCTTGGCTTAAAATCCTTACAGTGCAGTTTTTCTTTTTCTTATTTTGTACCTAACTCTTCAACAGCAATTTGGAGGAAATTCTGGATCACAGTTGCCTCAAATCCAGACAGATGTTGTACTTCCATCATGCAAAAAGAAAGCCCCTCCTGAAACTCCTGTGAAAGAAAGACTTTTTATCGTGTTTAATCCTCATCCTTTACCTTTAGATGTATTAGAGGATATATTCTGGTAAGATTTCAATTCTACAAATTTACGTTTTATAATATAATTTATTTAAACCAGTCATTTAAGCCCTCTCACAAACTTGAAACTTTCTATACCCAATACTTAACAGATAGAAAGGATTTGTTCTGCAGTTAAAAAAATTCCTATTTATATCACCTTTTAAGATATATGATCATTTCTCTCTCTTCTTTATTATATATCTTAAGTCTCCACACAGAATTTCCTATTATTTTGTTTTGAAGATATAAATAACATAGTATTGTTTTTTAAAAGTTGCATGCATAAAATGGACAAATCATTTGTTTCTTTATAGAAAATACATATCTGCGTAGACCTGCCCTGTAGAATTCTTTTTACATAACTTTTCCTTTGTGATTGTAATTCAACTGAACAGAGTTGAATTATAGAAATAATTTTCTATCAGAAATAGAAACAAAATATAAAACAGCATTTCTATTTTGTTAGCACTCTGTTGGATCCTTAAGGATTGTATTGAGTAAACAATTATTTGATTGTAAGTAAGAGTACATAATAAATATAGAAAAAGGAAGGCTCTTGTTTATTTTTGTGTTTTTAATAGAACTCCTTTAATCTTATTTCTTTTTGGTCTTTTTTTTATTTGCCTTATAACAATGTTAGCAAATTTTGAAAAATAGGAAGCTCATTGAAGAGTCACACAAAATACCAGTAGTTCAAATATTTTGTCTTTTATTTAACTGATTCATGTAGTCTATTTCCTAAACATTTCCTTTATGCCAGGCAGTTGTCATACTAAGTGCAAGAGACATTGTGTAAACCAAACATATGATGTAAATAAGACATAGTAGTTCTTGTCCTCTGAGAGCTTATCTCCTGTAGGAGACAGACAAATGAGTAAGTAGGATACTACAACCTAGTGAGGTTGGTGTTGTGAAAAGGAATATCCAGGCTATGAAATACATAAGGGAAGTATCTACTTCTAAAGCTCTAAGAAGCAATGTATAATTAAAACAGATAAAAACAACTTAGAGAAAAAAGGATGTTGTAGGGGTGGTTATTCCTGCAAGAGAGAATGTGAAAGGAGATGGTTAGAATATGGGATTTGAAAGGGAGGTTGAAGGGAGAGAAGACAAGGCCCATCTCAGGAAAAGCCCACAGGCTATGTTGGGGAGTTTGTCCTTACCTTGGATGGAATCCTTCGGGGATGGAAATGATCATATCTGTGTTTTGGAAAGATCACTAGGAAGGTAAATAATAGATTAGATAGGGACAAGCCCAGAGGGCAGGGAAACAAGTGAGGAATTTAGAGCATTCCAAGGAAAAGATAATGACTGGCTGAATGAGGAAAGAGACCTGAGTGAGAATGAAAAGAACTTGACTAATAGAGCATGTGCTTGAGAAGGAAGATTGACTTGATGGGATGTGGGAGAAGAGTGGAACTGATCAGGTTGTATTTTTATCAATTTCATTTGATTTTTTTTTTTTTTACTTCGTTTCAGTCGTTTTGGTAACCTAATCGAAGTTTACCTTGTGTCAGGAAAAAACGTGGGGTATGCCAAATATGCAGATAGAATAAGTGCCAATGATGCCATTACTACTTTACATGGAAAGATCCTAAATGGAGTCAGACTTAAAGTTATGCTGGCGGATTCCCCAAGAGAAGAATCTAACAAACGACAAAGAACTTACTGATTTTTGAGGTAAGCCCTTTTTAGTCTGAATTTGAATAGCACATTGGCCAGATATTATAACAGGAAGAATATGTATGGAGTTTCTTTTCAGGGATTTGGAAGTTGTCAATTAGAAGCATTGTGACTTAAAGGTTGGCTAATAAAACCACAGGTTGGGTTAATTTCATAATATGTTTTTTAAACTTGAACTTTATAAACTTAAATGTTTTTGATGTTTACTGAGAGAATTTTTTGCCCTTCTATGAAATAAAATCAGCTTTTAATGTAGAAAATTAAACAGTGGGTTTTTTTGTTTGTGAATATCTTAAATATTAAGAATTTGACTTTTTACCATATGTTTAGCTATCCTCAAAATTGAAATAGCTCTAAAGATTTTTAACTTGAAGGATTAATGTCTTGAGTTAAAACTTAATATAATTTATAATAACCTTTATAAAGAGTGTTTTGACAACTCACTAGTGAAAGAGCTAAAAAGCAGTATCAAATAATGTATCTTTTTGGACCTTTTGAACCTAAATGCTTTTCTCTGGACTTGAATGTGTGAGTTTGTGAATTAAAACCACATATTCAGAAAGTATTATTATATGTATATATGTATTAAAAAAGGAACCCTGACAGTTTACCAAAAACTCTTGTCTATTATAATAATACATACAGCCATATGAATTCCTTTTTCTTTTAGTTTTCAGAAATCAAATACATTTCTTTTTCTGTGATAGTCAACACATACCTCCATGGCCGAGGGAAACATTCTTTAAAGTAGAAATGTTCAACTCTTTCACTTTTTTTATTCTGGCAGTGAATTCTAGGTTTCAGGGGCAGCTGAGAGTTTTTCCCTCACATCCAGCTTCCCAAGCCCACTGCTGATCAGCAAGCCCTTAAGATTGTCTTGCAAGTTACTGACTTGAAAGCCATTTTCTTTTACCTTCGTTTTCTTTATGACCAGTTATAGCAACTAGCAAATATCCGAATGAATTGTCACAAGCCTTACTGGTGATGACCCTTTTTCTGATAGAGCAAGTCAGGTGATTTAGTTCCTCCTTCCTAGAAGGCTGTTGGCAATAGGAAATGCCCGTTGGGCCCATTATGAATAATCCTAATTTAGAAATATCTTGAAATGTTTTATTTAGTCACAAAATTCATTTCTATTACCCCATACAATGTACAAATTTTAAAATGCCAATGAAAAAGAATTAGCAAGTCCTTCTTAAAACAAAGCTGTCTTTTTACATTTACAAATAAAATGTTAAGACCTGAATTCTGGTTAGACAAGCTATCTTCTAAAATAGCTAAAATGTGTTTGTGCCTGTGAATATTTTAACATATAGCTAACAATTCTTTTATTCAAAGAATCTTTGTTTTTGAAAAAGGACAGTAATACTAAGTTCTTAACATGGGGGAAATACATGAATTACTCCTGTGGTTGAGCCTTTCCTAGTGATTATTTGTATAGTACAAAAATATTAAACTTAAAAATTAGAAGATCTGCCTTGGAATTCTGTCAACATTTAACTGACTGTGATTGGGCAGATCTCTTCACCTTTATGAGGCTGATTGTTTTAACAGGATTATTGAGAGAAAATTAATTGGAATTCCTTATGAAATATAATAACGTTTTGCAAGTGTGAGCTAAAGCTCTTGCCTTGGTGATTTCAGTGAATCTTTGAGATGTCATCTTATCAAAATGGTCAGAAACTAAAAATTTAATGATACAAAATATGGCCAGCTGGTGCTGTGCGAATGAAGCTTTATAATACCACATTTTTCCCTGTAAAAATGATATACATTCATCCTGTTCCCTACATTAGAGAAAGTGCATAGTCTTCAGCATGACTGTTCTTAAACTACAGATCTATCCTCTTTTCCTTTATTGAACCATTGTACCTATTCAGAGCAAAGATAAAGTTGGGTCAGGTTCGCTGAAAATGGTAGGACATAACCAGCTGTATTGGTCTTGAATGTTTTGGAAGTTGCAGGACATTTTTTGAGTTTATTTTTGCTGTAGATTTTCTCTTTACTGTGGACTCCATGAGATTCTCCTCCTTTGTTGGTATATTACATAAATGGTTTTATTTATTTATTTATTTATTTTTAAAGAGTTTATTTGTTTATTTGACAGAGAGAGACAGCAAGAGAGGGAACACAAGCAGGGGGAGTGGGAGAGGAACAAGCAGGCTTCCGCTAAGCAGGGAGCTTGTTGTGGGGTTGATCCCAGGACTCTGGCTGGGATCATGACCTGAGCTGAGGGCAGACACTTAATGGCTGAGCCACCCAGGCACCCCATAAATAAATGTATTACTTTAAGGTTCAGTAAAATAATATGAAAGAGTTTCTCAAATTTTACATGATTATGGCAATTGAAATTCTTAGGGAGGGGGAGCATTTTTTTATTTGTTTCCTTGATTTTGGGGGACATAAGTACCACTCATAAAGGCCGGTTCCTTTTGTCTCTGAGAAATAGGCCTAGGATTAAGTGAGCTATACCTTTGAAATAGGGAAAGAAACTGGTCTAAGAATATAACTTTGAAAGTAATTGAATTCTATTTTGAATTAGGTTTAATTTACAAAATGTGTTTCTCTTTCTGTTTGAGGAAAATAAAAATTTTAGTATTTCAGAGCATCCTGATTTTGTATTAATTCACAGCATTTTCCCTCCAGAATTCAGTACCTGCTTACATCATTCTTCTGAGTAAGTTTGGTTTTGCTTATTTGGGGGCATCTGTGATTAAATAAGCAGATAACGTTGGTTATTTTGAAATAAAGGAAATTCCTAACGTTTTAGGAATACTAAATACAACAGCTGTTTCCTTTCAGGTGATGATTTTCATACTTCTGTTGTGTTCTTTCTACAGAACAAAGACTAAATAATGACATAATCCTCAGCTGACTGACTGAAAATGTGACTGGACGCATTCCCTGTGGACAGTTGACCGCTTTTTTTTTCATATCTCTGATAGTCTGTGCACAACATTGTTTTGTCTGGGGAGCACGGATTGTTGACATGTATTTTTGAATTCACATGTCAGTGCTAAAACTAATATAATAGTTGTTTCTTAGCGCAATATGTTGTTATATGTAGCAGAAATAAAGTTTTCTTTGCTCGACTAAATCATGCCTTATTTATGTGAAAGAAGAGAATAAAACATATAATAGTGTTTAGAATTTGATAAAATGACATATTTCATTGATTTTGAGATGCACCTTTTTTCATATTTTTATACTTTTGAAATTGGAAACATCTTGATATCAATTAGGTGCCATACTGTTTTTATTTCTTAATGGAACATGAAATAATGGTGCTTCCTTCAGTCAACTGCATCTTAGATTCAATAAAATATGGTAATTTGCTGCTCAACCTACACATGCAGATTGGCTACTTACTTACACTTAATCTGAGGCAAGAGCCAAAAGACATACCAGAAATATTTTATACTGTATTTTTATAGTTATACGAAAATTTGTTGGTAATTTTGTAAAGATCTTTGAAGATTATAGAGCAATGGTAATTTTAAAAAAGAGTCTCAGGTTATTATGGATAATAAGTTTAAATAAATAAATCAGACGTTTTCCCTTTATAAATACAAGATATAATGGCTGCAGCAAAAATATGATGTGTGAGTTATTTCAGAACAGACTATGAGAGAAAGAATAGTCATTTCAAAAAGATTAAAAATTAGGACCCTACTCTGCTTGTATTTTGAAAATCCAAGAAAAATTTTTAGCCGCTCAAAAAAGGTGTCAGAAACTCAGCATCTTAAAAAAGGTATTATAAATGGTATGCAGTTATTAAAACCACTGAATTACTTCCTCATTATGCCTCTCACATTCTAAGTTAAACTAAAAATAATGAAGGATTAAATTCACTGAGCATAAGAGAGTATTGATTGCAGTTTGACATCCCTCCCTTGAAAAATTGGAATCCTTTTTTTTGAATCCATAATTTTAGTAAATTTAGATGAGAAAATTTCCAATCTCATCTTCCCAGGCAAGACTGACTGAATGAGAATAGAATCTTTGTGAACCAAATGGCATATTTTGAGAAGAAAGTAAATGCTCTCATTTGAAAGGAAAAAAACAAAAACAAAACCTAAGTGAAGGGAGTTGAGTATTAATTACCAACAGGTAGACTTATTCATCCTAAACTCATTTACTGTGCACATAGTTTCATTTTCACAGATTGGAACCAGATTGTGCCCCACAGATTATCAGGCTCTACCACTCAAGGAATACTTGAATTCCCCCAGAAATGTATCTGGCAGCTGGTTAATCTACACAGTATAAAAGTAGGGAAGGTGTTCTCTTAACTCGTACCTGAGTCCATTGCATCATTATTTGATCCTCATAATTGATAAAAATCTGATTCCTCACAATTTTCACCTTTTTAGTCTTCAAGTTTTTCACTGGGCCATTTAGAAGAAGTTGAATCTTTCGGGTGATTGCTATCATATACCTTCCTGAGCTCCAGATTTTCTGTTTGGCTGAAATAATCCCAATTTCTCCACTCCGCATTTGATGTCAGGGAGCCAGTTTCAGCAACCAGTTGTGGTTTCAATAAGGTGTCTTCTGTAGATTTAGTTCCTTGATTCTTTCATATAAACTCTGAAGAGATTTTGTAGCATAGTTCTCTGCCTGCAAACCACTGCTTTTACAGTGCAGCCTTCTGTTGGGTTTTCCAGCTGCATCTCTCAGTTGTCGCTTGTAGTTGAGCCCTAAAAGTGTATTTTTAAAAGCCACAATGTCACGTTTTTCTTAAAACCAGGAGGTTCTAAAACCTAAGAAATAGTGTTTAATAATCTAGTGCTCCTGTATTAAATGTTTACTTCTCAAATGCACTTTGGGTATGAGAACATAGATACTTAGATGATCAGCATATGTTAGTTACTAAAACTGCCAACATAGAGGGGTTTTTATTAGGTGTGCATTTAAGCAATTCAGATGAATAAACTTCTCTTTGAAATATGTGGTTCAAATATAAATAGTATCTAAAATAAACCCTGATCAAAACTTTCTTGTACATTCATTGTCAGGTCTTTTATGGTAGATTGTAGATGCTGAAAGCAGGCATCAGATTTGCTGTTTGTAGAGCACCATGTCCCAAGCTATGTTCCTTGAAATACTAGTATCTTGAGAGAAGTCAGTAAGTCTTCTTTAGGGACAAAGTTTTCATGGTCGAAGATGTTTAGAAAATGTTTGGTTATTATTGCACAGATTTTTTTTGAGCATGAAACTTCTCAGAACCTTTAATATGCTAATATTTATCTTCTCTGTATCTCCAAAAGAAGACCATAGTTTGCACTGGGAAATGTGTTTTTAGAGGCATACTCCTAACAGGGCACTGATATTACAACGATCCTGTTTCAGGAAACATTCTTCTACAGTATATACTACTGTTTTTACTCAGTGGTAGTGGTGTGGTTTTATTTGTAATTTTTTGTGTGTGTTTTTTATCCCACTGTAGATAAAAATTAATGCAAAAAACTAAGGAAATTATTACTCTAAAATTTTCATGTTCTCTGAATGCTATTTTCTTTTAACCTGGACCTACATGATCTCAATGAACAGACAGAAAATAGAAATAAGAGATTTTACCACTAGGTGGTGATAAACATTGCCACTCAGAAACTGTGAAGGGCAGCATTCCAGTGTTATTTAAGGTACTTGAGCATGAAATGAAACTTACTTTAGTGTCTAAACTTTAGTTCTAAACTTTAGTGTCCCCAAGATTACCTCAGTTATTTGTTTAAGATACAGGTACACCGAGTCTACACATTTGGAACTGAGTTTCTCAATAAGCTTCCTAAGCGATTTTGATAGGATAGTCAATGGAATGGACTTTGTAGTATACACTGGCCTTAAGAGATTCTGTATGTTGGACCTTAAATTGGACTATTGTAAAAATAAGACTTTGAGAACTTCCTGAGTCTTTTTACTTTAAGCATTTTTTAGAATTTAGCATCTGCTTTAATATCAGTACGTAATAAATTACAATAAGAAATTTAAAAACACAAGCAGTCTTAGAGATAAATAGCAAGATGTCAGGCCAGCTTTTCATGTTAGCAAATATTTTTTGATGTTTGTATAGGATGGTAATTATTTGCTTTTTGCCACTCAAAATTTCTACCTAATTTCATTTCTTATTTACATTTATTTTGAAGTAAATTATTTTAATGAATTATCATCAAAGATTTTGTCTCTAAGAAGTGTATAGATAGGTATCATTCCTTTTAAATGGCAAAGGAGCATGAAGGTGATGTAATTATCATCAGTGTTTAAAAAACTGAAATAGAATAATCACAGGAGTACAGAAATAAACATATATGTATCTGAGTATTTTTACAAACTCAAAGTGAATCTTTTTTACAAAATGAATGCTTTTTTTGGTGCACCCACAAATCTTTTATAGGTGCAGTTTAATTTTCAGTAACTTCTTAATTATTTGCCTAAAACTCAGTGAGGTCAAGAACAAATATGAAATATATATATGGCCTTTTCATCCAGGAGTATAACCACCTGCAAATTTTAATTTTTGCCATATGTGGATGGTAAGCTCTATTAAAATCATAACTACTATTTTTACATATGACTTCAGTAAAGAGAGAAAACATAAAGGTCATCCTTATTAGATAAGTTTCATTTTAATATCTGAATTCTAATAAATGGATTGCATTATTTCCTTTTCTAGAAACAGTAACTCAAGGACACATGGATCCTGGGAACTGAAGGTATGGTATTACTAGGGGATCAACTAGAAATATTTAGTTAACATGAAGTTGCAGTTCATTCATTATTAGGACAATGTTTTGACTATATTTAAGGTAGAAAACACTTGTCCTCAATAGAATATGGAGGTCCCTAATATTCTACTTTGAGAAGGTTACCAGGCCCTGTGAAAATCCATTTGAGTGGTTATCTGTCACGGGAAAGAGAGTTCTCTGACTGTGTTCGATGAATTGCAGTCAATGTCTTGATGTCAGGATCCATGTGAGCTTGCTAACCTGCGAGCTGCCTAAGGCCGCAACCGCTGCAGTACTCTGGAGACCTCCTTTCTGACAATGCTGCTGCAGAAGTGGTGGAGGGAGGGCACCAGTGTTTTAGGAAAATCATTTTTGTACTTGAAATACAAAAATCTAGTACTGTTTTCTATAGAAATTGGGAAAATGTTGAACACAATAGGATAACCAAAGTACTTACTCACAGATACTCCTATGAATCTACAGTCTTTTAATTTTCCTGCCTGTACTCCGTTTCTGATTTTGTAGGTGAATGCTGTTGCTGCTAACTGATTTTCTTGCTCACATATTGTCATCATTTTTCAGCATTAGTAATACACTGGTCACAGAATTCATTAGCACAGAGTTCTCAGAGGGTTTCTGGGCTTGTCTGTTCTGTTTGCTTCAGTTTTTTAATGCTAAAAGGAGAATTAAAGTCCTCTAATTAAAGTCATCCTCATTTACTGGAAGATATGATATACAAAAATACATTAACTTTTTCCCTTTCATCCTTGACAAAGTGTGTTATATTGGGTTTTGGCACTAGAAAATAGTATTTACATTCTTAAATCATTGATCCTTTGGCACAAGAGACTTCCTTCCTGTTCCATATCAGTACATTAGTAACTTAGGAATGTGACACTTGGGGGACAGTGTAGAAGGAGATTGCGATTTATTACTGATAGGACTGACTTTAGGAAGAATCTGCAGGGGTTGCTGAAAACTGGAACTTGCTGACTTGCATTGGCAAAGCCAAAATTAACCAAAAATGGCAAAAAAACAAAAAACCATACTTGGAGATTGGGGAGAAAGCACTCATCTTGATTTTATCATCACAAACTCCCACCAGGGCCCACCTACCATTTCTTGGCTTCCACCAGAAACTCCTAGCAGAACTCACTTCCTTCCACTTTTACCCTGAATCTTGGACTCCTAGGCACTGTCCTGTAATCTTGCCTTTCACCCAGCCCAGTCATATTTCACTGCTATAACTCAAAGAAAGTATGGGCCTGGGGGGAGAATGAAAGTCGGTTTCCTTTACCATCCTGAAAGATTAGCAGTATACTTCTACTTAATAACTTTCAGTTACTTGTCATATAGGAATATCATGTCTTCTAGATCTTACTGATTTTATTAACTTTCAGTACCCCCCAGGAGCGAGTTTCATATATGATACCAACATTGCCTTTTTGGACCTGTTTTCTCATCTAGAAAATAAAAGAGATAATAAAGGCAGTATAAATACAAACACCCACAACACTCCTATGCCAGTTTTCTGCAAAAATACCCATGAAACATTAAAATAAGAAACATTATTCATAGACCTTTAGGTAAGAATAGTGGAAACTAGAAGGAATTTTTGCTAGGTAAAGCCATAAGGGTAGATTTTTTAAGTGGCTGACTCAAATTCCATGTCAAAATAATTTGTTAGTGAAGCAAGATGACACCTTAGCTTCCCATCATCTAACATTCCTTATTACGCTATTTATAAGAAAGCTATAATAATCACTTCAGACAACTATTGGGAGTCCCATCAGAAGAGACTTTCTGGATTCTTAACAGGTGGCACTGAAGGTGTACTACCCTGGAGCTTTTCCTTAACCAAGAGAACCACAGCTGGCAATCTCTTGGGGCGGGGGGGGGGGGGGGGGGGGTTGGTAGTCATAAAAGGGAAGAGTAACCGACCCAAAAAGATCTCTTAGCCACTACCTGTTAGCAGATTTAGAATACTTAACACAACATTCTTTTTTAAAAGGTGTTCTTTCTAGCTGTCTTTCCTAAGAACTTTGGACTTATTGCAAGGAAATTTGTTATCCTCGCCTATGCTAAGGCTACATCTGATGAACTTCCTTGGGTTTCCTGGAGGAATGAAATGGGTTTAACATTTCTGACTACCTGCTGGATTAGCATCAGCACTTGAGTGGACTGAAAAAGAGCTGAAAGCAATCCTCAGAGTCTGCCAGTTCTGCAGCTGGCCAAGCTAAACCTCTCTTCACTGAGAAATGAGTAACTAAATGGACAAGAGATTTGAACAAGCAATTTCACAAAAAAGGCCAAGAAGGGATCACAGTTCCATTTTTTGTGTATGTTTTTGTTTTGGGGTTTTTGTTTTCTTTTTTTTTTTTTGTAGAGGAAGGGACAATTGAGCAAATTCCTTATCTTTTTTAAAGAAACACTAAAACATTCTCTTTTTTACTTTGACAGGTAATGTAAGTTTAAGGATAATTTTTAAATCTATTAAATGTTCAGCCATATTATTCATCAAAGAGATGCACATTAAAACTCTATTAAGATACCCTTCCACTGTTACAAACAGCAAAAAATTAAAATACTGACAATACCAAGTGTTGAGAATGTAAAGCCTCAGGAACTCTCTCCTGAGCTGCTGGCAGTAGGGTGAACCGGCCTAAACGCTCTGGAAACATTTGACAAACAACTAATGCTGCGTCCTACATCTACCCTCAACTCAGTAATTCCACTTCTGGGCAAGTATCCAACGGAGATAAGAACACACATGTACAAAAAAATACAGAGAAGAATATTCTTAGGATTATTCACAATAACCTCAAAGTTAGTGAAACAATTCCAGTGGCAACAGAGTGCACACAGTGAGATACTACTCTGTAACAAGGACAGGGGCTAACTTGTTACATGTACCCATTTGGGTGAATCTTATAAACATGATGATAAAAGAAACAAGCCAACAAAAAATGTGCTGTATGATTGCCACTATAAAACGGTTCAAAAATACAAGCAAAATACACCTTTAGACAGAATGGAGTGGGGAGAAGTCAGAAATGGTGCTGATGGTGTGCTGGTATTCTTGTCTTTCTTTACTAGTGTAGTGATAACCTACTGAGCTGTATGCTTAACAGTTTATACAGTTTTTTAAAATTTATCTTACACTTCAATTAATGTTTTTGTTTCTTTTTTTTTTTAAGATTTTATTTATTTATTTGACAGAGAGAAATCACAAGTAGATGGAGAGGCAGGCAGAGAGAGAGAGAGAGGGAAGCAGGCTCCCTGCTGAGCAGAGAGCCTGATGCAGGACTCGATCCCAGGACCCTGAGATCATGACCCGAGCCGAAGGCAGCGGCTCAACCCACTGAGCCACCCAGGCGCCCCGATGTTTTTGTTTCTTAATGAATTAAGCAAAACAGCAGGAGACTAATGGGACAGACACCACTGCAGTATGAGAGAAGAGCAATATCCTGAGGCTTTTAGAAGGAAGGGCTTTGTTTTTCCAGTGCACGTATAGCAAGAAATATTAGAAAATATCTGCTTCAGCCCCCACCCTGGTGCAACAGAGCCTTACGATGTTGGGGGCAGAAGATTAAGAGAGTGGGAAAAGAACGGGACAAGTCAAATTAAAATTTGTGTCAGAAACAATAGTCCTAGTGCTAAAGAAAATCTAACCCCAAATGAAGAAAGGTGAATATCAAACTGGTTTTCAGAAATCTGCTAGGTCTCCTGAGCCAATAAAGGAAAGGTGTTCAACCAGATCAGAGCTGCCTCTCTCAGTGTGCTGTATTCTGCATAATAAGCTTCCCTTTAAGTAAGGGTCTGCAGCTTGAAGTCTGCAGCTTGAAGATGTTACAGTACTCCAAAAGCACCAGAGTAAAAGATAAACTCAAAAAAGCACCTTCAGATGAATTTAGTGGGCTGATTACAAAGATTTATCCTTTGAATAATAGGCTTTCCCAAAGAAAACAACAGAACAAATTAAACAATAGTTTTAATAGGAGAATCCTTGATCTAAGAAAAGGCTCAAGTTTAAATGAAGATCCCTTTTGCATATTAAGTGCCAGCGCCTGGGTGGCTCAGTGGGTTAAAGCCTCTGCCTTCAGCTTAGGTCATGATCCCAGGGTCTTGGGATTGAGCCCCACATCAGGCTCTCTGCTCAGCAGGAAGCCTGCTTCCTCCTCTCTCTCTGCCTGCCTCTCTGCCTACTTGTGATCTCTGTCTATCAAATAAATAAATAAAATTTTTTTTAAAAAAATAAATAAATGCCAGCTGGAACAGAGCAGAGTTCTGTAGTTCAGGATTTCTCCAGTTATCCACATGTGACTATCACTGAAAATCTCTCTGCAGTATGCAACATGCACAACTTATTTGCCCTTTATAGAAAAAAATTACTTGAATATAATCACATTACCAAAATTAAGAAGAAAAGAATGAGAAAAGAAAGTTGGTAGGTACTGAAATCAATAAAATTATTAGGATAATGTGGATAATTTAAAACATTTATTAAGTGATAAAAACTTAAATGGGGTTTATTAACCCCAGATTAAGTTATTGAAGGCCAGGAAGAGATCACAGTTTCTTTTTTAGGAGGTGAAATGAGGGATAAAATACTATCTTCTGTTAAAAAAAAAAAAAAAAAAACTCCTTTTTACTTTGAAAATTCAATGTAAATTTAAGAATCTTTTGAGGGGCACCTGGGTGGCTCTGTTGGTTAAGCATCTAACTCAATCTCAATGCAAGTCTTGATCTCAGGGTTGTGAGTTCAAGCTCTGTGTTGGCTCCACAGTGGGTGTGGAGCCTACTTAAAAAAAAAAAAAAAGTTTGAAATCTGTTAAGGTGGGTAATAATAAAATTAATAACAGAACGTCTCCTGGCCAGATCCTTGAAAAAGACAAAAAGGAATCACATATTTGACAAAAGTTGAAAGAAATAAGAATAGCGCTTAGGATCAAAACTGTTTAAATTGTTTAAATTCTAAAAACAGAATTAAATGATCTGCATCTTACGAAGGCTTACTTTTAATCAAATTCTGTCACACACCTAATATTAATGTATTTCAGAGCACAATTAGAGAAGGTATAAATAGCATATTCACCACTAAAATTATAATTAGTAGGAAAGACAACAAACCCCAGGGTTTATATGCAGAATAATATAGGATTGAAATGGAGAAATACAAAAGGCCTTTAAAATAGTGTAGAGGGGCACCTGGGTGGCTCAACTGGTTGGGCCTTTGCCTTCAGCTCAGGTCATGTTCCCAGGGTCCTGGAATGGAGGCTTGCATCAGGCTTCCTGCTCAGTGGAGAGTCTGCTTCTCCCTTTTCCTCTGCCCCTCCCCTCATTTGTGCTCTCTGTCTCAAATAAATAAGATCTTTTAAAATCAATGAAATAGTGTGGAGATTATGGTGGAGACCTTGACACGTGTTCTGGGAACTATCAAACCAAGAAGGGAGGTAAAAATGAAAATTACTATGTATAAAAAATACAATTTTTTCTCAAATTGAATAGTTTACAAATCGATCAGCTAGCAATATTGAATGACAGGCAGCATAGAGGACCCAGAAACATCTCTTAACTCTGCACATTAGCTGATTTAGAATATTTACAGCAAGATCCAAAACAAAACAAACCCTCGAACTGTTCTAAACTTTGGCCTCTTTGTCCTAAAGACACATTGCAAGGAAATCACTTCCATTCCAAACCTGGACCCTACGGGCCTCAGCTTTCCTGAAGGAATGAAATAGCTCAGCATTTGGTGCTCACCTGCCGGATATTCCGTCAGCGTCTGAGCAGACTGCCAAATTGCTGAAAGCAATTCTTGCAGTCTGATAATTCCCCTGCAGGGCATTTTATAGGGCAGAAATTGTACAGGCTGTATTCTTTGATCACAAGATAATAAAACAAGAAAATAAAAGCACAGTCACCTGGAAGATAATTTTAAAGCCCTCTTCTAAATAGCTATTTTGTCAAAAAATGCAATAAGATAGAGTGGAAAAATGGCAAAAGTAGAGGATGATATGTTTAAAACTAAGCTAAAGGGCAAACTGATAGCCATTATTGCACAGAGAAGGTACATGGATGAATTAAACATATAACACTGGAAACAAAAGTAACAATAAAGGCTAATTAGAAATAAATTAGAAAGAAGTAAAAAGGCAACCTTGCAAATGCATTTTTTTAAAAATTCAAAACTAGAAATAACAGTGGTATGAAAAAACAGAGGATACTTAAGTCCCATCCTCAATTATACATTTTAATTTAAGCGTTTGTTATAAAATGTTAAATACACCAGTTTAGAACAAGAATTAGAAATCCTGAGCAGATCAGTAACCAAAGAAGAAATTCAGGCAGTTGTCAATGAATTATAATCCTTAAATTAGCCCTGATAACTTCATCCATTCTTCCAGACTTGAAAAGCACATCATTCCTCTGGTTTTTAAGTTTTTCTATGCAGCCTGGAAAAGGTGAGTACACACATTCATTTTGCATAAGTAACATTACTCTGATACCAACACTTAAAATTTGGCAGTTAAAATCAAAGCTATATATCTTAGTTTACCCATGAATATGGGTGTAAACAAATCTAAGATACTAGAAAGTGCAAATAATATCTTCAAAGAACAGTTCACCATGCTGAGTGGGGTTTAATTCTTTGATGAAAGAGCAGTTCATGTGAAGAAAAATTACTATAATATTTATCTTCATAGGACCATAATGAGATCCACAAACTGATTATCCATTCTTGTGATTGTGCAAATGCCATGGACAGTTAGATTAGATTTGGTTTACTTGAAACAGTGGCTAGCTGGAAAAATGGGATTAGCCTGACATATTTAGTAAGTGAAGCAGTGTCTAAACCTCCCCTCTAAGTTCAAGAGTGCTATAGAATGGAGAAAGAAGTATGGATGCATGTCAGTGAGAGAACCAAAATGTCTAAAACTGGTTCTTAAAAAAATAAATCAATTTATTGAGCTGTTACTATTTGCCAGACATTAGGCTAATTGCTTTACATACATCTCAAAAATCTAGGAAGTATTGTTCTCGATTTATCAAAAGGCTGTAAGGTGCTCTGAGGGATTTGCCCAGGATCACACAGCCAGCAAAGGTGGAAGCTGCGCTTTGGACACAGTCTTCACTGAAACCCGTATTCTTAACTGGTATGCTAAATATCAACAGCTGTAACAAATAATTCAGAAACTACCATACACTGCAATTGAATATTACACAACAACAACTCCTTCCAGAACTATGGGATAGCATGAAAATGATGCTTACTATTTAGCAAAGGCAAGGAATATACAAAACTGTATATAGTGTGGTTTATAAATTTTTAAGCTGGAGTGAGTTTGAAAAGAAGCCAATGTGCATGTGTTTACTTTTCACTATTGCCCATTTTTCCTTGGTGAACATGGATAAGTTTTTTTAAATCTAAAAATATACTGTATCCCCTACAAAATTGAAAGCTTTCTGTGAGCAAAACCTGTTTGTTTTTGTAATATCCAAACCAGCTGTGCACTTTACGCATAGTGGGCACAAAATACTTATTTGAGTTACAACATAAAGGGTCCTATATGCGTCCCTCACTGTTTACAATGTAGATTGTAAACAAATCTACATTTTTTATAAATATCCTAGTAATTGTTCAGATGCCTTCTTTTCAGATTGAGACCTATTTACTAGGCTCATTTTTAGAGATTCTAATTTTAATTTCAATTTTATGCTTCTGGTGTTTTTTATAAATGGATTAATGGCTAAATCAGCCAGTCCACATACAAATCTTGGTGATAGTTTGAAATGACAGGTAACATTTATTGAACTCTTGCTAGTCAATACTGTCCTAAATTTTTTCCCTAAATTTTTCCCATTTAGCAGTCCCAACAGTTCCATGGAATTAAAACTATGAGACCCAGAGACATTGAATGACTTCTACCAGGACACACAGCAAGTAAATAATGGAGCTGATATTCACAGTCAGGAAGTATGACTCCATGACTTCACTTAAGTTCACATACTAGTTCCAATGCTGTTCTTTAAGAACAAAGTATAAAATCTTTGTCATAAAAATAGAGCATGTAATGGAGAGAGAATTTTTTTCCATTGTGTGGCCCCTTGAGAGAGTGGTGTGAGAGAAAAGTATAAGTGAGATGAGAGGAAGTGAAGAAAGCAAAGGAGAGAAGGAAATACAGATGGCAGGAGACGGAATGATGACTCAGTGGCTTTGGGGCGACAGCATCGGTTCCTTTTGTACTTTGGTTGCTGCACAAGCTTAACTAACAACTATATTGAGTACCAATGTACTGAGTGCTCAGGGACGCATTGGTGAGAAGAAGAGAAAGAAAAGCCTCCTTCTGTAGATTAATTCTTCTTTAGTTTGAAGAACTAGTGTACTATAGGGTCAGCTGCCACTTGGGCAGAGCAGACAGGCTCCTTCCAAACCTCTTTCAAAAGATTCACCAAAACAAAAGAATTCCTCTTTTACTGTCCCCTTAATTGGCACACACCTCATTTTTTGTTTGTTTTACAGGTCTTTGTTCTGTTTTATTTTTTGAGGTAAAAATTACAGTGCAGTGTGCAGATAATAAGATTCAGTAAATTTGACAAATGCATACACACTTCTAATGATTGGAGACAGTTTCCATATGTCTCGCAAGTAGAGGCACACTGTCTCTTTTCAGGAATGCTTTTATAGTGAACAGTCTTGGAAGGTAATGTCCCCTCTGGAGCAAACAGCAGGTTTGTTTACTGTCCAGTGTAATAAAGATAATGTCTTCTTTCAGAGCAAAGGGCAGGCACAATTACTACCCTTTATAAAAGACTGAGGATCTTCAGTTCTGACACCAGCTTACTGCATATGCAGCACCAATCTGGGCCCCTCTTCATTACCTGTTTAAGGCTTAGAGGACAGGAGGAACCAATACAAACCTGATGCTCAAACTGCTTATTGCGCTGTGGATACTGAAGTTCTTTTTCTCTGACCCAGGAATTTTGTGTCTGTTGCCAGCATCCACAAGATGGGCGGGCTAACTTGCTGTCTTGCAACTAGAGTGAAACCTCAGACCCTTCACAGTTCTTGACAGCCACCCCCTTCGCGATACAGACCTATCCACTGAAGCAGCATCCACTGAAGCAGCAGGTTCCCTCATACCCATCTCCCCTCAGTCTCACAAGAGATGATCCTGTTTCTGGTTGTTTTCACAATAGATAGTTTTGCCTTTTCTAGAACATCACATACAGGGAATCATACAACAAATACTCTCGTATTTCCCTGTCTCACTCAGCAGGTCTGTAAGATAAGTCCACGCTGTTGTATAAATCAGTGGTTCACTCCTTTTTGTGTCTGCGTAGTATTCCATTGTTAGAATAGTTCTCCATTTAACCATTTCCCTGTTGATGGACATTTGGGTGGTTTTCAGCTTGCAGAACAAAGCTGCTGTAAACATCCACATGTTTAAATAATGTTTTACTGTATACAGGAACTTGGGAACAAATCATTGTAGAGATTCCAGATTTTATTATCTGCTTTCAAAGAATGCTCATTTTTGTCTTAGAAGGGACTTAATCTATCTGGACCCAAATTTCCAGCTCTATCTCTTTTGCAAAGGGCAGCAGCTGAAATTTCTGTTGCAGTTTTCTGCCTTCCACCTGCCCCCTTGGAGTCTGTCCTGCATAAGTACAGTCAAAGGAATCAGCTAAAAATTAGGGTGAGGTTCAATAGATTTGGGACTCTCTATGTTGTGACTCTCCTTTTTTGATTATCCTCCCTAACTTCAAACTTGTTTGGGCATCTCTAAACTCAGCCAAATGACTCCTCGAAGCAGTAAGATTGCACTTGTCTGTTTGAGTTCTTTTTGTTTGTTTGTTTGTTTGTTTGTTTGTTTGATTGTTTGTTTGACCGAGATCACAAGTAGGCAGAGAGAGAGGGGGAAGCAGACTCCCTGCTGAGCAGAGAGCTCGATGCGGGGCTCCATCCCAGGACCCTGAGATCATGACCTGAGCCCAAGGCAGAGGCTTAACCCACTGAGCCACCCAAGTACCCTGTCTGTTTGAGTTGTAGTATCTCTGCACCCAAGAGGAATGAGAGTACCTTCAGGTAAAAGGTTCTATAAACAAATCTCATCCAGTGTGATTCCCAAAATGTTTATTCCTCTTAGTATCAACCTACTTTTGGTCATTCTCCAGTGCCTTCAGATAGCTGTTTTTTAAAATGTTACCCAGAATTTATAATTGTTATAGAAGACTTAGCCAGATAAAAGCTACTCTACCATTTCTAGAAGCAGAATTCTGCCTAGTAATATATTGTTATCACTTTACGCCTTGTCATTTTACTTTGGATGTATCTCTTACAAACAACATGTAGCTGGTTTTATATTTTTATGAAATCTGGTTCTGTTTGCTATTCAGTATGTTTAATCTTAATTTACATTTATGTGATTAATGAAATCTGGATTTATTTTTTACCATTTTATATGTTCTGAATACCATTATTTACATTTGCTTCAGTTCTGGTTTTTCACTAGACTGAAAAGACTTTCTGTATTTTCTCCTCGTCCTTTCTATTTTCCTCATTTGGAAGCTATAAATTATATTTCTCTTCCTAAGTGACCACCCTTATATTCTACATATGTATCTATAAAATTTTTACCAAAGTCTAAAGTTACTCAATATTCTATCTTCTTTCCAAACAGGAAAAGAAGATTACTTCATTTTATTTACCTGTTACCAAATTCCTATCTTTTATTGTTATCTAAAAACTTAACGTCAATTTTTTTTTTTTTTTGGTGCATTTGCAAATAGGTTGTCTTCTTAATTTCTCCTAGTATCTTCAGTTACTTCATTATTGTATAGAAATGCAATACATGTCTATATATTAATTTTGTATCCTGTGACTTACTGAATTCATTTATCAGTTCTAGTAGTTTTTTGGTGGAGTCTTGGGGTTATCTGTGTATAGTATCAGGTCATCTGCAAATAGTGAAAGTTTTACTTCTTCTTTATCACTTTGGATGTCTTTTATTTTTTCCTCATCTGATTGCTGTGGTTAGGACTTCCAGCACTTTTTTGAATAAGAGGGGTGAGAGCGGACATCCTGTCTTGTTGCTGATCTTGAAGGAAAAGTTCTCAGTTTTTCACCCTTGAGTATGATGTTGGCTGTGGGTTTTGCGTATATGACCTTATCGTGTTGAGATATGTTCCCTCTAAACCTACTTTGCTGACAGTTTTTATCATAAGTGAACTTTATACTTTGTCAAATGATATTTCTGCCTTTATTGAGATGATCATGTGGTTTTTATTCTTTCTCTTGTTAATGTAATATATCATATTAATTGATATGTAAATATTAAGCCATGCTTACATCCCTGGAGTAAATCATATTTAATTGTGGTGAATGATTTCTTTTTAATGTATTGTTGGATTCAGTTTGCTGTTATTTTGTTGGGGATTTTTGCATCTATGTTTATAAGAGATATTGGCCTGTTGGGGTTGTTTTGTTTTGTTTTGCTTTGTAGTGTCTTTATCTGGTTTTGCTATCATAATAATGCAGACCTCATAGAATTAATTTGGAAATATTCCTTCCTCTTTTATTTCTTTTGGAATAGTTTGAGAAGAATAGGTAATAACTCTTCTTTAAATGTTTGATCGGTGCGTACTTCGGCAGCACATACACTAAAATTGGAATGACACGAAGATTTAACGTGGCCCCTGTGCGAAGGATGATAGGTGAATGTTTGGTAGAATTTACTTGTGAAGCCATCTGGTCCTGAACTATTTTTTGTTGGAAGTTTTTTGATTACTGATTCCATTTTATTGCTAGCAATCAGTCTGTTCAAAACTTTTTTTCTTCCTGATTCAGTTCTGAAAGGTTACATGTTTCTAGGAATTTATCCATTTCTTATAGGTTGTTCAGTTTGTTGGTGTACAATTTTTCATAATATTCTCTTACAATCCTTTGTATTTCTGTGATGTCAATTTTTATTTCTCCTCCTTCATTTCTGATTTTATTTACCTGAGTCCACTCTCTTTTTCTTCTTGAGTCTGGGTAAAAGTGTATCAGCTGTGTTTACCTTTTCAGAGGACCAGATCCTGGTTTCATTGATCTGTTCTATCATTTTTCTTAGTCTCTATTTCATTTATTTCTGCTTTAATCTTTATTATTTCCTTCCTTCTACTGGTTTTGGGCATTGTTTTTCTAGCTCCATTGGGTGTAAGGTTAGATTAGCATCAACGTTTTTATCATAATTTTTTAAAAAAATCAATATTCAAATATACCAACATATTCTATGCTCACTCTTATTTCTTTTTGTTAAAATAACAACGTAGTGATATATAATTTATATATCATAAAGGGCACCATGGTTTTTTGCATCCAACTTCTTCCTTTTGGATTCACTTTTCTTCTTGCAACCATTACTGGTCATTCCACTGAGATGTGTTTTCCCACAGAAAAACAGATTCACCCTTATCCTAAGACCCCTAACACCTTCATCTAATCAGGGCATCGTGATCAATATCCAGTAATTTATGATATATATCAAATTTAAATGTGGTTCCCATTGATCTGGAAACCTGTGAACTAAGATGTGTGTATGTGGTAGGGGGGATGTAATCTTTCCCCACCATTATACCACATAGAATGATAGAACCTAGGATAGGATACTACCATTAACTCCTAGTCAAAAGGGAGAGATTTAAAGGCATTATTAACATTTACTTGTTCTAAAATACTAAAGGAAAAATGCTACCTGGAACCCCTATTATGAGAAGAAATAATTTTCCTTGATTAGACACTCATTCTGCTCCCTAACAGTGTGTCTTTTATCTGTTATTCTCTACTACTCTTGGTTTTGCCTCCCAGAAGGTGAATTCTTTAGATTTCTATCATCCCCCTTAGTCACTTCTGAAATTGGAGAATATGCCCCTTCTGGTGCTACATAACTTTCTCAGTTACTTCCTGCCTATAAAAAGTTTTGGTCTCTGTACCTCAGTCTCATTCCCTTTCAGTCTTAGCTGGTGGTTTATCAATACAGCTCTCTCAAAAACATAGATTTCCTGTGTGTTTTCCGTGAGTTCTGTTTGACAGAACCATCCATGATTCTTTTTGGCATATGCCTCTCATTCTAGACCTCGTTATGAGGAGCTTCCGCCCATTAGGCTTCCAAGAGACCCTGCCCTTAAGCTTCTAGAAACCTGTTTGTCCAACTGAGAGGTTCTACCAGGAATCACCTTAATTCTTCTTCTTTTTTTTTTTTTTTTTTTTTTTTACGATTTTATTTATTAGAGAGAGAGAGGGAGTGCGCAAGTAGGCAGAGCAGCAGGCAGAGGGAGAGGGAGAAGCAGGCTCTTTGTTGAGCACTCAGGGAGCCTAAAGCGGGGCTCAATCCTAGAACCCTGGGACCATGACCTGAGCTGAAGGCAGCCGCTTAACCAACTGAGCCACCCAGGCACCCCAGGCATCACCTTAATTCTTTCAGATGTCTTAATACAAGAAGTTACAGCAATACCCTTGGTTTAACATCTACCCCCCAAACCCAGACTGAATCTGAGACTCCCTTACTGGCTGGAGATGAAGAGGTTTATTTGCAAAATAAACAAGTTCTGGACTCTAAATTCCTCTAAATTCTTGCAAGTTGGCAGGAATTTTTCTCCCTCAGATGTATCTTTTTTTTTTTTAAGTTTATTTATTTATTTATTTGTCAGAGAGAGTGAGCACAGGCAGACAGAGTGGCAGGCAGAGGCAGAGGGAGAAGCAGGCTCCCTGCTGAGCAAGGAGCCCGATGTGGGACTCGATTCCAGGATGCTGAAATCATGACCTGAGTGGAAGGCAGCCTCTTAACCAACTGAGCCACCCAGGCGTCCCAATGTATCTTTTTCTTATAGCACTTTATAAAATAAAACTAAAACTAACTGCTTCATACTTTGAACATATGCCTAGAAATCATCCTGCAATCCTTCATGTTACCACAAGTAACAGTTTTACTAAACACATGTTGTCATTTTTCAACTTCCATAATAGTTTGCATACCATCCATCACCTGTCCTCTAAGCTAATAGCATACGTTTTCGGGTTTTGTTACACAGCATCCCTGTATTAGGTTTTCTGTATCAGCTAGCTACTGCTGCATAACCAACAACCACAAAATCTTAGTGACACATAACAATAAGCTTCTAATTCTCTCATGGATCTGCAGGTCAGATCCATGAGCAGGTCAGATACAGCAGCTTAGGTGGCAATGGTGAAAACAGCTCTGCTTCACATTGCGGGGCTGTGGGCAGGTAGGGCAGCCCTGCTCTGCAGATAGTCATGTTGGGACCCGGGTTGAAGAGTGGCAGCTACTCTGGGGGAAAACTCCTTTCAGTGAGGTGACAGAAGTACGAGAACATAAGCCCCATCAAATGAGCACATTTCAAGCCCCCGCTTTCATCACATCTGACCCCCCCACCCCAGCCAAAACATTCCATAGCTGAGCCCAAAGTCAGAAGGTGGAAAAGTTCTTTTGTGGAAAGAACTTCAAACTTAGAATGGCACAGGACCTGGGTGCAGAGAGGGGAGAAGAATTTGGGCTAGTGATTGATCTCATCCTCCATGGTAATATGAGAGATACTTGTTGCCAGCCTGCACTTCTGTTCTGCCTCCAGAAGTCTGCAGCTTCCCAGAAAGCTATAGGGCCAAGAAGTAGCCAACAGCAGCTTTTTAAAGTTTCCTTCTAAGGGAGTGAATGTAAGCAAGGATCCCCCTAGGCCGGCCTTGTTTTAGGCAGCAAATCTGTTACTGATCTCTGTCTAGGGCAATTTTATTCTCTCCCAAAGAGAATGTAGACTCGTAGTTGCTTCCGCCTACTTCATGACCCACTCCAGCAGGCCCATGGCTCCAGCCCCCATTCCTTCATTGCATTTCTTTTCTGTTTCTACCTCACAGAAAAGCTGTATCTTATGGAACAAAGTTGTGTTTTTTTTTTTTTTAAGATGCATATTTTTTCTTTCATATATATCACACCCATGGGCTTGGAGCAGGGGAACTTTGAACCTTGAACTTTTGATAGCATTGCCACCCAAAGTTGTAGAATTCAATATGAAGTTTCTCTTATTTCTGTGATGGTTTTTAAACATGAAATCTATTTTAATGTTTCTTGGTACTGAAGTATGCCTAAATTTAGTACCTTACAAAAAATAACCAGTTTCTTAAAGGAGAGACATATTCAAATTCAGTACATTTGGGAAAATCATCATTTCTTCCCAGTAAATCCAATCATTAAGATAGACCACTTTTAAATGTGTATATTAAATATTACTATATTTTATCACAGCCTGGATATCCCATTCTCTTTGCCTTATACAAGGTTTTATCTTGTATAAGATAAAACAAAAAGTTTTTTTTACCTTTTTACTATATATAATTTATTGCAAAAAAATTCATAGATCTAATGTACACAGAATAGTTTAATGACCTCTATATACCCATGACAGGGCTTCATAATTATTAATCATGATAAGTCTTATTTCATTTATACCAGGGTTTGAGAGACTATGACCCACAGGTCAAATCCAGCCTACCGCCTGTTTTTGTAAATAAAGTTTATTGGGACACAGCCATGCTCTTTGTCTACATGTTGCCTCTGCCTACTTTAGTGCTACAGTAGTAGAGTTTAGTAGTTGCAACTGAAATTGTGTGGCCTGCAAAGCCTAAAAATTTATTATCTAGGATTTACAAAAAAAGTTTGCTGACCCTGAAGTATACTCTGACCCACTCTCCTCAGCAAAAATCTCTCTTTCCTACTTCATTTTAAAATATTTCAGTATGTATTTTAGAAGATGAGGACTCCAAAATACAATACCATTCTTATACTAAAAAATTAACAGTGATTCATAGTTTTGTTTCTTCTACAAGTCTCCCACTGAAGAACAAGGGAGAATTCTTTAACATTTCTCTTGCCTTGTGACACATTATTCAGGTCTACAGTAGGCCACCCTTAGTCTAACAAATCATTTTCTTACTTTTGAAAACCTGCAGGCTTTTTGTTTTCATTAGTAGTCCATTCTCAGTAATTTTAACAGCTTAACACTTTATCTGTGGAGGACTTCAAAGGAGAAGATAGTCTGAAATTAACAAGGCATGTGAGAAAGTTAATAAGCACTAATAGCATAATCATCAGAGGTTTCAGCAGAATTGCCATTTGTGATATATTAAAGTCCTTATGAAAAAAATGGGGCATATAAAGGCAATCTCACGTTTTAAAAAGTCTAATGGTATTAGAGACGTGGGGCACACTGGTTTTTCTTTGAAGATAGTCTGAAATTAACAAGGCATGTGAGAAAGTTAATAAGCACTAATAGCATAATCATCAGAGGTTTCAGCAGAATTGCCATTTGTGATATATTAAAGTCCTTATGAAAAAAATGGGGCATATAAAGGCAATCTCACGTTTTAAAAAGTCTAATGGTATTAGAGACGTGGGGCACACTGGTTTTTCTTTTCTTGAGCAAACCAAGGAGTTCACGTTCAGAGATTTTGACAGTGAAGTGATTGTTAGCATTTCTAAATAAAATTTTATATTTAAATAGCTTCTTTTTTTTTTCAGTATACGTGGCACTTTTTCAGGAGCTATCTCATTTAATGTTTACAGCAACTTAGTGAGGGAGAGCTTATTTTCACTTTGGATGATCCCACTGAGACGCAAACCCATGTCATCTGCTTAAAGTCCACTAAACACACCACTGAACCCATGGTCACAGATCTTTCCAGAGAACAGTTCTAAACAGGCTTTATCACCCTTTACAGGCCTTGGTTATATAAATGTTCTATATTGTGCAAGTATGATTAAGTGTGTTACCTCCTAGATATGCTAAAGATATATCTATACAGTGAAGATACTGCAATAAACTCTCAGGAAACCTGTACTTTTGGAGCTTAGGATTTCAAGCACAGAGCGTTGTGTCCTTCAAAATCACAGAGCAAGAAACAATCCATTATCTAGCTTTTAGGGACCCCTCTGAGCATTTCTTTTACATCCTCATTATGGGTCCAGAGCACTCGTGGAGATCTGGTCCTAGAGGCTTGGAGAAACGGCTCATTCCAGGGTTTGGGCAGAGGAGGTCCAAATGAACCCTGAGCATCTTATTGTATTAGAAAGTAAGGAAATGCTTCCCAAAATGATGAAGGGGGAATCAAAAAGACAGACATCAGCTTGAAGTGAATACCACTAGATAAATCTGGGATGATTTGAGCATTAAAATAAATAATAGCAGTAGTAATTTATAACCTATTGAATAATAAATGACTCCACGAGTCCACACTGATATAAATAAGTTGTCAGTTTGATGACAATGAGATATTTATGTTATCTCCAGTATCTCCCTACAAAATATTTATGGATTAAAAAGGAGAATGAGGCTACTTTATAACAGTGGAGCCTGGAGGACATCATCTTAATCAAATGATCAGAGTGAATACGCCAGTAATGGGACAAATTAAAAATGTGGAACCTACTCCCACCCGATAGAGTGCAATGAGAATATTTCATCACTTCTATGAGATGCCTGCACCTGCAAAAGGAACATAACCTTATCATAAGATAACATTAGACAGGACTAAACTGGGGAACATTCTAAAAATTAATGACCCGTAGGAGCACCTCGGTATCTCAGTCGTTAAGCGGCTGCCTTCTGCTCAGGTCATGATTCCAGGGTCCTGAGATCAAGCCCCACAACGGACTCCCTGCTCATTGGAGAGCCTGCTTCTCCCTCTCCCACTCCCCCTACTTGTGTTCCCTCTCCTTCTGTCTCTCTCTCTGTCAAATTAAATGAATAAAATCTTAAAAAAAAAATTATTGACCCGTAATCTTCCAAAGTGATAAGGTCTTGAAAGTCAAGGAAAGATTGAGGGACAATTTGAGATTGAATGAAGCTTCTAAGGGGACATGAAACTAAACACAACGCATAATTCTATACTAGATCCTTTTGCTACAAATGGCAATGGAACATTTGCAAAACTTGAACAGGGTCTAAGGATTTGATGGTAGTAATGTGTCAATGTTAGTTTCCTGATCTTGGTTAGTTGTACCATGGTCAGATAAAAGAATGTCCTTGAATATTAGAAATACACACTAAGGTATTAAAGGGTAAGGGAGCATCTGGCCAGGAACCTATTCTCAAATTGTTCAAATAACAAAAGTTCTTTGTACTTTTTGGGTAAGTTTTCTGTATGTTTGACATTGTTTCAAAACAAATATTTTTATAAAAATGCAAAACTAAGGGCACCTGGATGGCTCAGTGGGTTAAGCCTCTGCCTTCGGCTCTGGTCATGATCTCAGGGTCCTAGGATCGAGTCCCGCATTGGGCTCTCTGCTCAGCAGGGAACCTGCGTCCCCCTCGCTCTCTGCCTGCCTTTCTGACTACTTGTGATCTCTGTCTGTCAAATAAAATAAAAATCTTTTTAAAAAATGCAAAACTAAATGCACATAAAGTTACAGCAGACTCCCACAGATGTCTGTTACATGATGCCATTTTCCTTGGCCACAGGTATAGTTTCATTACAAAGATTTCTTGCCAGTCTTTGTACTTGACAAAAACTTACATCAAAAGCAATTGTTTGTCTATAAAAGCTTAATAATATCACACTCACGTTTCTGTTGGAAAAGGGTAAGCAATTTGAAAGACAAAGCAAGGAAATTCATCTCTTCAACAAATGTTTGTTGAGTAATACATCAAGCTCTGTGGTAGGTACTAATTTTCTCTCTGTGGTGGACACTGTGATACACTACCGAAATCTACTTTCAGAACTGAGACCTGATTCCCCTAGCTTTCAGGAATGCTGCAGACAAATTAGGCCTCACCTGTCAGCCCTCTAGGGATTGTTTCAACTAAGAGAATGCCCTTGCCTAAGGTCACACTCCCTTCCCAAGGTGATCTGCATCCAATCACTGGTCAGTGTGAAGGTATAAAGTCCTTTTCCTCTTGCCCCACTCAATTCAGGGTATCTTAGGAAGGTTGAACCATCTAAAGAACATTCCAAAGGACAAAGGTTTTCACTGAGAATCTATCACAGCTCAGTTTCTCCCTCTGCCAGTTCTTTTCCCTTCTCTTTGCCTTCCCTTACCCTTACATAAACAATGGTCCCTAGAATGCTCTTTATGAACCTCCGACCTGCTAGCATCTCTAACTCAGAGTCTGCTCCAGGAAGCCAACCTGTGCCATCCCCTCTCAAAGATTTCTCTCTGGGGCCGAAAAGGATCATTACTTTTCAATTTTTTTACTATTAAACAAGGCTATAAGTTATAAGATTAAAATTGTATCACCTTCCCTCTTTATTTTCCCCACGTTGAAAAGATTCATGACCTGCCCTCTTGTCCATTCCACTTTCTGTTTCTTGATCAGCTAGCACCAAGTGGGAGATAGAAAGACAGAATGGGAGCAGAAAGAGCATAGGTGGGAGCCAGATTCTGTCTTGGGAAGGCAAGACTGAGACAAGTGTGTCTTAGCCTCTACCTCTCTTTTCTTTGCTATTTTCTCCTTCTTTCTTAAAGATTTTTATTTATTTATTTGTCAGAGAGAGAGAGAGGGCGGGCGCAAGCAGTGGAAGTGGCAGGCAGAGCTGGCAGTGGGAGAGGGAGAAGTAGGCTCCCCATGGAGCAAGGCGCCTGATGCAGAACTTGATCCCAGGACCCCCCAGGATCACAACCTGAACCAAAGGCAGACACGCACCCAACTGGGCCACCCAGATGTCCTAATTTTCTCCCTCTTTCAACCCCTACTTCCCAGGGATACTTTGTCCAGGGTACTCATTACACTGCTCATCCTTTCTCAGGAGAGTAACTCATTCTCACTGGGGAATGTGGATGGAACATGTGATTCTCCTTAGAAGAGTGCAGAAGAGACTCTTGACTTCTTTGAGGCTTACTACGACAGAGCACTTCCACAGAATGGTCAAAAGAAAGCAACAAATCTACTAACAATTAGTAAGAAGGATGTTTTGGGGGGCACCTGGGTGGCTCAGTGGGTTAAGCCTCTGCCTTCGGCTCCAGTTGTGATCCGAGCGTCCTGGGATCTAGCACCATATCGAGCCCCATATGGGGCTCCCTGCTCAGCGGGAGGCCTGCTTCTCCCTCTCCTGCTCCCCCTGCTTGTATTCCCTCTCTTGCTGTGTCTCTCTCTGTCAAATAAATTCTTTTAAAAAAAATTTTTTTTTAAAGAAAAGGATGTTTTTGGCACCCTGCTGGATTATCCACATAGGTGATTCTCTGCTCCATTTACACAACAATTGAAGTTCTCTTATAAGGTGTCCTTGGGGAAATTTCTTGGGAAAGGCTAGTATTTGGAACTACTCCTACTTGGAAAAACTGCTATAAATCTTTTTCCCCCAAGCATTGTTTGTAGATTAAGTCATTTTCTTGCAGACACAGAGTGCGGGTTAATTCTTAGTAACATAAGTTAGCTCCGTTTCGTTTGTTAACATCTATTTTTAGCAGACAGTGGGCCATGCAAGTAAATGTTTAGGTTAAGGAAATGATGATTTGGGGCACCTGCATGGCTCAGTCTGTATGATCCCAGGGCACTGCATCAGGCTCCCTGCTCAGCGGGGAGCCTGATTCTCCCTCTCCCTCTGCCATTCTCCCTCCCACCCAGCCCCACCCCCCAACTTGTGCTCACTGGCTCTCTCTCGCTGTCAAATAAATAAATACAATCTTAAAAAAAGGAAAGAAAGAAAGGAAAAATAAATGATAATCTATCTTTATGGCTGGGAGGTTTACAATTCTGTAGCAGGTAGTCTTGGATATCACTTTTTAAAACTGTTTAAGTTATAAAAATCCGATGTACTATCTGTTTTACAAAACACATATCCTTATTTCCATTTTTTTCTCTCCTGAGATAAAACGTGGTATGAATGCTTCAAGGTCTTGTTTCAACAAAAACATGAAGCTTGTTTCATATTTGTCTAATCTCTTTTCTGTTTTCAAAATCAGTCCTTTATTGGTCATTTTTCAGTCTTTGCATATGCACCCTTACTTGTTTTTAAGTAATCTCCACACCCAATGTGGGACTCTAATTCACAACCTGAAGATCAAGAATCACGTGCTCTACGACTGAGCCAGCCCGGTGTCCCAGGGCCCTTATTTTTTTTGACAAGATGTAAAAGTGGTAGCTAATGGCTCCACTATGAAAACTGGTGTCCTCTGTGTTTTGGATAATCAGGACATGAGTTTCATCAAATCATAGACCTCAGAAATCAGCAATGTGAAACCTTGTTTGTAGTTTGAAATATGAATTAACCTCAGCTCTTTCATTTAAAGGTCATATCCCTAGCTCTAGTTAAGAATTGGGGTTATTTGAATCTTTCTCATTCCATGAGATTTTAGATCTATTCATGTAATCTCTGGTATCACATTGATTTTTATATTCTAGGACAGTTCCAAAGGAGCCAACTAAAGATCGACACATCTTTTTTTCTCCTCTGTTAACGATTTATTCAGGTAGTGTTCCCATTAGTTTAAAGAGAAGTGTCAAAGACCTTTCCCCAAAGAGTTTCCAACTATTTGTGTAAGTAGAATCACAGGTATAGCACAAAATTAATTTGTAGTGTCTAATTCTTGTTGTTCAGATGATTCACTTTTAAAAAATGGATTTTCAGATGTTATAGGGTAGAAAAAAGTGTGTCACTGGGCACATAATATATACACTAAAAGTATCCATAGAGAAAGAATTGGAATTAAAAATGAGGATTATGGGCGCCTGGGTGGCTCAGTGGGTTAAGCCACTGCCTTCGGCTCAGGTCATGATATCAGGGTCCTGGGATCGAGCCCCGCATCGGGCTCTCTGCTCAGCAGGGAGCCTGCTTCCTTCTCTCTCTCTCTCTCTGCCTGCCTCTCAGTGTACTTATAATTTCTCTCTGTCAAATAAATAAATAAAATCTTTAAAAAAAAATGAGGATTATGAAGGGGGTTAGAACAAAAACTGGTGATTATGAAAATAGGGTGGAAATTACGGAAACAGTGCAATTATTGAAATGGAGCAAAAAATAAAATAATTTACCTTCAGATAACTTTATAATCTTTTCATGTTTCTGTTCACTAGTAGCGTGAAAGTCATATTTAAATCTTAACTTCCATTAGCAGAAATGTCAGTAAAGTCACTTTGTTTTACCAGGTAATAAGATGACTTCATTTTCTTTTCTATCTTTCATATGTGTTGTGTTCCTTAAGGAGAACACCAGAGAAAAAGAACTTCGGGGCATTTTAATTTTTGAACATATTATAAAAATTAGCAAATTAAATTTTATGATTTTTGATCTATTTTTTTTTAAATCCTACCCCATTCTTCTAGGCCTACCTGAATTTGGAGGATCCATAAACATTTCACTTATTACACTATGCCAGAAAGCATTTATAATCCATTAGAAAAATACCACAGTTAACATTTTAACCCATGACTTTCTAGTCTTGTTTTCTAGTTTTATATAATATTTGTAATATATAGATCATATTTTATACAAGTGATATCATAATACTCATACAGTTTTAAAACCTACTTTTAAATTTCACTGTACAATGAACATTATTCCATATTGCTTATTATTCTGCAATGCAATTTTAAATGACTATAAAGCATAACCGATAAATATGACTATAATATACTTAAAATCATTGTCCTACTGTTGGATCTTTAGTTTATTTTCAATTTCTTATTATTATGAACCACAGTGAGATCGACAATGAAAAATATTGTAGCTAAACATTAAGGCTACAGGTCTATTTCCTTAAGATAAATTGTCACATGCAGAATTGATGGATCAAAGAATACACATATTTTTCAGGCTTTTGATATATGTGACCAAATTGCTTTTCCGAAAGATTGTACCAAATGATACTTCCATGAGCAATGTATATGATTACTCGTTTCTGTACCTTCACCAACATTGAATTTCATAATTTTTCACAATCTTTGGTGAATGACAGAATGGAGGGGAAAAAAACAGTATATTATTTTCTAATTATCAGATTTCCTAATTATGCAAATCAATAATTTTCATTACAGAAGAATAGTTTGTTAAAGATGAAAAAAAGAGTCGTAATGCCAAGAACAACAGATAACTACCATTAACACATTCTTTGTATATATAGACATTTTCTGTTATGGTTTTTATTTTTTTAGACATCATGCTTACATTAGATTTTTTAAAAGATTTTATTTATTTATTTGACAGAGACAGAGACACAGTGAGAGAGGGAACACAAGCAGGCAGAGTGGGAGAGGGAGAAGCAGGCTCCCGCTGAGCAGGGAGCTCGATGCAGGGCTCGATCCCAGGACCCTGCGATCATGAACTGAGTCAAAGGCAGACACTTAACCACTCAGACACCCAGGCATCCCAACATTAAACAGATTTTTACCTATGTTTTCTTCCAACAATATTAAGAGTTTACTAAATTTTAAAACTTCTAATTGTGGTAAAATACAATAACACAAAACTCACACCTTAATCATTCTAAAGTGTAGGGTTTAGTACTGTTAAGTACATTCATTGTTGTACAACCTCCAAAACTTTTTCATCTTGTGAAACTCTGTTGTCCTTGAACAATTCCCCATTTTCCTCTTTCCCCAGCCCCTTCCAACCACTATTCTACTTTGTGTTTCTAGGAATTTGACTACTCTAAGTACCTTATGTAAGTAGTGTCATATAGTACTTGTCGTTTGACAACTAGCTTATTTTACTTCACATATGATCTCCAAGTTCATCCATGCTGTAGCCCGTGTCAGGATTTCCATCCATCTGAAGACCAAGTAATATGCCATTGTATGTATACACCATGTTTTGTTTATCCATTCATCATCAGAGCACATTTGGGTTGATTAACCTTTTAGCTATTTGGAGGAATGCTGCTATGAACATGGGTATACAAGTATCTGTGCACATCCCTGCTTTCGCTTCCTTTGGGTTTATTTATTTATTTGTTTTAAAGATTCTATTTATTTGACAGATCAGAAGCAGGCAGAGAGGCAGGCAGAGAGAGAGGAGGAAGCAGGCTCCCCGCAGAGCAGAGAGCCAGATGTGGGGCTCAATCCCAGGACCCTGGGATCATGACCTGAGCCAAAGGCAGAGGCTTTAACCCACTGAGCCATCCAGGCGCACCTTCCTTTGGGTTATACCCAGTATTGGACTTCCTGAATCATACAGTATTTCTATATTTAATTTTTTGTGAGGAATTGCCATCCTGTTTTCTGTAGTGGCTGCACCATTTTCTGTTCCCACCAACATTGCCCAAGAGTTCCAACTTCTCCACATTCTTACTAACACATTTTTTGTTTGTTTGTTTCTTGGGGTCTCTTTGTTTTTTGTTTTAGCAGCCATCCTGATGGATGTGAGGTAATGGTTTAAATTTACTTTCTCTCTCTCTCCCCCTTTCTTCTTCTCTCTTGAGTCTGCTTCTCTCTGATTATTAGCTTTATGATTCGGGGCCTGATTTCCACATAAGACAAGAAATACAGCCTCCAGGGAAACCACACTCATCATTCTCATAGCTTAGCAACCAAAAAGAAATAGAGGTGCTTCCTCAGCCCTGACCTGGAAAACATCAGGCAACAACACTTATTGGCATACACTAAATCATACACTCATGCCTTGGACCAATCACAATGGCCAAAGGGGTGCACTGTGATTAACTCTTTTTTAGTTATATGCATATCTTTTGGGGAGATGGAGGTTAGTCTGTGATAGGATAAAACCCTCGGTCAGCATACACCTCGGTCAGTTCACAAAGGTGAACCATTCCCACAAATGAAGATGAGATGAGTAGGACAAACATGGCCATTTGAGCTGGGTAGCCAACTTAGTATGTGCTTACTACACGAAGAAGCCTTGATAATTATGTCTGCTACATCAACAAACCTCGGTAGCTAGAGTTTGAGTTCTTTATTTCCTGCTGTCTTATTTTTCTCCTCTTTTCCACATAAGATCTAAAAGAAAACCAGAGTACCTTGATGAATGATTTCTGTCATTCCAAGCTGCCTATCTTCTTTCAGACCCATTGTCTAAAGATAAGGCCTACATTTGATGAGAGGCGTATTCTATTTTAAGAAAGTTTTTAAATAGTAATTGTGTATTCACCTGTAGCATTTCAAAATGCATGCGTTTATACTTTTATTCATGTACATTTCAATTCTATCTTCTCTGAGAAGGTCAATTATTACATACCATCTGTTTCTGTGAACAGAAAGTGCATTTTCTGATGAACAGAGCTTCTTGTAACTAAAAAAAACAAGACTCTGATTTTTATGTATCATGACTTAAAACACCCATGGAAGGAGACCAGATCATATGATTTATTAGTAAATGAAATGAAGACCATATTTTCAACAAAAACAAATGCTCTAAGCTGGCCGTATTGCTAATCAACTCTTTTATTACATTTTATTTTGGACATTTCAACCCGGGGTCACTAGAGTTCTGATCTATGATTAACATAGTATCTTAGCATATGACAGTTATGAAGTTTATGATTTCAATAATCACTTATAATTAAATAAAGAAATAGTGCTGGGGGTGGGAAGAAATCATATTGATGGGCGCCTGGGTGGCTCAGTGGGTTAAAGCCTCTGCCTTCAGCTCAGGTCATGATCCCAGGGTCCTGGGATCGAACCTCACATGCTGAGGATCGAACCTCAGCAGGGAATCTGCTCCCCCCTCAACACTGCCTGCCTCTCTGCCTACTTGTGATCTCTGTCTGTCAAATAAATAAATAAAATCTTAAAAAAAATACTTTTGGTTACTATACTATTTTTTATCCTAGATTCGTTATGCTAATACTAAAATAAATTGCATTCTATATTTCATTCCAACATTGTGATAACACTACCATATACATCCTCAATCTGTATTTGTCATAGGGAATGCCATCCTGGCTAAATGCATACGATGTCTTCTCATTAGTTACCTAACTCACACCACACCGACTACAATAGCCAAGATCAAATAGTTTCCTAACATGCTATGTTGGAAAGGCTTGGGAAAACAGACACTCTCACCCTTTGTAAGCTTAAATTGGTGCAAGTACTTGGAAGAAAATTTGGCAATATCAAAATTTTAAAAGCATATACTCATAGGCAAGCAACTCCACTCCTGGGAATTTATTTTATAGATTATGTACATGTTTGTGAATTAATTTGTGTATTAGGATATGCACTATATTAGCTAAAAGTCATAAACAAATAAATTCCTTCAATAGTTAATTTTATATGTCAGCTTGGCTAGGCCATGGTGCCCAGATATTTGGTCAAACATTATTCTGGATATTGTGTGAGGGTGTTTTTGGATGCGATTTTCATTAAATCACTGGACTTTAAGTAAAGCATATTGTCCTCCATAAAGTGAGTGGGCTTCATTCAAACACTGAAGAAGATCTGAATAGAACAAAACACTGACCTTTCTTGAACAAGAAGGAATTCTATCAGCATATGGCTTTTGGACTTGAACTGCAACATTGCCTCTTCCCTAGTCGCCAGGCTTTCAACCCAACATGCAGACTTTGGACTTGCTACCCTCAATAATCGCATGAGCCAATTCCTTAAAATAAATTTCTTTCTGTTTACATATCCACACTATCGGTTCTGTTTCTCTGGAGAACGCTGACTCATTCGAGAATTGATTTTAAAAATTATGGTGTGGAATACAGTATTTCTATAGGCATGAATATGGAACATTAATAACACCCCAGAAGGTATTCTTCAATTTAAAAAATTCAGTATTGAACTTCAGGGAAATGATACCGTTATATAATTTCTACTATTATATTAGCTTTTTTGTATATTGAACAGCTCTAGAAAGACACAAGAAACTGGTACCAATGGTTCTGCCAGGGAGGAGAATCGGACACTGGCAGCAGGAAAGAGAAAGGTTTATTTTTACTTGATATTCTTTCCTAGCTTTGGGATATTATAAAGTGTTTGCATTAACTAGTCAAGAAATAATTAATTGTTTTAACATATTCTTATTTTAGCTTAAGCCAAATGTGTTTGTCATTATCTATTCTTATGTTGCTTTCGAAAGAGACAAGGGACAAAAAATAGTCTACATCGTTTTAAAAATAGAAGTTTTAACTATACAGTGGCTAACTGAACATAATTTTTAAAAAAGATAAGTAAAAATAGAAGTTTTACTTAGGGCACCTGGGTATTTCAGTCCGTTAAGCACCTGCCTTCAGCTCAGGTTATGATCCCAGGGTCCTGGGATTGAGCCCCACATTGGGCTCCCTCCTAGGCAGAAAGCCTACTTCTCCCTCTCCCACTCCCCTGCTTGTGTTCTGTCTCTCCCTGTGTCTCTCTCTGTCAAACAAACAAAATCTAAAATAAATAAATAAATAAAAATTTTTAAAAATAAAAAAGATTGACGTTTTATTCAATCTGAATCTGAATCATATCAGTTTGTGTTATGGCATACAGTAATTTTTATATTCTGCATTCGAAACAGTAGTGTAGTCATTTTACTTGATTAAATTGGTACACGCATTGTCTGTTATAAATATATAATAATATAATATAATACAAATACATGTTTTTCTGTGGACTTTCATATTTGTTGTTTAAAGTCTGAGTCATTAAAATGCAAGCAACAGTTAAATTATATGCTTTCACAAACTCAGTATATTTATTTCATCTCCCTTAATTATTACCATAAAAGCAAGATTTCTTTTAATCCTTTTACCTTAATAATTAAATTAATGCTTAATAGAACTTTTAAATGGTAACTGTAGTTAACAATGCTGTATCACATATTTGAAAGTTGCCGAGAGTATAGATCCTAAAAGTTTTCATGCATGCACACACACACCAATTGTAACCGTGTAAGGTCATGGATGTGTTAACTAACTTGATTGTGGTAATCATTTCACACTATGTACATGTATCGAATCATCATATTGTACACCTTAAACTTACACAAGGTTACATGTCAATTACATCTCAATAAAGCTAGGTGGGGTAAGAACTTTTAAGATTCTCATCCCAGTTCCAGTAGTACTTGCTAGAGATAAACGTCACTATGAAATCCATCAAAACATGCTACCATGTTCTTCCCACACACAAATGATACCTGTCATCTCTCCTCTGCTGTATTACTGTAATTCAGTCAAGTCAACTATGGATCGTGAAGGCTCTATTTTCAATCTATCTTAAACAGTTATTGCATTTTAATCTAGCGAGGAATAATCCATTCTGAAGAAGAGATTCTCAATCACCTCTCAGATACCCAAAGCAACTTGGTTTTTTTTTTTAAATCCTTCTCCAAAGTATACTTTTAAATACTATTTTTTTTAAGATTATTTATTTATTTATTTGACAGAGAGAGATCACAAGTAGATAGAGAGGCAGGCAGAGAGAGAGAGGGAAGCAGGCTCCATGCTGAGCAGAGAGCCCGATGTGGGACTCGATTCCAGGACCCCGAGATCATGACCTGAGCTGAAGGCAGCGGCTTAACCCACTGAGCCACCCAGGCACCCATCCAAAGTATACTTTTAAATACAATTATAATAATCTGTGTATTTGAAAGTCATGACTACATAATCAATACAACATAACTACTGCCTTTGTAAAAGCCATTTGGGATAAAAGTATAAGAGATAGCTGTTAGGCGTTTTAAAAAATATACTATTTTAGGGGCGCCTGGGTGGCTCAGTGGGTTGGGCCGCTGCCTTCGGCTCAGGTCATGATCCCAGAGTCCTGGGATCGAGTCCCGCATTGGGCTCTCTGCTCAGCAGGGAGCCTGCTCCCCCCCCCCCGCCTGCCTCTCTGCCTGCTTGTGATTTCTCTATCAAACAAATAAATAAAATCTTAAAATATATATATATATACTATTTTAAACCATCCAAGGAGAATGAGAGTAATTAAAATATATGAGCCTCCTGTTAATGAGTAGGGCATTTGGGTTCCAATAATCTACAATAAACCATATATATATATATATATATATATATATATATATATATATATAGTTACTGACCTCAAAGCAGTAAATATTCAGCATTCTTTATGTAACTGTGTAGCAGAAGTCGTTAATATATATTTGCCCATATGCCCAGATGAATTAATGTCCCCTTCAAGAACTCTTCTGGATAATTTTTTGTGCCAAAAAAAAGAGAAAAAAGAACAGGAGAGAGGAGGAAGGAAGATGAAAGGAATAACGGCATTTTATGATTTATTGGGATTTGAGAATCATTGTTTCATTTTACATATTGCTGGAGGAAGGAAAAAACAAAACCCAGCACTGGTACTATCCTTGCTAGCTTCTCTTTAAGTATTTTTGTTTAGTATCCACTATACTATTGGTTATTGTTCCGTCTTATGAGACAAGATTAACTGAGGTTACTAATGTCAAGAGCGAAAATATCTAATCTTTCTCTGGCTGAGTGGACATTTGCTTATTGCCTACCCAGCATCCACTGCTCTTTCTGTCTTCAGAGAGCACCTAGATCTTCTATGGGGGAAACTAGCCGATACTCTTTGAGCGGGATTTACCTCATCCGTGCCTGCAGGTGTGGCCTTACTGTGATGACAGTCAGTGTAACCCCATCCGTTTGCCATGCTGACCAGTTTAGGGAGAGTGATATATATGTTTATTGCTGTATACTAATTTTGTAGCTGAGAACTTATTTTATTGTATTTCTTTACTGTTTATAAGATTTTCTCAGGTTTTCCGAGTATACAATAATATCATCTATAAATTATGAGATTGTACATTTTATCTTTTTTTTAAAAGATCTTATTTATTTATTTGACAGAGAGAGAGAGAACAAGCAGGGGGAGCAGCAGAGAGAGGGAGAGAAGCAGGCTTCTTGCTGAGCAGGGAGCCCGATGGGGGATTTGATCCCAAGACCCTGGGATCATGACCTGAGCTGAAGGCAGACGCTTAACCGACAGAGCCAGCTAGGTGTCCCATATCTCTTGTTTTTTTTCTAACTGCATTAGCTAGTACCTCTAAAAAAAAAAGTTAAATAATGATCAGTATTAACCTCTATACCATCCTTATGTTTTTCCTGACTATAGTGAGGAAGTTTGTAGTATTTACCTATCCAGCAAAATGCTAGATTTAGGGTTTAGGCAATTACATCTTATCACATTAAGGAAATAACAGTCTTATTTTATTAGGAAGTTTCTTTTCTTTTTTTTTTTTTAAGATTTTATTTATTTATTTGACAGAGAGAGATCACAAGTAGATGGAGAGGCAGGCAGAGAGAGAGAGAGAGAGAGAGAGAGAGAGAAGCGGGCCCCCTGCTGAGCAGAGAGCCCGATGCGGGACTCGATCCCAGGACCCTGAGATCATGACCTGAGCCGAAGGCAGTGGCTTAACCCACTGAGCTACCCAGGCGTCCCTCTTTTCTTTTTTTTTAAAGATTTATTTATTTATTTATTTATTTTAATTTTTTTTTTTTTTGAGATTTTATTTATTTGTCAGGGATAGAGGGAGAGAGAGCGAGTGAGCACAGGCAGACAGAGAGGCAGGCAGAGGCAGAGGGAGAAGCAGGCTCCCTGCCGAGCAAGGAGCCTGATGTGGGACTCGATCCCAGGATACTGGGATCATGACCTGAGCCGAAGGCAGCGCTTAACCAACTGAGCCACCCAGGCGTCCCTTATTTATTTTTTTGACAGGCAGAGATATCACAAGTAGGCAGAGAGGCAGGCAGAGAGAGAGAGAGAGAGAGAGAAGAGGGAGCAGGCTCCCTGCTAACCAGAGAATTCAACGTGGGGCTCGATCCTAGGACCCTGGGATCATGACCTGAACCAAAGGCAGAGGCTTTAACCCACTGAGCCACCCAGGCACCCCTGGAAGCTTATTTTCTTAAACCGCTAATGCCTTAATGGCGTATATATAAGTTATTTTATTATTTTTTCCTTGCATTTATTAATGTAATGAATTACTCTTTTAGATTTTCTAATATTATCTTTGCATTTTTAAAATAAACCTTACTATGTCTGGTATATTATAATCTTATTGCACTACTGAATTCTACTTAACAATTTTTTAAAGGAATTTTACAGTCAGTCATAATTGAGATTGGTCCGTGTGTCTTTTTTAATGCAATCTTGCATTCACTAAATTTATTTAAGGGATTTCCTTGCTTTAATGCTCTGAAACATTTTAGATAGCATTAGAGCTATCTGTTTCCTCTGAATTTTCTATGAAACCTGTGGGCCTGATTTTTTTTATCAAGAGGAGGGAAAAGAGGACTACATTTTTTGCTGTGTTATTTCACTGTGTTATTATTTCTGTAGGGAATTGTTCTATTCAAATTTCCTGTCTCTTGCACAGTTAGTTTTGGTAAATTATATTTACCTGGCTATAGTACACCTAAATAATATCATAAATAAGATAGTCCTTATTGTTAAAATAAGGATTATAAACTCTTTGCAAATGTCCATTCATCTATGCATCCCTGTCTTCAACTTTCTTTTCATACATTATAAAGTTGTCTCTGACTCTTTTTTTTTTTTTTTTTAATTTTTTTTTTTAAAGATTTTATTTATTTATTTGACAGAGAGAGATCACAAGTAGGCAGAGAGGCAGGCAGAGTGAGAGGGGGAAGCAGGCTCCCTGCTGAGCAGAGAGCCCGATGCGGGACTCGATCCCAGGACCCTGAGATCATGACCTGAGCTGAAGGCAGCAGCTTAACCCACTGAGCCACCCAGGTGCCCTCTGACTCTTGATTCCTTCTGCATGAGTCGATTCTTTTCCTGTCTTATTCTTTGTATTTATGCTTTCTCTGTTATTAAGATTAATTAACAGTTTGTATGATATTGTTACTATGTTTTTATTAAAAATAGCTTTTGCATATGTGTATTAGTTTTACTATCATTACATTTTCAAAATTATTAATTTTGACTTATCTCTGTCAATCCTTCTCTTTCCTTAAGATTAATTTGTATTTAATTTTTTAACTTTTTAATTGATATATTTTTATTGTTTCTTTTTTGTTAACGGAAGTATTTTACAACTATAAAGTTACCTTTGTGTACTGCCTTACTTGTGTTTCATTGGTTCTGATTTAGCTTTTCATAATTGTTATTTCCCATACAGCATCCAAATTTCATTTGATTTCATTAGTACCCAAGAGTTAAGAGAGATCCTTATTTTCAAATTTCTAGATAATAGTAGTGGTAGAAGTTAGCATAATCTGGTTTTGCTATTAATTTTTACTCTTACTGCATTGTGATCAGTGTTATCCAACTTTTTCCTTTCTGCAATTTATTGAGTTTTTCTTTATGGATTAATACAGTCAATTTTTATTAATTTCCTATGGGCACTTGAGGATATATTTTGCTTTAATAATAAGGATTATCTCATGATATTATTTAAGTGTCCTATAATCTTACTCGTTTTTTGTCTTCTTGATCTGTTGTGAACTGAAGTGATGAATTTTCCACCACTAATGTGTTTCCATTTCTTATTGCATCACCTTCTATTTTTGCTTTATAAATGTTAATGCTATTTTATTTGATAGCATATATAAATTATTCATTTTCTCCTATGAACTATACCCTGGAATGTCATAAAGGGCTCTATTTTTTTCATTTGATAGTTTTTGGCCTGAATCCAGCCTTTTCTAGTATAAGATCACCATTTCTGTTTCTTTTTGTTTGCATTTGCATGATTTACTTGGCCCCATCCTTTTATTTTTATCCTTACTACTTTGTTTTAGGTAGATCCCTTAGAGTCAGTGCTGAATTTGCTCTATGATACAATCAAAATGTACTTTTCTTTTAATGAGTTTAGCCCATTTATATACAATGATTTAACAGCTATATTTGGTCTCAATTTTTTATTTTTATTTTTTATTTTTCAATAATCTCTACAACGTGGGGCTCAAATTTACAATCCTGAGATTGAGAGTCACGTGCTTTACTGACTAAGCCAGCCAGGCACCCCGGTCTAGTTTTTTAATGTTATTTTTTAATTGCTTTTCATATTTTAAAAAGTCACTAGTAGTCAGTTTCTTGTGATTTTTTCCTTGTGTATTTCTTCTGCTAAATAGGAAGACTTGTATCATTCTAGTTAATATCTTTACAATACAACTCTACATGATGCCCCAATCCTTTGTTTGTAGATATATCTACTATTTTACTACCATAAGCATTGGTTAAATGAATATTTTCTCTTCCACCCCTACTTCTTCTCTACTACACAATTTTATATTGTATTTATCCATTGACTTTGAGCTATTAAAGGTAAGGAAATCAGCACATTTATATGCAATTTACTTTTTCTTTCCACCTTGTGACTCTTGTTAGTTTTTCATTTTTGCATTGTCAGGCATATAAGATTTATATTTTGTCCTATTACCTTAATCCACATACTGTTTTACTCTCAGATAAATATATTCATTGCTCCCTGACAGTCCTCTGTAGCAGTTTCTTAGGTCATCTTTTGTTTCACCTGTGCTCGTCATCTGATAGAATCGTTAGGTAATACTCAAGGGAATGATATACATGCTCAAAACATTGTGCTTTTACACTTGAGCAACAATCAGATAGCATCTTTGGATGCTGATTTCCTTTGAAGATCTTTTAGCATTGAATATGGCTACATAGATGTCTAAACCTAGCTTTATATTTTCCTTTTCTTTGAAATTCAGCAACTTTAATAGGCTATGTCTGTTCTGGGGGAGTTTCTCCTTGGATATCTTGAGTCCTTTCATGATGTAGGTTCAAATATTCCTTTATTTTAGGAAAAGTTACTATAGCTATGTCTGTAAAGTAGTATTTCTTTATCTTTGTTTTTCTGACACTTCAGTTATTCGGCTGGCTCTCTTTTGTTGCTTTTTATATCTATCATTGTTTTCTAATCCTTTAGAAATTTTTTAAATTTCCATTTCATTTTGTTTACTTCCTCATTTCCATGCAATTATGTCCTTTCCTGTGCTTTCAGCAGGACCTATTTGCCCATGTATTTTTTCCCATTTTGACCTCATTCTCCTGATGGTTACATTTTTTTTCTTCTACTCTTCTATGTGCTCTATCATCTCGTTTCCTGTTGTGTTAATATCTGCCCCATGAGTTCTTGTATCTCTGCTTTATGGCTTTTCCTTATAGAGGAGATTCATTCATTCCATTCTTAAGATACATGGTAAAATGTTTGATCATAATTTTCATTTACTCTATGGAAGCATTTTTCTGGCAAGTGTGATTTATGAACCCTCTGTTTATTCTTTTCTTTGTGTAGCAACTTTGTAAAGATACCGTGCGTATTGCATTTTGATTACTTGTCTCTGAAGCAGCTAAGTTTTTCCTGTGCTACTATTAATACTTGCAAGAAGGACCAGGACCAGTCACAGGCCAGCTGAAATTGTTTTTATAACCTTGATTTTGTGTAATTTTGTTAGTCTTTACTTCTCCTCAGCCAATGGTGATAGGGAGTGAATTTTCATGATGCATTTTTTTTAATCCTGCTCTGCTTCCTGTAAATGTTGCTTGTCTCTATCCTTCCTAATTTAGATCCGCTTCCCCTGCTTCTCAGAACCAACCCACATACAGGGTACTCTCAGGGCTAGCATGTGGACCTTGTCCCTAGTGTTATAAACAAGGGATTTCAATTTTGAAAAAAAGGGGTACCTGTCACATTTAAGAAACATGCTTTGCTGTCTCCAAGATTTACAACTATAAACCCTCTTGCTACTTTTGCTAAGTGTGCACCCTGCATGATCTCCCCTGCTTTGGGGTAACCATTCCACTTGTTTTATGGTTTGGGATTTTAGCTGTTTCCTTAGTATAATGAGAAATACAGCTTGTGAGTTTCTTATTTCCTTTCTTCCTCCTTCTTTCTTTCCTCCCTTCCTTCCTTCCTCCCTTCCTTGTTGCTTTTGTATGATTTCCAGTGAAAGAAGAAAGAAATGACAGCTTCAAACTGACATTTTCGACACATATTTACAGTAAAAATAACAGGATTTGATGGTTGATTAGATACGAGGAATGAGATTTCTGGCTTGGGCAACTAAGTGGAATGTGGTATAATTTGCTGAGATAGGAAACCCTAGGGTGTGGTAGGACAAAAATCATTGGGTTAAGTTTGAAATTCCTGGAAATATTAAATGAAAATGTTACGTCAGAACTTGGAAAACAGGGGCGCCTGGGTGGCTCAGTGGGTTAAGCCTCTGCCTTCGGCTCAGGTCATGATCCCAGGGGCCTGGGATCGAGTCCCGCATAGGGCTCTCTGCTCAGCAGGGAGCCTGCTTCTCTTCATCTCTCTCTCTGTCTGTCTCTCTGCCTATTTGTGATCTCTCTCTCTGTCAAATAAATAAATAAAATCTTAAAAAAAAAAAAAAAAAAAGAACTTGGAAAACAAGGTCTATAGCTCAGAGAAGTTTGGACTGGAGGTATTACCTAGGAAAGAGAAGCATCTGGGCCCTGGATGAAAGCTTAGAGAACGCTAAGATTTAGAAGTTGGTAAAAGAAGAGCCATGAAGAAATTGAAAGAACTAAGTCAAAATGATAGAAGAAAATACCTAGAAATCGAGAAAGAAGATTGAATTCTTCAAGGAAGAAATACTGAACTTGTCAAATGCAGCTAAAAGGTCAAGTAAGATGTAGCTAGAAAGGTGTGCATCAGATCTGGCTACACTGAGGTTACTAAGAACAACCTGTGTTAATTAATAAGGGCAGTCCTGGAGTATAGGGCACAGTCCATATTATAGAAGCCTATGGAGAAAATGGGAAGCAAAGAAGGAGAGAAATTTACCAATGAAAGGAAACAGAAAAACATATAGCAGCTGGAGAGGTAATCAGATCAAGGACGGCTTTTTAAAATGGGCAACACTAGAGCATGTTTGTATATTGTCAAAAATGACCCCAGGAAGAGGGAGTGGTTGATAACTCCAGGAGCAAAGTCCTTGAGGCGGCTAGGGCACTTGGGATTCAAAGCACAGGAGGCACTGGCCTCTGATAGGAGGGGGGAATCAGGGACTGTAGATGGGTAAATGTGGAAAACAAGAAGTTCCTAATGGATGGCTTCTATTTTTCTCCACAAAGAATGAATCAAGATTATCAAATGAGAGTTTTGACATGGTATGATGTAGTAGATGTAAGGGTGGAGAAGAAAGCATGAAATAGTATTTTTGAGACCCAAAAGAAAAGCTACAGGGAAAGTGGTATGATGGCTGTATTGCATAAAGTGCACTCTTGAGGACGGGGATTCCAAAGGTATAGTTGAAGCCCATGTATAATTTTCTCCATCCACATTTAGCTGCTCAGATGGAGAACAAGAGAAGGTGGAGTAGTTGAGTTCTTATGGGGTTGGAATTTAGCTAATCACGGAAAGCAACACAGGAATCAGCAATATTTTATTATAGAATTATAATGGTAGGCCCTGGAATAGAAACTGGGCAAAAAGGGGTGTGAAGAGCAGGAGGGCATTAACGGATAGTGAGAAAGTGGTGGGATGGACAGAATTGGGAGCTTGTTAATTGTTTTGGCTTTGTTGCAGAGGCATTCTCCATCCTCCATCCTTGGAGAGGCAGGTAGGAATACATTTATTTTTTTTCTCACCTTAATCAAACTCTGCTTATCTCCCTGTGGTATGTAGACTGATGTAAACTGAACTTTGTCTTTTTGCTTCACCATAGGCCAAAGTAGTCATTTTGCTAACGTCTACCTAAGATCAAGGTAGAGGACTGGAAGATGAATATGCTATGAAACATGTTATGTCACAAGGTGGCGGGGGGGGGGGGGCTTCAAAATTGATTGTATGTGTCTGTATGTGTGTGTGCATATGTATTTGTGTGTATTTCTTGAGTCCATTATTCAAGAAAAGAAAAAAAAATACTACCCTGCTTCTTACAGTGAATTAAATTCTGGGTCCTTCATCATGACCAGTCTACTTCTGGAACAGATTTGTGTCTAACTCATCCTGCAGCAATAGGTTTTAAAAAATGCACAGGAGAGCAAATGGTTAACAGCAGCCAAATTATAGCTATTGATAGCCAATCCTCAAAAGAATCAGTTGCCCAGACAGAAGCCTATGGAAGGATGAATGAATTAACCAAATCTTACATATCTGAACCAAATGATTTAGGGAATCTATAATTAAAGGTAACATAAAATAAATTAAATAATTAAAGCTAGGTAGCATTAAATGTATGTCTATCTGCTTTCTAAGATTTCTTTATATTTTTTTGTCTGCTTTCTTCATAGTTTCAATGGTCATAAAGACATCTCATCTGATCTTTTTGCCATCCTAGAACATGCTCTGATATCATAAATCTTTTTTCACTATACACAATTTTACTATGTAACTAAACACAGTTATATGTAGCCAACTATAAAAGACATGTGTTGATTTCCTGATAGTAACTTACAGTTCTTTCTCATTGAAAAACTTGGTAGATCTCTTAGCTAGGTAATAGCTACTAAGACCATCACACCTGTTCTGGTCTAGTCTAATCTCTTTTTCCTGGTTCTCCCAATTTTCTCTTCTTGGTTTCACCTATGTTACTATGTCAAGCCTCCACTTTTTAACATCAGGATATTTATTTTTATTCTCCATCAGGCACCTTAAAGTTCACTTTAAGCACAGATTTCCTTTCCTATCCATTGATTGTTAAATAAGTGGTTCTTCCTTCCAAAATGCTGATAAGTGTCCTAAAACTGTTACATAGTAAACAGAAAGAAGCAGTTTTCATCTTACTCTGGAGTCTGTTTCATGTTCTGCCCAGAATTGCAGTAACAGGAAACATGTTAAATTTTATTCCTTTTTAGTGGCAAGAATGTCTTCTGGATCAGTGTCATCCCGCAGAACTCGCCATGGTGATGGCAATGTTCTCTCCTTGTGCTGTCCATCAGAGTAGCTGCCAGCCACGTGTGGCTACTGAGCATCGAAATGTGGCTAGTTCCAAGGTGGAACTCAATTTTAAACTTTATTTAATTTTATCTGGTATCAATTACAATTTAAATAGCTACACGTGGCTAGCAGCTACTCTGCGGATCAGTGCAGTTCTCAACTGTATTCCACTTTAAAAGCAGATTCTGGTTCATCAGAAAGAAAGAGGACTATTAGACGTTTTTCAAAATATTGTTAAATGTCCTCCCTGGCTGCAGTAATTCAGTGTATTTCTCTTTCAACTATTTCAAGCCAAGGGTTCATAAGGGCTCACTAAATTATGCTGATGCTTGCACGTTGTTCTGTGGTCAATATGTCCTGTGGAGGGCTGATAATGGGTGAGTTCTTGGCTCTGTGTTTGGGGAAAGGAGGAGTCTCTTCTCTTGTTCTTCAGCTATGGAGAGAGTTGATCACTGGAGTTTATCTATCAAACACCAATATCCTTGGGGCACCTGGGTGACTCAGTACGGTAAACCCCTGCCTTCAGCTCATGTCATGATCCCAGGATCCTAGGTTCAAGCCCCGCATCGGGCTCTCTGCTCAGCAGGGAGCCTGCTTCCCCCTCTCTCTGTGCCTGCCTCTCTGCCTACTTGTGATCTCTGTCTGTCAAATAAATAATAAATAACATTAAAAAAAACAACAACAACAACAACGATATCCTCACAGTTAATTTCACGAGGGATTTTTCTTTCCAGCTGAAAGCAGAGTCTGTGTGAAAGGTTCCAAAGATCTCTGTGATCATGCATCTGGGTATTTGGTGCTCACTCCCAGGACAGAAGCACGTTATTCCTGGGGAGTTTAGGACACTGAAATGGTAAGCAGATGTCCCCAGCAAAGAGAGGCAGGGAGCCCTTAGGGAAAGAAAACTGTGTGAGCTCCCTGGGAAATTATAACCTGTGGGTGTTAAAATGCAGTTAAGTAGCGGAGGACCAGAAACACATTATTCTGGAAGCAAGGCCGTATTTAAGTTAATTATTTCCATTTATCTTTCCCTTACTCTTCAGTGAAGGTATTTTGGGAATGTCAGCATGCGCCAGCTCTGTAAATGGAACCAAACTAAAGAATCTTAAGTTTGCACCAAAATTCCTGGGAGTCAAGTGCAGGTAGGTCAGGGAACTCAGAATGAGAAAACTTAAAGAAGGTGAGTCTTGGAGAGACATATTCAGGACACTTCCCTATATTGACACTTACTTCTGGGCCTCTTCTTTAAGAAAAATCTGGTCGGTATGATATATTGTTTTGCCCATCTACATACATTTAGTCTTCTGATGTCAAAGACTAACCTCCCTAAAGGGAAATTGGTCTCCATCTGTTTAGTTTATGAGTTAGAGGAAAACAAAATAAAATAGAGTCTGTATTTTATGAATTACTTTTGGCAATCTCCTCTCCATATTGTATATTGAAGAATTTGACTGTGATTGTTTATCAATATCTCCAAATATATTTATTTATTTATTTAAGATTTTATTTATTTATTTGACACAGAGAGAGAGATCACAAGTAGGCAGAGAGGCAGGCAGAGAGGGAGGGGGAAGCAGGCTCCCCGCCGAACAGAAAGCCTGATCCCAGGACCCTGAGACCATGACCTGAGCTGAAGGCAGAGGCTTAACCCTCTGAGCCACTCAGGCATTCCTCCATCAATTTAAAGCAATAGTTTTTTTTTGTTTGTTTTGCAAGTTGAACTATACAGAGTGCCTTAAATATTTTTACAGTTCTGTAATGATGAAATGGAGTTTAATAATAAAATAGGGAGATTGTGAGCTCTTACAGTTAGTAAGGCATCTGGTTTAAGGAATTTTCTTCCCAGAAAATTCTAAAGTTAAAAAAGAATTCTAAGTGCAGATCAGGACTGTCCTTGTGTCAGCTGAGGGAGCAATTGCTTTGGCCCTGTGCTTTCTTTCTTTCTTTTTAAAGATTTTATTTATTTGGCAGAGAGCAAGAGATCACAAGTAGGCAGAGAGGCAGGCAGAGAGAGGGGGAAGCAGACTCCCCAGTGAGCAGAAAGCCTGATGCGGGGCTTGATCCCAGGACCCTGAGATCATGACCAGACCCAAAGGCAGAGGCTTAACTCATTGAGCCACTCAGGCACCCCTGGCCCTGTCCTTTCGATGTCGCTTCCTGTCCTTCTCCAGCCATGCACCTCCCCTTCGGGCATGGGACACGAGGGGCCCCAGGTGGCATGCCCACGGGAGCTTTGGCCCTCTTCTATACCACACTCAGGACCATCAGGACCCTGTACTGAAGAGCAACTGCTTGAGGGAAGGATAAGCAGAGCTTAGATGTTGGGGCTGGATTGTCCTCACGTGTGAGCCCATGATCCTCCCAGGATGTGGCAGAGCTGGAAGTGGAGAGAGGAGAGGGTAGGATGTGGACGGGATGTGGGCAGGAGCCAGGGCTGTACTTCGCTGCCCTACTGAGTTATCTGGTTAGAACTACAAGGGCTTTCAAAATTCTGAATACCTTCCAGGTCATGCCAAAGGTGGTATTGTTAAGGTAGGAGAATAGACTGTGGACTCTGAGAAACAAACTGAGGGTTTTGGAGGGGTGGGGGTGGGGGAGATGGGTAAGCCTGGTGGTGGGTGCTAAGGAGGGTACGGATTGCATGGAGCATTGGGGGTGGTGCATAAACAAGGAATTTTGGATCACTGAAAAAAAATTAAATTTAATTAAAAAAAAGTAGGAGAATAGACCATATTTTATGAGATAGTTCATTTGATTTCTAACTTTTGAATATATATGCCATGGTATGTGGGTCTCCATTCATATACCTGCCTAGATCTCCAGGGCACTGTGACTTGTCAGGGAGTGGGAAATCCTTTGAGGCCAAGAACAGTATTCTAGAACTTCCATTAATGCGTGGGACCACAGGCAAGTCACAATCAGGGCCTGTTCCCTCTAACGCTAGATGAATATCTTAGCTGCATGTTTCACAAAGAAACCACACAGTAAAATGAGAAAATGAACTTGAAATGTTATATCTATATAATGCCCTACATAGTTGGTGTACCAGTAATACCACAGTAATACCACCACTGGTGCTTTGGGTATTAGCCAGACACCTGACCCTACTACGTAGCCTTTTTTTGCTATGCTGTATATCAAGCAAGAAATGCTTACAACTCATGAGCTAGACCAATATTATGGTACAATCTTTTCTTTTTAAAGACTCTATTTATTTATTTGACAGAGACACAGTGAGAAAGGGAACACAAGTAGGGGGAGTGGGGGAGGGAGAGCAGGATTCCTACTGAGCAGGGAGCCCCGATGCTGGGCTCGATTCCAGGACCCTGGGATCATGACCTGAGCAGAAGGCAAATGCTCAATGACTGAGCCACCCAGGAACCCCATTAAGAGATGTATCAACCTAAACATATCTTGATACCAGCTTTGAGAGTGTAAACCAAAGGCAATATAATGCTTTCATGTGCCACTTAATCTAGTGTTTCCTAAACGCTCTCAGTGCAAAGACTCATAATATTAAAGGGGACAAACCAAAACTTTGCACTCATTCCTGAGACTGTCAGTTGAGGAAAGACATAGCCAAAACTGACTATGAACTTAGTCATAATTTTAACTAAATTGTACCTTATTAATCTCAACAGCATAGGCCGTATTATGTGTAAGACAGTGATTTCTGTTTTGGGTCAGTGCCTTCTGTGTGTAAAGGCTCTCAGGCTGTGCGCTGATGTGTCAAGGCTTCTCAGTGCCTGTCAGCAGACAGGTTGGTTCAGCGTACTTGTTGTGGGGCACAAGTTCATCACCAAAGAAGCGATTCATTGAATTAAGCTACTTGGATATGTTTTAATCATCCATGACATACAAGACTTTGGACAAAGAGCTGCCCTCATGGAGCTTATAGTCAAGTAGAGGGAACAAGGCAATTGTTAAGACTACTGATAAGAACAGCAGAATATGGGGCGCCTGGGTGGCTCAGTGGCTTAAAGCCTCTGCCTTCGCTCAGGTCATGATCCTGGGTTCCTGGGATCAAGCCCCGCATTGGGCTCTCTGCTTAGCAGGGAGCCTGACTGCCTCTCTGCCTACTTGTGATTTCTGTCTGTGAAATAAATAAATAAAATCTTAAAACAAAACAAAATAGCAGAATAGAGGAAGCAGTTCTGTGGAGATTAAGGATCGCACTCAAAACTGGCAGGGATTAGGGAAAGTTTTATGAAGATCATGACATTTGTGTTTCATTTCCAAGGCAGGATGAGCTTTTGGAAGGCAGAGATAACCCAAATATTTGTCCAGAACCTTCTGTACAGGACATACTTTATATGTTACTGTGACAGTCCTTACCACAACCTTAGTAAGGTTTGGAAATTTTTTTCAACTCTTTTATAAGGGAAGAATCTAGGTCTTAGAGGTTCAGGAAAGTGTTCAAAGTCAAACAGCAAGAAGAGATTGATACTGGGTTTAGAATTTCAGCCTTTCTGACTTTGCTCTTTCCAGTTTATCAGTTTTTCTCAATTTTCAGTTTTCTTACTGCCCTACTGATTTTGGGGGGCCATATCTATTTAACATCTTTGGTATTGTTTGTCTAGTATGTTTCTGAATGGACTTCCTTTAAAAAGTATTCCCAGATAATGCATTTTAAAAACAAGTTTTAGAGGCACCTGGGTGGCTCCGTGCCTTCGGCTGAGGTCATGATCCCGGGGTCCTGGGATCTAGTCCGGCATAGGGCTTCCTGCTCAGCGGGGAGCCTGCTTCTCCCTCTCCCTCTATAGCTCTCCCTGTGATTACTTTTTTTTTTTTTTCCTGTGATTATTTTTTAAAGGAAGTCCATTCATTGTGCACTCTTGTTCTCTCTGTCAAATAAATAAATAAAATCTTAAAAAAAAAAACTTTATATCACAACTGTATCACAAGCTACAAACAGAAAATAACTCTAAAAATAAATACAGTGAAGACCAGCAAATAAAATGTCATTCAACTCTGGAACCATCCTACTAAGATCAAAGGCCCCAAGGCTGGGATCTGCTTGCTTTTTGTTAAAATGAGAGATTTACAGATGTTAAACAGAGCTATTAAAAACGTATAAGCACCAAATTAAGCCTTGCTTCTTGAGGTCAACCCCCACCTCCAGAAGAAAAAAAAAAGAAAAAGGAAGGGAAAGAGTTATATTCTCACTCGATGAATCAATATCTTTGAATGCATGTCTGAGAACCAGCTAAGTCATCTCACCACACGTTTGGTACATGCTCCATTCTTTGCAGTAGTAGAAGGTTTAGAGGTAAACATACAGAAATAACCCTCCTAAGGAATCGGAAGAAAGATATCATGTGCTCTAGGCTGGCAACATCCATCACTGTGCTAACTATCCTTAGAGAACTCTCAGCTCCTTTAGCTGCCTTGGAAAGCATGTAAGCCTGTGTAAGGACTCATGAAATAATCAGGGTATTTTAAGGTTCTGGTCATAGCAAAGGGCCTGAGGGCTAAGTATGTTCTGGGTCTGAGTTTGCTTACATGAAAATCTTGGTTTTCTAATGAAGCTCTGGGATAGGAAGCAGGGAGATAAGAAGCCCAAAGTAGGTTCCATTTTGCTAATGTCATTCTACAATTTCGAGGGAAATTTCATTTTGAATTTTTGTGCTCTTAAGGGGTTTGTTGTGCATCTCTCCACACATTCCACTTTTCTATGTGGACACATTTTGTGTTTGAGTGTGTCTGTGTGTGTTTCATAAGAGCCCAAATCATGGAGCACAATTGTGTGGCTGGGCAGATAATGGTATTAGCACTTGTTATGGTCACCCTCAGGCATTAGAATCTTTGCCAGTGGTCACCATGCCCCAGTATCTAGAGGCAGCAGGGCCCTGTGTTTCCTCCCCACAACCTCACCAAGTGAATAGTGTAATAAAAATAAGCCTCAGTTATAACTCATGCAAACACTTACCGGCATGTACAATCCAATCCATCAGAAAATCCAGTTGGCCCAACTTTTAAGGCACATGTTGAATTTGACCACTTCTAACCCTTCCGCTCCACCACTTGGCCCTGAGCCATTGCTGCCACTGACCAGTGTGATGGCACAGCCTCCTCCTTATTTCCACCCTTGTCCCTCTATCAGCTTTTTCACGACACAGCAAGCCAGATCTTTTATAACATGAGTCAAACCATCTTTCTCCACGACATAGACCTGTGATTCATCTCACTCAGAATAAAATTCCAAGTCCTCACTATGGCCTATAGGTTCTACATGATTTGACTCCTATTACTTCTCTCTTTTCACACTCTCTCCTGGAACACACTAGGCACCTCCACTCCATGGATTTTGCAGTGTCTGGTCACTCTGACTGGAGTGGAAATGTCCTATTTCCCAGACATCCGCCCAACTAACTTCCTCACCTCCTTCAAATCCTTGCTCGACTGCCACCTTCTCAATGAGGCCCCGACTGACCAGTTTATTTAATATTGCAACATGGCAGCCCACCTCCATTCCTCTGAATGTGCGCAACTTCTACAATTTCTTGTATGAAGACTTTCTTTTTTCTTTTAAGATTTTCTTTATTTTGAGAGAGAGAGAGCAAGAGGGTGAGCACAAGTAGGGGGAGGGGCAGAAGGAAGAGGGGAAAGAGAATCTCAAGCAGACTCCCTGCAGAGCTCGGAGACCCAGGGCTCTACATGGACCTCAAGGTGAGCTTGGCTTGGGCTCTAGGTGGGGCTCCATGAGGGGCTCCGCATGGGGCTTGATCTCACAACCCTGAGATCATGACCTGAGCCAAAATCAGGAGTCAAGACGCTTAACCAACAGAACCATCCAGGTGCCCCTACATAAGACTTTCTAATGTGCTGTGTAATTGACTTATCTGTTAGGTCTATTATTTCTTGTCTGTCTCTCTCTGCTGGAACGTAGGCTCTGTTTTCCTCAGTCGTATCTCAAGCACCCAGCATAAATGCCTAACACATAGCAGATACTTAATAAATATTTATTGGATCAAATGAATAAAGAGGCACCAAAAACCCAAAATGCCTGCAACCGATAAGCTCAACAAAATCCCAATTCTTTCTGCCCTTTCAGGGACTCTGATAAGCACACTGAATGAAAGGTTCTGAAGTAGATGTAGCAGTAGTCTCTGGGCTCGGTCAGCAACTCATCTGGGTGGATCGTGACAGTGTGGAAATGAAGGATATAAGACCAAATGGGGTTCGGGACCTGGCGGTTTGGCTTCTGCTCTTGCCAGATGCTCTTGGTGGCAGTATTCTTGGTTAAAAAAAGTTTCAACAGCATCTGTGATTTTTAGGGAGCATTGAGAAATTGGGACGGGGTAGTGTATGCCCATGTTCAAAGGCAGTGCTGAGTGTGACCAATAGGCTGAAGGTTAAGAGCACACAAAGGCCGCTCACCCCAGAAGCTCCCATCACACCCTTCCTGCAAGAGCTCATTGCCTCAAAGAGTTTGCCTTTTGATTTTCTCCCTGTGTTCTTTGGTCTTGTAAAATGGTAAATTTGTTTAAAAAAATCAACTTCACAGAGAGTAAGTTACAAAGGGAAGGCCCATCTTTATGTTCACATTTATAACAAAAGTGGGAAACTCATGTAGGATGCTTCCACACCTGGGGGAAGATTCTGGTCAGAATTTTCCAGCTGAGATTTCGTTTACAGTTTTCCACTCAAGAAGCCAAAATGATGTCTCAAGAAAGTTAAAAAACAAAACAAAACAAAACAAAACCCATTGCTCATTTCATTTTGTGAGGCTAATTCGCCAAAGTAGGTTAATTCAGTAATAATAAAAGTATTTTCAAGGCTAAGTACTGTCAATGAACAAACACAAAGGAAAACTATGAATGTTTTTGCTGCTTATATGGGACACCACTAGAGTACCTTTTCAGATTCTCTCAGCTTCACATTTCTCCAGGTTCCTGAGTGCCTCACCCTGCTCCAACTGCCTACAAGGTGACTGATCGATTCCAAGCCCCTGTGTGCAGGCCAGCCACAAGCTTGAGCCTCTGGCAGATGGGGTTCAATCCAGGAAGCAGAGGCACTGTAAGTAGGCTGAATAAGGAATTTCCTATGGAAGTCAGATGTCTACATTTGTGGAAGGAGCTGGGGAAGTAAGAGTCTGGAAAGGCGTGGCCAAGATCAGAGATCAGCCTTCATATAGATGAATCAGTCCAAGCGTTTTGGGGAAATCTGGAAGCTGGGCACATCCAGCCGCTACAGTGGGAGCATGAGGGCGGTTGGTGTAGAAGTGTAGAAGTCCATGGAAGGTTGTGGCCTTGGCAGCTGCCACCTCTGGAAGTGTCTGTAAAGAGTCTGTTAGCCCAACTGTGGTCATAGTTATTGGGCAGAGGAGAACGCAGAGCAGGGACCACTGAGAACAAATAGGAACCCTTTCGCACGTGGACGTTCGGCTCTTGCCATGTCTACTGAATGACAACTTTGAGAGTATAATTGCTGCTGCTTCGCTTTTGCCTGCCAAGTCTCTAGCAACTTCAGTTTTATCCATCTGGATGCATATAGACCTGGAAAGTAGAAAAGAGGATTCTGGGAAACACAGCTTCCAGCATAACCAACTTGTCTATAGAATAATTCAGCACAAATCCCATATCATGGTTGCAGAGCATGGATTTCCTGGTCAGGTAGCTGCCAAAAGAGTCAGATAATTTAGCCTGGAAGCTAGGGTAGTAAACCACCCGTGGGATAAATTTTGACCAATGGGAAATAGGAGATGGGAGGGAGATTGCAGGTAAGTTTCTTTCTTTGGTCCTCACTCGGATAGACTGTTTCTGTGCACAGCTTTCTGCAGTGCCTGTCCACAAGCACTTTACATGGCCAAGCAACTGGGTCTTTTCAGGTTCACGAAGTGTAGACCAGCTTGGGAACATACCATCATCTATTTGCTTCTCATTCTTCCCTGTCACATGTCCTCTTTTCCTTGCTCTAGATGCCCAGGAATTGTATCTTTCAATGAAGCATTAGTACATCATCCTTCCTAAGAAACCCCAGCTAAAATAATACACTATAGAAAAATTGTAATGAAAATGAAGTGTGAGGGCACCTGGGTGGCTCGGGAGGTTAAGCGTCCGCCTTCGGCTCAGGTCATGATCCCAGTGTGCTGGGATCAAGTCTGGCATGGGGCTCTCTGCTCAGTGGGGAGCCCGCTTCTCCTTCTCCTTCTGTCCCTTCCCTCACTTGTGCCCGCTCTCTCTCTCAAATAAATAAATAAAATCTCAAAAAAAAAAAAAAAAAAGAAGTGGGAGAGTTCTATGAAGTGAATTGATGGTGGAGACTATGATTCATGTGAAGCTCCGTTCATTTGTGAGTAATAGTATTTTAAGAATATCATTAACTTCCTTCACTGAAAAAGTCCATGAGCAAGTATTTCTTTGAGACAAGTAAAAGGAATGAATCAGGAAACAGAGATCCTTTTAGCCAACATACGACTTCTGACCTAAACTCTTAGCGAGAATATGCACTTAATGAAAGCATTGCTCTTGGGCAACTTCTGAGCCATAACCCGGCCATAGCTCAAGAAAACACCAAATAGCCTGTTACTTGTATTCATATATCTACGCCAGTCTGAGTTTTCAAAATACTGATGCAAAGAGTGGAGAAGCGACCTTGATACACAATGGCGGCTCTCTCAAATCTGCCTGTTTTCATGGGAGTAGTGCCATCACACCGTATTTGATCATTCATTAATGAGACAGGTAGAACACTTTTCCCTGATATTTAAACCAATTTTTTAAAATAGTGAAACACACAGAGACACTAGGAGTAGAGTGAAAAGTGTGCACGGATTTTTGAGATAAAAGGGGTTGACGTTGTGGTAGTCCTCCCCCACCCCCCAAGTAGTTTATGGTTCTCTGTTCCTGGAAGCAAAAAAACTTTTGAGAAGTACTTCTTTAGACCAAGGATGCTCTCTCATCGCCTTTCATTCTTCTGCATTTTCTTGTTAGATGGGGTTTGACTTTCCCCCTCTATTAGCTGGAGTGGCTTCAGTGGTCCCTGTCAGTGGAACCCAGATGGATGGAGTGAGAAAATGGTGGTGGTGAAGGGAGGGTCAGCGCTCCAGTCTTCCCTTGAGGGGACTGTCTTCACGGGGAAGGAATTCCGGTTAAACTGCGATGTGTCACAGGGCCCAGCAACTATTATTTTACAACAGGACGGTATGAGAACTGTGAAATCCCATCACTGAGTTTCCCCAGTGGGTAACAATGTCTTCAATTTTTGAAGGCACCCCCCAACCCCATCCACTCTGAACACCTAGATAGCCCATAGAGCACTCCAGCACTTCTCCAGCACTTTTTTTTTTTTTTTTTCAATAATTCGTGTTAGGCTTAATCAGTGTTGTCTGGATTTTTCCCCCTGAAGATGGTGATGACAGAAATGTCTTGAAATACTTTTGACATTTCCTCAGTCATCCATTTACAGAAGAAACGTCTGTGCAAATATTTAAATTACCCCCTCCTTGGAACAAATTTGCCTTCATATTAATCTACCCTAGGGTATAGGTTGGCAACGGTCTAAAGGTGGGAGAGTTTAAGGGGAGTGGGAAGGATTGTAGTACGGTGGAGCTTTAAGCAGCGGATCCTTTTTTCAGCGAACCTAAGTATTTCTCTGGGCCTGGGAAGTTTGGCTCCGAAGTGTCAGGGACCCGGCGGTGGGACGGTGGGGGCGGGGGGTTGGTGCTGGCAGGCAACACAGTCTTGTGTGTTTATTGACCAGCCTGAACGTCGGCCCAAGACGGGCTGGGCAGCGCCTCCGGGGAGGCCGCCGGGCTGCGGTTTCCTTCTGATCCGCTGTCTCACAGCGCTCGGAGCGGCTGCGCTCCAGGCCCCCAGCGCCCGGGGCCCTTCTGGGCCAGCCCTGGAGACCTGCGGACGGCCCACCTCGGCGGGCCCTGGCGGACGGGGTCGCCGCTGTGGCTCTTAGGCCCGGAGACTCCCCGTTGGGGTCTCCAGGGCCTATCTCTGGACACCAGGGGTTCCCACGGGGGTCGAGCGGGGGGTGAGCCCAGGCGGTGGAACCCCGCGCGTCGGAGGCTCCGCGAACCCGGCCGGAGGCTCTCTCTGCCTTGCGGTGAAGAGTGCCGGCGGGGGCGGGCGCGCAACGGGAGCGCCAGCCTCCCGCGGTGCCACTCCGGCTTGGGCTACCCGCGGGAGCCGGGGGCGGGGAGCCGGGAGCGCCGCCCCGCCAGCGCGCCCCGCCCGTGGGAGAGGAGGGGCTGCGGCGCGGTGGACCACTGGAGGCGCAGCACCGCCGCCGCCGCTGTCGGTGCTGGAGTCCGCGGCTCCGCGCAGGCGGCGCCCGCGCCTCCGCTCCCTGGCCAGCCCGCGCGCCCGTCTGCCCGCCCGCCAGGGCCGCCTCCCGCCGCTGCCGCCGCTGCTGCCGCCGCTGCTGCCGCCGCAGAATCGGCGCCGCCGCTGCTCGCCTTCCAGGTAGGTGTCCTAGCGCAGAGGGGACCCCGGGAGCTGACACCGCGGTACCCGCTCCGCAGCCCGGGGGCATTGTGCGCGTCCGGAGGGCCGGAGGGACGCGCGGGTGGGCAGCCGGGCTTTGGGCCCTGGAGGCGTCGCCGCCCCCTGGGGGTTCCCTTGGCTGGTGAGCCCCGGTGGCGGGGGCGGCGATGCCTGTCGGACCCCATGGCCAAGGTGGGAGGGGGCGTCTGAGTCAAGGTTCCCCGCTCGCCACCCTCCCTTCCCCCTCGTTGTTGGGGAATTCCGGCCTCCTGGCTCGCGCGCTCGCATTCCTCCGCGCAGCCCGGCACCCTCGCTCTGCCTGGCTGCCGCGGATTGAAGCTAGGGCCGGGAGAAGGACTGATGTAATTGTCAGCGGAGAACCGAACCCGCGCGGCGAGAGCGCCGGTGCCCGCGCGGGCTCCAGCTAACGCCTACGCCGCACCTCCCAGCGAATCCGGGGAGCCGAGATGAGCGGCTGGGGAAGTTGTGCATTGGGTTTTATTGTGCGCGTGCACTGCGGAGTGCCCTCGCGGGCCACCCTTGTCCCCCGGCTGCTGGCTCCCCTGCAGCCTTCTCTGCAGCTTTGGTCCACACCTCCAGCCAGGGCCGGGTTTGCCTTCGCTGGTTCAGACCGGGACAGCGTTTGCATTGCAGTCAGGACGTGCTTCCCCTGCATCGAGCCCGGAGCTGCCCGCAGATCGTGTCGCCAGGGATGCTGTGGGGGAGGAGGGGAAGGGAGACCTGGGGAGGAAGCCAGGAAGAAGTAATGACACCAGCAGATTTTTTTTTTTTTTTTTTTTAAGCCTTTACTGTTGTGGGCACATCTTCATGACACCTTTGGAGCTGTTTTTGAAAGTTATGACCAGATACTGATTTTGTGGCCATTCTATGATATTCCTAACGGTAGCTTAAACATAGAGACCCAAAGCTGGGGAAAGCATTACATAATGGACAGGAAGCAAATGACACGAAACTAAGTGAACCCACTGGGTTGCCAGCTTATTTCTTTCTCGCAGATGCAAAGTCCTATAGGGTTTTTTTTCTTCATACCAATTTCCTTCTTTAAGTAATTGAACTAGTTTTAGCAAATTGTATGTTACATTCACTCGTGATTTTTTTCCTAAATAAGAAAACAATTTTTCTTTGACATCTTTTATTAAATTAAAAAAAAATTGCATGCTAGCGGATAGTTGTATATCATGGGGCTGATTTGTAAATGTAGTCTTCCGTCAAAGGTAAAATTTTAAAATATCCCGTCTTAATATCATTAACTTTGTTTTCCTCTTGGTTGTGTTTTTTCCTCTCTCCTCCATCCCCATTTGTTTTTTGGAAGCATTTCTACAGTTTGAGGTACTGCAAGCTCACAATGTTGATAATCCTATCCAATGCTACAGCATTGCAGATACAAAGACTAATAATAAATGAAACAGAAGACCTCACAGTAACTCGGAGTGAGCAGAGTTCCCAAGGTCGAAGGGAAGCTGCAGTGTAACTCGCTATTAAAACCTATAGAAAATATGCCTTGTCCTCATGGAGTTATAAGGAAGGTCCTGATTGGTGGAATATTATTCCTGTTATTCTTATACCCCTGAATTTCTTGTGTTTCCCCTTAAAATTTTTTTTTCTCAATGTGGAAACAAAATATTTCCATTAAAATCTTTGCTTTTAGAAAACCTAAAAATCCTGTATTTGCTGATTTTTTTTTTCAGTTTTGTTATTGATAACTCAATTATACACGCAATGGATGGATTCCTTTTGGGATATCTCAGTTTCAAATTATGGTTTTATCAGATATCTCTTGGCATAGTGTGATATGATTCTGCTGAACTTTTATAGGAACGCGTAAGTTTTCTCATCTCTAGATTGCTTTAACCTTATGTTAACTCTACTCTGTGAAGAGGGATAAGGTCCTCCTAAAATGAAGCATTTGTGGCTGGAGATCTGTAGTACCACCAGAAACAGAAATAGGTTAATGCATCAGTAGGTAAAAGTTTTATGTGACTTTATTCGTGAAACTGTTGGATTAGGGAGAATATTCAAATTTGATTAAAATGCCTTGGTTAGGTAGCATTCAGTGATCATTCAGTGGATTATTTCGTATGATCATCCGTCTGTTCAAGACACTGGTCTAGGTACTGTGGGAAATACAAATAAGAATAAAAAGATGTCTCTACTTTCACGAGTTTGTAGTCTAGTTTGGGGGGAGAAGTCATGAATTCTCAAGAGGTGTTTTTTTTGTTTTTTGTTTTTTTTTAGACTGCGAAGGTTAAGTAATGATTATAATACTTTTTTAAAGTCTATTTTTAATCTTGCAAGAAAGGTCTCATGCTAAGCATTGACTTCTGGGAATTTTTTTCTTCTCAACATTATGTCACCATGATTCGTCCATGTTGTATATAGCTGTAGTTCACTGACTTCCATTGCTGTACATGATTCCATTACCTATCCATAGCAATTATGTTTCACTGTTCTGCCAGTGGCTCCCCCCCCACCCCGCCACCTTGAAAAAAAATTTGCAGAGAGTGCTGCTCTGGTCATTCATGTTTCCTGGGGCACATGTGCAAGTGTTTCTCTTGGGGAAATACCAAGGTACAGAATTGTTGATTTGTAAGATGTGTAAGTTTTCAAGTTCCTAGTTGTTGCCAAATTATTTCCCAAAATTGTTGTACTAATTTACACAAGCCAGGGGAATAAACAAATACAAATCAGCATTTGTATAGGTGCGTATATTGAAATACATGTTTTGTTTGTTTGTTTTTAAAGCAGGAGGATAAACTTAAAACCTAGCACAGCAGTTGTCCTCTGAGAGGACCATGGGGATGGTATGGGGAGGAACACACAGGTGGATATAAGTTATTGGTAATGATCTAGTACCTAGAGTAAGTTCACAGATGATTATCATATTTTAAAAGAAGGAAGGAAGGAAGGAAAGAAAGAAAGAAAGAAAGAAAGAAAGAAAGAAAGAAAGTTCTCATGCATGGATCAGTAGTAATTTAGAATTCTAAGGAAAAAGAAAATAAGGACAATACAGTGTTATCATAAGGCACACCAGGCTCCTGTACCAAAAGATTCAGAAGATGTCAGTTAAGGGATAAGGAAGCAGTCCCTGTGTATAGGCATATATTGTGTAGAGTTCATGGAGAGGCTTATAGGAAAGATGAGCAGGAAGTGGCCTTGCTGAGAAGAGGGACCTCAGCCATCTTGAACAGAGGAAATGAACAGAAGTGGAAGAAGCCATGGGGAATTTTCCAACCATGAACCACTCAAAGAGTTTATTAAAAAGTCTAGAGAACTGATAGATTGGAGGTGAGGGTGTGAAGGGGAGAGATTCAAGGCAGGATCCCTGGTTTGGAAGCTGTTTGATTGAGATGAGAATTCTCTGTTTGGAGAGAACTGAAAAGAAAGAATGGATTTTAAAAGACACTGGGAGAAGAATACAAGGCTTAAGATCCTAAATAGGAATAGGAGGAAGGAGTTAAAGATGTTTCACTTTATTTATTAAAAAAAAAAAAAAAAAAAAAGATTTATGTATTTGGCAGAGAAAGAGAGACACAGTGAGAACACAAGCAGGGGGAGCCAGAGAGGGAGAAGCAAGCTCCCCGCTGAGCAGAGAGCCCAATGTGGGGCTGGATCCCAGGACGCTGGGATCATGACCTGAGCCGCCCAGGTGCCTGATGTTTCATTTTAATTAAAAGAAATAGAGAAGTTGTGGTGGGAGGTTTTAGCATGATTTAGACATGTCAAGTGTGGGTTGATTGATATTCAGCTTATGTTTGAAGATACAAACTTGGAGTTGGTGGGCAGTTATGACACTCACAGTGAAGACTTTGATTTTCTCATGTCATACCTGGTGCATATGGAAGAGTACCTGAGGGAAGAGGGCATAAAAAGCCTTTGTGTAATTTTATTGCGTGAAGGAGGTAAATGCTCAGTGGTTAAGTGTGAAGATGATGTTTTGGATTGACAGGAAGTGGGTTCATGGATTTGAGAGTGTGTTGGCATCACAGTGAGAAGTGTTGGAATCAAATCTTTCTTGAGAGTTTACTAGTTGTGTGTAATTTGGTGAAGCAGATCCCTTTGATCCTCAGTTATGGCACATGTGAAATGAAGATACTAATAGCCACTTCCTGTGAGTGCAGGGAACAGGATGTGATGGAGGGACTAGAGCCTTGCAGGCTGATGTTTGCCTTCATACTGTTTCCCATCTAATGTTGCAAAGTAATGGCACATGTGTTTGTATTTTCTGACATATACTCCCTTGAAAAGGATAAAGGATTTCAACCCTTGAAGTTCTCTTCATTATAATAAAGAGTTGCTTATGCTCTCCTGTGTGGACAGGATAGGGCTTTCTATTTCTAGGGCCATCCTGGAGTAATATATAGTGTCATTTTGATTGAACACCATTTTAGCTGGCATTCTGATTTGTTAAATATTATGCTAGGTACTCAGCATTTTCTCATCCTATTTTAAAATTCATTTTCCAATTTTGCTTCTATTTCTTGACGTCTTCTGATCCTCTGTAATGTTTTTTTCTTGCTGATTTCACACCAGCTGATACAATGATTCGTGGCTGGATAGTTTTCCCCAAGGCAATGTAATCCTCAATTGCCTTTCCTTGGCATAGTGATTTGGAGAACATCTTGACATCTTGCTGGTAGTTCCATCAGCAGTTGAATGGAAATGTGGCAATATCTTACAGGAAAAAAGAAAAGAAAAAGGAAAAGAGAAGGACAGACCTCCTGAAGGAAGAAAGTTTGTTATTTACCATTATAGTCAGAAGTTATCAAAAAGCTCCTAAGAGAGTCAAGGACTCCAGAAGCCTCTTGATTTTCAGGGATGATTAGTCATACCCTTCACTGCAGCTACACATTCCCTGTATCCCATAAATAGATATAAATATTTAATGATTTGAAATCCAGGCTGGACTCAGGAGCTTTGGTCAAAACAATGAGCAAAAATTAATTTTAGGGATAACTGACATGATCTACATCTCATTTGGTGAAAGTGGTAGTCTGCTCTTCTGGCACGGTTCTCAGTTTCCATGAACTTTGGAAGAAGTTCTGCATCCCTACATTCAGTTACCAGACCCGAGGCTGATCACTTTCACAGAGAGGTGATCAGCATCTGTGGGTCTCGTGTGAATGGGCCATGGGCCATCAAGTGCCTTCCTTCTTCTTTCAGCCCCTCTTTATTGAGCACCTACTATGTACCAGACACCCTCTTAAGTGCTGGCTCATAAACCTGTCTGCCCTCAGGGTCTACCCAAGACAGAATCTACCAAAAACAAATCACTATTGAATATGTATGCGAACGTGGAGGGTGGATCTGGCTTGGTTTTGGAATTTGCATGAAGTTTCTATTTTTTCATTTGTTCCTTAAACTTTTTCCAGATTTATGTTTAGACCTCCTTGAATTGAGAGTGCTATGGGGGAAAAAAATGCGGTCCCTGCAAAGAACAGTTACTTTAAATGTACTTCTGTTTTATTGACTTTTTAAAGCAGAAGACTTTAAACTCATGGCAAGTCCTTTTGTCAAGAAGATACCTCAGTGTTGTCACATAGGAGAGACAGAGGTCACGGAAAGGAGAGCTGGGTGGATGAAGTCAGATTTGTGAAAATGGAATGTGTCTTAGTGCTGAGTTGATTTTTAAAGGGAAAAATGGAAAATAGACAGAAGGGTTAATTAAAGATCCAGCTGTATTACAGGGAATTGACTGTACAGAATCATGATGGTCACAAGATGAGGTTTCTGGTGGGCTACATGAACCCTTCTCTTTGTGTTCACTTACTTTATGTAGTAGTACAGTTTTTAAAAATCAGTTCTTTTTGTGCTTTTGAAAGTTTATCTTTCTTAGTCATCTCTACCAGCAAGGTGGTGCTTGATCTCATGACCCCAAGATCAAGGGTCACGTCCTCTTCTGACCTAGCCAAACAGGCAGCCCTTAGGGTGTGTCTACATTAAAATAAATCATAATATAAATGTTGAGTGTCTTTAAATTGTAAGAATTATGTTAATTATAGGCAGCAGGAAAGTCCAGTGACTGTTTCTGCTACTGGTTTGGCAGTTTACTTGAAAGTAAAGCCTCTCCTGTGGGAGAATATTCCATCCAGCAGGACCAGAGTCTCAAAATCTATAGTAAGCTGTGGAAAGGCAGAGCAAGAAAGGAGGCCAAGGCAGGTAGCTTACTGTCCAGGACTGTAAGGAATAACTGGGTTAGAGAGTGTTAAGTATGTAACTTAACTCTTAAACTTCAAATAAATTTAAATAAATAAGTATGTAAACAAGTTTAAGTAAACGTAAATTTACATAAGTAAATAACATTTAAATAAGATATCAGCAGACTGTCTTTTGAATCCATTTCTCCAGCATTGATGGTGAGTACAAATAATTCATAATTAATACACCAAAAAGTTTCTCCTTTAGAGATGATGGATTATGTTTTTCTCTGCTCAAGAAAATCTGTGTATCAATTCACATAAATAAAACACATGAAGAAAATACTACTCAGGCACTAGAAATACTCATCTTTGCTTGATGGCTTGTGCTTGGATGACCTTTATATTAGATTACTAAAACATTAGAGCTGAAAGAGGTTTAAAAAGCCATCTATTCCAACCTCTTCCATTTTCCAGCTGGGTAACCCGAGGCCCAGGGACTTGCCAAGTGAGGTGCAAGCCCTGTGTACAAATAGAGCTAGAAGATAACGTGCCAAATAATTTACTCCTGTTGGGTGGTAACAGGAAATAATGCTCTTCCCTAAATTGTGGGTATGGGAATGAGAGAATGAACCAACAACAGCCTCTACAGTGGAATTTTAACCTTCTTTTGTATCATTCTCCTTGAGTGGCCAGTGTAGAAAGTGAAATCATACGTATATATGTAGATTATTTTCTTGGGTTTTTAGAGCAAAGGCTTTGAGGGTAAGATGAAAGGAATGACAGTCACTACAAATATCATTATTTAATTTTTTTTGCTGTTTGCTGTCTTGATCCCTATAACTTTGTCTTTTAATTCCATGGGCAGGAAAGGATAGAGAAAAATTAAATTTTCCCGGGTTAGATACTTTTCTATTTCTTTTCCTTTGGCATTCTCTTCCCATATGCTAATATAAGAGAAAATCAAAACGTAGAGGGAATTGAGTCAGGAACAGAACATTAACTCCTACTTTTTTATCTTGCACCATGTTGAGGCAATTCTCACCATTGTGCTTGAGACAGCGACCTATCCACCTTTAGAAAAGAGCGTGGAAATAGAAGGGAGAACAACAGCAGTATATTTTTAGAATCTTTTTTTCAAAAGTCAAACTTAAAATAAACCTGGCCTCAATTTTTAGCAATAGCTTTATTTCACATCTGCTACACTAGTGCCTAAGTTTTATCCTAATTTGAAGAAGTTACTTTGCCTTTTTTTTAATACGTAATGCAGTGTTGCTAGGAGTAACACACTATGAACAATTACTAAAGCTTAAAGAATAAAGTATCTAAAAGAATATTAAAATTAGAAAAATTGTGCCATGTCATTTCTGGAGATAAAGTCTGATTTTTTATTTTAAATTAAGATAACATTTTTGCTTTCTGTTTATCTGTCTCAGCTAGACAATCTTTTGCATATTCGCACCCCATCAGGCAACAATCTGAGCAGTTTTTGTTGTATAATTTTCCTAGAATAGAAAAAGTAGCACAGTTTGAATGGCATGTTGATTATGAAAAGACATTAATGAAATTCTTTTTGATCTCAATAAACTTCAAATCGAAGCAAGAACTATAAAAAGAATGTGATCTCCAAGGTAGGCCCAGCAAATGTAGGGTTCATGTGCCACTCCACGAAGAAAGCAAAGGAGGAGAAAGCAAAATCGGCAAGAGCTCAGGGTAATGAAAGAGGAAGGTCAAGGAAGGAAATAGGTCGCTATGCTATCCCAGCTTGTCTTCCAGTCTCGTTTCAGTGCCATCTGATGGAGGTCGGATGTGATGGAGGGTATCTGTCTCTACACTTAAAAAAAAAAAAAAAAGTTTTTAAATGTTTTGAAGAACATAGAATAAGTAAGATGAAAAGACTGATAAAGTAAATGCCATTTAAGGAAAAAATATTGTCTGTACTGGCAGAAGATAAATATTACCATATGGAAAAGAAACCATAACATGCCACAAACAAGGTTTAAGTCATTAATATCCAAAAAGCTCCTATAAATCAATTAAGAAAAATGACTGTTAATCTAATAGGGAAGGGGGCAACAGAATGAAAAAACAGTTGACAGAAAGGAATTACAGATGGCACTTACAAAGACGAAACTGTGCTCAACTCATGGTAAGAGAAATGCCGTTTTAAACTGTTTAAGTTGCCCTCCCACACTATTAAGTTGGGAAAGATTTTGATGTTTGTTAGTGCTTTAAAGTGGCAAGGCTTTGGAGGTAACTGACGGACAGGTTCATGCATTACGGGGGTACAAAACATACAGCCTCTATGGATAACAAAATTAAAAGTTCACCTACCTTCTCACCCTAAATCTAAGAAATTTTTCTATAAATATACTTGTACATTGCAAAATGAATTTGCATAAAGATGGCAATTGCAACATTGTCTGTAGTGGCAAAAGATTCAGGGAAAGCTAAATATCAGCATGGGATTGGTTAAATAATTAGGAGCAGAAACAAAACTAGTAGCTATAAATAACAAACACCCATTGCTAAATTTCAAAAAGTAAGATCATTCTATATTTGCTGATATGAAATGATTTCTAAGGTATAATAAGGGAACAAATCAAGGTACAGAGTGGGATATGGCTGTTGGTGTTAAATATGAGTTTATAAATATATGTTTATGTGTAACTGTAAAGACTATCTCTGGAAGGTGACATAAGAAACTGGTAAAGTGATTGACTCTGGGGAGGAAAACTGGGTGGTTGTGTGGGGGTGTAAAGGACACTTACTTAGGACACTTAGTATATCCCTTACTACCTTCTGAATTTTTAAACTTATGAACATATTATCTATTCAAACCAAGGTAATTTTAAAATTTAAGAAGTACAAACTTTCAGTTATAAATTTTTTTTTTTTAATTTATTTGACAGTAGGCAGAGAGGCAGGCGGGGCGAGGGGAAGCAGGCTCCCTGCTGAGCAGAGAGCCTGATGCGGGACTTGATCCCAGGACCCTGAGATTATGACCCAAGCCGAAGGCAGAGGCTTTAACCCACTGAGTCACCCAGCTGTCCCTCAGTTATAAATTTTTTTTTTAAAGATTTTATTTATTTATTTGACAAACGGAGATTACAAGTAAGCAGAGAGGCAGGCAGAGAGAGAGAGCACGGGAAGCAGGCTCCCTGCTGAGCAGAGAGCCCGATGCAGTGCGGGGCTGGATCCCAGGACCCTGATATCATGACCTGAGTCGAAGGCAGAGCTTAACCCACTGAGCCACCCAGGTGCCCCAGTTACAAAATACTTAAGTTATGGGGATATAATGTACAGCATGGGGGATATAGTGACCAATATTATAACAACTTTGTATGGGGACAGGTGATAACTGGACTCATAAACGGGAATCATTTCATAATGTATAAAAATTATCAGATCACTATGACATACACTTGAAATGAATAGGATGTTATATGTCCATTATTACAATTAAAAAAAAATTGCTTGGGGATCGCTTTTACTGACCAAGAATGTTGAGTAGTTGTAACCAAACAGTTATAACAAGTAGCTGTTATACTTGTAACCAGTGGCATTCCTTTGCAACTTTGGGGCTCATTCTGATCTGATGTAAGAACACAGTAGTTACCATAAAGACTCACCTAAATAGGTGAGTAACTCTTCTAACAGGCTAGAGTCCAGAGAAGAGGGAAATTGCCAGTGGTTGCCCTTTGGTACAGAGTTGCTGGCCCCTGCCCTTTCCACACCCAGGTCTCTCTCCCCTGTCACTTGCATTGCATCTCACCCCCTTTTCCCTCATCATTCCTGAACCCCCACAGCAGTCTCTATCCCCGACAACTCAGAAGCTCCTTCTTGTTCCCTGTTCCACTAGGGGTCTTCCTTTGGCTGCCCCTTCTGGATTTTGTCCTTCCAAGCAGAGCAGAAGCTCGTTTTCCAGGCCAGTTTATACTTGCTCAGAGTATTGGAAGTGAGTGACCATTCTGACATTCTTTAATCCTGTCATCTTTCTCAGAATAATTTATTTCACAAAGTATTTCTTGAGCAACTACTAAGTCAGAAAAGGCCAGGAAGTAAAAAGTGCTCATGAAATTGACATTCTAATTAAAGTAAATAAAAAGTAAAAGACAGTTAATTGCTGTTTTAGTTGCCATTAAAAACTGTTTAAGGACAATAAAAGTGATCGATGGAACTGAGAGCAGTGGGTAGTGGTGGTGGGTGTTTGCTTCCCAGCACCGCCATAAGTACCAGGAACTGGGTGGCTTAAAACAAGAGAAATGTATTGGCTCAGGGCTGGCGGCTTGAAGTTCTAAACTAAGGTGGGTCCCTCCTTGCCTCTTCTATCTTCTGGCAGCCCCAGGCATTCCTTTGCTTGCAGTAGCACAACTCAGTCTTTGCTAACCTTCTTCCCATGTCTCTGTTTGTGTGTCTCCTGTTTGTATAGGACATCGGTCGTGATGGATTAAGGCCTGACCCTACTCCAGTATGACCTCATCTTAACTACATTGCAACAATCCTATTTATGAATAAGGTCATATCCTGGGGGAGCGAGGGTTAGGAATTCAGAATTCAACGGGAATCCTGAGATAAATTCAGGAATTTATCTCTTTTTGGGAGATAAAATTCAGTCCATAACATTGGGCTTGCCTGGGTGAACGGACCAGGGGAAGGCCTTGCTAGGTGAAGACGTTTGAATCGAACCTCAATAATGGGAAAGAGCAGGTTGTGAAAAAATCTGGTTGCAGAGCCTTTCCTGCCAGAGGGAACAGCAAGTATGAGGACCCAGGGAATAAGCCTCTTGGAACCCAAGGTTTTACGTTCTTAAAAAGGGCAAAAAGAGTATCAGTTTGGGCAGGTGACTTTTATGGTTAAAGTCAATAGGACTTTACTTTTGAACACTCTTGGATGTTTTCACTTTTGGTGAGGCAAAGACCGAAACGTTTTTTTCCTTAAAAATTAATTGCTGAGGAGGTGCCTGGATGGCTCAGTCACTGAAGCATCTGACTTTTGATTTCGGCTCAGGTCATGATTTCAGGGTCGTGAGATCCATGCCTAGCACGGGGCCTGTTTGGGATTCTGTCTCCCCTCTTCCTCTGCGCCCCCTCCCCCATTAACTGCTGAGAAATCAGGCCTATAAGCAGTGGCTTATCACATTTTAAGAATTTTGTTGATTAAAAGTTGATTTAAAAATTTGCTTTGCATTTTAATAGAATTCTCCATCACTATTTTTGGGTTTATTAACCTAAAAACCTTAAGTATAACAACATCTGAGAATTAAGTAGACTTCATAATAATAGAGATTATTTTCTAGAGGTAAATTAATTAAGGCTAACTATAGCCTTTAAAAACCTGACATCATATATTAAATTATCATTTTCAACAAGATTATAATGTTTTTGTAGTTCTTCTCTGTGATACCTAATGCTAAGTAGCATTAGCATGATTTATATTACAGATTCATGAAAATTCTTAGTTTCCTTGAATTTAAAAATTGATTCAGAGTACAGAAAAATCTATATGGAAATAGAAATTTTTTGGGATAGTTAGTCAAGAAGATTCCATGTTAGACTGGTACCATCTTTTAGCATTCAGAAGTTAAAATGAGGGACGCCTGGGTGGCTCAGTTGGTTAAGCGGCTGCCTTCGGCTCAGGTCATGATCCCAGCGTCCTGGGATCGAGTCCCGCATCGGGCTCCTTGCTCGGCAGGGAGCCTGCTTCTCCCTCTGCCTCTGCCTGCCTCTCTGTCTGCCTGTGCTCACTTGCTCGCTCTCCCTCTATGCCTGACAAATAAATAAATAAAATCTTAAAAAAAAAAAAAAAGAAGTTAAAATGAGGTAATTTAAAATACTAAAATATTTAATGCAAAATTGACACTATGATATTTACATTAGAATATTACATATGCATACTTTAGCCAGAACTTTGATGTGGTTAATACAGATTTACTTATTTATCTTAGAGAAAAAAGTAGTAATTATGAGTAACAAGCTTCTGCAAAAAATTCTGAATGAGTTAAAAAATGCTTATGTAAAATTAGATTTTTATAGAGAACGGCTATTTAGGTAAGGCTTAGCATTATAAACGTAGACTGGGGCTAAGGCTGCCTGGTTTCAAATCCTCGCTTGGCTTTGTCCAGCTGCGTGACTCTGAATAAGTCCATTAACTCTACTTTGCTAAGCTTTCCTAAAATGGCAAATATAAAAATGGCGCCTAACACAGAGGATTGTTAAAAAGATAAACATGATAAAAATAATAACAACTAGCACTTACACAGCACTTACTATGTGCCCTGTTCTTAGAAATGTATATGATTTTATTCTTTTCTTAGAAATGTATATGCATTAATCATACACCTGTATGTACATGTATGTATACATATATACGATTAATGCATATACATTCCTAAGAACAGGGCACATAGTAAGTGCTGTGTAAGTGCTAGCTATTATTATTTTTACCATGTTAATTAAAAATTTAAATTATTCACTAGTTGGAAACTTACTATGTAAAATGTAAATATGGTCATAACGTCTTTTATGCCTTGTTGCAAATCAAAAGCTAATTTGAGAGAGATAAGAAAATTGTCAACAGAATTTGTAAGGCTCCGTTTTAATGTTACTAATCTGTCAGAAGTATTTTATATGCTGACCCCCTTAGTTATTGATAGCAATGACTGTATTCAAGAGATTTGGTTAGGTCTTAAGGAAGAAAGAAAGATGATTAAGCTGTCAGTCCTACTGTCAAGATCCTGCCCATCCAATAGGGGAGCTAAGATATAATTTAGTATAATACCAAGCGTAATGAGGTAAGTGTCACACCAAGAATGTGAGTTAATACTGTGAAGGCCTGTGGAGGCTGTGAAGGATCTGCGAAGGTTTTGTGATTAAGAAGGACATGGGTAAAAATGTAGGAACTGATGACATTTTTAGGTGGTGGGAAGGTTGGAGAGAGAAATCTGAGGAAGAGGATGAACAGAGAGATGGATGGGCAGAAGACCAAGAATCATGTTTCTGAGTCAAGAGAGAAAAGAATTTCTGGAAAGAGAAATGGGCTATCACGAATATAAAGAAGAGTCAAGGAAAAAGAGATTTTAGAAAGATCGTGAAAGCATTCCCTCCTTATCCTCTGTGGGCTAGAGATTTGGGTGCGTATTCATTGACTTTTCTTGACAAAATAGCACATAGTAGAATTTCTGCAACAAGGCATATAACTGAAAGAATGATCAGGTCAGATAAGGTAGCATTTCTGGGGCACCTGGGTGGCTCAGTGGGTTAAGCCTCTGCCTTCAGCTCAGGTCATGATCTCAGGGTCCTGGGATCGAGCCCTGCATCGAGCCCTGCTGAGCACAGAGCCTGCTTCTTTCTCTCTCTCTGCCTGCTGCCCTGCCTTCTTGTGATCTCTCTGTGTCAAATAAATAAAAGAATCTTTTTTTAAAAAAAGGATAATGTTTATTTATATTGATGTGATTTAAATATAGTAAAATTTCTAGTTGTATGTGTGGGTTTTTTTTTTTTTAATTCTCTAAAGAGCACTTTTAAGACTAGCTACCCTTTTTTTTTTTTTTTTTTTAAGAGTTTATTTATTTATTTGTCAGAGAGAAAGAGAGAGAGAGCACAAGCAGGGGGAGCAGCAGGCAGAGAGAGAAGCAGGCTCCCCGCCAAGCAAGAAGCCCAATGTGGGACTTGATCCCAGACCCTAGTATCATGACCCGAGCTGAAGGCAGGCGCTTAACCGACTGAGCCACCCAGGCATCCATTTTTTTTTTTTTTTTTAAAGATTTTATTTAAGGTCTAACTACCATTTGTTTAGCACTTTTTGTCTGCCAAGCATTCTCCAAAGGATTTGAGGTGATTATCCTCTTGTTTAAAGCCTTGCAGATGCTCTTACAGTCAATATTATTACTTTTATTTTATGGATGAGGAAGCCAGGGTCCAGGGAGGAGGTGACCAGCTCACAATCCGCCCACAGCAAGTGACCGAGGTGGATTTGAAACTGGCCTGTCTGGCCCTGAAGCCTGGACTCTTAACCAATTTTAGGTAATGATTATTCCGTACCTTCAAGGTATTCTAGATGCAGAGTTGTTAAGACCCAACTTCTACTGATGACTGGCCACACTGACCTTGCTGTTCTTTTAATAAGCCCAGGTTATTCCCACCTCAGGGTCTTGGCACCAGCTCTTTTCTTTTCTTTGGGGCACCTTCCCCCCACTATCCCCGGGCTCCTCCTCGCCTTTCCCACGTCAGCTTGGATCTCAGAGAGGCCGACCCCAGCGTGTCCATGCACCCCCATCTGAGAACATCTTCCTTATGGGTTTGTTTTTCGTCTCCTAATTTACATTGTCTATCTTAGTCACTGCTGTGTTCCCAGGACTTAGTTTCATGATAGGCGCTTAATATCTGTGGGATGAATGAAATCATGATATGTCGAAGATACAGGATTTCAGGTCATTGGTGAGATTCTGCAGGTCTGTGGAGATGCTAGCAATTCTGGTCGGTGCTTTTTTCTTTCCTATTTAGTATGTCTTTTTACAATAACTTTGAATTGAAAACTAGGTGACATTTTAAAGGAAAGTATTAAAACTTTCTGCTGTATTTAAAGCAATATAACTTCATTGTAGAAAATCTTGCAAACACAGAAAAGCACGTTTTAAAATTACTTTTACTCCTGTTTCTGGAAGCTGAATTTTAGCCTTTGGATATGTTTTCAGTTCTTTATAAATTGCTTTCTTTTTCTTAGCAATGAATCATGATGATTTCTTGTATCACCCATTATTCTTCTTAACTTAATTGTAAAAATAGACTTTATTTTGAAGTGCTGTTTTGGGTTCACAGCAAAATTGAGCAGAAACTGGAGAGATTTCCTATCTATCCCTTCCCCCAAACAAGCCAAGCCTCCGCTATCCACAGCCTACCAGACCGGCACGTTTGTTAAAACAGATGAGTCAACTTTCACACATCATCATCACCCAAAGTCCATAGTTCAGAGTAGGGTCCACTCTTGGTGTTGTACATTCTGTGCAACAAGTACATTCTGTACATTCTGCGGACAAGTGTAGAGTGACATGTATTCACCATTACTGTCTCATACAGAATAGTTTCACTGCCCTAAAAATCCTCTGTGTTCCACCTGTTCATCCTTATCCCCAACACTACCCCTAGCAGCCTCTGATCCTTTTACTGTTTCTATGGTTAAACTTAATTTTTAATAGGTGTAGAATATTCCATTTTATGCACATGCCATGTTTTACTTAACTCCATTTGGACAGGAGGTGGCTTTTCTGCATTAAAAATAACCTGATGAATGGCCTTGTACACAGATTTTTGTTTACAACTCTGATTATTCCTGAAAATGACCATATTGAGGATTAAAGGATACGAACATTTTAAGGCCTTTATTATGTGTTCTCTAACAGCCCAGTCCTTCAGATGTTTTTTAAAACCATTTTTCCCTCCCACTGAGAATGAATGAAAGGGCTTAGTAGGAAGAATTGTCCTATTAGCTGCAAAAATACAGACATAATAATAATGACTGTATGTACAGTTCACTATGTGCCAGCAATTGTTTTAGTTGTTTGTCTTGATTTCACTCATTAAATCCTCACAATAATGCTGTTGGTTAGTACTATTATTAGCTCCATTTTAAAGATGAGAAAACCAATACACAAAAAGGTTAAGTAACTTGCCCAAATGGTTTTCTTATCTGTAATGTAAGGCCTAAACCTCAGCTTATTGTGTCACATGTTCTCTGTTTTTCTGGCGCATAGTGCAGACTCACCAAATGTCCCCTGTAGTATTCAGGATACAAGTAGTAGCATCAAAGACATAAGATAACTCAAATGACCATAGAGAATTTTTTGAAAAAGATTTTATTTATTTATTTGAGAGAGAGAGAGAGAAGGAGCAGAGGGGAGGAGCAGAAGGAGAGGGAGAAGCAGACTCCCCACTGAGCAGGGAGCTCACCGTGGGGCTCTGAGATCATGAGGACCCTGAGATCATGACCTGAGCTAAAGGTGGATGCCACCCGACCAAGCCACCCAGCCACCCCTGAAATGATCATAGAGAATTTTATTGGCTCTTAATTTTTCAGGTAGTGGGTACTCAACTAGAATTTTCCTTAATTCTTTCCTTCAAATTTCAACCTCATCTAACTCGCTTGGCATTTAATACAACATTTATGCTGATTAACTGCTATCTAATGACAGGTTATAATTTTTTTTTTAATTTTCTGAGAAGCAACTGAATACAGCATACATCCATCAGATGCTTTGAATTCTTAACTCTGGCTTTACTATTTTTAGTATAGAAGTGCTCTCAGGCAAATAGTAAAACATGACCCAAATTATTATTTTTTGACCAATATTATTAATCTCAATTGGTGACAAAAAGAAACGTAGACAAAAATCCACTTTGCTTTAAAAACCAAATGAGAGCTTCCCTGTGACAGACGGTAAAGGCAGCATTTTAATTTTTGGCTTTCCTGTGGAAATTCTGCTTTACACAAATAGGAAGACATATTCTTTTCCTCCTTTCCACTGTTCTTCCTCAAACCTCAGCCAGCCATTACCCTTTGCACACACTTCATATTTCTGGTGATTTGCTCCTGAGGATGCTTGCATATTTGCTCCTAAGTGCTTTGCTGGGTCTTTTTAGGAAGACAGACGGGTTTATTGCTTTGAGGCTATATCCTATGGTTTTCTGGCTCACTGAGATATTGAGTCGTCAGCCTTAGCTGCCTTTGAGCGAACGCTCCGATGTCATGGGGAGCCTCAGTGGGACTGATAACCATTAAGGGTTGTTTTTTATTTCCACTTGTTAAATCCCCAAAACTAATGCTATTAGAGGGCTTTTCATAGAAATAGAAAGCACTGTCTATTCATCTTTTTAACTCCCACATCACATAGCCTTGTACATAGTGGGCATTCAGTAAGTTGTTGAATATGTAATTTTTGTTAATTGATTCATATAAAATTATACTGTACATTGCTTGTTATTAGAAATGCTAATTATGGGTTTATTTAGTTTGTATTTACACTCTAATCTGTGGGAGCATTGAAGGAAAAGCTTGTAGAGCTTGTCCTTTAAACTTTAAAGGAACACACATACTTGGATAAAGCAGTGCTGAACTTCTATTTTCAAATGCCCATTATAGGGTAGCCAACTGACAATTATTTCCTTCTCTATGTAAGAAATACATAAAAAAATACTTTGAGTAAAATGCCTAATTATTCTTTGTAAGCAGACCACATAATGTGAAATGACCAGGTTTAGGGATTACATTTTTCAAAGCCAGCAGTAAAGTAAACAAAGGTTAACATACATTTCTTTAAGTTGAAGATGCTAGAGCTTTTTAATTGCTTCTTTTTGGTTTAAAACAGTCCATTTGACATTTCTTTGCAAAACAGTAACTTATGAGTTAGTTACAAGTAAGGTTCTGTTTCTTTAGACACATTAAAGAACTATCCCAAACTTTTTTCCTTTCTCTTCCTCTGGTATGGGTATCATGACTGTACTTAAAACAGGAAATTAGTAATCTCTTCTTGAAGGTGGTGATAGAATGCTGACAAGTTAGTTCACATCTGCCCCCAAGTTTTAGTTTAAAAATGCAACTTGGATGATAACATTGCCAAAATGCTTTGTGCCAGGATATATTACTGGCGTTTTAGGGGGAGGAAGTTACTTAATAATTTTATGCAGTTTTTTTTTTTTTTTAAGATTTTTATTTATTTGACAGACAGAGATTACAAGTAGGCAGAGGAGATAGGCAGAGAGAGAGGAGGAGGAAGCAGACCCCCCGTCGAGCAGAGAGCCTGATGTGGGGCTCGATCCCAGGACCCTGGGACCATGTCCTCAGCCAAAGGCAGAGGTTTAACCCACTGAGCCACTCAGGCACCCCTTTTATGCAGTTTTTCATGCTTCCTTAGAATTGTCTTTCTAAAATGGATGGATTTTCTTCAGGAATTCCAGAAAGCTTTTAGGGGAATATTCCTAAAATTGTATGCTCTACATATATTATTATTTTATTGTGAATTAAAGTTAAATTAATCTCTCTGATTTGAAGGTAGTTAAGAATCATGGTTAGTCCTCTGCCTAAAGAAAATATTGGTAGGCAGTGTTGGGAGTTGGCGGGTGGTAGACAGCTGATTTCCATAAAGTCAGAATGACAAATTGAAAGGGAAAATGGCCATACTTCAAAATCATGGTTTTGGGAGGATTACTTTGAGAATATTTTATGACAGACAGATGCCCCAAATATCTGTCTTATATTCTCTTGTTGTCTCAATATCTAAGACTTACCTAGCACATGAGACTTCCAGCATTACCCGAATCACAGAAGGGACCTTCTGGTCTACCTCTCTCATATTTGTGGGTGAGGAGCCTGAGGTTCTGAGGTTCAGGGAGGTGTCCAAGCCAGGGCCAGTTTTATACTTACCATCACTGACTGTGAATCCATACAGACCTGGTACAAGGTACACATTAGGACTGATTTATAAATATGTATACAGATGTGGAGAAAGTGCTGATGGAACTGATAGTCATTTTCATCCTGAGGAATCTGTCTACTGGTTAGGGTTCATGGCTGTTCTTATAGTGCTTTTTCAGATATGATTTTGGCTGTAAAACCAAGTCATATTGTAGGCAGAAGTAGATCCTGCCTTTGTCCATTTGGACTGCTATAATCAAGTACCAAAGACTGGATATCTTACAACAATAGAAATTTCTTTCTTATAGTTCTGGAGGCTGGAAATCTGAGATCAGGATTCTAGCATGGTTGGTCTGGTAAGGTTATCTTCTAGGTTGTAGACATCTCATATTCTTACATGGCAGAAAGAGTTGTGGTTTTTCTCATGTTTCTTGTGCTTGGGGTTTTTTGAGCTTCTTGGATCTATGAGGTTTTAGCTTTCAAGAACATTTGAAAATTCCATACAATTATTCAAAAATCTTTTCTACCCCTTCTTCATTGTCCTTCCTTTGGGACTGTGTATTTACCTGTGTATTAGACTGCTCACTGATACTCGTTCATTTTTAAAAATTCTTTTCTCTCCTTTTCACTTTAGAGATCTACTATTGCCATGTCTTCAAGCTTAGTAATCTTTTCTTTGGCACTGCCTAAAATAATCCAGTGTATCTTTCATCTCAGACCTTGTAGTTTTCATCTCTACAAGTGATATTTGGATCTTTTGAAGATTTTATTTATTTATTTGACAGACAGAGATCACAAGTAGGCAGAGATGCAGGCAGAGAGAGAGGGGGAAGCAGGCTCCCTGCTGAGCAGAGAGCCCGATGCTGGGGTCGATCCCAGGACCCAGAGATCATGACCTGAGCCAAAGGCAGAGCCTTAACCCACTGAGCCATGCAGGTGCCCCTATTTGGGTCTTTTGAAATATCTTCCATGTTTCTATTTGAGTTTTTGAATATATAGAATACGATTATAGCTGTTTTAATGTCCTCATCTATTAATTCTAATATTTGTATCAACTCTGGATTGAGATTGATTGATGTCCTTATTATAAGTCATAATTTCCTGCTTCTTTGTATGGCTGTTAATTTTTGATTGGATGCCAAATATTGTGAATTTTATTTTGTTGGTCCCAGATATTTTTTAATTCTTATCAATATTCTTCAAATTTGTTCTAGATGGAGTTAATTTATTTGGAAATAGCTTGATTCTTTTAGGTCTTGTTATAAGATTTGCTAGGTAGGACTAAAACAGTGCTTAATTAAGGCTAATTATTCCCAGAACTGGGTAAGACCCTTCTGTGTACTTTGTCCAGTGTCCCCTGAATCACAAGACTTTCCATTGTGGCAGGTGGGAGCAGGCAATCATCTTGATTCTGTGTGAGTGTTACCTCTAATCCTTTTTACTTTTTTTTTTTTTTTCTTCAACGTCCTTAATTTCCTTATTACCTGCAAGCAGGACCAAGCTGCATTCTCGAGGAGAACTCTCTGCATCTCTCCAGTATTCTCTCTCTGTAAACTTCTCTCCTTTCCTTTAAAACATAGCTACCTTGGTCCTCTGGACTTTTGACTCAGTATGTCTGCTGGTCTTTGCCTGGCTTCTCTCTCCCTGGGCTGTGGCCAGAACTCTCAAGGCAGTAAGCAGGTGCAATCTTAGGACTCACCTCACTTTCCCATCTTTCAGAGATCACTGTTCTTGTTGCTAGATGGTGTCTTCAGAACCATTTCTTCATATGTTTTGTCTATTTTTGGTTGTTTCAAGTAGGAAGGTAAATTTGGTCCTTGTTAGTTTATCTTGGCCAGAAGTGGAAGTTTCATGGTCCTTGGAAAGTAAGGAGGTGGACAGAGGAGTGAAATACAGACCTTGAGAGGTTGTGGAAAAAGTTTACATAGACAATGTTGTGAATGGGAAAGCATAGGTGATGTGGTAAGAGTTTTTCTGACAGATTCAGAAGCAACTGAGCAAGGTGGCTACTGGCTTTATTGATTTGTTGGTTATTCTTTGGTAGCTACTGTTTGTTTGTTTGTTTGTTTGTTTAGTGTCTGCTCTGTGCCAGGGCCTTGACATGCATTATTTCTTACTTCTGCAATAAGCCTGAAAGGTGTTGTTATTGATAATCCTTCTCTACCTCCCACCCCCCACCTTCTTCCCACCCTCAATCCCAGCACTTCTCGATGTCAGAGATGAGGAAATAGAAATGTGAAGTGACTGCCAAAGTCTTGCAGCTCGTAGTTTGTATAATTAGATTTCAGGCTCCATTCTTGTAGCTTCCAAACCAATTGGTCCCTACTACTTTCTCCTTGCCAACAGTGAGATTTGTGTTGAGAGAGTGATAGGGGAATTGAGCTTGCTAAAAACGGATATGTTTCAGGGACAGCTCCTGACTAACTAGAGCAGGATAGGAGACTGTCAAAGATGAAGGCTGATGGATGAGAAGAAGAACAGTTTCAGAGGCTTAAGCTCTCTGTGGCATAGTTAGCCTTGGATTATGGCAGTGAAAGTGAAAGTGATGTGGAAGGACATTCCCAGAATTGTACCTGATATTCTCATTAATCCTGGATTTCTAATAACAGCTCCAGAAAGATTGTAGATCTGAAAAAGGTAAAACAACAATAGTTGTAGAAAAGAAATAAAGGAAGATTAAAAAAAAAAAAAAAAGACATAAATAGGGGCGCCTGGGTGGCTCAGTTGTTAAGTATTTGCCTTTGGTTCAGGTCATGATCCAGGGTCCTGAGATCAAGCCCCCCGTTGGGCTCTCTGCTAGGTAGGAGGCCTGCTTCTCCCTCTCCTCCCCCTGCTTCTGTTCCTTCTCTCACTGTGTCTCTCTCTGTCAAATAAATAAATAAAATCTTTAAAAAAGAAGACATAAAGAGTACTCATCATAAAGGAAAATTTGACTGTAATGAAGTTACTTTAGTAAAAACACTGGCAGAGAGCAAAAGAGCAAGCAACAGAGTAGAAGGTATTTCCAGTACATATGTCCAAATCATTTTTAGGTCAGTCACTTGGACAAATGGGAAGTTAAAGGTAGTCACTTTTTGAAACACTCATATATTCTATTCTATCAGAAATTCATTAACAAACACAATGGCTTTGTATATTTCCAGAATTGTTTGTCTAATCCTCTTAAGGGCATTATGCTACTAAGCAGCACAGCTAAGTGTTTGATCAGTTTTAATTAGAATGATCATTTGTCACACTTTAGAAGCATTTGGCTCTTGGCTGTAGAAGTATCAAAGGCTGAGCAAAGAAGCATTAATTCTACCATCTTTTAAAGTTATATTTTGAGCTGTCAAAACTAGTCACAATTTAGTCAGTATGGAACCTTCAACTATTCAAGTTTATGTAGTGTGCTGATTAATCAAATTTTGCATCTGATTTTCCACAATAATTCTTTTGTTAATATATGAAGACCATGTGATTAGGATTTATCTTATTGGCTATTTTGAGAAAGTCACCATCTCATTTTTCTCTTGTATGAAAGATTATAGTGTCTTCCAATAAGTGGAATGCAACAACAACAGCAACAGATTCTCTTTTGGATTCTTGTATGGGTAAAATCTTTTGTATATTGTGTCAACATAAAGAAAAGTGGTAACTCACAGATTAAGTGAGAACTCAGGGATTATGAGCTAAGACATAGCAGTGAGGGAGACTGGGTCCACCAGCAGCATGTGAAAAAAGCATCACTAGATAGTTTTCTTCTATATACAATAGAATAATGAGGCATAGAGTCAGAGCACAAAACCATGAAGCCAACAGTACTTCAACCTATATAGCAAGTGATATTACAATCCTTTCTTCTTCCCTCCCTTCCTTCCTCCTCTCTTCCTTCCTTACTTCCTTCCTTTAATTTTAAACATTATTTATTTTTGAGAAGTGGGGGGGGGGCAGAGGGAGAGAGAAAACAGACTCCATGCTGAGTGCAGAGCCAGATGTGGGGCTTAATCCCAGGACTCTGAGATCATGACCTGAGCTGAAATCAAGAGTCAGAGGCTTAACTGACTGAGCCACCCAGACACTCCCCTCCTTGGTTTTGAAGATGACGAGAGAGTTAGAAAATTTGATTCATGTAGAATCACTTAAAAAAAGATTTCATTCAATTGCCAAAGGCTTTTCTAAAAAAAGATTTTATTAAAAAAAAAGATTTTATTTATTTTTATTTTTAGAGAGAAAGAATTGGGGTGAGGGGAAGGGAGAGAAAGAGAGAGAAAATCTCCAGCAGACTCCAAGCTGAGTGGTGGGCTCCAATGCAGGGCTGCATCTCATGACCCTGTGATCATGACCTGAGCTGAAATCAAGAATCAGTCACTTAACTGACTGAGCCACCCGGTGCCCCACGAAAGCCTTTTGTAACATCTTTAACAACTCTCCCTTATAGGATTTTTTTTTTTTTTTTAAATAATGAGAAGTGGTATAACTGGTGGGTCCCTGCTTGTAAAGGTGTGTGCACCTGTGTGGGCTGGCATAGTGCTGTGGTGTATTAGTTTCTTATGGCTGCTGTAAGAAGTTACCATAAACTTGGTGGCTTAAAATGGCACAAATTTATTGTTTCATAGCTTTGTAGGCCGGAAGTCCAAATTCAGTCTCATTGAGCTAAAATCACGAGTTGGCAGGACTGCTCTCCCTCTGGAGGCCTTAGGGTAAATTCATTCCTTGCCTCTTTTAGCTTTCACACTTTGGTGTTTTTGTAGCTTGTGGCCACATCTCTTCAAATTTGTCTCACCTTCACATCACTCTTTGCTCTGTGTCCATCTTCTCTTTCTATGTCTATGTCAAAACCCCCTCTGCCTCTTTCTTGTGAGTATACATGTACTTGCTCTGAGAGCCCACCCAGGTAATCCAGGATATGCACCTCTTCTCAACATCTTTAGCCATATTTTTTTCCCATATGAGATAATATTCTCTCTTTGGCTCTGTAAGGTAACATTCCCAAATTCTGGGGATGAAGAGGAAGTGACTCTATCTTTGGGGAGCCATTCTTCAGCCCACCCCAGTTGGTTTTTCTAGCTGTGGGTACACCTGCCACCAGAGATGCCTTCAGAGTTAAATTAGCAAACATCTGGATGCCATGAGTGTGCAGGAGAAGTCACCTGTAAGAACCCAGGGTGCTGGGCCCGAGTTATTGCTCTTGGGTGTGTTTGAAGAGGAGAAGGGATGGGAGGGAACATTTTGAATGAATCTTAAGAGAAGATACCAAATTTTCAGAGGTCTTTCTAAAGATGCATAATAACTGGTTTAAGAAAGTCTAATTTCAGAGGTAATAATGACTTATGGCTAATATTGAGACTTTTCCCTTTTTCAGCCATTTATATTTAATGAATATTTACCAAAACATGGAGATTAAGTTTAGAGAGCTTATGTGCCAGTGTGGTGAGTAATAGGGTTTTATTAGAAACAAAGCATTGTCCAATAGAGTACTTTCACTGTTATTGCTCAATTTGGCCTTAAGCTTTTTTTTTTTTCCTTAAAATTGGTATATACTTTAAAAATGTGCAGGTTCTACTGGGTATTTACCCTAAAGATGCAAATGTAGTTATCTGAAGGGGCACGCATACCCAAATGTTTACAGTAGCAATGTTCACAATAGCCAAACTATGGAAAGAACCTAGATGTCTATCAACAGATGAATGGGTAAAGAAGATGTGTTATATTTATACAATGGAATACTATGCAGCCATCAGAAGAAATGAAATCTTGCCATTTGCGATGACGTGGATGGAACTAGAGGGCATTATGCTTAGTGAAATAAGTCAATCAGAGAAAAACAATTATCATATGATCTCCCTGATATGAGGAAGAAGAGATGCAACGTGGGGGGTTTGGGAGTAGGAAAAGAATAAATGAAACAAGATGGGATCTGGAGGGAGACAAACCATGACTCTTAATCTCACAAAACAAACTGAGGGTTGCCAGGGGCAAGGGGGAGGGGGAGGGTGGTGGGATTATGGACATTGGGGGAGGGTATGTGCTATGATGAGTGCTGTGAAGTGTGTAAACCTGGCAGTTCACAGACCTGTACCCCTGGGGCTAATAATACATTATATGTTAATTAAAAAATTTTTAAAAATTTAAAATAAAAAAAGTGCAGGTTTTGTTCTAGGCACTGTTTAATTTATTAATTTTATATTCATCATAATTTATTTCTTTTTCTTTTCATTTTAAAAATTTATAGTAACCCTAGTAAATCAATAACTATTATCCCTGCTTTACAGACTTATTTATAAAGAAACAGTGGCACTGAGAAGTTAAGTAACTTGCTCATGATCACACAGTAATGGATTACCAGGATTTGAACTCAGAGTCCCTACTTTTACCTATATGCCAGTGGTTAGCAAGATTTCTTAAAAAGAACCAGATGGTAATTATTTTAGGCCTTGCAGGCTATAAAATCTCTGTTGTAGCTATTTAGCTCTGCTGTTGTAGTAGTAAAGCAGGTATAGATAATATGTATAGATAATATGTAAATGAATGGATGTGGCTGTGTTCTAATAAAACTTTATTCACAAAACTAAGAAGTGGGCCAGGTGTGGCCTGCAGGCCATAGTTTTCAACCTTTTGCACTGTGCTGTATGAAGATTTTTTTGTTTATTGCTTTAATGTTGTATTTTAGAATAACAGACATAGAGAAAAGTTAAAAATGTACAAGACTTCCTGGTCAGCCTTCACCTCTTCCTTCTAATGTCAGCATCTTACATCACTATAGCACATAGTTGAAAATAACATTGCTACAGTACAATTAGCTAAACTATAAACCTTATTTGAATTTCACCATTTAAAAAAATGTGATCCTCTCTGGTCAAAGATCCAGCCTGGGGTCATCTTACACTGCATTTAATTATTATGTCTCCTTAGTCTCCTCCAATCTGTGACATTCCTTTGTCTTTCCTTACCTCTGATTACCTTGACACTTTTGAAGAGTACTGCTCAGATATTTTGTAGGGTGCCCTCCAATCAATGATGGTCTGATGTTTTCTGATGATAATGATGAGGTTATGAATATTAGGCAAGAATACCATAGAGGTGATGTTGTACCTTTCTCCAAGCATTGTATCAGGAGGTGCATGATGTCAGTGTGTCTTCTTATAGGTAATTGTTGACCTCGGTCACTAGATTAGAGTGGTATCTCCTGGATTTCTCCACTGTGAAGTTAACTATTTTTCCCTTTGTAATTAAAAAGTAGCGTGGGGAGATAGTTTGAGAGTAGGCATGAGTCCTGTTTCTCTTCAACCTTCCACACACTACCCATTAGCAAGTCTTGGCCGTAACAGTTATTACTGAGATGTTTCCCTAATGGTGAGAAATGTCTCCCTTCTGTGAGGAAGAGCTATTCTTTCTCCCTCATTTATTTAAGTATATATGTCAGTACAGACTCTTGGATATTTACTTGATTGTATAGATTATTATTCAGTTTGAACATTATTTTCTTTGTTTCTCAAATTGTTGAAACTTTAGCCACCAGAAGCCCTTTTCTTTTTGAGCTCTGCCTTATAGTTTAACCAAAAATATGAATAGTTTTGTAGTCTCCTCCGTCCTCTTGCATCTTCCTCAGAAACCATCATCATCACTCCTTCAATTAATTGTTTTGATATTAACCCCCATATCTCTAAGTTAAATATATTGCTGTTTTATTATTTTTAAGTTGTAAAAATTGCTTATTAATTTCTTACCATGGAATATTAGAATCAGCTTCTTTCCTAATACCTTTTCCCTACCACCAACTTCCCATCACCCATCATTCCAATAGAGTTATATTTTGGTTATATCAGTATTTACTACCTATATTACTGTGACTAGGAAAACACACTTCATTGGAGTAGATAGACCATAATAACTTTTCTCCTTCTACAAAATTTCTGCTTCGCTTTAGTTGGTAATTGTGGTTTTGTTTGTGCTTTGCTTACTTTTCTATGTACTTATCATGAATTTAACCCCAGCTTTTCATCAGTTAGACATCTAAGTCTTTGCTTCTCAAATTGCCATTCTTGGCCCAGTAGGCTTTGCATCACCTGGAAGCAGAGTATAAATGCAGAAAATCAGACTCAACCTGACCATCTGTTACAGAATCCATATTTTAATAAGATTTTCCCACGTTGAACCTTAAGAAATCTGGTATACATTTCCTCTAAATATGTTTACTGACATTACCAAAGCTTTCTGGCTCTTATTTCTCCAGTTGGGCTGCCTTTTGTACTCAGCAGGGCACATCTGTTATCCCGTTTTCCCTTTGGTGTTTTCCAGGGACTCCCCTCCATATTTCTTCATTTTAAATCTTTGTGCCTGGCTTCTGGAAGAGTTCCTCAGCTGTATTTTTCAGCCCTTCTATTGATTTTTTTATATCTTGATTTCTTTTTTCCCCCTCAACCATACCTTTCTTGTTTTGTGGATATAATATCTTCTCTTACCGCTGTAAGGATATTTTCTCTTCTTGTACAATCTCTAATTTCTTCATGTTGCTTCCTTTCTTCTTGCTTGTTGGTCTTTCATGTTAGAGCTTTTCCTTAAATATCTGGTGATCCTTGCTTACTTTTATTTAAGAGTGAGTGCCCCGAGAGCTGATTTGGAATCTAAAGTGAAGACTTAAGACGGAAGCAGTTCAGTTCCTTGAGGAAGACTGCCCTCTCTATCATAGCAACATCTTTAGTTTTTTTTTTTTTTTTTAAAGATTTTATTTATTTATTTGACAGAGAGAAATCACAAGTAGATGGAGAGGCAGGCAGAGAGAGAGAGAGGGAAGCAGGCTCTCTGCTGAGCAGAGAGCCCAATGCGGGACTCGATCCCAGGACTCCGAGATCATGACCCGAGCCAAAGGCAGCGGCCCAACCCACTGAGCCACCCAGGCGCCCCAACATCTTTAGTTTTTTTCCTGTTGGTCAGGACAGATTTTATAGAGAACAGTCTCCCAAGCTTCTACCTGAAGGCTTTTGGCAGGGCTACCATTGCTTCTTACCTACTAAATAACTTAAATGACTTCTTAACTTTTCAAGACATAATACCTTTTTCCTCTTTTGTCCCTTTCTATATTATTGCTGCATGTAAACAACACTATATTGAAAGTAAAAGCTGTAAATAAATTTAAAATAAAATTTAAAAAAGTCCACAAAGGCTTTCACACTGGCCTTCCCCTGAAATTCGGGCAGATTAGTATTTTACTGTTAGATGATTCAACCCAAGGATATTATTTGATGGCTATCATTTGAATATTATGGCTTGATGGCTTGTCAAGTTTGGGTATCAATTTTGGAAGACTAATGTAGATACAATATGCCTTATGTACACTGGACATATAAAAGACCACTGTCTCCCTCCTGGGATAGAGCAGAGGCTGGGGCAGAAGGTGGGGTGAAGACTGTTATCTGGAGCCAAGTTACGAAGTTCAGATGGGGCGTGGCTCTATGGCTAGACAAAGATACAAAGTCCGGGAGGTTTTGAACCTGTTGAATCCTAGCAAGGTTGGGCAGAGGAAGTGCATGTGTACACATAGGGCAGCAGCTGCATAGCTTTTTATATGGCTTCAGAGACTTTGGATAGCCATCTGAAAGCCCAAGGCTCTTCAGTCTTTGGTTTTTATTTGACGTTACTTAGGACTCACCTTTTAGGTTGTCCCTGATCCCCAAACCACCTTTCCGCTTAGGGTTCCTGCCAGAGCATGATTGCTTCCAGCACATGTTGCTTACTTCCTGACCTGATGTCATTTTTCCTGATGTCATTTTGCAGGGGATTCCTAACACTCCTCTATCCTTGTGGTCCTGCCAGGGCTCGAGTCTTTGCCTTACTGTACTCTGAAGTATCCCCCACATGCTCATCTTTGGATTTGAATGTGTCACCTGCCAGCCACTGGCCCTGACTCCTAGCTGCTCCTCTGTATTACCCCTCTGTCCAGCTTCCCAGGTCAGAGCCAGGTGGGTTCTTTTCCTGCAGTGAGGAGTGACATCTTTGTCCATTCTGGGATTGCTGCAGATGGAAGCTGTCCTTGAATGCTAAATTGTGCTCAATGAATTTTCCTCACCAAACGTTGTTATAAATGGTGGTTAGGAGCTCTAGTTATACTTTATTACAGTTAGCACATAGCCTGGGCTCCATTGTTTCTAAAACAGAGTTTTTAAGGAAAAGAGCTTTCAAGTTCCAGGAGATAGATTTGAAAAACCAACTTTTTGGCACAAGTCCCATTGATAAGTTGGGGGCTGTCTTGTAACAGTGTGCAAAGGAGGAAAAATGTTGTCATCAATATTCATTATGTCCCCACTTGGGTATCACGCTGTTGGGACTGCTGGATCTGTGGGCCTCTGCTGGGCCCGTTTTTGTAAGTTATAATAAGGCCACCTTACAAATGGCCCTGTGTACGTCAGCACACTGTAGAACTTTCCCTGACACATCTCGTGTCATACTAATGGGGAGGATTAAGGCAAGAAGTGGTTCCTAGTCTGAGAAAGTGCAGTTTTAATTTGAATGTGGCCTTTCCTAGAGCAGGTTCTTTTAATCACTGAGCCTGCACTAATTTGTGTTACTCTTCTGGGTTCCGGGGCACTCGTGGAACTTTTAAAAAAATTAGCACTTTCTATCAGTTCAGAGTTTTCTTTCAAGTGAGGTACTTTTAGAACAATGTGACGCATAGCGATTTTCAAAAGATGAAAGCAGTGTGTTTGAATGGGAGTCTTACAACTAATTGCCTGAACTAATTATACATAAAGGGCCAAGCCATTAGTGTTAATAAGAAGTGACTTCAGAGAGTACGGTTTGACCCAGGGGCTGAATAACTGTTGCAAACAGTCATCAGTGAGGTGGTATTCATGGCGGAGAACATCTTTAGCTGGAAATTATTCATGTCGGTTCAAATTGGGTTTTCCCTGAATTGTTACTCTTACACTTGGTTATTTCCTTGTTGTTGAAAATGCGTACCCTTTTGAATGTGGAAGCTGAACTAGACTAGCTTACGAGGAAGTTCTTTATATAAATAAATGTGTACTCTGTGAACATGGATCTTCTTGATTGCTCCTTTTCAGGCCCTTCCCCACCCCCCACTTGAAATGTCTGTGCTCCCAGGACTCTATCCTGGGTCTTCTCTGTCTATACTCCTTCCCTGTGTGACCTCATCATATTCTGACTCTGTGCTCGCAAATTGCCCATATTTATCTAGACCAGGTATCTTCTGGATTCCAGATATGTATTTTCATGGGGATATCGTGTAGGAATTACAGAGTTGTGCAGGCCCAGAACAGAACGGAGACCTCTCCCAAATCTGCCCTCTCTCACCTACCCTGGCCTTTCAACTTGGGAAGTGATCCAACAAAACTCCATGTACCACTGGTTCTCTCTCCACCATTTCTGTCTATCCCCATCACCCCGCCCTTCCATATCCCTGTTGTCTCCTGGGACTGTAGCAAGAGCCTTGTAACTGGTCTCCCAAATCCATTTTGCCTCCTTCCAGATGATACACAGCTGCTGGTATTAAGGCACAGATGTGATCAGGTCGCTATCTGCTCTGAAGTATGAAATCATTACCCACTGTAAAGGGCAGCGTCTTTCACTGGTATGGGCATTTGATCTTGCGTGCTCTTCATCTCTGATTCATAACAGCTTGGAGTTGCTGGCCGTCCTTCAGGTGCTTGAATTCATCTAGATCCTTCCCTGTGCAAGGCCTTTGTGCAGATGGCTCCCTGGGCCTGGGATGCTGTTCCTTTTATGCTCTGCCTGGTTACTGCCTACTTGCCCTTCTAGTTTTAGCTTCAGTATAATGTTCCAGTGACGTTCCCAAAAGCCCTCCCCAGTTGGTTAGATTCCCCTATTAAGTCTGCCAGGAGCATCCTGTATTTCCTAACACTCATCATAATTATAATTAAATGAGTATTTGTATAATTACTATTTTGATGCCTGATTATCCTACTAGCCTGTAAACTCCCTGAGAGCAGGGACCATGCCTGTCTGGCTCACCATTCTCTCCCCGGTGCCTTTCATAACAAATATTTGCCAAATGAATGTATAATGAGTGCTGTCAGGCAGAAGCGGTGGCATATGTTATGTGTATTTGTACTTATGTTTGAATAGGGGGGTATCTGATGTTCTAGGGCTCGAACACTTCCCACTCCATAATGAGCAATACTGTGAAAGCCTTATTTAGATCTTGTTAACTGTTCAGCTGTTGCATGCTCTTTCCCCCTTTGTGCTGGAAGTAGACTGTATTGGTCAGGGTTTTGCCAGAGAAATAGAACCAGCAGGAGAGAAAAAGACGTATTGCAGGAATGGGCTAATGCGACCGAGGGGATTCAAGGCAAGTATGCAATGTACAGGGCAGGAGGTCAGGAAAGGCGGGCTGGAACTCACGGACATAGGGAGGGCCCCAGCTGCTGCTCACAGGTGGGATTTCTTCTTCAGGGAAGCCCCAGTTGCACTTTCCAGGTCTTTTGATTGATTGAAGCAGGCCCACCCAGATTCTCTAGGATAATCTCCCATGCTTAAAGCCAACTGCTTATGTACTTCAATTACATCTCCCGAATGCCTTCACAGCGACTCTCAGATTAGTGTTTGTTTGAATAAATGGAGACCGTAGCCTGTACCTAAATTGGCACATGAAGTTGACCCATCAGAGTAACCTTTGATACAAAACACCAATTTATAAAAACAAAGTGAACCTTAAAAAAACAACAACAACATGGCACCTCTGGAATTGAGAATGGTAATTAAATACTTAGGTGGGCTTATCAGCTATGGAGATAATGGCCATTCTAAAGAGGTTTTTGCCTCTTCCGCTGAAGTCTGCCAAATAGCCTAATTACTCTGTTATTCAAAACAAATATATGACTTCTTCAAATGTGAATCAGTAATAAACTTCTAGGAAGATTGGCTTTTATGTGTAGTGCTGTTAATAAATGGACGACAGAGTCTTCCATGGGTGCCTTTTGATTTATTAACCCAGCAAACATTTCCTGGGCACAGAGATGGGCAGAGAGACACAAGGCGAAGCAGAAGTCTACCCTGTATTTTGAGGTCTTGCAGTGGATTTAAGTGAACAAAAAAGTAAAAGAATTGCAGGCCTGCAGTTTAGTATAGAATGTGTAGTACAGAATGGGAGGGAGACATGGTTTGGTGGCAGAGACTGAAGTACCCTGAGCCCCAAGCTTGGGGACATAGCTTTTTCTTCAGAGAGTGAAGAGGGTCTCTGTTGGAGAGTGCCACCCTTCTAGAACCTAGGAAGAGGCATCGAGGTGGAAGGTGAAGCAAGGGGAAGAGAGGGTTAATAATAGCAGGAGTCTGAACTAGAGGCTGGATTCCTGCACGAACAGAGTTTATCAGGTGAGTGAGGGAGAAAGGATGTGAAGATGAAACTTTGAGGGTAGTGCTTCAAAGATGGGGACTGTAACAAGACCAGTCATGGCGGTCATGGGACCAGAGAAAGAATGGATGTGTAGTTCTGAGGCAGGTTAAAGGACAGAAAGGAACCCCACTTACTGAGCTTCTGTGCTGGGTCTCCTGCATTGACACACATTGTCTTGTGTCAGCTGAGATGCCGGTGTGACTTCTCTCCTGTGTGAGATCACCCAAAGAGTATCCTAAGCCAAGGGAAAAGTTTGAGGAAGATGCTTCGTATTGAATATTGTTTTTTAGGTGTTCAGTCTTTTTATAAAGGATAATATAGGTACTTCATTTTGAAAATTATCAGACATTTGATTCTAAGAGGATGTCTGTTTATAATTAAAAACGAATGGTAGCTAGTCACTATTGGGAAAGAAAAAAAAAGGACTAACATTCATCAGTGATTTCTGTGTGTTGTCTTACAACCCCCAAAGCAAATTGAAAAAGCATATTTTTGGCCTCCAACATACCTCTTGATACATGAAATTGTATTCACTAAACCTGCTTTCCAAAAAGGCAAGTGCAAGGGGCCCTCACTATCTAATCTGGGAAAATTGCAGCATCAAAAGCAATGATGTTAGTAATGTATGATAAACAATCAGATGAAATAAGATTTGGTGACTCTGCATTGATCAGTAGATACATGGGAATGGGGAGGGAAAGTTCTTCCTTATAGAAGAATGCCAACAAATAAATATAGAAAAAGGAAAGAAAATACAAAAATCACCACTTGGCAAACATCGCAGTGATGGTTGATGACTACAAGAGTTGTCTATGGGTGGGTGGATGTTTGATGAAGAATAAGGTATTGGCACAGTCTTACGGTATTTTTCCACTCATTATTCCAGAGGAAGAAATGGTGACTTTATGGTGAAGACTGGTGGATACAAACCTGTCCAGGAGATCAAGGTTAGCACCATTGGTGATGGGATGATCTGACATCCTTTGTGTCTTTTGGTGTCGGGTCTTCTTGCTAGGAATACACGGTCCAGATATGGGCATAAGAAAACATCAGATGAACCCAAATTAGGGTGACAAGAGAAAGTCAAGGTCACAATAGAAAGTCAAAAGTTCTGACTCTTTAAAATTGTCAAGGATGAGAGAGACAGGTAAAGACTGAAGAACTGTTCCACACTGCAGGAGACTTGTGATTGTCATGTAAGTGTGTCTTTGTTTGGAGAAATGCATATTGGAGTACACAGGAGTATAGGGGCTCCGTAACCACAATTTACTCTCACGTGGTCCAGAAAAAATACTGAAGACCAAACAATTGGTTATCTAGGCCAAGGGGGAACTAGAGTTTTTTTTACTACTCCCACAACTTTTTTGTGTGTGCCTGAAATTATTGTAAGGATTATCTTAAAAAGTTATGAAACTCCAGGAAAGACCAAGGAACTGTTCTAGCTGGAAGGCGACTGAGAAACGTAGTAAATACAATGAATGATCTGCAGCAGATCCTTTTGCTGCAAAGGAAATCATCGGGGTAACTGGCCAAATTTCAGGAGGGTTTTTAGGTGATGGGTGAGTGTTCTTTGTCCTGTTCTGTCAATTTACCTGTAAGTTTCAAATTACTTTGAAATAGAGTGTTTTGTTGTTGTTGTTGTTATTTTTAAAGTGCAAGTTCTTTTCTGAAATCCAAACTCACTTTACTTTCTTTTTTCTTTGATCAGAATAGGATAGGATTTGTTCCTGCTGTCAGAGAACAACCAGGCTGTGCTTTTAATTAGGAGATTAAAGAATGTTAAAAATGTTAAGGGGTGCCTGGGTGGCTCAGTGGGTTAAAGCCTCTGCCTTTGGTTCAGGTCATGATCCCAGGGTCCTGGGATTGAGCCCCGCATCTGGCTCTCTGCTTGTCGGGGAGGCTGTTTCTTCCTCTCTCTCTGCTTGCCTCTCTGCCTACCTGTGATCTCTGTCAAATAAATAAATAAAATCTTAAAAAAAAAAAAAGAATGTTAAAAATTTTAAGAGCAGGAACATGCCCAAGTGATGGATCTGACAAGTCAACCTCTTGATTCTTTGCCCTCAAATGTAAATCCAGGGTAGTGGTATCTGCTGGTCTGTCTTACAAGGCGGGTCCTTGATAGGGCAAAATGAGACAAATATGTAAAGATCCTTAAAAAAAGAGAGAGTACTAATGAAATATAATCTGTTATTGAGCAAATGATATGTTGAGATGTGTGGTCTGATTTCTGATATCTTAATACTACTACTCATAGAAGTGTTCTGGTTTGTTAATAGGACTGCCTTTCCCTGTATTTCTCTTTCTTCCTCTTTTGCTTCTGGAAAATCTCCACACTCACTTGTGGCTCCTCCTTATCCCTGCTTCTCTTTCAACTTCCTCTTTCACTGGCTCTTCTTTCCTCTCTAAATTTGTTCCTCTTGTACAAATTCCTTGCTTGTATCTTTTATTCTTTTTTTTTTTTTCCTAAGGATTTTATTTATTTATTTGACAGAGAAGGACACAGTGAGAGAGAGAACACAAGCAGAGGGTAGTGGGAGAGGGAGAAGCAGGCTTCCCATGGAACAGGGAGCCTGATGTGGGGCTCAATCCCAGGACCCTGAGATCATGACCTGAGCTGAAGGCAGACACTTAATGACTGAGCCACCCAGGCGTCCCTGTATCTTTTATTCTTGTCTGTCCCTTATTCTCCTCTCCCCCTTTTGTAGTCTTGTTTCCCTGCCCTTTTTGTTGTAGCTTCAAGAATTCTAAATATAGGGGCACCTAGGTGCCTCAGTCATTAAGTGTCTGCCTTCGGCTCAGGTCGTGATCCCAGGGTCCTGGGATTGAGCCCCCCATTGGGATCCCTGGTCAGCGGGAAGCCTGCTTCTCCCTCTTCCACTCCCCGTGTGTGTTCTCTGTCCGGCTGTGTCTCTCTCTGTCAAATAAATAAATAAAGTCTTTAAAAAAAATTCTAGATATAATGTTTCCACTTGCCTGTATTCAAGAGGAAGGCCAATCTGAATTAAATTCTTAGCCATAGACTATTGGTAACAAACAAACTTGTATTAATAGCTACTGTTTATTGAATGCATACTATAGGTCGAGGACTGTTGGTTGCAGTATCCATAGTCACATTTAATCCTCACAACAACATTTTGAAGTAGGTATTTTCATTCCTACTTTGCAGAATAGGAAAGTGAAGCACAGATGTTGAACCATTTACCCAAAATAAAAAATGTAAGTGGTAAAGCCAAGCTTCAAAACCCGAGTGAATTTCAGAACTTGGGATGCTTCCCACCTACTGTGTCGCCCAAGGATATTGACTCCATTCTAGTTGGGTTCTACAGTTAGTGCCCAGGTCAAGGGCACTATTTAGATGAGTATCTGAAAGGAGCCAGGGAAAACAATCTAGTACTGTTGATTACACTAGCGTCAAGGAGAGGCGAAGCTGAGTTACATGTCAGTGTCTGAATGGCTGGTTCTTGGCAAAGAGTTATTTATAATCAGTGCATGTTGCCGCTGAAAGCTATCCCACTGGACCCCCTTTCCAGCAAGACTCTCCTTTTGGAATGTAACAGGAACTAATTATGTGCTATTAAATCTAAGACCCATTTCATATTCAGAGGTTCCAGTGGTAAACCTCACATGTCAGAAGCAATTAGTGACATTGTGACATGTCATCTTCAATATGCTGAGCTCGGATAGTTTTAAATAACTGTCACCACAGTGCTATGCGAGCAATGCGACTTTAAGGCAACAGATTCTGGAGAATTTGTTGTTGTCCTAACTGGTGTCCTGAAGGTTTCAGCAATGTGAGAAGCCAGTTAATTCTGACAGTTTTCAGATTTGGAGCATTCACAAAAGGGGCTGGAGTGCTGGGCAGGGGACGAAGTCACGTCGCCTCGGTCTGCGAGCTGGTTGGTCTCAGGGCGCCTGTTCTCACATGGTTCTGGTGGAATGACTGCTTTGCGCCAGTGGCACCTGGGCGTGCACGGAACCAAACGCCAGGATGTGAAAACAGATGTGTGAGAAACCAAGTTCTGGTGGGCTAATTCTCTACCTGAGATTAATGGGAAGTAAATCTTCCACCTTTTTTTTTTTTTAAGCCATGCAATGAACACACTCCTAATTGGAATTTGAAATTCTTGCTGGTAAAATGTATCTCACAGGTAGATGTCCTGATTCTATATTTATAAGGAAAAATGTGAAATTCAAATTATTTTTCTTCTGGAAGGAAAGTATGCCGCGGAAGTGTCGTCAGTGGGGCTGTGTACAAAGGCTGCTTGTGGGTTGCTGACATTAGGATTATCTCCTGAAGTGGCATCTTCCTGTGGGGTTTGGATTTTTACCATGTTGCTGAGATGCTGCATGGGAAACTGCAGTGACTGGAGGCTGCTAGCGTGTGGCTGAGCAGTGAAAGCATCTGAAAAAATGTTGCCCTCGTGGGATAACTGGACCATGTCCATTAAGCCAGGTTCTGCCCCAGAATGCCGGCTCCGCTCCAGGCTTAGCTCCGAGGTAATTGACTCTTCAGCTCACTGAAGCTGCTTCACAACTCTCTGTGGTAAAGAACCTTTTTGTTTCCCCCTCCATTCAGGGGCTTGGCTGTTTCAACCAGACTGTTCGTATTGACTCTAACCACTGCGGAACAGTCTCTGGAAATCCCAACCGTGCACAGCTAGGAGATGGCCACTTAGCATTCGCCTTAAAAAAAGAGAAAAGGGGCGCCTGGGTGGTGCCGTCGATGAAGCATCTGACCCTTGATTTCGGCTCAGGTCATGTTCTCAGGGTTGCAGGATCGAGTCCTGCGTCAGGCTTGCGGGGCATTGGCTGACTCTGGGTGGGCATGGTGTTGTCAATTATTTTAGCTTGGGGTGGAAACACTGCTAGGTTTTAAATACCTGATAAACACGCAGGGCTGCTCCGAGGAGTGTGTTGTAAAGTAAACATACAGCCCTTTGATAAATGAGTGTGTCATTACTGAGTGAAACTGGAAGAAAACAATATGCAAGGGGAGATGAAGCTATGAACATGACTTTGGGACATATAAGTTAAATTATAAGATTATTTGGTCCTACACCTCTTCCAGGGGTGTGTGTGTGTGTGTGTGTGTGTGTGTGTTTGTAAAAGAGAGAGGGAGAGAGATAGAGAGAAATTTTTCACTTGTCTTTCCCAATTAATAAGCTTCTAAATATCTTCACAATGATACTGGCTAACGCTCAGTTTAGGAATAAAAGTTAGCCGTGTCTATCCGTCAAGTACAGTCTGTTTCTGTGGAGATGTGGATTGTAAAGGTGTGGCTTTTTTTTTTTTTTTTAAAGATTTTATTTATTTATTTGACAGAGAGAAATCATAAGTAGATGGAGAGGCAGGCAGAGAGAGAGAGGGGGAAGCAGGCTCCCCGCTGAGCAGAGAGCCCGATGTGGGACTCGATCCCAGGACCCTGAGATCATGACCTGAGCTGAAGGCAGCGGCTTAACCCACTGAGCCACCCAGGCGCCCAAAGGTGTGGCTTTGATGAGCGTGAGCAATGCTCACAGGCTCCCTGACTGAGTCCGCCAGCCAAGTTTTGCGGGGTGGGCAGGAGGGCTGGATTCACAGTTGATCATACAAGAGGAAGCATGCTTTAGATACTTCGATTTGGCTGACCAGGTATAAATGAATGGATTTGACTTTCCTAAGCCCAGATTTGTACTTTCAAGTGACCCTGCACAGACACAGCATTTAAATTACCCCCCCAGAGTCAACCACCCCAGAGCTCTGTATTTGAAAAACTGTACATCTTCAATCCCATGTTCTCTGTTGTATTGTTGGCCTTTCTCTCTTTCTATGCATGCATTGGGAATAGAAGGGAAAGAGGGAAGGCATCAGCTAAAGAAATCACCCTTCTGGAGTCCACAACAAGAGCTGGCTGGCAGCACATTCCTGTCCAGCCCCAGGAAGTTCCGATTCTGTGATTATGGCAGAAGCAGCCCTAGGCTATGGCTTTCCTGGGTAACCGGCGTGGTTTCCAGGAATTGATGCTGGTGATGTCCTTTTAATCTCTTGTCCATCATCTCCCTAAAATCCATACATGCTTAAGGACCTTCTATATTCTAATTCATAGAGACTCAGATATTGCAAAGATGTTTAATAATCTTAGCCTAAAGCAAAGGTTTGTTGAAAAAATAAAACTTCTTGATATGTATGCATGAAAATTAATTACAATTCCTTTTAACATTTCAAAGCTAAATATTGCTATGGGAAGTAGTATTTGTTTATGGCAGAAAAAAAATTAAAGTGGAACTTCACACAAGAAGTCAAAATCACCCATAATCCCATTATCCGGAAATAAATAGCATTTGGTGTTAAATACTCAGATTTTCTTCCTTAGGATTTGTATTCCTATAAATAAGTTACTATGTGTGTATATATATATATATATATATTTTTTTTTTTCTTACAAAAATGGAGACATGCTGCTTTATAAACCTCTTTCTTTCCTTATGCTTGCCCCAACCAGAGAAAATATCTGAGCCACTTTTTTCCATATTGGTGACTATATATTTACATCATCATTTAGAATGGCTGCAGAGATTAGCTGGACACCTAAGTTGTGTCCTGATTTTTTGCTATGATAAGTAATACTCTGATGAACATCTTTGTACACATGATGGGGCAATTGTTTGATTATGTACTGAAGATAAACTTTTAAATGTAATAGAGACATGCCTGGGTGGCAAGTCAGTTGGTTAAGCAACTGGCTTGATCTCGGCTCAGGTCTTAATCTCAGGCTCATGAGTTAGACGCTCATGTAAAATAAATGAATAAGTTAAATAGTTAATAAACAAAAGTGAATGTAGTAGAATTTGTTAGATCAAGCTAGAATATATATTGAAAGCTTGTGAGTCTTGTTAGGATGTTACTTTCCCCAGAGTTTATTCTGATTCCTTATCCACTTGTTATATCAAAAGTCATTTCTTTTAAATTGCATCCTTGTTTTTCTGGCTGAGCATTTATTTCTCTGTAATGTGCTGGTCATTTGAATTTTGTGGTAAATTGGCTAGTTTGTGTTCTTTTCCCATTTTTCCATAGACATGTTCCTGTTCTGGCTTATTGTTTTGTAAGAGCACTTTGTGTTTTAGGCACATGATTTCTTCTCGGCCTCGTAGATATTTTGCCCAGTGGATTGGAGTTTTGATTGAGATTTAGCTAAATGTAACATTAATTTAGTGGGTATTGGCCTGTTTTTCAATATTGAGTCTTGCTATTTGAGAATAATAGCTTAAATACTTCTGATCTAGGGAGATTATATGGAGTAAAGCTATGGAGTGACTTTTTCTAGGCCTTTCAGTTTATTGCCTTGCCTCAGAGTAGAACCATTTTTAAATCATGTGAGAAAACTGAGTAGCTTAAGTATTTTTTTTTTTTTTTTTACCAGCTAAGCGATTGGATTCCATCTGGTTGGTTTTGATGTATTCTTTTTAATGATTTTAGCACACTCACCTATTGTTACTCCTTTTCAAAGCTCTCTTTGGCTCTTTGAAATAGATTGCTCACATGGGTCCTTATGGCTTTGGGAGTCTGACAATTTTATGATTATGCAAATGTTATTGAGCTCATCTGATGGATGTTCCCTGAGCCCTTGGCTGACTGCATAGAGACTGCGCCTTTAACTGTCACAGGGTTGGCTAGTGTGACCTTCACATCAGGCTGCGTAAAACATGCTTGCCAGGCATCTTAGGACAATTTGGAGTGGTTGCCCGGGCAACCTCACTTGCTTCTAATCAAATGCCCAAAGGATAACCCAAGTCCCCGTGGGAATGCCTTTTCTGATGGGAGGAACTCTGTCTTTAGCAGCGGAAGTGCATTTGTCAATTTTAGGGCACTTTGCTAATGTGTTGGGGAGATGAGGTTAGGTCCTGATCTGGCAATGAACTCAGGGAAGGGAGAGAATGAAGGAAAAGTGCATTAAGAGGATAGGGATAGAAGAGAGGCAAGAAGGAGGAGAAGGTAGCATTGGAGTAAAGAGTGGAAATCAAAATAACAAATACCAGCATACAAAAAAAAACGCTATAGCATAGGCACTAAATATAAATACCAAAATGTTATGTTTAGAAAAAAGAAAATCCATGGCCAGTACATGAGGATCTGGTGAGGGAAAAAAGAATGGTGAAGACTTCTAAAAAGCATACAATAACAATATTTTTTTTTCACTGAAACAGACTCATCTAGTGTGTTTGGCCAACCCTGGTCTGAGGAACTAATGCTGTTTTTGTCTTGTACTCATCATTGTAGCCTGAGTAAATCATGGCTGATTTGGGGGGGGTCAGAATGATGCCACTCAGAATCACAGGACGCACTTTTACTGGTTAGTTCCATGAATCAGAGCCGTTAGAGATTTGAAACTAGTGTACTTAGTCAATTTGGTTTTTCTTTTAAACAACGGAAATCTACAGTATACCAAGATGGTTATTAAGACAGGTGGCAGGATTTTAGCTGCTTGAATCAGCAGAATGCAGATCTGAGCAGAAAGGCATTGTGTAGCCCTGGGATGAAAGCCCTTCTGGGAACATCAGTGAGTGGGCCGTTCTCTATTCTCAGAACCCTCAGTCAGGTGCTTAATTCATCCCATTACATTAAAAAAAAAAAGCCTGTGAGTCACTCTTAAAATACCCACAACTACTCTTAAGACTCCCTTTTTTGAAGATGGCAAGCCAAGTCCAGGAGAGATGCAAACTTTACTGTAGTCAAAACTGGCATACCTAGCACGTGATAAGAAGTGCTGTCAAAGGTAGTTTATTCAATAAATGTTGGACAGCGATGGTCCAGATTTCAGGCCCTTTGAAAACGTAACCCTTGCTCAGGTATTTTCTAGAGATTGGATTTTTTAGTTGCAGAAAATTATGGTTTTGGTTAGTGTTCTGGCAGGTTACATTGATGGCATGTTGTAAAAGTATTTAATGAAGGAGTATTTAATGAAGGAATGATTTAAAAAGTTGAGGACAGGGCTCAGGGAAACCCCCAGGGGATGGCAAAATACTCCACAGGTAGCAAAGGTGGGAGCCAACACTGTGCCTAGACCAGAAAGAATGAGGGAAGAAGCAGTGTTCCTGGAACCCATTGAGAAGCATGTCCATGGAACTGTAAGGGTGAATCCAGCTACAGGCAAGACTGGGATAGGTAGGGAGATGGAGGTGAGTTCAATTAAGTTGACTTCCCTCCACTCTCCTCTCCAGTCTTTCTCTGGTGTCTTCTATAAGCCACATCCATCTGGGAGCTAGAGTAAAGGATTCTGGGTGATGCTGTTTATAGAAGTCAGTTTCCTAGAGCCCAGAGAAGGGCAGAGAAGGTTGGATCATGGGATCTGAGGTAGGAAGGGGTGAATGGAGAATAACCAACACAGGGTAAATCTTCTTCTCTGAGGATCTCCTTGCCCTTTGGAAACATACACATTTGGAAGAGGACTTATTTATAAAAGAATGTCTTTTATTGGAGCTGGGTAGCAGAACAGAGACATCAGTCAATTTCATAATTTTCCCAGCTGATTACTCCTTTTCTCATGCTCCACTGAGTCTAATGTCTATTGTACAATTGTTATTTCTTTATGTATGTGTTTCCCTTTCTTGACCTCAGTTACAAACTTTCTTTTATTTGTGTTGGTTTCTCCAGCATCTAGCCTAGTGCCTAGCATTTATTTAGTAGAAGCTTATGTCTTGAGTAAGTGATGCAATGAATGTTTCCTAGCCTATCTCAGGATAATTTTGACTTCTGTAGCATACAGGCTCACCTTGAAAATGTTGCAGGTTCAATTCCAGACTACCACAATAAAGTATATCTCATAATAAAGGGAGTCAGATGAAGTTGTTTTGTTTCCTAGTGCATATGAACGTTATGTTTACTCTATGCACTAGTCTATTAAATGGGAAATAGCATTATGTCTAAAAAACAATGTACATACCTGAATTAACAAATTAACAAATACCTTATTGCTAAAAGATGCTAACCATCATCTGAGCTTTCAGTGAGTCCTATTTTTTTTTGCTAGTGGAGGATCTTGCCTCAGTTTTGATAGCTGCTAACTGATCAGAGTGGTGGTTGGTGAAGGTTGGAATGGCTGTGGCAATTTCTTAAGATAAGACAAGTTTGCATTGGTTAACACTTCTGTTCATGAACAATTTCTGTAGCGTGTGATGCTATTTGATATTGTGTTATTTTCCATCTAAATCCTTTGTTGTCAACAGTCTTCACAGCATCTTCACCAGGAATTGATTCCATCTCAAGAAACCACTTTCTTTGTTCATACATAAGAAGCAACTCCTCATCTATTCAGGTTTTATCATAAGATAGTAGCGATCAGTCCTTTCTTCAGGCTCCATTTCTACTTCTAGTTCTCTTGCTTTTTTTCACCACATTGCAGTTACTTTATTCATTGAAGGCTTGAATCCCTCAAAATCGTCCATGCGTGCTGCAGTCAACTTCTTTCAAACTTCTGTTAATGTTGATATTTTGACCTCTTCCATCAATCACAAATGATCTTAATGGCATATGGAATGCTGAATCCTTCCCCAAAGTTTTTCGATTTACTTTGCCCAGATCCATCAGACGAATCACTACCTATGACACCCTAAAGCCTTATGACACATATTTCTTAAATGGTAAGACTTGAAACTTGAAATGATTCCTGGATCCATGGGCTGAAGAATAGATGTTTTGATAGCAGGGGTGAACACAACATTAATTTCATTGCACATCTCCATCAGAGCTCTGGGATGACCAGGCGTAATGTCAGTAAGCAATAATATTTCTAAAGGCATCTTTTTTTTCCTAAGCAGTAGGTCTCAGCAGTGCACTTAAAATATTCAGTAAACCATGAATATTAAAATATTCAGTAAACAGATGTTCAGGCTTTGTTGTTGCATTTATAGAGCCTAGGCAGAGTAGATGTTCCATAATTTTTAAGGGCCCTAGAATTTCAGAATTGTCAATGAGCATTGGCTTCCAATAAAAGTCATCAGTTGTGTTAGCCCCGAATAGGAGAGTCAGCTTGTCCTTTGAAGCTTTGAAGACAGGCATTGACTTCTCCTCTTCAGCTATGAAAGTTCTAGATGACATCTTCATCTAGTATAAGGCTGTTTTGTCTACACTGAAAATCTCTTGTTTTGTGTAACCACTATCATGAATTATCTTAGCTAGATCTTCTAGAGAACTTGCAGCTTCTGCATCAACATTTGCTGCTTCACCTTGCACTTTATACCATATGCCAAAACAAAAACAAAAACAAAAAACAAAAAACAAAAAACAAAAAACAAAAAAACAACCAAAAAAACCCCCAACTCCTTCTGGAGGCTTTAATGTCTTAAATGTCAAGAAGAAAACCTTAAGACTTGGGGTAGGAAAGGATTTCCTAAGTGTTTTCATACTTTTAGTCTTCAGAAATGATTTCTTAAGATACAAAAACAAAAAACAAAAACCCACACATTTAATATAAAAAAAGATTGACAAATTGGATATATTAAAATTAAGAATTTTGTTCGTTTAAAGAAACTTATTGAAATTGTATGATGCCTAAATTTGCTTCAGTATTTGTTTGTGGAGGGGAAACTGGGGTATAAATGAAACAAGACTGGTGATGAACTGATCGTTTTTGAGATTACACAAAGAAGTCCTAGCAATCAAGAAGAAAAGCATGAACAACCCCCTAGAAAAATGGGCAAAGATGTGCCTGGGTATTTTATAGATACAGATAAGGAAGCACAGATGGCCAAAAAATATATATATAAAATGTTCAACATCATTTGTGATTTGGACTACAACTCAGAGCTCCAATGAAATGCCATTTTATACCCATTCAATTGGAAAATTTGAAAGATTTGTTAATGTCAAGTGCTAGGGCAGATGGAGATCCAGAGGATCTCACACCTGCTAGTATATTTATACAAGTACCTTAGAAAATAGTATTGGCATTCTTTCATAACCACATTTCCAATATTTTACTCCCAAGTATATATGTAAAAGAGATTCTTGCACATATGCACCAGGAAATATGTGCAAAAGTATTTATGGCAGTACTGTGTACAACATCAGAAACCTGGGAAAACCCAAAATGTCTGTGGGCAAGAGAGTAGATGAGTAAACTATAAATGCATTCAATGGGACATATAGTCCAATCAAAATAAAGTATAATGAAAGCGTTGCAGCATAGATGAGTCTTACTGATATAAAATGAAAAAAATTAATAGTACATATATTTTTTTCATTCAGTTCCCTTTTTTAGAAATTTAAAAATGACTAAAATTGTAACTGTAGGTTTTAGGAATATAAATAGATGAGATGATAATATATAGAGAGGAAAGTAGTAGAGTATTGAGTACAGGATTCAGAATGCTTGTTACCGCAGGTAGGAGGAACCAGGAGGATGAAACCGGGAGGGCCATTTGGGTAGATGAGTTATGGTAAAGTCTATTCTTTGTGGCAGGTGTTGGGTTCATGGTCACAGCAGTTGGGTTCACCATGTCACAGGAATGTGACATGGTCACATTTCTCACAGCTAAGAAATGAATGAGTGAATGAAGGCAGCTTGTGTGGCCCTGAGATATGAATGTGTCTTGTGTCAAGACGGTGATTAATCCGTTATGTGCAATTGAGGTTGAATAAAACAAGAAAGGAGGATGAGGATGAATGGAAAGGAGGCAGTAGTGTGGTACATCTACCACCAGAAATTTGGAAATTATACATTTTGCATAGGAGGACAATCAGGGTTTAGGCTAAGCAACTATTACAAAGCTAATTGCCCAAACAAGATGGATGATCTCTTTCCTGCTTTCTCTTTCTCATTCACATAATAGTTTAGGTCAGAGCCATTCAATAAAAATGTGTGAGCCACACGTGTCACAATATTAAATGTCCTAGTGGCCATACGGAAAAAAAGAAAAAAAAAGTGAAATTCATTTTAATAACATATTCTCTTTGACTCGCTACAGTAAAAAAATGTTACTTCAACATATACTCAGGAGAAAAAGTACTAATGAAATACATCATATTCTTTCTGTCTTCCTAAGTCTTCCAAGTCTGAGGTAGTTTACATGTTCAGGACATCTCAGCTTGCACACTAAATTTTCATCCGAAATACTTGATCTGTATTTAGATGTCAGAAAATTTACAGTTGAAAAAAGTCATCTCACATACTCAGGTTTTTTATTAACTAAATCAAGTATTGGTATTTAAGTTAACTAGAATGAAATAATATGAAAAATTCAGTCCCTTTGCCTCACTAGCCACCTTTCAAGTACTCAGTAACAACATGGGGCTCGTGTCCTTCTTAATGAAAGAGCACGTCTAGTTCGTTAGGTGCCAAGATGTGCTTCCCAGCCTCTTGCATCAGAACAGCCATGTTAACATCACTTGGGAACTTGCTAGAAAACTAGAAAAGCAAATTGTGAATCAGAAACTGTGGAGGTGAGCCAAGCCAGGTAATTCTGATGCACATGAAAGTTTTTTACCAGTACCTGTACCAGTACCAGTATCTGCGCTACTGTCATAGTATTGCCCTCATCTGCAGGGCAGAGGCTGACTAGAACCCTCCTCGTCCGACCTGTAGGAAGTGTGGGGACTGGGGAGGAGGGATAGAGTGGATGAGCAATTCTCTTTTTTAAAGTCCGTGACCCAAAATTGCGTACCTCCTTCTCAGATGCCTTTGAGTAGAACCAAGTAGCCATGACTTAGCCACAAGAGAGGTTGGGAATTGTAGACTAGCTGGCTGATTGTGTACCACGTAAAGCTTGTGGAGGTGTCTGTTTCTGAAAGGAAAAAGTGGAGAATAGATCCTTGAGCAGTTGGTAATCTCACCACAAGAGATAGGTACAGTTTGATTTATTTTGCGACCTAGACCTTAGCTTAAGTTTTATTATTTGACACTATTTGATCTTCATTAGTATATTGGGTACCTTGGAAGAGTCAAATAGACAAAATATGGATCTATATAATGCCTAAGGAATTTTTTTTTTTTTTAAGATTTTATTTATTTATTTAACAGAGAGAGAGAGTGAGAGCACAAGCAGGGGGAACAGCAGGCAGAGGGAGAAGCAGACTCCCTGCCAAGCGAGGAGCCTGATGCGGGACTCAATTCTAGGACCCTAGGATCATGACCCGAGCTGAAGGCAGCTGCTTAACTGACTGAGTCACCCAGGCTTCCTGCTAAGGAAGTCTTAAAGGTGCTGTGACATCTGTGCAAACTTGAAAGGTGCCAGAGAGAATTTGAGCCATTAAGATCAGCCCCTGATCATCCTCCTTTGAAGTAAACTTTATGCGCAGTCCATCACCTGGATGGCAGAATTTACCCCTTGGTGAGATTATTCAAAGGACAGGTATGGGAGTATTTCAGCTGCACTCTACAGAGATAATACTCATTGACTAAGTTGCCTACTTTTTACTCTTAGGGTTTAAATAACATGTTACATGCTGTTCGTGTTTCTGTTGTCTTGAAATCACATGGGTGGTCTTACTCCAAGAGCACTGAGCTTCCATTCGGCCCACTACCTAACTTGGGACTGACAAAGACCATTCGGTCTTCCAGAAGTAGTCCCAGCAATACTGCTGCTCAGTGCCTTTCCATGCTCTGTGGTGGAAATAGGGCCTGTCCTGAACCTTGGGTGTCCTTAACTGCTTAACTGTACTTAACCGTTCACAGTGACTCAGCATATGTGATTTTTTAAAAAAAATTATCATGTAATTTGTGATTGTAGCTTACATTAGATGACAAATAATTATATAGAGAGATTTCCTAATGGCTTGAAAAGAAACACTCTATGGTTTACTGCCAGGAATGTATTCATTTTCTTAATATTGGGAACTATAAATTACCTTACCCTCTTTACAGTTCGTGAAGCCCTTTCACCACAGCTGCTTCAAGAGACATGCTTGATATTATGAGTGTAGAAATAGGAGGAGCTGCTTCTTCAGTCTTTGGGTAGATTTGAAATCAGGACTTCTCCTGTAAAAACAAAACAAAAAAGAGGAGAAGATACTCAAAAGGAATCCTTGAATTGCCTTCAGAAATGAAGAAATTAGATTAACAGCTATTTCTGTGGATGACTTTCTAATTCCTGTAAAATGGCCTTGCTCTCTTGAGACTTGTGGCCATTTCCATTGGTTTTACGTGGCCTTGTTTTATCCTGGCTGCTTCCTCTGAATTGGTTAAGGCTTCTCGGTGGGCTGTAAGCAGGACACCTTCATTCCTGGCAGTTCTATTCTCAATGTTAGTTCATCCAGAGTAATTGGAATTATGGTGAATATTACTATTTACTCCAGTTGGTGCTCAGAATGCTTAGTGCCAGATTAAAAACCTCATCAAGAGCCCCGGGGCCCTTAATTCTGGTCACATTTTCAGAGCTGTCCTGGGGGACCCCTTGCCCTCTGGGGGTAAGGTGGTGATGACGTGTGGGAGCAGTGACAGGGGATGGATGTTCAGTGGTCATAGCAGGAGCTCTGTCTTCATAAGAGACCTAGCCAGGGATGAGCTATGTACTCTCTCTGTTTTTCCATCTTTTATAACAATACCTACTTCATGGGTTGTTGTGAGTGTAAGCTAAGACAATCCACTTCTGATGAGCTTAGCATAGTATCTAACATATAGAAGTACCTTAGAAGTACCAGCAATGAATTAGTATTATTATTCACAGTGGGTGTCATTCTGGAGGCACTGAAAATAACTCTTGCTGTTACACTCATATATCGAAACAGTAATAGTTCGACTAGTTTTTCTCCTTTTCTCTGTAACTTACTTTATTTAGCTTTTGAACAATAGTAATCTTACAGTCTTAAAAATAATAATCACTCAGTATTAGATGTATAGGAGAAAATGCACTTTCCTAATTGTTCTTAATATTATTTTATTTATATATATGTATGTATGTATATCTGAAGTCATATTACTCAGTTTCTGTGGTACATGTCATAACAGTGCTTTGGAGAGTAAAATAGTAATAATAATGACAACAATTATCTCAACTTTTGCACTTACATCTGATATTATGAAGTGGGAGAGAATACCTGTCCAGTTCAGGGAAACATTGTTGAAGATTTCACAAGTCATGAATTGTCAACTTCCCTGGACTTCAGCTCTGTTAAATAAACAGTGTTTCAGGCAGTCCTGTAATCCACTGGTTTGTTACCAAAGTGCTAATAGTTAGGCAGACAAGTCACTTAAAAAAACGAACAGAACTTTTTTTGATTTGAGATCATTATAATTCACAGAAAGTTACCAAAAAATGTACAGGAGGTCTCATGTGCATTTCACTCAGTTTCCCCCAAAGATGACATCTCCCATGACTATAATAGAGAACAAAATCAGGGAATTGACGTTGGTACCATTGGTATATTTGGATATGCAAATATTTTCTTTCAGTCTATAACTTGTCTTTTCATCCTATTCATGGGATCGTTTGTAGAGCAAAGCTTTAAATTTTGATAAGGCCCAATGTATTGGTGTTTTCTTTTTACAGTTGAGGGTTGTGTTTTTCTAAAGCAGGTCCACACAGCACCCTCTTGGGCAGCATCTGAGCCCATTTGCGTGGGCCCCACCCCAGACATTGTGAATCACACTCGAGGGGCTGGGGTCTGATAGTCTGTTAATTTAAGAAGCTCCCTAAGATCTGAGAACCACTGATTCAGAGAGTTTTGGCCTTGCGTCTTTTTTCTTCTTTCTTGACCTTGTCTATGACTGACCCCATTCATTCCTGTCACTTGATTTATCAAATATATGTGATAATGCCATACAACCCTCTGACAAGCTCTAGATTAACTGCTGTACTGGATTCTCTCTGCTACTCTACGTAGAAAGTCTTTAATAAGTGGATGATTGGTTAGTTGTTACTTTCTAGGACCCCTATGAATAGGATGTAGTCCATAGAGTAACAGCCATCCTTATTATTATTTGTAGATTGTCTTTCAAAAAAGCCAGACATTGGTCCTGGTACTTGAGATTACCTAGTTATATAATATTTGGGGGAGAGCGATCTAGTTATATAAATACTCTTGGGGTTATTTGTTTCTTTTGTTCTTTGGTCTTATCTGTACCTCCTTTTCCCTTCATTAGAGCAGATAATTTGATGTAACCTCTATTTGCAGAACAAGTCACAGAATTTGATGAGTATCAAGATTTCTGTGTTTGAACAACTGAATATTTAGATATGTGATTGCTCTTTTTATAATTTTTAAGTATTTTGTTCACCAGCATAAAGAACTATTCCTTGGGTGTCTTTAACAAAGCCCTATGAAAAAGGACAGTTTCATATCTGGATACTTCATCTGATTTTGGAATTTACTTAGAACATTTATTAAAACATCAATTTTAGAATATCTCAATTTTATGTCATTTGTTTAAAGTAGTTTTTTAAAGTTAAATTCTCATTTATTTATTTAATTTTATATAAGTTAAATTCTCGTTTTGTGTGTTCTCCCTGGTCATTTGCTCTGTTTGATCCATGTTTCTAGTTTCTGCACTTTTAGAAACTAGTTTTAGAAACTAGAAACTAGTTTCTACTTTCTGCGCATTTCCCTTAAAAACTAAATTATCCTTTTAAGATGATAGGGCATGCTGGAACAGGACTTGTGCTAAAGGGTAGCAGCCAAAAGGATGATAAAATGAAACTCTGTTTCTTATATGTGGATCTTGGAAGGAAACGGTTAAGTCCAGGAAATAGTGCTTACCGGTGTTTGGGTCTTCAGACAATACAATCAATTAAAGTTTACCGGCAAGCAATGAAAGCTAATTTTGTCTTGGCTATAAAGCTGAATTCACTTATTACCAGAGTAGAGAACAGTGATCGCCATAGGCCATGGATGTCCATCTTGTAATAAAGAATATTATGTGCTGGGCACTTGGGTGCCTCAGTGGTTAAGCCGCTGCCTTTGGCTTAGGTCATGATCTCAGGGTCCTAGGATAGAGTCCCGCATGGGGCTCTCTGCTCAGCAGGGAGCCTGCTTCCCTTCCTCTCTCTGCCTACTTGTGATCTCTCTCTCTGTCAAGTAAATAAATAAATAAATAAATCTTTTTTTTTTTTTTAAAAGAATATTATGTGCTATCGTATCATGATAGCATCTTTTATGTATAGCTGTCAGGGCAGTTTGACGTCAGAGAGATTCGGTTTCCATGTGGGACAGCTAGCTCTGATGATACAGTCTCTGCTGACTTCAGATGGTCATGTCAGCAGTGACAGGTCCTGTGCGATAGACAAGGGGTTGCAGCGACAGTGTGATTGGTATACCTCAACAGAGACATACTGTTAAGGAAGTGGTCACCAAAAACATTCTGGTGGGAATATATTAAGGATGATACAGTCCGGGAAGCTTGAGTCCTCCCTGCCCTCCTTCCGTGTCAGAAATAGTTTCTCGTCATGTATAGGCATGCCTTTGTCTTGGACCACATCATAATTTGAAACAATTTATTGCTTAAGATTTGAGACCCCCCAGATTACCCTTTTGGCCTTGGCTTCTTGTCATTCCTTTTCTTGTCATTCTTCCTCCTACCCAGCCCGGTACTTGCATCTTCTATGGTACCCAGCCTTCTTTTGGTCTTCTCAGTTCATCTGGCTTACGTTTCATTGCCTTAGTTTGTAACTCGAGCAGCCTAACTCAGCAGGACTGTCTAATTTTTATTACTTTTTGTCCTCCCCTGAGTTATTTGGCCAATCTTGACCTTGAGTTAACCTTAATGTTATTTATTCTCTTATCTTTGGTTCCAAGGATAAATGACTTTTTTGCATAAATCTTCAGAAAACTAAGTTGATTTTGTTTTTCTCCTCCCAAACCTTCATAGGTACTTGGTAAAACTTTCATGTCCCTCTTACTGCCTTACCCACATAGGAGCTCTTCCAAGTGCCTCCCCTCTCAAGACCCTACATTTATCCCCCTATTGCTGGGGAACTTTTCTAAGGAGATATTGCAAGGCCATCAGAGATGAGTTCCCTTAACTTTCATCTTTTTGATCTCCAGTTCTCTGTATCTACTGTTGTCTCTGCTTCCATTCCCCATTTCAAACAACTTGGAAGGGCCTTCTCTTTTCCAATGCTCATCCACCTCTTTCTGCCCTTCGTCCTATACCTTCCCATTTGTCCACAGATCTTTCTCTTTTTTGTAACTGAAGTTTGGTAGCTTCTTAGCATATGAAAGTGCTCAGAGCTACCTGATCTTTTACAGTACAATTTCTCAGTGATTGACTATTGATATTTTGGGTACCATTAACATTTCATGCTGGATAATTCTTTGTTGTAGGGGGCAATCCTGCATTCCAAGATGTTTACCTGCAACTCTGGGCATTACTTACTGGATGCCAGTAGCACTCTGGAAAGTAGCCACACATTGCCAAATATCTCTTAAGGGGCAAAACTCTTGTGACCAAGCCTTTCCATCCAACCCTCTTCTGCTTTTCATTTCATCCTCATCCATCACCAAGTTTCCCTGTGGATACTCACTTCTTATCTCCACTTCCTCACCACTCAGTCAGATCTGAATCAGGCTCTGTCACTACCCATTACCAAAAACGCTCTCAGAGGACTGAAATGACCTCCTAGCAGCCAAATCCATTGACTGGCCTTTTCTCAATTCCTTAATTTTCTGTAACTTTTGACACTGGCCTCATTTGATGGTATCCATCTTACGTATTCTTTTGGCTCTCCTCCTAGCTCCCTGTCTCCTTTACATCTCCTTTCTCCTAGACTTTCTAAATATAGGGACTCCCCTCTGTGTAGGCCTCTGCTGTCTTTTTTTTTTTTTTAATGGTTCTTATCCCTCCTCATGTCTCTTCCGGTCACTGCTATGCAGATGACTTCTAAATATAGATTCCGTTTCTCAGCTGCACTCTAGGCTTACATGTCCTTCTGCCTCTTGGGTACTTCATCCTGATCCTCTACTTGACACATTAACTCAATATGTTTCAATATGTTCAAAAACAGACTCCTCATCATCCCTCCATTGATTCCCACTAACGGGACCACAGACCTTTGTATCAGTGGTTCCCCAAACATTTTTGGTTGTACACCATGTCACTAAAAATTATTTGTGCATGCTATATCCGAAGTATGATATTTATTAATAAATTTTATACGTGTGCCATAGTGTTAAGTTTTAAAACATGAAATAGAAGATGAAGTTAATAGTTAAAATTTTACAGTAAAACCTTTCTGTTCTTAAAAATATTAATAATTTAATTTACTTCATTTTTTAAAAATCCAGATCTAATACATTGTCATAGAGAAATCTAAGTACAGTTTATTTTGATTCTTGATTCTAATGTTGTCTTAGTTGAAAAAGATACCCCACGAATATGTGTGGATTCTTTTTTTTTTTTAAATTTTTTATTTTTTATAAACATATATTTTTATCCCCAGGGGTGTACAGGTCTGTGAATCACCAGGTTTACACACTTCACAGCACTCACCCAAGCACATACCCTCCCCAGTGGAATATGTGTGGATTCTAATAGAAGTATTTTCTTGGCTATACTTATGAAATTGTAATTCTTGAGTGGAATGGTGATTGTTAGGGGTTTGGGAGAGAAGGGAATGGGATGGGGGTTATTATTTTATGGGTACAGAGTTTCAGCTTTTCGACATGAAAAGACTGGAGTTCGATGGTGGTAGTGGCTGACCAATGACACAATTGTGCCTAACACCAGTGTACCATACAGTTCAAAATGACTTAGATGGCATCTGGGTGGCTCAGTCAGTTAGGCATCTGACTATTTTTTTAAAAAAGATTTTATTTATTTATTTGTCAGAGAGAGACAGAGAGGTAAGGCATGGGCAAACATAAGCAGGGGGAGTGACAGACAGGTGGGGGGGAAGCAGGCTCCCCGCAGAGCAAGGAACCCGACGTGGGACTTGATCCCAGGATCCTGGGATCATGACCAGAGTAGACACTTAACTGACTGAGCCACCCAGGTGTCCCAAGCCCCTGAGTCTTGATTTTTGGTTGAGTCATGATTTCAGAGTTGTGAGACTGAGCCTGGCATGGCATCAAACTCTGTGCTCAGCGGGGAGTCTGCTTCTCTCTTTCTCTTTTACTCTTTCTCTCACTGCTCCCCCAAACCCCTGTGCTCTTTCTCTCTCTATAATAAATAAATACATCTTTTAAAAAATTTAGATGACAAATTGTATGTGTCTTTAACACCAATTAAAAATAATAATTTAAAAAAGGGCTTAGCAGAGAACCAGTCACATAATAATTACTTATTAAGTCAACATTAACAATTATTATTATTTCTATACCACTATCATTATTAATTGTCTCCATGGGCCCATTCCTACTTCTCAGTGTCTTAATTTTGGTTCAGTAATTGATTATGTTATTCATTGTGTCTCACACAGTTCCTAACACAACATAGTAGGTACTCAGGAAACAGTTATCGAATAAATGATGTGACAACAATGGATTACAGTCACTTTTTGCTTTTCTTCATGTTAGGGATTTAGTTCTATGAAAATGGGCATGGCGTATGAGTGAATACTTAATTCATTTCTATTCGATGCCTTAAATGTACTAGTGGCATTCCGCATGGATGGTTATTCATTGTAGAAGTTTATATTTAAGGCAGTTAAACACATATTGCACAGATACACATTTTACTCTAGAAATTTTGTTGCCACATATTGTGTTTTAGCCATTTAAAAAGCTTTATTTTTTGACCTCTAAAAAGGTGTTAGCATGATTGCTTGGACAAAAGGTGGGATTAAGATGATTTTAAAGTTTATTTTCTGAAAGTGTGATTGGGAAGCTGTGTTTTTAAGTGGGTTAGAGGTGAGAAGTGTGCACTCAGAGAAAGAAAAGGGAATGCTTGGTTTCAGCCTTTTATGGCTGAAGCTCTGCCTTTTACTTGCCTGCTTGACCAATACTATTTGGCTCTTCTAATCTCATTTCACAAAATAGCTGCCTTCTCCTTTTTCTTCATTGACCACCAGTAACCCATTTAAGCAGTTGTCTAGCTCAGCAGCCTACTTTCCAGTAAAATGTAATCACAATTCCCATATCGCTCTTGGCTTCCCTGTCTGCGCCTCCTAATTCCCCCCTTTCTGCGTGAATCAGCAGATGTGGATGACGTCATCTTTTATTTGGCCGTCTCGCCTGTGTTAAATGTCGCCTTGCCAGAAGTCAAGCGTGGTAAGCCTGCTTCTGCAGGTTTTGCTCCTATGAAATTATTATTTCATAGGAAATTTTGAATGAACAAAGAATTTTGAATCACAGCAATTTTGTTAAAAAAAACAAAAAACAAAAAATCAACCCAGGGATCAGATACAGGTTAGGAGCCCCTTACAACCTGAAACCATGAATCAGTGGTTGATACAATAAGTGATTTCATACCATCTCGTCGTGCTTGTCAAAATACTACCAAACTGTGGCCAAACTGTGAGTAGAATATTGATGCCTTAAGTTTTTATCAAAGAAATCGTAGATGAGCTCAGTTAATCATCTAAGTCTTATCTTAAATATTTTAAAATGGTAATTTTAAGTTATTTTTTTTTACAATAGCTATGGAACAATATGCATAATATATGAATTACAGAACATCTTTAAAAATCTAGTAGTATTTTTTTTTTAAGATTTTATTTATTTATTTGAGATAGCACGAGAGAGAGAGCATGAGCTGGGGGGCGCGCAAAGGGGGAGGGAGAAGCAGGCTCCCCGCTGAGCAAAGAACCTAATGCAGGGCTTGATCCCAGGCAGATGCTTAACTGACTGAGCTGCCCGGGCACCCCCCAGCTTGTATTTTCTTGTATAAAATTTATTTATGTAAGAATATTGTTACAATGATCTTTATATATATATTTCAATTATTAATACAGTCATATATGTATATACCTTATAAGATATATGAAATTGATAGCATATATAAAAGTTTGTAAAATCATTAGTGCTCTGTACCTGGTTTATTCCAAAGACTTCTGCTTCCTCAGAATGTAAATTGCCATAATTGAGAATGAGCACTGTTTGCAGTTCTTAGGGATGATCTGTCTTCCCCTCATTGGTCTGCTCCTTGGCCTGGGAGTGGGCTCTATCCAGAGGTGAGTGAGAGGGTGGGGATGCCCAAGAAGGCTGGACAACTTTTACCCAGTTGAGCTACTGATCTAAATTGTTAAGAGTGGCATGGCACACATGTTACATTTCTGTGTCATTGAATCCTACGACTTACTTGGCTTTTCCATCTGGAGGTCTCAAAGACATCTTAAACTTCTTAACATTGTGGTCGAAACCAATCTTTTCATCCCCAGTGTAGCAGCTAAGCCGGTGCCTCCTGCTGTGTTCCGTTCTTCAGTCGGTTGCTTCAACCAGAAACCTGCCATCTATCGCCTTTGACACCTCATTCCCTCCTACACTCCACACCCATATCGAACAGCCCTAGCCATTCATCTCTACAATATATCCCAAATACATCCTCTTCCATTCCCATCTTAGAAAAAAAAAGATCTTAGAAAGCCCAGATCTTTTATTTGACTCCAAGTTATCTGGCTCTGGTCGACAGCTGTCACTTTGTTTCATGCCTTCCTTTCCTTCCCACTCTCCACTCAAATGCTGCAGGTCTTTTTCTGGTCCTTGGTACGTCCAGCTCTTTCCTGTCTCAGACCCTTTGCACATGCTGTTCTCTCTATCTGGACTGTCCTCTCCTTCTTGGCCTCAGTGTTATCTTAAATGCTAGTTTCTCTGAGAAGCCTTTTCCTCCTTTCAAGTTAAGTTAGGTCCCTCTCCTATTTTTTCTCATAGTAGTATGTCTTTTTTCCTTCCAGCATGATCATGTGCTTAGCTTATTATTATTATTATTATTATTATTATTATTATTTTCTGTCTCTTTGATTAAAGGTCCCTGAGAGCAAGGGCAAGTCTGTTTGGCTTAACACCATATCCCCCAGCTCCTAGCAGTATGTCTGACACTTAGTAGATGCTTGGTGTATTGCATGAATGAATAAATGAGTATCTTTTAATAATAAGAGAATAATAGTAATAATAATAATAATAATAATAATATAATAGTCCTAACATTTTCCCCTTGGGTGTTAAAGGTAGTAGATTGCTTTCTTGAACTGAAGGCATTCAGTAGATGGTGCTACTACTGTAGGCTTTTATACTTTCACGTGCTTCTACATATTCTGGTGTTTGCTATTCAGAGGAGACTACGCTATGCTTATTTCGTGGTTCCTGACATTTGGTTAACAATTTAATTTTGAATCACTACTGAGACTTGCCTCAAATGGAAAAAAGACCTTATCTAGGTTGTTTAAAATGTATGAGCCCTACTGTACTGTGTAGAACAGCAAAAATAATTTGCTTCTTTGGTAGTGAAAAAAAGAAGTATTTTCCCTACATGTGTTATTTTTGCCCCTCTCCCCAAAGCGCTAAGTTACAGATGCAATATTATCTCTGTAATAAAAAGATCTTGATTGAATGGTAGGTGAAGCTATAGCAGCTATATTAAAATGTACTTTTCCAGAGTATGCTCCATTTCAGAGGGAACAGGGATGCAAGTGAGAAATGACATGACGGATTTGACCACCACACCTTTTTCCTACTGGATAATTTGACAGAACTCAAGCATGTCTTCCGTAACTGGTGGGTTTCTGTAGAACCACATGAGAGCTGCGTGGGGTGTCCCTGCCCCCTCACTCCACTGGGATGTGTGGTTGATTTTCTCTAGATGCCTTTTCTAGGTGCGAAGGCTAAGTGTGCTGGGATGATTTCTTACTGTTTTCTTCTTAATTAAATAAAAATCATTGACTGTAACATATGGCAACCTTTTCATAATTGCACTTCTGCTAATTTGAAAACGCTGTTACGAAGTGTATGGAGTTGGACTTTGTTGCAGTTTGCTAGAAGTCTTAACTATAAACTCAGGCTGGGAACCTACCCCAGGTTTAGGGATGATGGTTTCACTGTGCAGTGGTGTGGGACACAGAAAACAATTCCTCCACATACCCTTCAGGAAGATGAGGTCGGTTCTTGGTCCAAGTCAGTGTGTGGTAAACACCTGTACAAAATAGTGTGTCTGACCCTGTGTGGGATGTTCACAGATGAAACAAATGCAAGCTCTAGCGAGAGACAAGTACACACGGAATAATTCGATTAAATGATTTATGCGCAGGGCTGTTCTCTGCAGCCACACTCTGTGTCTTCCCCCCACCCCCCCCAAGACACCAGGACTTAGGTGGGGGTATGTGTAACTGGTATTGTTATACCTAATTTACTGCCAGGAAAACTGAGCTTGGGATGAGTTAGGATGTGTTTGCTGGAAGGAGAGCAGTTGGGGAGCGGAAGAACGGGCACCCACAGCTATGTCTTTGACTCTGTGCCCCTTGCCTTAAGCTCCATAGTACACCCAGAGTGGTTAAAAGAAGGAGAGGCTGTTCATGGGCCCCTGGGAGCTTGGCGTCTGGCACCGACACACAGTCTCTGCCCTCATTGCCCTCACAGTTTTGGAGGAGACTCTGACTTCGAAAGCTGATTTGGTAGCTTCCACTTACAACCATGGCTCCTTCCTCCGTCCGCTCCTTCCTCTCTCTCACGCCATGTCTCCTATCCTCTTTATGGCATTTCTGCAGTTCTGGCCTTACTGCTGGCCCTCACTGGTCTATCCACCCCCAACATTTCCCTTGATCCAGCTTCCCATTGGTGTCACCATTCTTTGTCTTTCTTCCCTTCACTGTGAGAGCATTTCCTGATTCTCCTTTATGAATGCCATTTGCTCCTCAACCCAAAACTGCCTCTCAGTGGGATCACCGGTATGGTCTGAGGTTCCTGTTTTCCAGCACTTACTCTCTTTGGTCTCCATACAGTCTGTATTTGGGGGCCAGCTGCTATTTCTGGAATGTGTCCTCAGGTGGCTTGTGGGCACCTTCTCTTTTGGCTACTTGCCTGCTGCTCTTCTTCGTCTTGCAGTGCTCTTCCTCCACGTTACATTGCCGTTGGAGGCATGAGCCCTCAGTTACTGATGGGACATCTCTGCATGTCCAGCAGCCGCCCCTGCCACCAGAGAGATGACCACCCCCAAGATCTCCAGTTTTTGCTCTCTCCCAAGGTCCCAGTCTATATTGTATCCTGCCATGCCCAACATAGAGCAGAAATTCTTTGCATCTACTATGGGGTCATTCTCCAGTTTCCCAAAATAGAAGCCTTGGTGCCTTCTTTATGGGGGGCTATCAGGAAACCTTGATGTTTTTATCTCAGAATTATTTATCATGACCTGCTAATTAGCCTCCCTTCCCATCTCGCCACACTCCAGAATGTCTAAATTACGCTTCTAGAGTTACCTCCCTCTCTGTTTAGTCTGATTATATCATTCTCCTTACTCCAGGTCCCTGACTCCCCATCTGTCTTCCCTTCACGGCAAGGGCCAGTTCCACTGATGGCTTCCAGCAGCTGTGCCCTCCATGCTCAGACCCTCGAAAGTGTGTGTTGAATGAATGGATCTGGTTCCAGTCTTGCTTCTCAACTTTATCTCCCCATGACCTGCCCCTGTGCTATTGTGCCCCCCCGGCCCCTCACCATTTCTCATGCATACCCAGTTCTTTACTATGTCCTGCTTTGTCATTTTTAGATTTTTTTTCTTCCATGTTCCTTATTTCAACTCACATCTATTTTCTCTTGGGCACTTTGTAACTTTTCAGTTTTTTTTTTTAAGATTTTATTTATTTATTTGACAGACAGAGATCCTAAGTAGGCAGAGAGGCAGGCAGAGAGAGAGAGAGAGAGGAGGAAGCAGGCTCCCTGCTGAGCAGAGAGCCCGATGCGGGGCTCGATTCCAGGACCCTGGGATCATGACCTGAGCCGAAGGCAGTGGCTTAACCACTGAGCCACCCAGGTGCCCCGTAACTTTTCGGTTTTGATGAGAAAGTCCTTTTTTTTTTTTTTTTCCTGCATTTTCTTTGTGAAGTCAATCACCTCTCATTATGTTTCTTCCTTTTCTTGTCCTCATCCATTTCTGGTGTTAACTTCTGTATTTCTGATTCTAGGTGTTTTGTCAATTCTCCAAATGCTTGTGTGAGGATATTTACATCAGTTTGGAGTGTTGTTTCAGTTTCGTTCTGCTTCATGGTTTTGGGTTGGGAGAATTTTCAGTAGCTCTTTGGTTTGGTTCTGTCTTTTCTCTCTTCCCAAGCATTTTGGTGGTTCTCTTCCTGGTTCAGGAGCTCACGTCTCTGTCAGAGATGCTGTTTCTCTGATGTGTGCTGGTTGTGATGGATGGCAAGGCTCTGGTGTGTCGTAGGAACCTTACCTCCTCTCCCTTCCTCTCCCTTCTGTGAAAAAATGTGAACATTTTTCCAATAAATCATCTATGGCATGGTTTTTATTGCTCTGTATTTATTCCTTTACATAGATGTGCCATACTTTACCTAATCAGTCTGCTATTATTGATTTAGATTGCTTGAGGTCATTTTTGCTATTATGACATTACGGTGAATATTTTTACAAATATATCTTTGTGAATACTTTGATAAGTAAGGAGTAACGGACTCTCTTTTTTAAGATTGCCATTTTTCTGCTTGGAGAATTAGAATAGCATGTACAGGCTCTTTTGATGTCTGTTTGCTTTCCTACAATTTTTCATCTTTGTTTTGTGTTTAACTAACTCGCTCCAGGCTCATTCCTTCACCCCTCAGTTTTTCTCCATAGAGTTCACTTTTCCATCAAATTACTCTGTTCTCTATAGCTTTGGGTGCCATCTATGTGCTGTTGACACCCACACTACTGACCTTCTAGCTGATTTACAAGTAAATCTCCAGCTGCTATTATAAAATCTGTAACAAGGGGTATGGTTCATAATCTCCCAGCAGGACCAAACATTTGTCATCCCTCCCACTCTCCCAGCAGGAGAGAGTTCTGAGCTACAGAGCCGACTTATCTACCTGCCTACTGGACATCTTGCCTGTGGTCACCAACAGACGTTCAAAATTTAAGTTTCTTTGAGATTACTGTGTGCCTGGAATCATGCCACATGTTTTAAATGCATATGCCTTTTTTTGTCATAGCACATAGGTTTGCCATATTTCCCATTTTACAGATGATGAGAACAGACCGTAGAAGGTTATCTAGAAGCCAGTAAATCTTCCTGTGCTCATTACAGACAAGCTTTGTGGTTGGCAAAATGGAATTCTTGATGCTTCACCCTATAGCGTCTTTCCGAAGTATTTCTTGTCTTGGTAAATGGTGAGCTCTACCCAGGAGCTCATGCCAGCAAATTGGGAGATATTCTTGGTATCTTTTCTCCTTCATTTATCAGTATCTCCTGTTGATCCTGTTTACCAAATCTGCCTTGAGTCATTCCACTGGTCTGCACACCCGCTGTATACCTCCCCCGACCCCGCCAGGTCACAGGCTCATCCTTTCTCAACAACTCCTGACCCCGCTTCTGTTCCTGCCCCTCAGGATTAGTCCTCACATACAGAGTGGCCTTTATATAGTCAAATCTAATCCTCCGCTGCTCTGGTCGCTGGTCGTAGCCTCCCATACTCTTTCCAGCCTCACTCTCACCCCCCTTGACGAGGCCACACTTTCTCTTCCTCAGGGTGCTGGCACCCGCTCTTCCTTCTGCCTGAAATGCCCCTCAGCTCTGTCTTTCACCTGAGTAACTCCTGCTCCTGCCTCTGGTTTCATTTTAAATGTCACTTCTACATTGGGGAGGGTATGTGATTTGGTGGGTGCTGTGAAGTGTGTAAACCTGGTGATTCACAGACCTGGGGATAAAAATATATGTATATAAAAAATATATGTTTATAAAAAATAAAAAATTTAAAAAAAAAAAATAAATAAATAAATGTCACTTCTGCAGGGCAGAAGCCGTCTCAGATCCCGGATGAGGAGCCTTCCTCTTTATATTGTCAGACTCCTGCCCTCCACCTTCACGGCACTGAACACAGCGTACAGACTCCTGATCTTAGGTTTAGCCTCACAGATAACGTCACCTGAGACTCTGTGGGATTATTTACCTGATAACCGCCCTTCTGCTCCCCTCCCCTGTCAATGTCCTGAGAAGGTTGTGTCTGTGTCTATTTTTACCCTTGAACCTTTAACCCTAAGCACAATCCTTGGCACATAGCAAACATTCACCAAATATTTGAATGAAAAAAGCATGAACGGATTGAGTTCTGGCTGCACCTGGAAGTGAAATGAGTTGGGATGTCTCTTTCCCCTTTCCCGGGGTGTGGGTGTGTAGTTGATTTTCTGTGTTTGTCCAGCAGGAGCCGAAGGACCACAAGCATGGGACCCACCTTTAGGCAAACAAGGGAGTGGTGGGCTCAGGGTGTGGAAGGGGGTATGTGATGGAACAGTAAGACTCAAAGGAGGGAAGAAAGAACCACAGCGGGAGAGCCCCTTGTGATCCGTAAGAGGGTTTGAAGGGTTGAATTAGTCCCAGTTCTTAAAGTTTTTATTTGGTCAGCCATCTACTCTGTCAATATTGTGAAGTCAAACTTAGCAACAGTTACTATGAGTCCTCTTTTTTTCCTTCCTGGTCCTCTCAATGAGAGGAGTATCTGTGTTTCATTTTCTATGGCATAAAATTTCATTAACTGTGAGCGTGCCATTTCTGCTTACAAGGGCTTTCCGTGGAGCAGAAAGGAGATTACAAGGGGCCCTTCATGCTTGATTACTGCAAAGGAGACGGTATTCAGCAAGGGCCTCTCAGAGCCCATAATATGTCATCCTGGCAGTCTGTCCTCCAAGGCACCTACGTGGCCCTCTTTGAAGGCTCAGAGGCATTTCGGTGTTGAAGGCAGTTGTTCCTTCTGATCACACACCCTTCCTGCCTAAAGCAGGGAAGTCACAGAACAACCGTGTTGATTTAAATTCTGAATTCCTGTACCAGGGACACTACCTTCATAGGCTCTGGCACCAAATAGAGACGTTTTCTGTATTCCTGCTCTCCTGCATTTTCTTCCTCTGACTACAAGGAATGGCGGCAGCGCGTGTCCTGTACGTGTGCTTGTTGTGACGTAGTTCCACTTTTTGAAATGCCAGACTCGGAGCAGAAAGTAACGTGCTTTCTCCTATCTCCATGCTTGTGTGTTTCTCCTTTGAATTCTGAAGAACATCTGAGGCTAGTGGGACTGCTCTCGGCCCTATGAGCTGCTACACCAGAAACACTCCCTGGGCACTTGGAGAGTGCAGGGGATTAGCAGAGGCTGGCAAACCCTGTCTGTAGGGGGGTAGGTCATAAGTATTTGGGGGTTCATGAGCCATACGGCCTGTGGCTTACTACTCAGCTCATGTGCTAGCGTGAAAGCAGCACAGACAGTACATAAATACATGGGCATGGCTAGGGTCCAATAAAACTTTTAATACACAATAAGCAGAGGACAAGATTTGGCCCCTGGGCCACAGTGTGCCAGTGTAATTAGCATAATTGCCCAAACCAAAACGTTTAAAACAGGGAAGATGATTTGGATGAAGCAAACAAACAAACAAACAAACAAAAATGGGAGACTTGTTCTCGTAGGGTCAGTAGTTTTTGTTAACAAATGGGACTGTATTAGATGCCCTCTCTACCACACATAACAACACTGGTACTTGAGGCCATGTGACCAGAACCAAATTTATGCAGAAGGGCATAAATCCAATCCCATTCCTTATAATTAATGTTAATACTTCTAGACTGTCTTCGGCCAACAGGAATCAGATGTCTGCTGTTCCTTCCTTGGCGTGATGAAATCCTGACCCAAGTCCATCTTAGAGTGGGTCTGGATCTTCTGCTAAAATAACATGACCTCTTGGTAAGCAGTACGTCAGGGATCACCGCCTGTGATAAAGGCCCCTGGTATGACTAGACCACGAGTTTCTCCAACCGTGAACATTGCTGAGAGAGTGGACTGTGGATAGAATCTGTAGAAGTTGGCAAATATTGGCAAACATTCAAGCTACTGTCCAAGAGAAGTCATTACTGTCACTATTACTGTTGAGTTTCAGGAAATGCTTTTGAAAGAGAAGTAGAAGTAGATGACAAATTGAGTTGGTTGGTTTTTTGGGTTTGTTTTATTTTCTTTGTTTTGTTTTCTGCTTTGTTGAGGAAACTTCTTCCAGGAAACATGAGAAATTTCAGACATTGATGCTTAACTTTGATGTGGGGAAAGGTTTGTTAATAATGAAGAGTTCGGGGTGCCTGGGTGGCTCGGTGGGTTGAGCCGCTGCCTTCAGCTCCAGTCATGATCTCAGAGTCCTGGGATCGAGCCCCGCATCGAGCTCTCTGCTCGGCAGGGAGCCTGCTTCCTCCTCTCTCTCTGCCTGCCTCTCTGCCTGCTTGTGATCTCTCTCTCTCTCTGTCAAATAAATAAATGGAATCTTTAAAAAAAAAAAAATAATGCAAGAGTTCCATGGAGTTTTCCATCTAGTCCAACGCTTTCCGTTTCACAGTTGGGGAAAGGTGGTTATCCCAGTAATGTCATCCTGCTTGTTCTCATAGTTTGCTCTGTTATCTTTTGCTGTATATTCTGAAGGGATAAATTCAGAGCTAGCAAATCAGAAATGGATATAGCAGTTAGTGTGTTCTTTATGGGCATGTTGATTGTATCCATCATCAGAGTGGAGGTGGGCTTGTGAGTTGCCATATTTAGTAAATAAAAATAGGACACCACATTAAATTTGGACTTCAGATGAACAAGGAATTTTTTTTTTTAGTATAAAAGTTTATTATAGAATGCAATATTTGAGACATATTAAAAGATGCGGTGTTTATTTGGTATTCAGATTTAATTAGATGGTTCTATATTTTATTTGAACCATACTGGGGGCCCTATAAGCTGGGGGAAGGATATGCTCAGAACCCAACTTTCATGGGGGAAGGTTTTATGAAAAGAGTGATAGCTAGCATGGAAGTTTTAGCTTGAAGCCTTGATTTTTTCTTGAAATGACCAGAGCTTTGGTTCTGGTGTTGTGTAATGTGCTCTACCATGACAAAGGAATAAGAAATGGGCAGTTTCGGTCATGGTTTTGTTTAGTAATTTCATAAACAGAAGCTCAGCTGGTATTCCTTGGGCCTTCCTGAAACCCAGCTGCTGGCACCCCTAGCCAGCACTTTTCGGGGAAGTCGTGTGGAAATATATGAACATGGTGTTTGAGGTTGCTTGAGGAGGACGCGGGGGTCACATCATGCAGAGCGGAAAGGCCAGGCTGGAGAATTGACATGAAAGGAGCCTGTTTGCCTAAATCAGGTCTAAAAAAAGATGTTAGAACACTGAAAGTGGGAAGTTGGTGCATGCATCTATTATTTGAAGATTGGATGAATGCAGAGGAATATATCCAAGTGACTTTCTTATAAGTGTATTTTTGAACTGAAGTGTGCTTCTTCAAGACATCACTCTGGCATGCTTATTTACTTTGAAACTTGAACCAACAAGAGCACACCAGGCCGACCCCTTAGTCTTTTCAGGGTATACTCTTACTCTTGGGGACTAGAGTGGGACATCAGAATAGAGGTACACCACTTCTTTCTCTGTCTCTCTCTTGCTGTCTCTGCCTTTCTTTCCCAGTGCAAGTTGTATTTTGTGATAGCTGTAAGTGACAAAGGTTAGCTTAACGGATGAGTTAATAAAATAAAGGAATGGTCCACATGTCCACTGGGCTTCCTTGAGTTGAGTATTTATGTGCCTTAATACTGAAGAATCAAATATTTAGAAGTCCAGCTTTCTAATTTCTTTTTCTTAAAAATTTTTTAATGATTTTATTTATTTATTTGAGAGAGAGAGACCATGAGAGGAGAGAGGTCAGTGGGAGAAGCAGACTCCCAAGCAAGGAGCCCGTTGTGGGACTTGATCCCGGGACTCCAGGATCATGACCTGAGCCAAAGGCAGTCGCTTAACCAACTGAGCCACCCAGGCGCCCCCAGCTTTCTAATTTCTAAGCATAACGGAATCACATTAAGAATGTAGTGTTTGTTATCCTGATACTGTGATTTTATATGAGCTCGTGAACATTTGGATGGTCAAGCTTCACAGTTGAACCTCAGGTTTTGTTTTTTTTGAACCTCAGTTTTAAGCACGTGCATTATCTACGTCATTTAAGTTCCTAAACCAACTTCCTTTTGGAGTGTGCTTTTAGGCATCATTTCTCAGCTGTCAGGTTGATGATGTTTGTGCAAGGCACTCAAACTTTTTCTTTAGGCATAAATTTTCATATTAGTAGGAAGTTATGCTAAATAAATCTTATAGTGAACATAAATAACATTTGTTATCCATCCTTTTGATTTATCAGTTCCATTACTATTTTTTTAAGCAGGAATTATTGAAAAATGAATAGATACACCTCTTGTTTCTGTTGAAAGAAATGTACCAATGAGCTCCTCAAACATTCCAGGACGGAATATTCGTCTATTATTAATTATAAATCTTCATTATTAATTTGTTACATTTATGTATTACTTCACAGCTTAGAAGTTACTTTTATTTCCATTGCCTCCCATGATACTTGGCAACAACCCAGAGTTATTTTGACTGAGATGTACAGGGATCATTATCTTCAGCTTATAGATAAATAAAACGAGGTTCAGAAAGGTTGAGATGATTTACCAAGCGCCCAATAGCTATTAAGTACTGGAGAGGGGATTAAAGTTCTAGTCTTTCTAAAAGACCATTAGCATGGAAAATTTAAACTTGTACCAAGTAAACAGCATACTGTCGTGAACCCTCATACACCCATCGTCCAATCTCCACAATTGTCAGTATTCTGCCACCTTAAATCCTCTATACCTTCACCAGCTCTTACCCCCCCCCACCCATGATGATGGTGTCAGTACTTATAGTTTTTAAAAGTTTACATACACTGAGAAGCACTAACCTTAGCTTTATAGCTTGGACAAACAGGGTATACCTATGTAACCTATACCCTGTGAAGATAATTGTCTCCTCAGAAAATTCCCTCATGCCCCTTCTCAGTCAACTCCCCACCCTCCCTAGGTAACCACTGTTCTGGTTTCTTGGTTTTGTTTTTTGTTTTTTTCCTACCAGAGATGAGTTTTATGTGTTCTTAAGTTTCATAGGAGTGGACTCTTTCAGAACATACTCCTGCCTCAGGCTTCTTTCGTTCAGCATCATGGCGGGGAAGCTCTAGTCTTTTGATCCAGGGTTAGGTGCGTTGTTCAGACTGGTGCTCTAGTCCTATCTCAGAGCTACAGAAAGATGATTTCCTGAATGATACCCCGAAAAAACCCAGGTCCTGGCCTCATATCATCATTGCTTAAGCTTACAGAGGGAGACGGACAGTTTTTCTTGATGTATGAAGTACCCATCAATCCATCCAGTGAGAGCAGATTCTGTTTGGAAGGTTGGTGGTGGAGGAGTTGCTGCACATGAAATATTTGCCTGTAGCTCACCAAGTCATTTGCTTATACGGAATGCTTCCCCACCCCTCAGGTCCCCTCCCTACTAATTTCCCCTAATGTGTCTGCCTATATGTTTTTGGAGGCCTCTTGATCAAATTCCATTTGAGCTTGTGCTGATTTTTCTAAGGTCAAGTACAGATAATTGTAAGAATCAGAAGCCATTTACCTGTCTCCTCATTTTTAATGGGATTACTTGACGGCTTAGTTTTGCTAATTAAGTAGAAGAGGAATGATCAAAATAGTGGTTAAATTACTGTACCCAGAGCTTGCATTTCATTTAAAAGAAATCCGTGGGAACTCAACAGTAGAATTAGAGCCAAATGTGGTTTTCTTCTGTAGGGAATTTTCTTTGAATTCTTTAACTCAATTATCTCTGTTTTAAGTTACAGAAGGACAACATGGACCAAAAATAAAATAAAATAAAAGCAGAATTACCCTTGCATGTCACTCTTAGGGGATATATGTGTAAGAGTTTATATAGGGAAGGCTTATAAGTAGAGCTGTGAACCCAAGCATGAACTAGTTTATAGGTGCCTCTGGCGCCTAAGGCAGACGGTTTCTTTCCCAAAGAAAGTTTATAAACTGATGTTGCTGAATTACTTGTAGTTTCTTTAACTGATTGAAAAGAAGAGAGTCTGAATGGTAAAATTAACTTTGACTTTATTGCATTTGCTGTTTGTGTTCGGTTTGAGTCAACAGTGGACGATTCATTTCCCTGGGAACCCTTCGAAGGATGTGGCTGGCTTTGGGATCACAGCATTGAGGACCTTTGCTGAGATCCTGGTCACTCATTAGGAGGTGCTGCTTGGTGATCTAAATCTGACCTTTTCCTTCAGTTATTAGCTGGAATGCTTCCATAAAGAGAAACTCTTCTGTATCACGTTCTTATTTATCCATTACAAGGAGCAGGCTTGTAATAGAAAAGCAAGATAGATACTGATTCTTTCTCTTTCCTTACCAGTTTCAAAGTGAGGTGGTTAACTGGGCTTCCTCTAAAAGTGACCAGTAACTTTTTAAGTGAACTTGTGAATTTAAACACATTTGATCTATTTGAATGGCAATCATTATTCTGTTTGATGATCAAAATTACCCAATTTTTGGCGAGGGGAGCCTCTTCTAATTGGCTTCAGAATTGTGTATATAGTATACATGTGTGTGTACATGTATTAATCAATGATTCACTTATTTATCTCTCTACTTATTTATCTAGAATGTGTTTCATAGATAAGATGTTCCAGGCTCATTGTACTTTTTATTCCCAGACCTCAATTCAGCCATTTCTCTAAGGGAGCTCTAGTTCCTTTTGATGGAAATAGTATTTCAAGACACAATATGAGCTGTAGGGGTGGTGATTGCTGCTGGTGAGTCATTATTTTTAGGTCCTTTCAGGGCAAAAAGTTAGGAAATTAAGCCCATTCCTTCATGAGTTTGAACTTCCAATTTGAATTAAAGTTTACTAAGAAATGATGATTGTTTGGAAAAGTGTAAAGTGAATAACCAAGGACTGTACAATAATGGAGAAGAGGCTAAGGAAATAATTACAAAATTACAGAAAATGTTGCAAAGAGATCTTGAAATATCTGATCTGGTTTTCTGCCTACTTCTTTGCCCTTTCACAAAAGCTACATTTGAACATGTCTGAATAGAGAAAAGGATCAAGAAGGTGAAGCTCAAATCTTAGTCACTGGCTTCAGCTGGACAGGAAATGGCTAGACGACTTGATGTGAGTGATTTATGTGAAGTGAGGAGATCAGAAAACACATTATGGCAGTTCAAATGGAAAACTTGGTATTGAGTGAATTTCAGCTTCAGTTGACCCTCCTTCAACTGGTTTCTCACTTTGAACTTTTTCTCAGGAAAGGGCTTTTATCTTTAGAAATGAGATATTTGGTGTGTGAAAACAAGGCAAAATTAACTGACAGCAAGCCCCTCATACCTATGGTGGTTCTGGTTTTCCTTCATAGTCAAGAAAGCTTCTGCATAATTTTTGTCAGATTTCCCTTACTGGTCTTAACTTGAATGTTGTTGTTATTTGAGAGGCAGTGTGTAAGACATTTAGACAACTATTTTGTATTCTACGGGGTGGAGGCAAGAGGCCCAGGGTTCGGTGTCCCCTGGTTAGTGTGGAAGGCATATGCATTCATGTAAACATTCAATAGCTAAGGCAAAACATTACACATATGCATGTTATTACCATAATTAGAGATGCAAACAGGAATATTTTACTGACTCCAAAAGGAGTTTCAGAATTAAATACAGATGTAAATTTTTGTTCTTTGCTAGGAAAACTGCTTATAAAGGTTTAAAATGCCAATCTCAGAAGTATGTCTGTTTTCACATTGAATATCTACAATAAATGAAGTAAATGTGTTAAATATTCTCAATTGTTTTAGTATTAAATATTCTCTAATGCTTCTTACAAAAGGGAATTGTTTTTGATGGGGAAAAATACAAACATGCCAGCTTTTTGAAAAAGATTTATTTATTTATTTGAGAGAGAGAGAAAGAGCATGAATGATAGGGAGGGGCAGAGAAAGAAGTAGAAGCCAACTCGCCTCTGGGCAGGGAACCTGATGCAGGACTCGATCCCAGGACCCTAGGATCATGCCCCGAGCCAAAGGTAGACCCTTAACTGACTGAACCACCTAGGTGCCCCAAATATACCGGCTTTTAAGATTAGTAACATGTTAGCAAAACTCTATTTCATTATTCTTATTCAGAATCTGTCTCCAAGGAAAGCATTTCATGAATCAAGATACATAAGTGAAGTGTTGTTTATGTTTATTTTAAACTTAATATTCATTTTTAAAGAAGAAATGTTAATATTTTGAAAGAGGCATCAGTGAAATGCAATGTTGTAGTGACAAGTTTCCTTTCAATATATTTTTTAAAAGATTTATTTATTTGAGAGAGAGAGCGAGTGCATGCGAGCAGCAGCTGGGGGCAGAGGAAGAGGGAGAGACAGAATCTCAAGCTGATTCCCCACTAATCAGGAGCCCCACAAGAAGCCTGATTCGACAACCCTGAGGTCATGACCTGAGCCAAAATCAAGAGTCAGAGGTTTAACCAGCTGAACCACTCAGGTGCCTCCTCCTCTTTGATTTCAAAGAAATATAACTTAATAGCCTCCCTCTCTAAGCCTATGGGATCCAGTGGATTAAAGATGGAAGAGACTGGCCTTCATTAAAATTAAAAACTTCTCCTCTGTGAAAGATAATGCCAAGGAAATGAGAAGACAAGCCACAAGCTTAAGAGAAAATGTTTATAAAAGATATATTTGGTAAAGGACTATTACCCAAAATATACAAAGAATTCTTGAAACCAAACAATAATAAACAAACTGATTTAAAAATGGGCCAAAGACCTTAACAGATACCTCACCAAAAAAGAGATAAAGATAGCAAATAAGCATATGAAAAGACACTCTACATCATATGTCATCAGGCGAATACAAATTGAAACAACAATGAGATACCACAGCACTCCTTTTAGAATAAACAAAACTCTGGAACACTGATAATACTAAATGGTGGTGAGGATATGGAGCAATAGGAACTCTCTCATTTGTTGATGTTGGTGGGAAGGCAAAATAGTATTGGTTGCTTTGGAAGAAAGAGCAGCAGTTTTGTTGTTGTTGTTGTTGTTGTTTTTTAAATTTTATTTATTTACTTGACAGAGAGAGATCACAAGTAGGCAGAGAGAGAGAGAGAGGGAAGCAGGCTCCCTGCCCACCAGAGAGCCCGATGCGGGACTCGATCCTAGGATCCTGAGATCATGACTTGAACCGAAGGCAGTGGCTTACCCCACTGAGCCACCCAGGGTCCCAGATCAGCAGTTTTTTACAAAGCTAAACAAACATACTCTTACTATAGGATCTGTGGTCACTCCTTGGTAGTTTCCCAAAGGAGTTGAAAACTTATGTCCACCCAAAAACCAGGAATGTTTCTAGAAGCTTTATTCATAATTACTAAAACTTGGAAGCAACCAAAATGTCTTCCAGTAAATGAATGTTTCAATGGAGTATTATCCAGCACTGAAAATAAATGAGCTATTGGGTACCTGGGTGGCTCAGTTGGTTAAGCAACTGACTGCCTTTGGCACAGGTCATCATCCCGGTGTCCCAAGATCAAGTCCCACATCAGGATCCCTGTTCAGTGGGGAGTTTGCTTCTCCCTCTGACCCTCCCCCCGCATGCTCTCTCTCTCTCATACCCTCTCTCTCAAATAAATAGAATCTTTAAAAAAAAAAAAAAGAAAGAAAGAAAAATGAGCTATCAAATCATGAAAAACATGCAGGGAACTTAAATGCATATTGCTAAGTGAAAGAAGCCAATATGAAAAGGCTTCATACTGATTCCAACTATAGGACATTCTGGAAAAAGTAAAACTATGAAGGCAATGAAAAGGTTAGTAGTTGCTCAGGGGTCAGAGTGGTTGGGCAGGGAAGGGATGAACAGATGGGCGCAGAGGATTTTTAGGGCAGTGAAAATATTCTCTAAATTATTGTAATGGTAGATGTCATTACATATTTGTCCAAAGCCATAGAAGTGTACAATAACAAGAGTGAACCAGAATTTAAATTATAGACTTTGGGTGCTTATGATGTGTCAATATGGGTTCATCAGTTGTAGCAAATACACGAGTCTGGTGGACAATGTTGGTAGTGGGAAAGGTGTGCCCATGTAGCTGCGGGCGTTCATGGGAAGTCTCTGTACTTCCTCCCCAAATTTGCCGTGAACCTAAAACTGCTCTAAGAAATAAAATCTTAATTTTAAAAAGTTCTGGGAGGGAAAAAAAAGGTGCTAGAAGAAAATCGGAATCCTAGGGTTTTTATATCTCTCAGCGTTTCTTGGAATTCGTAAGTTGGGAAATATGGAATAGAGGTGAAGAATCAGAATTGAAATTCAGAGTTGGAGAAAATATGTCCAAATCCCATATGATACTCAGTATACCCAGCACTTGGTACTTATCTTATCAGAATTTCCAGACTCGGTCTTTTGTAAGACACATTTGCAAATTTTTAATGGAAAAGGAACCCGTGTTAGTGTGATCCTAGACAAAAGTCTAGCTAGAATAGACTGTGGGAGTTGGAAGGAGTTTTGTGATCATCTGATAGCCTAACATCTTCAGTCTGTAAATAAATAGACCAAGCCCCAGATTCATTGCTCAGTGACTTGCAAAGCGACACACTTCAAAGCAGCAGGGCTGTGACTAGAAATCCAGACATCCAACTCTTGGTCAGTGTAGCTGGATTGGGATGCTTGGTGATTGTGCCTTTCTCTCTCTGACCACATGTCTTTCAGATTTTGGTTAGGAAGCCTAGGGCTTGCAGAGATGCTCAGGTATGGGTATATGTGTGCTTCACACACAAGACCCAGAAATTCTCAGTAACTTCTAAAATGATGATGATCAACTTAAACTTGACCTCAGGATATCCTTGAAGCCTCTGACGTTATAGCCTTTTGCCAAGAGCTTTTTCCTCTTGTTGGAGAGAGTCACACTAAGCCCATATTTAGAACAGAGGACAGGACCGTTGCCTGGTAACGGGAGGCTCAGTGAGCTGTCCAGAGTGGGTGGGCCTCCTTACATGATGACCCACAGTTGGGCTGCACAAGGAACTCTCTTCTAACACTGTTCTAAGCAGTGAATGCCAGTTGCTGTGTTCCTTAAGGTTTTCTGGTTATTTCTGAATTATGGAAATGATTGAATGAGGGAAAAGGAAAATCCATTAACATATAAAAAAGTAAATCAAGTCCCTTGAAGTTACTTGGCCGGTGGCATTGTTCCATCATATAAATGTCCAAAACAGATCATCAGGCCAATACTATAGATTTATAAGGCATTGTCTCCTTTAATAATTGGGCTATAACGTATTTGGTCTGCAGACAGTATTGCTCTGTGGGTGTGTGTGAGCTTCGCACAATAATTGTGTAATCTCTAAGGGGTCCCTGGGCCGTAGGTAGGGAATCACTGCTGGGCAGCTCAAGATGGGGGTGTGTGTGAAAATTCAAGAGTATTATCAGTGGGGCACAGTGGGTTGTTTTTGTTTTTTTGTTTTTTTTAATATGTCACTTTTTTAGAATTTTGTACTGATTGTTTCTGTTAAAAAATTGTGTGTGTGTGTGTACACAAAATGACTAAATACAGCCCCTGAAGTTTGCACGGAACCATTTAATTTAGTTCAGACCATCTCAAGTTGTAGGACTGACTAACCCACAGTTGTATGAGAGGTCATGGAATCTTTGATTTGAAAGATTCAGGCCAGCTCTTGAAAGTGTGGCAACATTTGGGGGGCAAGTGTGAACAGGTCAGCATGCTTCCCTGCTGTCACTGGTCCCCATCTGACATGACTGTACCGTGTACATACTAGACTGTTGTGTTTTTTTTTAAGATTTTACTTATTTATTTGATAGAGAGAGACATAGCAAGAGAGACAGAGCAAGACACAAGCAGCGGGTATGGGCGAGGGAAAAGCAGGTTTCCTGCTGAGCAGGGAGCCTGCTGCAGGGCTCCATCCCAGGACTCCGGGATCATGACCCGAGCCGAAGGCAAACACCCAGTGGCTGAGCCACCCAGGCACTCCTCCTCGCACTAGACTGCTTCTTCCCACCAACATTCACATATTGAATTCCTAACCCCCAAAGGATGGCATTGGGAGATGGGCCTTGGAGCTGATTAGGTCCTGAGGATGGAGCCCACACGAGTGGGATCAGTGCCCTTCAAAAAGAGACCTCCCAGCACTCCCTTGGCCCTTCTACCTTGTCTAAGCCAGATAGTCCCTGGTATTTCAATCTAGCAGCCCCAATGGACAAAGTCGAAGTATTGGGTCCTTCAACCTTTCTCTTTCACTTTCTTGGTCTCTTGCTCCCCTTCCCTCTTCTACCCTTTTCATTCCCCGCTCTCTCTTCCTTTTCCTCTTCTTTCCCCACTTTGTGCTGCAGATATTTGAGCGTCGTGTAGCTGTGGGACGTTTACAGACTAGTGGTTAAAATGTGCACCTAAAAAGAGATCACAGAAATCTCTGTCTGCAAAACTTGCTTCAAAGGTGGGGGCAAGAATGCGGTGCTATGAGCTGTTGATAGAGGGAGGGCCCCGCCCGCGGGATCAGAGAACGTTCCCTGGGGACTGATCTTTGGGCTGAACTGGGATTAGCTAGATGATGAAGAAAGGGAAAGAAGTGTTTTCCAGGCAGAATGTGCTTCAAGAATGGAAAGGAGGGATAATGTGGGGGGGGCAGGGCGGGGCGAGGAGAAATCGCTCTGAGGCTTGCAGGGCTGCCTATTTGGAATTCTGGTCTCAAGCCTAATCCTCAGTCCTTCTGTGAAATTCGTTTTTGTGCCCGGCTGATTCAGGGACTACATTGCCCCCAGTGGACTGCCTATGTGTGATCTCAGATTTATGGGAGGCCACTGCTTCTACAGCTCTTCGCTGACAGTGTTAGTCAGCGGGAGCTAGAGCTGGAGCTTCCATTCCGTGCGAACAGAAGCTGGCCACACACTAGGTGGCTTAAACAATAGGTGCTTGTTTTCTCACAGTTCAGGAGCTACACGTTCAAGATTAAGGTGTCATCGGCGTTGACTTCTCGGGAGGACTCTTTCTGGCTCATGGATGACCATCTTCTCCCGTGTGCTCACATGGTTTCTGTGTGAGCTGGAGTGGGAGGGGGGATGAGAGACAGATTAATCACTATTGTCTCTTCCTCTTCTTATAAAATGCCAGTCCTGTATGATTAGAAGGGCTTACCCTTCTGACCTTGTTTGACCTTTATCACCTCCCTCACAGCCCTAGATCATATCGAAATACAGCCATGTTGAGGGTTAGAGCTTCAACATACAGATTACGTGGGGATGTATCTTTAGCATCTCCCTGACCTGTCACAACCTGGAGCATGACTTCTTTTTTTTAAATTTTATTTATTCATTTGTCAGAGAGAGAGACCATAAGCAGGGGGAGCAGCAGGCAGAGGGAGAAGCAGGCTCTCTGCTGAGCAGGGAGCCTGATGTGGGACTCAATCCTGGGACCCTGGGATCATGACCCGAGCCGAAGGCAGGCGCCTAACCGACTGAGCTACCCAGTCACCCCTGGAGCATGACTTCTGATGATAGTCCCCAGGATAATACCTCATGATTTACAGTGGGCAGGTGTCTCAGAGGAGAATAGAAGAGTAAAGGCCTACTGGGCTCGCCCCTTTGAATACCAGGGAGAGAACCAAACAGAAACCGATTCTGCTGAGTCAGCGCGCTCTGGCACAAAGCCATAGGGCCTGTGGTGGATCAGCTTGCTCCGTCTCCGAAGTGGGCATAGTGTTTGTGACAGCAGCTGGTGCTCAGCGGGTCAGTAGGAAAGTCAACAGGAAGCCTGACTGCATGGAGAGAGGCTGAGACTTCCAGATGCAACCTGCAGCCTTGTGACTTCCGGCGCTAACAGGTGGCTTTAGGAATCACGAGAGTCCTGCCATCTGTAACAAGACCACAGAGAAGAAAATGATGAAACTACAGTCATCCCCGGTTCTTGTCCTTTGGGTCAGATCCATGGTAGCTGTTATTAAGTACATTCAGTTGTAGGGCCCATGCTTTTTCTGGAACTTTTAAATGAATGACCCTTGGAAAAGTCCCATTAAAAAAAAAAAAAATACTGGGGAGATGAGTAGCATGACATCCTACACGTCATTCTCAGGTATTTTCTGGGCATCTGCATACGTATGGCATCCACAGGACTGTGAGCACTGTGGGAAGAGGAAGCCAGAAGATGGGGCTGGTTTTTTGTTTTTGTTTTTGTTTTTGTTTGCCAGTGCATCGAAAGCGATCAAAGCAAGGTTTATTATTTTCTCCTCGATGATGAGTCTGTTGATTACATCTGTACTTTCCCCACTTGACCTCTTCTATATTCTTTTTTTTTTAATTTTTTTAAAGGATTTTTATTTATTTATTTATTTGAAAGAGAGAGAGAGAGAGAGATGGTGGAGGGTCAGACTTCCTGCTAAGCAGGGAACCTGATGGGGACTCAATCCTGGGACTGAAGGATCATGATCTGAGCCGAGGAAGTTGCCCAACCAAGTGAGCCATCCAGGAGTCCCCATATTCTTATTATAGGATTCTGCAATGGGATGAATCATATAGAGTGGATTTTGTCCTATTATCGGCTGAAAGGGTTAATGATAGAAAGAAAACCTAGAATAGCGTAAACCACATTCTACACTCTACTAGTAGACAGAGCTTAAGTAAATACAGACCGTGTACTATCTGAAGTGTTTGACAGGTTTACAGGCTTCCTAGGAGTCAGGAAAAGGTGAAAATCTGAAGAAATGAACATTGGACAGGAAACACAAGGCCGAGAGAAGTACTATGGTGGTGATAGATGAATAAACAAGAAATTATTGAACACATGCTGGGTATGAGACTGTGCCTGCCATGCAAGGGCATAGAAGGATTTAAAACAACCAAGGAATTTACATTTTAAGATAGACCGGATATAAATAAATTTGAGCAAACTATAAAATCATCACGTAATTGAAAAAAAGTACAAATGAGATGTCAGAAGGTGGTATATGATTTATCACCAAATGAAGAGTGCTACTGATGAAGTGATTTTTCTCCACTAGCATCCAAACTCCGTAACAGCAAGGACCACCAAAGGCATGTTGGCAATGGTTACTATAGTGGTAGGCATTCATTTAATTAATCAAGGCAAGGGAACACAACTTTTTTTGGGGGGGTATTTTTAAAAATTTGTTTTTATTTTATTTTATTTTATTTTTTTATTTTATTTTATTTCTTTTCAGTGTTCCAGCATTCATTGTTTATGCACCACACCCAGTGCTCCATGCAATACATGTCCTCCTTAATATCCACCACCAGGCTCACCCAACCTCCCACGCCACTCCCTTCCAAAACCCTGTTTGTTTCTCAGAGTCCACAGTCTTTTTAAAGGAAGGATGGCGTTTTTTACTTTTGTTTAAAAGGTATGACTTATGTACAATGAAGTATGCAAATCTTAAACATAGGCTCAATTACTTCTCTCTGTACCCATGCATAAAGCCGCCTCCAGAAGAAGATTGAGAGCATTTCGAGCACACTGGAAGGTTCTGTCACACCTCCTTCAGTCTGTACCAACCCATAGTAGCTGCCTTTCTGACGGCTGTCTGTGCATGCTAATTCAGCCAGTCTTTGAACATGGAATTATACAATCATACAACTCCTTGTGTTGGGATTCGTCCCCGTTGTTGCTTGTTCTTACAAGCATTGGTCATTCATTCTGGTTCATTTCTGTGCATCATTCTTAGTGAGCCTCGGGCTTATTACAGGTTTGGTGCTGGTAGGAATACAGCTGCTGTGAACATGGCCAGATTTCTCTTTTGATGGATGTCAGCACTCCCTTCTCTTGAGCGTCTCTCCAGGAGTGGAACTGGTAGATCACAGAGTATTACTACCTTGAGAAGATTTGTCCAGCATTTTTCCAAAGTGCTCATCCCAACTTAAATTCCCCCCCAACAATGAAAAAGAATTTGACTACAGAGTCTAAATTGGTTTCATGAAAGGTCATTCAAAACTTACAAAGACCCTAGTCATTACAATTCAAGGGAATGCATTTTTCTCAGTGTTAGTATTGCTCGTGTTTCCACACTCTAAACTCTCGAAGCCGGCGTAGGCATTTGGTCAGTATTTGAGTGGATCCTGAGATAGGTCCACAGTTTTGGAAGGAAGATGAATATGACAGCATAGCCTAGTGACAACTAATTATTGAGTTCTGACCTTCACAGATACCAAGGCTCTCAGCTTTATCCCTTGCCAGTTTCGTGATGTCATTCCTTCTACGATTCTAATTGAGTCTGCTCTCTGCCAAGAAGTCTTGTCCTACTGTTCCTGCTGAATAAAATTAAGGATGTCAGGCAAAGCCCACAGCAACATGGTTGCTGGTCCAGGACAGGTTGGTGACTGAGTGGGACGGGTTTGTGGACTACACCATGGTAAGGGGAGCCTATGATAGGGCCTTGCAGCATGGTTGAGCATGGGGTCAGGTCAGGTCTGTAACAAGCAGGACAGGAAGTAAGCAGTAAATGCTTTCCAAGAAATTCTTCTGTGTGGTTCTCTTATCAAGGAATAGGAAGAACCACCAAGCATGACCAGGGGTAATTTGAGTCTTGAATACATGCAGTGTGACTGTTGAGCAAAGCTTCTTTAAAAGCTAACATTTGGGGATGCCTGGGTGACTCAGGAGGTTAAGTGTCTACCTTTGGCTTGGATCATGATTCCCAGGGTCCTGGGGTTGAGACCCGTATCAGGCTCTCTGCTCAGCAGGGAGCCTGGTTCTCCCTCATCTACTCCCCTGCTTGTGCGTTCTCTCTCTGTGTCAAATAAATAAGTAAAATCTTCAAAATAAATAAATGAAGTAATAAAAGCTAACATTGGGCACCTGCTACATACCAGGCATTCTTCTTTTCTTGTCTTTGCAGCCCTGTGCAATGGGTTTGCTCACAGCCCATTTCACAGATAAGGAAAGCAAGGAACAGAGAAAAGATATAACTTAGCCAAAGTCATACACCTAGAGACAAGAAGAGCAGGATTTGAATCTAGATGCTTCCAGAGACTGGGTTCTTAGCCAATCACTGCCCAATAGCTGTCTGTTAGGGTACTTTAAACTTCTAAATGCGTAGTATTTATTTCTATGAACCTCATAAACGTTGGGTACTTGAAGTGAACATTTCACTCATTTTTAGCATGCCATTTCTCCCTGGATGGTTTGCAGACTTGTAGTCTGAAGAAAGCTTGACGTATGGAGGTAGTAGAATAATCCAAGGATCTCAGCTTTTGGAAAGAAAAATTTTAACCTAGGGTTAGTTGATCTGTATCAGAAGGTGTGTAAATTAGTAGCCCAACATACTATTCAATAATGTCTCTGTATTTTTATATAAACTATGGTGTATGCCATGAGAACTAAAGGATAATTCTGAAATCCAGGAATCTGAGAGCTGGAAAACCCTTGCATGCATTTACCAGTGGAGTGTCTGGCATGTGGTGCGTGCGGTACTAGGTCCTGAACATGTATCACTTGTAATCTTCCTAGCAACTTGAACTAGGTTTTATTAGATCCCAGAAGCCCACTTTTCAGATGCAGAAACTGAGGATCAGAAAATCCTGCCTGGTTTCATAGCTAGAAAGCACCACCACGGCGATTTGAACTAAGCCTGTTTGACCCCAACACTACGCTCTTTCCTTGATAATATGCTCCTCCACTTTGCCCAAAGGGGGGACTCGATTTCAAGTAAGTTCCTGCTCTGTGATAATATAGGCTCACCTTCCTATCCCATACATTTTTTTTTCAAATCAGTCTATGGCATCAAATTAAATTTCCAGAAGAATAGCTTTGAATTGTAATGGATGGCATAGTTCCCTGCCTCAACATTTTACAGTGTATTCTGATTTTACTGACAATACTATCTATCGGTGGCTCAGTGGGTTAAGTCTCTGCCTTGGGCTCAGGTCATGATCTCAGGGTCCTGGGATCAAGCCCCATATCAGGCTCTCTACTCAGCAGGGAGTCTGCTTCCCCTTTCCCCCTCTGCCTGCCTCTCTGCCTACTTGTGATCTCTCTCTGTCAAATAAAGAAAAAAAAAATCTATCTATCTAAATACAGCAAACTTTAGACCTAATAGACCTGATTTAGTTGTCAGGTTTTTTTGTTTTGTTTTGTTTTTGATTTTTTGTGGTCTCATGAGCAAAGAAGGAAGTTACTATGGAAACCAAATAGAAACCCAGATGAACTGGTAACAGTAAGAGGCCTAAGAAATTGGGCAGCTTGAAATGATTCCATCCAAGTAGCATAGGGGATAAAAGAGAAGGACGTGAAGAGAAATTAGGCCAGAGTTATTCAGTTAAGTCATATATATGGATTATACAAACCTGATACTTGTTTAGAGTCTGTTTTACCATTTAACCCTTGTGTCATTCACGACGATACCACTGACAATGTTTACCTAATTTGTTAACTTAGATTTTAAACCTTATCTTGACCTCCATTTGCATGTGGTAGGTCTATTTGTACTTTAAAAGAATAATACATTATATGTTAATTTAAAAAAAGGAAGACAAGCAATGAAAAAAAAAGAATAGATGTAATAGTCATTTTAAAGGCAAGTGGAATAAAACAACTACAGTCTCCTGCTCTCTGCCCGAGGGATTCAGTTGCCATTCCAGTAATCCAAGAGACGCCAGCCATGTGACATCGGAGAGCAAATGTTCCAAATGTCACTGATATAAAAGCCGTATCAGGTGGAGCACCCAACAGGAATTTCCCATTAGCACGACTCTGAGTCAGGCCATCCCAGTGAAAGTGTCCTTTCACGTGGGGTCAGGGCTTAGGTCATGTATTCTTGCAGGATTGGGGGCTTGGGGAAATTACTTAAGTCTAGGAGTGCATATGAGAACTCATTTATGTAACCGTTTGTAAACGGAGTAGGCAGAGCAATGTCCTCTGTGAACGGATGCCTGCGGACAGTGGGCAGCTGTTCAGTGGTCTGGCGAGAACGCACGGATCAGCACAGCCCCACGGCATCACCCCAGAGTGAAGCCAGTCTCTCCCTTGGGATCCAGTTAAGCGTTTGAAAGTACGCCATCCTAGTGACCTGTTAGGGCTCGTGAACCTCTGCCCAAGCCATGTCAGACTGCCAAGGTTTGGGGTTTCTTCGGTCACTGTTTATTTCTCCTGGCATCTGTGGGTTCTGTTACGTATGAGATTGTCTGATTTTTGCATTTTGGTCTGTGCATATTTAGAGTATAAGGCATATTAGATGTGATGATCATTATAGGGGTGCCTGGGTGACTCAGTTATTAAGCATCTGCCTTCGGCTCAGGTCATGATCCCAGGGTCCTGGGATCGAGCCCCGCATCGGGCTCCCTCCTGGGCCGGGAAGCCTGCTTCTCCCCACTTCTCCCTCTCCCACTCCACCACAGGTGTTCCTTCTCTTCCTGTTTCTATCTCTCTGTCAAATAAATAAATAAAATCTTTAAATAAGATAAAATAGAATAAAGTGATCGTTATATACACAGGTCTTGAGAACTCTTTAAACAAAGCCCAGAAGCAACCAGTATTTTGAGTCTGTAGCAGAGGAAATGCGGGATCGGCTATCTGATGATTTCTCTAACTGGAAAGTACATTATCAGTTACATGAGTAGAAGGGAAGCTTTTAATGCACCCCTGTTGGTCGTTATTGGTGAGTCACTGGGTGGTAAATGTGAAAGGTGGTTTCTTTGCCCTAAAAGTAGTGTTAAAATTCTCTTCTCTCAACTTCATGTTGTGCTGTGGTGTGGTTGGGCTTATGAGAATGAGCCAGATGTGGACATTACCTTCAAAGAGCATCCAGTCTGGGGAAGAAAAGATACGTGTCTCAAGAACTCTGATCACGATGGATAGAGGAAAGTCCATGAGGTACTACTGAGCAAGGATTGTGAAAGTTAAGAACCTGGAGGGTTCCTTCTAGCTGAGCCATAGGAAGTGGCTCCCTGTCGGGGTCCTTACCTCCCACATGGCGTGTAAAGGAAGGGCAGGATTGAGATCTTAGGGATGTGAGGGGAAGACTGTTTTAGTTTAGAAGAGACACACACAGTGAGTGAAGAGTGGGTACATCTAGGGGAATGGCTAGGAGTTCTGTTTGGTTGAAGAGTTCAAGAAGCCTGTCGCGGAAGATAAAGTCAGCTGGAGTTGGGTCACAGGGACCTTTAACAGTAGGGTAAGGAATTGGGGTTTATTTTCTGTTTTCTTCATTTCAAATTCTAACACAAGTGTGTTACTTTACAGTCTGATTGTTAAATATGAGCATTAGTAAAAAGTGAAGTATTCCTTTTGGTAGTTTGTGGGAAAATACAAAAATAATGTTACACAGTTAAAGTGGGATGGGTCCAAATGGCTTTTTGAGGCTGAAAATTTTCCGTAGAGGCAGTGCTAAATATATCACAGAATCCTATCACTAAAGTGGAAGTCAGCTACATCCCTACAGCATGCCCTTATTTTGATTCCTCCTTAGGTTCAACAGTGTTACAATCTACATTTCATAGCAGATTTTTTTGGTTTGTTTGTTTGTTTGTTTGTTTTTTGTTTTATTTTGTTTTTTGGCCAAGTGGGTGGTGCTAAAATGCCCAATATCCCATTTCTCTGGCAAACAAGCTGGTTTGTTTGAAATATGAGTCATTAAGCTCCTTTATCTTTCCTCCCAATTTCCTACTTAGCATTTCCCCTTCATATTGGGTACTTTGTAAGCAGTGAGGTGGCTCATTGATTTGCTGTCCATGAAGGAGCTGCTCTGGTCTTTTTTCTATTCAAAGGAATTATTTTAGTCTCCCTGTGATGTGCCCTGGAAATATTCTGAGCTGATATTTTTAGCTATTGGAGGCTAACAGGAAAAAAATTTGAATTTTATCAGATAGGGTTGAAACACTTTTCAATTGATAAAAACATTAGTGCAAAGGGCTATCTTTGTTAGTGTTCTCTGGCTAATTAACTCTGTTGACTAAAGCTTGAAGCTTCTATGGCAAGGTCAATTAGTTTTACTCTGTGATTATCTCTCAGAACCTCTAGTCCTGGCCATTGATTTCAATAAATAATTATAATAATAGTAGTCACTTATATAGCTTTAAGTGCTATACATATAAACTTATTTAATTTTTAGAATAATCCTAAATAGTAAGTATTGTAGCTGTCTCCATCTTTATAGATCATGAAATTGAAAAGTTATATGATTGGTCCAGGGTCCCCTTACTGGTTGGTTACTGGCTGAGGTGGGATTTGAACACAGGCACTTGGGATCCTGATTTCATTAAATCTTAATTTCATTAAAATCCAAGGACACCAGTATGAATGTCCCTAGACTTAGGTAAACACTATTTGTGTCTAAACATTTAAGGCTATTTATTTTGTATAGCAGAAAGCTTTGATTTAAGAAATTTCAGACCAGGGGTGTCCCAGTGACTCAGCTGGTTAAGTGTCTGCCTTTGGCTCAGGTCATAACCCTAGGGTCCTGGGATCGAATTCTGCATTGGGCTCCTGTTTCTGCCTCTGCTTGGTGGTCCCCCTGTTTGTGCTTTCTCCTGCTCTCTGTCAAATAAATAAGTTAAAAATCTTTTTTAAAAATTTCAGACCACTGTTATGATATAGATACCAGAAATCTATTTAGCGTCTCTCTTGTCACCCATGAATACATAGTTGGACACTTGGGCAAGACTTCACGGTGGTGACATTTGAGACCTGAGCCAGGACTTCGAGGATGTTCAGTGGTTCAGCAGGCAGAAAAGAGCACCAGACGTAAAGGGAACAGCACATGCAAAAGCTCAGAGGTGGGGTGGGATTCGATGTTCATGTTTGGAGGAAAATGGGATATCCGGTGTATCTGAACAGGGTGGAAGTCAAGCAGATACTGTATAAGGCTGCAGATTGCATCCTGCCGAAGAGTTAATATCATCCTCTCAGATGATAAATTTCATTTTGATCAAGGACTCACAAATTTTTATATCCGGATTCAGAGGGTTCCCAGGAGCTCTGATGTTTACCTGTAGGTCCATAGGCCCCTTTTCCCCAAGCTGTAGAGAATAATTAAGAATCAGGAATAAAGGGCACCTGGGTGGCTCAGTGGGTTAAAGCCTCTGCCTTCTGCTCAGGTCATGATCCCAGGTCCTGGGATCGAGCCCTGCATCGGGCTCCTTGCTCAGCTGGGAGCCTGCTTCCTCCTCTCTCTGCCTACCTCTCTGCCTACCTGTGATCCTATCTGTCAAATAATAAAATCTTTAAAAAGAAAAAAAAAAGGATCAGGAATAAGACAGTCAAATATATGCTATAAGAAAGGACTCTGATGGCAGCAAAAATGCCTGTGAGGGAAGAGTGGTAGGAAGTGGAAACATCAGGAGACGGACACATTTAACCAAGGCCACTGGTGGCCTAGAGCGCCGAAGAGCGGTATTAGGAAAACAGAACGCGTGGGAAATAGAATTTCCCAGACTTGGGGTGAGCTACATGGGAAGGTTGCGAATGACGTGGCTAGATTGGTTTAAGCATAGATAGCGATGTCACTAATAAAAGCTGAAGACAAGAGAGGCAAAGGTGGACAAAGGGACAAGGTTAGAAAGGTAAGGGGCTCAATTTTTAGACCCATTGAGTTTCAGGTGCCCACGATCATTCCAATGGAAACATCCAGTGGACAGTTGGAAATGCATCCTGGAAAAGAAGTCAGCATTGGAGAGAGACTTAGCCATCTCCCTAGCGAATGGTAGGTTGAAGCCCTCCGGGTTAGGAGTTAGGCAGGGCCGCCCTAGGCGAGCAGCAGTGAGCCTGGCCGGGGAGAAGGGAAACAGGGGAGATGCAGGAGTATCAGTGCACCCAAGTTTCCTGAGCGTTGGGTCTGTTCTGAACACTTCACATGCCTCAGCTCACTTAGTCCTCTGCTGCCTCCGTGAAGGAGCCACATTTTCCACGTGAGGAACCCGGGTCACCTTCAGTGGTGACTTAGTGGTGAGCCGATGAGAGTGAATTAAGATACTTTTTGTCATAAGTCTTTTATAGATTTAAATATAGATGGGTAAGCTTTGATGACAGTATTTCCTTACTTTCCCCCCGGTTCTGTGAAGTAAATATAGTAGGATCATCAGAATTCATGAAGGAAGCATGATCGGAGACTTCCATAAATTTCCAAATTCCCTAGCTTTTTCTCACATGAATATTCTGTTAAGATTCATGCATTTCTTAATATAGTCTTATTTAATAGCTAAATCTTTCCCCTAAGTTTTTTCTCCTCATGAATGAGCATTTGGGGCGTTAGTTGGAGCACTTCCTGAAATGGTTTCTTGAGTTACATTTTCATATTTCCTCTTAGAATATACATTGGACTTCCTTAGCAGTGATCTGAGATTTCACCGAACTCTACATCCCCTTCTAAACGATCCAGACTTCTCTTGTTTACTTACATGCATCGCTTCCTTAGAACCTCTTTATTTTGTTTTCCTTTTAATACTACTCTAGCAGTAGAGATCTTCTTTGGAGACCATTTTCTCAGAGTAGTTTTTTTGGGTCAGTTCACGAGTTATGTACATTGAGGAGCAAAAAACAATGAAATCACACCAAGTTGCCATAGCTGGGTTCTCTGCTAGGAAGGGGTCAGCAAACTGTGGTCCAAGGACTGAATGCGATCCACCACTTTTTTGTAAGGAAAGTTTTGCTGGAATATAGCCATCCTCATTCATTTTGCCTCTGGCCGCTTTCCTGCTACAATGGCAGAGTTGATTAGTTGCAAATGTATGACCCACAAAACGTAAAATGTTTACTGATTTGGACCTTCACAGGGAAAGTACTAATTCTTGCTCTAGAGAATATTCTTTTTAGAGGATCAGAATATGTCCGAAGCATATTTTAAAACTTTTTAAAAAAAGAATTTTTTGTTTTTGTTTTTGTTTTTGTTTTAAGATTTATCCATTTATTTGAGAGAGAGAGAGAGCAAGTGAGGAGTGGGTCAGAGGAAAAAAGAGAGAATCCTGAAGCAGATTCCCTGCTGACCACAGGGCTGCGGCTCCCTCCGAGGACACCAAGATCATGACCTGAGCCGAAATCCAGAGTCGGCCCTTAACCACCTAAGCCACCCCAGCACTCCATATAGCACTTTACAATTTTTTTTTGGGGGGGGGTCCTTTATTTTTATTTTTTTATTTTTTATAAGCATATATTTTTATCCCCAGGGGTACAGGTCTGTGAATCACCAGGTTTACACACTTCACAGCACTCACCAAAGCACATACCCTCCCCAATGTCCATAATCCTACCCCCTTCTCCCAAACCCCCTCCCCCCAGCAACCCTCAGTTTGTTTTGTGAGATTAAGAGTCACTTATGGTTTGTCTCCCTCCCAATCCCATCTTGTTTCATTGATTCTTCTCCTACCCACTTAAGCCCCCATGTTGCATCACCACTTCCTCATATCAGGGAGATCATATGATAGTTGTCTTTCTCTGCTTGACTTATTTCGCTAAGCATGATACGCTCTAGTTCCATCCATGTTGTCGCAAATGGCAAGATTTCATTTCTTTTGATGGCTGCATAGTATTCCATTGTGCACTTTACAATTTTTAAATGAAATTTTATTCAACTGAATAATAGAACCATGGAGTAGCTTCTGTATTATTTGTTTTTTTTTGTTATAAAACAAATTGTCAAGGGAATAATAAAATTGAAGACTCCTTTAAGTAATAGATAATCAGAATTCTTACCTGTATAATCAGTCATCTGAATTTTTGTCAGCATTGACAAAATTATTAAATTTGGAAGGCCAAGACAAGAAATACATGTTGTCAAACAGGATCACATTCTGCTCTGTCAAATAGAAGTTCCTCCTGTGTCCCTCTTGGATGCCCACTCTCCCAGGTAGCTCCGCCCTCCTCTGAGGTCCTCTGTTGCCTCTGGATTCTCTTTCCTCAAATTTGTTCTCCTGGATTGGCCCCACTGATGCATAATCACATGATTCCACTGCTCTGAACTCAACTCCTGTTCTCTACAGCCCACCTAGTAAAATCTGGTCCTGCGCTAGCATTTAAGACCTTCCACAGAAGCCTTTGTGGAAGGTCGTAAGTGTTCCATACCTCCTCTCTGCCTTTTCTCCACCCCAACCCTCCTTTTTTTTTTGTACCCTAGACTCTGAGTACTGAAATAAGTCTGTGCTTTATCCTCTGTTGATTTTCATACACTTTTCATCATTGTTTGAAATGTCCTTGGTATCCATCTCTGCTTTTGTTCATTTCTTGCCTGAATCTACTCATCTTTCAGATGTCTCCTTTTGAGCAAGTCCCCCCCATCTACTTTCTACCTGCCTCAGAACTTCTAAGGTAGAATGAATATTTTCATGCCATGAATATCCATAATATATTTTCTGGTTTTATAACTTAAAAAGATTATTCACATACTGTATCCTGTTATCTATGGCTAAGCTCTAAATGTTTTTTTAAAGATTTTATTTATTTATTTGACACAGAGAGAGAGATCACAAGTAGGTGGAGAAGCAGGCAGTGGGAGGGGGAAAGCAGGTTCCCCTCTGAGCAGAGAGCCGGATGTGGGGCTTGATCCCAGGACCCTGAGACCATGACCTGAGCTGAAGGCAGAGCCTTAACCCACTGAGTCACCCAGGTGCCCCAATTTCTTTTTTATTTTATTTTATTTTATTTATTTAAATAATCTCTACACCTCACGTGGGGCTCGACCTCATGACCCAGATATCAAGAGTCCCATGCTTTTCTGATTGAGCCAGCCAGGTGCCCCTCAACTCTAAATTTCTTAAGGGAAGGAGCTTTATATTTATTGATTGTTACATTTCTATGATTCTTTAATGTCTGGTTTTAATGTTTGGATATAATAACTGCACAATGACTTAGTGTTGAGTGGATAAATTAATTAATGCTTAATATCAGTTGTGAAAACTCTGTTATGTTTTATCAGATGGTGAATTTTAGCTTATTTGATATATGGTAGCACGAATGAGATTAGATACATTTCTGAGTTAAAAATCAGCTCTTCAGTTATTGACAGGAAAACCACAGTAGTTGCTAGGTGAAAGTGCCTACGGATCATGTTTTTCATCTTTAGGAAGTTACCACAGACAGCTTGTTTTCATAGAACGTTGGGTTGTAGCACTAAATCTATCCTCCAGGCGTTTAGACAGTGTAGAAATCCTCAGTGTATTTGAGATTGTCACAGATAAGAAGAGGAAAATCAATTTCTTGTCTTAACCTTGTTGCAAGTGAAAAAATCAAAATAGCAAAATCTTTTTACCAACTAAGGTATTTAGTGGAGATGGTAGACCAAGTAGACAAGATAATGAGAGAAGGTCTTATGCCATAGTTTAGGTTACAGTTTTCTGGGAAAGCAATTTACGATGTTTAACCTTAAATAAAGACCATTCCATTTTTGTGAACATGATGCGGGCATTGAGTCAGCACAATGGGTCACCTAATGTGCAGAAAATAGTCAGAAACATCTCATCTCTTATTTTTGTTGTGAAATAGACTTTGCTATATAGACTGCTAACTTTGTGTAAATACTCTTCTGCTGGTCTTTCTGTTTTTACTATTTTAAGAATCTTTACTTTAGTATGTTACAGAATGATAGAGCTCGCTTTCTCTTGTCTCCATCTTGCATTCTATAGATTAACTTAGTAGCTACGCCAGACAGTCTAGTGTTTGGTAGGATACATCATGTGCTCTGAGGGGCCTAAGGAATGAGCGGAATGTGTGGGGAGTGTGCTGGACAAGAACATGGTGTATAGTGGGCAAAATTCAGACTGTGGGAGGATTAGTCACACAACTTACAGGAAAAATTCTGTTGCAAAGATAATGGATCATTTACTTCCTGAATAAGCCATTCAGAAGGAACCTTTGCCAAATCACTCAACTCTCCCTGATGAGATTCTTCAAAGACTCCTACCCCGTTACTGGTTGGTTTAGACGACTTTGTCTGAATCAGCCTTTCCAACCTTTACAATTTCTAATTTATTAATTGCTTAGGTGGAAGGTGTTGGGGAAGCTTTTTGGCCTATAGAATATAACATTAAATGAGAACATAATTCCTTTCATGTGTTTTGATAAAAAGCAGATTAATTTTTTTAAAAAAGCATTAATTTTGATCATAGATTTTAAAAAGAAACTACCTCTTCCCTTGTCTGAGTATACTTTCAACAAGAGCTTTAAGAGTTAATCTTCAATGTGTGTTGTCACAAGGAGTAATCAGACTTGAACTTTATAAGCTTAGTACCTTTGGACTTCTGCTGCACACAGTTTGTGTGTAAGGGAAAAAGCCCTGTACAGTTTCTTAATTAAATGAAGTTTTGTTGTCACTTGGTTAGACTTCCTGGTTTTTTAACAAGACAATATATTAGCCACCTGCAAATGTGGAACTTGAATATGGTGATATAAATCTTTCTGTCCTAATCAAGTTTTTTTTTTTTTTTTAAGATTTTATTTATTTTATTTGACAGACAGAGATTACAAGTAGGCAGAGAGGCAGGCAGAGAGAGAGAGAGAGGAGGAAGCAGGCTCCCTGCTGAGCAGAGAGCCCGATGCGGGACTAGATCCCAGGACCCTGAGATCATGACCTGAGCTGAAGGCAGCGGCTTAACCCACTGAGCCACCCAGGCGCCCCTGTCCTAATCAAGTTTTTGAGGCTGAATTAAAGTAATTATGCCTAATATTTCTGGCTTCAGGAACTATCAGGGATGACTGATTATATCTGAACCACATATTGATAGAGTGCTAATTTTTAATCAGAATGGTCAGCCACCCCCACTCCCCGAAGGTTATAGAAGGTTCTGCACTTTATTGTGGTTGCTGTCATCTTGAAAGTTGTGCAGAATGTCCATATGAACCTTCATTATAGTCTCAAAACAAGCCAAAAGCTTTATGCTGTGACATTCCATACACGCTGTGTAGAAAAACACGCTTTTGTGCAAAAGGAACAATAATAGATTAATTTCTTACAAATCACATACATACAAATAGAAGTATTGTAAGTTTCACTTTTTAACTCATACTTACTGTGTGCAGGAAACCAAGGTCCAGTCTTTGCTTCTCAGACTCAGCACAGTCTGATAGAGGAGATAACAGGTGTAAGCAAGACAGCTCTATATACCAGTAGAACTGACCAAGATATCAGGTGAGATAAGTTGCTTCTTTCTAGCAGAGATCCGTGAAGGTTTTGGTGATAGTGATTTTGAGGTAGGTTTTGAAGGACGTATAGGCAAAGGGAAAAGAGATGAATGAAGTGGAAAAATGCTCCTTGGGCTAGGCTGGCAACAAAACACATGCACCATCTGGGAATCCCTTAGATGTGGTGAGCAGGGTTCACCTGCCTTCTTCCTTTCCTCTGCTGCTGGACGGGGGGAAACAGAGAGGAAACCATGATTTTACTCCATGGTCTTCTTTTCTCTTTTACTCTCCCACTTGCCCTTTCGGGATTGTAAGAGGTTATGGCGAGTAAGACTAGGGAAGAGGAATGGGCACGGGCAAAAAGAACCTGCAGTTTAGCATGGGGGTGGGGGCGATGGGGGGTGGGCTTTGCCGTAGTTTTCTTCTTTTACTTTTTCAGTGTCCTCTCCTTTTCCAAAGCTTGGCAGAGTCCATCATAGTAAAGAGCAAAGAAAAGTGAGGAGGGGGTTTCCTGCAGCAGACCATATTCAGTCTGCCTACAATTATGTGGGATTAAAGAGTAGGGATTGAGTGGTGTTTGCAGAAAGAAAAAAAAAAAAAAAGAAAGCAGGTGTCATGTTGAGCATACAAAAATAATCTTGATGGACCCTGACTTTAGTTCTAGGTCATCATAGCAGTCATCAATGACATTTTACTTAGGACCTATAAGATGTATGGGATTGCCTTACAGCGTAATAGAGGTTTTTAAAAAAACATTTTTTGTAGAGGTGTAGGGAGTGTTAAGATACCCCCCCTCCCCGTTTTTTCCTTGAAAAATGTTACTTATAGGAGCAGTCACAGCAGAGGCTCCTGAGTAGGCATCAATCTTTTGCTCCTCTGTGAAGTCTTTGTCTTTCAGAATATGTATTTGTGCATTTTTTTTTCCTTTTCCTTAAGTAAAAAGAGAAAAACCAAAACCAAGTGAAAAAAGAGGCTTGAAAAATAATCAAACCTGGGGACTTTTAAAGCTTTTTAAAACTACCTTGTGAATAGCCAAACTTGCTGGAGAGGTTTATGCTTTGAAGGAAAAACTTTCTGTCTCATTTCAGGATCAGAGTAACCCTACTCTGATCTTCTACTTTGGAGTACCAGGTTTTTCTTCTTCCCCCTCTTCCTTCTCCTCTTCCTCCTCCTCTTTTCTCCTCCCCCCACCACTACTTCTTCTTTGCCTTAAAGTGAACATAGTTTATCTTCTCATAAAATATCCTTTGCCTTCTGAGAAATAATATCAAGTTGAAAACTGTATTCTTTGATAGTATAGTCAGCTTTAAAAAAAAATTATTTATTTGACAGAACAATAGAGCACAAGCAAGGGCAACAGTAGGGAGAGAGAGGGAGAAGCAGACTCCTGATGAAGGGCTCTGTCCCAGGACCCTGGGATCATGCCCTAAACCAAAGGCAGACACCCAACCATATGAGCCACCCAGGTGCCCCTAGTCAGCTCTTTCTGCTGAAGATTGTTCTAGGAGTTTGGCAGTTGCCCTCTGTATGGCACATTACAGACTACGAGTGAGTCTTTATCAGGGTACATAGTATGGTTATGTGGTGAAACTACTTTACACTTACTGTTTTTAAAAACTAAGGTTTAGGGGCATGTAGGTGGCTCAGTCAGTTAAGCATCTGACTCTTGATCTCAGCTCAGGGATTGATTTCATTGTGGTGAATTCAAGCCCTGCATTAGGCTCTGTGCTAGGTGTGGAGCCTTACAGGAAGGAAGGAAGGAAGGAAGGAAGGAGGGAAAGAAACTGGGTGTGGAGCCTACTTACATACGTACATACACACATACACACACACTAAGGTTAGCATTTAATTGGAGAGTTAAACATGTTTTTGGAAAATCTGCTTTGCCCCCTTTTAGAAAATATCTGCTATATAAATTGAGAGTTTTCTTAGTCCAGACTCTGGGTAAGATGTCAGTTATGAGTGTTACAGATGGCTGATGCATTCAGTGGCTACATCCTTGAGACTCCGTAAGACTGAGCAAAAGAGGTAAAAATCTGAGACCATCCCTTATGAACTTTCTCCTCAAAAGATATACTGGAAAGAATTTTCTGATTGGTCATCCACAGTCCCCTGAGAAGCTCATGGAAGTTCTGTGGAGTTGTACTATGTGAGCGTAATCTCTCTTTTTCAGTTCTGCCCCTTGCCATAAACAGCAAGAGAAAGAAATCAAGGAGCCGCTCCTGTCATTGACCAGATCACCCCAGCACGGTCAATAAGACAGACCGAGTCCCAGGGAAAAGGCTGCTGGCATCTGAGGATAAACCACTTTGAACAGCTTTTACCTTAACACTGACTGGAAGACTTTGACACCTGGTTACAAGGTGAGTTAGGAGAACACAAGCTTAAAATCAGACATAGGATTAGATTAGGCAGCGCTTAATAACAGCAAAAGATTAGTGAGACGTTACCAAATCACGGGAAGATGTTTCTTTATACATTCTTTTCTGTGTTCTATGAGACTGCAAAGTAATATATAATAATCCTGGTTATGTTTAGGCATCTTCATAAAAAGTTCTGCTGTATTTTTTTTTTTTAGGCTAGGAAGTAGAAAAACATGCCAAAAGATTTGTTAACCTTTTTCTATGTGTAGTCTGACATGTGGAGATAAGACATTGCCCTTCCCTTCTGGGGTAAAAAAGCTGCAGATAATAAGCCCACAAAAGGAAATGTTAACCCTGCTTGATTATTTACGTATATGTACATAGGTGCCTGCATACACATATTCTTAAAATGTATCCCTTTTTTAATAATCTTTCTTAGAAAACCAGTGGTTGATTTTCTTTTTTGCCCAAGAGACTGAAATAACTAATCAGATGTCAGCAATGCTTACTATGGTGTGGGGGCTCCTTGTCATCTTTGGTATTTGTGGTTATTATTTTCAGAGCCACGTCACATATGCTGTGTGATATCTTAGGCTCAGTGACTTCGATTTTCACAATTCGGACACATTCCTCCCAGTTAACACAAAAATTTCTACTGTCCGAGGTCAGTGATGCCCAGAGTGGGAGGGTGTACCAGCAGAGTTCTTATGGGTTCTCACAAGCTGTGTGTCCTCTACTCAAACTCTTATTTGCCCTGGGGCATAGGGGTGGTTGTGGTGTTAATTTAGACCTCTGTAATTTGGGAAACACCTCAAATCTTCTGATACTGCTCCTACCCTTTCCTTGCATGGACTGGTTCCTCTTGGTAGAGCAGAAACCAAGGCTCAACACTTTAATGTAATCATAGTTATGTGAGAAGCTTTTTGTTTATTACTGCCTTATTTAAAATTACATTTTAGAGCAGAGCTTGCCAACCAGCGGCCCATAGGTCAAATATTAGACAATAATCTTTTAACCTGTAAACATTTTCCTTTTTAAAATAGAGTTAATTCCCAATATTGGACAATCTAGAAACATCACAGAAAAAAATCAGATACCTAGCTTCTCTTGGAAGATTAAAAATCTGGTCTTATTACTATTCCAAGGACTGAAGTTTACTAAGATTTACCGTTCCCTAAGTATTTAATGCAACCAGCCTTCCAGGTTCATGTCATGTGTCTTGGTGCCTGTAGGCGTTGGAGGTCAAGTCTCCTGCTTTGGGTGTCAGTTTCTTCTCCTCTCCTTTCATGACGTCACTTCCATGTACTTTATGCATAACACACTGTTAGTCTTCATTCTTGTTTGTCATTTTATTGCTTTATATGAAAGGTGTGTGTTTGGAAAGTGATGGTTTTCTGAAGTTGAGCCGACCCCTCTGAGACTGGCCTATGAAGAAGGAAGACTTTTCCAAAATCAGAATGGTCCATTGTTCTTAGTTTGGAAATCTGATTTTCATAGTGATGAGGTTTCCAGACCTTGAGGTTGTCATTTCAGAGTGATAGCGTATGAACCCAGAGTCCAGCACCTGATCTTACTGTTTTCTTCCTGGGAGGCAAAACCGATTTGACCTCTTTTTGAATGATCCCCATGGAGATTGGAGTCCATCTACCAGCCCCCGACTCAGTCTGGACACCACAGTGATTCAGTGAACAATGTGCTCTGCCATCTACATGTGTGGAACTTTTGACATTGAGAAATCTTGCTGTCAGAATCAGGTGTACCTTCAGGCACAGTAGGTTGTAGTCAAATCACAAAGTGTCTCCTTCTGCATCTTCGATCGCTATATACTATTGGAAGCTGAACTCTTTACGGGGATGTTCCTGTTAATTTGATATTGAATCAAACTTTTATACAGTAATAAAGAACTTTAACCACAAAAACATTTCAAATCATAGGGTCCTTTTCTGTGTACATTATCTAAACCCAAACATTAATTATTTGATCAGCGTTTACAGTAGAGGAAACATGATTCACTCCCCAAACAGCAGTGCTTGTCCCAACAACTCACTTACCTTTGAATGGATAGTGCCTGTTACTTTAAGTGGAGTTTAGGTCTCAGGATATCCATTTTTAATGTTGAAGCAGACAGGACTGAAGGCTGGCTGGTCTGGATGTTTATTTCAGGTGGTTTAGGGTCCTGGCTGCATTACTTTGCTCTGTCTCAGGGAATCTCCTAGGTCAGTATTGCTTAGGATCTCTTGATACTTGACCACAAACAGAGACGAAATATACATGAGTCCCTGTGACCATCAGGTTTAATTTCATGGAAATAAAGTAAATGGAAATTTGTTCCCATACACATTTGCTGAGTTGTGAGTTGACCACGAGACAGAAGTTAAACTCTTCCTTTTTCTTTTTTTTAAAGATTTTATTTATTTATTTGAGAGAGAGAGAGAGGGAAAGTATGAGAGGAGAGAGGTCAGCAGGAGAAGCAGACTCCCCGCTGAGCAGGGAGCCCGATGCGGGACTTGATCCCAGGACTCCAGGACCAGGACCTGAGCCAAAGGCAGTCGCCCAACCAACTGAGCCAGGCGCCCCTAAACTTTTCTTTAAAAGGAAAATGCAAGCATCTCATTTCCTTTATGAAATGTGTTTATTTGTATTGTTCTTTCAACATAGGAATTAGTTTGTATGCATGTATACTCAGGAAATATTTCAGAAAGCCCCTTTTTATCTCATTTTCTTGAAGTTCTGTTATTACCTCCCCATTCCCCTTTTCTTAACCAGGACTGACCAAATGGGGTAGGGAGTACTTCAAAGCCATTATGGACATATAAAACAGGTTGGAATGTCATGAAAAAGGTAAACTCAGTAAATCCGCTAACCAGTCAGCAAATATAACATGGATAGAGGAGAAACTCTTTGCTGATGTTTGCTCCCTTTTATCTGCTTTGAGGTCTGTGAGACTCCTCCCTTAGGTAGTGGAAATGGAGGCGATATCCAGTGAGAATTGGTAATGCCAGTGTCATTTCACCTGCCCCTTTCTTCCTCTCCCAGGCTTCTCCTTCTCTTCTGTCTCAGGTTGAAGGAGGTCTCTTCTACTCAACAGACATCTAATTCTAAAGAGCTGAAGGGGCCAGGGGGAAGGTAGCAGGCCGGTAGCCAGGTCTTTTCTACAGGGAAGCGGAATGAGAGGACCTCAGAATTTCCTTCTCACATCATTGAGAAGAGTGGAAACAAATGACCAGGGAAGAGTCTCTCTGTAGGGATAAAAGCTGTGCTCAGACCAGTTGATGCCCCCTGTACATGGTCTTTCTCATTCTGGTAGGTGAGATTTTGGAAAAATGGTCACCCCCAAATCTGAAAAATTTAGACCAGCTTTGAAAAGTAAATTGTGCATTAGATACATATCCGGTAAAATTGGAATGAAGCAGTAAGTGGGAAAAAAACAAGTATGCTTTAATAATATAGGTTTCATAAGTGAATAGTAGGGAGGAAGGAAATTTTGATTTATTTAAGAGTCTTTTTGTCTTTTGCTGTTTTTTTCTCTACTTTAAAAAAAAATACCTTTCATTTAGAAAAATTTCAAACTATACAAAAGTAAAGAGAGTAAATTGTATAGTGAATTCCCATACACACACTTATTTATCCCTCTTCCCTTTTATTCTTAGGTGAAGTAGACATCGGGATGCCTGGGTGGCTCAGTCAGTTAAGTGTCTGCCTTCAGCTCAAGCCATGATCCCAGAGTCCTGGGATGGAGCCCTGCATCAGGCTTTCGGCTCAGTGGGGAGCCTGCTTCTCCCTCGCGCTCTCCCTGCTGGTGCTTGTGCTTGTGCTCTCTCTCTCAGTCTCTCTGACAAATCAAATAAATAAACAAACAAATAAATAAATAAGATCTTTAGAAATAGATGTCATGTGTTTGGGTCAACTAGTATTTGACCCTGAAATACAGTCATCCAAGAAAAGCAGAGTATGAGCTTAAAATTAACTTTTTGATAGACAGTTTCAGAATTAGTGCTTTAATTTCTTTAAAGGGTGGTCAAAGATATTTCTTTGTGTGTTTTTTTTTGTTTTTGTTTTTTCTTTTAGGGCAAGAGTTTCCTTTTTCCTTGAGTATCATCATAGATTCATAGATTTTTAAAATACTTATGTTTTTAATTAATTACAGTGATTTCCCTCCCCAGATCCTCAAATAATAATAATACCTCTTTTGTTCCTTGGGATTCCCTTCAAATTGGCTCCTATGTATACATACAGAAGAGAGAGCCTATCATAAAAGAATCCCAGTGAATTTTCACCAACTAACCATTTCCATATTATCAGCAACCAGATCAAGATAGAGAACATCCTGGAAGCACTCCTGTCCCATTAATTTCTTGACCCTGCTTTTCTGTACCAAGAGAGTGCCCCAAGCTCCTTTTGTACATTTCCTACCCCAGTCTAAGTACCAGCCATCCCAAGAAACCTCGTTCTTTTAAATAGTTAATGGAATTCAGAAACTACAGTCTGCGTGTTAAGAGGGCTCATTCTTACAGGTTTTCACTGTTTCTCGGCTTTTTCAAGGGCAGGGTAGAAACTATAGATATTTAAAAATAAAACATCTGAGTTCAAACTGACTTTTTTTCAAGTTAACTTTATGGTGTTTTGATATTATTTGATTTTATATCTGTATCTCTTTTCACTTACACTGAAAATCTTGGTTCAAAATAAGATTACCAATTTACTTGCTTTATTCTTTAAGTACATAAAATAGTTTCAAATGAATAAGCTCAGCATGACTACTACTTATTATGACTTTAATTTTATGCAGAAAAAAAGCTCTAGAGTTTTATTTATCTTTTATTATCATTGGTTTTGGTCTTTCGAAATTTATGTGTGAGGTTAGAAAATGTTTCCTACAACTCCGTTTTTAGTAGCAATGTTGATATGTTTCTTGGCAGTGAAATTCAGTCTATTCAACATTTAGTTCACCGGATATTTTGAGTTATTTGCCACTCAATACATCGTAAGCAGGAGACGGTCCAGAAGCGACAGTGGGATTATTGTCCTCTTTGGATGGGGGATGGGTTTGTGCTGCATTAGATATATTTATTAGTGTCTACCCTTCCTCAACAGTGTGGGTCCAGAGATAGAAGAAAAACATTCTAAATGAAGTAAAGAGCCTGAAAGTGCCCCATTCTTGTCTTCTTGCTTCTTTTTTTTTGATAAATGGATATTTGACCGATCTGTATTTTGGAATGCCCTTTTCCCCCCTAGGTTGGTCAAGTGATCAAGTGCTTTGATTTTGAACATATTTTCTAATATTTGATCATGGGATCAATGCAAGTGCTCATAGAGAATATGGGGATAGGTAGTCTCCTGCCTCCCTGCCTTCCATCCTTCTTCCTGCCAGACATCTATCCTTCCTTTCTTTCTCCTCCACCCAGGTGATTCCTGGACCCAGAGCTGAGGGCTGAGCAAGGGAGGGAGAAGGAGAGCTATATCACTCCCTGTTTTGTCTTTTAAACTTTTCACTTTTCTCCTCAAAATGTCTTATTCCCAAACTGCCACCATAAGGTTAGACTCCAGTATTTGAGTTCTTTCAAATAAACTTTTACATACAGAAGGATAATTAAGACTGTAATTAATCCAACTTTGAGGTGGATTTAAAATTTTTCTTTAGTGACTTTTCACATCAGATGAATAATACTAGGAAGTACTGTGTGTGGTAAACCAATGAGACACTTCTTTCTTCTATTTATTTTAAATTTATTTTAATCCCAGTATAGTTAACATAGAGTGTTCTATTAATTTCAGGTGTAGCAATGAGACACTTCTACTTTGAAAAGTTTGGCTTTCAGAGAACAAGGATGTATCAGGAGTAACAATTCTAAACTTTGCAGCAGTTAAGAAGTGATTTCAAAGGTGATGGACTAACACACAGGCTCCCCGAAACTTCACTGTGTATGACTGGTGGTAGACGTTTTAAAATAAATTTTTATTGATTATTACTTTTTCATTATGTTCAGTTAGCTAACATAGAGTACATCCTTGGTGTTTGACGTAGTGTTCAACGACCCATTAATCGTGTATAACACTCAGTGCTCCTGGGTATTAAGGATGGTGGTAGACTTTTAAGGTTTGAGGTTTCAGAAACAATGACAACTGAAATATATGTGTATTTTATCCTGTGCCTTGTGTCATTCCTGCTGGGTCTGCAGTGTTCACTCATTTGTGGAGGCATTTGTTCATTCATTCAGTCATCCTTCTAGCAACGTCTCTTGAGCATCTGTCCCCTCAGAATATACCAGTCATATTTTGGGCCCAAGGATTATAATAAGGAGAGCAGGAATCATAACTGGTAAAGTGTCTGGGAACAGATAATATGCTGATAAACAAATGAACCCAACTATTGGGTGGGAGAAGTGTTGTGAAGGAAATGAAAAAAATATTGTGCTAGAAAGTGACAGAGATGGTATCTATTTTGAGGTGACATGAGCTGAGAACTGAAGGCTAGTGTGCTGACTACATTTACATGTTCAGAGTACTGAATTTGAGAGCACTGGACAGTTTATTTAAACAATACCTACAAATTTGGCATGTGAATTTATTTTCAAATGTCTTTTTTTTTTTTTTTTTAGTTGGGACTTTAAGGTTAAAATCTCTTGTGTTGTCAGCTTCTAAAAACTGGAGGAAGTCCTTGGGGAAGAGTAAATGGGAACTTGGCTGTGGTATATTTGTAACTCCTCTGCAAATCTTGAATTATTCCAAAATAAAACACTTAAAAGAAAGAACTGGTGAAGAAATACCAAAGTTTATAGTAAATCAAGTACAGTGTTTCTTCAATTTGCAGAGATGACGTTGCCAGATTTCCACAGGAAGGGACTGTGGGGAGGCTGGTGCATGTTGAGAATTTATTACTTAAATGCTCTTATACCTGGCCCATCACTCATTTTTGGACTTGCCCGATTTTCTCCTTTTTTAAGTCTTCATTTTAGCTTATTAGATGTCAGAAATATAACAAAACTTACAAATAAAGTTAACTGATGTTTTTCTTCTTAAAAATAATTTATGCATTTCTTGAAATACTCTTGGACTACTTAGGATGTTATCTTTCAGGTGAAAGGGAGCGAACCTTTTTCACACGGAGCTTTTCAACGTACTGGCCTCTTAGATAAAAGTTTGCCCCGGGGCGCCTGGGTGGCTCAGTGGGTTAAGCCGCTGCCTTCGGCTCAGGTCATGATCTCGGGGTCCTGGGATCGAGTCCCGCATCGGGCTCTCTCTGCTCAGCAGGGAGCCTGCTTCCTCCTCTCTCTCTCTGCCTCTCTGCCCACTTGTGATTTCTCTCTGTCAAATAAATAAATAAAATCTTTAAAAAAAAAAAAAAAAGTTTGCCCCTGTCAAAGCAATCCTCTCTGCCCTTTATCTTATTAGTATTTTTTAATTCATGTATTTCTAAACATAAAGCATCTTTTTTTACACATTAGGGTGATAGAGAAATCTGAAGTCGACAAGAAGGCATTAAATTCAGAATCTCCTTTGTGAATGCTTTGCCAACTGTTGTGTGGATTAACAGACCTGCCGTGGGAAGCTGTTTGGGAGTCTGTAGTCTTTAAAAGTACTTTGCAATATCTGGTCCTGAGAATGCTTCCTAATCTTCCATCACCTAGTTCAAACATTAACAAGTTATAGCCCACGGGCAAAACTGGCTTGCAAACCCGGCTTTAGAAATTAAGTTTTAGCGGGACATAGCCATGCTTATTCACGTGCGTAGTTTCTGTGGCTGCTTTTTCCACTACAATAGCAGTGTTCAGTAGCTGCGGGGAGACGGTATGGCTTGTAAAGTCTAAAATATATATTTTGTCTGGCCTTTGATGTAAAAAGTTTGCTCACCTTCGATGGAATCAGACGGTGACTGGGTGATCTCTTCCCATTTCTGAATCTAGGAACCCAAAAATGTAGTCGCAAGCATTAGTATACAATAAAATCCTGTCGGTTCATGACAGAGCTCTGCTTTATCTTATTCTTTATTTATAAATGGAGATACTGTGTGAGTGGGTAGTAAAAATAGTTTTTCGTAAGCTTGCCGAAGTTTTCAGTAATGATTTTAGTAGTATGAAGGCCATTTATATGCATGTGAAATGCTAAACATTTCAGCTATCACTTGAAATTCTTATAATTTTTTTTCATTTCTGAGGGAATATGTTAACAATTCTTTATTTTTGAGGCTTTAGATCTATTACTTGGGAGTGACTCTGTGTCATACTGTATTATTATTCCCTAGTGCTAGTGTTAGGTCAGTAAAGAACAAGGTTGGATGGGCAGTCCTTCACACCTACTGCCCAGAGTCAGGCTTGTTGAAACATAGGGCCTGGCCTCACAGGTTTTGACCCGCTAGTATGGACAAGCTCAAGAATTTGCATTTGAAACAAGTTCCCAGGTGGCATGTTGGTCCTGGGACCACCTTCCAAAACCTCTCTAGCAGATGGCTAGTGTTGGCATTTTCCAGGCTTTGGATTTGGGGAAGAGTAGCTTTTTTTCATCTTAGCTCAGTATCAAATGATATATTAAAACTTCCTTTGAATTCCTTAAACTTCCACTCATCATCTTTGTGACAAGACTCATCAATGAACCACATACCATTTTACTACTTTTATCCGTTTTCTAGTCCCAAACTTCTGTTGCTATTGCTGCCAGTCCTCACTACTCTTGGGCTTTGCTTTAGAAGGGAACAGGGTGGTGTGCCTGTGTGGCTCAGTTGGTTAAGTGTCAGACCCTTAATTTTGGCTCAGGTCATGATCTCAGGGTCATGAGATCAAGCCCCATGTCTGGCTCCATGCTTAGCGTACAGTCTACTTGAGATTCTTTCTCTTTCCCTCTGTGCCTTGCCCACCTCCATATTCTTTCTCTCTCTTGCTGTCAAATAAATAAATAAATCCAAAAAAAAAAAAAAAAAAGTCCCTTTACTGTTGTTTTCAGTGGAGTTTGGGGGTAAAATAGATCCTGTATACAGTCTTTGAGCTTTATCCCAATATGTGTGTGTATTTTTTTTTTTTTTTAGGATTTATTTATTTGAGAGAGAGCAAGCATGGGGGAGGGGCAGAGAGAGAGAAAGAGAGAATCTTAGTAGACTCCTTGCTGAGCTCAGACCCACCCCGCCAGCGTAGGGGGTGGGGGGCTCCATCTTCTGATCCTGAGATCACCACCTGAGCTGAAACCAAGAGGTGGATGCTTTAAATATACCACCCACGGTGTGTATTTTAAAGTACCTCTTTCTTTCTTGATTCCTGTAAAATCCCATGACGTCAGTTGGGCACTGAAGTATCTTCCCTGCATAAAGGAAACAAAGGTCCTGAAGCACAACATCTTGTGATCTGCTGGAAAAGGAAGGCTCAAGCACAGACTTTGTGCCATCCATTTGTTGTTGTTGTTTTTAACTATAACGTACCGTGCATTAGAGACTATCCAGACCTCAAATGTAGTTTATCAAGCCATTACTATTACTTCACTTTATATCAGTCTCAATTATTTTTGGTACTAAAATAATCTTAAGTGTGTTATTTGATCATTCTCTTATATTTGAATGTAGGCTTGTTTTTAATAAGGATATGCCCCCAGCTCCATTTAAAGACATAAAGTGGTACGTCAGTTTGTATTTTGTGGACTTTTGTTAAATTATGCAGTTGCCCCCCAAATGCTCTTGATCCTTTGATGGAAAATTAGCAAACCTTTTTCATAGGGGCTTTTGATAAAACAGTGTCATGGGTCAAATCAGTCTCAAAATTGGTAGTCTTGAGAGTTAGAGGTCCTGAACCTGTTCATGGAGGAAATTCATGCTCTCCCGGAAACAATCATTTGGATAAGGGGCCCACAAGTGGAGGTGTAATAACTAACCATTTTGCAGTAAATGCCAAATTATGGCATTTACTTCTTACAACTTCATGAAATTGATGTTTATATTCCTGTTTTATCAATAAGGAAACTGAGGCACAGAGAAATTAAGTAAATTCCCCAAGGTTTCATAGCGAGGAAATGGCAAAGTTGGGATAGGTTTCAGACCTAGGCAATCCATGTTTTGTTTTGTTTTTTTCTTTTCAGTGTAAAAATAAAAGGAAAAGACAGCATAGGATCTAGGCAGTGGGGTACTGGCAAAGGCTTAAAAATAAGCCCTCGGAAAAAAAGGGGGCGCTGCTGATTCGCCTGGCTTACATACTCTCACCATGGCCAATTTCACGTTCCCAAAGGAGGTCTCTGAAGGCTGGGCTGGCAAGAGATGCGCCCAGTGCCCCCTGGAGACTGAAGTGGCTCCAGCTCACCACAAGATGGGGGTGAAGATTATCACACCCCAGTTAAATGAGTACCTGAGGCTGAAGAGCCTGGGCCCCACCCTAAATCCTCCGTTATTGTCAGCTCTGCCTTCTCTCCCGTGGCAATGAATGAGAAATAATTGAAACCAGCTTTCATACTGAATGCCCAATGCAAACAGAAGTATGAGCTCTCTGATACGTGGGTAAAGGCCTACCTAAACCTTGCTATCCTGGAGGGGTGGCAGTTTTAAAAAATTCTGTGTAAGGCTCCTAATCAGGAAATATTTGTGACTGGGTAGATAATGGCTAGTAAATTAGGTGGGTGGCAGGTGCGGTAACTCTTGGCAGTCAGGCTAATTCATTTGTGTTTTGAAAGAATTACACTCCTGCCTCTATATCCTGCTCCTCATGTATGACCTGGCACCAGGGAGAACAGAACAGATAGTGCCCCGGGCCTCAAGAGTACCATTAGCAGCCGGGTGGGTCTTTTTTTAGGACTAACATGAGGTTTTCTCTTGGGAATGTTGAACTTTGTACAGTCTTCCTAACTACTGAACAGATAAGAAACTCCAGTCTGCAACTCATTTGGATTATTTTGGCCTATCAAATATAATAAAATCAAAGAGCTGGCCTGAGGGTGATGTCTCAGGCAGGCTGGTGTCACAATCAACTGTATTTAATGTCTGTAATAGAGGGCTTACGTCTTCACTGAAACGAGAAGCCCAGGAAACAATCTGACTGGTTATTATAGCCCCTGACATCAGACTACAGTGATGAAAGGGACATAGCCCCGCCTCACAAAGATCACACGGAACCAGGACAGATAAACACAGGGTGGTGCATATTCAATAAAATATGTATGCATAACTATAGAAGTAATACAGATCGATGCGGCAATTCTAATAGATTAAGAAAGATTTTACAAACAAAATGAAACCTGAGCATAAAATAGTACAAAACTAATGTCTGCATGTTATAAAAGTCATTATAGGTGATAATATAGGGCCTTTTTTATTGTTATAAAATATACATAAAATTTGCCATTTTAACAGTTTTAAAATTCTCATTTCAGAGGCATTATATACCTTCACATTATTCTATAACCATCCCCACTGCTGTGGTCGGAACGTCGAGGTCCCCCCAAAATTCATATGTTGAAATCCTAATTCCCAAGGGGATAATATTAGGAAGTGGGGAGGTAATTAGGTCCTGAGGGTACAGCCCAGGCGAATGGAATGAAAAGGGATTCTGTAGAGATCCCTTGCCCCCTTCTGCTAGGGGAGGACGCAATAAGAAGATGGCCAACTGTGAACCAAGAGGTGGTTTTTTGCCAGATTCCAAATCCACTGGTGCCATGATACCAGACTTCCCAGCCTCTAGAACGGTGGGAAATAGATGCTTGTTTATGAGCTGCTTAGTCTACGGTATTTTGTTGCAGCCGTCCCAGTAGACTCAGACAACCACTTTTTTCTGTTTTTATTTGAAGTGCAGTTGACATACGATGTTACATTAGTTTCAGGTGTGCAGCACAGGGATTGGACAACTCTGTGTGAGGCTGGGCTTGCCACAAGTGTAGCCGCCATCTGTCACCCTCCAGTGCTATTGCAATACCATTGACGGTTTTCCCTAGGCTGTGTCTTCCATCCCTATGACTTAGTCATTCCGTAACTGGAAGCCTGTAGCTCCCACTCCTCTTCAGCCGTTTTGCCCATTCCCCCACCCCAGACAACAACTTTTCTTGAGAACTTTTTCATCTTTTAAACAGAAATTCTGTACTTATTAAACACAAGCTCCATGTTCCTCACTCACAGACCCTGCCAACCACCCATCTACTTTCTGCCTCTGTGAGTTTGATCACTCTAGGTACTGCATATAAGTAGACTCCTACAATATTTGTCCTTATTTTACATAGCCAGAGGTCTTCAAAGTTCATGCACATCGTAACATGTATCAGAATTTCCATCCTTTTTAAGGCTGAATGATACTCCTTTGTACGAATATACCACATTTTGTTTATTCATTCATCTGCTGATGTACACTTGAATTGCTTCCATATCTTAGCTATTATGAAGAACGCAGCTATGAATATGGATATACAAATATCTGTTCAAGTCCCTGCTTTCAATTCTTTTGGGTATATACCCAGAACTGGAATTGCTGAATCATGTAGTAATTTTATTTTTAACTTCTAAAGAACCTCCATACCATTTTCTTTTTTTAAAATAGATTTCTCTTTAATTTATTTTATCTTATTCTTTTTTATTTTATGTATTTACGAGAAAGAGAATGAGTATGGGTAGAGGGAGCAGGAGTGGATGGGGCAGAGGAAGAGGGAGAAGCAGACTCCCCACTGAGCAGGGACCCCCTGAGGTGGGACTCGACCCCAGGACCCTGGGTTCATGACTTGAGCTGAAGGCAGAGGCTTAATTGCCTGAGCCACCCACATGCCCCCACCATTACCATTTTCAATAGCAGTTACGCCATTTTACATTTCACATTCCCAGTGACAGTGCATCAGAGTGCATTTTCAACCTAAGCCAATTTATCTGCTTTAGCCAACTCTTCAGTATACCTCAGCTTAGTACAGAAACGCTTATTTTGACAGGAAATTCTTCTAGAGAACAGGACATTTGCTGCTACTCGTCACTTGGTGCCTCGGTAACAGTTTATATGCAGTCAACATGGATTAATGCATTATTATTTTAGGTCACAAAGCAGAAGCCAAATCTTCAGTGTTTCCTGTTGTTGCCAAAAGGTCTGCACTCTTCTGACAATCCGTACTTATTAGCAGTCACGGGAACTGAAGTTCCCAATATTATTTTTCCTGTTAAAATAGGAATTATGACACTACCAAGCTTCATTTGAAAACATGTTAGTGAGAGTCAGAAATCAAATGCTGAATGAAAAAGTGGCTGACAAATCTTAGAAAATTAGCTCTGGTAAAATTAATCAAAGTGACACTTGAAACGGCCTTGTCAAAAGTGTTCGTGGCACACACTTCCATCAGAATCAAATGTCCTGTGATCTCATTCTATTAAATATATGATCCAGCTTTTGTGCCCGTGGATTGTTTTTTTAATCTATACTGGTAACAACAGTCCTCTTAGAAATATGAACTCCCAAGGATGTATGTTCTTAGCCACTTGATAATCTGACAAAAGCTGGTGAATATCTCCCTAGGAAAATAAGATGCGTGTATACCCAGCGCTTTCAACATCATTTCTGGTTTTTTATTTTTTATTTGTTTTTTTAAAGATTTTATTTCTTTATTTGAGAGAAAGAGACAGAGACAAAGAAAGAGAAAGCACAAGCAGGGGGAGAGGCAGATAGAGGGAGAGGGAGAAGCAGGCTCCCCACTGAGCAGGGAGCCCGATGTGGGGCTCCATCCCAGGACTCTGGGGTCATGACCTGAGCTGAAGGCAGATGCTTAACCATCTGAGCCACCCAGGTGCCCCATTTCTAGGTTATGAATGTGCTAAATCCACCCATGAATCCCAGGTAAAAATCCTCTATAAATTTGTATTGCTTGCCATCAGTACCATCCTGTAAGGAGAAAAAAAAAAAAAACCTAGACTTGTCATTTGGTTAATTTATTAATTAATTAGTAAACTAAGGGTAAATAGCAATGTAAGAATTTGTGGCATGGTCTTTGAGGTCAAATAGATTTGGAAACCAAACCGAGGATCCTATTTAATAAATTTCCTAAACCCTACGTTGGTCATCTGTACACTATGAATAACAGAAGAGTTCCTGGCTGGGAAGTGTGACATCTGGCCTGACACATGCTAAGAGGCTGCTGTTTTTATTGGTATTTTTCTCCTGACTCAATAGAGAAAGCTAGGAAGGAGGTGATAATCTGTTCTCTAGGTCCCTACCTCAAAATAATATGTTTGATATGTCATTTTTTTTACTCGCTAATTGTTTGAAAGGCCATTTATGTTTTATTAATTATAAAATTCATAGATGTCCAGAGAAGAATTACTCGAGGGAATAGTATGAGGTGTTTGGTTGTTCAGGATAAGGACCAATTCCCTAATCTCTTTATGATTACAGGGTTTTGAAGACTCAGTTCTGAGAATAGTCCAGTGCATAATGTCCAAACCCCAATAAAACCTAAAATAAGAGGAAAGAGCTGGGCCATATTCCTGAATAAAAGTTTCCTACCAATTACAAGATTAAAACTAGATTAGTAAGAATATATAATTATTAAATCTAGGGCATATGTCCCTGTTACAAAATACATCAGCTCAGAAAAAAAAAATCAGCTCAAATCACAGATTTCAAATAAGGTCATTGCCACATTATAATTTAATAGATTAGTGTGATATTCAAAGATGGCTGACTTCAGCTGACTTTCAGGAAAACTTTGATATGAAAAGTTACCAATAAATAAGTAGAACAATTCTTAAATCATTAGAGGAAGTTTAAGCTGGTTCACAAACCATTGTGGCACTGATTCTGGCACTTTCCCCAAGAATTTGTTTAGGTTTAGTGTAGCAGTCTGTTTATTTTGAGTTGTGTACTCCTTCCTTTGCTAGTGCTGTGTGCTGAAAGGGATGTGCCGTTGCTGGTACCTCATGGCTCTCTGGGATGCTGTCCTCTTACTCCATATGATGTAGAAGTGAGATCCATGAAGAACAGATGTTCCCTTCATGAGGCTATTAGAACCATGCCCTGGCATTCTCTGGTGCTTTTCCTAGGAACGGAAATTTGATGGACCATGGTCTTTGGTGGGCCATGGGTCTTTGAACCTGGACACAGGAACTCACAATGGGAAAGGCTCAGGAAAGGGTGTCTATCTTGCCAGAATATGAAGCACCACTACCCCACTCCACCCCCCCACCCCGCCAGGCCTCTCTACTCCCTGAACTGAGGCCTTTGCTGATTCAGCCCTGGGGCAGATCCCCAGCTTTCCCCACATCTTGGTCCATGGAGGCAGCTTTTATGGAGCCTTCCCCCACCCTGTTTATTTTCTTTGACCTTGATTGTGCCCAAGGATCAGTTGGACAGCTGCAGGGGGATTTTTTGTTCTTGTTATCTGGAAGATCCCTCCCTGAGAGTGCTTTGTCAGATGCTTACAACATACTGGTTCCAGTCATTGTGATAGCCACAGGGCTCTCTTTAAGCAGATTTCCAGTAAATAACATATTTGTAATCATGAAGTTTCGAGATAGTTGGAAGAACCTGTATCAGAGTTTCTCAAGGGCTAGAATTCTCAAGTTATAATTTTGAGAGTTTATAATTTTCTTAAATATTTGTGGATGAATATTAAATGGCATACTTTTTTTTTTTAAGATTTTTATTTATTTATTTGACAGAGATCACAAGTAGGCAGAGAGGCAGGCAGAGAGAGAGAGGAAAGCAGGTTCCCCGCTGAGCAGAGAACCAGATGCAGGGCTCCATCCCAGGACCCTGGGATCACAACCCGAGCCGAAAGCAGAGGCTTTAACCCACTGAGCCACCCAGGTGCCCCTTAAGTGGTATACTTTTTAAATCAGGATGATTATAGAATATTTAGCTTTTGAATAGTTATCACTTTTAGTTACTTATAGATTGCAACAATTATCTAATAACTTAGTGTCTTCTAGTCCTTGGTTATATATTTTTTATGACCTTCATTCTGTACACTTTTTCCACATATTTAGAAATGAACATATAAATAAATAAATAATGTAAAATAAGTCAATAAAGCCAAGACATTTATTTATATTTTCCCTATATTTGGCTCTTCTAATTTCATGAATTATAAACTTAGTGCATTTGTTTTTATTCTTTTGTGTTTAGTAATGCAAATGATTAAGACCATAAATATTCCTTTCCTCATGGCTTTAGCTATGTTCTACATTTCTAAATATTTTTATTATATTATTTTGTGTATTCTTTGCTCACTTTTTTTTTTAAAGATTTTATTTATTTATTTGACAGACAGAGATCACAAATAGGCAGAGAGGCAGGCAGCGGGGAGGGGAAGCAGGCTCCCTGCTGAGCAGAGAGCCTGATGCGGGGCTTGATCCCAGGACCCTGAGATCATGACCTGAGACCAAGGCAGAGGCTTAACCCACTGAGCCACCGGAGCCCCAGATATTTCCTTTTATTGTTAAAGATTAATTTTCCAAGTCAAAGCCTTCCTTGTGTTAAGGAATATTTTTGAACATTATTTCTTTTCTTTTTCAATGGTTGTGTTCAGGGCTATTCATGTCTGTAGATTCGGGTTCCATTATCTGTTAACTTGTCCTGCCCTTTTTCCCATTTGCAAGGTGATTTCTTCAACTTGATCTTTTTAACCTATCTGTTGACTAGATTTTTCTGGGGAATCGTTTGATGCTTCATTAATGCCACTTTAATTACTTTAAATTTGTGGTGTCGTCGTTTGTTTCCTTAATTTCTTACCTTTGCCAGTTACCATTGCATTTCATCCTGTCTTATTTCTTATTCAGAGGCTTTTTTTTTTTTTTTTTTTTTTTGAATTTGTGAAAGTATGAAAGCTACCCTCTATATTGCTAGGATTAACATTCCAGATTAGCCCTCTATTTATCTCTTGCACGGAATAATTTGCTCTTCTACTGGGGGAATAATTTTTCAAATTGTTTCATACACACACACACCTTTTTTTTTTTTTTAACTTTGCTTTTCTTTATGTGAAATCTGCTCCTTCTCAAGAGTATCTGGGCCAGTAATCCTTGGCTCCCTTCATGTTTACTTGATTAGCATTCAGACCCTCTGAAAACTCCCCCTAGAGGGCTAAGTGAGGTAGAACATAGGTCTGTCTTACTCATTTCCTTAGTAAAGGATCTTAGGAGGGTGGAGAGTGACCAGTCTTCAGCAGTCACAATCAGAGAACTTGTCTGTTTGTGTGTTTTTTTCCTCCTTAGTTTGGTAAATGATGGCTTGGTGGGAGTGGGGGTGGGAGGGCTGTATTTTGGACGTCATTCGGGACATGTCCACCATGCTGTTTGGAAGCCAAGACTAAGGAAAGCAGAAAAAGACCAGGCAGGCCAGTGCTTGTGTGTCGGGATTGCTGTTCCTCCATGGCCTCAGAAAGCTATTAATCAGTGGCGAGGCCTGTTCCTGTGCTTCTTGCTCCTTGCCTCTCTAATCTAGGGGAAACTGGTGGAGTTTGCCAGATCTTCTTACCACGCCACTTGACTGCCTTAAGAAGGGAGTTGTATATTGGGTTTCATACATACTGGTTTGATTGTGAGTCCAGTGATTCCTTACATTTTATGTCATGTAGTGGCCACTATTCTTTAGTGAAAAGTACTAAGGATCTTTTTCTTTTTTAAAAAAATCCCTAACCTGGCGATTCACAGACCTGTACCCCTGGGGATAAAAATACATTATATGTTTATTAAAAATAATAATAATAAAAAAATATTTTTAAAAAAATCCCTTAGCTCCTTCTTTTTAGTCATTTGCTGGGAAAATGTTTATCAAATCTTACACCACCATCTTTTTTAGAAGATATGCCTTATTTTTATGAAAGCAGTCCTTGATTTTCTTTTTCTTTTTGGGGGTTAATGACTATAGAAAATAAAAAGATTCCCTACCCTCTCTCTTTAAGGAAAAAAAAACTTGAATATATAATGACATCATAATGACAATAATATGTAATGAGAATAGGCATTCATTGCTCTGGTGATGATCTTGATAGAAAACGAATTTATTCTACCCAGTCTATAGTGACATTGCATTGATAAGATCAGTTGATAATAGGAACGCTCTCCCCTGTGACTCCTGCTTGGGATCATCTAATATCTGTAAATAGACAAATATTGAAAAAAAAAATCAACAAACCAAACACTAAATTAAAACAGGATCTAATGTCAAAACTAGACCTAATTTTATGAAGGCACTTCCCCAAGTTGAGGAAAATCTTGATTGAGCAAGGTCTTGATTATTACAAACCTCAGCTGCTCTTGCAGAAAAGGAGACTATTCGAGAAAGGGCAGAAGAATTCCTTCTTACAATCTGTCCTCATGCTTGGAGACCTTAGTTGGCTTTACCCAGAAAAAAGTGGTATCATTTCCTCCCAGTTGTGTTAGAATACGAAGTGTAATTCTCTGAAACTCCCAATTAAGTCACCAAGATTGGGAAAAGGACTGGGAAGATATAATTTTGATTTGGGGTAGGGTGAGGAAGGTCTGACATTGCAAGGGAGACTAGAAGGATACCATTTTACTCTTGACTCTCTCAGTTGCAGACTGTGGGTTCTGACAGGACTTAGAGCAATTTGAAGGGAAACAACGTTACAAGCAGAATTTTATCTTTCACATTAAGGTCAAATATAAAACTCAATTAAAACCATGTTAGAATCCATATTATAAGGAAAAACCATCAAGCATCAAAGGAAACAGAGAAGAATCATAAAATAGAAAGTATAACATGATATGGCAGAGATAAATCCAACTATTATTTATAACATTAAATGGAAATGGGAAAAAGTCTCTAATATTGGGATCATTAAAAAGGAATAGATAATACAAAATGATACAGAAAGTTTCAATGTAAAAGAATGTACAAATTGCATTAATCACTTGCAAACAGAAGGAGAACAGATGATGTCAAATAAAGCAAAAATATTGAAGTGAACAAAGAGGGTCATTTTTATAATAATCAAAAGCAAACAGAGTTACTAGGAACTCTTCTATGATAAATCTTATCGTTTCACAATACATAGAATACAACCTAAATGTCCCAGTTGAAGCATGGTCAAATGGATCATGGTATAGCTGTGTAATGGTCTTGTATGTAGTGATTCAGAGCCATGATACTGATGGTCCTTTGTTCACAAAGAAGGCTGTTACCAGTATATTGTTGGTTGAAGAGTGTCTTACAGATAGAGTGGACATTCCTTTCCCACTTTGGTTAAAGTAGAATCAAATGTTAACTGGGTGATGAAACTAGAGTCAGTTTCAATATTATCATATGAGCTTTCATCTTTTCCTATGGTGAATATAGTAGATTATTGACCCTAAGTATTTGTTCCTTTATATTGGATGCATTTTACTTTCATGCATCATCAAACTCAGTTTGGCCTGCTTTGGCCAATGAGATGTGAGTGAAAGTGACATGTGTCACCTACAAGCAAACACTTTAAGAACTATCTCATGGTGCCACCATGGCTGTTTTCCCTTGTCACATGGGAGTTACTCTTAAAACCTGGAATGAAGAGGATATAGAATGGGGGTGCAGCTGACCTCTAAAGGACATGTAAATGAGACATGTAAATAAAGCTTTCTTGAAAGCCCTTGAGATTTGAGGGTTATATATTACCGTGTCACAACTTAGCCCAGCCTACGTAGTTGGGTTCCAGGTGTTTCATCTCAGTTCAATTTCAGATGAACACATGCAATTTATGGTGCCTGTGAATAGCAGCTTCTAGAAGTCTTCCCTGCCACGTCAGGCTTTAGTGAGGTCTCTGGGTCATGAATCTGAATTTTATGTCACTCAGTGTAAATGCAACTGTTAGAGTACTTTTTAAAGCGATTGTAGTGATCCCACTGATATGAATGGGGAAGGAGACCAGAAAATTAGATGTTCAGCTCTTGTATTGCTGTTACTTTCAGCAACAATGTTTTTCTCATTAAGTTTAGGAATTATGTTGGTATAGACTTTAAAATCTATGGTCTTTCAAAAAATAAAATCAAATCCTTGGCTTAGGATTTTGTTTGGGTGATTTATGAACATGTGCTTTGATAGAGATGAAATAATTATTTTTTGTTATTGTGGTTTTTTAAAGATTTTATTTATTAATTTGAGAGGCAGAGATCACAAATAGGCAGAGAGGTAGGTGGGGGGGGGAGCAGGCTCCCTGCTGAGCAGAGAGCCCTATGTGGGGCTTGATCCCAGGACCCTGGGATCATGACCTGAGCTGAAGGCAAAGGCTTTAACCCATTGAGCTGCCCAGGCATCCCGAAATACTTGTTTTTAATGTCACACTAATTCTTATACTCTAAAAGTAAAGAGTAGGTATAACTTACTCACTTGGTCAAACACTTGATTGATAATCGGTTTGGGGTAATAGACACAACAATAATGCCAAAAATGATTCTTGGAATGAATTAAGTCCTTTTAATTGCCTTTTCTTCGTTCTTAATATTATTCAAGATTTTCATAATTGTCATTCAACCAAAATGTTGCCCTGTCATCATAGACAGGCGACCTGAAAATGTCCTTTTAAATTAAAACAAGAACCAAGGTGTTAGCATTGGTGTTAATGGAGAAAGTGCAGTTGGGAGTTGGCTGTGGTTCAGAAAAAAAAGTTCAAAAGAGGAAATGTTGGCTCTTGATGTTGCGTGGATTGAATTTACTTCCAAATGGATAACAGTCTAATAGGTTTGATTGTTTCAGCCTCATCCCTTGGGGGCACTTGAACACATCGTAGAACCTCCATGCTCTTAGCTCAAGTGTCCGCATCTTGTACAATGTCTTGGACCAGAAAATACTTCAAATCAAGGACCTGAGCAGTGTTCTTGCTTTCTGTTTGCTGGTACCAGAGCTTGGCTTGAGAAATCTTACTCACACTCATTAGACTCCCTTCACATAATATTAGACTCCCTTCACATAATATTAGACTCCCTTCACATAATAAAGGAATTAGATGATCATCTGTCAAATGTCGGCTTCTTACTGTCTTCTGGCAACACTCAGTGGAACCTGATTTCCAGCCGATGCAAGAGCACCGCAGCTCTTTATCTTTCTATTAATGCAAAGACCAGTTTTGTTTCAAGAGAAAACTTTCTAGTTTTGGAGTTAAGTGGTGGTTGCCAATGAAGTTGAAATCTTAAGAAAGGATTACAAGTTTTATTCACTAGACAGTCCAGTTTTCCCAATTTATAATTTAATATAATAATACACTATTATATCAATGTTATTCATTAATATATTGACATATATTTATGTGATATATTGCAATCAAATAATATAGTAATATAGTAATGTTATATGATATATTAATATATTGATAATATATTTTATTTATATTAATATATTGATAATGAGTTAATACTATAATTTTATGATATAATAATTTATTGGATTATTCTTTTGAATATTCTCTGTAGCCAGGTGACCATTAAAATCCTGATTAACACATTCAGGGTTAATTAATTGATAACCATGAACATAATGTTGCAGATTTAGAAAATGCAACTATTTCAGACCTGTATCAAATTTACTTGCACTTGCAGAGTTTACATGATCTATACATAAATCATACAATATATTTATCTTGGGAATATAACCTATTAAACATTTGTCCACAGCCTAAATTACTTTGAGCTCTGTTTTAGGTGTAGGGTTAGGTTGTGTACCTGAGACCTTTCTTGTTTCTTGATACTTTGAGCTCTGGAACTGTATTTCCACGTGTTTGTCACCATTCGAATGCCTCAGTTATACCTGAAACTCAACGGGTCAAACCGTACTTGGGACTTTCTGTCAATCCTGGATTTCTTTTGGCCAGCCCTCGCTCGGAATACCAGAAACCCAGGAGGCCTCCTCAACTCTGCCTTCTCCTCGACTCCCCCATCCACCCTCCCTCCCCCGCTCCTTCATACTCAGTTACAGCTGCCTGGACTGGATGCCCAGTTTCCCATCACCTCTCTAACCATCATCTCTTGCTTCCTGATGGGGCTTCCCACACCTTCTTTATTGCCCCAGTTTGGTTCTCCTCATGTCTGTCAAGGTATATCCTTTTAAACACAGAAATCTGGTTAGACCACACCACTTTATGGCCTCTTATGCTCACGATAAAAATTGAAATGCTGAATATGGCCAACAAGTCCCCACGGGGACTAGCGTCTGCCTCTCTCTGACCCATCATGCCGCTCTAATCATGACGGCCAGCCCTAATTACTCGATCACATCAGGCTGGACATACAAGCCCCTGATTAACTCCTGTTCATCCTTCAGACCTCAGCTCAGACCCACTTGGTCAGGAATACCTCTGACTTCCAGATCCAGTGAGTTTCTCTCACCATGTGTCTTCCTCCATCTCTACTCTTTTCTGATTTTTTGATTGACTCTCTCTTCCTCTGGACTGAAGTTCAGGTCTCACTTTTCTTTAGCCTTAGGATTGCTTTCGGATCATTGCCGGGAACTTTCTCTTCCAAACTGTGCTATAGTACTTACCCAAGTGTCCTGTACTTCCTTCAAGGAATATTATCATTAAGATGGGGGCTAGAATTTAGTCTTGCTGTCTTCTTGGAAAAGCAGACTGCTTTAGTAGTCAGTCTGTGGGTCACAGATTGTCATGCTTACCTTTAAAAAAACCCCTTTGTTAGTGATCTGTGTTGCCAGTTGAGCAATGCTTCTCTCAGACACAAGTTTTTGGTCCCAGCACTTATAGTTCAGGCTTTCCTTATGTGTATCCAAGTGAAAAATGAAGTGGCTCTTGGCTGTGGCTAAATGAAGCAATTCTAAGCATTACCCCAGTTTCAGAACGTGCCCATCCGTCAGTAGATTCTTTTGTTTTTGTTTTCTTTTGTTTTTTAAAGATTTTATTTATTTATTTGACAGAGAGAGAGATCACAAGTAGGCACAGAGGCAGGCAGAGAGAGAGGGGGAAGCAGACTCCCTGCTGAGCAGAGAGCCCAGTGCAGGGCTCCATCCCAGGACTCTGAGATCATGACCAGAGCCAAAGGCAGAGGTTTAGGGAATTGAACTTCCAGGGGAGGAAACTGATCCACTTTGGCATGAGGGTCCAGAACATAACTTTGTAATCTATTTTAAAACAGAGAGAATGTGAGGGAAGAATCTGACTTAGCATATGGTTTCTTTCCATTTTCCTTGTTGACATTTATTTCATATTAACACTTTTAGCCTCTGCCTTAAAATCTAGCAGAAGAAATAATACTTCCTAGTCTATTAGAGTTCGTCCTTTCCCTAACATTTTGGTACTTTTTCCTACATATAATGGTTTTTTATTTGTATTTTAATTATATGAGGTTTTATTTGTTTGTTTTGCTTTTAGGTATTTTGGACACCTTCAATATTTGCCTTCTCTTTTCTGATCAAGCCTGATTCATGAAATGGAACTAAAGCTGAAAAATCATCTACTTCTTTGTCTGCAAATTTGAGACACACTTGGGATGGTCTTAAGTGCATACAACTAGACTCTAACTGCAGCTATGAGTTCAGACGAGAAGGGCATATCCCCTGCTCATAAAACCTCCACTCCGACCCATAGAAGTGCCTCTTCTTCAACATCCTCCCATAGGGACAGTCGGCAGGTAAGAGAACAGTACCAAGTGCGTTTTGTTATTTTCTGCAAATACAATACCGTTAGGATATGATGGGCTCACTAATTAATTCTGAAATGTTGTTGTGAAGAGTGTTATTCCACAGGAAAACTCTCCTGGTGATGCCTATGAAGACCCTGCTCTTGTTTTTCTGTTGTTTAGGATCCTTTTTTAGAGTGTATACCACCAGGAGGGGTGGCTGGGGAAGCCCTGCTTTCCTCTTCACTGTGCACCCAAAGAGTGAGAGCACCTTCAGAAACTTGAACTCTCTGCTCTCTCTCTTTGTTCATGGAAGGGGAGGAGGCGTGTGAGCCTGCACAAGGTCTTCTTTCTACAGGTCTCTCACTGGCCTGTCCACCACGAACTTCTGTTGGGTGTTTCTCGAAATGTGGTGACAGATTCAGGCCTTAGGAAACAAGTAAAATCATAGTATCAGAGAATTAAGGGGGGGGGGGGGGCTCTGCTAATGCTTAGAGTCAGTAGAGAAAATCAATTATTGTTAATAAAATAATTACTGTTCTTGTTAATAAATAATTGTTTAATCCTATGGAACCAATTCTGTCCCTTATTTTTGTGTACAGAGTTACCTCGTTACTACCTCAGGAGCTGTTGTACCTGCCAGGGCTGTGTGGGGGGAGTTAGTCCTATGAATTGTCTTCACGGTCAAAACAGGTTGTTGTTTGAGTATTGCTGTTGGCCATTATGCCAAAATCTCCTGATGGGATTTTTTTGTGATGTAACTGGAAATTTACAGTAAGCAGGTTTAGTGAACTATTTATAAAAATGTTTCTTTTGAGGGACATTTGCTTAGTAAATCATTCTTGCAGTGCTTTTCCTCCCTGTTTTATGTGTTGAAGGTATATTGCCTAGTTTCCAGAACTATGAACTTCGGTTATTTCATAGTTCATACTGTAGATGTGGGTTTTGAGACAGCCAATCCTGATGTGACTTCATTCTTCTAGATGGTGGGAAGGCACTGCTGGGTTATTCCCTTAGGGGGGCCTCAGTCTGCAGACCCTCCCTGCACTCCTCCCATTTCTAGCAAGAGATTGCTGGGTTATCTGTAAGAATCAGAGAATCCTTACCTGTATATTTTTCCCAGGTTCTAAGGTTCTAGATATCTCTGCTACCAGTATTTTGGACACTGGTGTCCTTTGTTCTAGAGTTCAAACAGGACGTCTTCCCTTCACTAGAAGCAGTTATACCATTAAATTTATGACTACCCACAGTTAAAATGTTGAAAGTACCATGAATGAAAACACATTTATGGTAAATAGCAGCTATGCTAAGAGGCTTTCTAAGTCTGCGATTTCAGATTATCGTTCACCTGCCTCCCTGTCCTTTCTTGTTACGGCTTCTCCCTTTCTCCTTTGCCCTGGGTATTACAACTGAAAGACACTTTAAGCAGCCTGGCCATCCCAGCTGCTGAGGCAAGGATGGAATTGACCCGGATCACCCCAGAGAATTGTGGCAAATGGAAAAGATGGATGATGGCTGTGGAAACATCTGTCGTGCATTGTGGGGCGGCCTGTTGCACCTGAGCTCCGGCGCTCCTGTGCAAAACAACGGGGAGAAACCGAGACCCCAGTCCACAGAGGGAGTCTGAAGGTAGAAGACATGACTCCTGGCTGCCTTGTGAATGAAAAGTCTTGTGATGAGAATAAAATAGCATGTCTGTAAACCGAGACAATGTTCGAAAGGTCATTATTCGTTAAGGAGGGTTTACTTTAGTTTCTGTTTATCTCAGTGGGTTCAAACTCTCCCCAGGACTCTCTCCTCTGCTTCCTTCCTGCCTCCTGTTGGTGTTGGTTCATCTCTCTCAGGGGAGTGAATAGAGAACAATTAGAGTTCTGTTTCTCCCTCCCTGTCTCCATCACTTCCTAACATCTAGTATTCACTTGTGGAAATTGGAATTTTTGAGTGATCCTGTGGTATCCTATGATGCAGTGGTTTTTATATGTACTATTATTGTGTGTGACTGTTATCCTAGTGGAGGGATGGGAAGAAAGTGTGATAAATTAGTCTTCCTCAAATGTTACTGTTCTGATTTGATAGACATTGATGCAAATCGAGTCCATCCTATTCCTCATAAAGGGATCATATAAGTAAATGATCTGCACACAGCGGAGAATACATTGATACCTTAATGCTCACTGTTTACCTGTCCTTACCAAGGTCTAGTTCTAGATCACTAATTAATCGATTGGGCATTTCTACATAGATGTATCACTACATCTAAAATTAATACATATAGGTCCATTTGCTCTCAGGATAATCATCCTCTCACGGACCCAGGGTCCAAGCCATCCTTTCTCCTTTGACCCTCCCACATTCAGTAGGCTGACATTTTATTTCCTCTTCATAATGTGACCACTTCTTTCTATTTCCACTGCCTACCTGCTAGCCCAGACTCCATCATCTCAGTACCTTCCGTGGTTCTCTGACCTCACTGTCTCCCTTACTGCCTTGTGAGATCAAATTTCCTTACTATGGCAGATTCATTCTCACAGCCCTTCGAAGACTCTTGTTTGCCAACACAGTTAAGGCCATATTTCCTTCCTTGGTGTCCCATGATCTCCATGATCTGATCAAACCTCAGCATCTCCTTTTCCTCCCACGCCATACAGTCTTGTTTATTCATCGTTCCTCAGAGTGCCCCATCCCTGTCTCTGGGCTTCAAGGATTGGCTCATAGGAACTTGCACTGACCACTCAACCCCACGTTGCCCTCTCCCTTCTCTGAACTTTCACAGAACTTTCTGGCAGCACTTGACATGTTTCCATTGTTTATCTTTTTATGTACTGATCTCAACTGCTTTTTTTTTTTTTTTTAAGACTTTATTTATTTGAGAGAGAAAGAGAGAGCATGAGGAAGTGGAGGGTCAGAGGGAGAAGCAGACTCCCCGCTGAGCAGGGAGCCCACTGTGGGACTCAATCCTGGGACTCCAGGGTTATAACCTGAGCTGAAGGCAGTGGCTTAATCAACTGAGCCACCCAGGCACCCTCCTCATCAGTTTTATGAGCAAACTGACGACATGCTCTAATTCTTTAGAGACAAGCATTGCACCTCAAATATTTTAATATATCCTAGAGGATATTTTTAAAGACGTGCAATGGCATCAGTCTTGTCTTCTTATTACAAACTTGCCATTCCAGATTTATTTGTCCTTTCTCTTCTTCCTTCCTCATAGATTACATAAAACAAAGAACATCTGCTAAGCGCATAGTAGTAATTGGCCCATCCTTCCTGTGGCCAAATTCTGTAGAACAACAGGTGAAGGAGGAAGAGGAGCTGGGAATTGAAGTGATTCGGTGCCCCTGTGATTTCACAAAGTGTTTCTTCATGAGCACAAGAGGGTCAGGACTCCACTTAGTACTTAACTAGTTGGAAGGCTTCAGTAATTGCTCCATTTACATTTCATTTCAGACTGATAGTCAATGTTAGAATATCTAACAAAATTAGCTGTGTGTGGTGTGTGCGCGCGCGTGCGTATGAGAGAGAGAGAGAAAGAGACAGACACAGAAACAGAGAGATCAACTATAATTCTTAAGCTCCAAGAAATAGATGCCCTAAATTTTTCAAAAAGGAAATAGAGGGGTTGATTATGACATCTAGAACTTATACATAAATCAGTACTTCCAAGTATATCTGTCAAAGAAAGCCTTCCCCTTGAGATGCTGTATGAAAAGAGTTTTATTATCAACTGAGAGGAATGCTAAACACAATCTCTTTTTGCAATATACATTAATAAATTAAGGACACTGATAAATCCTGTTGTTAGAACTTTAACTGAGCACTTCTAGAATCTAGTAGATTTCGGAACTTTTTTTATTCTTCTAAGATTTGGTGGTTAAACATCCACATTCTTCTTTCTGTTAAGAAATTGAAAGATCTGGGTGGCTCATTGGGTTAAGCTTCTGCCTTTGGCTCAAGTCATGATCCCAGGATCCCGGGTTTGAATCCCACATCAGGCTTCCTGTTCAGCTTCTACCTCTGCCTGCTGCTCCCCACTGCTTGTGCTCTCATTTCCCCTCTCTTGCTCTGTCAAATAAATAAATAAAACCTTAAAGAAAAAGAAAGAAAGGAAGAAAGAAAGAAAGAAAGAAAGAAATTGGAAGATCTAGGAACACTGGAGCCCAGATTCTGAAATGGCAACACCAGACTGGACTTAGAAGCACCTTCCCCTTTAGATGGGGCATGTACCCTCTGATTGGTCATAGTCCCTGCCTTTCCTTATTGTGCTTCAATGTTTATGTTTCCTCCTCGGCCCCAGAAAGCATTTGAATTGCTAGCCCTGATCCTGGATATCAAGTCAACCACAGTAATATTGAGGTTACCAAGAGTGATCTCCAGTTGGACGTTAAGAGGGCATCGCAAACTTAGCATGGCCAAAACTGAGCTCTTCATTTTCCTCTCAAATTTACTGCTTCCCAGTCCTCCTTATCTCAATAAGCAGCAAGTCTCTTCTTTCTTTTGGTCCAAACAGAAACTTTGCCAGAAATCATCCTCAACACATCTTTTTCTTACACCTGCTTCCAAACCCTCAATGAATCCTATTGGTTCTACCTTCAGATGTACCTGGGCTCTGACCTCTGCTTACCACCTCCTCCCCCTCCACCCTGGTCTGAGCTACTGTCACATCTCATCCAGACGATGGCCATAGTCTTTTACCTGGTTTCCCTGCCTGTATGTCCCTCACCCGACATACAGACCATTTTCACAGAGTGGTCAGAGGGATCCCTTCAAAACCTGTGTCAGAACAAGCCACTTCTCTGCTGCAAACCTTCTAGTGGTCCCATCTGTCTCTGAATAATCCTTGAACTGCTGACCATTGCCTATAGCCTCATTCATCATCTGGTTCTGCCTACCTCTCTGATCCCATCTCCAGCCTTGTTCTCCTTATTTCTCTCCAGCATTTTCCTCTATTGTGTTCCCACCTCAGGGCCTTTGCATTTTGGACCCCCATAATCTAACTTGCTTTTCCTCCAGGCATCCCCAGGTTTGTTCTTATATTTGACTCAGTCTCCAAATGCATCCTTTTTGGATAGCCTTCTCTGTTCTGCCCTGCCTACCCTCATCATGCATTGCCTGCTCACCTCCCCTGTCTTCAGAGCATTAACCACCACTGGATAGGTTACGTATCTATCTGTTCCCGTCTATGTCCCCTTCCTCTATGGCCTGTCACTGACCTGTAAGCTCCCTGCAAACAGGGATTTTATTTCCTTCAGTAATGTCCGCCTAGCACCTCACACGGTACTTCACATATGGTACGGCTCGAATATGTTTGAATGAATAAATAAATGAGGAGTCAGTATGGAGAGAAAGATTGGGAACCAGGTTCCAGAGGTCTTGATAGCTGTGAAGGAATAATCATGGTGGCGAGATGACAAAGAGAGAAAATAGTATCGTGGGGAGCTCTGTATCTCCCAAGACGAGTGGATTTTGAGAATGGAAGAGGGATTATACAAAGGTGGTGAGGGGAGCTGAGAGCACAGACCTTTCTGCTTGCTGCTGACGGCGCTTATATGGTGAAACAAGGGACTTGAGGCTAATGAAGGAAACGGTATCAGACAAAAGCAGAGTTGGGAGCATTCTGCATGAAAGTTAAAAATATTGGTGGGGGTGGGAGGTAACTTATTTTATTTTATTTTATTTATTTGGTATAGTTGACACATAATATTACATTAGTTTCAGGTTTACAACATAATGATTCAACAACTTTGCACATTATATGCTGTGTTCACCACAAGTGTAGCTACCATCTGTCTTCATACATTGCTATTAAAACATTGCTGACTATATACCCTATGCGGTGCCTTTTCTCCCTGTGATATACTCATTCCATAACTGGAAGCCTGTAGCTCCCACTCTCCTTCACCCATTTTACCCAACCTCCCATCCCCCTCCCCTCTAGCAACCATCAGTTTGTTCTCTGCATTTGTACGTCTTGATTCTGTTTTTTGTTTGTTTATTCATTTGGGATTTGGGTCTTTTTTTTTTTTTTTTTTTTTTTTAAGATCCTACTTAGGAGTAAAATCATATGGTATTTGTCTTTCTCAATCTGATTTATTTCACTTAGCACAGTACCCTCTAGGTTCATCCATGTTGTCTCAAATGGCACAATCTTACCCCTTTCTTTTGGCTGAGTAATAGTCATTGTGTGCATATGTATATATATCTCTTATATAGAGAAATATCTATATATACAGACACATACCACATCTTCCTTATCCATTCATCTATCGAATGGATATACTTCAGAAATGGAAAAAACTTGGGTTGTTTCCATATCTTGGCTATTGTTTTTTTTTTTTTTAAGATTTTATTTATTTATTTGACAGACAGAGATCACAAGTAGGCAGAGAGGCAGGCAGAGAGAGAGGAGGAAGCAGGCTCCCCGGAGAGCTCCATGTGGGGCTCGATCCCAGGACTCTGGGATCATGACCCGAGCTGAAGGCAGAGGCTTTAACCCACTGAGCCACCCAGTCGCCCCATATCTTGGCTATTGTAAATAATAGAGTAAACATAGAGGTGTATATATCTTTTCAAATTACTGTATTCAACAACTTTATTTTTATTTATTTATTTATTTTTATATTTAGCTAGCCAACATATCATTAGTGGGGTTTTTTTCAAGATTTTTTTTTTTTTTTACTTATTTGACAGAGAGAGATCACAAGTAGGCAGAGAGGCAGGCAAAGAGGGGTGGGGGGGGAAGCAGGCTCCCCGCTGAGCCGAGAGCCTGATTCGGGGCTTGATCTAAGGACCCTGAGATCATGACCTGAGCTGAAGGCAGAGGCTTAACCTTCTGAGCCACCCAGGCACCCCCATATCATTAGTTTTTGATGCAGTGCTCATTGACTCATTAGTTGCGTATAACACCCATTTCTCATCACCACACATGCCCTCCTTAATACCCTTCACTCAACTACCCCAATAACTTTATTTTAAAACAGGAGTAACTATTTCCCACTCATAGTGCTTATTCTATGGTGACATTATATGATAGGCTAAATTGATGACCAGCTGACTGGATTTTGTTTGTTTGTCTTGATAATTACTCTTACATTTACATATTTTAGAGAATTTTTTACAATATGCAAGACTGAGACCACCTGTAGAGACAGTCTTGTGGTTCAGGGGATTATTTTTTTTTTTTTTTTTTTTTTTTTATAAACATATATTTTTATCCCCAGGGGTACAGGTCTGTGAATCACCAGGTTTACACACTTCACAGCACTCACCAAATCACATGCCCTCCCCAATGTCCATAATCCCAACCCCTTCTCCCCAACCCCCCCCCCCCCCCCCCCCCCCCCCCCCCCCCGGCAACCCTCAGTTTGTTTTGTGAGATTAAGAGTCACTTATGGGATTAGGGCCAAGGATCTGCATTTTAAAAAAGTGAGGCCACTGTTTGGAGCCATTGTTTATTTTTATTCGTATCATTATCAGGTCATTTCAGAAAACCAGATGCTATTGCTCTAAGAATTTAGGATTTGCAGTGCATAATTACCAGATGATAGCGTCTATTAGTATGAGTATTAAACACAATTAGAATTGTTATAGCTCTACCAGGTTAGACATTGCAGATGTTTCAATGAGTTGATCTCTTTAGCTTAGTGAAAAATCAAAGAAAAAAGTATTAGCCATTCCTTATAATGATTTAAAGTTCACTGAAGCTCAGAGATCATAAAATAAATAATTTTTAAGGAAAAATTATATTATGAATAAGTCTTAAGAGGCTTATAGTTAATTTTCTAGCCAGTTTTTTTTTTTTTAAAGATTTTATATATATTTTTTGAGAGAGAGAGACAGAGACAGAAAGAGTGAGCAGAAACAGGTGGGCTGGACAGAGGGAGAGGAAGAGGCAGACTCCCTGGCGAGCAGGGAGCCCTCTAGCAGACCCATCCTGGGACTCCAAGACCATGACCTGAGCAAAAGGCAGACACTTAACTGACTGAACCACCCAGGAGTCCCTTGCCAGTTTTTATAAATATTTCTTTAGTATTGTAGTCAATCTTCAACAACAAATAGATTTCAATTACATGGATATCTAAAAACATTTCGTATACATTATCAACATTCCAAAACCAACCATGACCTGTTCAGTTAATGACAAGTGAAAGCTGTCCCCAGCAGTGATTGTGTGGGACTCCTGGAACCATGGACTGGCGATATAACCTCCCAGATCTGGGGTCAGCGGTATCTGACATACAGCTGACATTAGAAGAGAAGAAAGTGCCTAAAACCCTAGATAGTAAAAAATGCCCCTCATCACTGTCTCTGCTTTATGTGTGGGGTTTTCATACAACATTTTTTCTTGGACAGACAGGCTGATAAAAATATCCCCCAGCATATACATGAACTGAATTGGACTATTTCTCTTCCAGTTGAAACTCTGAAGCATCTTCTTGAAATAGCTTTGTTAAATGAAATAACCAAATCACTGCTTTGAAATATAGTGCCTATCTTCTGACTATGAAAACTAGTTCCATCTTTGAGTTGAGAAAAATAAAATATTACCACAAACAAAAACGTTCTAGTTTTTAGAAAAAAAAAAAATGCAGGCATTCCCGACTTGATACCAAACCTCCAATTTAAACTTGAGCTGCTTCCAATTTAACTTTTTTGGGATTCCATTCATCCCATGGAACCCTACTTTTAGAACTTAGGGCCAGTCGGTGTCAGTTGGGGAAGAAAAAAAAAATTGCTTGCAAAACCATGCTATGACCAACTTCTTTGGTTTAGATGCATTGTATAAATTGGGTGTTCTGGAAATCTAAGTATTAGGCATAGTTCCTGAATAAACAGAACGATACCAGCACCAGCGAATATTTCATGAGTTTTCACTGTGGACAGTTGGAATGATCTTCACAGTTTTCAGAGACCTAAACTGTGGCATAAAGTGCTGGAATGTCTTCCCCACAACTAGAGAGCCCTAAGCCAGGATTTGCTCTTTGGAAACAAAATTCTAGAGCCCCTGTTCTTGGCCACACCACTATTTGCTTCATTGTGAGGCTTGACAAGCTGAATGTCCAGGAGAAGGGCCTTCTGTACACTTGTAAGCAAACTTGGTAAGGTAGCATTTGTCTGTTATTTCTTAGTTATGTTTTGTGCCTCATTTTTTCCCATCAGTGATAACAGTGATTTATCATCCTCACTGGCCAGAGAAACAATAGACCTAGTAGAACACAGGCCAATATGTTAATGGATTTTATCATGAAATACTGTTATTAAAGGCAAATCATGTTTTTTGGGCTTTCCTGAATTTTCTGTGTTTGCACTTAGACCTGTTGCCTTGGTAATGAGAAGTTTTGACCATTTGTTTGTTCATTGAAAACTGTGATCAGCCTTTTCCATGAAATGAGATGAGCAGCCCCATAGTTGTCCTGCTGTCCCCACCGTTTGGAGATCTCTTTCCCTGCTGCTTGGTGTTTACAGTGTGTACTCAGTCCATGTCAAATGTGCTGAAATTGAGACCACTGGAAAGAAATTTGCCACCTGGCACTCAGATGCTCATTATCCATGAGTAATTCAGAACTTGACACTGTTGTAGAAAGAATCTGGCTGCTGTTTGCCCTGTTATGTTTACAGAATCCTCTGGTTCTCCATGCCTGCTTTATTGGTTCCTCACTGAAGAAGTTATCTCTTATTACCTGAGCCGGCTGGTTTGGGATAGCATTTTTATAGCAGCAAATTTGCCTGTCAGACCCAAGATAAACGCACCCCGTTCAATTCTTCGGCATTACACCAAATGGAAAGAGCCACAGTATAATCAGTGAGTGAACCCCAGAGGGTCTCATTCATAGGTCATTGAGGGGGCCCGGGAATCTGTCATTCACAGAAGCTTCCCCAAGAGACTGTTACTCACCCAGGGTTGGAAAGCATTGCTCTTTCAGAATACATTTATAGGTGTTTCTCAAGGACTATAAAAACATCATCTCAGAGGACCATCAATTCTACAAAACTAATTTATTTGATTTTCAATTTTGACAAATAGAAAATGTTACCATCCCTTTGCCCAGTAGCCACTGAAAGTGACTAGGCTGTAAGTAAAAATACTGTCACAGGGGAAAAGCAAAGCCCCATGCATGTTGCATAAAGTACCAGACTTCCTGACCTCAAATCCTGATTAAGAGCTGATTCTGTAATAATGATAGTAGCCAGTGTTTGTGAGGTTTCAGGAAAACGGACATTCTCATGCACTACTGCCAGCCAAGCACATTAACTGATTCTGCTTTTCTGGAGGGAAATTTTGCAATCCATATCTAAAGTCTTTTGCAAATTCATCCCATAGGATACAGTATCTCAACTTCTAAGAAATGTATTCCAAGGAAGAAACAAAGATAGATATATAAAAAGATTTCTGTGCAAAGATATTTATGAAAGTATTTTTAATGTTCCACAGGGAGTTATTTAAATAACCTGTCTTGTAGTCATGCAATGAAATATTGTACTGCTGCAAAAAATGTTTATGGAGAATGTTTCATGCTCTAAGAAAATTTTACGTTGTTAATTAAAGGAAACTGTTTATTAAGTTGGAAATATAGTATAATTCCAATTTTATTTTTAAGAATTAAGTGTAGGGGCACCTGGGTGGCTTAATCTGTTAATCGTCTGCCTTGTCTTGGGTCATGGTCTCAGGGTCCTGGGATCAAGCCCCACATTGGGCTCCCTGTTCCCTCTACCCCACTCCACCCCTGCTCCTGTTCTCTCTCTCTCATTCTCTCTCTTAAAAAAAAAAAAAATTTAGTGTATATAGGGGCACCTGGGTGGCACAGTTGGTCAAACATCCAACTCTTTCCCTTGTGCTCTCGCCCTCTAATAAATAAATAATTTTTTAAACAGAATTGATGAATTTAAAAAAATTTTAAAAATTTAAAAAGAATTGAGTGTATATACACATCAAAAAAAGCTGAAAGCAAATATAGCAAGATATTGAAAGAGTTTGTTGCTAGTGTGGTAGTTTTAATTTCTTCTTTCTTTTCTGACCCATTCCCCCCCCCCGCCCCCACATTTCTGCAATGAATGTTTCTTGCTTCTATAGCAAAAAAATATATGTCCTATCTTTGGACTTGTATTTTATGAGTTAATGTGTGTGCATATGTAGCTTTAAAATTGTATTTTGTATATAGTAAATATAAATGTTGGCCATTTTAAAAATGAAATTGTAAGCCTTAACTCCATAAGGAAAAAATTTAAAATTAGGTGAATATATAGGATATGCCATGTGGGAAACTTGCAGCAAGGTTTTAAAGCCATCTTTGAGGTACTGAGGCAGGAGCTGGGGCCACCATTTCTCCTTTTAACTCCCTGTATTTATCTCGTGGCAATTTAATTTGTTTGTTCTTTTCATTCAGCAAATATTTATGGACGCATACAGGCAAATCATAGATATATCTGCTCTGAGTTCACATAGGTGATCAAAACAAATTAACTCCACCATCAGTACACACCCATAAATGTTAAATAGATACAGATGGGATTTTTTTTTTCTTGCTTTTATTGTTAGTAAAATCATGTGAGTGATTGTCATCCTGAAAACGTTTGTCTCTTCTGGGTCATTTGAATAGCCTTGTAGAAAATTATAAATAATCTTGACTTTGGTGTTCTGTTCGAGTCACACATAACTGCTGTCCTGCCTTTTAAATGAACTCTGCATGTTCTGGAGCCTTCACTCTTGAGGTGACCTAGGATTTGTCACTTAGGATTTGTCCCTTTTATTTGCCGTTTGTTTATAACTGCTGCAGTGAAGTGTGACCTGAGTTGCTGGGGTTTTCAGTGATTTTGTTAGAGTGTTTATAAGAGTACAGGAAAGGAGCAAACCCACCAGTAAGTTCTCGTTCTAATGTTCCTTGAAGGCAACCATGGGAACTAAAAAACTGTTTATTCACATGCTTTTACCACTTCATAGTCAAGTTTGCTGAACTACTCTTAGCTGTCAATGGACCACTTGATGAAAAAAAAAAATCCTGATGATATTTTTTGTGATGCAGGATTTCCCACTGTAGGCCGGTCCCATGTGGGGCCATGGCTATTGGTTCCCAGTAAGGTTCCTATTTCTACGCAGAAGGAGTCAAGACTGTGAGGACCATTACGTTTCCCTTCAGGGTTTCCCAGGGGTGCTATGTGGAATTTTCCAAATCACTGTTTCTAAGATTTTCTACTTTCATTCATTTCCGTGGCACTTAGATGGAGATTTATGATTAATGCAATTCTGCCATCTTTCAGTGAGAGTAAGACAATTATTACTATAAAGAAAGTCGTAGAATTACTGTTTATTCAGGCATGGCCTTCTGGCTTTGGTGATTTTAATATTTTGTGCTATTGCAATAATAATAATGTTAATAATAATAATAACATTTCCTTGCGGGAGTTACTGAGAAGTCAGCAGGCATGTCCACGTGCCTCTGCTGCTGGGCTGTTCAGGAAGGTGCAGGGTCTGCCTTTCCGCCCGGAGCTCTCTCTTGCTAGTAGGCATCTCGGGCATCTGTCTGCATGCACGTTGTCAGTTTCCTCCATGAGCTCCGATGCTCTGGTCACGAGGTGCTCCTGCCTCCCATTACTAGGCTGACTAGATTACATGACGGTCATGCCAGGTATGGACTCTTCACTTCAGATATCCTACCCCCGCCAGGGTGTTTGGACACCTCTTTCTGTGGCTGTAAAAATACGAAGGATTCCTACGGATTTACTCTTAGGGCATTTGTCACAGAGATGTCAACTACTATTATTTATTAAATGCCCATGGTATGCCAGGCCCTGGGCAGCATTATTGCTTACACTGGGCGCCAGCTCTGTGAGTTGCAGTGTCCTCTAAGGCAGACATTACTGTCCCCGTTTTACGGCTCAAGGACACTAAGGCTGAGGGAGAGTCATGATTTGTCCAAGTCACCTGGTAAATAGCAGCACGAGGGTTGGAACACTCATCTGTGTGATTGCAAATTTATGTTCTTTTCTTGGCATCAGACACTGCATCCTGAAGGCAAATCTCACTGGCTTGCTCTTGGTCCCTGAGTTGGAAATGAACCTTAAGGTCGCACCATACTTAAGAGGACTGTAATCTTTTTGTTTTGTTTTGTTTTACTCATTCCTGCCTCTGCTTCCACAAAAGGTTGTGATTGAGGATGGCCTTTGATGTGTTCAGTTAGTCTCGAGGGAATACACTGCTTGAAATCACTGCCTTTTGGCCATTTAACATTGGCTTTCATTTCAGTAGAAGGCAGTGCTTAAAAGCCTGGATGCAGAGTAAAACCCCAACTCACATTCCAAATCCAACACTTACGGGCTCTGTGTCATTAATTTAACCCCTCTGCGCCTCTCTTGGCTCAGTCAGCCATAAAATAAATGGCATAGTCATTACTCAGAGGCTTTTTGTGAAAAGGGAATGAAATAATCCTTGTAAAGCCTGGAGACAGGGCTGCGGGGAAACCAGACATCCCCCCCACCACCCCCAGCACCGTCATCACCGGCACTCTCGCAGGAAGGTTAGAAGCACCACTGAAACAGTGTGGCTGCATTAAAATTAGATGTAACTAGAAGAGACATAAGCCTCACAGCCAGAAGCCGGAAGAAGAAACGACTTCAGAAGTTTATAAACTGTTTTAGGTGTTTTTTCTTTGAAAATATTTTATGCAATTCACAAATATCAAGATAGCTTAGGTATGATCATCAGATGAATGCTTTCAGTGGAGGTCACGTTCGGAGGTCCAGGGGCCAGTTCTCCTTATGGGTGTCCCAGATTTGTATGAAAAGTGAGCCTTTGCAGAAGTTTGTAGCCACAGACTGAAATAGTTGCAGCAGCTCCTGTAGGTCTTTGAAATGAAATGAGGATAAAGACAGACCTCACAGACTAGGAGAGCCCTGTGGTGGGTGTTGCAGGCTCACACTTTGAGACTCAAGTTTCCCTCCATGGGAGTTGCACCAAATGAACTCTTAGCAAATTAAAGAACTGCAGTGACATGTGTGTCCCAGAGTCCTGACTTTATGCTAAATAGGCGTCGATTCTCTCTGAGCAGGGGGAATAATGGGAAACTGAGTCCCGTCTCTGTGTGTTCTGAGTTCCTTAAAAAACTGACCTGTGACACAGCTATGTCCATCACTGTCACACATGTACCACTCTAATGGGGCAGACAGATGATTGATGGGAGAGACTATGCCTGCTTGGGGGCCAGTGGGATATGGGAGGTCTTTGAACTTTCCTCCCAATTTTGCTGTGAACTTAAAACTGCTCTTAAAGGGGCGCCTGGGTGGCTCAGTGGGTTAGGCCGCTGCCTTCGGCTCAGGTCATGATCTCAGGGTCCTGGGATCAAGTCCCGCATCGGGCTCTCTGCTCAGCGGGGAGCCTGCTTCTGCTTCCTCCTCTCTCTCTCTGCCTGCCTCTCTACCTACTTGTCATCTCTCTCTGTCAAATAAATAAATAAAATCTTAAAAAAAAAAAAACTGCTCTTAAAAAAAAGGTCTTGGGGAAAAAAACAAAAAACAAAAACCACTGACTTAAAAAGTTGTAATTTTAGTATTTGAAAGGAAATTTGATTTTAAAAGAATAATTAACAGGTTTATGTAATCCTTTATTGAACCTGCTTATATGTAAAACACCTTAAAGATATTTCACATGTGTTTCCATGTCACCATGAAAGAATATGAAAATAGGCAGATTGCGAAGAGAAGTACACCAAAGTATAGCGCCGAGTATGATCTTAAAGGAAACCTTATGGAATGGGTTCCTTTTTGTTACTGTAGACGTCACCACATTAGATTTGACCCAGCCATTAGCTTTCAGTCTGCTCAGCAAGAGCTCTGTGGTTAATCCCCTGGATGTTTCACTTTGAAAAGTTAAGTTCTTTAAAATGTTTTCAAAAATCTATCCTATAAGAGCTGTGATTTAAAAAAAAAAAAAAAAAAAAAAAAATTCCAGTATGAAACTAGAAAGCAGTTTTATGACTAATCACATGTCGATGATTGCCAAGAGACTGGTCTCTACAAATTAATCAGAGCTCACCGAAAACCTCCCGAAATTTTTGACTGGCCACAGTGTCCAGGGTCTGTGCTAAGGGTGGGTTGGCAGTAGAGGAAGTGGGTTACCAAGGTGGAGAAGAGCCGGCCTCTACCTTCACAGAGCATCCAATCTAACTAGAGTCCAAGACTGAGAGTATGGTGAAGTTTGAAAACTGTCTTCTTTTTTATTTGCCAATATTGAAACTATAGCATTCAAGTATTTAGATATTTCATTACAAGTAATGAATGGATGACTCAGTCAATTAAGCATCTGACTCCTGATTGTGGCTCAGGTCATGATCTTGAGGTTGTGAGATCAAGCCGCCCTGCATCGGGCTCTAAGCTGGGCGTGGAGCCTGCTTAATATTCTGTCTCTGACCCTGCCCCCCAACCTTAAATAAGAACAAAAACAAACAAAACAATCAAAACAAATAATGAATGGCTATTTGTATGGTTAAATAAGCTCAGGGAAATGCTCTTTTGGCTTTAAACACCCTGAGGGTGAAGGCAATTCTTAAGGTAGTGGATTGATTTTTTTAGGATTGGGTAATAAATAATTGGATAGACAGCGATAGGTTCCAATATACAAATACAAATCTGTGCAAGTTTGCTTAAGAGCTTTTGGCTGCTTCATTGTCATTACAAAGGTTAAACGAAGTAGCTTATTTTTTGAAGCTAGTCACGTTTATAATAATGTATCACCTGGTAGTTTTATCAATTATGCTTTAATTTTTTAGTAAAATAGGTACATACAGTTGTGATAATAAAACATTTATTTACAATTTCTTAGTAAACATTTTTTATGATTATCTGTGACTTGGCAAATCAACATTTGGGGCTTGTATTTTTCACTCAGCTTGAATGTGTGTTATATTGTAATATGTTGGAAATAACCTCCTTTCTTCCATAATATAAGCTGTTTTGTAAAACCAGTTGGGGAAAAAAAAAAAAAAACAAAAAAACCTAACATGTTATTTGTCACAGATAATGCAGTAGGCATTTTGAAGCTTCTTCCTGGTTTGGTCAGCAACCCTTTTGATTCCTAGCAACATTAAATATTCCCAGGTTATCTATAGGGACAAAACTCATTTTTATCACACTTGACATATCCTTAATTGATCTTCTATGTGTGTGGCTTGGTTTGGAAATTAGAGGATTTAGTTTCCTTCCTCTGGCTAAATTCCTGAATTAAGGGTCAAGTTTCTTTCCAAGTTTTGTTTTTCTTACCATGTTCGTTTGTTGAAGGGTGGGGCCAGGGAGGCGATGTATGTGTTCTAGTGCCCATTGACCTGCCAAGATGAGGGTAGAGGGAGCCCTTGAAGAGAAGCTTGAGCCAAAGACATTTCACTGGACAATTTAGATTTAGTAAAATCAGTCACCAAGTGGAACAAGAGTGAAGATGCAGGTTTGCAAAAATTGGTTCAGCCTTATTTGGTCTTTGGTTCGTGGGCTACCTTTTGAGAATCATTGCTCCAGAAACATGGAGGTGGAATGATGAGTGGGAAGTTTGACCTTTCCTTTTCTATTTTTCTATGTTTCTATCTGACTCTTTTATAATGAGCATATATTAGTTTTGTCGATTTAAAACAGAAGAAAGAAAATGAAAGTTGGGAGGAGGACAGTGATCTCCCAGAAGACCGTAATCACGTTTCCGCTTCCACAGCAACAAAATCCTCGTTTTGCTTTCTAATTATAGGATCTCAGAATACATCTAAATTTTAAATGTAGTTGATATGTTTCGCATAGGCTCCTATTCAGAATACCAACACGAGCAAACAAATAATGCAAGTTCCGGGTCCTTTGTTCCCTGTTTGTCTGTTAAAGATCTGGGCACACACCACCAGGTTTTCCCTCCATAAGATGTCTTTGCTTTTTTTTTTTTTTTTTTTTTTTTTAAGGTAAAGTGAAAACAGTGAGTAGAGTCTGACATATTTATTTGATAAAATATCATAGATCTAAATGGCACAATATAATTCAGATTTCACTAACATTTATTTAGTATCATTGTCATGTATTTCACTTAATGTTTACGTTAAACTTGTAAGGTAGCTCATACTATTCTCTCTTTTTCCAGAAGACAAGGATATAGATGCAGAGAGAAATTAAGTAATAGCCCCAAACAGGTACTTAGTATGTGTTCAGAACCCAAGTTCAGTTCTAGTTTCATCCGACTGTAGGCCAGTGGTTTTTCTCATTTTGCTCATTTCTCATCCCTTTCTCATTCAGCAGAGCTGATGATTCCCCCATCAATAGCAGTGCTCCTCTCTGGGATGAGAATGTGGGAGATTATCCCTGGGGGCTCATCAGAATCTATGTGTGGGATGATATGTGTAGTTTGGAAAAGATGCCAGAGATATAATTCTACTTCCCTACCAGCTGCCCCGATCGACATTCTTTGCACTACCCCACACTACACCATGATGGTTTGATTTTAGTCTATTGACTTTAGAACAGGACCTCTTTCAGTTTTGTATTTAATAACTCTGTAAATAGGGATCCCCCCCCAAATACACATAAATTTACCAGACAATTCATTTCATGGAATTTTTCTGGGCTAGCATATTTCCTTCTCCCAGAAACAAATCATGCATTATGTAGGGTAAGGAACTATTTTTTTTCTTACTTTTCCCCCCATTCTTTTAAATCTAAAGTCAATTAATTAGCATTTAGTGTATTATTAGTTTCAGAGGTAGAGGTCAGTGATTCATCAGTCTTATATAACACCCAGTTCCCACTACATCACGTGCCCTCCTTAATGTCCATCACCCAGTTACTCTATCCCTTCACCCCCCTCCCCTCCAGCAACCCTTAGTTTGTTTCCTATGATTAAGGGTCTCTTATGGTTTGTGTCCCTCTCTGATTTTGTCTTGTTTTATTTTTTCCTCCCTGCCCTATGCTCCTTTGTTTTGTTTCTTAAATTCCACAAGGGAGTGAAATCATATGGTAATTGTCTTTCTCTGATTGATTGACTTAGTTTGCTTAGCTTAATGCCCTCTAGTTCCATCCATGTTGTTACAAATAGCAAGATTTCTTTTCTTTTTTTTTTTTTTTTTGACAGACAGAGATCACAAGTAGAGAGAGAGAGAGAGAGAGGCAGACAGAGAGAGAGGGGGAAGCACGCTCCCTGCTAAGCAGAGCCTGATGTAGGAGGGTGCCTGGGTGGCTCAGTGGGTTAAAGCCTCTGCCTTCGGCTTGGGTCATGATTCCAGGGTCCTGAGATCGAGCCCTGCATTGGGCTCTCTGCTCTGCGGAAAGCCTGCTTCTCCCTCTCCCACTACCCCTGCTTGTGTTCCCTCTTTCTGTATGTCTCTCTCTGTCAGATAAATAAAATCTTAAATACATATATATTTGGGTAGAATTTTAAAAATCTATGATCAGACCCTTTATTTTCAAGGTAAGAGAAATAAAAGCATAAAACTTACCAAGAAATTAGAGAAAAAATGGCTCAGGTCAAAGCGTAATTTCCTTCTAATAGTTTTCCAGTCAAGAGAAGAAAAGAGAGGCCTCAATGAGTAACTAACTGTAATACTGACCTTGGCTGTTGAGCCAATGAAATGTTCTCACTAGAGTAAAAATGTCATATTTCATTTTCAGTCTATACCTAAATATTAACTCTATTATTTCTTTGATGTCTTTCAAGTTTATTCCCTCATAGAAAATATTTAATTTTTCCCAAAAATATAAGTAATATCTATTTACTGCACTAAAAAATATATTAAGAAAAGTTAAAAATCTCCTATAATACTACCACCTTTACATAGCTACTGTTAGCACCAAGGAATATGTTTTGACTACCTGTATAGCACCATCATATTCTGCGTGCTCTTTATAGCATGGTTTTCCTGTTGTCAGGACATCATTTGGGTATTTTTTCCATATCAATAAATATATATCAGTCATATTGTCATTTCAGATCATTTCATGGAACCCCCTTAAAAATCACATGTATTAGGTATTTTTTTACTACAACAAAATAATACTTTAGTAAACTATCTGTCCTTGTATCTTTGTATACCAGTCTGATTTCCTTAGGGTAAAGATTTAGCTGTGGGATTGCTGGGTCAATGAGGCATGTTCTTCTTTGTCCAAAGACTTCGTAATAAAATGACTCCTAGAAAGATTATACCTGATTTAATCTTACTCCGGTTATACCTGATTTAATCAAACTCTGTTTGCCCCAGCTGATCCATTTTTGAATCTGATGGTTAAAAAAATCATTATTAGTTTGGTTTTCTTTTCTTTGACTACTTCTGAGGTTGAGGTTGAATGTCTTTTCAAATGTTCTGCATGAGTTGCCTGTTCATGCACTTTGCCTATTTTTCTGTTGGAATGCTATCTTACTGATCTGTGAGTGCTTTTCATCTTCTGTAAAACACAGGCTACTGTTTATTGTATTTGATGAACTGTTTTCTTCTCTGTGCATTTAAAAAGTATTGTAAGATATTACAATTATAATTATTTCATAAGAATTATAAGCAGATCTAGAGACTTAAATGGTGTTAAAGCTCAGAGGTTTTTTTGATACAGTTCTTCCTTTTTGTCTGTTGCCCTTGGAGAGGTAAGCAAATACATTTATGTAAGACTGAGTGGTAGATGTACATTCTCATAAAGTTATACATATGTTGAGACATGCTCTGTGGTTTTTTAAATCTGTTGATCTCTGAACTTTTCTCCAAGCCCGGAACCAGCCCTCCAGCAGGAGCTGAACAACATAGGCATAAGAGGGAGAAACCAAATCCTGTGCTGACATTTTTCTGTTACTGTTGCCTATGGTCTCCTCAGGAACTTGACATTGTTAATGTGGTTCACTGTTCTTACTATGATCCACGTGATCTCTCCTCCAGGTCCTTCTGCATAAAAAATGGATTGTCTAATGCTGGGCTGTATTTCCATGTATTTTCAGAGTATCCACGTCCTGGAGAGGACTGCTTCCTCCAGCACAGAGCCCTCTGTCAGTCGGCAGTTGCTAGAACCAGAGCCGGTCCCCCTTTCCAAGGTCAGTGATGGGATGTGATGCTTTCTAGGATGGCGTGATGCCTGCTCTGGGGCCCACAGGACTATAAACAGGCCTTCCACCTGACTTCCCTTAGGGTAGCTGGGATTCCTCCCATGGGCCTCTGCTGCCACATCTTTCTATCTCCAGTATGTTGACTTTCTCTGCCCGGTGTGAGGGAGGAACAGATTAAAGTATATTTTGCTGGGAATTGCAGGACTACAAAGATCCGAAATACTCTTTAGTTTAAATGAAGAGAAACCATGGTCATTCTCCTGTTGGAGACATGAGCAGCTATTTCTACATCCAGCTAATAAAAAAAAATCACTGGGTCCAGCAAAAAATCACAGTACTAACAACAGCAGCAAGAGCTACCATGATTGCCTGTGTACTGCATCCCAGGAAAGGTGCCAGGTGCTTAAATACACGATCCCATTGAACAGAACCCTTGCTAACAGCTCCGTGCACTGTAGGTATCTATTACGTTTACAAATATGGAAACCGAGAATGAGGAACTTGCTCAAAGTCTGAAAAAGCTGTTCAGTGGCAGGGCAGGGATTCAGACTTAAGACTATTTCAGTTCTAGCCCCGCTGTAGGTCCAGTAGCACCTGCCTGGAGGGGCTGTTGGACATTCAGAGTCCCAGGCCTTCCTTGCTGTGAGCTCTGAGGAGAACACCGCAGGCTACTGATGAAAACCTCTTTTGTTTAATGGAACCCAGCATTCCCTCCCTTCAGAAGCCTTCTCTTTCTTGGACTGGGAAGACATCTAAATTCATTTGTGTCGCAAACAAATTTTTTATGAAAACTTTTCGTAAAGAAAAGTTGAGGAGATGCTATCCTATTCATCCCTACCCCTTGCTCTACTCCCTGCAGTTTTCTTCTGTGGGCTGCCTCTCCTCTGGAGAAACTCAGAGAATAGAATGCTTGGGGATTTGGAATGCAAATATAAAACTAGCACTTTATTTCCCCAAAAGGACTTTGAAATATTTATCACTGGTTCTTCCACTTCGCTTATCCTATACTAAACAGAATCCTTTAAGGAAAGAACATACTTCATGGTATGGAATATATATGCTTGTGCTCTTTATGTTTGGAAGACATTGCAAGTTATAAAGTTTGTGGTACTGGACGGGAGTAGACTGCAGAACTAAGGAAAGGGGGTTATCAAACTTAAAAAATAATTTAGAGAGAAAGAGAAGATGATCTGATTTCTATTTGAACGGCAAACAGAGAGAATGCCTACCTGGGAACTACAACTAGTCATCTCTTTGAAAACATCAGTTCTCTCTTACAGGCGGCTAGCGGAGAGAAAGAAGTAAATACTGAGGCAGTGGGCAAGGCAGCTCACATTTCTTGAGCATCTCCTTTGTCCCAGGCATTGGATCAGTACACACACTCTTTTCCAACATCAGCCTCCTCAACGAAGTGACTACCAATGTTCTTCTCATTTTGCTGAGAAGGAAAACTGAGACTTGGGGCATCACTAAGTTAGCTGTCCAGAGTCAGATAGCCATGAGGTGTGTGCCAGAAACCAGGATGGTGGGAGATACACGGTGACAGGAGACCTCTGAGATGGACATGCAGAAACAGAAAGGAGAATTGCTGGTATTAAAAGCACAGATCAGGGGGCGCCTGGGTGGCTCAGTGGGTTAAAGCCTCTGCCTTTGGCTCAGGTCATGATCCAACTGGGATTGTGCCCCTTATCGGGCTCTCTGCTCAGCAGGGAGCCTCTTCCTCCTCTCTCTCTGTCTGCCTCTCTGCCTACTTGTGATCTCTGTCTGTCAAATAAAATAAATAATAAAACCTTAAAAAAAAAAAAAAAAAAAAGCACAGATCAGGAGGAGCTTTCTGTTTGTTGAGCACAGGGAGGCCCTGGGCGATTGCCACCCCTGCAGAGGGCACGGAAGCTGAGGGCATGGAAGCTCCGCACCCCGTGCCGAGAGTTGCCCTCTGTGTCTCTTCCGTCCGGCTCTTCCCGAGTTTTATCCTCGTGTAATAAACTAGCGGTCTAGTACAAGAACAGTAATAAAGAGCAGATGCCCACGAGGCTTTCTCTGGTCCCTCGTCTCCCACCACGTGCACTGCGAGCATCCTTGGCGTCTGACTGTATACTCTGGCTACGTCCGTTTGCGCACAGTTCCTGATCCTGGCTGTGCTCTTCCTCTCCTGCAGTGCGGCATGTCTGCTCCTTCTGGAGTCTCTCCTGTGCCTTGCTAAAACTCCTACTTTTTTTTTTTTTAACAGATTTTTATTTATTTATTTGACAGAGAGATCACAAGTAGGCGGAGAGGCAGGCAGAGAGAGAGAGAGGAGGAAGCAGGCTCCCTGCGGGGCAGAGAGCCTGATGCGGGACTCGATCCCAGGATCCTGAGATCATGACCTGAGCCAAAGGCAGAGGCTTAACCCACTGAGCCACCCAGGCACCCCAAACTCCTACTCTTCTAAGCCAGGCCCACAGGACTCCTTCTTCAAAGGCTGCTCCTCCCCCCACCATGCATCCTCTGCCCCAGCCTATGGCTGTGCTTACGACATCTCTTACTTTAGCTTACCTTCTGTCTTACATCGGGTCGTCTAGAAGGGGGACTTGGCGTAAGCGGTTTGTGATTTATTGAGGGAGAGCCCTCGGGAGCAAGGAGAAGCGAAGAGGCGAGGGAGGGCAGTGCGGGAGGGGTTTGCGCTGGAGATCCCCCTGGACCCTGTTCCCAGGGTGAGCCCTGGAGCATGGATTGGACCACAGATTTGCTCTCATCCTGAGGCAGGGACTTTTTGTTCCCTCGGCTGTTTGTACTCTTGTGTCCTTCAGTAGGTGAGAGTCTTGAGGGAGGGAGAGGCTGAGCTGTAAATGCCGCAGCTGTGGAGGAGGGAGATTCTCGCCCAGGCAACTGGGGCAGGATCCGCTGGCCTGATGGGGGCATCTGGGTCGGGCTCCAAAAGCATCCGCTTCCCGTTATCCTCTGTGGATCCTGCTCTAGGACTGCTGCTCTTGTTGTGGTGGGTTTTGTCTTCATAGGTACCCTATCTCCAGGGGCCTCATGAAATCAGAGGATCCCATCCCTTCCAGGGACCATAGCACCTCACCCTCTCTCAGTCCATTTGCAAGAACACAGGCTTCCTGGGCCCCGGTGGGTGGTGGAACAACACTGAAGTACGCAGTGTCCTGACTCAGGATCTGTTGACCTCCTTTGGTGTTTCCACCTTCGGCAGCACGTTCCCAGACCACCTGCCCCCGGCTGTCCTGCATCTAGAGAGACTCTGGAGAAAGGAAATGTCTCTGTTGAGCAGACTAGGGGATGTTATCAGATAACTTTCTCTTTTTAGTTATTATTAGATAAAAAGCATATTTCTGGAACAGCAAAAATGTTTGTGTATCTGACTCAAGTCCTGATATGATCACATTAGGGCTTTTGACTCTGTTTCTATTATAAGTAAACCAACGAAAATTGGAGACTTTAAAACAGAAAATTAGGATCAGTTGAAATAACAAAAAAATTCTTCATTTTTCAGAAAGTGATATTAACTTTCTTGAGGTCAACCTAGTCTACTAGGCATAGAGGTGGGTGGTAGTAACTCCTGAGTTGGGCGGTTTCCATATCTTACACACCTTATTTACAGCATTCTCATCAGCATTATAATTGAAATAGGGAGAATGTTGTTTGCTCTGGATTCACCTCCTTGCCTCTTTGTCAGTTTGACAGCTTATTTAACGGTAAGAACTGTATTAGGATTCTTTTCAATTTCCTTTGGCTTTAGTAACATTGGATTAGAGCAAATGGAGTTATTTGTTTGGAGCTACTGCATTTATCTTTAAAAATACATTTTAATTTCTTGCCTTTTCTATCTCATCCCTTTTTTTCCCTCCTCTGTAGTTAAATTTAAAAAAAACTTATGTGATAGAAATCAGTAGCCATAGCACCATAGCAATAAGTTGGTATTATAGTCTGTGTTTAATTAGAAAAAAATCCAAAAAGCACTATATTTATTAAATATTTCCATTTTACAAGTTTTCCAGTGTATTCTTCAACACACACACACACACCATATATAAATATATATACATATATAAGTATAAAAGATGTATATACACATTCTGTATATACACACACATATCACATATATACCCACATCATACACACACACAGAATAAGTCAAAGATGAATACTAGCCTTCAAATAAGATCTAGCTTAAAATGAAAATGTTGTTCTAGAGATGCTATCCATGGATAGGGCTACTAAAAATAGAAATGTCATTAAATACAGCTGCTATCTAAGAACAGAAAACTCTAATGAATATATTTACACATATAGAGTTTTCTTTAATTACTTGATTATATCAAACTTTTAAAAAGAAATCAGTAGAAAGCTTTCATTTTTATGAAAATTTTAATTTACTTTTCTGGTGGTAGTAGAACCTAGTATTTTCTTTAACTATTCTAACATTCATAAACAATGCTGATTTGTTGAGTTCCAGTTCAGTATTTTAAAATGGGAATACCAGAGCACCCTACTTTGTGCTCTGGACCAGAATGCCACCTGTACTAGTATTGTCCAAAAAAACGTGGTATATAGCCTGAAATTGTCTCATCAGAAATATTATTTAAAAACTTACTATATCTAGCAGTGCCCGAGTAGCTCAGTTGATTAAACATCCAACTCGTGAATTTGGCTCAGGTCATGATCTCAGGGACACGAGATCAAGCCCTGCGTGGAGCTCCACACTGGGCATGGAGCCTGCTTGGGATTCTCTCTCTCCATCTCCCTTTACCCCTTCCTCCCTGCTCATGCACTGTCTTTCTCTTAAAAAAAAATCAATAAATAAATTGCTGTATCTAATTAACAGTTTTGACCAGCTCAATCACAGTTTCTGACAGTGTCATCTTCAAGTAGAAAATTATTTCTTGGGCTGTGTGTAAGGAGACACTTACAAATACTTTACAGGTTCTTAAGGCTGATAAGTGGATACCAGTAAGGGTGTTTTTGTAAAGTAAATAGTTCATTCACGGGGGACCCCTCACGGATGACCAAGTAGACTAACAAATGGCACTGGTCTCAGATTGGTTTTCTTTGTCCAGTGGAGGGAGCATTTAGAGTTGGATTTGGAAGAACAGGGGGACGATGTTGAGTGAGAGGGCTTTTTATAAGCCAGGAGTGTCTTCTAGGCTTAGTGATGCTAGAATGAAGCAATGTTCGGCTGCATGTCCTAGAAACATAACTTACTGTGAAAAAGCACACCCCCCGTTTATACCTACTTGACCTTAAACAGAGATGTGACTTGGCCCTAGGGTAAGGGGTTTTCTGGGAGGGAAACCCCCCCCAGAAGGGAGGGAAAAAGGAAAAGGGGAATGGTAGGTAACTCTCTCAGCCCCTCCCTTCCCAGCCCCAGGGCCAGCGTCAGTAACTGGTCATGGCACCTGTGCCTCTGGGCCTTGTCAGAGCCTCATGGTTCTTCAGCAGGTTCTGGGCAGTCGCCACCTAGACCTTTGCACCAGCAGGCCCATCGGCCCTGAGGTGGAATGCATCAGCCATTCCTGTTGAAGCCTCTGGTCTGTGGTTGAAGGATGATTCCTAATAGACTGTATCTCTTTGGAAGGCAGTTTCCCAAGTCAGTTTGAGATGGGGCGTTCCTCAGAGAGCCCTGCCCTCCTGATGGCGCTGCACCCAGCTTTCCAAAGCTGAGCCCGCCGAGCAGTTATCCTGAGAGACTGGGCTTCCCTGTGCAGTGGGAGTGGTTGGAGTCGTTGTGTGTGGGGTGTGACCTTGTTGCTCCCGCCTCTTCTGCCCCATTGCATCACATGCCCGAGATCTAGAATATCAGTGATGGTCGGGTCTGCAGTTACTTTGGAGCTGCAAAGGCCCTTAGGAATCACCTGGTCCAGTGATCTGAAAACCTGGAATGCTGCTAGGGGCCACGTATCTAACATGGAGACAGGCCCAAAGGGCACTGTGACAAGCTGACAACTTCCCTCATGGCAGGGCCAGTGCTGCCAGATCTCATAGACTTGAATAAGACACTCAAAATTCAGGTTTTTTTAAAAAAATATTTTATTTATTTACTTATTTGACAGAGAGAGAGCACAAGTAGGCAGAGTGGCAGGCAGAGGGAGAAGGAGAAGCAGGCTCCCCACTGAGCAGGGATCCCGATGCAGGGCTTGATCCCCGGACCCCGGGATCATGACCTGAACCAAAAGCAGTTGCTTAACCTACTGAGCCACCCAGGTGCCCCAAAATTCAGATGTTTTTTACATCTGAAATCTTCTGACTTTTAAATGTTGACAACTCATTAAAAAATGTAGACATCATAGACAAACAGAATGCATCTTTAAAAGAAGAAACCATGATTTGGTCTGTTTTTAACAAAGGAGGATGATCATGTAGCCTCTAGGATCCCAGATTTCTGGCCTGAGATCTGGTGCTCTTTCCATGGGCTCCTAAGCATGCGTGTTTCTCAGGATGCGTGTCTTCAAAAGCATGGACTTCTGGGGGTTGTGGTTAGCAGGGCACGTCCTGTGAGCTCTGAAATGCATGCAGCCCACGGCACCACCTCTAGTCGAGTAGGTAATGGGCCACTCAGAACACTATGGCCTTTCCATTTTGCACAGAAGGCCGGGACTCTGCACTAATTGAACATTTGTCATCAAAACAGCCTTCCCTTCAACTGTTCAAGTGGCTTGGTGCCCAGAGATGAACTCTCTGGAAAAATGTATTTTAAACCTTCCAAGTGCATGACATCAAAACTCCATTCTGCCCCTAAGTCCAGCGGCCAGCCCTCTCAGATGGGCCTGTGAGCATCCAGGTCTACCTGGAAACTCATTTTAACTTCACTTACCAGCACAACGCTGTGTCGAATGTTAGACTTTGCACCAGGATGGGGATCATACTCCTGGTGCGTCCGGTGTTCCTTCAAAAGCAGCTTCTACTTAAGAGTCCGCTTTGACCGTGTCATCAAACACTGAAAAACATGTGATTTAGTTTTTCTTCTTTTCTCTCAGGAAGCTGACAGCTGGGAAATTATAGAAGGGCTGAAAATAGGCCAAACCAATGTCCAGAGACCAGACAAGCATGAAGGCTTTATGCTGAAGAAAAGAAAATGGCCTTTAAAAGGCTGGCACAAGGTACCATTTTCATCGTATTCACCTTCAGATCGTCTTTGTCCTAGAGAGGATCTTATTTGGTGTCATTAGGTGGAAATCAGAGAGTATGTTTGTATGCATAAAGTAACTGTTACAGCCTTTCTATTTTTTTTTTTTTAACTGTATAGGCTTCCTCCTATTCTACCTATTTAAGACTGAGATCTGTAATATTGGTATGCAGAGAAAACATATTTTACATGATAGTTAATGTCCAGCTTGTACATATACTCTGCTGCTTTTCATTTAGAAATAATATGAATATTAAACAATAATAATATGACTATGTGCTTATTAAAGATATGTTTTTAAATGATGTTTTTAAATGTATACATATGTTCCATTGGATGGATTTTTGTTAGATATTCCACCATGATTGAACCAATTTCTTATTGCTAGACATGGAGGATATGTCTGACTTTTTTACTGTTATGGTGTTGTGATGACCATCCTCCCACACAAATGTCTGTGTAAGTCCTTAGGATGAAGTCTTGGAATGATTGTTACCAGTGCAAACTGGAGATGCTCAGTCACTGATCTTGGAAATCTGTTGACCCCCCTCGGAAGGATGTGGCTTGTTCTTCTCCCCCTGCCCCACATCCTTTCTCCGTCTTCCAGTTTTAATTATGGGGCAAGTATTTGGTACTGCGCTGTTGCAATTACCTGAGTAAGGAGAATACTGTAGTGCTAAGAAGGAGAAAATTGTCCTCCATTTTCAGTATCAGCCCTTCGATAGACCACCAGTACTGTCTCTGAAATCACTGGGTCCTTAGGAAATAGCTTTTTTGCCATTTAAGGGAAAGATTTAAAGTTAATAGATGGAAAATGTTGCCCCCGTCCCCTGACTCTGAGGGTGAAGTAAAAATAGGTCCAAGAGGTTTCTGACTAGTGTTTCTTGTCACTTGTCAGAAGCCTCCTCAGTCTCCCGTGAAGCCATAATATTATCCCAATACCTGGAATTTCTCTCTACCCTTATTCTTCCTTGGATTTTGGCCCCCTGGTCATACTCCTTCCTAGAATCACCTTGTGTTTTTCATGCTGGCCTCATTACTTTGCGGCTCCTCGAATCAGTGGCCCTGCTAATCTCTTCCCCTGTGATCACACAATAGATGATCCTTGCTCACGTTCTTTGATAGGTAGAAATGGAAAAGGAGAAAAAAGAAGTCAAAGAAACCCATGCTCTCTGAATCACTCATTGATCGCATTCTCAGGTCCACATCTCAGCCAGACTGGCTGTGGTTTAACAGCCACTCTTTCCGGGCCATGCCTTTGAGCACTTTTCTATGTAAATAGTAAGAGGTTCTCACTTGCATTGCCTGTTCTCCTGGGCTCTAATGCCACAGATATTTATTCAAGTAATAGCCTATTTGATAGCCCGAGCCATGGGTGATTGAGTAATGAAGTGTTTTTCAGCTGTGGAAATAATTTCTTCCAAGGCTCACTTATTGCCCTAGAACCTGCGTCGAAGAGGTTTTTCTGACCTTCTCTGAGTTCCGTGCAGAGTAGTACCTGAGCCTGACCGCTTGCCACCGCGGCAGCTAAGTGTTCCCGAATCGCATAAAACCTTCCCAGCAGAGTAATTTTCCAACAATAGAAAGACTCCTTGCACCTGTGGAGACTATAGGAGAGCACTGGACCCCATTGTTCGATTGGGTCCTGAGAGCTGTTCTTTCCCTTGTGAATTGCCCCGGGAAAGGAATTCAGCAGAGGGTTCCTGCGTGTTTGTGAAGCAATGATGGCTAGATTCATTTGGACTGGACCAGGAGCATCTTGGAGGAGACAAAAACTGCCAAAAATCTTTTTCTCTTTTATTTTTTTTGCTCTTAAAGTAACTCAGAAACAATATTTAATATCTTATACTAAAAGTGAAATGTAAGCATTTTGCTAAGTGGAGATGCAAGTATATTGCTAAAGCTCCTTCTAGTTCACCGACTCCCGTACCAGACTTGAGCATTTTCAGGAATTTTCCGTGATATCCAGGGAAATGTAGGAGTTTACATCCAGGGTGAAAAAAAGTCCCTCTGGTGAAGCTCCTCACAGAATCACTGTGACCTCAACTGAGTTCTTCTCATTTCTTACTTTCAAAAACACCCCAGTTTGATTCATTCAGAAAGTCATGGCTGAGGATCTGAGATTCTAGCCCCCCAACCCCCCTCCCTCTGAGGAAAACCATGATGAAAGATTGCATTTCCACTGGATTGTGTGTTTAAAACAACAACAACCACCACCACCACAACAATAAAGCAAAAAACCCAAAACCCTAGTAGGCTGATGAGACGAAATTCAAGCTCAGATTTCCTGACCAGTTAATGTGACCGATGATGACCAGGTGCACTGAATTCAAATACATGAAAATCATCAAACATACCGATTGCTAAATGCCAAACCACATTAGCCGCACACTTGTGACTATTCTATATGATTCAGAATGCACCCGGTAACGGGCTTGTTTGGTTCTTGCAGCGTTTTTTTGTCCTGGATAATGGAATGTTAAAGTATTCAAAGGCACCACTCGATGTAAGTAGCACGCAGGACATGTTTCAAAGATGGTTTTAAAGTGAGTAAACACCACCGTTGTGCAAGCCTTGTGACGTAGTTCCCAGCTTTGTGCATTTGTGTGCCTGTCAGATGTAACAAGCTCCCAGACTTCCATGTTCCAGGCAAGGTGTGTTTTATGCTTGTGCTCACGCTAGCATAAAAATCTCTAACTGGAGCATGAAGATTTAATTTAACAATTGTCATGGATGTCGTTAAGAACAGAAGGTTAAACCTACATGTGATACACTAACAAAATGACCCCTTCTGTCTTGGAGAGAAAACCCAAATAGATTTTTTTTCCTGCATCTCTCAATAAGCTATGCTTTCTGTGCTTTATTTTGAGATTTAAAGCAACCTTTGTTCTTATCTATATCCTTTTGAAACCGATCTTATGAACTTCATTTCTGTTTCACACATCCTTTTATCTTGGAAATCCTAACTCACTAACATCATTGTAAATTATCTTCTTGAAGTAGTTGTTTGCATGTAAAACTGGAAGATACCGTCCGTCTTGTCAGTGTGGCAGAGGGAAATAAGTCAGGGTTCTGTTTTGTCCCCATCTCCTCCATCGAATCAGCCGCGTGTCCTTGATCGGACAAGGGCAACCAGAGGAAGCACCGACTGCTCTGAGCTCTTAGTCCCAGCTGCCCAGTTCGGCCTCAGCAGCTGGCTTCTGGTTGATTACTTGGGGGATATTCTGGGTTGTAGGTCAAAGATTGACCATAGTTATTTTAGGAACCACTAAACATAGCTTTTTGGGGGATATAAACTATGCAATCTAGAATTATGAAAATTAGCATTGTAAATTATGCCAGAAACCCATAGTCTTGGGGCACCTGGCTGGCTCAGTTGATAGAACATGTGACTCTTGATCTTGGGGTCATGAGTTCAAGCCCCACATTGGGTGTAGAGATTACTAAAAACAAATAAAATTGAAAAAAGGAAAAGAAATAAATAGTCTTGTTTGTTAAAATTGGTGGGAAGTCACAGCAGCTCCAGCTGTTCTCAGATTAAGGACCTAAACCATTTTCTCTTTGTAAAGGAGGTGTGGTATTCCATCTCCCATAGATAAGTTAAAGATTCCATTACCCTCGCTTCAGTAAAGAAACACAGAAAGTCATATATCCTTCTAGCCTATTTACTAGTCTTCTGACTTCAGATTCAAAAGGGGAAGGTCCATGGAAGCATCGATGTCGGACTCTCGGTCATGTCAATTAAAAAGAAAGCTCGGAGAATAGACCTTGACACAGAAGAGCACATCTATCATTTGAAGGTAAAGTCACTTTTCAATAGTTTGAGAACAGAGAAGAGTTTCTCTGCCGTTATCAGGGGAATTCACTTGCCTGTGCCAGTGGTAAATTGGCGATTGGTTCCACCCTTACTGTCTCTTCTTGTTCTTTGTTTCAGGTGAAATCCCAGGACTGGTTTGATGCGTGGGTCTCCAAACTCCGCCATCATCGATTGTACCGGCAAAATGAAATTGTCAGGTCACCGAGAGATGCTAGTTTTCACATATTTCCTTCAACCTCCACTGCCGAATCCTCACCAGCTGCTAATGTTTCTGTTGTGGATGGAAAGGTGTGACTCTGTTATATGAAAATCAGCCCAGAAATTGCTTGGGCAATTATGTAGGCACATAACTGGGTCTCATTTGACAAACCGGGAAGAGAAGGTTTATTTTGTCAACTAATCCTCAGGACAACAGTGACACTGGGCATCAGAGTTAATCACAGTTATAGATTAGGTAGAAATGTGGATCACCAAGAGAGTTACCAATTACTTGTCCTTTGTACGTATGGACCACATCCTAATTTTATATGACTTTGTAGGGATATTAGGAAGTAGAGTCAACATTTGGTTAACTGGCCCCTAGAAACTGGTATCTTCCTGGGTAGTAATAAGAAGACCAAAAAGTTTTAAAAATGAAACTTGCTTCCTTGTCTGGAGCTGTACTATATTACAAGACCCAGAGAGAGACCATTGAATTTCCTCACGAGGTTAGGGTAAATTGGCTAGAGAATGTGACCTTAATACACATAGTGGACTGAATGGCGAGACACTGTGTTAACCATTTGACATTCACTCATGTCTAATCTTTATATAGCCCGAGCTCAGATACAGTTAAAAAAAAAAAATGTTTTCAGAAGTGACATGGCTGTGAAACAGCTGAGCCAGAATCTGAATCCTCATCTCCCTTTTCCAAAATCCGTGCCCTTCCCATTACACCAGGTACCAAATTAAGGGAGGCTGAAGCTGTTCTTTGGGCTACATTAAGAGTTCATTTTTTTATGTGGCTGAAAAGCTAGAGGTGTTCCCTGTTAAAAAACTAAGGTGAAGACAAGAGGTGGGGTGACTACTGTATCTGCCTTTGATTCAGTAATTAAGTTTTCTGGACCATAGCCACATTGTGATGACCAGGGGTGTTCCAGCCGCCACTTTGCACCTGCCATTGAGAACACAGACATCTGTGAATAACAGGCCACCATCAGGAGTTGGGTTTAAGAACCTTTCAGTGAAGATTCTGCCCTTCTCTATTGTCTTACTTATGGATATATGTAATATATATAATCCAAGTTTCCTTAGCATAACACTGAAAAACCTCATGGAATCTTCAAGATCAGCCAAATCAGATGAAATGAAATACTCTTGTATTCACTCTTCAGTATTTCAATGGAAGTTACTTAAGTAATTCTTGTTAAATCCCATTAATTGTATTTCCCAAGGCTCTTAAACCTTACTTCATTCTGGTTATAGCCTTGCCAAGGACGGTTCCATCAAGATCATCCTCCTAGGAACAGGGTAGTGGTTTAACCCTACTACTAACCAGTTCTGAAGTGAAAAGGAACCAGGAGGTCAGAGGGTGAGAAATAGGGCACTTACTGAGGGATCCCACATAAGATGACTAAGATCGTCCTCTGGTTTCCCTGGGCCCCTGTATTCTCGCCACAGAATAGAATGAATCCCCGGATTCATCCCAGCTAAACAAGAAATATATCCCAGAAGGGTATTTTAAAAATCTGAATGTTTCACCCTTTGGTTCTTCTGCTTCTGCGGGCATCTTGAGCATAGACTGTTGATAAAAGATGTATTATTTTCATCCCTTGTGTTATTTATTAAATAACTTGAGTGATAGCTGAGAATGGAGAACTGAAACCAGTTCTTCCGCACTGTTTGCCTTGGAATAAGAAAGCCCTTGAACTCTGATTTTCGTAGAAGGTCTGTTGCTGGAGTTATGAATGACACACTTCCAAGATGGAACTCAGGGCAAGATTTCCATTACGTTTCGCAAGATGCAATAAAGAATGAAGAGAGCTTTTTAATCCCTTGCCTTGCATTTTAAGCATCAAATTATGAGACTCCTGAAGGCTAATTGGTTTGTGGCCCTATGTGGGTAATAAATAAGTCTGAGTTTGCTAAATATGTGTATCATTCGGTTCGTGATGATTTAGAACAGACACGATCAATTACAATTGAATGTGAAAGTCAAATATGGAGTTTTAGAGTTGTTTCAGCTTTTTCAGAAGTAAGCTTCTGCTTTCAACTAAGTGTTCGTTGAACTCACTGTATGATCTCTTTACCTCCTGCGACTTTGTATCACATAAAATCCCTTTACTGGAAAGTCTATCAGCTGTGGGTAATAATAATTTGCTGAGACTGCCTTTTTATAGACTACAGTTTTTAAAATGCATTCAAAGCATTGCAGGGTTGCTTGGTGGTGGGTAATGTATTTAGGAATCACATGTGGCTGACGAGGTCTTGAGCTGATGGTAAGGGAGCAGAGAGATTTGGGGAAGGAAAGGCCTTCAATCCTGAGTTGAAAGTACAGCATAAGGACCCTATGTCAGATAAGGCCTGCTGAGCCAGTTAAACTCCTCAAGCTGGTATGCCCTTGGGAGGATGAGCTGTCACATACTTGCTTAAGCCTTGTCCCCTTCCCTGTGTGGTGGAGAGAGCTTAATGAGTGTCACTCCTTATGAATTTGGGCTTCGCTGGGCATGTACAGGTTTAGCCTAGAAGCTTCCTTTGGATTTCGAGTGTGCTCTTTCTTCCTCTCTTTTTTGAGGTCACTTTGAGGATACCTCAAAAAAATTTTAAAACTCACCTAAATATACAGGTACCTGCTCACCTATACACCCCGCTTTGTTCATTGTAGGTGCCACCAAACAACTTTCCATGGCAGTCTCCTTTGCCGTGCAGCAACAGCCTCCCCGCGACCTGCACGACAGGCCAGAGCAAAGTGGCAGCCTGGTTACAGGACTCGGAAGAAATGGACAGGTGTGCGGAAGGTTAGTCTCTCCCCCGCTGGGCTCCCAGGAGAAGCCGACAAAACCAAAATGAGAATGGTGAATCACACGGCCGCTGCACCTTGCCCCCTCCAGCCTCCTTGATGGCCTCCATCTTTCCTTGTTCTTATTTTTCCACACGAGGCCCTGCCCCTTCCTGTGACCCCAGCTTCCCCTACCTGTGCCTTCTCTCCCACTCTCACCCCTGCGATAGCTGCTTCCGCCCTTCCCTGCCCTGAGCCCCCTTCCTCCCTGAAGGCTCACCTCACCACTTGATCCCTTCTTTTTTCATGAACTTCCCACTCCCCAGACTTGGGGCAATCCCATGGCCAAGCACAGCCCCCAGAGTGCCCCCATCCGGCTCTCCACGGTTGCCGGGTCCCTTCTCCAGCTGCCTCCTTTGCTGCTTCGTCTTGCCCTTGAACAAGTGTATGGCACCTGTCCTCCACAGTTCCCTGTCACTGGTGTTCCATTCTGCGTCCGTTGTTAAATAATCTGAACTCAGACACCATGCCCTCTCCCTGCCATCTCTGAGCCTCTTGCTCTCTAGAAACTTTGCTGCTCCCTTGTAATTCGCCTGAGCATTTTGATCCAAACTGCCACAGACCATATCCATTCTAGGAGACAGTTTTCCTTTGACCTTCAAAACTGAGAGAATAAGAACAGCATAGCAAGGGTTTAATATTGCTACATTGATTTAATTTTTTAAATTATTTTATGAAGTTATGGGATTTTTATTCAGTCTTTTTTTCCTTTATGAAATAATGGTGAAAGTAGATGTTAGAGTACTTTCTTATGTCCTCACTTAGAAATATTGAAATTTTCTGGGGGCTCAGTCGGTTAAGTGTGTGCCTTTGGCTCAGTCGGTTAAGTGTGTGCCTTTGGCTCAGGTCATGATACCAGGGTCCTGAGGATCGGCCCCTTGTAGGGCTTCCTGCTCAGTGGGGAGCCTGCTTTTCCCTCTCCCTCTGTCCCTGCTTCTATGCTCTCTCTCTCTTTCTCCTGCTCACTTTCTCAAATAAACAAATAAAATTTTTATAAATAAATGAAAATTGAAAGTGGGCAATACATATTGATCCCAACCACAAAAAATATTCTTTTTCTGCTCTGCGTGTGCATGAACTCAATGTTAGCCCCCCAAGGGCTAAGCAAAATGCCGTAGACATTGAGTTTGCACCCCAAATGAGTTTGCACCCCAAATTCAATCTTTATGTGAAAATATGATATTAAGAGGGATGTTCTAAGCATAAAGCTGCCTTTCCATTAAGAGGGTTTTACCTGAATGTATTCACACAACACACAGACATTCAAGTATATGGGCTTCAGGTTGGGGAAAGAAGCCAGACCTTCACTTTCCTAAAATGCTGCGGGTTTTGCCTCAGCTGCCGTTCTCGACAGCTCAGCCTCTCCTCTAACTTTTGCCGCTTCGTGCACACTCGCAGCACGGAGCCTGGCCGCCTGCTTTGCTGAGCAGATTTGGAACCACACGTGGGGACGAAATCCATTCTTCTGACCAAAATGAAGAGACATTGGCTCTGATGCCAGGAAAGCCCCTGGCTGGTGGGGGAGCGAGGGAGGCCTTTGTCTTTGTGTGCTTCAGAATGCTCTGTGGCTTGTCCCTTGTGCCTTCTGTCCTGTCTCAGAGGTGCTCCTCCTTCTCCCCATCCTGACTACTCCACCTGTGTCCTCCGTCCTGCCTTCCTGTTTCCTTCAGCATTCAGTGCAATAATTACCCCCTTCTCCCGGGGACAGCCTCTCTCTCTTTCATTCACTTCTGCTCTCTGCCCCTTGCCTCCAGCTTCTCTCCCTAATATGATGTTTGCCCTTCCGGCTCTATGAAGATGGCGTTCTTGGTAGCGGGGTGCCGTCTGATTTCCACTCAGTTCTCAGACCTCTTTCTCTGACCTGCCCTGTGGCCCCTTCTCTAATGAGACTTCTCCCTTAAGCCCCATGAAGTTTTCCCCTTTTTCTTCAGCTTCTTTTTCCTGTTTCACTGGATTCTCCTCTGGTTGCCTTGGCTGTGGAGATGACCACAGCCAAGGTTGAATCTTCTGCCTTCAGCTTCCGTAACAGGGACTGTAGTCGATTGGGTGCTCCTTATGGACCAGATATTGAACTGACCACTTTACATCCCTGTTTTTATGTAAATCCTCACGGTAGTACACAGGCAGGATTGTGAACCCTATTTTTAAAGACGGGCAACCCGATACTTCGGTGAAATAACTAGCTCATGTTACATAGCAAATACTTGGCAGGCTGCCGGGCTAACCCAGGCCAGCTAGATTCTAAGGACTGTGTTCTGCACTTTGGAGATGACAGGCGTGGTCATAGTTTCAACTGAGAAGATCCGTGTTTTGCTGATACAGTGGTGATGGTGATGGTGATGGCGGGGAAGGACGGGGACAGCGGAGGCTCACAGGTACCTGGCCCCATGCGACAGGAACTCTCGCGGGTGTTTTATATGCAGCGACTCATTCAGTCCTCTCAAGGCCATTTTATGGATGAGAGAACGTAGGTACAGGGAAATCCGCTCACCTGACCGAGTTCACACAGCTAGCAACAGTGGCACTGGGGTCCAAGCATGGGCGGTCTGACTCCAGAGCATCGGTTCCATATTCCTCTCAAAAAGGCCGACAGCTCTCTCCATCTCAGCTCCGCATCCAGCCTGGGCTCCGTTCCCACCGCCTCTCCTTGCTGGTGGCCCTGTCTGTCTGTCCTCTCCGGTGTGCCCCCTCCTCGGCCTGTCTGAAGCCAGCCTCTGTCTCCTCCCTGAAATGGCCCCAGCTGCAGGGCTTCCCTGCTTTTGTCATTGCTGCAGTCCTCACCACCCCCAGACCTCGGAGGGTCTTTGATCTCCCCACCGTGTTGTTCATCCGGCCACCACAGAGTTCTGTTATTTCTCCAGAAATACCCGCCCCTTCCCCAGGCCCTCATCTGCCCTTTCTCTCAAGTCTCTGCCTCCTGACTCAGACCCACCCTCTGGTGGGTCGGCAGCTCCCGGCTGGCACTCCCCCACTCAGTCTCTTGCTCTGCTGCTCTGTCTCTCACAGGCTCATGGGAAATTGCTGCTCTTGACCATGTTTGCAGCTCTGGGCCAGCAGTTAGCAGGACTCAGCCACGAGACATAGGTGTATTATGCCTCCCTACTTTGCAGATGAGGAAGGCAAAATGCGTGCAGGTTAGGGAATGTGCCCAAGATTACACAGCTGCCCTGGGCGAGATGTTTGGCTAACCCCAAAGGCAGCCTTTTGTCCACTACGGACTGCTCCCTCAAGACTGGTATTTCCTTAAATAGCTTTTATGCAAAATTCCTTCACGTGGTTCTCCTTGGGCTCTGAGGCTTGAGCCCAAACTACTTAGCCCGGCACTTAACATATCCACCTTCCAGCTCTCAGGCCCCACCTGCCCTTTCAACCTTGCTTTGTACTGGCCCCACAGAACTTATTTGCTGTTTCCTGAACATCCTTGCATATTCCCTTGTCTGAGCCTTGGCACCCCTCTGACCTTCTCCACTTTTGACTTTTGCTGAATCCTTTCCATCAATCCTCCAGACCCAGAAAAGGTTTCCCTGTCTCCTTTACGTGTGTCTGATGACTTCAAACCATGCTACCTCTATTTTCCAAACTTCCACGACACTTTTCTTTGGTCTCTCCTGACCGTTTGATAGAGAGTTCCCATGATTGAAGTTTGTATTTCAGAAGCTCATCACGTAGCATCTTCTGGAACTCATAGCGTATCTGATTTACAGTTTTAATATTCAGAGTGGTAAACCATTCATAGATCTGAACTTCTGTCAATCCAGATCTCCTCAAGTATGTAAGGGAATTGCTTGGCTCCCATGGAGACAAAATGTTAAATTACTATTCTTTATGCCACTATTGAAGATGCATACATAATTGTTTAACATATAGAATGTTTGCATATCTTTACCAGTATATAAATTCCACGAGTCCTACTTGGTTGTGATAGTCCCTGTACTTAGAACTATGCTGGGTATACAGCATCTTCCATCAGCCGTACCTAAATGAAATAATAAATGGTTAACTTTGGCTATACCTTAATTTATTTAACCATTCCACAGTTGGACAACTCGTTTCTTTTTGGAACAAGATAGGGCATGATGGGAAAATAAGTAAATTGCTAAAAAATAAGTAAATTGTTCACTGTTCTAAACTATCTCGGCAGTTTTATTCTTGGCATAGTTTTTCTTTTTTGCACCATTTCTAAAGCTAGATTTCATCTTAATTTGAAGAAATTCTAGAGGTTTTTTTTTTTTTAAGATATTTTTCTTGCCTTTGGCAAATCTTTATAATCCTTATGCACATCTAGACACTTAGGTGGCAAAATCCTGCCAAGGATTTCATCTCTTCTGCATTTCAAGCAATAGGAGTGGTGGGAACAGGTGTGGCTTCCTTCAAGGGAAGGCCCTAGCAGCATGATCACACGTGGTATGACCCGTACACACAGAACGTCCTCATCTACCATCACAGTTGCCACTCTAAGCCAGGAAGAAGAGAGGTATATGCTCCCATCACTGGGAAACGGGACATCAGTCCTTGTCTCCTGACTCTTAACTTTGGTTTTTTTGCCCTTGAATGAATTCATTTACAACGTTCTCTTTCCATTCTGTTAGGAAAAGGGTGGATATTATTGTGATGGTTTGAAGCCCCGTTTCCAGATTTCTGTGCTACTTGTGTACACCATTTGTGTATGTTAGTCACACTTATTAGGAAGCGTGAAGGTAATAGTCACTAGATAGAAGTCTCGATGCATGGGTAATGTGAAATAATGTCCCTATTAGCATGGGGCTTATGATACAGTTTTGTTCTTTAAAATGAAAATTAAGAGGTGTCCACAAGGCTCAATGGGCTAAGTGGCTGGCTCTTGATTTCAGCTCAGGTCATTATCTCAGAGACCAAGTATGGAGCCTGCTTAAGATTCTCTCTCTCCCTTTCCCTCCGCCGCCCCCACCCCCGGCCTCAATCATGCACACACCTGCTGTCTCTCTCTAAAATAATAATAATAGGGCACCTGGGTGGCTCAGTTGGTTAAGCGACTGCCTTTGGTTCAGGTCATGATCCTGGAGTCCCGGGATCGAGTCCCACATCAGGCTCCCTGCTTGGCAGGGAGTCTGCTTCTCCCTCTGACCCTCCCTGTTCTCATGCTCTTTCTCTCTCATTCACTCTCTCAAATAAATAAATAAAATCTTTTTTAAGAAGAAATATTTAAAATAATAATAATGATAATAATAATAAATGCAAATTAAAAGGTAGGCCCTTTCTAACATATCTCCCTTCTTCTCTTCCCTCTAACCCTCCTTTCGGCACTTTCTTTCTTAAGATTTTATTTATTTAGTTGACAAAGAGAGACATAGTGAAAGAGAGAACACAAACAGGGGGAGTGGGAGAGGGAAGAGCAGGCTTCCTGCCTAGCAGGGAGCCTGATGTGGGGCTTGATCCCAGGACTCTGGGATCATGACCTGAGCCAAAGGCAGAGGCTTAATGACTGAGCCACCCAGGCGCCCCTTTCTTTCTTTCTTTGCATGACTTTCTTCCCTCCTAACTTTCCTTTCATCCTCTGTATTTTCTACCCTTCTGAGCCACTTGACTTTGTTTTCTTAGGGAAGAGGATGGGGGCTCCGCGGGCACAAGGGCATGGCCTCCCCTGAAGGTGGAGGGGGTGCTGGCAGGTGCCGTGTTCATTAGTACAGTTTTCCCACCTCCACTGGGTTCCCTCTCTGAAGGAATGGCTACTGGCGGTCAACAGTTCTTGGAAGAACAGAAGTAGTGCTTGAACATCCCACCCGGACTCCATCCCGAGGGCGGGGGGTGGGGGAGGACCTGGGTATGGCCTGGAAATTGCATCTACCCTGTTCTCCACAGAGCATGCAGTGATTGGGAGTCCTGGAAAGATCCTTGTAGCAGTTACTCCTCCATTTTTATATCCAATGAAAAAGTCAAAAATCCCCCAAATGCAATTACCTATGTTATTTGGCCCAGCTTATCTTTAGCCTTATTTCAGGATTGGTTGATTGATTGATTTGAGAGAAAGAGCACGAGCAGGAGGAGGGAGAGAAAGAGAGGTAGAGAGAGAATCCAAAAGCAGACTCCCCGCTGAGCACGGAACCTGACACAGGGCTCAATCCCAGGTCCCTGAGGTCATGACCTGAGCCGAAACCAAGAGTCAGCTCCACTTAACCAACTGAGCCACCCATGAGCCCCTAGCCATATTTAACAGCAATATTTTGCTGCCTATACTGTATCTGTAAAAATTCAGATCCTTGAGAGTTAATGAGAAACAAATGATATAAATGAAATTTTTACCAACTGATCACATATTATAACCACCTTGTTTATATATAATAGATTTATAGGCGTGCCCTATTACGTGCCTTTATGAACAGTACACATGCAAAAGTAATCACATAACTACTGGCATGCTCTAAATATTTGATAATTGTTTAATAGAACTAACTCAATGTTCTTGACTATATTTAATTTTCATATACTAAGAAATCATTTTTAAGAGTGGTATTTTATTATAAATAAAGCTAAAAATTAAAAATAAAATTAAAAGCTATTTCTTCATGAAACATTAATTTAAACAGAATGTGTTTCATGCCCGGGTGACTCTGACGCTGTTGGGCCAGGGAATCTGAGAACCTTTGGTTGTGTTTAGTATAACAGCCCTCATAAATTTTTTTTTAACATTTTTTTTATTAGAGAGAGAGAACATGAAGGGGAGGGGGAAGAGGGAGAAGGAGAAGCAGACTCCCCACTGAGCAGGGAGCTGGATTTGGGGCTCCATCCCAGGACTCCGGCATCATGACCTGAACCGAAGGCAGACATTTAACTGACTGAACCACCCAGGCGCCCCATCCCTCAAAGATTTTTAAAAAAATCATTCATTGCAACATAGTTAGTGATAGAAATCATAGATGAAGTTGTCTGCTTGACTTTGCATTCCATCTTATTTTTCTGAACTTGACTTTGACTCCATCCAAATTCTAGGCATCAACCTTGTAAACTATTGTAGGAGTAGGTAAACTGGCTCCTAAGAATAAAACCATAAAACTGCTGAAGTTCCCTTGAGTGTGGTTTCTATGCGACAAGGGCCCCCTGAATAGGAAAGTGAGAACACACAAGGTCACTGAGATTGTAATAGCTAGCTCTCAGTTTGTAGGTAGGCTTTCAATTCATTTAATAATCAGGGGGGAAGGGGGGGAGGGAGAACTCTAAAAACAGGAATTCAGCTACAATCTTCAGACCACCCTTATAATGTGTTATGGGTCCATTTCTCCTGGAATAACTTAAACTGAAGCAGTTTCCCCCGTTTGGGAGATTTTGTAGTTAATTTTAATTTTGGCTATTGTTTGAAAAAGGTGGGCTTTCTTTGTAGATATGAAATACAGTTTTTCCATAAAATAGATGTTTATTTTGTATTAAAAATACCACTGTTTTTGTTTTACATCATTTGTATACATGTGGTGATATTCATGCTGGACTGTAAAATTCAGGAATTAAAATGTGACCCTGTAATTCTAAAAAAATCACCGTCCTCATCATCATCAATGCTTTTAAGTTTCTAAACCAGAGAAGGGTCTGTTTTGTTTCATTTGCCAGCACCATCATTATATAAGCATGGATCTGCCTAATCATACTTGCCATAATTTGTGTTGTCTTTTGTTACCGTCACTGCCCATCCCTGCCCAGTTCTAACATATTCTTATTTCTGATTTTTCTTAGACCTTGCACACTGCCAGTCAAACCTCGTGGAACTTAGCAAGCTCCTACAAAATTTGGAAATACTTCAGAGAACTCAGTCAGCACCTAACTTTACTGACATGCAGGTAAACATCACCGAGAGGACTTTAAAACATTAATGCAGGATTTTTACTGGATTGTTTTATGAATATATTCAGGTAACATTTAAAGGGAAAGAACTATAGCACAGATTTTTTTATATTCTGGAGTTAGTCTTAATATTTTTGAATTCTTGGTGTTGTTGTGTTAAGGTGTCTATTTTGAAATATTTCACATTTAAGTACAAACTAATAGAAATAAATATCTGAATTATTCTTCCATGTGTGTATTGCATTAGAATTGATAGGTCTGAAGACATAACAAATATATAAAGAGAGAGATTTTGAAGGTATAACTTAGATACTCTCAGAATTACTGCCATCCTTTTTTTTTAAAGATTTGTTTGAGAGGGAGAGCACACATGTGCTAGTTGGGGAGAGGGGCAGAGGTAGAAGGAGAGAAGAGAGAGAGAGAATCCCAAACAGACTCCCTGCTGAGGATAGAGCCTGTCTCCGGGTCTGGATCTCACAACTCTGCGATCATGACCTGAGCTGAAATTGAAAGTCAGCCACTCAACCCACTGAGCCAGCTAGGAGCCCCGCTGCCATCTTTTTATGTAGGGGAAAAAAATGCTAAAAATCTCTTATCCTGCTTTCCTTTTGTAGAGCAGACAAATATATTTTATGATTAAGTTCTTATTTCTACTTTTAATGCCCACTGTACATCACATAGGACTTTTTCTCCTGGCTGGTTTGCTTTAGGGGGCTAACAACTATTCTTTACTAACTGGCTGGGCTCTTTGTCTGTATCTGTATCATGTGTGTTAACCAACTAATACTTTGACGCTTTTAACTATTTGTGTAATGTAGGCTAACTGTGTAGATATTTCAAAGAAAGACAAGCGGGTCACAAGACGATGGAGAACAAAAAGTGTCAGCAAAGATACAAAAATACAACTACAGGTACAGACTTTACGTTTCCTTCATTCATATTTTTGTATGCCTTTAAGATATTAGTCTTTATATATCAGTTTGTGGAGGTTAAGAAGTCTAAAGCGGCTGACCTGCTTTAAAGCCAGTGTTTTACAGACTGAGTTGTAAAATGCTAAAATTATTTGAAAGGGTACATAGTGGGATTTTCATTCTCACCACCTTTGAACTGTTAAAATATAACTTAACCAAAAATTAGCTTAAAAATCAGGCTAAAAATCCAGTGTGTTGTAATGAGCACTCATTTATATGTACTGGCACTCAAAAGAGCCTTTTATGATTAGCTTTGTCCAAAATTTTATGTATCAATAAAAAGGCATGAGGGCTGCAAAAGATTCAAAGTCAGCAAACTCAGGTTCTTGGCTAATCAACTGTGATTTCCTGGCAGTATAATCCTGTGCGTTTCTGTTAAATTTTCTAGGCTTCCATTTGCTCCTGGGTAACGTGATAGAGTTAATTTAATGATCTCTGAATTCCCTTTCAACTCTAAAATTATGTGATTCTTCAAAAATAGATATAATTTGGCCATCAACAATCACTTTTAAAAATCTGAATTATGAAAGTCTTAATGACTCATGACAAATTTACTTGAAATTCATTTTAAATAAGTTATTTTTTGAAATGAGCAGTTTGAAATTTTTAGAGTAGTTTGAAATTTTACATTAGTACATTGCAATGATATGAAATATGGTAAGTACCTGAAACCTCTTATGTCATAAATCATATTACTTTCAGATCTTTAAATAAGAATGTTTACTATTCTGATCCTAGCTATCTGTTATTAAAAAAAAAAATTCTTGCCCTGCACAATCAAAATCAGACTCAGGATTTTGCTTTTCTTTTTATTACACTATAAATCAATTTACATTCTAATACAAAGGAAAAGGAACTCTTTTCCAGAATTCTGCAATAATTTCTGAATAAGTAATAATTCTTTAATTCTGATTGTATTGATGTTCTTTGTGTTGTAATTCTGAATGTGTAAATAACAAACTCTTCGTTGCTTTGCTTTGCTTGCTAACATAATATATTTGAAATAAATTCCATAAGCACTAAAGATTCATGTTTTTCTGGTTAGAATGTCTACATTCTGTGAACACAATTTATAGCATTTCTTCAATAGGTATGTTTTTGTGTGTTCTCTTCAGAACACTGATACCATAGAGACAACTGTGCCAAATGACTTCCCCAGAAATTTACGCAGAAGTGCTTTTGGCAGTTTCATTTTTGGGGGGCATGTGATTGTCTAGCTTTTTGGGGATTTTTAAAATACGATAACTATGGTTATCATAGCTAAGGAAAAAAACAATTATAAAAATAATTGAAGGAGGCCAGCGTTCTAAGAACATACACATTTGTGGACAGATATTCATTCAGTCTCGTTTTTATAAGGTATGCCACTGAATGGATTGCTGTTCACAGCTGTTGTCTCAAACAGGCTGGCAGGTCGTCGGGAACGTGAGCGCTGTGCCCCTGGCTGGCCTGCGGGACCTACAAGGTCCACCGTGGCCCTCATATCACTCCGTTGTTTCCAGAGGGAAAAGATGGCAGCTAGAATAGCCCTTCTAGTCACAGGCTGTGCTTTTCCATATGAGGAATGTTTAGGGAGACTTTTTTTGAGTCATCAGAAAAGATTGTTCAAAAAGTAGGGAAATACTTTTCGTTCATACTTCTGCCAAATATTTGGGTTTTTTTTTTTTTTTTAATTTTTATTTATGCTCTTTTGCTTGGTTTTTGTTTTGCCAAAGCGTAACAAGATGGCCCTTGTGATTCTAGTTCAGTTCTTTTGGAGGGAAATCAAAATCACCTCTTCCCCACACTCAAAGAAAACTTTAAATTTTTGAAAGTGATCCCAACTCCAAGTGGCGATCCGTAGACTTGGGGGCAGCAGTGAACTATTTATTACTCCCTGCCTCCACTTGGACGAGTGAAGCAAAAGGTATTGTAGGGTGAATTCTGTAGACTTTGATACAATCCCTGCACCTTTTCTGCTCACCCAAACCAACAGGCTGTCACAGAGCCCTTAGAGTGCTCATTCTTTCTTAGTGGGAAGTTACTTGGAAGTTTCTTCAACATGCACACTTGGCTGGAGATCTGTACAATGAGCCATGGTTGCCTATGACCCATATAAATGTCTTTATTTGTCATTATTGTCCTTATATGAGGGCATCACATTTATTTTTACTTAGTGGATTAAACATACCTACTATGTTCTCCCACCCCAATATACGGGTTTTTCCCTCCTCGACCCTAAGAGTCCCATCTGATGGTGCCAAGTGTTTGTTTTGAGCCCAGAGTCATCTCACTGCCTGGGCCACTTTCTCTCTGTCATTGTTGCGGCCAACTTGAGAGGCTTTGCAGTGAGCGGCCTGTGGCTCATCCCCTCTGCTGCTGGTAACTTGGAGTTACACCAGCATTTGTGGAGGAGCCTAGACTGTCCTGTGGTGGTCCTGGTGGTTATTGTTGTGACTGCTGTCCTTAATGATACTGTTAAAGTGAACTTGGCATCCAGCATTCTGCCGTAGTTGTTATTTTGAAATAACTTTAAAATGGATCATTTAAAAAATTGACCCCAGGAGAGTAGAAATGAAGAACATGTTGTACTATATGTTTAATTGCTCATTCTTAATGCAGGTTAGTGTGTTATTGATTTGAATATGAAGGTTACATTTTAGATCTGCGTGTAACTTATTGAAGGCATTGGTCCTAGAAAGCTCTCTGGAGATTACCTTTTAGAAAAAGACTTTCTCCCAAATTTCAAATTTCTGCTTCTAATAAAAATCTCATTATCATCATTACATAGTAACTGTTTGACTGTGTTTCCAATGAGGTAGAGGAGGGCAAGAGGGAATGATTGTTAAAGGGTGGCTATGAATGAGAGAGCTGCTAGGTTTCCTGCAAGACGAATAGCACAGATTAATACTAGATCCCTAGTTGTTGGAAAGAATGGGCAATAGCAGGAACCATAGTCAGATATCATTCATGCATAGCTGTCCTAGATCTCACAGATGCTCAAATCATACTGAAGGGGAAAAATAAGTTCTTTCTCATTTTACTTACTACATTAAGCATGAAGGGATTTTGTACAGAAAAATTTTTGTGGAAAACACATTATATATGTATGTGTGTCTACAGTAAACATTTACATAATGCATGCAGAAGACAGGGACGTGGAAGAGAAATGTGAATGTTGTGGGGAAATTTTGAAGAGAATTGGAGTTCTAAGAATTTAAAATATTTTTCCATTGTTCCGAAAAGACTAAAGCAGTCGTGCTGCTTTTGCTTAATCTGCACTATTAGGTGACCCTAAGTATGTCTCAGTTCATTGGAATTGAACTTAACATTCACAACCATGAAGAGGGAGGGTCTGTCAAAGGGCCAGATGGAAACTTGAGTAGTTAGAAGGAAATGTCATTATCCCATGATCCTGTCTACCAAAAAAGAGGCAAAAAAGAAAGCTCTCAGCTTCTCTGCTGGTTTCTGCATAGGTGCACATCATTGTATGAAATCTCTGCTTTCTGGTTTCCCTAGTTGATTTCTGCAGGCATTGTCCCAACACACTAAGCATAGTGAATGCTCTTTCCCCTGTGCTATGCAGACTGGCTTCCTCCTTGGAAAATTCTCCAACCTGAAAGTCCCAACACCATTCCTAATGTTGAATCCCGGAGAGCTTTCTAGTCGGGGAATAAATGTTATGTTGAAGATTCCCGGTACCCTTCCCCCTGGACTTTTCCTCCCAGCAAGAAAAAAAAAAATTCTGCCTGGCTAACGGGAGACTGCCATTACAGCTTGTTTGTTTTAGCCTCTGCGCCATATTATTTAATTGTTTTTTTCCTGAATTTACTTTTATCTTTGCTTCCACTGATTGAATGCCTTTGATTACCTATAACACGAAGGAAACAATATACATATTAATTTAACTTAAGATCATAAGCTGTTATATATCAATCCCTGACTTCCCATCTCCTTTTGGGGTGGGGTCATATTCAGCAGCTAGACATCAGTGTCTGGAGTTCTGGACCGAGGACAGTGAGCTTTTCTCCCAGTGTGAGTGGGAGAAACTTTTCAATGCCGCAATTTAGGGAAAAGTCAACTCCACTTAAAAACTCTCCCTTTCCCTTGTCTGATTATCTTTCACCCTCCCACATCCCTTCCCCCCCCTCCCCCGCCCCTCCCTCTCTCCTCCCTCCTCTTCTCTCATTCACTGTCAGGAAGGGCCATCTGCGAAGGGCCAGTTCAGCACCACTCGGCGCCGGCAGAGGCTAGCAGCAGCAGTGGCTACAACAGTGAGTGGATTTCAATTTCAAGTGGACATTGAATAAGAATGAGCAACTTGGTCCAAGTGGCGCCTCCCCTGCTCCCGTGGTGCTGTCTGTGTGCGGCGGTCTCGACCGTAGCTCCCTCCCGTGCTGGCGTAGCTTTCGCATGTTGTCTGGCTGTCTCTGCATGGCAGGTGTCACACACGCGTATTCGTGTTTGCGGTGGAAAATGACCCCTTAGCCCTGTTCTTCACTGACCGTGTAAGAGATACTGTAAATGCCAGGTGGCAGAGCTGAGTATGGCTCCCTGTGGTGTGGAAGTTCCTAAAGTAATGCATAAATATATATAGTTTTTTTTGTCATACTGATATTGGAACCTCTGCTTACTGATTTGTTTTTCTAAGAAAAGTCATGTTACTACAGACAAAAATTGTGCTTTTTTTTTGTAGCATTATGACTATTTGAAAAGGATGTGAGAATAAAGAAAAGAGAGGGTAAGAAAAGGTGAATTTTGATGTCATCTCTAAATGACTACCCAAATTATATCTAGCAAGGAAAAATTTTCTGGAAAGAATCTTGAACGGAAGGTCAGAAAATATGTAATGTGGGAAGGAGAAAACCACCAAGTTAAATGGTGTTTATTATACATCTAAGGTTTATTAGGAGGGTAGAACAAGTGTTGAAACAGACAAGGCAAATAACCACAATTTTAAATTGAGTAGAAGCTGTTTAGAATGGTGAACAGTGTATGCACAATGGGCAAGAGAATGTGCAAATACAAGAACCCTTTGCTGAATAAAAGCAAATTGTAGTATTTGCTTAATCATGATATCCCCCTGTTAACTTTTTAAAATGCAGAATACTAAGTTCATAGCAATCACGGATGTTAGTTTTTTTGGCTATTAGACAGTATTTTCTGAATTAACGAGCGTTTTGCTCTCTTGCTTATGGTGGAATATACTTGAAGACTAGAATTGCTGAAAAATACAAAGAGGTTTTGCTTGCATTGTGAGAGAATGGCTACTCATGAGAGGATTATTGCTTTTCTACTTTTGGTTAAAAACTGATCCTTGCTTGGTATCTCACTGCTTAGCTGGATTTTGTGAGAAAGAGAATGGCCTTTGATTATGAAATGAACCAGAGGCTTGGAGTTTATTAGGGAATGGATTCTTAAACTCAGTTTTGTGAACACTTGAACAAATTCATGAAATTGATATCATGATTAGTGTTTACCTTATGCATGTATGTGTAACATGTGACACTGACATGGGAACAGATTATGCCAATAGAGACATGTAAAATTAGTTAAGTAGTTCTTAATCTTTCATTTATAATATTAAGAAATCCAGATCATTATCAGAGAACAGTATCACAGTATGGAAAGGAAAGATCAGTCATTTTGTGAAAATACCTATGTTTCTTTAAATAATGTACTTCTAAGAAGGCATGCAAGGAAGCGACTGTGTTTCTACTGTTTTCATTTTTTAATTGTAGATACATATAGTGAATATAATAAAAATGGGATTAAAACTATTTGAACAGAATGGGTATATATATACACATATATATATATGTGTGTGTGTGTGTGTATATATACATATATTTATTTATTTTTAAATGGGAAGTGGAAAAGAAAAAGCTTTTAAAAGAGGCGAGTATTAATGCCCATCTTCCAGTGACCACAGAGATTAAGAATAACTTCCAGTAATTCCAAGCATCTCATGAGAAAAGTTGGCAACATTTAATAATGTATTCAGAAATAACTAGAGGGAAGAGTTACTCTAAACCCTGTAGGATTTGTAGCTTTAATTCCATAGCAAAGCATGAAACCATGTAGCAGGACCTTGAACTTGCAGCACCAGCCCCCTCACCCCTTCATTCACACCTCAAGTGATTGGACGCTGGTAACTCAGCCCCCCTATTTCTCTTGGTGCAGTGTTCCTCTTAATTCCTACCCTCCTCCTTCCCGACACTAAGTTATCCCATGCATTTTGTGCCCATCCGATCCAGCTCGGTGCCTTTTACCTAGAATATTGCAAATGACTCCTAGTTGCTTATTTTCCCCCAGTGAGGAGGAGACCCACTCAAATATCTGGGGCAGCTGAGATTGCTCCCAAAGAAAAGTGCACCCAAAGTGGATGTTTCAGAGATTGATTCTGTGGATTCTTAGCACTAGAACCCCAAATGGCTCACACTCAACACCAGCCAGACCCAACAGAATAGGGGGTTGGGAAAAGACACACTGGCCCCTCTCCCACAGAAGAACACTGAGGGTCCCAATGCAATTAGTTCTCTACACAAGGATCCCTGTACACATCACACAGAGAAATTGCAGCAGGAGACTTTTCACACTGGCTCCGTACGTTGTATATGCTCAGTATCTCTCTTAGCTCTGCTTTTGTATGTTCCCTTTCTCATTCATGTCTACCATTGAATAAATTTGGGTGCCTCTTTTCCACTGTTGATCCATGTTTCTCTTTTAACTTCTCTGTAGACAGGTGTTAAAAGCACCTCCTATCATCCCCATTCCGAGCTGCAGTTATTAGTATCAGAATATTCCAAGATCAGGCTTCCTCCCTGGCACAGGATTTCAGGGAAGCCTTGGACTTTGTTCCTAAGCGGGGTGTAAAGGCTGCATCCAACATGGAGGAATCTCGAGTGCAAACAGTGAGAACTGTGGACAGCTCCCACTCTAGCCATCACGGACAGAAGACCTAGCTATGACTTACATTTTTTAATCCCATTGTACCCAAATTGATGAACAAAAAACTGAGTAAATAACTCTAATTGAATGAAGCATTCAATTAAATTAACACATCTCAATTTGTATTCTCAATTTCATTTCATGAATTCTTCAACTTAAATGACCCATTCCATATACTTCTCTTAACAAAAATGGTAACAATATAAACATTTTCAGTCAGAAGTATATAAAAACTGGGTTCAATTGCCCAGGGAGCTGTCTGATTGCAGTTTGAGTGGAGCATTCCAAGTCCCTTTCCCTGTGGGTTATATACAAGATCAGTTTTACTGTTTTAATTGCCAATTTATACTTCCTTATGTTCAAAAAATAAATGTGTAACATGTGTTTTTCCTCCTTGTGTCTGATTCCAACTTTTCATAGACAGGCCATTATCTCAGGGACGAGTCTGGGTCCTCACTGGCATGTCTGGGCCTCTACTGCATCATGGCCTCCCCCAGCCTCCATGCCTCCTCTCCTATTTCGTGCCAGTCCTTGGAGTGTTGAGGGCACTAAATGCAGGCAAAACCCTTTTCCGTGAACCTCAACACATTACATTCCCCATTACCAGACACCCACCATTTCTTTTTAAGCTCTTCTAGTTCTTTGTGTTTAAAAACCTTATCAAATCCTTAAATCTGCACACTTCCTGATCTGCCCATTTCCTCAAGTCACAGTTTCTCCCCATGACTTTCTAGTCTTCACCAACCTTCCCATGGATCCTCTGTGTCCCTTCCAAAAGGCTAAGGGCTCACTGCTGTGACTAGATTTAGCATCACCAGAGTTAAGATCAGAAATTCCCTTTGTCTATCCTCAAGTATTCTTCCAGAATATATCTGGATCCTATATAGGGACCTCCAGAAGACCTCAGTCATTATTATCACAGAGTTCCCTGGACAGGATTCTACCAAGGACTTCGTTTTCTCAAATGGTTTCTCTGCCACTTGTGTGTCTCTTCTCTAGAGTAGCCCAAAATTCTGATCCTGATGAGATAAACAAGTTGTTGACATGTCCCCATTTCAGAGTAACCAAGGTCCCTGCAGAGGACCTGATAGACCCACTTGATGACTCCAGGTACCAGATGCTTTGGATAACCTAGTAGCATGCTTAGCATAACTGAATTTAGGGAGAAAGCTTCATGCTCACTGTTCCCCAGTAAGCCTTGGATATCTTTTGAGATAACAACTCCTTACCACTGCTATGGCCAAGCTATATCCAAAGGGCGCCCCTCCAGTCCCAGCTGCCTTACCCAGGTCCGTAAACTGCAGTTCAGCCTGGATTTGTTGGTTCTCTCCAACTCCTCCATCTACCCTGTGTATCCTCAGTACATAAGTATAAGCCCCTTTTCCGGTTCTTTCTCTCCCTCCCTCCCTCTCCCCACTCCTCACCCCTCCCCCACTCGCTCTCTCTTCTTCTGTCAGGAAGTTTCAAGCTCTATCAAAATAGGAAAAAAAGAAAAAAGGAAGTGGTTCTGATACACATCTACATCAGATAGGCATATCTCCTGCTAGCTAGGTGTGAATTACCCCTTAATGTATATAAAATTCAGCTTGTGCAGGAGTCTTAAGAGTGATTCTTGAAGATAATTGAAGGAACATCTGTACAGTAAGAACTAGGGGAGGTTACTGGTAATCGGATTTACAATAGGAATTGGTGTTCTCATTTTTTGGGAATGTTTGGCCGATGGCATTTATAATGGTCAGGGGTAACTTCTAGAAGGAGAGGGAATGGTGCTTTACCCCCACCCATCACAAGCCTAGCCCAGATTCAGGGCAGGCAAGAAAGTATCTGCAGCCATTTGGGAAAATCTATAGTAATATGACTTTTTTTACTTACTGCTTTTCAATACCGGCCCTTTCATAAGCCATGTTCGTATGTGTGCCAGTGTTGTATGTAACAACAAAGGTAAATGACAGTAATTTATATCATATATATTTCATTTGCAAATATATTTTAATAAATCAATTTCAGATTTAATTGAGTCTCTTTAAACCATGATTATATTTACTGTTAAACCTGTTTATGTTTTATCCCATGGTCACAGAGCAAGTAAATCTTTCTTGTATTTTTTACCTGTTTGGTGAGTTCCTACTCTGTGAGCATAAAAAGTCCTCTGACACTAGTACCCAGACTTTATAAGAGTTCCAACTACTGTTTCCTGCCGGTGATGGGTTCAGAGCAAAGCTTATCTGGGGATTCTGTCTTTCTTGCCTGACGTTCTGTAGTCCTCTCTCCCTATAGCAGGCAAAAGCTGGCGGAGTCTACAGCAGTCCTAAATCTGCTTTCCGAACTGAGACTCCTTCCCACCCCAACCACCTGCCAACTAAATGGGCACTAAGTGTCTCTGGGTGTGTCATTACAAAGGAACCTAGTATTTTGGAGAAGGGACGCCATCTTTCCTGTGTGCCAGACTGTGGACCGATGTACCATTGTTCTTTCCTAATTTGTGCTGTCCCCTTTCAGGTCCCTTTCAGTGCTACCATGTCACCAGTCCGCTTGCACTCCTCCAACCCCAACCTTTGTGCAGACATCGAATTTCAGACTCCCCCTAGCCACCTCACTGACCCTCTGGAAAGTTCTACAGATTATACAAAGCTTCAAGAAGAATTTTGTCTAATTGCACAGAAAGGTAACGACAAATACCAGGTGCCCTTTACAGACGCTCTCTTCTTTGGTGAGAGGTTTATCATTTACCCTTCCATCCTTGTCCAGGTGGTCGTGGTAGAAAGACTAAGTGTCTATACTGATCGGAGTCCTAGATACAAAATGCAGTGAGATACAAAATGCCTCTTGGTTCACAGTTTTGAGTGGAGAAACAAAGTCTCATAAGGGGGGAGAGAGAAGGAAAGACACAAAGGGTTATCCTAGGCAGGCCAGCAGACACTGTGACTCAGCATTTCTTTTTCAGTGTCTCTTAGTTCTCATTTAATACAGACTGTGGGTTATCCTTAGCAAGGAGTTCAGTGGCAAGTGTTCTCTTCCTTTATTAAATAACACTCCTTGATCATAGCTCAGGCTCAGTCCTGTGTCGTGTGATGTGGCCTGGGCTCGGTGCTGTTCAGCTGGAAGCTGGGCTGGGCTGAAAGATCCAAGGTGGCTTCACCCAGGTTCCTGGCATGTTGGGGGATGGCTGCAGGGGTGCACACAGCTGTGTCCCTCTCCATGACAGCTCAGAGCTCCAAGGGAGTGGATAAGCTGCCAGTTTTGTTCACTTGGCACAGTGTCACTTCCTCTGCCCTCTATTGGCCAGAGCTTCATGGGCCAGTTCAGATTTGAGGGGAGAGGTAATTGAGCCCACGGCGGGGGGGGGGGGGGGTGTCCCTTTTTCCATATTAAATTTCCAGTAAGGCGTGTTGTGTAAGTTCAGGTGTTATCAGCCACAGAGAGCAGGGTATAATAAATAAGAGGCAGGTAGTAGCTTGTAGGTGGACTGAGCAGTCCTGTCTGTGTTTACCAAGAGCCTGGGTTCCAAATTACCACCCCGCCCCGCTTTTGCTATAGCATTTCAATTTCAGTTGCTGAAATTCATGTTTTGATTCAAGATAGTACCTTCCCAGGCATTTCCCTTTGAAAATGCATAATCTCGAAGAAAGATACACATTTTGTAATTTTCAGTCATTAACATCTGATTGTGAAATAGTCACATTTATTTACCCTGAGGCTGTTGGTAAGAGATGATAAGATATTCTTGAAAATGTGTTGTAAATGGAACATCTCATGTGCCCCCATAATGCTCAAGAGCCTGGTGAGTCAGGAAAAAGACGGGGCATACACTGAGAACATCTCTAGGAATGTTGAAATCAACAAAATTTCATTCTCTCAAACCATCATCAAAGATGTTCTATCAGATATTTCTTTAATTCTGTAATCATAAACAATTAAGCTAAATCATCTTCCACCTACCATTTTTTCCTCTAAAGATTTCTCAGTGGAGATTCTGTAAGGCCAACTCTCTTTCACCTGCAATTTTACTCCTGATACATTTTTTTTTAATCTTTTTTTTTTTTTAAGATTTTGTTTATTTATTTGACAGACAGAGATCACAAGTAAGGAGAGAACCAGGCAGAGAGAGGAGGAAGGGAAGCAGGCTCCCTGCTGAGCAGAGAGCCTGATGCGCAGCTGATCCCAGGACTCTGGGATCATGACCTGAGCCGAAGGCAGAGGCTTTAACCCACTGAGCCACTGAGGCTCCTGATATATTTTTATCATATTTCTTAGCCAGATACTAATTAGGTCATTAGACTAGAGCAGTATTATTTTCTTTATATAACAGCATAGGATTACGGCCAGGAATGTTTACTTCTAACGGCAGGGGGACAAGGGGGTGGTTTTAGAAGCAGGCAGAATGAGACAACAAATGTGTGAATGAAGTATGTATAGCACAGCCTCTCAAGGGAGATGAATAAATTAGAAAGTGGCCCCAGGAAAGCTTTGTGTATTTGATTACAATCCTGAGGTTTTCAGGAAATCCATGTTTCAACAGGATTTTAAAGCCTCTGTTGAAACAATGTATTTTCTTTCCAACTATGCTTAAAAAAAAAAAAGGGCTTTTCTATGACTATGAGCAAACTTTTTAGAAAGAATTACGATTTTAAAATGTCTGAGAGTCTGCTTTTAGAACGGCCAGTGGGGTTAATGTATGCCAGCTTTCGAGTTAGTACCTTTAAATCAATGATGACTAGAATGTGGCACATAAATCAATAGATTGTGTGTCCCTTGTGATCCCACCATTTTTCCCCTCTTCGTTCAGGCCAGTGTTTTGGCTAAAATTTTCCACTTCTTTTAAAAATAACTGTTCTCGAATATGGAAATCCCTAGTTTAGCAGACTTTGCATATTATAGAAACTGCTATTATAAAGATAGGAATTGGAAATCCAACCTTCTTGCATTTCAGACTTTAAGACTACCTCTGATTCTACCAATGTATGTTATTGGGTACACAGAAATGGGCGGGGAGTGTTGTTTTTACTGTGGTTTTATTTTGTTTTTTATAGCTTTCTCGAGATATGATAAACATATAACATTTAACAAGATTAAGATATACCTGTTGATTTGATACGCTTAAATATGACAAAATGATTACCACCATAGCATCAGCTAACACCTCCATCGTGTCATGTAATTGCCATTTCTTTTTTGTGGTGAAGACATTTAAGATCTGTTCTCTTAACTTTGAAGTATATAATACAGTATTACTAATTATTGTCATCAAACTGTACATTAGATGTCCAGAACTTATTCGTCTTAAACCTGGAAGTTTTACTCTTTGAAGGCAGTGCTTACATCAAGATGTTCCTGGCTGAGAAAGCAATTCCGTTGCTATTCTCAAGACCAAATCATTTCCTACCTCAAAGAGAACTAGTCAGGACTTCTAAATCAGCTTCCTGTTTTATTTTGGCAGAATTTATAAAATGCTCTTTTTGGGTACCTGCTTTGGGTAAATAATATCTGGATAGTTCTAAATGATTTGCATGAGAATTCACTATACACAGAACTGTTCAAATATTCTTATCAACCATGACAGAAGAAAACCTGTTGCCTTTTCCTTCTAGGAATTATAGATTAATTTTCTAAATCTTGATATTTAAGATATCAATTGATATCAATATTTTATATTCTGCTTCTAAATCATTTAGGTATGAAATACCTCAATTTTCACTCTGAGTAATTACTGTTACCATATGCATTTTGTGTATAGGTATTTTGGAAGATTCCGTTGTTAGGGGGCGCCTGGGTGGCTCAGTGGGTTAAGCCGCTGCCTTCGGCTCAGGTCATGATCTCAGGGTCCTGGGATCGAGTCCCGCATCGGGCTCTCTGCGCAGCAGGGAGCCTGCTTCCCTCTCTCTCTCTCTGCCTGCCTCTCCAACTACTTGTGATTTCTCTCTGTCAAATAAATAAATAAAATCTTAAAAAAAAAAAAAAAAAAAAAAAAAAAAAAGATTCCGTTGTTAGGCTGACTTCTACCTAGTCTGTAATATATTCCTTCCAGATAATGTCTACCCATGAGTTAAAATGCTGAAAAATTTGTAATTTTATATATTCTTCCTGGATCCATTTGATCTTTGTTTCTCATTTTTTTCCCCACCCAGTGCATTCTCTTTTGAAGTCTGCATTTAATAGCATAGCTATAGAGAAGGAGAAGCTTAAGCAGATGGTTTCTGAGCAGGATCACAATAAAGGCCACAGCACGCAGATGGCACGGCTCCGACAGTCACTGTCTCAGGTAAAAGAGAATGTTTGTTTCACTCTCAGGGCGCATACCTGATCCTGGAAGGTAAAATATTGGGGCGGAGGTGGTCCGTCTTGCATGGCATGTTCAACCGAAACGACCCCCCTCAAGACATTACAATGTTGGGATTAAATTTTAAAATTCTTTAAAAATTAATTAATTTAATTAAGGTTGAAGTTAACTGTTTCTTGCAAAATAGATCAAGGTAAGAGTAAAAATCAACAAAACTTGCTTGTAAACATATAATTGTGGTTTTTTTGACCAACTGAATACTTTTGATGCTTTTCAGTCGTCATTTATAAGACCGCCCCTTTTAAAAGACAAATCAAGCATTTATACATGATTTACACTTCTAAAATATGTTCCAGAATATATTTAACCTAGTGTTAAATACAACAGAATTTACTAGATCTTCCACACTTAATATTTTCAACTTATACCACATCTGTTGAGAATTATTGCTTACTCTTACCTACTTTTTCTTTCCTGCTTTATACTTTTAGAATTTTCTTCCTATCTAAGTTATGTTCCCTGCAGCAAGACCCATATATTTCAGGATATATTGTACATCATAAAATATATTATTCAATATATATTCATTATATATTATTCAACATATATTGATCTTTGTAATACTTATCAAATACCTATGTATATCAAAGTTGAAATTTCTGATAAAAATCCTTTAAAACTGCGCTTAATGCTTTTTTACCCCAAGTACTTCCTCTGAAGTATTTCCTTCCTTTAGTCTATAAATGCCCTTTTAAAAAGTCTTTTGAGAATTCAATGTTGTTATGTGATTTTGTGTGAGAACTCAGTGTTTATATAAAATATTGTTCACTTCATGGTGCCTTGGATCAGAGTGAAGGAGCGAGCAAATCCTGGGTAAGTGGTTTTCCATGTGGATCGGCTCCTGCTTGAGTAGTCTCCCTCAGTCCCTAAAAATAGACAAACCATCTCACCGTGTTTTATGTACCTGAACTGTCAGCTTACCCTCAGTGTTAAGTTTCACGCTATTGAGTATTGTTACCTGGGCCACTCTTGCTGTGTTCACCATAAAACACTGTCAGTTGAGGTGCATATCCTGCTTCTGGGGCACAACCAGGGGACTCAGGAGCATGAGCACTCAAAGTAGCACCTGTCGTGCCCATCTGCAGAGGGCTTTTTTTATAAGTACATTTTAATGGTTTGCCTTGGGCTCCTCATGTCATATACTCAGTCTGTGGTAATTGATCTTCAGAATCCTTATTCTGAAAGTATCATGAATCAGAAAGATCAAAATAATGGTTGGGTAAACACGTAGATGTCATCCTGGAAACATGCAAAATATACTCTTACCCTCCTAAGTGTTGCAGTGTTTCCTGCAACACTTAGGAGGGTAGTAAATGATAGAGGTGTAGTAAATGATAGAGGCTTAGTGGCATACGCTTGTACTAAGAAAAATAAAAAAGGTGTTTGTTTCTTTTGTATTTCCTTTGCACAAACTTTTTTTTTTTTTTAAGTTTGTATTTTTATCATCCGGTGCTCATCATAAAGTCCTTAATGCCCATCACCTCTTTCCTCCATTCCCCTCTGGTGACCATCGGTTTGTACTCTATAGTTAAGTCTGTTTCTTGGTTTGTCTTTTTCTCTTTTTCCTTCTGCTTGTTTTGTTTTTTATTTTTTTATTCATTTTTTTAAAGATTTTATTTATTTATTTGTGAGGGAGTGAGAGAGAGAGTACGAGCAGGGGGAGTGGCAGGAAGAGGAAGAAGCAGGCTCCCGGCTGAGCAAGGAGCGCGATGCGGGGCTCGATCCCAGGACCCTGGAATCGTGACCTGAGCCAAAGGAAGCTGCTTAACCGACTGAGCCCCCAGGCATCCCTGTTTTGTTTTTAAAATTCCATATATGAGTGAAATCATATGCTATTTGTCTTTCTCTGATTGACTGATTTTGCTAAGCATTATACTCTAGCTCCATCCACGTTGTTGCAAATGGCAAGATTTCATTACTTTTTATGGCTGAGTAATATTCTGTTGTGCGTATGTATATGTATACCACATCTTCTTTATTCATCAAATAATGGACACTTGGGCTGCTTCCATATCTTGGCATTTGTAAATAATGCTGCAGTAAACATAGGGGTGCATGTATCCCTTTGAATTAATGTTTCTTTGGGGGGGGGCAGTAAATACCCAGTAGTGAGATTGCTGAATCATATGGTACTTCTATTTTTAACTTTTGAGGAAGCCCCATACTGTTTTCCGTAGTAGCTATACCAGTTTGCATTCCCACCAACAGTGCAAGAGGATTCCTTTTCCTCCCTGTCCTCACCAACACCTATTGTTTCTTGCGTTTTTTATTTTAGCCATTCTGACAGGTAGAAGGTGATAGTTCATTGTGGTTTTGATTTGCATTTACCTGATGATAAGTGATGATAAGCATCTTTTCACGTGTTTGTCAGCCAGCTGTATGTTTTCTTTGGAGAAATGTATGTTCATGTCTTCTGCCCATTTTTAATTTGATTGTTGGTTTGGGGGGTGTTGAGTTGTATCAGTTCTTTATATATTTTGGATACTAAGCCTTTATCAGATATGTCATTTGCAATTATCTTCTCCTATTCCATGGATTGCCTTTTAGTTTTGTTACGGTTTTAAAATTGTATTTGTTTCTTGCTTGCTTGCTTTTATTTGTTTGTTCGCTAAGACAGAGAAGAAGTAGAGATCTGGTTTGTGCCACCAGATTAGAAATGATGGTAAAGAAGAATTTTTAAAAGTGATTCATTTGTTCATTCATTTATTCATTGCATTTTATTCAACTGACTGTATATTAGGTGTAGTACAACGTTTGAAACACCAAGACAAAAGTAACCCTGACCGTGTCCCCAGGAAGCTTATGATCTGATTAGTGAGATGAGCAGTATTTACGAAGGAAACAGTTAGACGGACCATGCTCTGGTCCATTCAGAGAAGCATGTGGGTGATGCAGATTTCTGGGGTTCTGGAGGTTCAGAAGAATGGGAGTTTCCTGACCTCAGAGCAGAGCCACAGATCAGAAGGAACTGAGCTTTGAATGGGGCCTGAGTAGACAGCAGCAGTTTCCAAGGAAGGACCTGATGCTAACATAATAAAAATAAAATAAAGCAAAGTTATCTCAGCTTTATATTTTAGAGATTAAGTATTTCCCTGTCATGTCAAAACGTAATTTATTTACCTCTAAACTTAGAGCTTCAATAGATTTTTGTTCAGTTGTTATGAGTTTTTCTTGTTGTTTTGTGGTGGGGTTTTTTTGGCTGTCATGTGTATTTTTTTTTAAACCAGAAACTTCAATTTTACCCTCAAAAAATGTAAAAATAACTTGGTACTCTAAAGACAGTCTGTTGTATCCTATTCACTAGAGAATTCAGTGCTTCCTATTGTGTGTCATCACAGCATTACGGCCATGTTCACGTTCTTGTGTCTGTCCATATGCTCTGACACAGAGCATATAAAATACGTGAAATTAGCATTCTTTACTACCTGCTCAGAATAATTGTTACCTGCCTTGGGCATGCAATAATTTACAAGACTGCAGTATAATGAATTCCTCTTCTAAAGTGATATTTCTTCCCCGATCTATGTGTATACAAAGACATACATAATTCTGTTATTTTATCTCCATGAAACTTTAGAGGCAACTTCTACATCTGAGAGGTAGCATAGATGTTAGATTCGAACCTGTAAGACAGGGCATTGTATATGCTCTTGATCCCTTTATAAATTATTTTATCTCACAGCTACAATTTCACATCCTCGTTAATGTAGTATCCTGAACCGCACGATCAAATAGTATCTGATAAGACTAAGGTAGCTTCAGTACCCCAGGTTACTATAATAATAAAAGACTTGACTTGAGTCTGTCTTTAATACATTACCCTCTGACACTGTTACTAGTTTGGTCTCTGGCCCCAGAATCTATGCATAGCTTAAGCTAAATGTAGTGGGTTTGGGGTTCATATAAATGTGAGCAGCAGAATGTGTCCCTTGACTTCTGGTAGAATTACCATATTTCATTAAATCAACATGCCATCGATAGTTAGATGTACCATCATTATGTGGCTTAGTGAAAAAGAAAGCAGACTGCACTCAGTGAAATTGATGGTGCTTCAGAGATGTTGAATGGAGGAGGAGATGTTCATTTAGAATCAATGAAATACAGTATATGGAAATGTAAGTTAAAAAATCAGCTTAAGGCACATAGTACCATAATTAAAATCCCAGTCGTAGTATTTACCATCCTTTCTGTCTACAACATTTCACATACACAAAATAAATATTCTGGGGTATTTATCGGGATAAAACTTCCAAGAGTATTCCTGATTTTGAATTCCCTGAAACATGGCAAAATTGGTTGTGATGAAGATATTCTTCACGGAATTATTTACATCTCTTTCTAGCTATCCAGTAAGTTGAAATTGATGTCATTTTGGACATAATTTGGCCATATGTCTTAAAGCCTTAAGAAGATCTTATCTTTGACCCTTTAGCCCATGACTGATATTTCTAGTGTGAGAAAGTAATGCTGAATGTAGAAATCCACTATGCATACAAACATTCATGGCAGCATTATTTATTCTAGGAAAAATCAGTAATAGCATGAAGTGTCCAATTATAGAAGATAATCACTTGCTATGCAAAAATGCAAAGTCATATTTGTGCAAAGTTTGCAACATAAAATAAATGTTTATACACAAAGAATAAGTGGCAGACACAGATGTCCAGTATGCACCCATTAAATGATGTGGGAAATGTATAGGAAAAGGCTAGAGAAAAATATACCAAGATACCAACAATTGGTTGATACGATAGTAAGTTATGAATTTTTTAAATATTTTTTACTTTTTGCATTTTGCATATATACTGTAGTAGTATGTACTTATTTTAAAATTTAAAAAAAGAAGGTGATTTTTAAGTGATTCCCAGGATTTGGTTCTTGATCACTCTAGCTTTCACAGCTGCCGTAGTGATTTTCTTGATCCTTTTGAATCAGTTTTGCTTTTCTCCAAAGGTCTTAAGTCTCTGATAATTCTCTCTTGCCATATGTCTCCTATCCTTCCCCAGCCCTCAGGCTTCCACGTTTCCTTCCCAGAACACACAGTTCCGTTCAAGTAAAATGTATCTGTCCAAGTCTCACCCAGTCCAAGGTTATCTTCACCCACCATCTGCCAGGGTGGATAGTGGTAGTTAATAGCCAAGATGGTGGGGATTTGGACAATTTATTCTGACTCAGGATCTCAAGATGGTAACTTCTTTTATAGATTGAGAAGGTGTGGTTTGTCTCTTGGATATATTAAACTTGAATGTGTCTGAAGGACATGAGCTATGGAGAAATTGAGCACACTTTGTGGAGAGTTTTGTGCTGAGTCCAAGCTCACTAGCTCAAACAAGTAATGAGAATAAGCCTAGAATCTGCCTGGTGACGAATTCAAGCACAAGAATTCCTGTGGCGCTCCCTCCCTGTTAGGTCTTTGGTCCCATCTGCTGCTCATAGAGCAATGTCATTACTGACACATCTTCTTAGCTTTTCTTGCTCCTTGGCTGGTGTGAGTAGCTGATGACGCCCCTCCTTTTTCCTTGCTTCTCCACTGTTCATGATCCTTGGGTACGTTCTGAATGTCATTTCTGCCATCATCCGGGCTCTTCTGTATTAACTATTGCTAATAGTGTCCTTCCACAGAACCTACCTATATTCCTCCATGTTCCCAAGATTTCCATTATATCATTACAAAGAAAATAGTTGTGTTTCAGGGAGGGGAAATAATAAATGTGGTCCTGCTCACTGCCTGAGAGCATGATACCACAAAGCTTGTGGCACTTGGCTGTCACAAACGTCAGAAACAGTCTGTATGATCAAGGCAAAAGGAGGAGCTACCCAGGGAAAATGTGCAGAAATGGACCGTTGCACGCTCGGTTGTCTGCCTGCTTCCGCCTTCTGCCGCTGGGGCTGCCAGACTTGGAAGAGTACTTATATACATGCTTTTGGGGCTATCGAACGACAACCTTCTTCTACCACTGCATATGTATTATTATTAAAATTTTCCTTTTGAACTTTTAGTTCATCTCCTATCGCTAGTATGGCTAGAGGTTACGGTGTGTGCCACACACGCCCGTAGACACAATTGCATTTCGTGACAATTGGTTGAGATAAGAGCTGAAATGGGAATTTCACTGAAGTTATCTGGAGCAAACAGTACTATAAGTTTCTTTACAAAACGCAAGCCTGTGTTAAAAACGCCTACTCTGAGGAAAACTGTTATTTCTCCTCGCCACTGAGTTTTTGTGGCGTTGTTTTGTTAACTCTGTTTCAGTGCCCACAAACAGCGCAGGCACTTTGGAGAAGCCCTCCGTTGAAGTTATCTGAAACTCTCAGATCAAGACTGTGAATCTGCAGTTAAAGCCCTCTAAGGACCCACCCAAGAGGCCTCCCGCCTTAAAGATAGTAAAATGTGAAATATATCTGATTCCAGATATTTCAGTAGACAAGGCAACTTTCAGCATACTTATGGGCAAAGAAATGGTGAAAAAACAAATACACATAGGTATAGTGGCCACAAAGGAGGGGGATAATGTGGTTTGGTTTTTTGTTCGTTTGTTTTTTCACCTACCAAGTGTTTGATATTTTGCTCTGGGAAAGATGATCCTGAGCACTTTTGCAGAATGGAAAGATATTAGGATTCTTCCTTTAAAGTACATGCCTTGTTTACTATAAGGGTAATCACTGCTTATCTAAATAAGCTTATCTAAATAACATCTCTGTTTTCCCAAGGAGCTAGGCACGTATATCCTTCAATCCATAAACATAGCAACTATAAGATCTCTCTCCCCTTTTCATCCCTCAATACCTGACAACCTACCGGATCAGGTGTGTTACATTTTACACATATTTTAGAAGCTGGTTATAAAGAATTTTAAACAAATGCCAAAAGCTGTGAGTGAACAATTTTCTCCTTAAAAAGCAGAAACCATGTTGGAGGGAGAGAGGAGAGGCCGTTCTGTGCCCCAAGGACTATGTACTCCTCAATGCCAGTGTAGAGTTTAGCCACTTTGTAGTTTATCCTGACTGTTTCAATAGATACGAGTTAGAATTATTATGTTACATTTGTATATGTGTATTGGATTACTACATCCATACACTGCATCTTAAGAACAGCAGTATGTCTGCTTCCTGGGGGAGATGCCTTTGTCAACCCTGACATTTTTCTTCCACCCAGTAAGGCATCCACCTCCATCTTCTTTCTCACTGCTGATTTTAATGCAAAGGAAAGGAATTGTCCAGCTTCTTATGGGGCTTTGTTCTCACATGTCTTTTGATCCTTGATGTAATTCCAGTTTGCTATATCTATCTAACGTTAGGGAACATGTTCCCATGCAGCCGTGGGATGCAAGCACCTTTGTCCACAGGGCACCTGGAGGAAGTAAAGCTTATATAAAGCTGTTCTCTTCTTGCCACATGCCCTAACTTGTTATATACCAGGTAGCGTTTTACTGATACAGATATCATGATGCCGAAAACTTGGAGTTAGTTCCTTGTCCGTGTCTACACTGCTCAATGAAGACACCTTTTGGGCTGCACTTGAATTAGTTCTGCTGCACCGTCATGTACATGTGCTCCTAGAAATTGAAAATACAACTCTTTTATCACTGGAATAAAATATAAGTCTATAAATTAAAGCCAGCTCATTGTTCATTCCATTTCCAAATAATTTTTCAGGTCTCTACCTGGCTTGGAGACAGCTCCCAAATTTTAGAAACTAGAACCCAAAATGAAAAGAATCAGCAGTTTTTATCTCAGGCTGTAAAACATAATATATATGTGGTGGTAGACCGGGCTTGGATGTAATAATGGGCCTGACTCCAAGGGGGAGAAAATTCCATGAATCATTTTTATGAAATCCATGAACTCTTTCAACCCACTAACCTACTAAGTAGCGCTCTTATTTTATGAAAAATGAATACCTTAATTCGGAGCCATTCATTTCCTTCTAAAGGGTAGGATCTGGCCTGTGTTGACTCCAAAAATTATAACCAAGAACATCATAGACTCTTGTCTGCTGTGAATTTGTGTGCTTATTCTGTTTTATGCTTGCTTATTAACTTGAAATTACATGTGCAATTTTTGTTATTTTAAGGCACTCAACCAGAATGCTGAGCTAAGAAGTCGGTTGAACAGAATACATTCAGAATCTATTATTTGTGATCAGGTTGTCAGTGTAAATATTATTCCTAGCCCTGATGAGGTAAGACTCATTTTTAATGGATGTAGAATACTTACTTTATAGCATCTAAATCAACTACATATTTGGGTTTTTTTTTTTAATACAGTTCTTTCACTGTTAATAAGATTCTCTGCATAAATATCTGTGTTGTTGACAGTTTGGTGTTCTTTGGAGTGAAGGATGTACATGAGCTCAATATCATTTATTCCCTGTGATCAGTCTCTATTTGTACTTTTATCTGTGTTCACCTAGTGCTACTGAATAATTTAGTTTATATATCTACTCCAGCTTGTGAATTCTCCGTGTCTGTCACAGACTTTATTGGAAATGTTCCTTATCATCAGACCGCCTATGAAATGGTGGGGGGAAAAATATATTCAGCTGAGAAGGTGCTAAATGATAGCTTTTTTAAGGTTTATTTTAAAAAGCCTATCTTAGGAGAAATCACCTAACCTTACTAAAGTAACACTAGTGATGTAATTACAGCCACTAATAATGATGTTGAGAATTAATAGCTAGCGCATGTCAAGTGAAAGCTTACTCTGTGCTGGGCATTGTGCTGACAACATTCAACACTCCCAGTGACCTCTGAGGTAGGTGCTATGATGATCACTCCATTGCTCAGGAGAATTTTTGACGTAATGCTCAAAGGACAGGAGAACATTCAGTATTTGGGCCAGGCTTAGTGTCTAATTCTGTCTATAACCCTTTATAAAATTACTGTTTTATAACCATGGGAATTTAAACTTTTCAACAGTAATATTGGAGTTTTATATACAGTGATATGATACATGGAACAAGGTGAGAGTTTTACTCGTGTGACGGCCATATTTACAGAAAACCGTACATTTTACTAGAAATCCACAGGGGCCAACATCCTGGCATCTAATTGCTTAGGAAATGCCATCCCAAGACAAGCTTCTTTTTGACTTAAGTGGTCGAACCTACGTCCGCTCACCTTCACACAACACACGGTATCTGGTGACACTCATGCTTGCTCCACTGCTCAGAATCCAGAGGATTTCTACAACTGCATCATTCAGAAATCGTTAGCAGTCTTAGTTTGAATCTTTGCAATCTGGTGTTTATTTGTACTACCATACTGTGTGTATATATGTATCACTTACTGAATAAAAATTATAGTTTGCCGTAGGTTTAATACTCGAGTCATATTATCTCATTGGTTAAAGTTCATGACCAAGTTGGAAAATGACTTTTATATATTCTGTCTCAAACATTTAGTTTTATGGAGTGTTTTCTTAGCATATTTCTAGCGGTTTCTACAAATATGTCTTGAGATGTAGCATACTGGTTAGAATATGGCTAGTAATGATGGATCTAAGAATATGAAAGTGAACCTGTCTCCATAGTCAATTCAGGGTCTTCATAGGGGTTCAAGCTATTAACCTCCACTGAATATCCACTGAGCATTGATTTGAAGTCAAGTCACAGTACCATCATTTTTCAGCCACGCCTTTTGGATGCTTTAGACATATTAGAAGGAAATTTAGGCCATGGTCATGAGTGCAGGTGAAAATTACTTGTGGTCACCACTCTTAACATATGATATGAATTTCTCTAGAAGTCTGGCCTAGTACGTCATGGTCTTATTTGAACAAATAGCTTTTCTTTGAAGGGACTAACGATGACCCCAAATGTTTCTGTCCTCTATAGGCTGGTGAGCAAATCCATGTTAGTCTCCCCCTGTCACAGCAGGTAGCCAACGAGAGCCGCCTCTCCATGTCAGAGTCTGTCTCCGAGTTCTTTGACGCCCAGGAGGTGCTGCTCTCTGCGAGCTCATCAGAGAATGAGGTAAGCTCTTTTGATGTGTCAACCCTAAATGCTTCTGATGAGGAGTTTGTGTTAAAGAAAGTAAGGCTGGGACGCCTGGGTGGCTCAGTTGGTTAGGCAGCTGCCTTCGGCTCAGGTCATGATCCCAGCGTCCTGGGATCGAGTCCCACGTCGGGCTCCTTGCTCAGCGGGGAGCCTGCTTCTCCCTCTGCCTCTGCCTGCCATTCTGTCTGCCTGTGCTCACTCTCTCTCCCCTCTCTCTCTGATAAATAAATAAAATCTTTAAAAAAAAAAAAAGAAAGAAAGTAAGGCTGTGGGGACATTTTTTTTGCTTTTCCTTTTTCTTTTCTTTGTTTTTTTTTTTTTAAACATCACAGTAAGGTTCTCAAATTGTAGGAAAGCCAAAAACATTGCAAACTACATTGATAGTTGGTAGTTACATATTGGTAGTTACATATCCCGTTTATTGAGTGCTGAACACTTCTGGGAGTCAACTTATTACTTAATAAATTTGATGAATTAAAGGAAAGGATCTAGCATTCATTTGGATGCTGTTGTACGATTTGTATTTCAGGATAACCAAATAGTTGATGGCAGAGGAGACTGGTTAAATGTAGAAAGAAAGGATGAAAGAATTTGAAAATCACCATGTGTGTGCATGTGTGTGTGAGTGCACGGATATATGCGCATGTACGTGTGCACACACACACATACACAAGCATCTTTACCAGAGACAAGAATTTGAGCTCCTTTAGAAAGATGATGTCTAGAATATATGGTTGGGTGATTAAGGTTTTTGGGGGTTACCACTGGCTACCATAAAAACTTTTTTGTTGTCTTTTATTGAGGTATAATTTACATACAACATTATTTTAGTTTCAGGTATATGACATAAGAATTTATATTTGTATATATTTTTAATTGGTCACCCCTAAAGCCTAATTAACATTTATCACCATACATAATTACAGAATTTTTTTTTGCTATAATAAGAACTTTTAAGATCTACTCTCTTTTAAGATCTACTCTCATGGCAACTTTCAAATATGCAATACGGTATTATTAATTCTAGTTACCATGCTGTACCTTATATCCCCAACTTATTTATATATTTTATAATATATATATTTTTATAATATATATAGTATATATATTTTATAATATAATTGGAATCTTTTACCCATAAAGACTTTTTAGATGTTCTTCATGCTCATAAGTCTTGGCTAGGTCTTGGGAGCAGGGAATCTTCCTTGATCAGGTTGCAGAAATGGATTCTTTCACTGCAATTTAGAAATTTAGTCAAGCATCCTTTGAATTTTCTGCTTTCTTTCTTCCTTCCTTCCTCCCTCCCTTTGTTTCTTTCTTTCTTTCATTCAGCATGGAAGAACCAGCCAAAACTCTTTCCAACACAGTTGATTAAAAATTTTGTCATTTGAGGTTGCAGATCAGTACTGCATTTTTACAAAAAGGAAATGAAATAGTTGCTGAATGTTATTTCCATATGCATAGAAAGTAGATTGGAAGGAAGCATCCTGACAATTAGTTGTAATTGTTTTTGGATGTTTGAAATTATGAGTGATTTTAGAAACAAAAATAAGTGGAGAGGAGAAAGAAATAATGAACACATACCACTTTGATAATGGGGGAGAGGCGAAATAATGTTCTTGTATGAGATACTGAATCTGTTACTACACCAAGCCATGCACCTGCCTCTCCGATCCCTAGTCCTGTTTGCCGATTCAGAGACTCCCGGTTACAAGCCAGAGTACTAGTTTAATTATTCATAATGGTAATTGGTCAGATGCTATCAGATGGGCAAAATAATTATGCTTGCTGATTCATAGCTCTTTCTCTAGGGCCCACCTGCATGGAAAGTCTAGCTCTAGTCAGTTGCTTGGTGAGCAAGGAATGGGAGCAGGAACAGTGACTTGAGTGAACTAAAGGCTAGGAGGGCCAGGATGTCATAGCTCCGCTCTCATCTCCATTGTAGGGATACTGTGCCACGTGGACAGGCTCTTTGTGTCCGGGAGCCAGTCGTACTCACAGGGACCACCATGCTGAAGGCATGCTACCAGCATATTCTTTTCTGACTCTCCTTTCTCTGACCTCCCATTGCTGACCAGTCCTTCGTCCTTCTCAGTCAGGTTCCAGTCAAATTTGGCTTCATGTTTCTGGAGCTCTGACCCCATCAGATGATGACTTTATGGCTGTCTCTCTGAAAGCCACCAAATTCCCCTATTTTTAAGTTCTTGGTGGCACACTGTCTAGCGGCCAGGTGCCACTTGTACCAGACACTGATGATATTGAAATGAAAGGGACTTAAGTGGGTTATTCCTCAAGTCCAGGCAGCATGTTGGCACCAGCTCTGGTGGAGGAGTGATCCTGCTAGCAGAGGGAAGGACAGGGGGTTGGAGGTGTTCACCTGGAGGTATTGTAAGTTGATCAGACCTCTCAGCGGAGTTATCTGGCCAGTATTTGGGTATTCAGATCTAAAGCTCAAAGAGAGAACAGGTCTGAAGAAAGAGCAAGAGTCAGCTCAGGTCCCACATAACGAGCCGCCTAGGAGACATTGCCCCCTGGGAGCTCCACAGAACCTCTCATTCAGCATGTCCCAAAATGGATTAATCACCAAAGCGCCTACCCACACCCCCCCCCACACACACACACCCAAGTGAAGAGAAGCCTACCCATACTTCTCGTGTTGCATGCCTGACTGCTCTTTGCCCAGGTGTTTACATCAAATGCCTGGCTGTTAGCCTTCCCCTGCACCTGCCTTACTAGGACCCACCACCCACACTGATTCACTCACTAAGTTCTGTAATGACTCACCTAAAAACTATGAAATCCATACATCTTCCTCCAGCTTCCCTGGCACTACTCCACCTCAGTCCTCCATCATCTGCCCCCCGGATTACCTGACCAGTTCCCATTACTGGTCTCCCTGCCTCCCTTCTTGCCCCTCTAATCAATTTTCCACTGGTCAGCCTGATTCATCTCTCTGAAGTACCAATCTGATCATGTTTCCCCAGGGTCCTTAAGATAACTATCTTAGCCATCATGCAAAGACCCTTATAATCTGATGTCTGCTCCCAGCTGCAGCCTCTTGCAATTTCTATTCTTCTGGATCCTTCCAGAGGCCAAATATTTGCTAACTGAATGAAGGAATGCTTATAGCACTTTAACACATGGTTAATCTGAGAAACATCTGGGCTATCTTACATTAACGCTTTCCACGAGTGAGAGAAAAATCCTCTTTATGTGATATCTACCCATGCGCTTCTCTTAATGAATATTCTGCTTCCTTTAAAAAATGCTGGGTTTGCTTCCAGAATGGTCTATTTCCTTTCCTCTGCTATTAACTTGTTTCCACAAGGCTGCATGCCTGGTTGCATTTAGGAAAAAAAGAAAAAAATTCCCTGAACTCTTTTGAATGCCTAAGCTCTTCAGGAGAAATATTTGTCCCCAGGACTTCCTGACTGGGGCGGGGCAGGGGTTGGGGAATGAATATATATTAACTGTTTTATTATAATACTGCAGAGCTTTAACTTTATATACAGGATAATGTGCATGGACCACAGCTAGACAGCCAAGCCTTAGCTATTGCTCACACATACGTCAATATAGATCTGACTCAGGGCCCACTGTCATTGGGGAATTGTTTTACATTCTGCATGATCCATTCTAGAATGAAATGGGTATTGGACAATTTTTATCATATAGTACATTTTTATCATATATTATAATACATATATCATATATTTCTAATAGATTAGAAATTTAAGAGGAAGAGGCTATTTATAGCTTTTTGTAGGGTAAACATGAATGTTTTCTTAATAAATGTTAAAACCAGTGCACAGGCATGCAACATGAATTTTGTTTGAACAGGCATTTGTTTCCTCTAACATAATTGGGTATGATTAGCTTTTTTAAGAGAAACCATGCAGAAGAGTTTGATTTACTTTTTTTTTTTTTTTTTTCCCTATCAAGTTTAAGACGGTGGCTTCCATGTGCCTGATGATTTCACCATTGGCTCTTTTGTAGTCAGTAGGAACTGGGAAGCAGTTGCAGAGGGAAAACATGAATCAGAAAAAAACTTTATTCTCAATTTGCCATCTTTATAGACTTGCTCAGGCTGCAAAGCAAAACCTCCATTATTTACTTATGTATGCAATAACTCCATCACTATTCTCCCTAAATATAGGAATTCTTCTCAACTTTAACTTTCAAAACATCAACAATAAATCCAGAAACCTTAAAGGCAAGGACTGATTGTGTTTATTACCTACAAACTTAAAACTCTCACATGGCAAAAAGAAAAAAAGAGGCATAAACAGCATTAAAAAATAAATTGCAGAATAGCCAAATGCAACCTAGATGATGAACTGAAAAAAAGAAAGAAAACAAATTTACCTAAGATGAAATGCAAACTTTTAAAGAGATCTCTTATGTGTGTTAGGTAAATAGATACTGAAAAAGGATTGATAATACATAGTGTTTAAGTGGGTGGAGAGATGGATGTTCTCACATGGTGCTGGTGAGAACAAATTACTATCCTCTTTAAAAAAAAAAAAAAAAAAAAAAATTACTATCCTCTTTGAGGACAATTTGGCAACCTGGGCCTATAGCCTAAATGTGGCCCATTTGATCCAGCCATTTCACTTCTAGGAATAAATATTAATGAAATTGCCAGACAGATTCACAGCAATATATTTACAAGGACGTGCATCCCAGTATTATCAATAATAATAAAAAGTTGGAAACCATTTAAATGCTGGCTAAATGCCTCTTGTTGTACCTGTATAATGAATTACGTTGCCATTCCAAATGAAGGTGAGAGCTGTATTTATGATCATGGAAATATATTGAGAACACTATAAAGCAAGATGTAAACTGACCCCCTTGTTCAGTATCTAAATATAGATAGACCAGTGTGTTTGCATAGGCATTTTGACATTGGCGGTAATATCCACCAAATGTTAGAGGTGGTTTCTGTTAGATGATAGAATTATGGTTAAATTTTCTATAATCTGTTTACCCTCATATAATTTCTTATTTTTTTACAGTAAAAATGTTTTATTATATGTACAGGGGAAAATGTAACATTATTTCCACTTTGAAGAAAGTAAATAAGTGTCAGCAGCTTTCTTGCCTAGAGTAGAGAGGTTGGTTTCCATTTCTCTGAGTGGCTCTACTGTGCTCTGTTTTCTTGTCTCATCTATTTCTAACTCCCCTTAGTACAGAGGTTACCCCTTAATTTCATTTTCATGCAAATTTTGCTCTCATTTTCGTTCCATGTTGTTCTCTTGGAGAGAGTAGTTTCATTCTTGATTTCTCTCGTCCTGGGATCTTCCTCCCTCACCCCCAAATAATCTGCCAAATTTTGTCCATTATCTTCAAATGTGGCTCTCAAAGCAGCTTTGCTTCCTGACCCTTGTTGTGGCCATCTTTTTTTTTTTTTTTAAAGATTTTATTTATTTATTTGGCAGACAAAGATCACAAGTAGGCAGAGAGGCAGGCAGAGAGAGAGAGGAGGAAGCAGGCTCCCTGCTGAGCAGAGAGCCCAATGTGGGGCTCGATCCCAGGACCCTGGAATCATGACCTGGGCCGAAGGCAGAGGCTTTAACCCACTGTGCCACCCAGGCGCCCCTGTTGTGGCCATCTTAACCCGTCAGTATTCCCTACGCACATCCATGTAGTAGCCTATCATCTGAGCTCCCAAAGAAAAGCCGCCAGGCATCTTCCTGAAAACTAAATATGGTAATAATAAAAAATAAATTTAAAAAATAAAAAGAGGAATTCTGTCTTGAAAAAAATATGACTGTCATCCCCTTGCATTTAATAACTGGTGGGATTATATGGGAGCCTGTTATGTTGACATGAAAAGACCTTCACAGTCTGACCCTCTTCCTGGTCACCTCACCCTCTGTCACAGCCACTCAACTTCTGAGCCTTCCTGGAATGGAACGTTCCTCTCATGTTTCTCCACACCTTTGTACACTCTCCTTTCTTCCTGTGCTTCTTTTCCTTCTAAAAACCTCTCCAACACCCAGTGCCAATTTTATTTCCTCTGGGCAGTCCCTTCTGATTCCCTAGCGGGAATATAAGGCCTCCTTTTTTGAACATTCTTGCTGACATATTTTGACTACTGGCCTCCCCCAGGCCCCCACCCCAACTAAGGCAGGGGCTACTCAGAGACGAAGGCTGCTTTCAAGCCATGCTACATTCTGGCTCATGGCTCAGTCTTTCTCAAGTGTTCCTTGTACATATGCCAAGTACATTTCCCCTGCGACCTTTTGCTTATTTGGGCAACATTTTGCTTTTAATCATTTGGTTTTCTAACTTTTCAAGACTGAACAAGGATTCTGATCCTTTCTGTGTTCTTCCCTTTTTCAGGCTTCAGATGATGAGTCTTACATCAGTGATGTGAGCGATAATATATCCGAAGACAATACCAGTGTTGCAGACAACATTTCTCGGCAAAGTATGCATCCTTTCAGCTCCCAGCTTGTTCTGTCTTCTTTCCAAGTTAGAATGCTGGTGATTCAGCAAAAAACCTTTTTCTCCCTCACTGATTTTTCCCTTTGCAGCAAGCTGATCTTCAATACATTTTATATGTATATAATCTGTTAAGGTAAATGGTTGAAAAATCCATTAGGTAGAAGCTTAAATGAAAAGCTTTTACTTCTTGCCAAAACCAAAAGTTTGAGTCTCTCTTACTAAATGTATATAATTCTTTAAAATTTGGCTTTTCTGAGGGTTTTGGGGGGGAGGGTGAGCCTGGTGGTGGGCATTAAGGAAGGCACGGATTTTATGGAGCACTGGGTGTGGTGCATAAATAATAAATCTTGAAACACTGAAAAAAAAAGATAAAATTAAATTTTAAAAAACTGCTAATAGTAAATAAATTATGAAAAAATTGACTTTTCTGGAATAATATTTGAGCATATTTAACACCTTATTTAAAAAAAACTTGTATGTTGATTTTTTGTGCATTTATTAGCAACTCTGTGTTGAAATAATTTCATTCACTCTTGAGAGAGTCTAGTGGAGGCTTAAGAAATGTATCACATTCAGAAGTACTTGAAAGAGTTATTTCCTTCCTTCATGCTATGAAATCAAAAAAGCAAAGTATCGGGGCGCCTGGGTGGCTCAGTGGGTTAAGCCGCTGCCTTCGGCTCGGGTCATGATCTCAGGGTCCTGGGATCGAGCCCCGCATCGGGCTCTCTGCTCAGCAGGGAGCCTGCTTCCTCCTCTCTCTCTGCCTGCCTCTCTGCCTACTTGTGATCTCTCTCTGTCAAATAAATAAATAAAATCTTTAAAAAAAAAAAAAAAAAAAAAAAAAGCAAAGTATCTTTTATCATGCTTCTTGTCTTTCTCTCTCTTCCAGTCTTAAATGGGGAGCTTACAGGAGGAGCCTTCCGAAATGGACGTCGAACATGCCTGCCAGCTCCCTGTCCCGACACCAGTAACATTAACCTGTGGAATATTTTGAGGAACAACATTGGTAAAGACTTGTCTAAAGTCTCGATGCCTGTGGAGCTAAATGAGCCACTCAACACCCTGCAGCATCTCTGTGAGGAAATCGAGTACAGTGAGCTTCTGGACAAGGCTTCCGAAACGGACGACCCCTACGAGCGCATGGTAATACATAACGTAGCAGTGCCTCTCAGGGAGCTGTCAACCCTAGGCGTGGACTAAGGCAGAATTCGTTACGATGGCATATTTGGTTTCTGCATAACATTCTCACTGCATAGGTGAAGGAGGAGACAGTTCATTTGCACAAACTGGGCAGGGCCCAAAAGTTCCAGATACTTCTACAGAGGATATATGCTTTGTGACTTATCTTTGGTCACGAGTGTTTCTGAAATTAGGATGTAAAAGTATCACACTCCTTCCAGGTTTAAGGCATGCCTAGCCTTGCTCTAGCAGCTTCTCCTGGAGGCCAAGAGAGCCCATGTGTTCAAGAACTTGGGTCAGAGAAAGGAAACTCCTGTTTGTGCTTTGCCATGGCCTCTGCTGCACCCGACTGTGGAAGGCTTGACTGCCCTTCCAAAAGCACCAGCAGCCACAGGCCTCCTACCCATGGCGCTAAGTTGTACGAAGGACATAACCTATAAACTGGGTTTCAGAACCTCTGAACACTGTGATACTCAGGAAGCTGGGTGACAGCTGAATGAAGAATAAGTGGCCTCAGATGCAAGGACTTTCACATCCTCTTCCCTCATTTTTTTTTACCCATGAGTTTATGAAGAGTCTGTGCAGATAATGGAAAATGCAGATGCCATTAGATCAGCACCCACGGACAGGGGTGTGTAAAATCTAGAGGAATAAGGGACAAACAGACCTGGAAATAGTCTCTCCTATATTATTTTCCTTTCTTAAATGTTTTAACAGGTTCTTATTGCTGCATTTGCAGTTTCAGGATATTGCTCCACCTATTTCAGAGCAGGAAGTAAGCCATTCAATCCTGTCCTTGGGGAGACTTACGAATGCATTCGAGAGGACAAGGGATTCCGATTTTTCTCAGAACAGGTAAGTCCCATTGGACTCAGTGAGGTTTCTATGTAGAAACTGTAGGAGGACCGGTTGATGATGAAACAGCTTTTTGATCAACCATGGTTTGAAGTGAGCTATGATATTAGTTAACAGAAAACTCTGTCCGTGTATATAAGTTCTCTGGGTTTAAACATGAGGTGTGAAAGTGAAAGTAATTTACTTACATGTTCTGAGAATAATTCAATAATAGAGATGGATGAGTTGATTGTTGTTATTTGGGGGTGGCCAATATATGTTGGGAAAAAAACGATCATTTATGGAAGTTTTAACACTGATATCATTGCCCTCTCTTTTGTTTTTTATTACCAGGTTAGCCATCATCCACCCATTTCTGCCTGTCACTGTGAATCCAAGAATTTTGTGTTTTGGCAAGGTTTGTATTTCAATTGTAACTTCAAGATCCACTCGGTGAGCCTTTGAAACAGTTTCTAGTTTCTGAAAGGTACATTATGCTCAGGTTAGATTTCTACCTTTGGGACTCAGAGAATGTTAGTAATTAGTATGGAATTCAGTTTGAGAAATTAGATTTCTTGATTGAAATATGAAACTGTGTCATCTAGGAGATGAGGTTGTATATCTAGGAAACAAAGCCCTAGGGGCAGTAGAGCTCAGTGCTGATTGCCAACTCAGGGCTATCACTCAACCTCATTATGCCTTATTGTCTGCATCTATAACATAGAGGTTCTGTCTGCTGCCTTATTGCTTCTTGAGGGTGTGCAAGGAGAGCTTCATTGTGAAAGAAGATTCTGTGGCTCATCATCTGTGGTCATGACCTATTTAGATATGTAAACATTATGCTGATTTTGTGGTCTTTAACTCACCAAGGTTCAGGGATTTGGATTGAAGTCTCTACTTGTACAGTGCCCATTGTATAGTCAGAATGTTAAAAACTCACATAAAATTACAAGTTTCAAAATCCATTTAGAAAGAAAAATATATACAGGTGAGACTTGAACAAAGCTGGGGTTAGGGGGCTGACCCCCACACAGTCTAAAATTCAATGTGCTACTTTTGACTCCCCCAAAACTTAACTAGTGATAGCTTACCATTGACCAGAAACCTTACCCATAAAGTATAAATGGTCAGGAACGTGTATTTTATATGTTATATATATTATATACTATATTCTTACAGTAAAGTAAGCTAGAAGAAAGAAATGTTATTAAGTAAATCATAAGGAAGAGAAAATTCATTTATAGTACTATACTGTGTTTATCAAAAAAATACCTGCTGGTGAGTGAACCCACTCAGTTCAAATGCATGTTGCTCAATGGTCTACTGTATATGTATGTTTAATCATTAAGTGTAAATTGTTCTTTTGTGTTTGGAAGGGGATTCATTGCTCACAGAATGTCTCTTCTCATCTGCCCCTTCTCAATCTAAAAACACACAATATGACAGAGCACTGTAACTGTATTTCATTGTAAAATACAATAATACATCATTTCTTGGTCATAACAAAGAGACATAAATTTTGTGGAGACAGCACTAAGCTCCCTTACTTAGTTCATCAAAATAGAGCCAAGTGGTTATTACAAATGCACAGGCAAACCTGAGTGCCCCCAAATAAAACATAAAGCCATCATGTGAGATAAACCGCTGAGCCCTGGGCCATATCTTAACAACCAGTGTAGGAACATATTCGCTAATTTCACTTTCTCATAAATTTTGCTTACCTTTCCATATTTAGAGATTTTGTTTTTTCCTGTTTTCCCAAATCCTATAACTTTTCAAATCAACATGTAAATAAATCAATGGTATTGCCATACTGCAATTATTTTTAATACACGTCTTATTTTTAACATATATGTTAACTATTTCCACCATTTAGTTAAAACAACATTTATGTAGACATTAAAGCACAGTAGAGTCTGTGTATATACGTGTATTGTGAATTCCCATGCACACATACTGTTCTGAGCTTTTCCCAGTTTTATTTGTTGAAACAAATATGGAACATATGTTCCAGAAAAACAGACAGTAGATTTTTTTGGTTCATAGTTAATTTTTTCACCTTGAGCCATCCCCAGGTACGTGAACTCTTAAATCAACAATATAGAATCAGTTGTTGATTGTGAAAGTTCTTTGTGAAATATAGAGTGTAAAATAGATGTTAGTTTTTATAGACTGAATGATTAGATACGGAATATCTGTTTCTTCTCCTCTGCCTATGTTGTTTAGATATCAGATGGAAAAACAAGTTCTGGGGGAAGTCCATGGAAATCCTGCCTGTTGGAACACTGAATGTCATGCTTCCAAAGTAGGTTTCTTTCATCTTCCTTTTGGTGTCTTACATGCTTTTCTAAGTCAGATATGGGCCTTTGAAACTCTAGAAGGTGCCAGTGATCCATTTACATGCATGCCTAAAGCTTCTGTTAACTTCTCCAAAGTTTGGAGAATAGACCCCCATGAAAGCAAATGAGTACTTGGCATATGTATCAAAGCTCCCTGCTTCTCTCTTTACATTCTCTGTTCATCAAGTCAAAACCAGCTACCTTACCTGACCCAGATACCTTATTAGTTTGCATTTTATAGGAAGTTTCTCTTTTTTAGAACTTTTGTTCTATACAATATATATTTTCACTTTTGAATTCATCTTAGACCCAGTGTAAGTTAGTTTATTAAAGAAGAGTGATGGAATCCTTTCATGGTATTTTTCTAAAGGATGTAGCCTGTGAATTTTTAAAATTAATTGAAGTTTTCATTGAAGCCAAAGACTTGGTTGTTTTTTTTTCTTTCTTCAGTTGGTTAATGTTGTTTGGTTTTTCTTTTTGTTTATTCAGTGACAGAATTTGCTGGTGGATTGAATATGAAGGAAGGTAGGGGGAGAGAGGAACCCCAGGACCACAAAATAGACTTTAAATATTTGCAGACTCATGAGAAGAGAGTTTTCCCAGCTGCGTAGTGAGACTACATCATAGCAATTCATAAATTTTTTTTAGAAACTTAGAAGTGTTCTATTTTATTTTGAAATAACATTTTATTTGAAAATATAGATCATGTGCAAACTTCAAGGTGATCTGAAGCTATGTCACCTCATTCCTTGGCAGAAACTCTATAACCTTCTGTAACCCAGAATTTGCATTAGACATGCACTGTCTATGATCACCAGTCTTTTCTCCAAGAATTATTCACATCTTTGGTCTTAATTCCGAGTATGAAACAATGTCCATTTTCAGGGTAATCTTTCTTAAAGATACATCCTATCATGCCTATCTGTTCCCTCAAATCCTTCCACGATGGCCCATTGAATCCAGACTCACCGGTGCATTGTTAAGGCCTTCCCTGCTCTGCCTTATCACCTTCCCAGACTTGCCACCCCCACACCCGCTCACGTATGCCACTGGCAGGCCTCCAGATACATCATAGTATTCTGGCCTATATGGCCTTGTCAGTGCCTTTTCCTGGCCTACAGTGCCCTCCTACCTATCCTCCAAGTTTAGACGGATTCCAGCCTTCTCCAGGAAGTCTTCCCACGTTCCAGGCAGATCTAAGGACTCCCCTTCTGTGTTCTCATGACACTTCTCATCACATTTTATTATAAGTACTTTTTGTCACATCTGTCTACTCCTCTTGTACTGTTGGCTCCAAGAGTGCAAGAGACAGGTCCTATTCAACTTAGTAGCTTTAACACCTGGACTATAGAAAGCACTGAAGTGTTCCTTAAAGGAATGAGTCCTATTACAAATGTCCTTAACTACATAGAAACCTTCAACAGAGAAATTAGAGGGAAAGGAAGCTTTGGCCAAAGATATTCTCAGCTGTAGAAACAGTACTATATATTTGTGACCTTCATTGTTTTTAACCAACATTGTATTCTTCACTAGGTATGGAGATTGCTATGTATGGAATAAAGTCACCACGTGCATACACAACATTCTCAGTGGGAGGAGGTGGATAGAGCATTATGGAGAAGTAACTATTAGAAATACCAAAAGCAGTGTTTGCATTTGCAAACTCACATTTGTCAAGGTAAATCTTCCAACAGTAAAGAAGAAAAGAGTATAAAATGCTTTGTAAAGGAGAAATATAAGTTACCGTAAACAACAGCAAGTGAGACTGCCCCATATCATTGTTCCTTAAGGACATGTTAGATAAAAGAAAGCAGAACCAACTGATGGAGTTACTCAAGGCGTGCAGACTTCCACACACGTGGAGGTCAAAAAAGGCACCATCTCAAAACAGAAGAACTACTCTTCTTTCTAAAGAATTTTCTTTTTAAGCAGCCAGTCAGTATTCATTAAGTAAAATTCCAGAAAACACTTCTTGCCTGTAGCAAGTCTTCTGGTTTCTATTTCTGTTCCTGCTTGATTGCAACAGAGTCAAGTGATCTTATTTTAGGGAGCTAATTATAATGCATTTGTCATTTTCTGAGGGTGCATGTGAATAACTTCCAGTCACTATAAGCTTATCCAACTCTACCACTATGATGGTCCAAGAAAAAGCGTCACCTTGATTAACAAGAAAAGACTCCTGAGGTAGAATGCCTACACAACAGCATTTTCCTCAGTCACTCTGGTCTCAAGTGGAACACACAGTCTCACCCTCATGGATAGGTGTGTTCCCGAATTCATGGTACAGAAACCCTACCAGCCCTTTTAATCTATTCTACTCTGATCTTGTTCTACTGTGGCAAAACCAAGTAGCATATTGAAGTCTTAAAACTCAAAATGTTGTCTTCTTAGTGAAATCCTTTGAAGCCGTACTGGAAGGTCATGTTAGTTTTAATTGAAGATCTTTATTCTTACTCAAGATGTTTCCCCCATTTTCCTTTTTTTCTCCTTTTGGACTCATTAGGTGGCTCAGAACTGAAAGGACAGGATCATTACTTGCTCTGATTGGGTGATGACAGTCAATGTGTGCATTTAGTTTTGCAGACCACGAGAAGCTTCTCAATTTAGGCCTGTCCCTAATATTTGCAAAGCTCAGGGCCAAAGTACAGATGGAGGCCCCATTCCATATGTGTAAATATTTAAAATTTGTAGACCAGACCTACCGTCTCTCACATAACTTATGTTCTGTTCTTTCACCTTGACAAATACAACTTTTGTAACAAAGTCCACAAGGCTAGGTTGGGCACTTTAGAACTCTGAGCTGGAAACCTGGCAGCGCAGGAGAGCCAGCCCTGACACATGGTCTTCCCGCGCTCTCCCAGCCTGTGGCAGCCTCTGTCCTGCTCCACAGGGGGCCTCACCCACCCGATCGAAGGCAGTCCAGCTCCACATCCAAGCTCTATCCAAGCTCAAACGGCCACCCTTGGCTGCCCCTCAGGCCTCATTCATACCTTGGTGGTGGATAGTCTGCCCTTTAGATGGAGGAATCCAAAGAAAAGGCCAGTGTGGGCTGTGGAAGAAGCTTAGAGTGGTTGGAAGAAGAATTCTGGGGCCTAACTGAGAAGGGGGCCATGGGATCCAGATGGATGACTGCCCAGACTTCTCATCTCCTAGGAAGAAGCATGGCCAGAAGAAGGCCAAGCAGGGTTTTCCTCATGAAATTTAGCTGTTTACAGACTCTATAAAAATTACTTCCCAAGTGACTTGTACAGCATGGCCCGTTGAAACTCATTAACATCCATGAACAAAGGGAAAATTTGAGACAGGGGCATCTATGGAGGAAATTACCAACTGATAAATTAATACTAGGTTATTAGGAGAGAAACTGAGCCTTCTCTGCCCTAGCATAGAGTAGAGATGATCCCTTTCTGGAAGTGGTTTGAATGAGCAACTTCGAAGTTAAGAATGTTTTCCGTATGGAAATTATAGGGATTGGTGTTTTGAAAGAAATTGGATGTTTCCATTGGGGTTTGGTTTTTCCAGGTGAATTATTGGAATTCTAATGTGAATGAGGTCCAGGGGGTCGTGATGGATCAGGAGGGGAAGGTGGTGCACCGGCTTTTTGGGAAGTGGCATGAAGGGCTCTACTGCGGCGTGGCCCCCTCTGCAAAGTGCATCTGGAGACCAGGTGAGATGGGCAGGAGTATCTTGTGTTCGGAGGGCAACTTGAGTGACAGAAGGAAAGCAATGTCACATCTCGGGCGGTTCAACATAGGCGTCTTTCTTTTTTTTCTTTTTAAAGATTTTATTTATTTATTTGTCAGAGAGAGAGAGAGAGACAGAGTGTGAGCACAGGCAGACAGAATGGGAGGCAGAGGCAGAGGGAGAAGCAGGCTCCCTGCCAAGCAAGGAGCACAATGTGGGACTCCATCCCAGGATGCTGGGATCATGACCTGAGCCAAAGGCAGCTGCTTAACGAACTGAACCACCCAGGCGTCCCAACATAGGCTTCTTTCATTGTGAGATTAAAATCATAGATGCTTAAGGTAAGCATATATTTTACACTTAACATTCAAATGAGGTAAATCCCAACTTTTGATAATTAGGAATTATGAAATTGAGGCCAAATCTCTGACATGTGATCAGAGACGAGGCTTCATGTAAAGCGATTCTAAATGTAATGCCTACATTCAAAAGTGAGGTTTGTTGGGGCGCCTGGGTGGCTCAGCGGGTTGAGCCGCTGCCTTTGGCTCAGGTCATGAACTCGGAGTCCTGGGATCGAGCCCCACATCGGACTCTCTGCTCAGCAGGGAGCCTGCTTCCTCCTCTCTCTCTGCCTGCCTCTCTGCCTGCTTGTGATCTCTCTCAATAAATCTCTCTCAAATAAATAAATAAAAATCTTTAAAAGTGAGGTTTGTTTATTAAAGAGTTCACACACTTGAACTATTCAAACTTAAATCCTTACTCATTTATTCTCTGTTCTAATAGAACAAGGGGATAGCCTACAAACATCTCTAATCCACAAAGTCAATAACTTAACCAGAATAAGTGATCGTCTTACTTGGGCAGCAAAAAGCTGCAACATGTTGACATTTAATAAAAGATAATTGAGAGTTCTGGTAATACACTAGCAATAATTGAATATTAAGGATAAATACAATAAGTGTCCGCATGATATTTATTTTCATTGCAATTTTGTCAGTTAAGTCCTAACTTTAAAATTAGTTGGTTTTCTAAGAGACCTCAATTAAGTATTTCAATTTCCTGCTAGAGGAGTGGTTAGTTCATTCAGCAGCTATTTTTTGAGTAGTGACTATGCATCAAGCTTTACTCTGTAAGAGCTTGGAATACACCAACAAGCAAAGTATACAGAGATCCTCCTTTGAGTTTCATTAAAGAGTGCCAATTCATATTAATTTAGATCTGCATTTTTTTCTGTTTCTAAAAGGAAGTAAACTGTGTTTCTGGTGAAATCTTAATGTTCCTAGTTCATCACCCTGGGATTTAGTTACCCATTTGAACATTTGAGAGAAAAATGATGGCATTGTTTACCCAGTAAAGAGTACTCTAGTACAAAGTTTTATTTTAAAGGCTGGATTTTAGGGGTGCCTGGGTGGCTCAGTTGGTTGGGGGACTACCTTTGGCTCGGGTCATGATCTTGGAGTCCTGAGATTGAGTCCCACATAGGGCTCCCTGCCTGACAGGGAGTCTGTTTCTCCCTTTGACCATCCGCCTTCTCATGCTCTCTCTCTCTCTCTTTCTCAAATAAATAAAATCTTTAAAAAAATATAAAAAATGTAAAAATAAAGACTGGATTTTATTAAATATATGAATCTACCAGTTCTAATAACTAACACCAAGTTTCCTTAGCTAGGAAAACACAGCCAATTTAATTGGCTTAAGGAAAATCTTAATCTGATTTTTAGAACTACAAATTTAGTTACTCATGTGGATATTAATTAAGCGCCTGGGTTAAGTCAGCCTCTGCAGGCTTCCTTAAACCTCTCTGCCACTCACGGTGGTTTATTGGCATTTCAGGTTCCATGCCAACCAACTATGAGCTCTACTATGGCTTCACGAGGTTTGCTATCGAGCTCAATGAGCTAGATCCTGTCCTGAAAGATCTCCTTCCGCCGACAGATGCCCGGTTCCGGCCAGATCAGAGGTGAGTAGGACAACCATGTTTGAAACGGACGCTAGATGATGGTGTGGCGCTCTCGATGCCATCGAAGCTTATTTTCGCCCCCCTCATTTATGTATTCATGGAGTTATTCCTGAATTCCCTCATTCCCTTAGTCACTCCACACTATCTGAGCCTTCCACCCTAGCTAAGAAGGTCTTCGCGGGTGATCGTGACCGACACTTAGCTCAACACAGTTTCCCATAGAAGATAACACAGTTCTTAACGAAAGGTTCTTGCCGCCCCGCCCCAGACTCAATGGGCGGTGTGCAAATTCATGAGCTTGCTCCCCTAAAACCTCCCCCAGGGTTTTCCCCTCTGTACTTCTCCTACTCTGTCACGTGGACTATCTTTTAACCTGATAAAGAAGATGATGATGAGTTACGGGAGCATCTAGAAGTGCTCCGAGTCAAAGTCTGGAGTTTGTCCAGCTTGCTTTTGATCCCACGGGATGTGAGACGGACGCAGAATGCAGTCCCTTTAATACCTTCCGATTCTTAGTTTTTGTTAAATAGTTCTATGTGCATGTTGTTCATACCCACAGAGTTAATTATACCTTTTCCAGAAATTCTGTATGTCACACAAATTTCCCCCAAGATAATTTTCTGCGTCCAGTGTATCTGTGGCTGTATGTGTTTTGTGCCAAGATGTTCGAGGGTTGAATGTCTTACTCTTCAGTCCTCTTACACCATGCCCCACCCCCCACCCCCTGCCCCCGGAAGGGGAGGTCTCATTGTCTGACATTCCAACATATCAGCAAACTCCCTATAGGCATCACATTGAATCCCTCTTCTTTGCTCTCATTTTGAAATTTAAATGTAGGTTTTACAAAACACTACTGGTTCTGCCTTTTCTTTCTCAATTCCATTCCAATATTCCCTTCCCGAATTTCATTTATGATTCGTCTCCTTTTTGTGGGCTTTTGTAATGTCCCCCAGTGTTAGATTCTCTTTTTGTCACCCGTTTTACTCTCTCCAGTAAAACGGGTGACAAAAAGTAAAACAGGGAAACTCCTTCCCTCTCGGGCTCTTCTAAAAATAGGTGGAGAACAGCTAACTACCATCCTCCCTCCTCTGGCCTTGACCAAGTGTTTTTCAGGTAATATGAAAAAAGGAGCCCAGCCCTGTACTTCATATTGTCCGGAGCCCGGGCTCTCCCATTATCCAGAAAATCTCAAGTTAGAGAACCCAAGAGAGCACAGGAGAGTCTCCAAAGCCAAACTCGTCCCCTTCCACCCCTATGTTTGCACTGCTGTAACACAATATTTCAGTTGACGTATACAGCAGGTATGTGACTGGTGGGCAGGCAGACAGAGGTAGCGTGGCCTGGGGGAGGGGCAAGGCGACATTATCAGAGTATGACTCTTCAGCATGTTATTGTCTCAGCAACTAGAAGGTAATTTTATACAAGACGGGATTATTTTTTTTTCTCAGCAGAGAGGATAACATATTAGAGGGATAACTGTGTTCTGCTTAGGTTTTTGGAAGAAGGAAATTTAGAAGCTGCAGCAGCAGAGAAGCAGAGAGTGGAGGAACTCCAGAGATCTCGAAGGCGCTACATGGAAGAAAACAACCTTGAACACATACCAAAATTTTTTAAGTAAGTTCATGCCCATAACAAGCTCATGTTTTGCAAATGATGGCCACCAGCCATGAGAGACCCCAGGTGAAAAGAGAAAATGAGGCATAGTTTAGTATGCGAGCAGCTTAAAATTAAACTGATTAGGGTAACTTTGGTTTTGGTAGTGGAGGTATTGGACTAGATCTTGCACTTGTGAACAGTCTGTAAACATACAAGTCAGTTCTCTTCCACGGCTCTTTTCTTTTCATGAACAGCAGGAAGGGTGAGGGCCTTGCCCACAATGCTCTCTCTACTTCAGCTACAGCATTGAGAATGGTGGAAACTTGTTTCCACCCCTCAGCTCAAGGCCACAGGGGGACACCCACTGCCCACAAGGTCATCCTGGCTTCATTAGTGTCTGATTTTATTTCTGTTGTACGGGGCTTATGTCGTTCAGATTTGGTCCTTCTGTGGTACTGTCATGGGTGATTATTACAGGATTATTTGAAGGATTATATATAAATCACACAGATGAAGCTGTGTTTTCCAAATCCATCTGTTACCCTCCAGAGCCAGGACATATCAGCCCAGAATAACCTCCTATCCTTTAGAATTGCCCTCTCATGACTGTCTTGGGGAGGAATGCAGCCTTGCCCTTTTGATGTTGAAAGTGCACTCTGGTTGTGGACCATGCGGGGCTCAAGCACTACTGTTCCCTGCAAGCGAAGCAGTATTCTTGTGGGTCTGGGGCCTGAAGCTCTTAGTATAGAACTTGTTCGTGCTTTTTCTTTCTTTCTTTTTTATTTATTTACTTACTTTTTTATTTTATTTATCTTTTTTGGGGAGATTTATTTGAGAGAGGGAGAGCATATCAGGGGAGGAGCATAGGTAGAGAGAAAGAGAATCCAGAGCAGCCTCCGCACTGAGCTTGGAGCCCAATGCGGGATTCGATCTCACAACCTGAGATCATGACCTGAGCTGAAATCAAGAGTCAATGACTGTGCCACGTAGGCATTCTATACCTGATTTCGGGGGTGGGGGGAAGTTCACTCTCTAGCCTTGCCTAGAAGTGATTTATTTGTGCCCTTTGTCCCTCTCCCCATGACCCCATCCTATTTCAAACAAATAACACAAACAAAACGGAGTTTCTTTTTGGTCAAAAATAGTAAAGACAGGGACACCTGTGTGGCTCAGTCAGTTAAGTGTCTGCCTTTGTCTCAGGTCATGATCCCAGGGTACTGGGATTGAGCTCAATGCCCGGCTCCCTGCTCAGCAGGGAGCCTGCTTCTCTCTCTTCCTCTGCCTGCCGCTCCCCCTGCTCATATGCTTGCTCCCTCTCTCTCTCTCTCTGATAAATAAATAAAATCTTTAAAAAAAAATAGTCAAGTCATCAATAAACAGATAGGACACTAACTGGATTATGGAGTACCCCTTTTCCATACACATCCTATCTACGGGAGAGGGTCCAATGACCAGGCCATCTTGATGTGATTTGTGTCTAATGTTGATTTTTGTATTTCCACAGAAAAGTTATTGATGCCAATCAAAGAGAAGCCTGGGTTTCTAATGATACCTACTGGGAGCTGCGGAAGGACCCTGGGTTTAGCAAAGTAGACAGCCCTGTTCTTTGGTAAATGGGGAATGTAGAGCTAGCCAACATATCACGCTCTGAATGAATAAATAACTATGCACAATTATGTTTCCTAGAGCTCCGCGTGGTTTCTGGGTCGACTGAAAACCGACCGTTTGCTTTTCTATTCATCTTTATAATGGACTTTCAGAAGTGCATTAGACAAGGCCCCTAACCACTTTTGGATCCTTTCTGTTTTGCTGCAACCTTATCCCTTAAAAAACATCCACGCCCTCCTTGAGAAGCCGAATAAAAGGAGCAGAATACAAAATCCAAAGTCTGAAGTGTCTGTAAAGAAAACAAACTGTAACTGGTGCTTAAAGCTGATCCAGAGAGCTTAAAGCAACACGACATGTAAACCACGCGTTCGGGCTTTGTGTGGAAGTACCATACCCGCATCATAGAAGCTCCTGGGCCACGGCAGTCGGTCAGCTCAGACTTCGAGTGTGTCTGTTGGATGTGGTGTACTTGTGCTGACCTTGTCAAAAAAGATGTGATACTCCTCAGACCCTGTTCCATCTGTACGCCATTGTTCATGCCTTAAGAAATGCAAAGATGTACAATAAATCATTTTTTAAATGTGTGCTCATAGGTTAATGTGAGGGACGGCTCTTTGGAATCATGGCGTGATTCACTTTCTGGGATCAGAACAAGTAAGAGACTAACGTAAGTGGATTTTCAAAAAGTAAACTACACATGCTTTTCTTTGATATGTTAGTTCCTGTATCATCTGTCTGAAGGGCAAGAAGGAAAAGGTGTGCTCAGTAGATCTCTGTATTCACATTGCTCGTCAAGTTCCTGTCCTGCGACCAGATAATAAACCCTCTTCCACCTAATCTCACAGTGTGCCCTATTCTTTGGCAATATCTGTATTTGATTTGAACACTTGGCATCAGTATTAAAACCGTAGAAGGAAGTAACAGAAAGCCTGTGGGATTTCTGCGTGGGCTTAGGAGTCACTGCAAACGGAGCTATTTTTGAGCAGAACACAACGTAACCTGCATCTTGTCCTGGGCCCAAGCCGTGGGCACTCGCGGAAACCCACTGGGAGCAGAAGCGGGAGTACTGGTAGCTTATTTGCATTGTTTAAATGAGTTCTATGCAAAACCATATTTTATATTCCCATCAAGTGATTCTGTATGATACGTAACGACCTGTTAGGCATTTGCCTTGCTATTGGCAGAGATAATAAAATAAGCTAAGGAATTTATCCATCCCAACAAAAGCCGGGGCGGTGGGGTGGGGGGAGGGGAAGGGCAGAAAAATGCTTTGCATACTTCAGGATTTGTTTTTTCTTCCAATATACAGAGGCTTTTGTAAGAAACTTGCATCAGTGTTCCTGAGTTTCTGCACGTAGATGACTATATAAATGCCTGTATGTTAAAAAAAAAAAAACAAAAAAACAACTCTTCTGAGTTTTTCCTAGAGAATTATAAAATTACATATGCTTTATTCTTGGAATCTTACCATCAGGTTTTAAGTGCTATTTTAAATTCTGATAACAAGGTTATTGACATTTTACATTTGGTTATGAGGTGTTGATTTTAGTGTTCTTTCTCCTCAGCAAAGCATTCCTAATGAATGACTAACCCACTCTGAAACCCTAACCACTGCTGAGAGCGGAAGGGAAAACTCCGGAGTTTCCACTAGGTGGAGCAGTGTTTTAGTTCTGAAGCTCATCCCGCCCCCATCCGCTCTCCCCACCTTGTATGGAGTCCCTACATTATGTGTGCTGTAGGGTTTAAAGTGAAATTTCCTTTTCAATAGTAAATGCCCTAATCCATCGCCAGATCTAAGCATTCCACTGGAGCAACACCCTCCCTAGAATTCTCAATGCCTTTAATTCCCATATTAAATCTATAGGTGGCTTGCCCCAAGGTAGTAAAATTATTCCCTTGTTATTGATTTTTTTTCTGTGCATTCATCGTGACGTCTTTTTATCTGCATCCTGAGATACATGCCTTTAATTTTAATTAGAAATTCTAAGTCTAGTTCTAAATTCTAATTCTTCCCCATAGAAGTCTGTTCTCCCACAGTTGGTAAAGCTTTAAATACTATTTAAAGGGGTTCTGGTCTATACTTACTAGCACTTCCCTCAACAGTCTCAAAATATGTAGCCTAAAAATAAGAAGAGAATTCTGCAAAGCAAAGGTACTGCGAGTAAAGAAGTAGGAAGGTGAGGCATTAGGTGACTGTGGGTGTTATCAGACAGCTGGAAGAGGGCCCAGGGCCCATCAGGGAAGCAACTACCATACCTGGTATTTAGGCTGAAATTGAGAAAAAGAGTAACGACTAGAAAGGACCTTCATTAGCCAAGTTCAAGCGACTAATCAAGTAGGTAAATGTTGGTCAAAGCTAACCTGAAACTCTGATTGGGATTTCAAGATGAGAATGGGAAGAATGCCACGTTAATGAAAAGCACCACATTTTATAATATTCCAGATTTAGAATCTATTTTGAGATCCAGACATCCTGATTAGATTCCCAATTCAAGTGATCAATTAGGTTTTAGGTAATATTCCTATAATACCTGATTCACAATTCTCCCTATTAAGTCTTCATGCCCATGTAATGGTCCCATTCCTCCCCACCCACTCCCTGCCCTACCCCCCCCCTTTTTTTAACTTTTGATTGATATCACGGTTTTAGAATTGTCAGACTTTCTCTGTTTGGGATTTTCATCCACATAATTTGGGGGCTTTTGAGACTAGTTTAAACAGCAAACAGAATAAATGTTAGATCATTCCTGATAAAACCTGACTTATTTCTTAGAATTTTATATAAGCCTCTTTGTTTCAAGGGTACATTTCTTATTTGTTTTTCCCCAGAACAATTTAAACTAGAGCAAGACTTAATATATCTTTATACCTCCCCCGTGATTTATTCATCAGCTCCTTCATCTTTCTGAGCTGGTCATTAAGGAAAGCAGTAATAAGTGATGATGGCCCTGTGGATATGGCTAGACCGCGCAGATCGATGGCACACACCAGCACTCATAGAGGCCGACCAGAAACCAATTATTTTGCTTCCATATGCTGCCACCCAGGGTGCAAATGTACTCTCAGAATTTGCGGTTATTTTTTTAAATTAAGTCATTATTTTTCATGGGTTACTTACAAGTAGCCCATAATTTCCAGGCAGTTGTAAAAACAAACCTCATTTAAGATACCTTTTAATATTGCCTATCAATTATATGTGACATTAAAACTACCAAATGTATTTACCAAGGAAGAGAAACCAAGGGGTCGTCCATACAGAGGATGCCAGGTTGTTGATTTTCCAAACCTTTTGCTCCTCTTCATTGTTCTGGTCCCCGTGCCTTTCAGCAATCCCACTAACCAATAGTGTTAGCCCCTGCCTGGAGGAGCACTTGGAAGGCAGGGGTTAAAGAGGAACCTGATCAGTGGTTTGCTTAGTTCTGGTTACGGCTATGGCTGGAGAAGACTTTATAATCATAATCTAATGTATAATTTTGTTATTACAAAAGTTAATTCTCCATCTTGTCTAATCTTGTTCCCTATCATCCTGGATAATGAAGTGTTTGGGGGAGCAGAGCTCCTCACACACCAGGGGGTGTAATCAATGTTTGCACTTGGCTCAAGTCATTATATTATGAATGTGGCACAGTAAATAAAGTTTGTGTACAAAATACTAGTTTCTTTCTATGGGAGCCATTATGTTCAGGATATATATAATGTATCTAATTAAACAATTATGAATCTATCTTGTGCTCTAGAAATGTTCTTTTGGGGGGAAAGATGAAAAAAATGTAATTGGAGCTAAGATTAAAGTGTTTTGGTCTTGTTGGGGTTTTGTTTGTTTGTTTGTTTGTTTTCAAAAAGCTTCCCAATCATTTGGAAGTACTGCTTATCAAAACATGATCAAGCCCTCTAGATTTTTATAAAATTGATACCTTTAAAGTATACATTACATGAATCTTCCATTAAGCCTGACTGTTTAGCTTTAATACATGACTGTGGGAATGCACCTATGTGACTGAATTGTAAGAACTTCACTGCAACCTTTGCTATTAGAGAAAATGGTAAACTGCTTAAGAGGGTTAGCTTTAATTCTTTCAAAATGAGATCTAAAAACAGAATTCTTTAAAAATCGTTGTGATGAAGCAGCATGGCCAAAATTTGGAGCTAGTGAAGCCCCATGATTAAGGCAACTTACACGGGCCAGTTTCCTGTCTGTTACATGCATCCTTTTGTTTTCCAAAACCACCATCCTTTTTCTCCTGCCTCTGGTCCTAACATAGCGAGGGGCAGGGATACACATGTCTATTCTTTTGTACTGTGTCACTGAGTATGGGAAAAATATGCAGAATTTATGCACAGTTGCAGGGAACCTCTGCATTAACCCTCCGTGGAACATTAATAAATGTTCATGGATTTAAAATTGCCCCATAATTACATATTATTCGTTCCTTGGTTTCTTCAGATTGGTAGGAAAAAAAACATAAAACAACAATTTCTTATTTTCTGCAATTTTTCCCCATTATGCTTCCTTCTAAATATACACTAGGGCAATGGTGATTAAAAGAATCTTGAGTTTTCAGAAAATAAGATACAATTCTTTGAGTCCACCCGTTTCTTCTTTAGGTTATTGAGGTTCTTTAGCTTATTGAGCTAGAGCTGGCAAAAACTTTACATGTATGAATGAGTAATTTGATACATTTTGACATATATACATTCTTGACACCATCACCACAATCACAATAACATAATCCATCACCACCAAACATTTCCTCCGCCCCTTTCTCTTCCCTCCCCTGACCTTCCCCATCTGCCACCCCAAGACAGTCATTGATCTGCTTTCATTACTTCTTAAAACTCTGCATATTTTCTTGTCTTTATTGCATATGGGACTTTTCTAGAAGACCATGTGCTTAGAGTAGATATGTGCCACCAAACACCTCCTGTGCCACTACCCCAGTATTCCACCATCAGTACTAACACATTATAAGAGGATCTCATTAAGTTCTAGGTCTGGTGGCCAAGTAGAAATTTTCAATTTTAAATAGAAGACAGTAAACTATGTTTCGTATCAAAATGGCCGTTAATGAACTCATTTCCATCTTTGGAGTGGGGGGTAATCCACAATAATGATAACAATGAACTTGTTGGCAGTGCTGTGGAAACCCTGGGAAGGGTTTTCGTCTTGCTTGTAAGGAATGCATCACTGACAAAGGCTGAGAATCCAGAATGACTGCTCTAGAAATGATGGTGTCTTGATAAAAATGACACAGGAAGTAGGCTTTGCTGCTTTCTTTTTTATCAACCTAGCTCCACTTTGGGGTCACAAACATTTGAAAGCTCTGGGGCTCAAAAAGGCTGCCTTTCCATCTTTCCGAATGCACTCACTCCTCATCTGGAAATCAAGTAAGCCTAACTTCCAGAAAGTTCATAGAAATGAAGTAACTGCAGTCCAGGTTGCTTCCTGGCATTGGCCTCTGTGCAAGTTGAGAGCTTGTTCCTTCTTTCCTGTCCCGCAAAGCTTGTTGCTCAAAAGTAGAAAACTTTTCCAGAGACCGTCAAATACAGCATGATTGACATTAAATGCTAATAAAGAAAAAAGCCAAGAATGAATAAAAGAGAAATGGAATCTGAGAACGAAATGTAGGCTCCCTAAATGGACCAAGGGTCATTCTCCGTGGGGGCATGCGAGTGGATCCCAAGGGGCCAAGTTATTGCCTTGGATGTTTATTTAAAGGCAGATTCCTGAGCTTCCCTCTGAAGATTCTGAGCCCCTAAATCTAGGGTGTGGACCAAGAATCTGCATTTTACCAAGCATCCTTGGCCCCTAAGAAATTTTGAGGCAGATGGGAAACCTTCATGAGCATGGGCTAGCCCCACCAACCACTTCCTGGTTCCTGCTCCAATCTCAGGATTTTTTGTTGTTGTTGTCTCATAGCGACATTTAGGAGTCAACAAGAAAGTCTGCTTCAAGGAAGAAAAACTGACTAGAGCTCGGTGACTTGTGACTCACCCACCATGCGTGGCTTCTTGTCAGTTTGATGGCTTCTGTCCTGAGGCCAGTGCTGTGATATGGACATGAAGAGGAGGGAGGACAGAACTCTGAAGCCTGAAAGATGAGACTGTGTTAACCAGAGACCATAAAAGTCTGTTCTGGAGAAATTCTAACCTGCCCAGATAAACAGAACTTCTACTCTTCAAAGCAATGGACCAACCTCTTCTGCCTCACCTTCCCCTTCCTCTTAGATTTGGTTCATGCCTCCAAGGGAAGTTTTAAAATTGGTCTGAGGAGGATCTCCTGGCTGGTGGAAGCCCACAGGGAAATTCTGTGGCAAAGCACGCTTTTGGTCACCTGACAGATTTTCGTAACGAGGTATAGCAGCAAATTCTTTATCCACCTCAGCTTCTTCCCTGAAAATATTATATTTTTTAAATTTTTGTTTGAAAAAAACTCCACTGTGAAATTATTCTGCTTATAATTGAACGTATAAAGGCAATAGTCATACTGTTAGTTTGCATATGGTCATTTTGAGATAGAAAAATTAAATTTTGTCTTATATTAGGAGTAGAATTTCAAGCAACTTTCTACAGAAAAAATAGCGTATAGTTAAATTTCCTACTGAAAGGGTAATTATTCACTGAAAAATACTGTCTGATCTGTGTCACCTCAAAATAAGAATTGTGCCTCTTCGATGAATGCTGTGTACCAGAATGTTACATTTGTAAGAGCACAGGAAACTCAATAAATTTTAAACTACATAAAGAGGCTTGAGTTTTGTGTGTAGCGTGGTCTAATGACCTGTCCACAAAATGAGTAAATATTTGTATCTCCAGCAAGAGACTTCAAGTTGGATTTAAAGAAAATTGAATACTTACATTGACTACATTTTCAGCTCATTTTTTCATATAGCAGCGATGCAGAAACTATGTTCAAATCAAGTACTAGGACAAAAGACTTCTCCCTGAGTTTTGAACTTATGTATATGAAGACGTAGGAAGCTGGTTTCAGTTTTCTATTTTGTTTCTAGATTATAGGAATAAAAGTGTATGCAGTTCTTAAACGCTACAGGAAACTCAAGCCCACACAGATGAGTTTTTCCATTACTGGGCTCTTGTGAAAACCCCTAGGGATTGGCTTGTCCTCATCCAGTAGTCCTCCCTCAGAAAGAGACTGTTCATAGGGAGTGTTTTCTGTCACTGAGGAAAACTCTTTCAATAAAATAGTGACAGTGTATGTTGTTTTTAATCTTTGTGCACATTGGGGGGTGCCTGGGTGGCTCAGTGGGTTAAAGCCTCTGCCTTCAACCCAGATCATGATCCCAGGGTTCTGGGATCGAGCCCCACATCGGGCTCTCTGCTCAGCGGGAGCCTGCTTCCTCCTTTCTCTGCCTGCCTTTCTGCCTACTTGTGATCTCTGTCTGTCAAATAAATAAATAAAATCTTTTTTTTTTTTTTAAATGTGCACATTGTAAGCAGAAGATTTCTGAGTCTTGACCTCCAAATCTCTGATTTCTTATAAAGAGGTGGAGGAGGAAGTATTTTCAGAGGCAGTGTCAAAGCAATATATGATACATTTGGTCACTACAATCCCCAATCAGTTTCCTCTGAAAATATTGGCAGTTGCCCTATTTCGATCCTGCTAGAATACGTTAAGTGCATAGGACTTTCAGCAGCCAGGTTCACTCTGGGGTGTTCCTGGGGTGGTGTGTCATCTTGACGCTGTTCCACGGACATGTGAGGGTCTTGTCAGAGCACCTCTTGGAGTTGGGGTCCCAGGATTAGAATGAGAAATGTCCATGTGGGTGGCAGAACACTCAAAGACATTTTCCTTCTTTGCATCTTTTGCTGTGTACACCCTAGAATTTCTCAGAGAGATAGACAGAGGAAGAGGAAGAGAGACAGACTGAGAAAACTCCAGATACAAAGGAATACCCCTCCCCTTACAAAATAAGCAACAGGAAAGCAAATGCAAATTAAGTAGCAAAGAGTCACAGTAGATGAGACTTTTATTTGCGTAGTTTGTGATTATGGAATCATGGTTGCCCTGTCACTTCCCTGGTCCAGGGAAGAAACCACGCCAGAGAATGAACCTCTTGAGAGTACACATAGCCCCGCTGACACGACACTATAACAGATTTGTAGGGAGTGATTTCTTGGTGTCATTTTCGCTTCCTGGGTACAAAATACGGGTTCACAGTGGGATAAATACAGATGAGCCCCTAACTAGGCCACAACACAGTATCTAATGACACGGGGGGATGGCAGGGTGGGGAGCACCCACAGCGTCGCTTTTTAAATCAGTAACGTTCAGGTTTGTAGTCTCAGCCCTGAGAGTTCAAACTCATTTTCTAAATTCCTCACAAATTTGCCAGAGTTAATGATATTTAATGGAATGTTCTCAACTTACTCTGTTCAGAAAAATGTGTTTTTCCACAGGCAGCCTAGCTCAGTTGATGAAAATGCCTAAAGCTAGCGTGGCTAGAACCCCTCAGATTATTCATTATTCATTGAGATGTTTTATTTTTCATTTGTTAGCATTTGGGACAGATCCCAATGACAAAACTATGTGGGTGGTATTGTCCATGCTTTAATGTTGACAATTCTGGGAGGCCCTGTCTCTCCGATGCATCATCTCACATGGTGCTGCCTTCCCAACAGATCTGGGGAACCACAAGAAAGAAATTTTCTTCTTTCTAGCCAGTGGGGGAAATTTGCAAAGCTGCTAATTTATGAACAACGTCAGTGGTTTTAGAGCTGTCCCAGACTCTACTTTTGTAAGTCACAATTATGAATTCTAAAACCTAGCTGTATGAGTTTCCTATTGGTGCTCTAACAAATTCCATGAACTTAGTTGCTTAAGACAACAAATATTTATTCCTTTATGGGTTCTGGAGGAGTAGGAGTCCAAAATAAGTCCGACAGAGCTAACGTCAAAGTGCTGGCCCAGTTGGTCTCTTCCTTGTCTTTTCCGGCTTCTGAGGGCAGCCTGCATTCCGTGGCTTGTGGCCACATCCCTCTGATCTCTGCCTCTGTAATCCCAGGGCCGTCTCCTCTCATGTAGTCAAATCTTCCTCCTGGCTTTTATTAAAACACCATGATTATATTGAGAGCCCACCCAGACAATCCAGGATAATCTCCCCATCTCGGGTCTCTAATATAATCAGATCTGGAAAATCCCTTTTGTCATATGAAATAGTGTCGCTCTCGGCCCGCAAGAACGACACGGAGACATGCGTGGAGGCAAACTTCTTTAATGGCTTCTTTTTATCTTCTTCCCCCTCTGGCGCAGCACAGCACGCAGCTCCCGCCGCCCCGCTCGGCGTCGCCGCCGCCTCCAGGGCCGTGCACTGCCCCTCGGCGCCTCCGCCGCCGCCACCACCACCGAGGCCGCCGCCGCCATGGTCCGGGCTGCGGCCCCCTCCAGCTGGGCGCGGCGCGGCCTGGCTCCCGGCGGGCGCGCCCCTCTACAAGTACATTCAAGCATATATACACCCGCAGCTTAGCCCGCCTAGCCAATCACCGCAGTGCTCATGCACCTCCCGCGTGAGTGGACCTAAATGAACAGCCAATCATATTCAGTCCCTTACAGCTCTTATAGTAGGCCTCCTGTACTGGCTCCCGACAAAATAGCATACCCAGATTCCAGGAATTAGGAGAAGAACATCTCTGGGGGACACTATTCAGTCTACCACAATGACTAACAAGTAGGAGGAGGTGCGTTGCACAATGCAAACGCAGAGAAGGTAAAAAATCTCTCGTTCAATAACAGAGTAGCCAGATGCTCAAGACATCGAAAATGATTCTTTCACAAAAATCTATCACCTTTACCTAAAATAGTGCTCGTCATATTGTAGGTGTGCAAGAAATACGTATTAAATGAATGAATGGATGGATGCAGCTCCCTGTGGAGATTGCCAACGGAAGAAAGTGTAAGTCTGTGGAGAAAACAACTTTGAATTTTTCTTATTACATTAAAAATAAGCAAGTATGTGTTGAAACCTTTTTTTTTTTTTTGTAAAAAGGATTTTCCAGTTCTGTGAAAGTGATTAATTCAGTTAATTAATTGGGAAAATAAAATCTGTAGCTGTCAGAGGCAAGGAGCCTCAGTAACATCCATTCCTGAGTAAACTCGTTCAGCAAGGCATAACGCTCTGGAGTTAAAGGAAGTGGGAGCACAGAGCACCACATTGTCATGGGACCATCTTTAGCAATGACCCGCCCCTAGTCTTTTCTTTGACTTCTCCCACCATACTGTACCGCATCTGGGAGCCACTCTTATGAGGGTGAGTGACTGAGGATATCATCCTAAATTTAGACTCATGTCGCTGCAATAACTGGATGACTCCATATGGCACTAAATAGATTGGACTTTGGAATAGCCAACCCCTATTTCAATTAAACCCTGGTTTAAAGCAGTAGGAAAACCAAGCTCCCGTAACATTCTTAACTTGAAAGAAAAAGATTTGTTTGAATTGGAGAAGTCCCATCGTTTATAAATGAGAAAACGCTTCTCTCAGCCCTCCTGTCTAAACAAACTCACTTTCTATTCTCATTGGCTTGTCTCTAATGAGACAGTTGGGATTAAAAGGTAACCTCTTATTCAGACATCTGGGTGGCTCAGTTGGTTAGAAGGCTGCCTTCCGCTGGGTTCGTGATCCTAGGGTCTCGGGATCTAGTCCCGCATAGGGCTCCCTACTCAGTGGGGAGCCTGCTTCTCTCTCTCTCTGCCTCTGCCTGCTTGTGCACTCTCTCTGTCTGACAAACAAATAAATAAAATCTTTTTAAAAATTTTTTTAAAGAGGTAACCTCTTATCAATCCTATCCTTGGGGACCAGAAGGAAAATTTCACAAAAAATCACAAAAGAGCCTGTGTGAACTTTAAATTAAGCCCTTAAAAGTAAGAATATAAAAGTAGTAAGGAAACTCCACGGTAGCAAGTATATGCCTGTATGCTCCATTGACGGCATCATTACACAAATGAGAACTGACCGCAGATGTGTTTTCTGTGTTAAGGTGAGAGAGAGGAGTAGTTCATATAGAGCAAGTGGCATCTGTTGTCTAGCACCAGGAGCAGGAATCTGAACTATTCTGCCAATGCAAGTCAGTTTTGTTTTGATAACCTGTTAGTGAAACAAAAATCCTGATGTTTCAACACAGTGGGTTTTTTCCTCTTATATTTTTCCCTTGGCAAACATCCAAATGAGGCAAGAACCTTAGAAAGTCAGGGTTGAATGATAACAGGGGCACCTGGGTGACTCAGTCGGTTAAGCACCCAACTTTTTTTTTTTTAAAGGGAGGTTTTCTTTCTTTCTTCTTCTTCTTCTTTGTTTTTTTTTTTTTTTTAAAGATTTTATTTATTTACTTGTCAAAGAGAGATAGGGAGAGTGCAAGTAGGGGAGCTGCAGACAGAGGGAGAAGGAGGCTCCCTGCTGAGCAAGGAGCCTAATGCAGGGCTCCAACCGAGGAACCTGGGATCGTGACCTGAGTCGAAGGCAGATGCTTTACCAACTGAGCCACCCAGGTGTCCCAGCATCTAACTCTTGATTTCAGCTCAGTTCATGATCTCTGGGTCCTGAGATCAGGCCCCAAATCGAGCTCTGTGCTCAATGCAGAATCTACTTGTCCTTCTCCCTCCCCACCACCCCTGCTTGCTTTTGCACCCTCTCTTTCACATGAATAAATAAACAAACAAATAAATAAAATCTTAGAAAAAATGATTACAGAGCATGCAAATATCTTCATATCTCTTATCATTTCTTATCATCCACACAACCTTTAGTGCCCACAGCCATTGTACTAATACTTTTCGCTGTGGAGTCTCTTTATCCCAAGTGGTATCTTCTCCTCGGTGAGGAGTCAAAACATGAAAGAAGAAATTTGTCTTTCTCAGGAAATTTGATGAAGAATATGTGGCCTGCACAAAATGTTTATTTTTATTTAAAATATTTAAATAAACATTTAAAATGTTTATTTTAACATTTATCATCCACCACTGGCGATTTCACCCACCACGATGAAAACAATGACCACATTATGGAAACAACGAAGACCATCCACATGAGAACAGAGGATATTTATTCAGATCCTGCTTTAGCAAGCAAGGGAGCCACCATCACTTGCATTTGGCAGAGATGGACTCGGAGGCAGACAGGGGAGTTGGGAAGTTCTATACTGAAAAGAAATTTCAGATATACCTAGATGGAAAGTGGTTGGCATTGGGAAGATGGAGGCAGGCTCACTAGAAACAATATAACTTATTTAGCTTGGGAAAGCATATTTGGCTTTCTCTGGTCCTGAGTTGGAAACTGAGGCAAAAGAGGGAAGCTGGAGCCACAGACTGAGTCCTGAAGTTGTGGGCTATTTGGGCTGATGGTTGCAGAGGTTCTGGCTGAGAGTTCTATTGTCATATATGGTCTGGCCATTGTCTGTTTGTGCTTTCAGTCTTTCAACATGAAAGCCAGGTTATTAAAACAACAACAACAACAACAAAACAAAACTCCAGAATGTCCAAGCCTGCAGAAGACACATCAGCATGTACTTGAAAAGTTAGTTGTTATTTTAAGAACACTGTGCCTGAAGATCATGATCTAGCACATAGAGCAGCTGAAGGTGCATTTTCATATTATTCTGTGAAACATAAATTTTCATTTAAGTCACGTGTCTCTACCTTATACATCTGTATCCCTCACGCTTTCCAAAATCAGGTTCCTAGAAGCCCTTTCTTCCTGTTGGCTTTTTGGTTTTCTGAGGGGTTAGGCCTAAAAAGAGGACTTTGAAAAGATAAGGAAGGAACATACAACTCAACAATAAAAAAAAAACAAGCAACAGGATCAAAAAATGGGCAAAGGGCTTGAATAGACACTTCTCCAAAAAAGTACACAAATAGCCAACAAGCACATTAAAAGATGCTCAGCATCGCTAAACAGGGAAATGCAAATCAAAACCACAACAAGATGCCATATTAGTCTTATTAGGATGGCAATTCTTAAAACAAATAAAAAATAAAAACAAAATAACAAGTGTTGGCAAGGATATAGAGAAATTGGGACCCTTGTACACTATGGGTAGGAATGTAAAATGATATAGCTGGTGTAGAAAACAGTATGGGAATTCCCAAAAAATAATTAAAGTTGATCATATGATTCAGCAATTCCACTTCTGAGTACATGCCTATAAATTTGCTATGGGCACCATAATACAATGCCTCACTCTGGGTGACTGAAACAACAGACATTTATCTTCTTACAGTTCTGGAAGCTAGAAATCCAAGATCAAGGCTCAGGTGGGTTTGGTTTCTTCTGAGGTCTCTCTGCTTGGCTGACAGATGGTCACCCTCTTGTTGCCTCTTCCCATGTTTGTGTCTCTGTATATGCCTGCCCCTGTGGCATCTCTCAGTGTGACCAAATGTCCTTCTTAAAAGGACTGCAGTCAGATTGGATTAGGGCTCATCCTGATGGCCTCATTTTGACTTAGTCACTTCTTAAAAGGTCTTCTCTTCAAATACAGTCACACTCTGAAATACTGGGGGCTAGAATTTCAACATATGAATTGGAGGGGGACACAATTCGGCCCCTAACAATACCCAAAATAATTGAAATCAGGGTCTCAAAGAGATATTTGTGCATCCCTGTTCATACCATTATTCGCAATAGGTAGAGCCAATGCAAGGGTCCATCAATAAATGAACTGATCAAAAAAATGTGGTAAACACATACAGTGGAATATTATTCAGCCTTAAAAGGGAAGAAATTCTGATATGTGCTACAACGTGGATGAAACTTGAGGACATTATGCTAAATGACTTCAAACAGTCACAAGAAAGACAAGTACTACATTCTACTTCTATGAGGCACCTGCAAAATTCATAGAAATAGAAAGTACAAATTCATAGAAGTAGAAAGTACAAGGGTGGTTGCCAGAGGAATGAAGATCTGGTATTTAACAGGTATAGAGTTTCAGTTTTGCAGGATGAAATAGTTTCGGAGATTGGTTGCACAACAATGGGAATCTACTTAACACTACTGAACCCTACACCTAAAAATGGTTAAGATGACACATTTTATGTTATGTACATCTTGCCACAATTAAAAGACTTTTAAATAATAAAATGAAATAGAGGTATATGCACCTTGTGCCATTGTTAAATTTCCTGGATTTGATATTGTACAATAGTTATATGAGATGTAACCCTTTAGGGACATGGGGTGAAGGCCTCAGGGGTCCTCTCTGTACCATCTTTGCAACTTGCCATAAATCCATGATTAATGTCAAAGCAAAAAAGTTGTTTTTAAAAAATTGCATTCTTGTGTTTAAGAAAGAAGTTATAGATCGCCAGTTGAGTCTCTTGGGCCAGCATAACAGAACTTCACAGACACAGAGATGAAAGGGTCTATTTAACCACAGCCTGCCCGTGAGGGTAACTTTGATCAGCAAGAAGCTCACAAGCTGGGACCCAGCAGGACCAAGTAACCCATGTAATGATTATTGCAAGTTATTAGCCGTCAAGGAAAGGAGAATTAACATGCTTTCTTGTTGGCACTGGGGCCTTGGTAATGGCTTCCTACTGAGAAGAGTCCCCAACAATAATTCTGCATGTCGAATGCCTCATTTACCCAATAGTAAACCACAAGCTATAGCCCAGATTCTCTTCATGTACATCACTCAGTATCACACTGTGAGGGCTCAAAGGGCAGTGTGGCTTCAAGCCAAGGCCAAAATGCAATGGTAGGTTTTTCCCTCCAAACTCAGACACAAGGTTTGTCCCTTCCCTTGAAAGAGAGTCAGCCTCCCCTCCCCCAAACTGGGGTCTAGAATTGTCTAAGAGTTATGGGTGCTATCGGTCTCAACTACCAACTTTCTCAATTGTGGCAGCTCAATTTTTTTTTAAAGATTTTATTTATTTATTTGACAGAGAGAAAGATCACAAGTAGACAGAGAGGCAGGCAGAGAGAGAGGGGGAAGCAGGCTCCCTGCTGAGCAGAGAGCCTGATGCGGGGCTCGATTCCAGGACCCTGAGATCATGACCTGAGCCGAAAGCAGAGGCTTAACCCACTGAGCCACCCAAGCGCCCCTGCGGCAGTCCAATTTTTAATGGCAGTGTTGGAACTGTTATCTAGGACTTTATCTCATTTTTCACCTGTGATTCGAATCTCAAACTCTTCACTGTAATGACTGCCTCTAGAGGAAATATTCCTAGTTGCCTGCTCTGAAAAGAACTCTCACATAAGGCTAGTTATAAAGAAAACTGAAGGCAGATTTCTTCTTTCATGGTCAGTAACCAGGGTTGTTTCATAAGCATACGAAGGAGAAACATACTTCCCCATTCACCACAAGCAAACATCCCCATAAAGGGCCCAATATTGGGACTTAACAAAGACAAACAGATGATCCAGCTTGTGTGATCTCGTAGTGCCATAGACTGAGTATCTGTGCCTTCCCCCACCCAAAATTCATGTTTGGTACAAGTGAGAGAGTCTCCATTGTGTGAATTGTGAGTCTCAGTCCTTGGATTCCCTATGAGCTTTATGTGGGGATCCTCGCTTGGGCTAAGCGGACCAGGGGGAAGTGGCCCCCAGGTTGTTTTGGGATTGGATATTATTTGGTGTCTCTGGGAGGAGCTGCAAGGTACAGTGGGGTGGGCTCCAGTGGATGCTGTTTCTAATCATTTGGTAAACTCCTCCCACAGGTTTGGTGTAGGGGGGTTGACCCTGCAAGGTTTGTACCAAACTGTTATGGCAGCTTTTCTCTATGGTGTGTGTTTGGGGGGTGGGGGTTGCAAATGCATTATAAAGAGTCTAGGGGTTACCCTGGGGCAGATCTGGAAGAGGAGAACCCATGTTCTTCAACTGTGGCTCTGGATGCATCAGGTCCAAGGTCTTGGAAGCCACAAGGTCGTGATGTTGAGTCTGCCAGCTTTTAATGTGTAGTTTATTTACCACGCCCTTGCCTCCAGCTCTCTATCATTCCCCTTCAACAACTTGGAACTCTGCCTTGGGACGTTCCTTCCACTGCTCCTGTCTAGCTCCTACCTAACACATTGAAATCTAATCTCCAAAGTGGTGGTATTTGTGGGTGGGACCTCTGGGAGGTGATTAGGTCATGAGAGTGGAGTCCTCACTAATGGTATTAGTGCCCTTAAAATGAAGAAGCAGGCTCTCACCAGCACCTTGATCTTGGACTTCCCAGCCTCCAGAACTATGAAAAATAAATGTCTGTTGTTTGCAGGCTGCTCAGCCTGTCACACTTTGTTATGTAGTCCCCCAAACTGACTTAGACATGTAGCATGCATTAAAAAAATTCAGCAATAATACCTGGACTCTAATCACAAAGTAAAAACAAATCCTTGTGTAAGTATTCAAAATAAATGCTATGAAAATTCTTCTACATCCATTTTAGAGCTTGCCACTGTAATATGAATCAGGCTTCCTTATCTTTCCATCTTCCAAGCTATGGCCCCCCATTCATGGCATTCAATATTTATACTCTTAATAATGACTATTAAAAAAAACTTCTCTGCTCCAGGTGCTTTAAAACATTATCTCTAATGTTCCAATGATATACACGGGAGGTATCATTAACCTAAAGTTATGGAAGCCGAGGTTCTAAGAATTAAGTCACTTGCCCAAGTTCAACAGCAGAAGAAAATTCAACAAGAAAACAAATATGGGCGATAGTGAAGGAAAATAGAATTTTTAAAAAAGATTTTATGTATTTGAGATAGAACGAGAGAGAGAGCGCACACAAGCAGTGGGAGGGGCAGGGGAAAGGGAGAAGCAGAGTCCAGGCTGAGTAGGGATCCCAATGTGGGGCTCGATCCCAGGACCCCGAGATGGTGACCTGAGCTGAAGGAAGACACTTACCCCACTGAGCCACCCAGGCACTCTGGGGAAATAGAATTTTTAAAATAATATGTATGGATATGATTGCAGCAAAAAGAAGGAAAACCACAGATGTAAAAGGAGACTAAAATTTTAAGTGTAAACAGTGGCGATCAGGAAAGGGTTTTTTTCTTCCACTGCTGCTGTAGAAAAATGGCCACAAACTTAGTGGCTTAAAACAACACACACTTGTTACCCTACAGCTGCTCAGAGTAGAGGTCCCAGGAGATCTCACTGTGCTAAAATCAATTTAGCAGCGGGGGTCATCCCTTCCTGGAGCCCCAAGGCGAGGATCCATTTCCAGGTCCTCGAGGCAGGCTCCCTTCCTTGGCTCATGGCCCCGTTCTTCCCTCTTCAGCCAGGGACCTTAAGCCAAATCCTTTTTGTGCTACCAGCTCTCTCTGTTCTCTCTCTTCTGCCTCCTTCCTCTTCAAGACTCCTGTGATTACATCCAGCCCTGCTAGATAATCCAGGATAATCTTCCTATATGAAAATCAGTTGACTAGCAGCCTTAATTCCATTTGCAACCTTAATTTCCCTTTGCCGTGTAACCTAACATATCCAGAGCTTTAGGCCTGTCCACATCCTCGAAGGGCCGTTATTCTGCAGACCACAGGGAGGGTTAAAGCCCATGGAATCCCTTCACGCTAAGCAGACAAGTGGGCCTTAGGAAGTCACTCTTCCATTCTACCAACATTTATGGAGCGCTTACAAGGCATTGGAAGCTCTTCTAGGTGTGAAGCCAGGAACCAAACTAAAGGGTTAACAGGACTAAACAAGTGCAGCTGCAACTTTTTACTCAGACCTTTTCTCTTTTGCCTTTAAAACACCTGGACGAATGGATAATAAAGGTACGGCCAGAGCAAACTTGTGCCCTCAAGTGGGGCTATCACGCTGGGATAGAGAAGTTCCATCAGAGCTGCCGGAAGGAGTCACTGGAAAGGTAAGATCGGACCTCTGAGCACACGGAAGGCAAGATGAGCAAAACCAGCTACCCCTGACCCTCCCCCTTCCAGGAGGCTCCCACTCCCGTCTCCAAGTCAGGCTGCCTCCCACGTAAACACATTCCTCGCTGTGTATGCTATGTCTCCTCTCCCAGACTGCCCTTGCAGCCTGTTGGGCAAACTCGGCTTCAGTTACAGGTGCTGCCGAGAAAATAGGACATGAGGCAGAGTGCTCTCGGTTTTCATTGGATTTACAGTAGAGTTCGCCTGTATACTTGTATTACATTTTTTTTAAATCCCTGTTAAAATGAAACAGCACAGCAATATAAGCTGAGAATCTTTAGCCCCCATGGGTTCATAAAAGAAATCGTCTATAACTCCTTTTTCTTATCCTGTCCCTATCTGATTTGGCTTCAAGGTTACTTAAGTCACCCCAGGGGCGTCTGGGTGGCTCAGCATCTGCCTTCCGCTCAGGTCACAGTCACGATCTTTGGGTCCTGGGATCAAGCCCTGCATTGGGCTTCCTGCTCAGTGGGGAGTCTGCAAACCGCTTTTCTCTCTTTCTCTCTCTCTCTCATGAATAAAATCTTTAAAAAACAAAACAAAGCAGTAGTTGCCCCAGAATGGTAGTGGAATGGTTTTCATTCCTTCTATTTTTGAAATGATTCTTATAAAACAGGAATTATTTGTTCTTTGAAAAATTTGATTGAACACTTCTGTAAAATTGTTTGAGCCTGGGTTTTTGTTCTGTTGAGCTTCTCATTCCCACTTCAATTTCTTTAATGGTTATGAGTCTATTCAGATTTCTGGAATTTTACATGTTTTGAATATTTGTCAATTTTATCTAGGTTTTGAAAGTTATTGCTGCACCATCGCTCATAATACTGGTTTATTATTTCTTAAAATTGTCTGTGTCTGTAATTACTTTCCCCTTTTTATTATTCACTTTGTTTCTGTGCATTTTCTCTCTCCCGGTTGGTTTGTTGGTTTTTCTTTTAAATTCTGCCAGAGGTCCATTAGGGTTGTTGTTGGTTTCGTGCATAATCCCCAGTGGTTTTGGTTTTCTTAATGAATTCCATTGCCCTTATGTTTATTACTCCCCTCCTTGTTTTCTTTGCTATATTTGTTAGCCTTTTGTAATCTCTTATTTCCTAAGCTTATTTCTCATGTTTTCAATCAATTATACCTGGAGCTGTACATGGTTCCTTAGTACTGCTTGTTATGTTGCATGAATTTTCACCCAGTACTTTCATGTCCCCTGCTCTAAATATTTTGGGATTACTCTCCTGATTTTGTCTTTAACCCAAATACTATATCTTTAAATTTTTAGACTTGTGAGATTCAGCTCTCAACCTGCTGTTGATTTCTAGTTCTATTTCACTATAGCCAGAAAGGATACTTTGCGTAATGCTGATTCGGGTCATGACCTCAGGGTGGTGAGACAGTGCCCCCATGGGCTCTGACCTCAATGGGGAATCTGCCTGAGGGTCTCTCCCTCTCCCTCTGCCTCTCCTCCAGCGTGTGCTCTCTCTTTCTCAATCTCTTTCTCTCTCAAATAAATAAATAAATAGATAAATAAGCAAATAAATAAATAGATAAATACAAAATTTTAAAAAAGAAAAAAAGAAGAATGTCACATGCACAAGAAGCAGGATTTTGCAGTGGTGGCTAAGAGTGTGTAGGAACTTGAATTTCAGTTTTCTTATGAGGAATTATCCAGAAAGAATTATCTTCATTGTGAAATAAGTTTAATAAGTATCAATATTGTCCTGCTAGTAACAGATCACCATAAAGTAGTATCAATAGGGGTTTTCCTCCAGATTTTATGACCCTATACAAAGGGTCAATACCAATCTGTCCATGAGCAATGTCTTCACAAAAGTACCTGTGTGGTTGTCAGTTGATAGAGTATGTTACCTTGCCTTGCCCAACTTGGCTGGTGTTGACCCTCTCTGGCAGGGCTTGCCTCAGCTTGCCTTACAGTGAAAGACACATAATAACTCTCCTTAAAAAGATGAAGGTCTGACATGAGGAAAGATGAGATTTATTCTCTGCTTCATGGAGCATACAGGAAGGATGGTGACAAGATATACAGATTTTTTATTCAACTTTAAGAAAGGATTTACCATTTTAATAGCCTTTTCATTCAACTAAATTGGAGGAAAGATTGAGTTCTCTTTCTATTCTGTCTATAGAAAATATTACACAACTTTGGTGATTCAGTGGGTTTGTGGTTTTTTTCTGTGAGGGTTCAGACCCAGTCTGGGAGATTTGATGGCACATGGTAAAGCAGAACCCAAACATGAGATGGGAATTGTACCTGATAACCTTTAAGTTAGTAATTAAGAATGCTGGCTCAGAAATAAAACATACTTGGTCCAAATACCAGCTCTGCCACTTCCTATCATGTATAGTTTTAAGTAATCTCATTCAATTAAAGTTAAAGACTACATATGTTGTTCTCATTTTAATTGTGATATTTAGTCATTTTTATTTAATGTAAGTATTGATATGGTTGTATTTAGTTCTACAATTTAATTCTGTGGGGTTTGTTTGTTTGCTTCCTGTTTTTTGACCTCTGTTCTTCTTTACCTTATTTTGGATTACTTACACATCTGGCCAAATATTAAGTGCAAATGTGCAAGGTGAGACTCTGTTAGGTCCAGCAGAGGACAGCTGGTGGGGATGGAGGGTCAGTAGCTGAACAGAGTCAGAGGTTCCCCAGTGCTAGGAGACCTAGGCATTTGGACCAGCCAGAATGGGGAGACCTCACAAAACACCAGGCATTTATTTGGCATACTGGAGGGACTATACTTTAGAAGTAGGGCTACTCTAGGATTTAGAAAAGTGCTATTTTAGACTCATATTAGCAAAGCTTTGTAACAGCCTCAAAAGAATCAAGGTGATCCATTAATAAATTAACTGCCCTCCAGGGGGGGAAAAAAGCATTATTCTCCAAAGAAAGACAGCAAAATCCAGATTCATTGCAGAAATAATCCATTTCCAGTGAGAACTGAAAAATCTTGGCATGAACAGTTTCATCCAACCATCCATCCCCGCTCACTGATAGACCTGACCCAACCTTATCATGACTTGTACCATCCCAAGGCCTTGTCCCCGGGACCTCCCAGCAGGCTTTGAATCTGAGTATGTCACATATGTAAGATAACATTGATCACCAACAGCTGTGTTTCCCAGTACTGGAAGACCTCTAGAATCCCTGTTCTCTGCTGGGCCTCATAGAGTCTTACCCTGCACACAGATGCCTTGGTGCTGGGGTCTCCATGTGCAGGACTCAGAGGCTTCTTTCTACAGTTCTCTTCCCTCTGGTACCTGGTCCTCCAAATGTTCACCAACTCCACATCTCTTAAGTCTCCCAGACTCCACATCTCTGCAATGCAGTCTGTACTGTGCCCTCGAGTAAAGAGTGAGAGAACCAAGGGGCTCCCCACTGCTGTGAACAGTCTGGGCTGTTATCCCAAGTCTGAAAGCAGTCTTGGGTCTTCTGGGCAGTTTTATAGTTGCTTATAGTGAGAAGGTGAGCCCAGCATCTGTTAGGCCATCCTGCAGGAAGCATAAGTCAACTTCTCTTAGAGATGAGAAGATGGAGGAATGGTAAGGTTAGGCAACCCCTCCAAAATCACACAGAAGTTTACACACTGGAACTGGAATCAAACCCTGAGAGCAGCTCACATACTTGCTGCATGAAAAAATGGCCTTCTGTAGACATGCAGGATGCTTGGCTCCTTATCTGGAAGCATAGTTTGTCCTTAATAAAGTCTGGCTGTAATATTCTTAAAGACCCCAAAGCTCAGTAGAAATTTGTATCAAGCCTAGAGCTTCAAAGCAGAAGTTGGTCAATAGGACATTAGCACCACCCCATGAATTGTATTCCTAATTACCCCTGATCTTTATTACTGTCCCACCATTAGTAAATGAAAAGAGAGCATTTGCTTAAGACCTGTTTGTTTGCATGAACAAAATTATTAAATTCTTAGTCTGCTTTCTTTTGCCATTAAATTCTACCTTTATTCATTAGAAATATAAAGCAAAACAAACAAAACAATCCAAGCAATCAGGCATGGATGGGGACTCCTATCAATTTCTGAATTACAAATCACTAAATACTGTGCAGTAACACCCCCAGCTGGCCATGAAGGCAATTGCAGCAGAGCAAAGGCAAAAATGCCTGAATAGGAATGCAAATATTTGTAATAAAACCCTTAATTCTTAACTGTTTTTAAAGATTTTATTGATTTGACAGAGACACAGTGAGAGGGGGAACACAAGCAGGAGAAGTGGAAAAGGGAGAAGCAGGCTTCCCCGCTGAACAGAGAACCCAATGCAGGGCTCAATCCCAGGATCCTGGGATCATGACCTGAGCCGAAGGAAGACGCACAATGACTGAGGCACCCAGGTGTCCCCAATTCTTAATTCTTAATCTACCACCTAAATGAGCTCTAATTTTCCATCTTATAAAAAATTATGATGAGACCTCTTTAAGTCCATGCTTTTCCTCGGTTTTAGCCTGTATATTTGAAAACAGTTTGCAGAAGACATGAACAGACATTTCTCCAAAGAAGACCTCCAGATGGCCAACAGACACATGGAAAGGATGCTCAACATCACTCGGCATCAGGGAAATACAAATCAAAACCTCAGTGAGAAACCACCTCACACAGGTCAGAATGGCTAAAATGAACAATTCAGGAAACAACAAATGTTGGCAAAGATGCAGAGAAAGGGGAACCCTCTTACACTGTTGGTGGGAATGCAAGCTGGTGCAGCCACTCTGGAAAACAGCATGGAGGGTCCTCAAAAAGTTGAAAATAGAGCTACCCTATGACCCAGCACTTCTAAATATTACACTACTAAATATTTACCCAAAGGACACAAATGTAGTGTGATCCTAAGGGACTGCACCCCAATGTTTATATCTGCAGTGTCCTCAATAGCCAAACTATGGAAAGGGCTGAGACAGATGAATGGATAAAGATGTGGTATGTATATATATATATATATATATATATATATATATATACACACACACACGATGGGATATTACTCAGCTGTCAAAAAAAATGAAATCTTACCATTTGAAACAACGTGGATGGAACTAGAGGATATTATGCTAAGCAAAATAAATCAATCAGAAAAAGACAATTACCATATGATTTGATTTCACTCACATATGGAATTCAAGAAGCAAAACAGAGGATCATGGGGGAAGGGGAGGAAAATAACATTAGATGAAATCAGAGAGCCAGACAAACCGTAAGAGACCCTTAACTACAGGAAACTGAGGGTTGCTGGAAGGGAGGAGGATGGGAGGGTGCGGTAACTGGGTGACGGGCATTATGGAGGGCACGGGATGTAAATGAGCACTGGGTGTTGTGTGCAACTGATGAATCACTAAATTCTACCTCTGAAACTAATAATATATGTAATTAACTGAATTTAAAAATTTTTTTAAAGATTTTTATTTATTTGTTAGAGAGAGAGAGAGAGAGATACAGAGCGCAAGCACAGGCAGACAGAGAGGCAGGCTAGAGGCAGAGGGAGAAGCAGGCTCCCTGCCGAGCAAGGAGCCCGATGCGGGACTCGATCCCACGACGCTGGGATCATGACCCGAGCCGAATTTTAAGAAAGGAAATGGTTTGCCTCTGTCTTCTCTCTCTTTTTTTTTTTTTTAAATCCCTCAGATACATGTAAATTTCTTCCAAACTTCAGTTACATCAACTAGCACAAAATGCAATAGACACATTGCAGGTTTGCACTCCATCTGATTCATGTAGGAAGGAGAGCTAGCTTGTTGATGTCCTCTTTCCACTCCATTCTAGCCCCAGACCAAAAAAACCCAGATAAGCAAACAAATAGATATTCCTTTCTATTGACTCTGGCCCCACCGCTGTTCAGATTAACTGAGTAGCACCTGTCTAGTCATTGCACGTGTTCTTTCTAAATGAGCCTTTTGATAAATCCTAACCTTAAAACAATTACAAAGGGAAATGAGGAAATCAGGAAATGCTAAGTTAAATAGATTAAAGCAAGGCTTGCTTTACTATTATCTTCCAAGAAGCCCAAACTCCCCATTCTTTTTTCCTTTGCTCTTTTTAAAATTTGGGATATAATCAACATATAATATTATGTTCCTTTCAAGGTATAGCATAATAATTTGGTATTTGTATATGTCACAAAATTATCATAATAAGTCTAGTTAATAATATCCATCATCACACATAGTTACAGATTTTTTCCTGAGATGAGAACTTCTAAGATCTCCTCTCTAAAAAAGAACTTTCAAACACAGAATACAGTATTCCTAACTATAGTCACCATGTTGTACCTTACATCCCTGTAACTTATTTATTTTATACTGGAAGTTTGTAACTTCTGACCCCCTTCATGCACTTCACCCACACTCACCCCCCTCCCCACCTCTGACAACCACCAACCACTGGTCTATGTATCCATGAGTTCAACCAAACTTCCCTTTTTTTTTTTTTTTAGATTTTATTTTTATTTATTTGACAGAGAGAGATCACAAGTAGGCAGAGAGGCAGGCAGAGAGAGAGAGGAGGAAGCAGGCTCCCTGCCGAGCAGAGAGCCCCATGTGGGACTCGATCCCATGACCCCGAGATCATGACCTGAGCTGAAGGCAGCGGCTTAACCCACTGAGCCACCCAGGCGCCCCCAAACTTCCCTTTTTTGATATCCACTTTTTCTGGGGCCAGAAAGCCATCATGACTGCCTATCTGTGAATAATTCTGAATAGGTTGTCAAGCTAATAAAATGTATGGAGTGGACCACACCTTCAATAATTTCCACAAGTTTGCAATTTTTCAGGTTAAGCTGTACTTTAATGCATCCAAATAAATTCATTTTTCTCTCCATCTCTTAAGAGCTGCTTCTTTGTTCTAATACTTGGGAGCTTTTGGGCTGGGAATCCATACTTTTCAGAACTCATAGTACAATATGGGTGCCTTCATGATTTTTAACTGTTCTTTGGCCCTTGAAGTACACTATGATTCTAGATGTAGACTTATTTATGGCGGGCTTTGTCCTCAATTTAGGATAATTTAGATTTCATTTCCTACATATGCTTTTAGATGTCAGGAGGGATTTTTTCCAAACGCAAATATGCTTTCTTGCAGGAGCACATATGCAGACCACCCACAGAGGCCCACAAAAGAAAAAGCTGCCTACAGATTCACAACCAGCGCTCTCTCTAGAGATTTTAATAAACAGTAAAAGATACATCTAAAGAGAAACTTGAGTATTTCAGAGTTGTAATTGTGTGTGGCTTGTAAATTACAGAATGAATCTGATTTTTTTCTATTATCTTTTCTCACTAAGCTGTACTCTCCATCTTTAGTTGGGCCCCTGAGGGGGAAGATTCCAAGGAGACAGGAACAGAAGGTTTATTTAGCAAATGGTTCTAGGATCACCATCCATGGAAAGAATGGGAAGAAATGGAGATTGGACAGAGGAGTTGGCTTGTAATATAGTCTCAACCAAATTCTCAGCTGACCCCGTGAGAAACTCTGAAGCTGAATGGCCCTTTAGAATTGTCCCAGATTAGAGCAGAAGGGTCAGATCTTTGTTTGCTGCTCCCCAGGTTCAGCCTGCCAAAAGGAGATGCGACCATTGCTGAATGAAGTGATTCTTGTCACCTTTGAAATGACTTCCCAGGGCTGATAGCCGGGGTCGGCACCATAGATATAGGATTGTATGGTGACACAGGGATCCATGCTTACAAAGTCCTCACCCTTAGTTTTGCTGCCTCTTAAAATTCATTTAATTCCCAATCAATCGCTCTTTCATTTGTCATCTTTTTCCAAGATGTCGATTGAGCTTAGCAGTAACCGCCACTTCCGTTGTCCTTAGTTACTGTTTCATTTCCTATTTCTCTACTATTTGATACACTGTGCCCATCACTGGCATCCATCCCAGTTCACCACCGGTCATGTGTGCGAGGGGATATCTGTGACCCACCTACCACCAGTGAAGGAGGGTGGTTGTCTCATCCTGCAAGCCAAGTAGCAGAAGAACCAGCTCCAAAATCCAGGTCTAGGTCTAATATCTGCTTTTTGTATTATATCTGATACAAGTGTTCTAGGTTGGGTTCCCTGGAAAGTAGACTCTAGGATAGAGATTGGTGGGTAAGCCCTTTATCAGGGAGTGCTCTTGGGATTGCCACAGGTGGAAGGAAAGGAAGCTCCCCTGGGCAGAGGGAGAACATGGGCTATGACAAAATCTCAAGAAGGCCTCAGCTGACCCTGTAGGAATGGGACTTCTGAAGCTGGATGGCCTTTTAGATTGTCCGCAAAGGGGCAAGGGACCGTTCTTTGAATGCAGGCTGCTGGGAAGGGAGTGTGACGCTGAGTGGGGGGATTCTCTGAATTAGAGACCTGACAGCTGGGGATGGTGTGCCAGCAAGCAGCACTCCCAGGGCAGGGGAAACAAGCCAAATACTGGAGGGGAGGCTGCGTGGTGGCTCCAGGCACTCCCTGAGAGCGGGAGACGGATCTTTCTCGTAACGTAATGTCGGTTAACACCGTATCCCAGAAACCTGTTATAACATGGGCACATTTGTGTTCATAATTTATTGAATTCATATTATCATCATATTGGGCTGTTGTGATCTCTATCATTTATTCATCACTTGATGCCTATTGCAGGTTAGAACTGATGCCACAAGGAGGATAGTGGTCAAGTTGCCTGTTCAAAGCCTATTTGGAAAATTTACCTAATGTGGTTAAACAGGTAAAACCGATTTGATAGGTTAAGAGCCTTAAAAAAGGGGGGAGCAAAATGCTATTAAAGATCACCTGCTGCTGTAGCTAACGCCCTAGAAAGTTCCTACAAAGGGGACATTTGAACAGTATCTTTAAAAATGCATGTTTCCTCCAGATCTGGAAGCAGGGAATACCCAGGCAGTAGGCAGGGTAGGACTTCTGGGTGCCCTAGATGGATATATTCACTTCATCAGTACTGTTGAGAACTGAATTATATTGTCCTTTGCCCCACTTGGATCTCTTCTGCTTCCAGTGCCTTATGAAATCTTCCCAATGATGGGGAAGTCAGCATTTTAATGTGCAGAAGTCTGCATCTCTAGAGTTCATTGTGCCCTTTCTCTAGTCCAGAGCATTCATGAAAACCTAAGATCAGTCCAATAACGTACGACCCTGTTTATGCCCAATGTTTCCAGTCTGTGTAGTCCTTAACCTCCTCAAAAATAATACCCTAAATTCCGTGTTTAATTGACATATATAGTTGATAATGTGAAACTAAGTGCTTTTTAGAGTTTTAGATAAGTAATGTCCATTAGTTTTCCTTTATGATGTCATATTCTTAAAGGATTCTACTCTGGTATGAAAAATACTGGTCATAGAATTCTGCTGGATTAACACTTGAGATAGTCAAAACCTGCCTTTATCAATTCGGAGCTCTCTTGCTCTCTGCAGCTTTCCGATTTCTGAAAACAGGCCCGAGACTTCCACTGAATCCACAAGAGTAGCACTATCCGCGGGAGCTGGCGGAGGGACCACTGATGATCGATGGAAACAGAAAAGGCAAAATTAAACTTTGCACCTGAGGCTGATCTCCTAACCTTTCACTCACTCACTGCTTTGTTGGAAACATTCTTGTAACTGAATTAAGTGCACTGGGAAGTTTTGTTTTTGTGATTTACTAATGCTTTTTCAACCACCAACTCCTGTAAAAGGTTGTCAAAGAAAAAGACGATGTTACATTTGCTTGGAGAAAGAACATGGAACATCTATCATCCCATAGATATTTGTAAGTTTTTGCTTAGGCCATGGGTGTTTTATCAACTTGGACTTTCAGAAGGATACTAGAGATAGGTAAGTAACAGAGTATCCGCATCGTGTCACTACCAAGAATGGCTACAGAGAAGGGTCGGTAGATCGGTAACAGTGGGTTGGTACCACTTTCACAAAACGAGCAGAACCCATTACAACAACAGCTCTTTATTACACGGATTCAAATACACAGCAGACCAATCATGTTCCCTGAAATTCAACAGTGACATTCAATGGACGTCTGTCAGCACATTCCTCCAAACTCTAAGGGGCTTCCCTCAAATTCCCTGTACATAGCCTTTTGCAAAGAAGAGGTTAAGCACCAGTAAGAACGACTGTTGCTAGCAGTAGTTTTGTTTCTTTGCTGTCTTCGTCATCCTCATTGTCAACAACATGCACTTTCTTCCCTGTGTGGACGGGGCATTGTAACATGGGTGCTACACTCTGCCTATGGTACAAAGTTTATAAATACAATATAACAGTACAAAGTTGAAGCCATTAAAAATAGTTTAAGAACTACGAGGAGGTCGTTAATTCTGGAGTGTTGATGGAATCTAGGTAGAGATTTAGAAACAACACACAACTCAAATGTAGTAAACATTTTACTTGGTGAGGGGCGCAGAGGGAGTTCTTCTGTGCTACTGAGGGCTCCAGGAGTTGCTTCAGGCTCACTTTCTTTCTGCTATTATCTTTAAATACTGTAGGGCATTGTGAGCTGCGTCGCTCTGCGCGTTGCCACAGGAGATCCCAGAGCCATGACAGACCGTGATGGGGCTGGTGGAGAGTTCGGCGAGACACTGATACTGTCCGTTGGCGCTCAGTTCTTCTGCAATGACACGTTCGAACATGACTGTCAATGTCAAGTGTACAGAAAGCCCATCCTTTATGAAAACAAGTCTTTACTACAGTCTAAATCTATACCACTCCGCTTCCTCCTCAGCTTTATCATTCTTCTCCAAACAGGAAACCAAAATGAGACAGCTCAACCCTAGCAGTTCTCAAACACAGCTGGGCTCGGTAATCACCTGAGGGAGCTTCAAAGGCGAGCAGGTGCTTTGGCCTCACTCCAGCTTGCTCAGTCAGAAACACGGGGTTGGGGGAGGAGGTGCCAGAGTCTTGCATTTTCTTTTTAAAGCTCCTAAGGCCATTCTAATGTGGCTAGCTGAGTAGTGTTTGCAAACTGAACTGAACCATATCCAACTTTTTTTTAGAGGGGAAAAACCCACTGGCTAGAGCATTAGAGAGATTGTGTTTTTCACTATGAAATCTACGGTTATTTTCAAGAGACCTCTGAACCAAGAAATAAATGACTCAGGGCAAGACCTCTCTTTTGCCTTCTGTGTTCTTTCCTTCTACATCTGTGCCGACAGTCTCACTGCATGCTGTGTATGTGGGTTAGGGTGTTTCAAAAACAATACCTAAACTCAGGAAACAAATGTTCTTCTCCTCAAATGATGAATTACTGTCTCTAAGGATGGCTAGATGACACAGGGGAAAGAGAAACAGGTAAGTTACAATTTTTTAAAAAGTGGCCACAATTCAATGTTATCTCAGCCACAGTCAATATAATGGGAAACATTCAGATACAGTGGAGGTGTTTTAATGTGTGAAGAGGCTTTCTAGTTCTGGCACTGAGCTTTTATTTCTTTTTATTTATTATTAATTAATTAGTTAATTTTTAAAGATTTTACTTATTTACTTGACAGAGACACAGTGAGAGAGGGAGAAGCAGGCTTCCTACCAAGCTGGGAGCCTGATGTGGGGCTTGATCCCCGGACTCTGGGATCATGCCTGATCCGAAGGCAGATGCTCACTGAGTGAGCCACCCAGGAACCCTTTTTGTCCTTTTAAACTGAAGTAAAATTCATGTAACATACTATTAACCATGTTAAAGTAACTATGCAGTAATATTTAGTACATTTACAGTGTTGGGCAATTGCCATCTCTAACTACTTACAAAACATTCTCATCATTTTACTTTCCCACGAAGAAATATCATACACTTTGAGAAGTTGCTCCCTACCTCCCCTCCCCCCAAATCCCCTGACAACCACCAATCTATGCAGTAAGCTATCCTGGATATTTCATTTAAATGGTATCATATAATGTGACCCTTTTGTGTCTCACTTTTCACTTAGTAGGTTTTTGAGGTTAATCCATGTGGTAGCATGTCTCAGAACTTCATTTCTTTTCATGGCTGAATATTTAATTGCACATGTATACCACAACTGATTTGTCCATTCATCTGCAGATAGACATTTGGGCTATTTCCATCTCTTGGCTAGTGTGAATAGTACTACTGTGAGCAGGTGTGTACAGGTGTTTGACTACCAGCTTACAATTCTTCTGGGTATAAACCTGGCAGTAGAGTTGCTGGGTCACATGTTAACTCATCTGAAGAGCTGCAAACTTCTGTTTTCCACAGCAGCTGAACCATTTTATATTCCATGCAGTGTGGGAGGGCTACAATTTCACTACATCTTTGCCGACATTTGTTATCTTCTACTTTCTTCATCACAGTCATTGCAGTGGGGACGAACTAGTACCTCATTGTGGTTTTGATCTGCATTTCCCTATGCAGATGACTAAGGATAGTGAGCATCTGTCTGTGTGCCTGTTGGCCATTTGTGTATATTTTTTGGAGGATGTCTAGGTTCTTTTGTGGGTAACTGCATAGAAGTTAGCTAAATTAGTGGACTGTGCTGTTTAGACTGCTGTTCTATATTTAGAAGAACCACTTAGTTCTTAAAATTGGTATGATGCATTTCAAAGGCATCATTAATTCATAACCTCAAAAGCCATCTCAACTTTTTTTCTTTTCCCAGATTCTACCATCCATAGTCCTATTCTTGACCTAGCTTATTCATCTCTGTGTCTGAAACACCTAAAACAGTGTGGGTAACTTAATAAATATTTACTGAATGAATGGTCTCCCATCAGCCACCTCTTCTGACCACGTGCGTCTGTACTAAACTCCCACTTTCCACATCTTTCTTAGTATATATTAAGACATTACACTTTATCTATCACATTCAATCCCAAAGTAGCAGAGAAAATTAAAAATTCTTTAAGCAACTAAACACCAGAGCTGGCAGCTCCTTCAAGCTGGGTCCTCACAGCCCACAAGGATAGAACAAGAGATATCAAATTCTCCACAAATTACACTGATGTCATCAGTTAAAATCAAGACACCAAACACACGTCTGCCAGCTTTATAAAGTAAATTAAAATCCAATGTGACTTGTTTTCTAATCTATCCACAACTGTCTACCTCAATGATTAAGGGTGAGGACATACAAAAGTGGATTGCTGGGATGGAAGAAAGCTATAAAGTGTTTGTGCCCACTGATCTCCTTGAATTGGCCAACAGTGACAAAGTGGAGAGAAGGGGTCTGGCCCCCACCAACTTAGTGCTTGTTCTAGAAATGTGGCTGGTTTTTATTCGTCAAGCTCTCCATCAGAGCTAGTTTAATGGACGCTGGATCTGCAGGGGCTCTTCCCCTGATTGGATTCTACCGCTAACCAGCTACGTCATCTCAGGCAAGTTTCTGAACCTCTCTGTGCCTTCCTTTCTCTCCTCATATATAAGGATAATCCACCTACTTCACAGATTAGTTTGAGAATTTAATGAGCTGAAATATGTAATATCCTCAAAACTGGGCCTTGGCTATAGTAAAACTATAACTATTACCTACTGTTCTCTATTATTATAACATCTATAGAGATGTTAGCTATTATTATTATTTATAAGAATGGGACATACCAGTGATGAATAGAACTCTGCTAATTTTATATGTTTAAACATATGTGTATGAAAGATGTGTATATATATAATATATATGTGAGCCATTTCAGTATCCCTGGTCAATGAAATAAATTGTAATATAGGCTTTGTTTCTGAAATACATTTTAAAAACAGATTTTGAGGTAAGCCAAAGAAAAAAAATCCTACCTATATCCAAATATGTTATATTAAAACCTTGTTCCTTGGCGATTTCACTAAGCAGCTGGATGTAATCTGTATTTGGAATACTGAGAAGGCTCCTTTTCAGTAAGTTGATCTTTTCACCAGGAGAATTCCTCAACGAATGCCAAGTACATCCTAAAGAATGGCCTACTACGTTTGTCTGAAAAACAGAGAAGAAGATTAAAACTCGTAAATCAGACTGACTTCTAACACTATGATATAATTACAAGTATTTATTAGACACTCATATGTAATACCTTATAAAGCATGTTTAAATGAATACTATCTGGTTAACTTTCCCATTTTAAATGAGATAACACCAATAAGCACACACTTAACAAACACTACGACGTCAGAGAAAAAAGCACATGCAATAATACACTGGGAGTTTTTAAAAATACTTTCGTATGGGACAAAGGGCTCTCAGTTAAATTTCCTGAGGCCACATTTAGATGTATAAAATATTTTTTAAAAGATGTAGAAGATATTTAAGAGCAGTATAAACCAAACTGTTAATAACTGAATCTGCCTAATAGCAATTTACAAATTAAAATATAAAATAATTTTATCATTATGATTTCCTGTATTGAATACCAACCAATCACTCTGACAGCTGGGAAGCAAAAAACTGTAGAAAAGGTGCATTGTACAAGTTAGGTTTGAGAAGGACAAGTCTTTCAAATGAATGGCAGGAGATCATAACGTGCTTACCAGCCTTTTCCCAGAACCCAATAGAACGTTCTCCTCTTCCTCTTTTCCTTATTGTCCCCTATATCCTTCCCTTTGCACCTCTGTTCTTAGAATGCTTTACATTTCCATGTTAGCTTATTTTTCTCAAATTGCCTTCATATATTATGCCAAAAAATCTCACAAAACAAACAAACAAAAACTACTGCCCTCTGAAGTTGGGCAACCTATCCATAGTCTTATTAATGAGCCTGGCAAAGATTAAGGGATTTTCAAAAAAATAGATAACAAGAATGGCCAGTATACAGAATTAATAATCTGCAAAATTTGCTAAGCAGAATTTCATTTTCCTTGGTTGGAACTTTAATTTTTTTTTATATAAAATTTTAATTCATTGATAGAGTAATTTCATTTAGAACACGTATATAATGAAGAATAGTCTCTTTCCTTACCACTCCTTCCTGAAGACATGTTTCACTCCCAAAAGGTACTTACTATTAAAACTATTTCTTCAATAATCTTCTATAATTCTAAATTCAAGCGCACATAATCTTTTTATTTTATTTTTTACTTCTTTCTTCCTCCCTCTCTCTCTCTCTCTCTTCTTTGTAGCTCACCTTGCCCACACCTAGGACTATCTTTGTAGGTTTCATCAGTCTAAAAGGTGGAAATAGTTATCTCTTTAATTTCCATGAGTGAAGCTGATCATTTTTTTACCCATTTGTATCCTACAGGGTTATCTTTTTTATTGATGTGTAAGAGCTTTTTATGTGGTACTGAAAATAGTCCAATTACAGACCTGTGTTAAAAGTAATTTGTTCTTGGGGTGCCTGGGTGGCTCAGTGGGTTAAAGCCTCTGCCTTCGGCTCAGGTCATGATCCCGGGGTCCCGGGATCGAGCCCCACATCAGGCTCTCTGCTCAGCAGGGAGCCTGCTTCCCTTCCTCTCTCTCTGCCTGCCTCTCTGTCTACTTATGATCTCTGTCTGTCAAATAAATAATAAATAAAATCTTTTTAAAAATTTTAAAAAATTAATTTGTTCTTATTCTTGGTTTTATTTACAGATTTTTAAACTTTTTTGCAGTATAATAGATTTTATGGGGTCAAATTTATCAGTTTTTTACTACTTTACATCTTCCAGGTTTTAGGTTCTATTACAAAGATCTCCTCTATGCTAAGAATTTTAAAAAGCAAAGCTCTTCTGTGTTTTCTCAAACTTGGTTTCAATTCTTAGGTTCAAATTTTTGATCCATCTAAAATTTGTTTTGATATAAGGAGTAAGGCAGCAGCCTAAATACGCCACACTCACACCCCCGCGCCCCCGCACACATCCTCCCCTCCACCCCCCACTGCAAATGTGGCTGTAAGTTATTTCTACATCATTTATTGACTCATCCATCCTTTTGCCCACATATCTGAAGTCTCACTATTGTCATATACTCTACTCCTATGTGGATTATTGTCTGCACCTTGATTCTCTATTCTGTCCTCTATCCCTGTACCATACACGTTTCAGCACTAGAGATTCATAGTGTGTTTCATTCTCTGGTAGGTAGAGTCCCACTCTACCTTTTCAGTTTTCTTGGCTATTCTTGAGAGTTTATTTCTCTGGATAAACTTGGTAAAGCTGTATTGTGATCCAAGATGAATTCTGGTAGATTTAGAGTGAGACTACATTGCCTTTTTATATATTTTACAATATTGAGTCTTCCTACTGGAAATAGGTAGCTTTACATAAATTCAATTTCTGTTAATCCCTCAGTAGAGTTTGGAAGTCTTTTTCACATGGGTCTGCACATTTTAAGTTTATTCTCCAGCACATTCTCCTCTTTCCTATTATTGAAATCTTTTTCATTCTAACTTTTAATATTTATAAATAGGAAAACTACTGATTTTTTTCCCCTAGTATACTTTTTAAGGACAGATTTCTCTTTTGCTTTAAAATGATCAATGTTATCAATCTTCATAAATTTTGTTAATAAAACACATACCACAAAAAGTCAAAAAGTACAGAATTATAAAAGCAACACTCCTGAACTCATTTCATCCCTACCTTCAGCCCCCTTTCCAGAAGCAATTTTTAACACTCTTCTTTAATTATTCTAGTGGTTACCTTCATAATCCTAAATATGAAAAAGCTATTGGTTTTATACATTAATTTTATGATCAATCACCTTGATGAATTCTCTTATTCTAGAAATTTTTCTTTTACAGGGCTTTACAGGGACACAATCATATTATTTGTAGTTAATGATCATGTTTATCTCTTCTTTTTAAATATTCAACCTCATTGTTTTTATCTAATTACATTGATTGGTACTTCTAGAACAAGATTTTTAAAATGGCATTCATGGATATCCGTGTCTTTTTTTCTGAAATTAATGTAAACATGTAACTGTGATTTTGATTTTTTTTTGAGGTATCTTTTGAGTCACAATAGGGATATGTTTTTAAATTTTTATTTAAATCCAATTCAGTTAATTGTATTATTAGTTTCAAGGGTAGAATTTAGTGATTCATCAGCTGTATAGAACTCCCAGTGCTCATACCATGTGCCCTCTTTAATGCTCATCGCCCAGTTACCCCATCCCCTCACCCATGTCCCCTCCAGTAACCCTGTGTCCTAGAATTAAGTATCTAGACACAGATACTTGGTTTGCCTTCCTCTCTATTTTCTTTTTTTAGAAGATTTTGTTTGTTTGTTTGTTTGTCAGAGGGAGACCACGTCCAGGCGTGTGCATGAGTAGAGGGAGCGGCAGGCAGAAGGAGCAGCAGGCAGAGGGAGCAGCAGGCAGAGGGAGCAGCAGGCAGAAGCAGCATGCTCTATGCTGAGCTAGGAGCCAGATTGGGTACTCAATCCCAGGACCCAGGATCATACCTGAGCTGAAGGCAGATACTTAACGGACTGAACCACCCAGGTGTCCCTCCTCTCTACTTTCATCTGATTTTACTTTTCCTCCCCTTCCCCTATGTTCATCTGTTCTGTTTCTCAAAACAATAGGGATATTTTTAAAAGAGTTTATCAATGATTGCTAAATATCTTTTTGGCATCCATTGACTTGTTTTTCTCCTTTGACCCATTAAGGTGATTAATTATTGTAACAGATTTATAGGACCCAGCCTTGCATTCCTGAAATGCAGAAGAAATATCCTTGTGTTCCTGAAAGAATAATATACCAGAAAAAAGTTGGGCAACTTTTTTCTGGTATATTATTCTTTTACTGTTCTACTGGATATTTTACTAAGGTGTTTCACTATAAGGGAGCTTAATCCATAATTTTTTCCATTGGGATTTGCTACTGTCAGGTTTTGGTGTTAGTGTTATGTTAGTTTTGAAAAACAAATTTAAAAGCTTCCCCTCTGTATATATGTATTGCCTGGAAGAGTTTAAATAGCATTGGAAATTATTTCTTCCTTGAATATTTAACAGAATTCACATATAAAACCACTTATAAACTTATCTGTGCTTTGTGATTTCAGTGTCCTTTCTGATCCAATTTTAAAACAAGTGAATGCACTCTTTAATGTTTTTCTATTAAGAATGTAAAACCAAAAATTTTTTTACTTTGTGTACGGTCTTCGATTTTTTTTCCTACAGGATGAGCCCTTATTTTGTTCTCATCATCTAGGACACTACTATAGTCCTCACTTCTCATGTCCCACCTAATAAATCCTCAGATAATGTACCATGAGATGGAGAATATCATAATCTCAAACAATATGTCACCGGTAACTCAATCTCTTACACTCTGTATTTGTTTGCCCAGCTGCCTACTCCATGTCTTTACTTAATTCTCTAAACACTTCAGATTGAATATATCCTACTCGCTATAGGTATGAACTCATTGCAGATATTAACTCAGAATCTTCTCTCCCTCATGTCCCACTCGTCTTCTGTGCTCCCCACACTACTGAATGGTACCACCATCTACTCGGTTGTCCATCTAGCTTACTTTCTCCTTTCCCCTTAGTCCCAATCAACTGCCATGCCCTCCTCACTCCAGTTTTCTAAATAATTTTTAAACTAACCGTGTCGACTGCCACTAGCTTAGTCCAGGCCACCAACATGTCTCATCCATTTTTTGTAAAACATTCTACAGGTCTCTGAGTCTAAGACTCATTCTCTCACCATAGTGCAGCCAGTGATTCCCCTTCTAATCCTGTCCTTCCCAGCTTAAAATTCTTAAATTTTAAGGAAGAATTTATCAGTGATTGCCAAATATCATTTTTACTCCACCCTCGGGATAAAGTTCAATCTCTTGACTATAGTAGTCCCTTCCAGATTTAATCCCAAAGAGGCCTTCTGGCCTCATTTTTGAGACACCCTCCTCCAACTCTATGCTCTAGCCAAACCAAACTACTTGGGATTCTCAGATGACATAAAGTATTTTACTCCTGGTCTGTGTAGGTGCTCTTTTTTCTCTTTGGAATTCTTTCCTACTGTTCTCATCCTGTAGGTCTTGGCTTAGATATTACCTCCTCCAAGAAGTCCTCCTAAAATCCCCAGTCTTGGCTGGATCCTTCTAGGTTGCCAAGCCCTCTCTGTAAGGACTAGTCCATCAGGTTATTTTCTCTTTTAGTGGGCTACAAACTCCCGAGTGGCTGAGACTGTCTTATTCAGATGCACAGAAGCTGGCACAAAGTTCGGCACACAGTACGAGCTCACTAAATGTCTGCTGAGTGGATAAATGAATTAATGCATTGTCAATGGGAAGACAAAATGGCAATATTGGCTTATCATCTTTCGATCCCATCATGTGATTTTTAAACTTGACTCCCAAGTGCTCTTACCTGGTCACCCTTGTGACAGCTAAAATTGGGGTCGTGTACATCTGAACAGTGAAGAGATTTTTAAAAATTATGACTCTCAAGTGTCTCTACAACAAGGAATCTAGGCAAGTTTCCTACAGCAAGAGATGCTTAATCGTATTGTCATCACAGGCATCTTGATCATTACTTACTAAAGAAATGTGGTTCTCTGGAGAAATATTACTGAATTTGGCAAGAAATTTCTCAGCAGCGTTTCTCTTGGCTTGCTTTTTTGATGCCCCCTTTCCTAAATAAAAAAAGAAATGGTAGGTTTAGAAAAGAAATTAGTGTCCATAAAGTATTATTTTTTTGATCAGAGAACTATACTATTCTTTTGCTGACATCTTTGTTTATTGTGCTTCATACAACTATTAGTTCTTTTTTAAAAAAGATTTATTTAGTTTAGAGAAAAAGTGAATGCACACGAGTGTGAGGGGTGGGGGGAGAGGGGCGGGAGAGAGGGAGGGAGAGTCCAGACTCCGTGCTGAGAGAGGAGACCCATACAGGGCTCAATCTTACAACTCTGATATCACGACCTGAGCCAACACCCAGAGTCGGGTGCTTAACCAACTGTGCCACCCAGGCGCCTCAATACAACTATCAATTCTTACATTTCTGAAGGCATTTCTTTGACATTTTTTCTTTAATAGTTACACTTTCTGTTTTTAACAGTTATATTTCCCTATGGCCTAGCTTTAATGAATCATACTTGGTTTAATTCTGACCAAGTATTCAAATTTATCAAGGTACACCTGAATTATAGCTCTTATCTCTTAAGGTTACTTCTGACTTACCATCTTCTACAAACTGACAAACATGTGGAATTTTTCTTTAACATGAATAAGAAGGGCACAGGAGATACTGCAATTGAAAGATACCATAAGTAGCATCTCCTGTCATGCTTTTTGTTTTACAGATTTAAAAACTGAGGCCTAGAGAGATTAAGTAATTTGCCAACTCTCGCAAATCAAGGTGCATCAAGAAAGGACACAAGGTGGGGTGCCTGGGTAGCTCGGTGGTTTAAGCATCTACCTGCATTGACTCAGGTCATGATTCCCAGGATCCTGGGTTGGAGATCCATGTCGGGCTCCTTGATCAGTTGGGGAGCCTGATTCTCCCTCACCCTCTACCCCTCCCCAACCGCTGTGCATGCTCTCTCAAATAAATAAATAAAATCTTTTAAAAAAAGAATGGAAGTTGGGGTTCCCACTTGCAGTCCAATGCTTTTTGCATTGGGCAAACGGTTGTTCATTACTTGAAACAGATACCTAGTCAATTCCATTTCATGCCATTTTAAGAATGATAGAAACACGGTGAGACGTTACAATAGGGACCCTCACTTAGTACTCTATTAAGTGACTTTCCCCCCATTATTTCTGGCCCTTATAACAAGGAAGTTGCTATCATTCAAAGGGATAATTTCTACTTTATTTTTAGCTCACGCTATTTTTTGCCATCTAGCCTCTTATTAATCATCTTATTTTCAAATGTGATCGTCTTCTAGTCCTCCAATTTTCTCGAACAGCTGTTGAAACTTCCAAGAGATTTACATTGCTTTTTTCTAAAATGATTCTAACACATCAACACAAAGTATGTAAAGTCAATTATTTCCATAAATGAGCTTCTCCAGGATTTTTAAAAATATCATATTAAGAAGCATAAGTATTCTTAAGCCAAATATTTATACTTAAATTCAACTGCAGAAAGAGACAGTGGAATAGGAGTGTATCAATTTTTCCCCCCACAGAAATATTTGAAAGAAAATCACAACAGAACTTTCTATGGTCATTCATCATCTGAAAATATTTCAAACGTCTTCAGTTGTATAAGAGTAAAAGAAATACCTACCAGTTTCCATAAACGACTCTAGCCTACAAATTGTGGTATATTCTCTCTTATGCGCAGGTCCTCCCTCTTGGGAAAGGGTATATTCAGGAAGTCTCCAGCCATGATGAATAGCCAACTCCTAGAAAATCGAGATGAGGCTGTAGTAGTAATTTTTACTATGCAATGGCTTAATCACATACATGATACTTTCATGATTTTGATCCCATCTCTTTTTATATGTTTGAAAAGAATAATGATATTTTGCAATGGAAAAACGGGGGAAGACTTTATACACCCCATAAATATTCCTGCATTTTATATCTTGCAAGCCCACAATACCACAACTGAAGCAGTTTGCTGCTAGGATAGGAATGGTGTTCCCCTATTAAGCCATAGCAAGCAAATATCAAAGAGCTCAAAGAGAAAGAGAAGCTACTATGGCCCTCCTGGGGAACATCTACAGGTCTCACTGTCAGCAGTTCCAATGCCTCTCCCTCCTAGTTACAGACTTCCTCCCCACAGCTGGCTAACTACCGCACTGGAACAAGAGCAGATGCGCAAAGGCAGCAAACAAACAGACTTGGACAGAGCTGAGGAAAGAGCAGGTGAAGAAAACTAAAGAAAAAGACAGCAAGAAAGGGACCAAAAGATGGGCTGGATAACGGGGAGGGGAGCTGTCCAACAGAGCACATGGATAAATCTGCAAGAAGGATATTCTGCGTGCAGAAATTCAAAGCTGAATTTTTTTTTTTTTTTTTTTTTTGGTAGAATAAGCAAATAGACTACTTCCCCTCTCTTGAGGTAGGTTGCCAGATCTGGATTCTTTATAAAATCTTCTGTATTAACAGAAGTAGAAAGAGGTTTGTCACAACAGTGGCATGAAATATGCTTAGAGTATAAAACACTCTACCCATGTGCACTGGGGTCCTGTTGATCTCAAATGAGAATTCCACAAAACAAAGGCAGATACTGTATATGGAAGAAAATCCAAAACATAAATAAATAGGAAAATAATTGCAAGTATGTGCTGTAATATCTAGTGATCATAACCGGAAAAACAAAATATTATACCATCTTATCTTTGAAAGATTTATTCCTTGTTTCAGCCCTTGTCATATGATCAATTTATGACATCTTTCTTCAATAGACAAAGTGTTATGTAAGGAAAAACCCTCTGACTTACCTGTAATGAACCAATAGGGTTAAGCTGATTCTTTGGTTGCTTAGAAGGGTCAGGCATTAAGGGGTCAGGAACTGCAAAGCTGAACATTTTTTTTTTTAATGTTATAAAACAAAATAATTTCCCCCAAACTATTAAGTAAATGACAAGCATTTCTTATTTCATCCTCCATGCCCCTGCTGTTCTCCATGGGATGCCCTTCTCTCCCACCTCATCTATGAGCATGTGATCTATCCACTAACCAAGGTATATCTCAAATGCCACTTCCTCTTAGAAACCTATATTATTATGAAACATAATGGAGCATAATTTCTCCCTCCTTTGAACCATTATTAAGGTTTAGGTTGACCCTTTCTTAGGCAAATTATTTTACCATAAATTCTACACTCTTACAAATACATATAATTTGTCCATCCCTCACCACGTCGCTCCTTGTTCAGATGTGAAATCCCTGATGACAGAGCCTATGAACTACTTACCTCCATCAGCCTCACAGGACTGTGCATATAGTAGGTGCTCAATAAAAATGTTTAAATAAACCATAGTACTGTCCCAGCTACACAAAAAGGGAAAGACTAGTGATCGGACAGGAAATTTAGCCTGGTATTGTGCAAGATACAGATCATAATGCTGTTTTTCCACTAAAATAATTATGGGAGAAAAATCCATCTGATCTATCATCTGCTCCATGCTAGAACAACCCTCCTGAGATTGGTATGTACCCTGCATCAAGTAGATGGCCTACATGTACCTGGTTTTAGCACGTGGGGACTATGGTTGGGGAAAAAGAGAACAGTGTCTTCTAACTCGTTTGAAATTACTCATTATTTAGGCGATGAGTTTCTAGCCCCGAGTAAAGCTACATTCAAGGTTACTACCTCCCAGGTGACTGAGGAGTCACTTTTCTATGACAAAAGCGGTTTAGTTATTGCCACTTCATCAGGTTGCTTTTTCACTGCCAGAATCTCAAGCTTTACATAGGCTGATGAGACAGGAATAGTCACTTACTATGCTGCACGCCGAAGCTACCCAAATAATTGTGATGGAGAAGTGAGAAAGTCTCTGTATTAAATCAGGCCACTTTAGGCCTGATTACAGCTTAGTAATTCCCATCTTATCTGTCAAGAAGCACAAATATATAGTAAAGTTTGTTAGCCTTTTTTTGCTGACAAAGTGAAGTGTCCCTGTGCAGAAAGGACACTCCATATGTTCATTTCTACAGATATACTTAACACTTTGGGTTGACCTTTGGGCAGCACAGAAATAGCATGGTTATCACTGGCAAGGGGGAGAATCTGACACCTGCCATGTCGCTGGGCATATCTTCAAAGCCAGCATAAATCAGCTATAATGTATGACCCCAAAGACTTAAGCATTGTTTTGGGAGATCTAAAGCTTGTCAATGCTTCATTCCAAGCTACTCAAATGCTTTGGAAGGGCTTGGGAAGGGGAGAAGCACCGCATGAGAACCTAAGTACATGCTAGACCAAAAGTTTTGAAGCTAGAGGAAAACCCCTTCTCAATTCCCGTGGACCTCTGCTTTCAACGCTGAGCAGGCACCAGACTACACTCCAGGAATAACTGAGTGCATGAGAAGAGAAGAATTTAAAGGCTCAGGATGCTCCAGACTGTGTCCATTAGAAACCACAGGACCTCACTCTACGATACATGAGAAGCTCCAGGACCAATATTTTCCAAAAGCACCTAAAGTGACAACAAATTTATTTTGGAATAAAATCTCATCAAGGGTTAACATCCCACTTAATGGCACTTAACATCTTCTTATATTTGGTATACATTCTATAATAAAAAGAAATCACTTTGTCGCCTTCCAAATTAGAATCTTCTGAAGAGTACTTTCCACTGACCTTTTTGCACTTCACAACTTATTTTATGTAGTGTAGATATTATTACAGTCTTAACACAGTAAGATATCTTCCAGAAAAACTGGGGTTCTTTACTGTTGCAACCCACTGAGGGGAGAAAAAAAGCCTCATTCCTGAGAGCTTTCATTTAACACTTAATTGCTGGATTGAATTTCTTAAGGATAAAGTCATCTTTAACGGATGACCGACCGGTTTTCTCAAGGAAATAGAATTTTAGAGCGAATACTAACAACTGTTCACTTTGTTGCTTTTGTGAGCTTGTTCAAACTTATAATCTTACCTCAGCCATGATATTTTTGAGCTGCAGAATACAAAGAAATTTAGCTCACCAAATACTTGCATTGGCTTTCAAAATGTTTATGGCAGCCTCTGCAGCTCTATGTTTCGCCAGCTTCTTACTTGTACCTTCACCTGAATTAAGGTTAGGAAAAAAGAAATGTCTTTATATGCTGTGAAAGTGTGAGGCTTGCATAGACATTTGCATAATACAAAGCAAAGTCACTATGTGTTTCTATACATACATACATACACAAGGGTAATAAAAAAATATACTACGTATTGTAACAAGTCTCTACATGAAATTCATACATTAAAAACCTGTGATTTTAAGTTTTATGTATCTAATTCTATGTACACCTATATGCAAAAATTCTTGTGTACGGTTGTTTATTACAGACAATGGTAATAAAGTAGACCAGGTCACACTTTTTGAAAAAATGCAACTTAGTACTTTACTCTTCCTTATTCCTGGAGAGAGAGCAAACTCTTCTTTGGCAAGAAGTCTCCTTCAAGGGAGCCACTTATATCAACACTGTTTGACAGCAAAATGTGCACAATCTTATTTCAATAGTCCATCCTAAACTGAGTTTAACTCTGTTTGGCTAAGCAATCCTGGCTACATGTTGGGTACATTGGGAGAAGGCTTCTACAGGGAACGTGAGAGATTATGCCATGTGTCTTTCACACAATCTATATCCCTTACCTTCATAGCTAACAGGGTGTCGGGGACTGGGCCTGACTCATTACTGAAACTGCAGCCTAATTTCAGTAAGCCATCACACCTGTTAAATGGTAAATTGAATCTCTTGCCCTTCTGAGTTCAAGCTAGGTGCTGAGAACCTTTCATAAGTGGTACCAGAATACTGATGTCCATTTCTCTGGTGTGGAGGAAAGAAACAGGATATGGAATGAATTTCAACCGTGACCCTCAAATGTCAGAGGACACACAAACCATACATCTTTATCTACTAACCTAAGGACTTAAGAGATATCAGAGAGTGTGAGCCAGAATCCCAGCCCTTAAGGAGCACACAGCCCAGTGCAGGATTTTTTCTGTGAAGAGGCCTCTGAAATACAGTCGTAGGTGTTACAGCCAAAGCGCAGACTGGAGGGGGAACCACGCAAAAGGGGCAGCTCCCCTCCTCTTGGTAAGGATTCAGAAAGGTTACAGGAAGGAAGAGATAGTTGAACGAAGACATAAAAGACTAGTAAAAGCTAGTAAGGTGAAGAGAGCTGGGGCGAGGGGGTTAGGAAGAGCATTCAGGGTGGAGAAAAGAACACCTGCTGGGGCCTGGAGGTAATGGGGAGCATGGTGTTCTCAAGAGCTCAGAGCAGCTGGGGAGATAAGAGCTTAAGGAAACGGGTTTTGAGATAAAAGACCATAGGGCTGGGACAGTAGGAAGAGAGGTCAAAGAGCAGTCTTCTAAATTTGTGCTTCTCAAACTTGAATGTGCATAGGAATTGCCTGGGAATTCTGTTCAAATGTATACTCTGATCCCACAGGTCTAGCATGGGGTTTGATATTCCAGAGCATTTGCAGCAAGGGCCCAGGTGATGGTAATGCTGCTGATGATCACATTTCAAGAAGCAAGGCCATTAAGTCATATTAAGAAATCTGTATTTAACCAGAGGGTGATGGGCACACCTTTGAACGAATTTTAGGAGCAAGAAGCACACAAACAGATCTAAAGAGCCAGTGTCATATGAGAATGGACAGCCTGGGACTAGAAGCTGAGAGAGCAGCAGCAAGGTGACAGCTGTGGTCCACATGCGAGACAACGGCGGTCCAGACTGCAGCAGCGGGAAGCAGGGAGATGCCAGAGCTGCTTAAGAAGTAAGACTTGGGGGACGCCTGGGTGGCTCAGTTGGTTAAGCAGCTGCCTTTGGCTCAGGTCATGATCCCAGCGTCCTGGGATCGAGTCCCACATCGGGCTCCTTGCTCCGCAGGGAACCTGCTTCTCCCTCTGCCTCTGCCTTCCACTCTGTCTGCCTGTGCTCGCTCTCACTCTCTCTCTCTCTGACAAATAAATAAATAAAATCTTTAAAAAAAAAAAAAAAAAAAAAAAAAGAAGTAAGACTTGGTGGAAGAGTGGGCAAGAGGCGGATGGAGAGCGAGAGGAAGGAGTCACGAAAATGAAACTCAACTTTCCACTGTGAGCAAATGGGTGACGGTGGCGCCTTTAGTGAGTGAGGCAATGAAGGGAGAACAGTCTTAAGGGAAAAGAGATGGTCTCAGTCTCGGACAAGGTGAGACTGAGATGCCTTTGGGTCATCCAAGTGAAGAGGCATAGCAAGCACAGGTTGATAGACTGTTCCACAACCAGACCTGGGCTGAATGAAGACAGAAATTTCAGGATGTTCAGCCTTAGAGAGCACTTGATCCAATGGAGAGGCATAAACTTGCACAGAAAGACAGGGCAGTGGGAGGAGAGCAGGGGCCTAAGAGGAATGGTTGGTTGCCCTAGGTTGTTAATCCCTGGGCCCAAAAACACACTGAAGGGGAAAAGACTCTTTACTTAAATGTTCACTGAGTATTTAAAAATAGACCTGTTAAGGAGTAAGGCAACGATTCCATGGTTCATTATGAGGAAACTTCCAGCTAGCACCTACAATCCACCTGCCTCATATAAAGCCTCAAAATTAAAGTTGTTTCAAAGAAAATAGTGGAATCCAGATTTTCAGGGATCTAAACAAATGATGTCTTTAGATGAGGAAATGATGCAACTCCAGCCTTCCTGCTGAATTGTTTTCTTGGCATTCTTCAGAATTAAATGTAGTATTATTTTTTATGCCTGCATTTACAAATGGCAAATTTAGTTATCATTCGTTCAAGCTCACAAACCATAAGGGGAGTCTGAGCTCTGAAACTTCATTGTTACGTGTCTTTGGGCATGTTAACCTGTTTTCTCATGTATAAAAAAGGAGATTACATCTTACTAAAACCTGTAAAAAGTGTTAGGAACTAGATGGTGCTAGGTGCTATGAAATATGGTATTTGCTATGAAATATAGTATTTGAGCTGTCTTCCTCACTTGGATACACAAACAAGTGTGGCACAATGGGCCCCAAGTGCCAGATGAATCACCAAACAGGGGTGAGGCTCAGAAAATTCTGTGCACATGTCTCTTGGCATCTTCTATAATCTATGAAACTTGTCAGCACCTACTGATCCAGCTATGGTTGCTCCAAAAACCTTTCCTGCGTCTCCCTAATTCTTAAAGAACCCTAGGAGGATCCTAGGGCATGTTTCTGAGCTTTTCTTGGTATCTGGAGAAGAGAAAATTAGGGAGAGAATCAGATGGAGCTGGAAAGTCCCCATGACCTGAGATGAGAGGTCGCAGTTTCAAGAGCCTACTCCTCACAGCCGTCCCTGGTAAAAAGGGCACTTTTCCGAACTGAAAAGCAATACCAAGTCTTGCCGGACAACCCACACGCGCATGGGGTTAACTGTGCATACAGACCTGTGCAGGTTATGTCACCAACGGTTACTCTGAAGGTGAAAGTGGGTACGTGTATTTGCACATCCGATCTTTCACATTCATAAACCGGGATGTTCTTGGTCTTCATGCCGTATTCGTGTAATACCTGAATTGGTGTTTTCCCTGGCTTAGCTGTTATCATCTTCCCCAAACTGCAAAAACCAGAAAAAGGTGCGCTTTGCATGCCAAAGCGGGTAGGGAAGCAGAAGCATACAGAAGCTAGCTCTGACTGCCACCAACACTGACGCGGGAGGCGCCGAATCTCCCCTGCCGTCAGCGCCAGAGATGGCGAATCGCACCAGTCTCCGGGCCCCGCTGCGGCGGGCAACCGGCAGGGTGAAAGAGGGCTTTGGGGCGATAACTTGAAAGCGGGTGGGAGAAAGTCCCCGAAGTCTCGGGCGCTGCAATCTCTCAGGACCAAACCCACAGAACCGGTCTCCCGGGTGGCGGCGGCGCGCCACCTCCGCCCACCCCGCGCGCAGCCTGGGGCCGCAAGAGGGGCGGGGCCAGGCCGCAGACCCCAGCCCGCGCGCGGCCGGGAGGGCGGAGCCGAGTGCCCCCGGGTCCGCCCGCAGCCGCTGGGGCGAGGGCGACGGGAAGGGGCTTTACCCAGAATGCCGCTGGAAAGCGGGCTCCTCCGCCCCGCCTCTCGCGCCCACCACTCCCGGCCCTGCCCGGCTCGGCCCCTACTATTCGGGCGCTGACCTGAAGGTCCCGCTGTCCTCGCGCTCCAGCGGCGGGGCCGCGGCGCGATGCCTGCTCTGGGACATAGCGAGAAGGGACGGCTTGGCGGCAGACGGAAGAGCGGTGCGGAGCGATGTCCTCGCTCCCCGGGTCAGCCGGTCCCCGAGAGGAGCGCTCCAGCGCCGCCGCCGCCGCCTCCTGGACTCCCCCTTTCCTCCCGGCTTGCGTCCCTCTTGCGAGGGGGACGGGCGGGGGCGGAGTTTGGGTGCAGCAGTGCCGGCCACGCCCCCTCGCTGCCCGGGCTGCGGGCCGACTCCAAGCTGAGCCCCGCCTACCGGCTCTCCAGTCTCCTGGGCGCCCGGCCCTGCCCCCTCCCCTCTAGACTCCGCCACTCTTCCCCGGCCCGGCTCCTCCGGCTCCCGCGGGTTCCCAGATTCCGTCCGGCGGATTCCAAGCGCTTACCCGCCTACCACCGCCTAGGTGTGGCCGCAAGTTTATGGCCTCGGTAAATGGAGGCGGTTTCCGTCCGGGAGAGGCGGCTAAAATTTTCGGAGGCAAGCCTCACGGTGGGCGAGGCCTGAGGCTCAGCTTCTTTTTCCGAGCTGGGGCTGAGGGAGGCTAGGGATCAGGGCTGCGTCACTTTAAGCGAAAGATTTCAGGATTCTAAATGCAAAATTGCTACGGAAAGTCCCTGGACCTGGCCCCGAAGCTTGGGACTTGCGGTATATCCGCCCTGGGGGACTGCAGTGGGCTCTGCCGGTCTGAGTCCTGCCTTGAGGAGCTCGCAAGGATGTCCGGGGACTCCCCACCCCACGCCCAACTCCTTTCCGTCCGGGTGGTTTCCATTGTCTCTAGGCTTTCGTCGCGGCTGGACGCTGGGCAAGCAATGCCCGTTAGGTGTGAATGAAGGCTTTTCTGTAGGCTCCAATAAAATGCTGTTTCTCTACACCTGTGTTGTTAGTCGTAATTGCGTTTGCCTGGGATGCACCACCTTAGGTGGGGATCGGATAGCGACGGTAGATGATGAGTCGCCTCGGGTATTGCTAGCCACTTGCAGAAATGACTCCCCGGGGCGCCTGGGTGGCTCAGTGGGTTAAGCCGCTGCCTTCGGCTCAGGTCATGATCTCAGGGTCCTGGGATCGAGTCCCGCATCGGGCTCTCTGCTCAGCAGGGAGCCTGCTTCCCTCTCTCTCTCTCTGCCTGCCTCTCCATCTACTTGTGATTTCTCTCTGTCAAATAAATAAATAAAATCTTTAAAAAAAAAAAAAAAAAGAAAGAAATGACTCCCCGTGCTTTCTCTGCGTGGTTGAAGATTGCACAGTGCTGTTCACACAAAAGGACGTTATTAAAAACTTTTAGTGATTTTTGGTTTTGGGTTTTTTGTTTTGGTTTGGGTTTTTTTTGTTGTTGTTTGTTTTGGGTTTTTTTTTGTTACATGAGAGTCTGGATACTCGCAAGCAAATGAAAACAGCTGAATCCTGAATCTAATCAAATTGATTTATATTATTTGGGGCTTGAATTAGGCCTATTCTGTCTTCCTTCCACTATCCCTTCTGTATATGTGTGTATCGTGATTACTACCTATTATATTTTAATGACTATTTTACTGTAAGTACACATAGCCACTTTTTCAAGCTATTTGAACATCCACATAACTATGGCAATACAATATTTCAAGCACTCAGCTTTGTTTCTAAACGTTTATTTTTTGCCCTGATATCTTAAAAACAAGGCCAAACTTGATATAGCTCTCTTTAAAGGTTGAGTAACTGAGATAATAATGATGAAACAAAATAAATGCAGCACTATTTCGAAGAGTTATCTATGTGCCAGCTACAGAGTAAGAAACCCCTAAGTCATAGTTTATAGTTATTTATATATGTTAGTATTACATAGTTATTTCTGCATTTATATATGTAATATGTCTTTTATTTGTTATTTCATAAAAATTGGTGTGCAGTTGCTTCTCTATATTGTGAATTTATATTTTATATCAATCACTTGGTTTTGTAGCATATAAGAAGGGAAATGAATGAACTGTATACTATAAGGATTCAAAATAGCACTTTAATGTTGCCACACTTGGCATGATATTGTTGTGAAGGAATTCCCTTTGGACTAGGTCCACTGCAGGTGGTATCCAGGGCTAATGTTAGTGCCTCAATTGCCTTGTTCCCATAGAGCTATAGGTTTCCTCAAAACTGGCATACTACCATCAACAGCAACCCTCATCAAGGACACTGGTAGTATTTTAAAATTAGTAGTTTTCTGCATAAGCTTATTGACTGCAGTTCCAACTGACTTGCTCGCAGTATATCATTTAACACTGTTGATCTATAATTCATTACGTGAGCACACCAAGAGAGGCAGTGTTGTGAATTGTACACTGGTATGCTACTTGGTGAAACCATGTTTTGTATTTTTAATGTGTTCAATTATATTTAAAATCAAGCAAGTCTGAGGTGTGTGCCTGGCTTTCTTTGAAAGTATGGATTGTTATCGGAGGGTTGCAATTGAGGACGTTTTGATACCATAATAATATGTTTGCTGCGGCTACCAAGAGCTTTGTCAAGCAAGTTGGAGATGGAGGGAGATTAGTTCCTGTTCCAAGCCTCAGTGAGGCTGACAAATACCAACCTCTAAGTCTGGTGGTAAAAAAGAAGCGATGCTTTCTCTTTCCTAGGTATAAATTTACCTCAACACCTTTTACACTGAAAGATATTCTTCTAGGAGACAGAGAAATTTCAGCTGGTAAGTTTAAATATCTGTTTGGGAGTGACTACTCATTCAGCTGTATTAATGACATTTTAAATATCAGTTGTATATACTAACATTTGTAATATTTGCACATTGATAAAAGCAACTTTTCTTAAGATAGTAGTATTAAGATTAAGATTAATAATATCTAAATTTGTGTAGTATCAAATCTCATTGGTTGAATAATTTTTGTGTAGCATCAAATCTTATTGGTTGAATAATTTTCCAACCTATTTTGTGAAATTATTTATTGTGTAATTTTCTTTTGAGTATTTTATAGGCTGTCTAAATTGAATCAATTTAGAATATGACAAAATAATATATTTCTGTATCTATAAAGTGGGATATTACTTAGTCTTACCTATCTCACAGGGTCAAATGAGATGAAAGTAATTTACATTTATTTCTTATGACTCAGTTATTGCAATTGGTCAACTGAATTGTAGTTTACAGGCTAGATTAGAAAGTAAATTGACATTTTGACAAATTAGTCTTATAAACACTTGTTTTTCTTTCAACCATTCAGTGGATCTTATAGCTTTCAGAGTTCTTTTGGTGTAACAAAGAAATTGAGTTCTCATTTAAGTACTCTATTTTTTTTGTTATTGTAAATTAATTGAGTTGCTATTTAATTTTTTAATTAAAATTTTTTTAGTTAATAATATTTAATAGTATTATGTGGTGACAGGTGGTAGCTACATTTGTGGTAAGTATGGCATAATGCATAAATTTGTTGAATCACTATGTTGTATACCTGAAATTCATGTAACATTGGGTGTTAACTACACTCAAAAAAATTGATTTTTTAAAAAAGAGTTCATTCTCTAGCAGGAGTGATATTTTACATGATTTAAGATGTTTGACTGTTTTGGGGCAATTGGGTGGTTTAGTCGGTTAAATGTCTGCCTTGGGCTCATGTCATGATCCCAGAGTCCTGGGATCCCTGGACTCTGCTCAGGCTCCCTGCTCAGCGGAGAGACTGTCTCTCCCTCTGCCTCGGCCTGCTGCTCCCCCTGCTTGTGCACTCTCTCTCTCTGTGTCAAATAAATAAATAAAATCTTCAAAAAAAATGTTTATGTGTTTTAACAATAAGGTCATAATGTATATAAACATGTAATTTTTTCATTTAAATGAGTTGCTACTTTAAATCTCAGTGTGAAACATCACCTTTCTCAACGTTTATGTAATGGAGTCTTACATAGTAAATGAATGCATTACTATAAATAATCTATATTAGATGAAGTCAAGACATTTAAAAATATTGATTTCCTTTTCATAAAGGTATTTCATCTTATCAGTTACTGAATTATGAAGATGAATCAGATGTTTCACTCTATGGAAGGCGAGGCAACCATATTGTGAATGACGTTGGGATTAATGTCACTGGATCAGATTCTGTGGCAGTAAAAGCTTCCTTTGGTGTGGTGACCAAACATGAAGTGGAAGTGTCAACATTACTCAAGGAAATTACTACAAGGTCAGTAGAAGAATACTTAATATGCTTCAGTGTTTCCATTAAGTATTTTAATTGTATAAACTTTGTTATAAACAATGCTGAAAACATTCAGGTTATGTATATTGTCTAATGTAATTTATGTGCTTGAAATATACAAATTAGCAATTTATCCAGACCTTAGAGAAGGGTAGATATAAAAAAAAAAAAAATCACATGGTTTAAACAGATTTTTTTAATTGTTCCACAAAATTGCTTTGGTCCTATACACAGGTACTAAGTTATTAGATTAAAAGGATACACTGTGGCACCTGGTCAGCTCAGTGAGTTAAGTGGCTGACTCTTGATTTCAACTCAGGTCATGATCTCAGGGTCCTGGGATTGAGCCCTGTGTCTGGCTCTGTGCTCGGTAGGGAGTCTGCTTGAGGATTCTCTCCTTCTCTCTTCTTCTTCTGCCCCTCCCTCTGCTTGTGCTCTCTCTCTCTCTCAAATAAAAACAAATCTTAAAAAAAAGAATACACAAATCTGCTTCCAACAGATATTCTAAGGGAATCTCTTCCAACAGACTCCTATAATAAGCATGTTTTAAGAAAAGAGAAAGGAGAGGCAGATTACTAGTGGCTATGGAGCATATTTTCTGATTTGTATTAGACCTGCCTTGATTTGTTTTTAGTTAAGGTGGACCATGAATGAGTAACACATGACAGCAAGAAACGTACTCGGTTATATAGAATTAGAATGTGACATTCTTGTGAATATCTCTATTCTTTATTCTAGAAAAATTAATTTTGACCACAGCTTGATACGTCAGGCAAGGAACAGCAGAAAGGCAGTATTGTGTGTGGTCATGGAAAGCATTCGAACCACACGACAGTGCTCACTGTCTGTGCATGCTGGAATTCGTGGGGAAGCCATGCGGGTAAACCATACTCATGAGGTTTCTCTTACTAAAAATGTGCAATGGGAATTTTAAAAAAGTACTCAGTGTCTAATGAGATGTGTGTGTTTTGTCAAGTGTTGAGATTAAAGAATTACAAGGGTATATAGGATTTTGCACAGTAATGATTTTGTTTTAGAATTTTTAAAAAATCCAAGAAAACTTCAATTCTGAATGTGTAACATAATGCAAACAAAACACTAATCCTTATGAAGTAATGCATATTGGAGTTCCTTCTATGACTATTTAAATGATGTTTTAAGAATAAAGTTTGAATGCTTATGTTGAATTCTTGATTTTATTTTTAAGTGAAGTACTTTATATTGCATTTTTAAAAAGTCGATTTTATATTTTTTTAACTTTTCTAAAATAATATTGTGAATGGTCAAACATGCTTCATTCAGTGTTAAATACCTAGAACAACAACAACAAAAAAAAAATCTTGAAAGTTACTTGTGTTTAGTTCTCAGCATAGTATTGTCTTTGTCATTCACATAGTAATGACACATAATAATGACTTGATTTGTCTTACCAAAATCATTTGTTAGAAAAAGAGTCCAAAGAAAAACGTTTTGAATCTTTGCAAATTAAAGTTCTGTTTAGTCAGTGGCTACATTTAGCTGTCCACTGAGTTGTTTAACATTGGATCATTCTGGGGGCACAAATTGAAATATTTATTTAATTGTTGGAAATTATTTTGGTAAATAAATTGATAATTGCTTTGGAAAGCTGCTGAAAACTCTAGGAGCTTTGGAACAATTGACAGAGTAGGCTAAAAACAACTGTAATTCTTAAACAGTTGGTTTGTGGTTGAAAGGAAAAGGTGTCTATGTCAGCATTACTGTTGCGGCAGCACTACTCATTGGCCCTAGGACCAATGTTAGTGAGAAAGTGGTGAGTGGTATTGCCTGGATTGTGAGACCTCCATTGGACCATTTGGACTTCTGGTATAGACAGTTAAATTCAATGGGATAATTTGTTTTTGTCTTTTTTTTCACATTTTTAAAAAATTTTTTATAAATATATAATGTAATTTATTTTTGTCTTATCAGTAAGATTGTATGAAATGTTTTGTTTCTCCAAAAAGCTATCCTTATGTGTTATGCCCCTTAATAATGTTATTTACTTATTTACTATAGTTTCATTTTATGGATGAACAGAATCCCAAGGGAAGGGACAAAGCTATTGTTTTTCCAGCACACACAACCATAGCTTTCAGTGTTTTTGAACTCTTCATTTACTTGGATGGTGCCTTTGGTAAGTGAATGATTTGCATGAAACACTGAAATGATTATACTTTTAAGAAGAATTTAATGGGAAGCAAACACATACACACCCTCTCTACGTAATTCAGGAAGAATGATACTCTCAGTACTGTCAGTCTTATGCTTGGCTAAAGCCCCTGGGAAAGACCTTCCGGTCCCACTTACCCGCTCCCTCTTTTCTGATTCTTGGGGAACGCTGCAGACTCCCTACCACCCCATGTGCGATTATAGAGAAGAGCTCACATGCAATCCACTGACAAAGTTTTTCTTGACTTACATGAGGAGATAATAAATGATCTTCTAATAGGTCGTTTTTGAAGACAGCAAATAAAGGAGTGGGTAGGTAGTTAAGATGCCTGTCAGAGTCTGCGTGTCCAAACTAAGATACCTGAAGACAAATTCTTTTCAGCTTTATCTTTCATGGGTCCAGTTTCCCCCCAACTCTCCCTAAAAAATAATTTTGACAGTATAAATGCTTACCCTAAAATTGTCTTTACCCTCCAGAATGCCTTGTATACCTTATATAATAGTGTAGCTCGCTTTAGATTTTTCATGGGTCTTTAAGAGGCCTGCGCCTCAAAGGATGGGCAAGGGAGCCCCCTCACCATAGTAATTCGTAGACATTTTTAGACCTGTTTGTTTCTGTAGTTTTGTGAGAAGTGAGAATGGGAAGTCCAGAAACATGACAAAACATGCTAATTACAGTCTATTTGGGACATTTCAGTTATAGGTTTTTACAATTATATTGATCTTTAGGAGTATAAACTGTTAGAACTGACACAGGTATTGAAATTTAAAATGTGCATACGCTTTTGGGAATTTATCCTACAGAAATACTTAAACATATGGGAAGTGATATGGGTATAAGGATATTCAGTTTGTAAGAGTGAAAGATTGTAAATAATCTTAAGATCTATTACCAATTACTAGTTCAATAATGGTGCATCCATAACTACGGAATATTATGAAACCATTAAGAAGAATGAGATATGGGCACTGACATGGAAGAATGTCTAAGAGATATTTTTAAGAAATGTGCTTGGTGTATAACCATTTGAGCCTAATACACACACACACACACACACACACGTTCTTTTATGTGTGTATGAGCCTACACACACACACACACACACACATATTCTTTTATGCTTATAAAATATACTGAGTATATCTGGAACTATACTCTGGAAACTTAACAGTGATTACTTGTGGGTGGAAAACTGAGGCTGGGGTCTAGGGTATACTGGAGACTTGTTACCATATCTCCCTTTTGTAGTCTGGATTTCGTGCCATATGAATATTAACTTTTCTAAAAATACATAAAATTTAATTAAAAAAATACAGTGAATGGCATGTACCAGCATTCATCAGCCACAACTAAAACTCCCAATGAAATTTGAGTTGTCCAAGTCATAGCATCTTCTAAAATTTTTTTTTATAGACCTTTGTGTCACTTCAGTGTCAAAAGGAGGATTTGAGAGGGAAGAAACAGCAACGTTCACGCTGCTCTACAGACTGAGGAATATACTATTTGAGAGAAGTATGTCTGTTATAGAGTATTTCAAATGTCTCTTTCCCTCTTGGATTAAAACTTGAGTTTGTCTAATCAGTACTCCTTGTCTGTTGAGGATTTTAAATCTAAAAGCCAAATCATTTCATGACAGATGGTTTAGATTCACGTATTTGTAAATGGGGTTTGGTTATATATTTCTAATGTGACTTCTAACACATTTCTTTGCTTTTGTGCTTTCAGATAGAAGAGTGATGGATGCCATTTCTCGCTCCCAGCTTTACTTAGATGATCTGTTTTCTGACTACTATGACAAACCTCTCAGCATGACTGATATTTCTCTCAAAGAAGGGACCCATATCCGAGTTAACTTGCTTAATCACAACATTCCAAAAGGACCTTGCATACTCTGTGGGATGGGAAACTTTAAAAGGGAGACAGTTTATGGGTGCTTTCAGTGCTCTGTCGATGGGCAGAAGTATGTGAGACTTCATGCAGTTCCTTGTTTTGATGTTTGGCACAAGAGGATGAAATAAAGTGGAAAGTGAACGTAGTGTTTTAGGTGCAACTGTGCCACATACCTTTCCAAAATCATTTGGGTATGCTTTGATAAATTGCGGCAAATTAAAGAGGGGGAGGAAAGAGAAATTAACCTGTCTGGACATCATTTTCTTCCTCTATAAACATGGAGATGATAATAGTATCTGGCCTACAAATTGTCATAAAGATTAATATTGTTTGTGTAAAAAAAGGTTAAATATAAAATTCAAAATATAGATGTTCCTTCCTGAAATCTACCAGTTACTTTAGAAATATATTTGGGATTCGGCTATCATTTTAGATAACTTTACATAGTGATTTTTCTAAATATCAATTTTATCTTTAGTTGATTTTTAATTCAACATTTAAGAATGACAAGAGGTTAGAAGTGATGACTTTATGATGCTTTAACCATTGCCTTAGGTCTGTGTAAAATGAGAAAAATGTGTTAATAATTTAATGTAATCCTAAATGTTTAATTGTGGTATCAAATGAAAAGCACATTGAGCTCTGGGTGGGGTTTTATGGACACAGTTCACAGGGTGACTGAGAGCAGTGTGCTATTGTGAAATGTGCACAGGCTCACTGGTTTTCTCCTTATAGAAACTCACTACTGTCATTTTAAAGTTAAGACCACTAGGACACCTCTATCTTTCTCCTCTGAAAATGTTTAAAATATTTAACATATTCAGTTCTGAGAGATCTTTTGCATCCACCCTATAAGACATCTGAGATTTTTCATACACAAACAACCTAAATTATTAATTTATTATATACCCTTATTTTAATAATTGCAGAAGTAATGAAAATTCTAGAACTCAAAATGTAGCAACAGCATTCACTGAGATATACACCTGTGAAAGTATAAAGCAATTGGGTAACTATAAAATGCCTGATTATGTATGTAGAATGATTAAATTTTTACTTATTTAAATTTGACCAGAGTTTTAGAATCAATCTCCATTTTACTTCATCTATAATTTTTAAAAACAGAAGTTTAAAAGCATTTGGAAAACAATGGGACAGAAAGGACAGAATTACAAAGTTTTCTTCATTATGGAATGATTTCCGTTTCTTCTTCCACTGTGTTGGTGGTTTGAGCCGAATATATGACTCAAAGGCAAATAGGAATATACTGATTGCAAAATGCTCTAGTGACTTTTTTATTTTTATTTTATTTTATTTTATTTTATTTTATTTTTTTTAAGATTTTATTTATTTATTTGACAGAGAGAGATCACAAGTAGGCAGAGAGGCAGGCAGAAAGAGAGAGAGGAGGAAGCAGGCTCCCTGCTGAGCAGAGAGCCCGATGCGGGACTCGATCCCAGGACCCTGAGATCATGACCTGAGCCGAAGGCAGCGGCTTAACCCACTGAGCCACCCAGGCGCCCCTCTAGTGACTTTTTTTTAAGAACAGGGGCAGTTTCCAAACCAAAACATAATATTGAATCACCAACTTTGTTCCAACGGAGCAGATTTTCCTGAGGGAAGTCAAGGAACAAGAACTGGCAGTTGAGCAAGTGAGGAGGAGTTACAAAATTGGGTACAGGTACGAAGCACTCTTGGGAGGAAAGGAAACCCAAACCCAAGGTGTTGGTTTTATGAGGTGTCAAACTCTGTGCTATGCATACGTGATACCTGTCAATCTGGTGGGTTTTGCTTTACCCCTGAACTTTTAGATAATAGAATTTGGGGCAGTGTAGTTAAAGAGTTTAAAGACAAACACTGAACAATGGTTTGGAAAATGGAAAATGGAAAAAGCTTTGGTTTGAACTCACTTGTTTGGAGCAGAGCTATTTAATGCCTGACATAGTTTTCTACATACGCAATGGGCAAAACCTTCCATGGTTCAATAAATAACATGCACTTTCTTTGACACTAGTGTGATCTACAGCATCTCTTACTTCCTATTCTCAACAAGTTGGATGTCATGATTTGACCATGATGCAAAACTGCCACTGAAGTGTATATCCCAGTTTGTATCCCCATTTGATCCCTCATGTGTAAAATAAATTGTACACATTTTCAAAAATTTGATGGGGTACCAGTTTGTAAGGCTCAGTCATGATCAAGAACAAGGACATCATAAAATGAAGTGACATAGGGTAGAGATACATAGAGAAAGGGAACCGGAAATTAAGGAAAACCATGGCATTAATTTAAAACGATCAAGACAAAAAGTTAGGGATGATAGATCTAAAGGCCTACAAGAAGGAAGAGGAGGCAGCACATTTAGAATGATGTCTGAAGGAGTACAGACTCAGAACAGTATAGATTTTATTATGTCTGCTATGTAAGAGGCACAAAGCCTTTGGTCTGGTCAATTGTCTTTAAGCATTCCCCACTGGAATAATGACCAAAGACCAGAGCTTGCACCAAAAAGTACAGAAACTGTGTTTAAGGCTCTCTGTGGGACAGAGGTATACAACTAATACTTTCTTATATGCATCCAAAAGGAGTATTTGTTTAGTTCTGTGATTTTTATATGCTTCTACTTGTAATGCTACGAAATGTATAAACAAATGAAATGTTAATTCCTGGGTCCTATTGAATATTTTCAATATAACGGGACATTTTTACAATTAAAATGTTAGAAATTGGATATTTAACACTTTTACATGTTGTTAAGGTTGGAGCTGGGAAGAGCTTGTAGATTTTGACATAGATGTCCTCCTGCTTCCTGAAGGGGGAAAACTGCCCAGTGGGATGTGGTCTATTTCTTGGTGATGCAATTTGTGTTCACAGAATAAAGCAATAGGAAACATAATTATACTTTTCCTGAATGTTAAATTTGCAAAATACCACACATTTATTATGCCAAAATTACATGTATTGATGGGATCAAAATATATTCTCGTGGGAGGAAAACATAAAAGACAAGTTCTAGGGGAAGTGACTTTGTTTTATATATAAAGTACAGTAAGTAGCTAAGAAAATTTAGAAATAAAAATATACTACAGTTCATCATGTTGATATACATTGTATTCCTTGGAAGAAATGAAGCCATCACCATCATGATCATTCTTCTTAAAAATATCTTCTAAAACTGCATTCTGATATGACTTGTCACGTGGCTTATCATCCTTTTCAAACTCCCTTTGCAGGTAGTGATTTATCTAGAGGACCAAAATAATGTCTTTAATAAAAAAGTACCACAGTAAATTTTCTGTAACTTTAAGGAAATATGTTTACATAAGGAAACTCAATGGTAAGGCTACTTATAAGTGATATTAAAAATTTTAAAAACTATTTGAGGTTTTATTCTTTTAACCTTTGAAGCAATTTTTCTGAAAAGAAACATCTTCGAATTAGCTTCCCCTGAGGTTACAGATGGTTAGTGGTACATACTCAAAGATTAACCTTTGAATTGAATTTTGTTGAAACCAAGTATTTTCCAATAATCTATACTGTCCACATTATGAAAGGAAAATGAGGAAAATCATTCTTAAGGAATCCTATTAGTGAATAAAAACCAAATTGGTATTTTTATAATTCTAAAATTAATGTATATATTGAATTATCAATAAAACTCAACCATGGGTTTTGAAATAAAATTCAATTTTCTTAACTTTTCTATGATTCTATAACTCTCCTTCAAATCCATACAACTATGGCAATCTCTATAATAATAAGACCAAATAAAGAACAGGTATTAAGTATTCTTTCTCTGCGTTAATATGACATTTCTACTAACCACATGGGACTACTATACACTTGACATGTGGCTAGATCAAATAGAGGTATGCTACTCTCAGGGTTAAGTACACAACATATTTTGAAGACAATAAAAAATATTTATAATTTTTACATTGATTTCATGCTGAAGGGGAAATATTTCAGATATAGTTAGGTAAAACATAGTATTAAAATTCATTTCACCTGTTTCTTTTTGCTTTTTTAAGATGTGACTATTAAAATTTTTTTTATATACGTGACTCAATCATATTTCCATTGTAAAGTGCTAATATATATAAAAACTAAAGAATACAATGTGCAATAATCTGGAGATACTGTTCAGCAAGTCTGGGTATTTTAAACGCAAGAGGATTTTTAAAGCTAAAGTTGAACTTTGAGAGGTTTTTAGCAGTATGTATCCCAGCTCAGTCCATCATGAGTACACTATTTAAGATGATCAACAGAACTGTTCTCAAGTGAGACTTTAGTCCTATTGAGGGAGATACATTTTTTTCTTCTAGTTGAGCCATAGCAATGCTATGTAGATGAAAAGAATTTTAAAGAACCTCAAATATTCCTCAGTTTCTAAATAAATATATTTTCATAACCAATATTACTGACTCTCAGGACACACTTTTCTAGTATAGTGTAGTGGACATGTACAAAAAGGCAGCAGTAAGAAATAACCTTAATTTCGCTGACAATGAGTTCCATACTATTTCTACTTCATAATTTAATAAAAAATACTGTGTACCTCTTCTCTCCCACCTTATACTAAAGAATTGACTTGATCTTTCTGATGATAAGAGGAGGTAGTTTCTTTTAGTTCATGTTTTAAATCTAGTCTTTGTCATGTACTCACTGTGTGGTCTTGGGACAAATAATTTAACCTCTCTGGACCTCAATTTTGTTATCTGTAAAAGAGGGGAAACAGTATCTCTATGGTAGTATTTATGTGAGTATTAGAGTAATGTTTATAGATGTCAATGAAAGCTATTACTATTCAAGCATGTGAAAGTCACTCTTAACCTAGTGATAACACAGCTGATACCTGACAGACATCTGGACAGACTGTTGCTAAGCGGGTCACTGTTTTGGACTTTCTCTACTTTTATTTTCCAGAAAGAACTAAAGAACCCATAAGAACTACTGAAGAGTATTCATACTGCAGAATGTGCCTCTTTGTGTACATCTGATAACGAATGGTTTGTATGCACAGGCTGAGCTCTTGGGTACTTTGTGAATTCATCAGCTGCAGTTCACTCTGAAACTCATAAGGAGTCAACGCCAAGTACGTGCAGGATGGATTTGCCACCCCACTAATTGTCCTCCTCCTTAAGGAACAGGGGATGTTTTCATTCACGTATCCCTCTCCCACTGCTGAGCAACAAAGGAGCTTCAGGGGCAAGTCCTTACTAATATCCTAGAGGAGGAAGTAGAGTCAGGGTGGGGAAAGGACTGGAGAGGGAGCACACCTGTCTTTGGAAATCAACCCCTCAGGGACCTTTTGTTATTGAGGTGGTGGAGTCATGCTTGTTAAACTGTCTCCCAACAAAGGGGAGACAAATGGGTTACTCAACTGAAGCAAAAAGGGTATAGTCAGTGGGACTAAGCCAATCACTGGCCTTCAGTAGTACAAACATTAGCCCTCAAACATCCAGACTGGAAATTCCCTGAAAGAGGCCCTGGTTAAAAGCAAGGTAGTGGGGGCAACCGGGTGGCCTGGTGGGTTAAGCAGTCAACTCTTGGTTTCGGCTCGGCCTGTGTCTGGCGTTGTGCTCAGCACAGAGTCTGCTTGAATTCCTCTCTCCCTCTGCCTCTCCCCTCTCTAAAATAAAAATCAATCAGAAAGAAAAAAAAAAAAAAAAAAAAGAAAGAGCCAAGTAGCAGAGCCAGACTGATTTTGCCACTTAAGGGTGGTGTGAACTTAGCCCAGTTACTTAACCTGCTTGGGCATCATTTTCCCCTTCCATAACATAGAGATAATGACATGTGTATATCTCATAAACTGTCATAAAGATTAAGTGAGTTCACATGCTAATGTGCTTCTAGTAGTACTTGGTACTGAGAAAATACAAAAGAAAATTACTATTATTGCTCCGACATCTTTATTAATCCCCCAATTCATATAGAAGACTGACTGGAGGGGTGCCTGGGTGGCTCAGTCAGTTAAGCATCTGCCTTCAGCTCAGATCATGATCCCAGGGTCCTGGGATTGAGCCCCACATTGGGTTCCCTGCTCAGTGGGGGCCTGCTTCTCCCTTTGTCTGCAGCAACCCCCCAACTTATGCTCTCTCTCTTTCTAGCAAATAAATAAATACAATCTAAAAAAAAGAGTAACTGGAGTGTGGAAGCTAGTTAGGGAACTCCTGTGTCGGAGGCAGGCCCCTGGCCAGGGCGGCCTCCGCCATTAAAAGATGGCACCTGGCTAGTTGCCAGGTTAGGATTGCCTCATGAGACTAAGCGGAACACCCAAAGAGGAAGTAAACAGCATTGGTTGCTAGCGAAGTTGTTCGTTTAGGTGCACAGCCTGATTCGCTCCCTCCTGTACCCTGCTCGCTGATTGGTCATGTAAGCGTATATAAGTGTGTAGACTTGCGGAAATAAAGAGAGAGGAGAGAGAGAAGATGCATCCGAACCAGGGTTCTTGTCGTCCTTGCGGGGCGAGGGCGATACTCCTGGATCCTGCTTACAACTTTCTAGTGCACACAATTCAAATTCTCACTAGCTCTTTTCATAGTTTCATGTAATCCCCACAGTCCTGCAAGGCATAAATTATTTGTACTATTACAAATTCCTATGGTGTTGCTTGAATGAGCTCTGTTCCGGTCTAAAAACTGGAAATGCCCTATGGAGATGAGCTTGTTATTTTAATGAACTTCTGGCAGGGAGAAAGGCAACTGAACAGGATGACTCATTACAAGTTTTATGTTGAAAAAGGCACATTTTCTTCTTGGAGCTTAGATTTTTTAGTAATCGGCTCTGTAAAAGCAAAGTAATCAGCCCATGCTCAGTAGAACTTAAAAATAACCAATGTAATAGATATCTATTTAAATTGTGAAGAAAAAAATAGACTGTACACATAGAATTTGTTTGAATTACCTCAGTTTTAGAGAGTTGCCTGTCGTTGTCTGTGTCTATCTGTTTAAATGTTTCAATGCTTCGTGGTCCTTTGGTCACAGCATAAAGTTCAATCTCAAAAATCAGTGTTGCATCAGGTGGAATCTTGCCTTCTGCTAAAGGTATAATTTTTAACAGTTTAACTTACATGAAGATAAGGTTCAGATATTTAATCACAAATAGCCATTACAGCATTATGATTATATTATTTCACATTTATAAAAACCACTTACTAAACACTTTAAAAAATATTTCCATGTTTTTAAAACAAATCAGTTTTAAGAACCTAGTAGGTCATTAATTTCTTATTGAATTAAAATAAATACAAGTCATGTAATTTTTTTTTAAAGATTTTATTTATTTATTTGTCAGAGTGAGAGAGAGCGAGCGAGAGCGAGCACAGGCAGACAGAGTGGAAGGCAGAGTCAGAGGGAGAAGCAGGCTCCCTGCGGAGCAAGGAGCCCGATGTGGGACTCGATCCCAGGATGCTGGGATCATGACCTGAGCCGAAGGCAGCTGCTTAACCAACTGAGCCACCCAGGCATCCCCAAGTCATGTAATTTTTATTAATATACCTCATCATTATATAGAAAAGAGCTAGTGCAGAGAAGAAATGCACGGGCAGAAAGATTTCAAAGTGTAAATCAGTAATCTTCTAAAAATTGACATTGTGTAGTTATTTGGCAGCATAAATAAAACATATGTTTCAATATATTTGTCTTCCCAGTCCTTTACAGACATTAAAAAATAAGTGCAATGACAGAATAACACAGTAACAATTTTATGAAATCTATAATCACAATAAAAAAATTAAGTATTAAGGTGAATAGTCCTCTTAAAAAAGTTAACCTATTCACTCATCTATTACATCACAAGACATCACAGATTATCTTAGCAAGCTATGGGCTTATTCGGATGACCATTTCATAGAAATGACCTGCAGAAATGATGTGCTAAGAGGCAGGGGTTGGCTTGTGTCACCGGTATTGCCCAGTCTCTCCCAGAGTCTCATCCACTAATATTTGTTGAATGAATATTTGTTGAACGAATGCCCCTATGGTTTATTTTTTAAATGGCTGCTTGTTCTCTGAAGTAAATAGAATTCTTGCTCAAGTATTGATTTAACCCAGAGAGAAAAGAGCTTCAAAGTTACAGCCAAAAGGAGAGATTGATCAGTCATCTCCAAAACCAGGACATAGAAAAAATCTACCCATACATCCTATGACTAATGAAGTTCCAAGCTATGTAACCACCTCTTACCTGACTTTAGAGCAAAAAGAGGTAGAGATTAATTCAATGATCATTTTTACAAAATCCATCCCTAGTCTGTCCAGTTACAATCTCCTTACAACAGGGAAACAACTAATGATAATAAGGCAACCTCAAAACACAAATTCAAATTTCTTAAGAAAAAATATTACAAGTCCATATGAAGTTTCTAAATAATTCTACTGGAAACACAGAAAATATTGCCAATTAGGCTTTGTCATACAAAGAAATCAGAGCATAAAAAAGGAGAAAAAGGTGAATTTGCTATAGAATTACTTGTATTTAGAGAAGCAGATCAAAGACGTAGGAGTTAAAGAATCTATACGTACCACGTGTACTGTTAATTTAAAGCACTAAAAAGTCACATGCATTTCAAGACATGCAGGGTGCTCTGTCATATGAAGCAAGGATATTGCACAGAGGAGAGCCTTCTTCAAGTACTACCTAAAATAAAGTTATAGCTGATGTTAGGTCTCAATAACAACTTATTTAAAAGAGCTTATTTGACAAGAAGTGGTTGGTTAAGCAGTGATGTATGGTCTCCACCACAATTTTTACGTAATCTAATCCTACCTACGTGATGCAGGTAAGCCAGCAATTAAGTATGTTCCAAAGAACATACTTTAGTTGGGCCACAGTTTCTTCATGTGTAAAACAAAAGCGTTGGTGGTATTACTAATGAGATTCATCATTTTTATGTCTTTTGGGGACACCTCAAATTGAATACCATCTAACTTCTTCAAAGTTAAACTTGTACCTCTCTGCAGCAAGGGTCTGGTTTATTAATAGCATAGGCAGCCTGGGTAATCATTCATAGCTAAGCATAAACTAGTTTACAAACTATAGGAAAATGGGGCCCAAACTATAGGAAAATGGGGCCCAACAGGATGAATAAGCACCTATTAATGTGGGATGTGGTTAAAATGAGACTGAAGAGTCGAAAAGGCAAACTTTACCTGTATCATCTTGCCTAAAATCGGTCTCAACCTATGACAATATTTTTGGGCAAGGACTGCATTCAATTTAACTTATCTTCAATTTTTTTTCCTCTCTCCCTCTCCCAGATTCCTGTGCAAGTCTAAATAGGATATACAAATTATGGTTCCATGGGAGCTATTTTGATGGGACCAAATGAATGGTTAAAAGCATTGAGAATGAAGCTGTAGTTACCTGTAACTCTCTCTTTAGGAGTTTACAGTCTGACTGGGTCTGTTTTGTGCCACTAACCTCCCTGCAATCCAATCTGGGGCAGTGGGCCCCTCCTCTTGCTGCAAAGAGCACGTGAGGGAATCACAACTATCAATGAGTTAACAAAACAGCCTCAGAGAGGGTGAATCATTCAACGAAATATTTGGGAGTAATGACAGTATCTCTTCATAGAAAATGAATCTTTAATGACTTTAATCACATACTAAATATTTCAAATAGGTGGTGTTAGCAAGGGTTCTAAATCGTATGAGGAGGGAATGATTATAGTCTTCACTTAACAAGAGGGAGCAAGGATCTGATAGAGAATGCAAAGTAAAAACTATCCCTCTGTCAGGCTGACCATTTCCCCCTTTTAAAAACTTCTCTTTATTCAGCTTCATTTTTAACTTTGTCAATTTCAAAAATTTAAACAGTACAAAATGTTAGAGAGTAAGAAGAAATTTCCTAACCCTTGACCCTCAGGGTTTCCTTCTCACCAGATGACTAGTATCACCAGATGACTGTGTATCCTTTCACATATAATTTGTGTAGATGCATGATGCATATGTGAAATTCTCCCCCTCACAAGTAAGATCTTTGAGGATAGGAGATTGTTTCTTCTTTGTACATTGGCTTTATGCTCAATGCCTGGAAAGGGCCTGGCTTTGATGCTCAATAAATACTCCTTGCATGAATACATTCTATGCCACTTTATTTTATTTTTAAAAAGATTTTGTTTATTTTGTTTATTCTCTCTTTGAGAGAGAGGGAGAGAGAGCATGAGCAGAGGAGGCGAGTAAGGGCAGAGGGAGAACGAGAAGCAAACTCCTCACTGAGCAGGGAGCTCAATGATGATGCAGGGCTTGATCCCAGGACCCTGGGATCATGACCTGGGTTGAAGGCCGACATTTAACCCAGTGAGCAACCAGGTGCCCCATCCCACTTTATTTTTAACATATTAATACATCTGGCTCTATGGCATTCTTTTTATTGGTTGCACCACAATCCATTGTATAGATACATCATATTTGACTAATTCCCTATGGATGGATGCTCAGGTACTTTCCAGTTTTTTGCTACCAAATAAAAGTCTGTAATGAATGTTCTTTTATATATACCTCTGTGTACATTTCTGTAAATGAATCTACTGGCTCAGAGGATATGTGCTTTTAAATCTTGATAGAAATTGCCAGAAAGGTAAAGTGATTTACATTCCCAGCAATAATGCATGAGAATGCTAGCTTTCTATACCTGTGCCAACTTTGATGCCTTTGATCATCTGATGAGTGAAAATGGGTGTCTCACTTTGTTTTAATTTGCCTTTCTTTAATTATTAATGAAACTAAATGTTCCCATAGATTTAAAGGTGTTTTTGTTTTTTGTTTTTGTTTTTTTTGTTAGTAGGCTGCTTGCCTATTTCTAGGGTTGGGTTATTTTTATTATTGGTGAATAACACAGTTGCCAAAATTTTGCCCATTTATCTGCTTTACCTAGGTTCTTAGATCTTATAGTAGGATTTTTAAAATAGTAAGATATTGAAAGAAGCAGTTCATTTCTTCCACATTTCAAGGCTGTTCCTGAATTCGGGGATTAGTGACTGATAGCTTTTTATATTCTGTTGCTCTTTTTACTATGCTCTAGTGCTGTCCTTTTATTCTAAGATATGTTCCAGTTTCCTGAGGTTTATGAATTTGACTTTGGTACTGCTTACCTAAGGTATATGATATAGACATTTACATAAAAATTAATAAAATAACATGTACTAAAACCAATAAAAATGACTAAGGTAGAACGTATAGAATATATAGGATCTTTATGAGTACTGCCACTACACGAGGGAAAGAACTCTGGCCAGAGAGCTATCTTCCAACAAATGTCTTAATTTTTTATAAATGTGAAAAGTGGGGACCAAGCTGGACTGGACTAGATACGGCTAGATTATTGGTCCCTGTGATTCTGTAACTATTTTCCCCTGTGGTTTTTTAATTTTGTTTTTAGTTATTCAAAAATTTTTAATTATGGAAAATACATGTAACATAAAATTTATCACTGTAACCATTTTAACTGTATAGTTCAATGCATTCACATTACTGAGCAACCAATCTCTAGAACTATTTCATCTTGGAGAGCTGAAGCTCTAAACCCATTAAACCACTTCTCTGCCTATTCCAGCCTCTCTCCAGCGCCTTGGCAGCCTCTCTCCTTTGTATTTGACTAGTCCAAATACCTCATACAAACAAAATCACATAGTGGTTTTTTTGTGATTGGCTTTTTTTAATTTTATTTTATTTATTTTTATTTTATTTTATTTTTTTTTATTTCACTTAGTATAAGGTACTCAAGTTTCATCCATGTTATAGCATATAGAATAATTTCCTTCCTTTTTAAGGCTGAATAATACTCTATTTTATGTGTACACATGTTGTTTATCCACTCATCTGTCAATGGACACTTAGATTACTTCTACTTTTGGCTTCCACTTTTTTATGAATGGTGCTGCTATGAACATGAATATACCAATATCTCTTTGAGACCCTGCTTTCGATTCTTTTGGATATATATCCAAAGCTATGCTTTATTTTTAAATATAACTTAGAATATTAAGACACCTTACCATAGCCTTCCTTTCCATATGCAAATGAAGGGGGTATAATCACTTTCCGCTTCTCTCCAGGGCACATATCCATCATCGCAATGTCTAGCCCTTTTATGACTTGCCCAACACCAAGAACAAACCATTTGGGGTGGCCTTCATTTTGTGTCCGGCTATAATAAAAAACAATACTTAGGTAAGCTGATTTTAAGAAAAATGAAATAAAACTTTATAATACACCTGGATGGGATGTCTGGGTGGCTCCATCAGTTAAGTGCCTGCCTTTTGCTCAGGTCATGATCCCAGTGTTCCAGGATTGAGCCCCACATTGGACTCCTTGCTCCGCTGGGAGCCTGCTTCTCCCTCTGCCTGCTTCTCCCCAGTTGTGCTCTTTATCTCTCCCTATGACAAATAAACAAAAAATCTTAAAAAAAATAAAATATTTCTGGACATGAGGTTATAATTTAAAATTGGAGTCCTTTCTCTTTTTTCAAATTAATATTCATTCTGGGGGCGCCTGGGTGGCTCAGTGGTTTAAGCTGCTGCCTTTGGCTCAGGTCATGATCTCAGTCAGGGTCCTGGGATCGGGTCCCGCATCGGGCTCTCTGCTTGGCAGAGAGCCTGCTTCCCTCTCTCTCTCTGCCTGCCTCTCCATCTACTTGTGACTTCTCTCTGTCAAATAAATAAATAAAAATCTTAAAAAAAAAAAAAAGAAATAACTTAGAATAAAAAAAAAAATTCATTCTGAACCTCCTGGCAGGATGTTTGGCTCAAACTTCCTTCAAAATAGCCAGAAAGAAGTATGATTTGCCCAAAGCTAATCATTAGGAGTCATGTCATCATCTTTTTTATTGCCATCTTGCAAAAACTATTCAATAGTTACCTTTTTAATGGGTCTCTGGCCTCTAACTAGCTGCATGGCTTGTCCAAATAACTCATTCAACCTTTCTGAGTTTGTTCTAAAAACTGATGGCTCAGGTTTAACCTCAAAAAGTCATTTGAACAATAACTAAAATTTGTATCTTTTCTTACTAAATTTATCTATTTTCTTCCAAATGAAAAGAACTAACTTTCCCCAATCCTATCTTTAGAGGGTTATAGCACAGATGAAGAAAAGCCATTCTTCCTTTGAGTAGTAAAAAGATCAATTAAATAAGAGCAGGCAGTGGTGAGATTATAGGGGTGACATGAAAGAACACAGGGCCCAGAAGACACCAGGGAAAGTTATTGTGGTTTTTGGATACAGTTGGAAAGTGGTCCATAGTCTAAATATCATGCTTCTGAAGCTTCTTAACCTACGCTACCCAATCCTCTGTAAAGAGGCTCCAAAAAATGGCAAAAGAAAATGTTGAGAACATCCTTACAGACCGTACCATAACTTACCCTTCCATGGATCCCAAGGGTGGTGGCAGTGGCGGGGGTGCGTCTGTATGTCGTGTATTTCCGATAATTTCGTGGGCCACCATTTTTAATAATTTAAAAAGTAATAGTTCAATAGGGAACTACTGCACATCAGTAGGAATTCCCCCCGCCCCTTCTCCCCCCTGGAACAAAAGGCTCAACTCTTCCTGTTAAATAACGAGAACCAATCAACCAACCACGTAGCTTCTGGTTAGTAGAGGAAGCCTAGATTTCATGCATCAACAGGACGCCAGAGCAGTTCACAGCCTTTCCTACCTGCAGTAGAACTTCGAACCGTCTTTAGCCAAGAAGCCGTCGTAATGGGCATTTAGCAGGTCTCCCTTCTTGCTTGTCTTAGAACAGTTTTCTGGACGATGCAAAACTTCGATCTTCACTTCCTCTGTGCTCTCCTCTTCCTTTTGTCCCTGAGCGGTAAAAATGCCCCATACATAAAAGAAAACGATTAATCTTAACAGAAACGGCATGATTCCTGAAGTTGGCCTCAGATGACCACGGCGTTCCTTGGCGCGTGTCAGTCGTGCCCAGTCGCTGCCAAGGCAGCTGAGTTCCGACGCGTGGCAGGCATTGTTCTACGTCACAAAGGGCTGGGGGCGGGGCGCCCTATGGCCCCGCCCCTTTCGGGCAGCGCGCTCAGCCTCAAGAATTTTCGTCTGTCTGCCCGGGTTCCGTCCCTCCCGGTACCCGAGGCTTTGGATCGCTGTCATTAGTCGTTAAGGCAGGACTGAACTCTTGCACCGCTTCTCGTTAAATCCGCATATTTTACAGAAGGTTTCCTCAGCATTCGCTGGTAATGATCTCGTTTCCTAAAATGAAACAGGAAAAAGAATTAAACGGCCTGGTGGTGGGATGTTGTAGTCAGAGAATACGGCTGTCATTTCTGGGCGTACAAGGTTTCTCCTCAGACCCACATGGCGCTGGTGGGCATCTGGGGAGGCATTCTGCCTCTGGTAGGTCCTTGAAAGCACCTTCAGGGGGCGGAGTCACGCATTAAGAGGTCCCAGGCTAAGCCACACACCATCTGAAGGCCACCTGGTCGGGAGTAAACAGGTGCTGCTGCTCCTCTACCGTTTAAAGGCGTTTCCCACCAACCAACTCCGGAGATTGGGGGACCTGCTGCTGGCGGCCTCCGGGCCGCCCTCGACTGAGGGCCCATGGGAGTTGGGGGAAAACCTGACGGTGTCCCTTCTCTTACCAGCTCCGCGAGGTTGGTAACCATCCACGGTGCACCGAGGAGGAAATGAAGTTATTTGAGTATTTGGCCTTTTCAATCTCACAGCTAATGCACAGTAGGGATTTCACCAAGTTTGGCACAAAACCAGCTTTTACCCCACCCAACATTTTAGTATGAAATCTTTCAAACATACAGAAAAACTGAATTTTATTGCCCCATTCCCGCGGCCTTCTAGTCATCACTTGGATTCTATCATTAACTCGTAACTCTATTCGACTTTTTTTTACGCCACCATCTACCCATCTCTGTACCCATTGTTCACCAATTCACCTGATTTCCAAGTGAATACCCATCTCTGTACCCATTGTTCACCAATTCACCTGATTTCCAAGTGAATACCCATCTCTGTACCCATTGTTCACCAATTCACCTGATTTCCAAGTGAATACCCAAAGACTATTTACCCAGACCAGAAAACCTTCAGCGCAGGCCTGGGTTAGGTTCTGGAAAGAGAGAGTTCGTTCTGCCTGGTGTACCTCGGCCCTGCTAAGCGAAACCGCAGCACCGAGCCTGCCTGGCGTAAAGCCTGCAGCATTTCATAAATCGGAATTATTGTCATTATGTAAGATGATCATTTCCAAACAGGATTTCTTAAAATCACAAAAGCTAGGGGAAAGTCTTTATTTCTATAAGAAAAAAAATAAATAAATTCCAAAGTTTGGTTCCGTGTTTTATATTCTAGATGAAGTCGTGGCTATCTGAGGTTAATTGTGGGCATGGTGACTGTTCTTGGGGCCCCTCACCGTTCCTTGCCGGAGGGTTCGTAGCGGCACCCCGAGGGGATATCTTCCTAGGAGATAATTTCTTGGGCTCTCTGAATTTGGGGAGGGTACGAGGGACACAGAAATAGGTAGTCTTTCACGTTCTTGAAACAACCACCGGAAGGACCTGAGGCTCTGCGATAGGAAAACCTACCGCGCACCAGGACGAGTGCGCGGGCAGTTCGTCGGGGCTACGGGGGGCCGAGAGCGCCACGGGGTCCCAGTCCGCCCGCCCGGGCTCGGAGGCTTTAGCTCCACCGCGTGGTGGGTCCATGCCTCCCCGGGGCGGGGGGAGAAGTGTGAGGAGCCCCCGGACCGCCGGCCGAGGGCCTGAGGGAGAATGAGGACGAGTCAGGCGGCGGGACTGGGAGGTGAAGGGTGCGCCGCGGCCGCCAGTCCTCTCCCGCAGCCTCCAGCGCCGCGACCCGGCAGCCAGGCCGCGCCCGCTCTTCCAGCCCCGCCGCCGGGGAGGGGTTTCCCGGGACGAGCCGGCCCCTTTCATCCAGGAAGTGAAAGCGACGTCGGGGTCAATGAAAACAAACGGGGAGGCCCGGGGGGGTGGGAAGGAAGGCGGGCGAGGAGGAGGGAACGCCGGGGCGCGGGAGGGAACAGCCGTGTGGTGGACGCGCGAGCCGAAAGCGGGTTGCGGTCGTGATTTTGTCGCCGCCGCCGCCGAGGCTCGCCCGGGGATGTCTGAGTCCGCGCCTCGCGGCCCCCGAGCTTCAAGCGGCGGCCGCCGCCCGGGCCTCTAAGGGCCGCCACGTCCCGGCGGCGCGCGCGCGGGCTCAGGGCGGCTCGGTGCCGGCGGGGTTGCCCGGGGAGTGCCGGGGCGGGCCGGGAGGGGCTGCCCAGGCTCCGCGCCTACCCAGCACCGCGGCCGGCGCCCGGCCAGGAGGATGCGCGGCGCCGGGCTCTGAAGCATGGAGGGGGTTCTGTACAAGTGGACCAACTATCTCACAGGTCAGAGGGCTCGGGTACCCGGCGGGGGGGTGGGTATTGGCGGGGAGAGACGGGGGCCTCCGGAGGGTTTATGTGGGGAGGCTGCGGAAAAAGAGGGTCAGGGGCCTTTCCGTCTGCTTGGCCTGCAGTGACCCTCGCGGAGAATGGGCTCCCTTGGCTTCCCGGGCTTAATCCTTCCCTCCGTCCCTTGTTAGAACTGGCCTCTGCAGGGGACGGTTCGAGACTGCGCATCTTCCTGGCGGTGGGAAGTGTGCCTGACCACTTCTTTCCCCGTGTAATAATGCTTATTTCCTCCCCTGGCTTCGGTAACAATTTCCAGTCACACTGCGTGTGTGGTTGCAATCTCCATCCTTATCCACACTTGATTCTGCATTTTGTTAATAACTGAGTTGTCAGGGTGTAGGACTAGAATGGATCCTGTACGATCAAGATTTAATTTTAGGGAAACTTTTCTATATATATATATATTTAAATTTGTAGAACATTTTAGCACGGTTTATTTTAAAAGTTCTCTTGTTAAAGTTGTTAAACTGTTCCCAGATAACATTCTCTTAGGAGTTGGTTGTCCGTGTGCTATCTTTATGTTTTGGAATTAAGGTAAGTGTGAGAAATAGTGGAGGACGGTGCAGTACACAGAAGTGGAACAGTCAGTGTTACCCATGAAGCAGGTTGGAAGGAAAAACTCCCAAGAATCTGTGTTTCTGTAGAAATGAAAGATCAGCAGGGAAGGGGCTTTTTCCGTGACACCAAGAGCCTGGCCCATTTAAAGACCCTTAATTCTGAGTTGTAGTCCCATCTCTGCCGTCAACCAACAGTAAGGACAAGTCACTTACCCTCTCAGGATCTCAGTTTGTGAAGTACAGGATGGTCAATTAGTTTATCTTGAAAGCTGCCTTTCAACTCCAGAATTCTATGATCTCAACACATTAGAGGAAAGGAAGTGAGTTTAAAGGAAGATTAAGTAGCAAATAGATTTCTTGTTCTAGTGTAATATAGACATCTTGATTCCCTACCCACTTATATACTTTGCCCAAAGTATTGAAAAGTTACCCAAAGTTAGCCTTGGTAACTGCAGGTACACTCAACTTGTGTCCACCCTGACCATGTGCAAAATCTGCCCATAAACACTTTAGGGCATAAGCATTGAGCTAGGGTTGCTCCCTCCTTCCTTTCTTCCTTTCATCCTACCTACCTACCTTTCTTTCTCTTTCTTTTTCTTTTCTTTTCCCATTTTCTTTTCTTTTCTTTCTTTCTCTCTCTTCCCTTCTCTGTCTCTTCTTTCTTTCTGATTAATTAGAACGCTAAAGCCTGATTTATAGCAGCAAATGCTTTAACATTTATCATACATGCATGTTTTATTTTGCTCATTTGACATTTGCTCATTAAAATGTCAAACAGTTTGTTTCTATAAATAACATGTTTTAGCAGGAAGCTTTTAAAAACCAAGGTATGTATTTTGTTCTTAAACATTTTTGGGGGGCAGTTGTGAGAACAGTTACCCTGTTTACTTGAAGTACAGTATTAACTTTAAAGACAGTGGTTTCTATGCTTTGAGATGCAGATGATCATCTCATTGCAAACTTTCATAAGCATAGTGTCTACAGCGTCTTGGGAGGAACCACTTAATGCTAGCCTAGAGCAATGGGTGATTACTAACATGAGCCATATGAGTCATAATTTATTCCTGGAGCGAAATGTGGTCTTGGTGGCCATCTTTCTCATCTAGGGCACTGAGCACCAGCTGGTTGAGCTTTTAACCACATGTGCTTAAGCTTTTAGTCTTTGCGGAGCATTTAAGCTAACTGCTAGTATGCATTGTAGAAGCTTGCTGAAAGGAGATCTTTGTTTGGAAGAATTCCATTTTAAAAATATAAATTTGACTTGGTGGCATGATGATTATTAATTTTAGTTCATCTTAGGTCAGAAGAATGAGCAGCTGTTCGTACTGAATGATGTTGAAGGAACTTTTTAGTTTCATGACAGTGTTCTTTGAGAATGTGTTCTTTGTAGAGAATAAGGATTTCAGTAACATTTGGTAGTTGGAGATAAAACGAAAGTTTTTTTTTTTTTTTTAAAGAATGCCTCTGAATTTTTTTCAAAGAGATATAGTCCTTTGTTATATAAATGTGTGAATCAATTAGATTGTTTTGATTAAACATTTCTTCACAAAGGTGTATAGAGATAACTAACAGTCTCAATTATTTTATTAAGCATGATCACCTTTCAAGTTGCTGCAAATTATAAATGAGTCATTTTACTCATTTGTTTTAAAGAGATATTGAATCTCAATAAAGAAGGCTTACAAAATCACAGTTTGTCTTAAAGGCACCCTGGACCTGGGGTGGAGTATACTTTTACCACCCTGCTTATAATTTGTTTGCCACAGTGAATTAGTGTTTGGAAAGATAATGTTTTCACCATTTCTGTACATACTCAATATACAACATATGCTCATGCAATATATTGCATATCTTTACTCTCATGGATAACATGCAATATCTCACTTTTCTAGTATTTAATCACTAGTTTAATCATTGATACTTTTTTTTTTTTTAGCACCTGTTATGTGCCAGGCACATTCTAGGTGCTGGGAACATAATGATAAACAAGATAAAGTTCATGTACCAAAAGAACTTAACTTTTTAATTTGCTAGGCCTTATTAGGAGTTGTAGTGTTTCATAATAAGATTTTTTTTAGTGTTTGAAATGTATTTTAATTATTTTGGATATCCAGCTTTCTGAACTGTATTATGACATTCTCTCTTCTGAAATTTAACCTTTTTATGATGACTTGATCCTGTCATTTCACAAGTGTTACAGGAAAAGCCATTTGGGGAGATAAGTCCTGCGTTTGTATCGGGGGTAAGAATGAATCTCCCATCTGCCACTGTGTTGGTACTCTTTGGCCCTGGAAAAACTGAATTGATTAAGCATATAGCAGGCTGTGTCTAATGTGACCAGGCTGAATTGTGATTTAATAGTTACAGAAAGAACAAGGAGAGTCACACTGGCTTTAGTGAGGCACTGTGGTCATGGTCACTCTGTTATTAATCAGTGAACTGTTGTAAATTAGTAGCATGCTTGATAAGATTTTAGGGATCACTGAGTTTGGCTTGTAAGAGTAACAGTTGAACTCTGAGGAAAGCCATAACCTCATTCTCAGCTTTGCCTTAGAGCCAAGTCTGTGACAGTTGTGTGATCTGGTCACTGAGTAAACACAAATGAAATGAATGATTGCAGTTTCTAGCATTTCTGCCTGAGCTGTGTACAGCAAGGCAAGGAGAGAGGGAATGTGGGAAATCCATGTTATCGCCACAGAATATGCAGCTTCTGTGGAAGAGATTAGAATTCATTCAACACTCACTTGTGCAGGGGAGTTTGCTTAGGCTACATGTAGAAGAGGGAAGGTCGCATTGCAGAATTGAAAGGCTGAGTGGCACCTGAGAGGTCATCTTGTTCAATCGCTCATGAAGACTGAGAATTTTTGATATTTACTGAAATGGAAAATTTTTTTTCAGCTTATCTAACTAAAGAGTGAGAATAGAACTAGGGCTGGAATCCACGTTTCTGTTGCTTTTTTCATTATGTTGAAACCCAACTCTGTTCCCTTCAGGAAAAGGGGGAAGTCATGTTTTATCCTGTGTAGGGTTATTATAATATTATATTATTATAACATTATTGAGGATGAGTCTCATGGGTTGTTAAGAAGAAGGTTGTGAGTCAGAATACAGGTATTACTCCCTATATTTATGCTGACCGACAGATTTCTGGAGAAGGCTCTCCTAGCAAAGTGGGATTGCGGCAAGAACATTTTGGGTAAGATTTGGCCATTAAAAATTTCATTGTCAGGGGGCGCCTGGGTGGCTCAGTGGGTTAAGCCGCTGCCTTCGGCTCAGGTCATGATCTCAGACTCCTAGGATCGAGTCCCGCATCGGGCTCTCTGCTCAGCAGGGAGCCTGCTTCCTCCTCTCTCTCTCTGCCTGCCTCTCTGCCTACTTGTGATCTCTCTGTCAAATAAATAAAATCTTTAAAAAAAAAAAAAAAATTTCATTGTCAGAATGTTACTTTAGAACCAAGAAAACATGGATGACAAATCTTAGAAATCATAGATTTCTATGTGATTAAAGTAATTTCTTATTATTATAATCTTTGTAGGTTGGCAGCCTCGTTGGTTTGTTCTAGATAATGGAATCCTGTCCTACTATGATTCACAAGATGATGTTTGCAAAGGGAGCAAAGGAAGTATAAAGATGGCAGTTTGTGAAATTAAAGGTAAGTGAATACATGGAATTAGAGAAACTTGAAGTTAGGTAAGTAAAGCATTCTTCATTGTAGTCTAAAAAGAGGAAAAAAAGCATTTCTAGTCCAATGGAGATCTTCTAATATCATCTATTTGCTTAGTAATTAAGAGTGGCACTTAGCATTATTAAGCACAGTTTTTTACATTTCTCCTTTTATACATGTACTTTGAATTGAAGTTCAAAAATCTCAGTGTTGGTCTTCTAATTTGGACCTGAAAAAAAGTCTCTTGGGGATGCTATTTCAATAGCATACAGAGTCCGCAAGTGTTTTCTTTCATTCTCATTGTAAAGGTATTGTGAAGATTAGAAGCTGAGCTTTGAAGATGATGAGGCAGGGCGTCTGGCTGGCTCAAGTTGGTAGAGGTACAACTCTTGATCTTGGGGTCATGAGTTCAAGCCCCACGTTGGGCATAGAGCTTATTTAAAAAAAAAAAAAGTTGAAGATAATGAGGCAAGCTCTGTCTGGTTTTTGATAAAACAGAGTCATAAACTCTGGTTCTTTGCTGAATCAGAGATAAGCTCTTCTGGGGAATAGAGATATTTTCTTTTCTTCCAAAAGAGAAGAAATAAAGTGATAGGTCATGCTTTAATTTTCATGATGGAAGGATTCATAGACCATTGATTCATTTGGACATGTGATTGGGCTGTGTGTGGGGGGTTGAGGTAGGTAGGAGAGATCAGACAAAATGATAAAAAGTACTGAATTCTTGAGGGAATTGAAGGAAAAACTAAAACACTAGAGGAGAGATCAGACAAAATGATAAAAAGTACTGAATTCTTGAGGGAATTGAAGGAAAAACTAAAACACTAGAGGAGAGATCAGACAAAATGATAAAAAGTACTGAATTTTTCAGGGAATTGAAGGAAAAACTAAAACACCTACAGGCCTTTTTCATTTTTCCTCTGTAGCTTGGATACTTGTCCTTCCTGAAGAGTACTACTTTTGACACGGTGAACTCTTGGTCATAGCTGTCAGACACTTCAGAGTAATCTCACTGCTCTGTGCATTTTCTTATTTAGATTAAACCAAAGCAGCAGCTAATGGGTTACGTTTTATTTTCCAGGGCTGGACTGCTAAATTTGTGTGGTATCATGGTAGTTTTTTGTATGATTTAGCCATGGAGACAAAATAGAATTTTCGCTTGCTACACATCTGGTTCTTCACATTCATTTAAGACTTCCTACCACTGGGACACTTTCAGCGGCAGTGATTTATAACGGGGTAGATCAGTGTCATCCAGGGAGCTTTCTCCAAAATGCACATGTCTGCCAAGTGATTGTAACATGCTCCCGGTAGTTGAGAATTACTGCTGTTCTAATGGAAGGAAGTCATGGCTATCTAAGGTAGAGAAACACTTCAGCCTAGTTTTTTTTTTTCATCTTCCCTGAAATATATGTGATATAATTTTGTTGTTTATTTTTAACAAACATACTGAAATGTATACCAATAAGTGTTAGCTTTCCAGGTACTCACTTTTGATGTACTTATTTTTAATTGCACCATCATCATCTGTAACACTTCAGAACTCCTCTTTTAGAATTACCATATGGGGGCCCTGGGGTGGCTCATTCAGTTAAGTAGTTGCCTTTGGCTCAGGTCATGATCTCAGGGTCCTGGGATCAAACACCACATCAGGCTTCCTGCTTGGCAGGGAGTCTGGTTCTCTGTCTGCTGTGCGTGCGTGCGCTTTCTCTCTCTTGCACATAAATAAATAAAATCTTAAAAAAAAAAAAGAATTGCCTTATGAACCAATTTATAAATCGCACAAGAAAAGCACATTCAAAGCATGAGGTTTTTTTTTTTTTTTTTTTGGTTTTTTGTTTTTTGTTTTTAAGATAATGATTTTGTCTTATTTTATTCCCCAGATTTGATTCCAAATGATATTTGGTGAGAGTCAGAAATCAAACTACAAAGTTCAAAGATTCTCCACCCTTGAGGATATTTAAAAAACTTAGTAGTAGAATCCCAAGGCAATTCTAAAATGTTTCAAGCTATGGCAGCATTTTTGCTGTTGTTGTTTGTTGGAAGTAATCATTCTATTCAAGAATAACATACAGAAAAGGGAACAGATCTTAAATATTCAGCTCGAAGAATGTTTACAAAGTTCACACACTCATGTAATCATCAATCAGATTAAGAATTCAAATATTAGGGGCACCTGGGTGGCTCAGTCTTTAAGTGTCTGCCTTCAGCTCAGGTCATGATCCCAGGGTCCTGAGATCAAGCCCCACATCGGGCTCCTTGCTCAGCGGAAAGCCTACTTCTCTCCCTCCCACTCCCGCTGCTTGTGTTCCCTCTCTTGCTGTGTGTGTCTCTGTCAAATAAATAAATAAAATCTTAAAAAAAAAAAAAAGAATTCGGATATTATCAGTATTCCAGATGCTGGGATATTATCCTGTCTCCTCAGCCACTAATCCCTCTAAAAAGTAACCATTAATCTTTTATTGCCATAGATAAATATTGCCCACTTTTGAACATTTTATAAATAGAATAAATCAGTATTTTGTGTGTGTGTTGGCTTCTTTTACTCAACATTGTGGAATTCATCCTTGTTCTGTGTAATGGTAGTTCAATCATTCGTATTGATTTGTAGTATTTCTGCTGTATGAATATCCCACAATTTGGCTATCCATTTTAGTATTGATGTGTATATATGTTTTTCCATTTGGGATTATAGTGAGTAAAGCTGCCATACAGATTCTTATATATTTCTTTTGTTGAACATATGTATGCATTTCTCTTCAGTATATATCTGGAAGTGGAGTAGAATTGCTGAGGCATTCTGTATTCATACATTTAGCTTTAATAGAATTATAAGGAGAAAATTATTCTTGACACTTGCTAGTAAGGCTGACTTTATTCAGGTCTTTTATGATAGGTATAGGGGCTACTGCAATGGGGTTTTGCAGTAGGGGATAGAGATTGGGCTCAATTCTGAATATGATAAGAAAAGTGGAGGGACGCCTGGGTGGCTCAGTTGGTTAAGCAGCTGCCTTTGGCTCAGGTCATGATCCCAGCGTCCTGGGATCGAGTCCCACATCAGGCTCCTTGCTCCGCGGGGAGCCTGCTTCTCCCTCTGACTCTGCCTGCCACTCTGTGCTCGCTCTTGCTCTCTCTCTCTCTCTGACAAATAAATAAATAAAATCTTTAAAAAAAAAAAAAAAGAAAAGTGGAAATTTGTAGCCAAGGATTGGAGGGGGGAGATTGGTGGATGGAAAATTACTAAGAGAAGACACCAGGGAATAGGGGCCATTCTGGCTAAACCGATCTTAAGGATTCTTGCTGAAGGCTGGCCAGGGTGATCAATATACCTGGAGTATATTGGGGGTAGAGGGAGTTGTTCAGACATTGGGGGTAATCAGATATTGATGGTGGAGGATTCTAGCTAAACTGACTTAGTGGAATTCCTGCTAAAATTGGATCCTATAAGGACAGAGATGGAAGCCCAAGGTCAGCCCCAGTCAAGCAGAGGGAACCTGACTGAAGTTCGATCAAGGAGAGAAATTTTGTCACAGATAATGCCAAACTGTTTACCAAAGTGGTTGTATCAATTTATTCTTGAACTAGCAGAGCATGAGAGTTCCAGGTGCTTTGCATTCTTTCCAGAACTTGATTATTAGTTTTAAATTTTTTGAATATTTCTTGTGTATATTATGGTATCTTGTGGTGGTTTTAACTTGTATTTCTTCAATAACTGATGATGAGGTGTTTTTTTTCAGATATTAATTAGCCATTTGAACATTTTCTTCTTTTGGAGTCCCTTTTCAAGTCGTTAGCCTAATTTCTACATTGGGCTATCTTTCATGTTGATTTGTAGGAATTTTTTATATAGTCCGAACGAGTCTTTGTATTGTGAGGATCTTCTTCCACTTTGTAGGTTGCATTTTCTTTCTATTAAAGGTATCTTTTGATGAAAAAATTCTTAATTTCAATAAAGTCCAATTTTTCAGTTTTTAAAATCAGAGCTTTTTATGTCCTGCTTAGGAAATCTTTTTTCTTCTTGAAGGCTTATTGTTTTACCTTGTCGATATTAGGTCTGTGATTGACTTAAAATTTATTTTTATGTATGGTATCAGCAGGGGTTAAGATTCATTTTTTTCTTATAAGGATATTCAATTGACTGAATATCAATTATAGAAAATATCAATCTTTCACCTAGTGCTCCTTAGGAATGTCTTCCTCACAAGGTGAGTGACCGTGTACATTGGGTCTTTTTCTGGACTGTTTTTTGTTCCAAGGACCTGCTTTATATCCTTGTGCCAATATCACACTGTCTTAATTTCTTTTAGCTTTATACTTCCTCATATCTGATAGTCTAAGTCTTCTAACTTTGTTCTTTTTCAGGATTGTCTTGGCTATTATTGGTCCTTTACATTTCCTTAATGCATATTAGAATCTGCTTGTAAATTTCCACAAATGTCTGCTAGAATTTTGACTGGCATTGTATTGAATCTGTACATCAATTTGGGAAGAATTGTGTTCTTGACAGTACTGAGTCTTATGACCTATTAACATGGTATATTCCTATATTTAATTAGGTTTTTAATTTTAATAATGTTTTACAGTTTTGCATATAGAGGTCTTGTCCATTTTATGCTAAAGAATTGGATATTTTGGGAGCCTTGTTCTTAAGTTTGTTGTCTTCTCAGGTGACTACTTTGGAGGAGACATCCTTGGTTAATACACCAATTTTGGTATGTTTTAAAAGGAGTCATCTTTGAGCATCTGGCTGGCTAAGTTGGTGGAGCGTGCAACTCGATCTCAGGGTTGTGAGTTCAAGTTCCACACTGGGCATGGATCCTACTTAAAAAAAGAAAAAAAAAGGAGTCATCTTATTTTCATTTGTAGCAACAATTATTAGAAATTTGAGGTTTGTTTTCTTTTGAGGTAGCTATTGATACTTTCACTAGTATTAACAAGTAGCCAAAAAAGTTACTCTTGGAGCCTGGGGGTTTTATCCTACCTTGGAAATCTTTTGCACCCATCATTGAATGTTGCATATTTATGTATTTCACTATCCACGTCCAAGGATGGTCTTTTTAAGTAGAATAATAAGCTAGCCAAGCTTTTGTGGCACTATTTGCCATAGTACATCTAGTCAGTATTTTCAGTAATTAATCATATAAATTAAGGCTTCTTCCAGACTTTCAGGGCCCCTGAAAATTTGGCTCAACTCAGTTTGTCCATTCATGAATATCATTACCATGTAATACAACACAAGGCTCTATTTAGGCTTGTCTCCTCCCTACATATTGTGTTTATTTCCTCATCTAGGCCTTTTTTATGCAGTTTTTCTCTTAACTAAATCCTACTGTTGTCAAATCCTTCTTCCCGAAGGCTTATTTCCTACCTTTTCTTACTTTTTCTCAGTTCAGTTACATATGATGTCTTCATACCAAAGAGTTTATCATTTAGTTGTTTTGATTATTTTTAGTGTGTCAGTTTGTTTCCCTGGCTAAAGTGTCAGCTCTGTTAGAGCAAAGACTCCTTTCTTTCTCCTCTCCTTCCCCCTCTACCGTCACTCCTTTGAGCTGAGTAAATACTTGTTGATTAAGGACGATGTAGCACAAATTTAGTCTTACAACAAGGATTGAGGATTGGCTCACTATGATCCTTGATTAGTTCTTTTTTGTCAGAGTATCAGGGGGAGTGGTTTAGGAGAGCAGGGGGGATGGTAGGAAAGAGAAGGTCTCAAATACTCATGCTTATGCTGTGCCCTTAGTTGAGGACTGCTGTGCTAATGGAAGGTGGCCTTAGCTACCATGTATTGGGCTTCTTCTGAATGTCAGGCACTGTCCTAGGTTTGGGGGATAAAAACAGCCTTTTCTTTCAAAGAAATCAGTAAAACCTGTGTGATAAGTGTGACAGTGCCTGTGTATCAAAAGTAGTATAGGCAACCCGTAGAGAGGGAGTTTTTTAGTTGTCAGTGCTGTTTTCTCTTTCTCTTTCCCACGACTTTGGGACCCTGCCAGCATGAGTATATGTGAGCATGTGGTTTTGCAAGGCCACTAGACAGCCCTTTAAGGAGAAGCAATGCCTGCATCCTGAAGCTCGACTTCTTGTTTTAGGTGTCTAAAACCTCTAACACTGTACGAGTGATTATTTGAGTCTCCCCTAATTAAGTTCATGACTGTATTTCCCCCATGTTTATTATCATAGTCCATTCAGCAGACAACACAAGAATGGAATTAATCATTCCAGGCGAACAGCATTTCTACATGAAGGCGGTGAACGCGGCGGAAAGACAGAGGTGGCTGGTTGCTCTGGGCAGCTCCAAAGCCTGTTTGACTGATACTAGGACGAAAAAAGAAAAAGGTAAACTATATATTTTTCTTTTGTGATGAGAATATTTTCTTAAACATAAATGTATAGTGTCTTATGCACTTTTAGTCATCTGTCCTAAAGACATAATCAGAAATGTAGATGATTTACATGCTTAGATACTCATTATAGTAAAAAAAAACTTGTGAACAATGCAAAGGTTGAAATTTAGGGGAACAGGTCAATAAAGTACAGGCTGTTATAAGCTGATATGTAGCCAGTAAACTGTTTGCAAGGAATTTTAATAATGTGAGAAAATGCCCAACATTAAATGATAATTGGAAAAAAGCAGGATTCAAAATTACATATCCATTCATTGGTCAGCTCAGGAAAGCTTTGTAAAATTGGTCAAGTTGTTACCTTTGGAAAGGTAGTTTGTAGGAAGGAGACTTATTTTTCATGCATAGGGCCCCCTGCTCAGCGGGGAGGCTCCTCCTTCTCCCTTTGTCCCTCCTCCTGCTCATGCTCCCTCTCTCTAATACATAAACAAAATCTTTAAAAAACATATTTATATTTTGGGAGTGAGTTTGCAGTTGTTTGATTTTTCTTTTCTATTTTTTTGGAGTATATAATACTTTTAATATAATTATTTTAATAATTAAAAAATACTAGGAGTTAGGTTACTGAAAACAAGTAAACTATGGGTATTGAAAAATGAAAGCCTAGAATTGAATTTTAATTATTTAAAAATATATGAAAGAACATCATGGGTAGAGTATGGCTAAGGGTAGGATAAGAAGGAATGGAAATTCACAATAGCCAAAAGGTAGAAATAACCCAAATGTCCATAGACAAAGAAGGAGATAAACAAAATGTAGTATTACACATACAATGGAATAGTATTCAACATTTAAAAGGAAGTATATTCAGACACATGCTACAACATGGGTGAATCTTTTAAGGTAAGTGAAATAAGCCAGTCACAAAAGGACAAATATTATATGATTGCACTTACTGGGATGCCTAGAGTAGTAAGATTTATAGAGATAGAAGGCAGAGTAATGGTTGACCGGGGCTAGGGGGCGGGAGAGATGGGGCTTTATTGTTGAATGGATGTAAAGTTTCAATTGGGGAAGATGAAAAAGTTCTAGAGATGGATGATGGTAATGGTTGTAGGCATTATGAATGTACTTAATGTCACTGAACTATATACTTAAAAATGGTTAAGACAGTAAATTTCATTGTATGTATTGTACTGTAGTTGGGGAAAAAAAAAAAAAGGAATGGACTTAAATTTGAGTAGAAACTAATTTAGGTTAGGTCAAATGGGCAGATAGAGCTGGTTTGGTCCACTGTGGCTAGAGTGGCTTTGTGGCTAGTATCACAAAGCTGTGCCACTGATTCAGGGTATAGGGAGACATGGGAGGATCTACTACATGTATTTTTCCCTGCTTCCTCTGCTATTTACACTGCTAGTTTAGAAGGTATTGGTAAGTAATGACTGGGACTATGGCTGGATATTTACTCTTTCTGGACATAGTAAAGAAAAGAAAGTAAGTTCTTAATAAAACCATTCTGAAAACAGTATAATATGAAGACGAAGTTATGGAAGGAACAGAAGAAAATAGATGTTTATATGATAGTTTTAACTACATAAAAATTAAAAACTTCTATGTTAAAATGCACAATAAAGAAAACTGAAAGACAGCAGATAGATATGGAAAAGGGCATACAGTATATAGGAAGGGAAAAATTGCCATATTTAATGTGTAAGAACTTTCATAAATTATTAATTTGAATATTAATAAGAGAAAACAACATTACAACTGGAAAAACATTACAACTGGAAAACAACATTACAACTGGAAAAACCTTAATATTCAAAGGTTAGAAAAGAACATTTACAAATGAAGAAATATAAGCACTTTTTAAATGAAAGATGAGTAATGGAATGAGAATATTCTGGATAAAATATCCAATGGTTGGGGCTCTTGGATAGCTCAGTTGGTTAGGTGACCAACTCTTGATTTGGCTCAGGTCAGGATCTCAGGGTAGTGAGATAGAGCCCTGAGTCCTGTCAGGCACCATGCTCAGTGTGGAGTCTGCTTGAGGTTCTTTCTCTTTCTCTGCCCCTCTGCCACTCACATGCTTTCTCTCTCTCTCAAAATAAATAGAATCTTTTTTAAAAAAGATTTTTTTTAAATTTACTTGACACAGAGAGAGAGAGACAGTGAGAGATGGAACACAAGCATGGGTAGTGGGAGAGGGAGAAGGAGTCTTCCCACTGAGCTGGGAGCCTGATGCAAGACTTGATCCCAGGACCCTGGGGTCATGACCTGAGCTGAAGGCAGATGCTTAAAGAGTGAGCCACCCAGGCTCCCTAAAATAAAGAAAATCTTAAAAAAAGATCCAGTGGTCATCACCCTGACTCTGGAAATTAATCTACCTAAACTTCATGTCAGATATATGACTCCCATTTTTTCCCAGTTGTCTGAAGAAACGGTATTTCTTCAAGACCCTTGTATCCTATTTCCAAGAGCTCCCACCTCGTAAGCTATAGGTATTTATATCTATTGCCTTACTTTTTAAATGATTCCATTTGTTTTATTGCTCAAAGGATATGAAAACAAACTAAGTGAATGTTTATATATGTTCCCTTCAGAAATAAGTGAAACCAGTGAATCACTGAAAACCAAAATGTCTGAACTTCGCCTCTACTGTGATCTCCTAATGCAGCAAGTTCATACTATCCAAGAATTTGTTCATCATGATGAGAATCATTCATCTCCCAGCGTGGAGGTACACAGAAATGATCCCTTTATGTCTGGTTATGCTTTGTAATACCCGGATGGGTGAGGTTCTTCCCAAGGGGTGACAGAGAAGCATTTTCTAAATGAGCTATTTTTAGCTACTCTGAGCTGTCCCTACTACAGACTCTGGATATCTGTAGGATCTTCTAGATTATATCTGTGCTACCAGAGGAAAGCAGGAAGCAGCACATTTCTCTGGGAAATCAAGGCATATTTTTGCAGCCAATCTGATGATTTGGAGGTTGGGGTGGGGAAGAAGCATTCCAGACTTTGTTTTCCAGACTGGAATCATTAGGCAACCGCTATTCTCTTTCTTTCGGTATACAAAGCCCCAGTTTTAGTGACTGAGAGTTGATAATTTAGCTATTATCAAAGAACTTTTAAAAAGTGTCCTCAGAAGAGTAATTCAGGAATCAAATTTCAAATCTGTGGGGCCTGGCTCTGAAATAGGTTCACACTTTCTGATAAAAGAGGGTCAGTGGGCTCTCTTCTCTGGGTGAGAGGCCGGCATGGTTCCCAGTCTCCTTCTACCTGATTTGGGCAAAATGGGACAAGAAATCTTCCTGTCCCTCCTGTGGCCTTCTCTTGGTGGGAAGTAATCTTCTGTGAGGTCACCTCTGGTTGCAGGCACCTGAAACCAGAAGGGCATTTACTGTTTCACCATAAGCTCTCTGGAGGTAGGTGCTCTCACATTTGTTCCGGTAGCTCTATGGTAGTATCGAGGACTTGGGCTTGTTCTGTCCTTCCACTCTGCTCTTCTTGGTGTATTCAATTTTTCCCCTCTGCCCAAGGCTTCAGGGTGACTTCCAAGGTCGCACAGGTGCAGGGGGCAGTTGGGGTAACCAGAGTGGAAAAAGACCTTCCCAATTTGCTGTCCTTGGCTTTAATCCAGGATCGAAAGTTTCAGCAGCTCCTCAGTGGACTTCTTATTTTTTTATTTTTATTTTTATTTTTTTGGTCTGGGTCAAAGGAAACTGAAGAAATACCAATATTTCACAAAGGGTCATGGACTAACCATGGCTGGCTCAGACCAGTCTGTATTCACCCCCCAGGGTCAGGACACATTGCTGTCACGAAAAAAAAAAAAAAAAAAAGATTGGGGTTTGTATTCTACCAAGGAAGAAGTGGGAGAAGGGCTTGGAGGTAGATACGAATTGTGCCTGCCACTAAGTAACTAAGTAACTCTCAGGGTGTTCTTCTGCTGTGACCTCCTTCAGAATTTGGATGCTTAGAAAATTACTGTTTAGTTAGGTTTATCTAACATACATTTTTATACATAGTTTTTAATACGATTGGTATTTGGTTTAAATGCAAAACTTATTTTATTTTTTTTTTATTTTTTTTAAAGATTTTATTTATTTATTAGACAGAGAGAGAACACAAGTAGGCAGAAAGGCAGGCAGAGAGAGAGAGGGAAGCAGGCTCCCTGCTGAGCAGAGAGCCCGATGCGGGACTCGATCCCAGGACCCTGAGATCATGACCTGAGCCGAAGGCAGTGGCTTAACCCACTGAGCCACCCAGGCGCCCGCAAAACTTATTTTTTCTTAGACTCTAATTCATGCATTCTTTGCTTGATAGGCATTTCTTATTCATGTATTGCTTTAATTTTCTAAGGTAGTATATTTTGAGTAGATTTGCACATAAGCTAGTAAGATGTCTGTCACTTGATTAGAACATAGTGCATGATTCCATGTAGTCGTGTGTGAGTCTGTTCAACTCAGTGCATAATTTTTCAGAACATGAATGAAGCCTCTTCTCTGCTTAGTGCCACGTGTAATACATTCATCACAACGCTTGAGGAATGTGTGAAGATAGCGAATGCCAAGTTTAAACCTGAGATGTTTCAGCTGTCCCATCCGGATCCCTTGGTTTCTCCTGTGTCACCTTCTCCTGTTCAAATGGTTAGGAATTGTTTTTGTTTTTGTTTCCAGTGATGTTGCATGTTTGTTTCTGTTTTTATTTTTAAGTGAGGAAAATGGCAGTGGCAGAGAAATAGTCAACAGATTGAATCAACAGATCTAACATCTTCGGTGTTGGAGCCTCTCAGCTCTTTGGGGTTAGAATGTGCGAATTGCCTCCCCTTGGAGGACCATGCCATTTATCCCAGCATGCTGGGGAAATATTAAAATGTTCTGTGGGTGTTGGGACACAGAAGAGGTTGGGGGCACTGCTCTCCTTGGGATAAAATGAGGGATAAAATTAAGCAAAGGGATAAAGTTAAGCAAATCTTAAAGGAGTTGTAATGAGTTTGAAGCAATATGATATAGGGAAAACAGTATTTTGTAGTCAGTATTTGGATTTGAGCCCTCTGGGTAGGCAAGTTCCTTAATCTCTCTGGACCTTATTTTGTTCATCTCTAAAATAAAGGGTCTCCTCCATCAGCGGGTCGTTGCAAAGGGGCTGACCTGTTTTACACAGGTGCTTTTTTTAGTTTCTTTTCTTCTGATTGCCCTGAACAACCAGTACTCTTTGCTGGGGGCAGTGGACTTGTTGTCCTTCCCAAGCTAATAAACTCGCTCAGGTAAGCTATACAGAACTCACAGGTGAGACAAGAGTTTGATGAAACTTTTACATTTCTTTCATCCAGGTGTTTTCGGGAATATATATTTGTATGTATGTGTGTGTGTGTGTATATATGCACACACATATGTGTATGTATGTGTATATGTGTGTACATATATGTGTATATATATATACACACATACACTTTTTTGAAAAAGATTTTATTTATTTGTCAGAGAGAGGCAGAGAGAGAAACAAGCGGGGGCAGTGGCAGGCAGAGGGAGAAGCAGAAGCAGGCTCCCTACTGAGCAAGGAGCCCAATGTGGGACTTGATCCCAGGACCCTGGGATCATGACCTGAGCCGAACACAGACATTTAACCAACTGAGTCATGAAGGCATCCCAGGAGTCCTTTTATAGAAGGAAGAATGCCTCCTGGTACTATTTTAGCAATTTCTTGAAGGCTTATTTATTAGAAGAAGAAATAGGGTACAACTTACTTATTTCTAGGTTCTTTTATCCACCCTGGCCCATTTAGCAATATAAGATTAAGTAAAGATTATTACCTGAATTTATTTAGATCATTGTTTTCTAATCAATGTATGATGCACTAATAGCGTCCCCTGGGACAGGCATACTATGAAAATGGGTTTTATGGGAAAATTAAATTGACAGATGCTAGGTTAACTTGAATGAATGGGGTTTCTCTGTCATAGGACTTCTAGAACCTCTTTTATGCTAACATGTATTATGAATCTCTGAGGAGAGGTGGTATGTCTTGTTTCTGAAATTTATTTGACCCTTCTTTTGTATTTTTGAATAACATCTCATAGGACAGTAGTATTCAGTAGAACAGTTTGACAATACTGCTTTATAAAACAATTATGAGATAACCTATATGGTTGAACAAGAAAAGATATTTTGAGATGGGTGTGTATATATTATAGTGTTATGTTCCTAGGTCGGCACGTTCAGGATGGTGTGGTGGTAGATGTCTGTTTTAGGACTGTGTTCCTGAGATTGATACATAAGGGCTACACTGTTTTTTAAGGTATTAAGTACAGACTTTACTACAAATTCTACTGTATTTGACTTCATAAAATCAAATGCAATAAAACTGCCTCAAAACTGCCTTTTTTTTTGTATTAGATTTCTGAGGAAAATGCCTTCTGTTACAAATGCTCTGTAGTTGAGAGAGGTCATATGTATATTTTATGTCTAAGAAACTATAATAACTGTCTGTTTTAAGCCAAAACCTTTTATCAGTAGCAGCAGTACAGGAAAGTCCAATAAACTAATCTAAAAAATACTGGCTAGAGACTATTTATTTTTACTTGCTTTGCCATTTTATTTCATACATCAAGCAAAAATTATGGCATATGATAATTAGTTCTGGAGGCACAGCATGGAAAGAAGTTCAGATAGTCTTTTTGGGAAAATCTTTTTTTTTTCTTTTTAATAATATGAGTAAATGGAAAATAAAGCTATGAAAGATTTGAGAATTCTAGAACTATTTCAACTGATTTTTTAAAAATTTATTTATTTATTTATTTAAAGATTTTATTTATTTATTGGACAGAGAGAGGGATCACAAGTAGACAGAGAGGCAGGCAGAGAGAGAGAGGAGGAAGCAGGCTCCCCGCTGAGCAGAGAGCCCGATGTGGGGCTCGATCCCAGCACCCTGGGATCATGACCCGAGCCGAAGGCAGAGGCTTAACCCACTGAGCCACCCAGGCGCCCCAAAAATTTATTTATTTTTTTGACAGAGAGATCACAAGTAGGCAGAGAGGCAGGTAGTGACAGGGGAGGAAGCAGGCTCCCCGCTGAGCATAGAGTTGGATGTGGGGCTCCATCCCAGACCCTGGGATCATGACCTGAGCCGAAGGCAGAGGCTTTAACCCACTGAGCCACCCAGGTGCCCCTAAACTGATTTTTAAACTACTTCATGTAGTTAATTTTATTGTGTCCCTTCCTAGAATAAATGTGCATTTGGTTTTATCTCATATCATAATCAGAAGTTCAAACAATCATCATTTGACTCACAGATCGAATAATAATTGTAGTTGGGATGTCCTTAGGTGAGTAATCCCAAAGGACTTGACTTCTGTTAAAGGAGATGTTAATGTCCATCTGCAGCTTAATGTCAATCATGTTAGTGTTCCTGGACTATAAATTGGGTTGGTCATATCTGTTATCATTTCAGCTGGGACTTCTTTGAACAGCTGGTGGCTCCTGTTACAAATACAGCAGGCATTTACATAACTCAGATGTTAGACTTAGAATTGTAAGACCCTTGAGCCCCTGCATGTAAAAGCTACTGACCTTATCCTGTAGTATAAACTTTGCTTTTCAGCTGCCTTGCTAAACATTGAAATAATCTGTTTTAATTGGGGATCTCCTTCAATTTTTTTGGTGGAGTAGTTGGATTTTTTAAATTAAATTTGGTATTTGTCATATTTATTAGTGCTCTTAATTATGTTTTTAAAAATTATTTTAAAATACATGTTTTAGGGACCTATTTGAGACTTAGGATTCTTCCTCTGAGTTCTTTAAAGACTTGAATTACTAATGCCATCTTCCATGAAAACCATACTTTACAACATCTGTGTGACAGCTACCTGAATAATGAATTATAAAAAGAAGCTTTGCTACCAGATTCTTTTCTTGGTCTTTAAGAAAAAGAGAGGGAGAGATATTAGATTATTTTTTGGCTTGCTATATATTCCTTTAAATAGTATGTTTTTTTAGGTTGGTTATATACATTTTTTATATTTTTATATATAAGCACACACTCAGACACATATGATACATATGAAATTTGATTTTTATTACTGAGGAAAGAATCTAGCATGTTTCTGATATGTGTTGAGAAAGATTCCAATTAATGGTTATTAGGGACAAAGCTTGACATTGTGCTGATAGTGTTGCTTGAGTTTGTAAAAGATAAATTTCTTGGCCAGTCATCTTTTCATCTGAGCAGATTTGTGTTAATTATAATAATAATAATAGATCAGAACTGTATTATTCTACTTGGTATATGGATTAGGCTCATTTTCCTTTTCTATTTCTAGATGAAGCGTTCTGTCAGCCATCCTGGTTCTTGCAGTTCAGAGAGGTAAAATAAACTTTTCTTCTAATCAAGTTCTCTCAAAATTATACCTACTCAGAGAAGTTTTTTGGGCCCTTAACACAAAGTCGTGTGGGTTGGCAACTTTTTGAGCAGAGCCTGGTTCTGATTTGCTTAGCATTGTATCTAAGTATAGGGCCTAGCCCCTGTAGGTAGTCAGTGAAGATAAAAATGAGTGAATAAATTCACCAGCAAGGTAAACACCTGGTCAGCTCTTACTCCTTTTTTTTTTTTTTTTTTAAAGATTTTATTTATTTATTTGTCAGAGAGAGAGTGAGTGAGAGCGAGCACAGGTAGACAGAATGGAAGGAAGAGTCAGAGGGAGAAGCAGGCTCCCTGTGGAGCAAGGAGCCCGATGTGGGACTCGATCCCAGGACGCTGGGATCATGACCTGAGCCGAAGGCAGCTGCTTAACCAACTGAGCCACCCAGGCATCCCATCTTACTCCTTTTTTTAATGTTTGAAATTATATCAAATGATTGTTGTAGAAATCCATTTTGAGGTACTGGGGGGTCCAAAGCTTAGGCTTACTTTAGGACAGCTTTCTATAGTCTTACATTCATTCTGATCTGTTGTTTTGTTAAGAGTTAAAGATATTATTGAAAAACCAATTGATACTTTAAAGTATATATTCATAGCAACACATTTAAGACATTTATCTTCTAGATAGATCTTGCTAATATCCCAGGCTACTCAAGTGTTCTTTATCTTGGTAGGTCTTTTAAGTGGCTCTGATTGGTTCTTTGGAAAACAATGAAATTGTAGTGGCATTAGCTTTTATTTCTCTACATTAAGAAAAAGTGCTAACTGAGCCCTTAGTATTGTCACTCCCTCCCACTCCCCACCATGAATATGTAACCTCTGAACTAGTGCTCAGAGGAGCCCTGTGATGTGTACATACCTGATCCTGTCGGGGAGTGAAGAGATTCACCAGTTAGTAAAAGCTTGATCCCTTTTACAAACTTATATTTGTGATAGATATTTTTCTGAACTGTATTTTATCCTTTCTACCTTATTAGATAAAATATAACTAGAATTTAAAAACAAACGGGCTGGGTATCACAACCTGAGATCAGGACTCTGAAGTCAGAACCTGAGCCAAAACCAAGAGTCGGATGCTTAACCAACTGTGCCACATGGGTGCCCCACATAGGTGCCCCAAATATAATTAGAATTTTAAAATTATATATTCTCGATAAATCAGGATAGTCATTACAAACAGTAATGTTGGGCTTTCCATAGAGTGGTAGCTGAAATGCTGTTGAGTGGTGCCGATTTGCTTCTGTGCTGGATATTTTAGATTGATTTTTCTAGTTTTCTAAGCTATCATTTATTTATTTATTTATTTTTGTTGATTTATTTGAGAGAGAGCACGAGCGAGAATTGGGGGAAGGAGCAGAGGGAGAGGGACAAGCAGACTTCAGCATTAAGTGGGAAGCCAGACACCAGGGCTCAATCTTACCACACTGAGATCACGGCCTGCCTGAGCTGAAATCGACAGTCGATGCTTACCTGACTGAGTCACCCAGTCGCCCCACAGACTGCTTTTTTAAAAATAGTTTTTGTAGCCTCTATTTGCCAGGGCTATTTGTTTTTGCTGCTGTCAGGGAGCTGACCTCTAGCATGTTCTTGCCTGCTTGCTTATCCCCTTCACGCTGCTATTTTTGATCAGATATGGATTGACACTAGATACATGCACTTGTGAAGTCATAACTTTTGGTTTTCAAACATTTGTTAACCATCTGATATGTCTACGGTCTCACTGGACCCTTCTCTGTAAAAGAAGTTGCTTTCTTTTACGCCCTTTCCATTTAGTTTGGCTCAGAGGTCTTATTCTTCAGGTTACCAGCTGGATTCTAAATGATTTGACTTGCCTGTGGCCTGACCTCTGAAGGAATCAAAAGTTGCTAAAATAAAAATTTGGAAATAAAAGTAGTTCTACTTTCGTTTAAAGAAGTCATTTAAAACTCCAGTTAAGGGGTGCCTGGGTAGCTCAGTCCATTAAGTGTCTGACTCGATTTTGGCTCAAGTCATACGTTCAGCATCATGAGACCAAGGCCCATGTCTGGTTCATGCGGGGTCTAGAGCTTGCCCCAGATTCTCCCTCTCCCTCTGACCCTCCTGCCCTACCCGCATCCTCCACTGACGTGTGAGCTCACTCTCTTTAAAAGAAACAAAAAAACCCTCACTCTAGTTGAGGGTATTATCATTTGTTTAAGGCCTTACAATGTATTGCATTTTACTTACTTTGTAGGAGTAGCCACTCTGTAAGAGAACCAGTATCTACACATCACCGACTCGCCCAGCGCCGCCGAAGAACCTACTCAGATACAGACTCTTGTAATGATATTTCTCTTGAAGACCCAGATAGTGAGTTAAATGGGGCTCTGTCTCTTTCTTGGGCTTATTCTCCAGAATTGTTGTGGTGCCCTCTAAGCGTTGAAATAAATGAAGGATACTGAGAGTCAACACTGTACTTTGCCCTTGGATTCATTCCTTAATTCAGAGTCAGGCAAACAGCACCCAATCCACAGAAGCTCATACTTCCTCTTACAGACACCTTTGTTATTAACCAAGAAGTGCTGAATACATCCATGTAAGTGCCCTATCTTTGATTTATAGATATAACATCAAAAGTTTTCTTCCCACTACATTTTAGTACTTTCTTAGTAATGTTCTACTCCCACTCTATTTACATTTCAAAACCATTTTAGAAGAAAGTGTGAATTGTGGCTAGGATTCTAGGGGAAAATAAAGGCAAGGTCTAAGTTCAGAGAAGAAAAATCAGTATTGTTACTTAAATAATTTGAAAGGGCTAAATTTTTCAGGTGGTGGTGGTGAATTATAGTAGCATTTATTTCTGTACCTTTTTCTCCCTTTTTCTTTAAAGAGGCAACATACTGTGATTGAATACTTTAGGAAAGGTTTTGTGATTTATGTTCAAATTTAGGTATTTTTCTCTTCAGAGAGAAAGCTTTGAAAGTATGTCAGAATATCTAGTTAGACAGTAGTGACTGTGATTTCTAGTGAATTCAAATAGGGTCTTATTATTACGACTCCATTAGTAGACTTTTGCTTTATGAAGTCTTTACTCTAGACCATGAAACATGTGTGATGGAAATTACATACAGTTCCTACTTAGGGGATAGGTTGTGTTCCAAGAATTTGTAAGTCTGTTGTTTGGAACACAGATTTTATTTCTCTTGTGGAAATGACATCATAAATAGTGTTTAGATTTCTTTAGGTTGCCTGGAAGAGCCCAGCTAATTCACTTTGATTAACATCTGTTTTACTGAACCAGAAAGTTAAATGGGTTTAATGAGAGGGGAAGATAGAGTTTGTGAAGATGGTGGAGATTAGAGAGGGACTGCTGGTCATTTTCAGATTTTTAGAAGATGATGACATCTTTTTTTTTTGTTGTCCATTTTTCTTACAGAACACTGTAAGAGCGCTACTCTATGCTTATGGCCATTTTTGAATTTAACTGGGATAGCGGGTAAAAGAAGGAAGGAAAAGGGGTGAGGGTGGGAAGGGGGAAGGAGAAAGAAACTTTTCCAGGCCGATGTAGTGCAACTTGGAGGAGACTAGAGGAAGAGGGTTAGAGGTTAGGTGTGGAAAGAAAAGTTACCAGAGGCAAGTAGCGTAGATTCTGATTTACTTTGTTCTTTCTGGTTTACGTGACTCTGAGCTTAGAGCCCATGAAAGGGTTCTCTATGCTGCCTTGTACTTTTCTGTAGATGCTCTCCTTTTTACTCTAAGGGGATCATTTTCATTTGTGATGGTGAAAGTAATTTTTTAAAAAAATCCAGCCACTTTTCTTAGCTCTCTTATAAGCACCCCTGTTTTGAGTTTTGAAAACAATTTCCATAAGCTCTCAGTGCGCTTGCCCGAGTCCATTTGGCATTCCTGTACTAGCTGTTAAGGCGTGTAACAGAACCAGTCACACATACTGCACACACGTGTACACACACACACGAACATCCCTGTTTATATAAATACATGTATCTCAGGTCTCTAGGTCAGAAGTTTTACCCTTAGATTGCCTTCTGTTTATCCTAGAGTTTAGTGTCTCAGTCAGTTGATAAAGTGGAGACTGCATTTTAGTGCTCTTCTTTAGAAAGTACGTGTTTTGCAATTGGGCAGTCTTGATGGCGGCCCCACTAAGAATATTTATCCCCAAATATTCTTTTCCTTGAGAGAGAAAATGCCTTCTATTTTTTATTAACTAGATTTAAGAAAATTATAAAAGTGTAACTGTTCATGGTAAAATCAAATACCATGTACATATAAAAGCGCAGTTGTTTTGGGGTGGGGCCATGCCGGGGCTCTCAGCCCACAGCTGCAGCAATAGCTCTGTGAGTTGTATTCCACGTGGAAATATAGGGACTCCTGGTGACAGGTACCTTGTCAGCTTTGCTCAGGAAGTCATTCTATTACCAGTTGTGTGATCTTGGGTTAGGCATGTAACCTTTTTTGAGTCTTTTTTTTTTGTTTTTTGTTTTTCCCTAGAAAACAAGGGGGATACTAACAGCATTACCACAGTCAGGCTGAAGAAGCCATAATTAACCAAGACCACATTCACTTCAGCACATATTTCTGACTGCCCGTTATGTGCCAACTGTGCTTCTAGCAGTGAACAAAACAAATATCTCTACTTCTGGTAGCCTCATAATTTATTTCCCTAACTATGAAGTTTCTCCTTATGATTGCCAATAGCAGGAAAGTGAGATTTTTCTCTACCAGGCAAACAGTCAAAACATTAATAGGAAGCTGAAGGAGTTTCATGTCCCTAAATAGGAAATTTAAAATGTTCCCCCCCCCCCCCACAGGGAACTGGAGTTCATATGGATAGGATGTTTAACCGTTTAATTAATTTCTTCATAGGACCTGTTCACTGTTCAAGAAATACACTCAATGGAGATTTGACATCAGCAACAATTCCTGAAGAAAGCAGACTTATGGCCAAAAAAAAATCTGAATCGGAAGATCCTCTTCCATCCTTCTCTTCCTGAGGAAACGGAAGTGTCCAACTTCCTCTAAGTATTGCTATGCAAAAGCTGCTGTAATTAAACTATGTTATAGGGAGTAGTTTTTCCCTTAGGATTTCTCTGCACTTTATAGAATACTGTAAAACAAACAAACAACAACAAAAAAACAACCCACATACCTTTGAAGTGTATTTTATCTTTATATAGTTTATTTGCAAGAGTATTTTCCTAATAACTTCACAGTATGAATGTGCATCTTTTCTTTTTTTTTTTTTTTAAACAAATGATGGTGTAACATTTTGACCTCCATAAGGACAAATGTAGATATTTTTCTAAAAAACTGTGAGGGACTGACAGATGAGTCAGTGTGTATTGTAGCTTATAAACATGAAATCTTAGAAACATAAGGTTTCTGTTTGACAGAAGTGTGATATATGTAACTTGTGCCATGGACCAGACGGTCACTTTACCCCAGCTAAAAATGAATTACAATAGCAGCTTGATGGAGATTCTATTGTATTCCTTTAAGCAAAAGGACACATTTAATATTCTAAATATTTTTAGCCCAAATACCGTAACATATTGAGGATTTTTTAAAAACCAGGCTGTGCTGTCCTTCATATGTGAAGTTGACACTACTGATTTGTCAATACCAAATGTTGGGTTAAAGTATTTAACTTTTATTTATTTTTCTGTTGCATCAAAAAAATGATTGCATCCTAACTTTTATGACCTACCAAATTTACGATGTGTATACATTGTTATTTACATTGTTCTAGAAAAGAGGTTAATGTTGTAGTGACCTTGCTCACTTATACCAGAGAAATAAATGCCTTTCAATGGAAGAGGATTTTAGTGCTTTTTTTCCTAAAATAGATATTAAGCTGCTGTTGTAAGGTATTAATGTTTGCAGCTGTAGACTCTCTAGGGACACTTTTTTATTTATGACTATTTATACAAAAAAGGAATTCTGTCAAGGTGACTGCTCTACATCACTTGAGAATGGCATTATTTAATTAAAGAACGAATAGCATTTTTTGGTAGTGCCTGTCCATACCTATTGTCAGTGTTTGCCTTGTAAACTGTTTCTTTTTTTTTTTTTTTAATTCATTTTGGAGGGATGGTTTGGTCCAAGGTCTTGGATGAGGAGCATTTTAAAACAAACTGGTTTGGTGTTTTTAAGTTAATCACATGTTTAATAAATATATGGTTTTTGCATTCAAACTCCTCATATAATACATTGTGTTTTTTATATTATTGATATTCTGTCTAATCTTTATCAAGTGCTATTAGTATTCTTTATTGCTTTGGTTTTGTTTGTATTTTTTTTGGTTTGTTGCATATTTTTTGAGGCATATTTTTTGGTTTGTTGCCTATGAGCTTAGAATAGTGTGGCCTACTTCACTTTCAATTTTTTTCATAGATTTATGTGGGACTTTTTTTTAAAGAGTTAATATTTGGTATTTACTTCACTAAAATAAATCTGTAATTATAAGTTTAAAATGGACATAAACAATCTAAATACATTAATATTCATTTAGATAAACTGTATGCTACATAAAAGTATTTGTGATTTTAAATAGCACACAAATCATTAGACTATCTTAAGTGGAATTGTTTTCTGCTCATATGTTGTATTTCATATGTTTGATTTGAGAACATTTTAATGATGTAAGTTTCATGTTGAGTGAGTAGTCAGAATTTTTGCTTTTTTTTTTTTGTGGTAGTAAGAATTTGCATAGTGATTAGATCATGAAAGTCAAGGTGCTACTGATAGGGCGTTTTCAGGTTGGTATTTTTTTGTTTTGAACCAGTAGGTTTATAATGAAAACACTATACCAGGCTTTTGAACTCATAGGAAATAAATCCATTTTTTATTGCTTTATCCAAAAAGATGAGTTCTTGAACAGTTTTCTGTAAATATTTTTTAAAATAAAATACTATCATTTCTGGGTCGCATCATTTTTTCCCCCTTGAAATGGGTGCTTTGAACAGGTGTTGCCATATTCCTCAGTATGGCTTTTATTGTTACTGGAATCTGCTTTTTCCCCTTAGGAGCCAGCACATTTGTGAAATCATTTTTTGGGGGGAGTATAAATGTATCCTGAATGACATCTAGATTTGAATTAGTGACTTGGTAGCATGAAGCAACGTGTTAAAACCTCAGTGAACCTTCGGTTTTGAGGAGCCCTGTGTATGTTCAAGTATGGCCTGACTTTTCTGAATTGTAAGAAAAAGGTAAACCAAATAAGAACAATTCTATAAGAATTTTAGCTTGTCAGAATTTTCTGTAATGTATAGGTATTGGTTTTTTGCTTTGTCTAGGCCTTGAGGTTATCGAGAAACTTGGGGACTTCTGGTATATCATTAATCTTCTAATGCTGCTTTTCTTTCTAAGTGCCTGGTTTCTGTTGTGTGGGAATCCAGGCTTCCATGGTTAAAGTGACTTGGATGCAATTCTTTGCTAAGTGGACTACATTTGAATCCTGTTACGTTACATTGAATTATTATGTTATCTTCGATCAAGACAGGTTGAGAAATGATGCTGTTTCTTGAATTTAGTTCTACAGCAGGAGATGAAGTATCTTTATTTCCATAGTCACCATGGAACCTTTTACCCTAAAGTGTAGTTTCACTGTGTATTCTTACACGTGGTGTTTAAGTTAGAAATCATGCAGATCTCAGGAAATATATCTTTGTAATATATTACAATTACACTGCTGTTAATACTAATTCCATGTATATTACCATATTATTAATTTGGGTTCTACCAGTTCAACCCCCCCCCCCCGCCTTTTTTTTTTTAATTAAATGAAGTGCCTCCAGGTCTGTCCTTTGAGACCTGCTGTTGCCCTTTGGTGGAGAGGGTGTGACCCAGCCGGAAAGAAAACCTGGTGAGGCTGGAGCACGTTATAGGAGGTCTGTCTTTTAGTAGCCCAGGTGGGGTAAGCAGGTTGTAGCTTTTCTTGTCTTTCCTGTTCCCCAGTTCTCCTTTCTTGGAATTCATACCAAATTTGTCCATGAAAAGCATTTTTAAAAAATTTCTTTTTATTAAAAAATAACTCATGCACATAGTTCATAGTGGGAAAAAAAAAAAAAAAGTCCCCCTTCCCAGTTTAGTGCCCCAGAGATAAGCACTTTCAGCTCTTACCGGTTAGTTCCTACCTGAAAATATATTGTGTTCCTTTGTCTTGATTTATCCATTTCAGAAATGCTTTCTTGAGTTTCTTTCAGAGCAAGCAGGATTTGCTTTTCTTATATCTCTCCCTGCCCCCTATTGCTTCCCCATCTCTCCCAGTCTCCCAATATAGGTTAGCTGCAGATTTTTATAAAATCAGTAGCTCCACTGAAGTTCCCACTTATCTGCTGTTTTGCATTCTGTGGCTTCGCTTGCTTTGGCTTCAGTTACCCACACTTAGTCGCCGTCTGGAAGCAAGTGATCATCCTTAAGTCAGCAGGGCAATAGTAGCCTAACATGTCACAGTGCTTGCGTCAATTACCTCCCTTCGTCTCATCCCGTAGGCACATTATCATCTCATGTCGTCCAAGGAGAAGGGTGAATACAATATTAGAGAGACCACGTTCACTGAACTTTTATTGCAGTATGTTGTTATAATTGTTCTATTTTATTAGTAGTTGTTGTTAATCTGTTACCGTGCCTAATTTATAAGTTAAACTCTATCAGAGGTATATATGCATGGGAAAAACATAGTGTGTTTTGGGTTCGGTGCTAGCTGCAGTTTCAGGGGTTTCCTGGGGTCCTTGGAACGGGTCCCCAGGGATAAGTGGGGGGACTGCTATAAATGTTGGTCATTCATGAACCCTAGGGTGATCTATCAGTGTTTCTTCTCTACTAGGCCCTTATTTTCCCCAGAATTAATAACTGCCTGATTTTAAAATTTTGCTTAGTTTTTTATGTACCTATCACAAAGATTATCCAAAGGCTTAAGTGCTCAAAAATATCAAATAATCTGTCAGTTCCTTTTTTTTTTTTTAACCTTTGGAGACCTTTCTTCTACAATCCTTTGTCTTCTGCCATCTGGACTGTTGCTTTTCAGGCCAGTTCATGGCTCGGCAGTCATTATGGGACCTATTCTGATTTTTAGTCTTAGGTTGCATTTCCTGTTTATTGGATCCTATGACTTCTTCTTTCTTGATTTACTGTCCCTTTTTTGTTAAAGTGTATTCACCGCTGAAAACTTGCTTGGAAAAGTGCATGAGAGGTGAAGATTTTGAAGCTTTATAGGTCTGGAAATGTCTCTACTCTTGATGGATTGGTAGTTTGGAGTGTTTGTTGTGAAAATAATTTTTTCTCAGAATTTTAAAGGCAGTGCCACATTGTCTTATTGTATTTGTTATTTTTATGAGAATTCTGATACTAATTTTTACACAGACCTGCTTTTACACTCTGGAGGCTTTTAGGAGCTTCTCCCTGGCCCTGATGTTTCATGATGTTATGTGGGTCTTTGCTGATTCATGTTGTTGGGTACTCGACTTGGTGGAGTCCTTCAATTTGGAGACTCGTCTACTTAATTTCTGGGAGTATTTTGTTATCTTTCTGATAATTTTCTCTCCTCCTTTTTCTCTAGCCTGTCTTTCTAGGATTTTTGCTATTTAAATGTTGGATCTTCCAGATTGAGCCTCTAATTTAAAAAATTTTTCCTCTCCAGTTTCTCATTGAATTATATATTATCTTCCAGCTCTCCTGAAATTTTTAAAACTATTTTAATATCTTTCTTTCTTTCTTTTTTTCTTTCTTTTTTTTTAAGGTTTATTTATTTTAGAGAGAATGAGAGAAAGAGTAGGGAGGGTGCATGAGGGCCAGAGGGAAAGGGAAAGAGAGACTCTTCAAGCAGACTCCCCACTGTGTCCAACATGGGCTCGATCTCACACCCCTGAGATCACGACCAAATCAAGATTCAGATGCTTAACTGACTGAGCCATCCAGGTGCCCCTGTATTTTAATTTCTAAGATTTTTTCACCCTCTTTGTTCCTTTTTTAAAAATATAATATCCTGGAGATCTTTTCTTTGGAGCCATTTGGTTTCTCTAGAAAGGACTCTTGGGTTTTGGTAGTAGGGTAGAAAAAGAGGACTAAGGACCCCACAGTTAATATGGTGACTTTTACTTAATCTCCTTCTTTCAGTCTCCCCATGCACTGTCCCCCCTGCCTACCCCTTCCAGTCTTCTATGAATGGTGACCCACAGGTCACCTGTGGATTGGGGGTTGGGTGGTGGGTGGGTTGTCTGGCTAGGGAGTGGACCTGGGGTTTGTTGCTTTTTATACAGACTTCTAGTCCTATGTTCAGCCTTATACTTCACCCCTTTTTTCTGTAACACCTGGTACTTCCAAGTCCTGAACTTATTATATACTTGGTAGGATGTATTTGTTGGCTTCTCTCTTCTGGGTAGTAAGGCTTTAACTTCCTCCATTCTGCTAGGTTAGTTGTCACACCTCCTCCTGTTTTTTATTTTTATAAAATCTCTTAAAATCTCATGGCTCTGTAGTCTGTTCTCTTTGTCTTTATGAATTAATACCTTTTACATTCCTTTAATGTCTTTTTGGTGGGGTTTGGAGGTAGAGAAAATAAATTCAAGTGGTCAGTCTACCATATTTAACTGGAAGTCTAGTTTTGAATTCAAATAGTGTCCAGAAAATACAATTTCTTGAGTATTATTTTGTAATTTATTATTTCCACTCTGATTTTTAATTAATGTGATTGATTCTGTTGTACTACCTACCTCGTAGGGTGTTGTGAGGATTGGAAGAGTCTGTGCATATGGAGCACTGAGAATACACTACTTAACACAGTAGGTGTTAAGTCAGTGTTAGCTATTAGTACTATTGTTGTTACCATTATTATTTTTACGACGATCATGCTTAATTCAGTAATCCATTTAGACTTGGATTAAGATGTTTTCATCATAGGAAGCATTTTGACATATGGGAAAATCCAGTGTTTGATAATATTGACCCTACATTTAAGTAGACTTCACATGAAATGTTGAGGTGTTAAAGGTTATCTCTCTAAGACACATGAAAGCCTTAAAAATCCAATCAGTAATTATTACTGTGTAAGTTTTTAGAAGTATGTAATAACAATTTTGGTGTGTTTTAAAGCTTTATTGGTATTGCGTTTTGATCATCTAAATATGAAGTATGGAAAATAAACTTAGGGAGATGATTGTTTATTATGCCTTACCTACAGCCAGTAAATGTAATACTCTTTGAATATGTAGGGTATAGAAATAGAGAAATGGCGGTCTCCAATCCCTTGGTCTATGACCTTGTGAGTAGTTGTACAGTTTTCAGAAAATGTGAATTGATACATCAGAATGTCTGCATTTGCTCAATTTTAATTATTTCCTTTATATCTAGATTGACTGTATGGTAACACTGGATTCTAACTCTTGAAGGTCAAGTGGGATTATGTGCTTATACTCCTGTTTTTATGACTAATGAGCTGCATACTTTGGAGAAGGGTTTTTCTTTTTTTGAGGGATTTTTATTTATAAGGAGATCTGAATTCTCTCTCACTAGAGTCCCATGATTGTGACAATGGCTATAAATATTAATACCACTAGACATGAGGAATTTTTCTATAAAAGGAATGACCAGTTTCTTAGTGTGAATAAACCTCTTTGCAAATTATCAGGTTCTTTTTGGTTGTACAGATGAAATGGAGACAGGGCCAGGGTTAAAACCAAGCCTGCCATTAGCTTGCTGCGGGCTCTCCCCCTTCCCTAGATGTGAATATTATTGTACCTTATTAATTTGCTTTGATATTTTATCTCTGAAGCCAGGGATATTAACAAATTGAGGAATTCCCTTGACATCAGGGAAGGAGTAGTTTTATATGGGTGATATATTCAGAATATCAGTGATGAATAAAATGTATGACTCTAATGAATTCTTCCTTAGTTCTATTCTGTCACAGTGAGAGGAGGATGCTGATGATATTCTTTGTGCTTTTGAAAATTTGTCACAAAGACTGTTTTACCCACTTAACTCTCTATATAAACTATATTACCAGATTTGGTAGCACAGGGACAGTTAGGAACAAAGGAGAGAGAATAATGTCATGAAGGGAGCCGTAACCACCGTGCGCTAGACCCACACACTCTTTTCTTTTTCAGCCTCTCTTGGCATTAGCAGGCAGAGGTTGTCATTTTGGATGATAGCAGTTTGGGCATCAAGACTAACGAGTTACGTGCAATGAAGAGGAGGCGTTCCGGGGAAACTTCGCAGCCTCACTCCACACCATCATCTTCTCCCAGGACTGTGGACTTCAATTTCTGAGAGAGCCTGGTTATTTCCTACCCTTTCTCTTCATTTATTTTATTTTATTTTTTTAAAGCAGTACATTAATTTATTCTCTTTATTAAATTATCATTTGGACAATATGAAGAAATTTTGCCTTGACACCCCCATAGCTCCTGCGATAGCCACTTTTCTTTGGTGTGTGCCCTTAAACAGCCCTTTTCCTGATGCACTAACTTTGATGGTGTATGTGTATTTGCTCAGATTAGCTCTCCGACAGCAAGGTGGCCGGTCTCTAGGGTGCAGCTGGTAATCGAGAGGGAAGTAACTCTATATCTTCACAAACATTTTTGGTATGTGTCGGTAGAATAATTCTGGTCTCTGCTGTGGTCGACCTAACCAGCATTTCAGCTCTTTTTAATGATTTTTTTTTTTTTTAAAGATTTTATTTATTTATTTGTAAGAGAGAGAGAGTGAGAGCGAGAACAGGCAGACAGAGTGGAAGGCAGAGTCAGAGGGAGAAGCAGGCTCCCCGCAGAGCAAGGAGCCCGATGTGGGACTCGATCCCAGGACGCCGGGATCATGACCTGAGCCGAAGGCAGCTGCTTAACCAACTGAGCCACCCAGGCGTCCCATCATTTCAGCTCTTTTATTTTTTTTAATCCCCCTCCGCAAGGAGCTATGAATTGACTCCTTTTTTCTGGGTAGCTAGAATGAGGCTATTTTCTTTGGAAAGGTAGTCGTAGAATTTCTAGTGCTTTTCTTGAACTGTGTGTGCACAATGTGTATGCAAGTATGTCTGGACATATGGTTTCTTGGTTGTCGACAGTGGAACCTGGAATTATGTTGAGATACAGCTTTATATATATTGAGTTTCACAATTGATCTCACAAGTGGAGCTTAAAGTTTGCTGGAGAAGTTACCACAACTCAGTCAAAACAAAGTTGTGTTTTTAATTTTTTTGGCAGCAATCAAAAGTATGGCCCAGGGACAGCAAGTATAAAGTATCCAGATTTGTGTCTTGGAATGTATACCTAGCCATGTGATTAAAACCTTTATTTGACAAATTCACATGGTAAATGAGCATACAGTGAATATCTTTTTAGTCTTATCACCCGCATCAGACTATACTGGAATTAAAAAGGAACTTTCTATACTGTGCCCTTTCCTGTGGTATCTGTGGTTGCTAGGGTATCCAGGTGTTTCGGCACGCCTTCAGAGGAGGCATACCCGGCCCAGAAGGTGATCTGGAGTCCCTTGCTGGGATGCCTCATGTTGGGTGAGGCCTTATAGGGCAGCTATACAACTGGTATAGCTATACAACTGGTATTTGCCTTGTTATTTTTTGTTTGTTTGTTTTCCAATGGTTGGCTGGGGAGAAGTGTGTGGCAATAAACAACCTGTGGGTTAACACTGTGACTGTGGATGGCAGATGGTCCTTTTTTTTTTTTCCCCGTTACGTGCCATCTCTGTCTAGTTATCTATAGCTTCTAGGGATTCTGAGTTTGAGGCTGGGATCAGCAGAGGTTAACCTGCTTGACTAATGATGTCTGTCATGGGCTTGGTGGGAGGGTGTGGGGAATGGCGGCAAGGGTATTCTATCATCCAGAATATAGGGCAGTGATTATGGCTCAACTTTGTGTAAGTTCGCTATGTTTTTTTTAAGCACTCACAATAAACAAAGTTGAACAACTCATAATTGATTTCTTTTCGGTTTACACTATCAACACCAACATAAACTTAACCATATATATATAAATTTTATTTTTTCTGGAATCTTTTATTACTATTTATTTTTTTAATATAATTTTATTTTTTTCTGTGTTCCAGGGTTCATTTTTTATGCACCACACCCTGTGCTGCATGCAATATGTGCCCTTAATACCCACCACCAGGCTCACCCATTCCCCTGCCCCCTCCCTTCCAAAACCCTCGGTCTATTTCTCAGAGTCCACAGTCTCTCATGCTTCATCTCCCCCTCTGATTTCCTCCAATTCACTTTTCCTTTCCTTCTCCTGATGTCCTCTGTGGTATTTCTTAGGCTCACAAGTAAGTGAAAACATGATAATTGACTCTCTCTGCTTGACTTACTTCACCCAGCATGATCTCCTCCAGTCCCGTCCATGTTGATACAAAAGATGGGTATTCATCCTTTCTGATGGCTGCATAGTATTCCATTGTATATATATAGACCATATCGTCTTTATCCATTCATCTCTTGAAGGGCATCTTGGTTCTTTCCACAGTTTGGCACTGTGGCCATTGCTGCTATGAACAATGGGGTACAGATGGCCCTTCTTTTCACTCCATCTGTATTTTAGGGGTAAATACCCAGTAGTGCAATTGCAGGGTCATTGGGTAGCTCTATTTTAATTTCTTAACGACTCTCCACGCTGTCCAAGTGTCTCCACTTTTCCAAAATGACTGCACCAACTTTCATTCCCACCAACAGTGTAAGAGGGTTCCCCTTTCTCCACATCCTCTCCAGCACTTGTTTACTATCTTGTTATTTTGGTCATTCTAAATGGTATAAGGTGGGGCGCCTGGGTGACTCAGTGGGTTAAGCCGCTGCCTTCGGCTCAGGTCATGATCTCAGGCTCCTGGGATCGAGTCCCACATTGGGCTCTCTGCTCAGCAGGGAGCCTGCTTCCTCCTCTCTCTCTCTGCCTGCCTCTCTGCCTACTTTTGATCTCTCTCTGTCAAATAAATAATATCTTAAAAAAAATGGTATAAGGTGGTATCTCAATGTGGTTTTGATTTGAATCTCCCTGATGGCTAGTGATGATGAAATTTTTTTTCATGTGTCTGTTAGCCATTTGTATGTCTTTTTTGGAGAAGTGTCTCTTCATGTCTTCTGCCCATTTTTTCTAAGGTGATTATCTGTTTTGTGTGTGTTGAGTTTGAGGAGTTCTTTATAGATCTTGGATATCAGCCCTTTGTCTGTAGTTTCATTTGTGAATATCTTCTCCTCTTCATTTGTCTGTTTTGTTGACTGTTTCCTTTGCTGTTCAGAAGCTTTTGATCTTGATGAAGTCCTGAAAGTTCATTTTTGCTTTTGTTTCCTTTACCTTTGGAGACATGTCTTTAAAGAAATTGCTATGGCCGATGTCAAAGAGGTTACCGCCTATGTTCTCCTCTAGGACTTTGATAGATTCCTGCCTCACATTGAGGTCTTTTATCCATTTCAATCATTGTGTATGGTGTAAGAGAATGGTTGAGTTTCATTCTTCTATACATAGCTGTCCAATTTTCCTAGCAACATTTATTGAAGAGACTGTCTTTTTTCCACTGGATATTTTTTTTCTTCTTTGTCAAAGATTATTTCACCATAGAGTTGAGGGTCCATATCTGGACCTTCTACTCTGTTCCACTGGTCTATGTGTCTGTTTTTGTGCCAGTACCATGCTCTCTTGGTGATCACAGTTTTGTAGTAAAGCTTGAAATCAGGCAACGTGATTTCAAGCTTTTTCTTTCTTTTTCAACATTTCCTTAGCAATTCAGGGTCTTTTCTGATTCCATACAAATTTTAGGATTGTTTGTTCCAGCACTTTGAAAAATACTGGTGGAATTTTGATCAGGATGGTATTGAAAATAGAGATTGCTCTGGGCTGTATAGACATTTTAACAATGTTTTTTCTTCCGATCCATGAGCATGGAATGCTTTTCCCTCTTTTTGTGTCTTCAATTTCTTTCATGAGTGTTCTGTAGTTCCTTGAGTCCAGATTCTTTATCTTTTTGGTTAAGTTTATTCCAAGGTATCTTACGGTTCTTGGTGCTATAGTAAATGGAATTGATTCTTTAATTTTCCTTTCTATATTTTCATTGTTAGTGTGTAAGAAAGCAACTGATTTCTGTGCATTGATTTTGTATCCTGCCACATTACTGAATTGCTGTATGAGTTCTAGTAGTTTGGGGGTGGAGTCGTTTGGGTTTTCCATGTAAAGTATCTTGTCATCTGCAAAGAGAGAGTTGGTAATTTGAATACCTTTTATTTCTTTCTGTTTTCTGATTGCTGTTGCTAGGACTTCTAGTACTGTGTTGTGTGTTGAACAAGAGTGGCAAGAGTGGGCATCCTTGTCGTGTTCCTGATCTCAAAGGGAAGGCTGTCAGCTTTTCCCCATTGAGAATGCTATTTGCTGTGGGTTTTTCATAGATAGATTTTATGAAGTTGAGTAATGTTCCCTCTGTCCCTATACTTTGAAGAGTTTTATCAAGAACAGATGCTGTATTTTGTCAAATGCTTTTTCTGCATCAATTGAGAGGACCATGTGGTTTTTCTCTTTTCTCTTATGGATTTGTTCTATCACATTGATTGATTTGTGAATGTTGAACCACCCTTGCATCCCAGGGATAAATCCCACCTGGTCATGGTGGATAATCTTTTTAATGTACTGTTGGATCCTGTTAGCTAGGATCTTGTTGAGAATCTCGGCATACATATTCATCAGGGATATTGGTCTGAAATTCTCCTTTTTGATGAGGTATCAGGGTATCAGGTATCAGGGTAGTGCTGGATTCCTAAAAAGAGTTCTATTTTTTGAAACAGCATCAGGAGAATAGCTCTTATTTCTTCTTTGAATGTTTGGTAGAATTCCTCAGGGAATCTGTCAGGTCCTGGACTCTTGTAAAAGACAAGAGGTTTTCGATGACTGCTTCAATCTCGTTACTAGATATTGGTCTATTCAGATTGTCAATTTCTTCCTGTTTCAGTCTTGGAAATATATAGGTTTCTAGGAATGCATCCAGGTCTTCTAGGTTGCTTAACTTATTGGCATATAGCTGTTGATAATAATTTCTGATGATTGTTTCTATTTCCTTGGTGTTAGTAGTGACCTCTCCCCTTTCATTCATAATTTTATTAATTTGGGTCCTCTCTCTTTCTGATTAGTTTGGCCAGTGGTTTATTGATCTTATTGATTCTTTCAAAGACCCAGCTTCTAGTTTGTTGTATTTCCCCCTTAGGACCACCTTTGCCATATCCCATAGGCTTTGGACTGATGCATCTTTATTCTTATTGGTTTCCATGGATTCTTCAAGTTTTTCTTTGATTTCCTGCTTGATACAAACATTCTTGAGCAGGATGGTCTTTAGCTTCCAAGTGTTTGAATTCCTTCCAAACTTTGTCTTGTGGTTGAGTTCCAGTTTCAGAGCATTGTGATCTGAGAAAATGCAGGGAATAATCTCAGTCTTTTGGTATGGGTTGAGCCATGATTTGTGACTCAGTATGTGGTCTATTCTGGATAAAGTTCCATGTGCGCTCAAGAAGAATGAATATTCTGTTGTTTTAGGGTGGAATGTTCTGAATATATCTATGAAGTCCATCTGGTCCAATGTGTCATTCAGAGTTCTTATTTCTTTATTGATTTTCTGCTTGGATGATCTGTCTGTTACTGAGAGTGGTGTGTTAAGATCCCCTACATTAACATATTCATATCAATATGACTATTTTGATTAACATTTGGCTTATGTAGTTGGCTGCTCCCATGTTGGGGGCATAAATATTTACAATTGTTAGATCTTCTTGTTGGATAGACCCTTTAAGAATGATGTAGTGTCCTGTATCTCTGATTACAGTCTTTAGCTTAAAAATCTAATTTATCTGATGTGAGAATTGCTACCCCAGCTTTCTTTTGAGGCCTGTTGGCATGAAAGGTGGTTCTCTATTCCTTCACTTTCAGTCTGGATGTATCTTTAGGTTCAAAATATGTCTCTTGTAGACAGCATATGGACAAGTCCTGTTGTTTTATCCAGTCTGCAACCCTGTACCACTTTATGGGCGCATTTAGGTCGTTCACATTGAGAGTGATTATTGAAAGATAAGTTTTTATTGACATCATGTTGCCTGTGAAGTCCTTGTTTCTATAAACTATCTCAGTTAATTTCTGTTCTGTGTCACTCTTGGGTTCTTTCTTCTTTTATAGAAGCCCCCTTAATATTTCTTGTGGTGCTGGCTTGCTGGTCACATACTTTTTTAAACCTTGCAGGTCTTGGAAGCTCTTTATCTCTCCATCCATTTTGAATGTCAGCCTTGCTGGATAAAGTATTCTTAGCTGTCTGCATGTTCTTCTCATTTAGTGCCTGAATATGTCTTGCCAGCCCTTTCTGGCTTGCCAGGTTTCTGTGGACAGGTATGACATTATTCCAATGTTCCTTCCTTTAAGGAATCTCTTCCCCCGAGCTGCCCTTAAGACCTCCTTTCTGAAATTATGATTTGTAAATTTCACAATTGAGTGTGCGGATGTCTTTCTAGACTTGTTGATCTTGGGGGGTGTCCTTTCTGCCTCTGGGACACGAACACTTGTTTTATTCCCCAGATTAGGGAAATTTTCTTCCAGAATTTGTTCAGCTACATCTTCTAGTCATCTCTCTTTCTCTGCCCCCTGAGGGATCCTAATAATTCTGACATTGGAACATTTCATGGTGTCATTTATTTCCCTAATTCTGTTTTCACGGTTTCTAAGCTGTTTGTTCCAGGCCTCCTCCTGATCCTTTTTTTCTATCAGTTTGTCTTCTAGGTCACTAATTCTGTCTTCTGCCTCAGTTACCCTAGCTGTTAGAGTAGATTAGATTGGATCTCATTGCTAGCATTTTTAACATCTGCCAGATCAGCTCTCACTTCTGCCCTTAGAGATTCAGTGTTGTCACTAATGGTCTTCTCCAACCTAGCCATTGCCTGGATTATTGTTACCCTGGATTCCCTTTCTGACATATACTGTTTATGTCCATATCCAATAGTTCTGTGGCAGAGGTCACAGTCTCTGAATTTTTTCTCTATTGGGTGTTCTTCCTCCTAGTTATTTTGGTGGGAAGTGTTTGAGGAGAAGTATAGCTGAATATATCAACCACGATCCAGTCAAGGTGCCCCTCTCCGCTGATGTCTTCTGCCCCTGTAGAGATCCAGAAGTGTATAATCCTACATCCTAGGCTGATTTCATGGGTGTTCAGAGTGTTCTGGTAGATATTTAGCTCACTTTAGGGGACCGGTTGGAACAGAGTGTTCTACTTCTCTGCCATCTTGCCCCTCCTCCATCTGTATTTTTTAAATGGAAGCAAAACTAGCCCATCACCTATTCAGACCAAGTGTGTATGTGTGTCTAAGGAACACACACCATTCACTTACTAGCAGTATCTTTGTGAATTTGAAGACTTTTGAAGCCTTGATGTGGTGCTCAGTTAGGAAAAAGACCCCAAACAGTGGCATACTTGTTAAAAACTTTAAAAAGTCTGAGGTTAGCAAGTGAAATTCAGTAGCCTACCAGTGCTTTAAGTTAGTCACTTTCTGTGTTTCAATCTCCCTTAGTCATCATTTGAGAGAAGAGTTTTAGTTAATCTGCTGTTTTATGGAAGTAACAACCCTCCTTAGAGTTATCCCTTCTCCTTGCTGTTTGTTTGTTTGTTTATTTCTCTCTTTGTTTCTCTTTCTTTTTTTTTTTTTTAAACAGAAGCCATGGTTTTTGGTGGTGGGTGGGAGAGGGGGCATTTATAGATTGAAACTTCTTTCTTGCTTTTGTGAATCAGGCCATGTTGGCCGCACAGTGTCCTTGAATATGGCTTGAGTCATGAAGCCTAGCAAAATGTACCAGTGACCTACCAGTTGTGGCCTCTTAATAGTATATTTTGAGGACTCTTGGCTTCCTTTACTATAGTGTTTGTCAATTTCCGATTCAACTCCTGTAGGTGTTTTTTCTTTCTTTTGGGAGAGTATGAAGGGATTAAGGGAGCAGATATAGTGTTAGATGAGGTTTTTAATAGTTCAGCTTCATTACTAGCTTGATCTAGAGAAACTAAAAGACTCACTATGTGATTTCCCCCCTCCTCTGGTTTTCAAATTCTGTATGTTATCTCAACCTTTCCTTTTTGCCAGCTCTGAAGAAATCATGGTTGTATGTTGTGTTATAAAAGTCATGGTTGAATGTTAAAAGTATGTTTCTAAGACCTTTCCGATATTATCTAGCCAAAGACAAAGTCATAGGAGCTTTTCCCATTCTGCTTTTCCTTTTTAGATATTCTTACTCACTTTATCTTTTTCTCTATTTTTTAATGCCTCAAACAAAATAGAAGTTTTTTTTTTAAATAATTGAGATATAATTGACATATAACATATTAGTTTCAGGTATTTAACATAATGATTCAATATTTGTAACTTTTTCTCCATAATGATTAGCAATATAGAGTCCCCCCAAAGAGCCTCCTCAGTATCTCCATATTTGGTGGACTGTTTTGGAAAACAAAATAATCACTTGGGAAGGGTGGTGAGTTCAAGAGGGCATTTAAATTTAGGATAGCTTATATATTTATTCAACTCAAAAAATCTGTTCAGTCACTATTCATTGACTGCTAAGTGCTATTTTGTTAGCATTCATCCTTGCTTTGTAATTATTTTTTTTTTTTAAACATTTTATGAGAAAGAGAGAGAGAGAGAGAGCACAAACAGGGGGAGTGGCAGGCAGAGGGAGAATCAGGCTCCCTGCTAAGCAAGGAGCCCATTGCAGGACATGATCCCAGGACCCCAGGATCACGACCTGAGCCAAAGGCAGCAGCTTAACCCACTGAGCCATCCAGTGTTTCCCTTTGCTTTTTAATTCTTGAGTACACTTAAAACTCAGTGCTTTATTTTTAATAGTTTAGATAAATTGACTATCTTAAATATAATTGGCTGTCCTAAATTTTCATTTTTTTAGTTAACTAGTTAAATAGTATTTAATATTCACATTTGCACACCAACTATTATTTCACCTCAACGCAAATAAGCGAGCATTGGAAAATAGTTTTAAAATAGATTTTTCTTTGTGTGTATGAATACTATTAAAAATATAAGCACATTTTTTTTGCCTTTGAAATGTTTTTATTTTGGGTTAGTCATAACCTATTACACATAATGGTTCTTGCAATAAGAGTTTATGGGTATTTAATGAACAGTTTGTAACTTCAGAAGTTAAATTTGGAAATATTGGAAATACTGAAATTGACAGAAAAGCTAGTCTCTAAATAAAACTTAATAACCTAATAGCATATATGGCTTTAGATTGGTATAATAAGCACTTTAATCTTGAAACATTCTTAGAATAGGGTTTTTGTTCCCAGGGGAAAAACAAACTTCATTTTAAAGTATATATATACTTACTTTGTGAGTATTCTTTTTTCTCTTCCAAATGCCAAAAGGTGTACTCTATATTTTTGTTATGAAAATTCTGGTTGTTTAAAGTATTGTAGCAATTTTATAAATCAATAAAACTGAGCCATGACAACAGCGTGGGGGAAGCTTTAATAAGTTTGCTACGTCACTAAGAAAAATTTTTAAGGACAGCATGTATTGAAAATTTAAGGAAGGGTAACCCTTTGCTTTAAAAATAACGTGACAACTGGTTTGGTGCACACTGAAGTGTAAAATCTGATTGGCTAAATCAATAGTGCTTTGATGTGAGGAAAGACTGGAGAAGGAGAAATAACACTTAAATGAAAACATGTAATGGGTCACCTGATTTGGCTAGATCAGGGATTCTCCCCTTGGCTGTACAGTAGAAACCCCTAGGAGCATTTACACTTGCTGATGGTTGACCCAGACCAATTATAGCTGGATCCCTAGGCGTGGGACCCAGTTACTGGTATTTTTTGAAGCTCCTCTGTGATTCCAGTGAGTAGCCAAGGCAGAGTACCACTGACCTAGGTGTAAGCTCTCACTCCTGATTGTTACATTTAAGAGGTGTATTAGATAGCATTCAAGTTCGGTGCCATCACTGAACAGCCAGAAAGGTTGAACATTTTTCCAGGTCCTTTGTAGTGTGGCCCGAAGATCAGCAGCACCGGCTTCACTCAAGAGCTTACTGGCAATGCCGAAGGTCAGGCCCCTACCTCAGATCTGCTGACCCTCAGGTTCTTTCTATGCTCAGTGAAGCTTGAGATGCACATTGCAGGTGGAATCAGGGTAAATGTAGCTCTTGATACATCCTGCCTTCTGCTGTTTTCTCTGGTTTTCTGTCCTAAGTTGTGATATTTTCATACATGGTTGGAAAATGAAACCAGTACTACTGTGTGCTCACATCAGCAGGTGACAAGCTAGAGATGATTTTTCTGATCTGAAGCATGTGTGAAGGAAGTGATGCCCACTGTCACATCACCACCGAGCTCCACGCTCCCCAAGGTGGGGACAGAAAAGGAACTGAAAGAAAAAAAAAAAAAGAAAAGGAACTGAAAGAAAGCTCTCTGGGCAGAAGGCCGTGCTCTTTGCTCTTTCAGTCCCCGCACACAGCTTTCTTAAGTGCTAAGGAAAAATAAGTTGTCGTCCTTGCAAGGACACGTCCTCATTCACGTCTTTACTTTGATAACTGTTCAGGGAAAGAGAAAGAAATTTCCCTTAAGTAAGAAATGTACTCCTCCTTGTCTCCTGTGGAAGTGAAGAGAGCCAAATCCTCCCAAGTGCTCTAGAATAATGACTGTCCAGCACCCAGCTCTCAAAACCTTCCTTAGCACAGCTAGGGTCCCTTACCTTAAACATTCCAGGAGCTCTCCATTGGCTTCCCTCCGTCTAAGGCATCCAATGAAAACCAGGCAGATTGCCTCATTCCTTGAAGGTGGGAAAGACTCTTTTCTGTTACTTCTTTAGAGCCCATAACGTGATGTCCAGAGAGCTGTAGGCTCTCTCACCCAGTGTCTGTCCACATGGCATGTTGCTGGGTCAGATAAGCACCCTATCTCCTAGCTATATGGCAGACACCAGTGAAGGGTTCGAAGCTTTCTGAGAAGAGAAACTGACCACACTGGCACAGAGGAGCCTTTTCATGGGGAGTGACCCAAGGGCATCTTGCTGTCTACCCTGTCCAGGAACCATAATGACCCTGCAAGGTGGAACAGAACCCTCTTCTCCCCAGACAGGTCTCCCTCCTGCCCTCTCGCTCTCCCACAGGTGTGAATGTTGGTGTTGTGAAGGGGTGGCGAGACCATGCTGGGGAAATGGGGAGCTGGCCTCTCATTCCAGCTCTGCTATGATGCGGCTTTGGGCCCGTTATTCAAAGACCCTAGATCTCAGTATTCTCCCCTTGCAGCTTGCTTTCTGGTGGATCTCTTCACTTGGGTCCCCATGTTCTTCTCCTTAGTGGTCCTTCCATTTAGTAGATGGGGCATCTCAGCCTCCCTTCTGGTCTTGGCCTGATGGACCTGGTGGTGTCCCTTCTCTGTATCTTATTCAGATTATTCTAGGCAGGGACATGAGTGGAGGAAGATTGGGTGAGGTTCTCAGCAGGTGAGGGGGGGTTCTCTCAGAAAAAACTGGCAGCTGTCAACAAAAAGCTGATTTCATTCATGTGTTGCAAGTGTGGGGAAGAATTCTGCCCTTGAGTTCCTCCTCAAGGCTGAGACGGGGGCCAGATGGGATTTCTTCAACATCCCTAGAACCTTCGCCTGTAACTCAGGAAATTTGTACCTGTTCTGTCCTTAGCAAGAAGGGTTTGTCCTTGAGGCTCCGCTGGTTCAGGAGCCCCTGTTTTGGGGGGACCCCTCAGAGAAGTGCGCATCCACCCCAGGCTCATCCACAGCGCCGCCTTCTGGCTGCAGGAGGAAAGGAATCCTGAGCACCAGAGCCCTGGGGGGGTTTCCAAAATGGGGTACCACTGCCTCTTTTTATGGGAACCATGTGTGGGTATTTCTCAGCTGTCTTGGCATCTACCTGCCTGCTCCTTTGGAACATGTACGGCGGTAGATTTTAAGCTTTTTGAATCATTGACATCCTTAAAAGTAAAATGAGAGCTAAGGAGTCACAATCCCTAAAAAATATATGTAAAGTTTTTCCAGAAAAATACACCAGGAGTGGTAGGCACAAGGGAAGATTTATTAAAGGCACTCGCCGGCGTAGTCTCAGGGCTCAGGAGAAGGGGAGCCAGGAAAACCGCGATGGGAGGAGGGAGGAGGGCACCCTCCGGTGAGGTTCTGCAACTCTGGAAAGCAGAGTGGGGGAAGTCGCACCCGAGGCAGGAAGGAGGGGGCTTTTAAGGGGTCTCGAGAAGGAGTTCAGAGGTCTTTTGGCAAGTTTCCCTTATTTGGATATTTCGCCTGCTCGTAGGGGTCCCATTGGCCCACTGGAGCCTGGAGCCAGGGTCTCAAGACTCCAGCTTGTCAGGGTCCCCATTGGTCCATGGGAGCCCAGGGCGGGAGGGTTTTCAGATTCCTGCTTGGGTCTTTGTTAAGTTCAGGTTTCCTGGGGGGAACTTAAGTAGCCCTTTCTTTCTGCCAGCCCAACAATATACATAGGCATAATCTCAGTATGTTCACGGACCCCTAAAGATATGAGGATAAGCATGAGTTTCAGGTTTGAAATCCCAATTTTCAGGACTTGCTGTCTTTTCCACAGGATTCCTGACAGACTGGAAAGCACTGGTGTGCTCTCTCCCCTTACTCGCTTCCTACCCTTTCTTAAAACATAGTAGAAGGCACAAGATTTATGCGTTCTGAAGAGAAACCAGGGTAGGTGAGTACTGTGAAATGTGTAAGCCTGAAGCCACAGACCTGTATCCCTGGGGCAAATAATACATTATATGTTAATAATAATTTAAAAAAAAAAAAAACGGAGTAGGAGTGAGCAGGGGTCATCCCTAGGAGCCACAGTCCCACATGGCAACCTTAGGGAAGCCGGCCTGCTGGCCTGGACTACTTTCCCCCCCACCCCCCCACCGTTAGCTCCACTGCCATGGTCATTGTCACTGAGAAGGCTGTGGGCTGTGGGCTGTAAGGTGCCCTCTCTCAGCTCCACAGGTTCCTTCTTTCCCCTACCTCTTGTGTACCCAGAATGGGCCAGTCTGACTTTATCATTGTATTCCTAAGACTCCAGACAACCTTAAGAAAGACCTTTCCAGGAATGGTTCTAAAGCCCCAGGGGTATAATTAATTATAGGGCCAGTTAGGGGCTAGAGATTTGGTGGTAGCTAAAGGTCTTCCCATGAATGTAGTCCCCCAGGAGGGAATCAGCTCTTTGTTTTAGAATGACAAATAATCATCATAGCTATCTCAGACTAGCTAAAGACGTTGTAAAACTAAAATTCCATCAAGTAACTACTTTGCTTAAATCTCTTTCATGTTTCTTTACCTCTTAGGGAAAAGCCCAAACTGTAATGTGGTTTATGAGGCCTTTTACAATGCTACGCCGCCTCTTGCCCTTCGCCCTCCAGAGGCTATTGTACCAGCCTTACTGTTCTTGCCACTTTTTTTTGAAAGCAGGTTTTTCTCCCTTTCCCCCAGGTCTCTGTAGGTGCAAAAGTCCTCAGCCTGGGAAGTCCCACCCTGTTTCTCCTTATCTCCTTGCTAATTCAGGCGGAAGCTTTGACAAGGAACTCCCTCTAACCTGATTGTCCAGCATTTCTTTGACTGAATCAAGAGTTCCCGCAGTGTGCTTTCAAACACTTTAGATTTTTTCTTTTTTAAACCGTGGCACTTAATTTCATTTCTTAAGAGATAGCCGGTTCCTCCTGCGAAGATGTAGGCATGTTTACACCTTGCATGTTTCCACCTGCCATAGCCTGGTTCACCCTGCATATTCCACTGATGAAAACTTTTCTTTCTGTCATCAATGAATTAACTTTGGGGAGCACTGTATCACCTCCTGGAAAATCACAACGCATTTAGCTCATCAAAGACTCTGAGAAGTCCTGCATCAAGTCCTTGCAATAGCTGACGTCTCAAGTTCATTTGGTTGTGGAACACTTTTTTCACAGCATCTGCAAATATCCAGAGGAAAAAAGTTCAGGAAATAGAAATCCAGAGATACCAAAGGCACAAAGTTGCGTTGTAAGCTTTCACTATTTATAAGCATAGACTAAAAACGATGAGCCCGTCTATTTTTAAAATCCTTATTATCAGGGTGCCTGGGTGGCTCTGTGGGTTAAGGCCTCTGTCTTCGGCTCAGGTCATGATCTCAGAGTCCTAGGATCGAGCCCGCATCCGGGGCTCTCTGCTCAGCAGGGAGCCTGCTTCCTCCTCTTTCTCTCTCTGACTCCCTCTCTGCCTACTTGTGATCTGTCAAATAAATAAATAAAATCTTTAAAAATAAATCCTTTTTTAACTAGCAATCTTTTCTCCTATTACAAGGAAACTGGACTTTTCTCTGAAGTTTTCAAAGTTATATTTGGGGCAGAGTAAACAAAATCAAATTAATTTCTCTTTTTGGAGCACAAGCATAAAACAGGATTCTTAAATCAGTCTCCATAGAGACTGCCAATTTAATTTGTTATTTTGCCAGTTGTTTGCCATTTACATCCCTGCCCCACTCCCCACCCCCCCCCCCCCCACCCCCGCCAAGGTTCATCTACGTCATCAGCTACTACTGAAGGCAGGTGAAACGTTCGCATGGACACCCCGTGCCGCTGGCCTAGGCTACAGGCTTCTCATGAGGCTTAAATAGAGGTCAGACCTTGCCTCTGGCGAGGCTGCGCTTGGTTGGCGGTCTAGGCAGTCGGTCGCCCCTCCCATCTCTCCCCGACCCAGACTGGCTCCAAGGCCTGGGAGCTGTAACTGCAGGGAGTGTGAAGCCCTTTCAGCTTTAGAGCTCTCCTGAGCTTGGACAGTATCAGTAGCGGATGGGACGTGTGGGAATATTAGCATGTTGGGGCTGGGAATCCACACCAGGAATCACCCAGCAAGTTCTGCCTCTCATTTTAAGGTAAGAATAGGCATTTCAAATGCTTACATGATGTCATAGATGCTGTCGGTAACGCCTGGGTCCCCCAAGGTAAGTGAACCCACCGGGTTTCTTGAGTGGTGGTTCCTTAAGGGCCCCGGCCTGCAGGGACTGCTCTGGCCGACAGGTGTCCCTCTCTGGGAGGTTATTTCCCTGTCCTCGGTGGGCCCTCCTGCAGCCACAGGCTGTCGCTGTCTCCACTGCATTCCTTCAAGGATAGGGTCTACTAACCTTGCTCCTCTCTTGTGTTCTCAAGGGTGTCTAACAAAAAATACTGTGGAATGTAGATGTCCAGTGTTTTTGATGGATTTAGTTGAATCAGTTCCCATAAAAATACTCTTGATAAGTTTAAACGATTCAAGCTATTATTTTGGGGGGATTTTTTGTTAAGTTTTGAGGATAAATTTATCCATGAGAATAAAATCTGTGCTTTTAAGAAATTGTTGAATATATTCAACACAATAATCAAATACTTGCTTTAAAAAACCTGTTGATATGGGTCATTTTGAACTTGATTTACTCTAATCTGTCCTCGTTTATGTGATTGGTGAAGTCATACTACCCAACCGCAGAATTTCACACCCGCACACAAAAAACAGCAAACCACACATTTTGAGGTGCAGATAGCTTGCTTTATTTTGTTGTTACTATTTCTCAAGGAGGTCCAACAATTGTAACTAACAATTGAATTTATACCTGCATGAAAGGAACTACATCAAATTGGCATTTTGGGCAGTTAGTAATGGTGTAGTTGTTTTTAATTTAACGACAGCTTTATTTTATTGTTGTTCTTTTTTTTCTTTTTTCTTTTTGCTGTGGCTCATCGCTTAATTGCCCCAGTTTCTCAGGTTTAAATTTAAATTTAGAGCTACCACACGAAGGCGTTGGCTGCACCCCCAGAACCTCCAAGAGTTGACACTGCTCTGGCATAGGAATACTGGAATAGCTTGGTGAAATGAAGGGATGGCCAGGCGATGTTACTTTTCCAAGCTATCCCCGCACTCTCTATGGTCAGAGACAGTGTAGAAGGAGCGAACAGAGTGTTGGCCGTTACACTCTGCTCTGGTAATATTTAAGTCATGACAATTTAGAATGTGACATCATCAGAGAAAATGTAAGACGTTAAAGTGTTGCTTACAGGAGGGTAAATGCAAACATCACTAATGCCTTACATTTCTGATTCAACAGGTATCGGTGCACGTGTCCGGTTACGTGCATGGCATCATCTCTTAGGTGGATAGGACTTCTTCAGTGGGGAATTTCTCAACCCACTGAGGCATGCTTAGACATCAACATTACGTTGAGGCACAAAGATTGATTAAGTGTTGAGCAGGGTATTCGTTCCGTAGGAAACTTTCTCCTACCAACGGTTAGTTTCAAAAGTTACATTGTAAAATGTCATAAAATAAATGGTACAAAACTTTATAACCGTTAATCCGGCTATATACAGTATGTACATGTCACTAGAAAATGTGTAATATTCTTAGGTCAACAATTATGAAAGACTGAAATGTCTGATTTTGAACTTTGACTCATTTAGGTTGACACAAAACTACTTTTTCTTTTGGAATATTTACAGATCAGAAAGATTAGTCCATGTGGATCATTTATGGAAGGTTAAGAATGAGCATGAATATGAGGAGCACAGGCCCTCTTATATGGATCGAATATTTATATTCACAGTGGCAGAGTCAGATCCAAATTCGTTCCCTAAGCTCAGAGTATAAAGTCCACCATCTTGTTTCTGTACGTCCATGATGATCAGAGTCGTCAGGTCATCTGTGTTTTCAATGTGGAATCTCCCGTGTTGTTCTTGGTTTTGAATTTTTCTTCCGCCACGGGACCATACTATTTCCGGGGTGGGCTCACCAGTAAAAGCACAGGCTACTGTTAAAACTTTCCCCTCATCAATGCTGATGTCAGAGGGGAGAGCTTCAATTTTAGGTGGAATTCCTTTATGGGACAACAACAAAAATGTTTTAGGATCATGAAAACATGATTTGCTTTCTACTAAATTATATGAACTAAAGATTCTACTGTGCTACTAGGCTTATCTGCCTCTACCAGTAATTTATATTGCTCACCTCTTACGCCTGCTTTAAGCATTCTACTAGTTGAGCTTTCCAGTTGTGTCATACTAGATTTTCCCATAAAACTGCTGGAACTCATTTCTACAAAGGACTCTTGCATGGAGGACATGCTTTGGGCAGACATGCTTGCAAATTTCATTTCAGTCATGCTGCTAGCGCTGCTGCTGCTGAAACTGCTGAAGGAGGCCTCCTGCTTAGAGGCAGACATTTGCATTGACTGAGACGAGAAGCTTCCTTGCAAGCTTGTGTCGCCACTTGTCCTCAATACTACCTCTCTGGGAGGTTCTTCAACTAGAGCTGTGGAGCATAGCAGATACACAGTGAACATCAATGACATCTGGTTAATTGGGGACATCGACATTGACTTGCAGAAATGGAAACTTATACACACACGCACACACACACAAAATGTAACCCAAACAATTTGCTGAGAAAGCATAAGCAGATACATACATTTGTCAAGAGCTAGCTCAATGTCTCCAAGAAACAAATCTTTCGATTTCTATCATTACATTACATGCAGGGGCTAGAATAACTAGAAGAAAAATGATTAGCCATATAGAAAATCACAGAGATTTTGTGCATTCTGAAAATAAATATAATAGGGGACTTGTTAGCTTGGCTTCAAAAGTTAGTTTGTTCACGTATCTGTTTAGCTGAAAAGAAAATTTGAGCATTAGGATGAATTCCCATGGGGGGGGGGGGTCTGTGCTGCTTACACTTGGAATTTAATGAGGCTTCTCAGAGTTGGCTGTGCTCAGAAGACAAAGGGGAAAAAATACATAAAGGCCTTAAGCAAGTGAGGAAAATGGGAAAGATATACTTACGAAGGACTGTTAAGGAAGCAGTAGCTGAACACTGGCCACGGAAATTTTTGGCCTTGACTGTGTACTTCCCACTGTCGCTTATTGACGCATTTCGGATTTCAAGAGAATATACATTTTTGGAGCGACTTACACTGATTTTTGAAGAAACAGAAATCTAAAATGTAAGGAGGGGGGAAGAAGTGTTTCTTTGAGCTCTTAAGGAACAGATGTGGCCTTTTAAATTTTCTTCAATGATATACTCATGATTAAACTTACCGGCAAGTTGTTTTTAAACCATTCGATTTCTGGGGATGGCTCACCACTGATTTCACAAGAAAAGACAACATTTTGTCCTTCATTAATATTTTGAGATCTGGGCTGTGAGATGAAGGCTGGAGCATCAGAGAGTTCTTTGCTCAGGGTCAGATCGTACTGACATTTGATGATCCCTTGGCTGGTTTTGCCAATGCAGGTGAGGATGCCTTCATCTTTGTGACCGACCTGCTTGATGGTTAGGGTCTGATCGCTGCCCGAGACACCGTATCTGTACTCATCGGAGTTAGTGAGCTCTACGCCGTTTAGTACCCATTTGACATCGGTAGCACCAGCAATGTTGGCTTTTAGGATCACCTTCTGACCATCGGTTATGTTCATGTGAGTAGAAAATGCTTTAATCTCTGCATGCGTTCTGATTTCTTCTGATGCCTGTGATGTTTTGGTGATTTCCTCATGGACAATGGATTTTTCCAGAGAGGTTGCTTCTGATTTCTTGACTTTTTCAGATATCTGAACCTTTGAAGATTCCTCCTTGAGGGCTAACTTTTCTTGAGATTTCATCTCTGATTTTTTCATTTCTTCAGAAATTAGGGCTTTTTGGGAAATTTCCTCTTGGACAACTGCCTTCTCTTGAGATTTCATCTCTGCTAATTTCTTTTCTTCAGAAATTAGGGCTTTTTGGGAGATTTCCTCTTGGACAACTGCCTTCTTTTGTGAGGTCTTTTGTGTAGATACTTTCTGTGCCTCAGTGTCTTTTACAGCTAAAAAAGAAAACTCTGTAAGGCAAATGAAATTGGAAAGAGGCCCCACCCTTTTTACTCTTTTGTAGATTCTGCAAGCAAATGAATAAGACTCAAAGAAAGGGATGTTGTCTTTTGTATGCAGTGTAGGTAATATTGAGTTCTTTCTCAGTCCTAGTCTTGGAAAGTTGTCATATGTGACTTTTGAGATCAGTATAATAATTATTTAAATTGAAGACGATTCCTATGACTTGAAAAAAAAGACTTGAAAAGAATAGTTGAGATATTCAGGATACATGTGGATTTAGGAAATTTTGATTAAAAAACTGAATTACATTTTAGAAGATTGAAAGCAACCTAATTTTAATTGGAAAAGTAATATAGCTCTTTTACTAACTGCACTGCTTGGGAAAATTAGCAAGAGTGAAGGTTTATGGAAGCAGTAACATTTTGTATATTGACCTGACTTCATTCCTAAGTGTTCCTGGGAACAGCAGCTGCCTCTTGGAATCTTATATACCACCACATATAATTTGGCACTTACCAAATGCTTTTTATGCTAATATTATGCTTTTAAAAAATACTTATATTTCTCTATTTGTGTACAAATGGTATTCTAGAATTTGGAAAACAGTTTTAATACTTTAATGTGTGTATTTGTGTAAGGGAGAATGTTTGGAAAACCTCCCACTATCGTTTTCTGCAAAATATTCGTAAAAACAAAAGCCAACCTACCTTTTATAGTTAATTTGCAGCTAGAGGACACAGATCCAGCTGAATTTGTTACTGTGCAAGTATAAAGCCCACTGTCAGATGTATCAGTCTCATGAACTTCTAAGAAGAAAACTCCTTTGTCTTCAGAGAGTTTGTATTTACTTCCTTGTGTAACAGCCTATAGAATGCAAGTGATTTGAGTTTTAAAAAGTTAAGTGTAAACATTTTTTGGGAGGAAGGGGTGAGATTTTTAAGAGATAAAATTGAGAGACATTTAAGAATGGTTTACCTTTCCATCCTTTGTCCAGATGACGGTGGGCCGGGGTTCTCCAGTAGCTTTAACTGCAAACTTAGCCACGCTGTCTGAAGAAGCAGTTGTATCCTGCAGCCCGGTAACGATGGCTGGTTTTGAGGAAATTGGTTCAGGTACTTTGGGTTCAGTTTTCTTGGTTTCTGTTGATTCAGCAGTTTTCTGAGCCGCTTTCTTAGTTTCTGATATCTTGGACACCTGCTCATGGATACTCTTAAAGGCTTGTCCCATAAAGTGGAAGTTCGTTTTAGAAGTTCCACCTTCGCTAGATATCTCACAAATGTATTCTCCACTATCAGATTCTGTGAGGTTATGGATTTTGAGCTCATAGGTACCATCTGCTGAATAATGAAACTGAAAATGCCCATCATCCTTCAGTTTCTTACCATCTTTATACCAGGTCACCTCTTTTGCGCATAATACACTACTTTCGACTGCGCAGGTCAGCTTCACAGTATCTTTAGAAGCTTCTGCTTTCAGAGACTGCGTTATCTTGGGTGGGACAGAGACCGGTAGCTGCTGAACCTTCTCTGTGGGTGTGGGTTTGGTTTCTGTGGGTGAGACAGCTTTTGGGTGAGAAGTGACCAGTTCTGGGGATTTTACTCGTTTTGGAGACTTAGCGGCTTCTGGAGATTTCACTCGAGGCTCGGGAGATTTGACTCTCGGTGGTGAGGTCACAGCCTTTTCAGTAACCCTGGCCTTTTGAACGGTCAGAGTGAACTGAGCTTCTTGCCTCCCTTCACTGTTTTCTACCACCACGCTATAGTTGCCCTCATCGGAAGCCTGAACCGAAGAGATCTCGAAGGTAGATTTGTACTTTGTGGTGGTCACTTGGTGGCGAGCAGAAGAACTTATCACGTGGCCCCCACGCTGCCAGACCACAGTGGGTACCGGCTCACCGTCAGTATCACAAGAAAACCTTGCAGACTCGCCTTCATACACGGTGATGGACCTTGGCTTCGTCAGAATTCTTGCTCCCACCAAAGTCGTCTTGATCTTCCTGTGTGTGGTTTTTTCTTCCAGCAACTTTTGTTCCATGGCTGTGCTTCTCATTTCCGCGGATGCATGGTGTTCATACGCTGAGAGACTTTCCCTTGTCTCGGTCATCTGCGACTTCATCTCCCTGACTGAGGAAGACGCTTCCATCTCAGATGTTTTCTTGAATGACGAGACCGCGTATTCCTCTGTTCTTGTCAGCTCAGGGAAAACAGACGCGGGGACTTGTTCATCTCTGCGCTGGGAAGCGTAGGTGGTGTAATCCCCGCCTGTTACATCCAAGGTCGCGTAGTCGGAGGCCTCACCTTTGTAGTTGGTGCACACGGCGCGGTATGTTCCGCTGTCCTCAGCTTGACAGTCCAGAATTTCTAGGGTCAATACCCCACTCATGTTGGTGTAATGAATCTTACTGCTTTCCTGGAGTTCGACACCATTGTGGTACCATTTAACCTCAGCGGTTGGCTTAGACTGAACATTTAAGATAAAACGGGTATTTTGGCCACATGGTACCCTGTGGGAGCGCATTCTCAGTGTGATTCGGGGGGCATGGTCCAGCGTAAAAGGCTGCTGACTCAGAACTTCATACATCCTTTCTGATGTCTTCTGAGTCTTTAAAGCAGCTTTCATGGACTCATACCTGGAAAAGATATCAAATCTTGCAGACCTCTCAAATCTCGAGAGTGATCTCTCACTAGACACGGGGCTGGGGGAACGTGGGCGAGTTCTCTCTGGAGTAGGGGATCTTCTTTCTGTGTCATCTTCATATTCCTCCTCTGGTGCTCGATGTGGCCGGATGAGCTCAGACACTGGCCTCATTAACTCGATATAGGTTGGAGACAGGGAACGCCGCCGCCTCAGTAGTCTAGACACTGAGGAGGAGGAGGCCTCTCTATGAGCATGTTTTGAGGAAGCCTCTCTCTGAGCGTGTTTTGAGATTTCATATTCTTCTTCGATTTCTGTTATTTCTGTCACTTCTCTCTGTCGCATTGATTTCTTTCTAGACTTTTCCTCCTTCGACATATGGTCAAGCTCACTTCTGTATTCCGAGAGGCGCTGGGTGGTGGTAACTGGGCGGAGCAACTCTTCATCCTCTTTCTCAGCCATGATCCTCTGCCGTTGTTTCGGCTGCCTGTAGGAGGCCCGGGCGTGCCGTTCCTGCAGTTCTGCATAACTCGTGCTAGTCTCAGCCCTTGTGGGGATGTGATAGGTTGAATACCTGAAGTCTTTTCTGGTTTCCTCCACCTTGACGTGAGCTTGTGGTGAAGTGTAACGCAGACTAGAAAGCTCAAAACGTGGAGGGCTTCGACTTGGCGGTGAAGCTGAGAAACCCAATTCAAGCTCTTCTTCAAGACGCAGCCTCTCTTCCTCTGTTCTTTTCATTGCCAAGTAGTCATCGATGGGAAGGAGTAATTCTTCATCTGATATGTCGCCAAGAGAACGTCTTCTAGGTCTGTAATAAAAATCATAATCAGGAGAAGGTGTGCGGCGGCGGGCTGGTCTCACCATTTCAAGATCATCTTGGGAGAGTTTGGGAATACGCCATTTAGGTCTGTATTGATCTGTAATGCGTGGAAGAGGCATCACATAGAACTGTTCCCATCTTGAAAGGCGGATGCGCTTGGGTCTTTTCTGTACAACTCTGTCAATTTTCCCAGGCATTTCAAATTGATCACGGATCTTTTTGTACCATTTCATGTCGGACATAGGCACAAATTGCTTAATGCGTTGGTCTTCTTCTATGGTAGTCTGTTTGTATTTGCGTGGTTCTGGTACCTCATAAGGCATACGGAGTTTCCTCTCTTCCTTCTTTTCTTCCGTCTCAAGTCGGAATTCCCCTTTTACAGTCTTGGTGCTTACAGCTGGTTTGTAAAGGATGGCAGCTTCTCTCAGAGCCTCTTGGGCTACCTGTGTCAGTGGCACCGTTTCAGTTCCAGAAAGAATTTCAGCCATTCTTAGCGTTTTGTCAATTTGCTTTTGGACATGTCGTTCACGCTCCTCCTTAGTCTTGAATTCTTGCTTGACATACCTTAAGCGTTCCACTTGGAGGTGAGCCTGGCAGCTGGTGGATCCAGCTGTGTTCGTGGCTGTGACCCTATAGTAACCCGTGTCTTCGGGCAAAGTGTCCCTGATGTGCAAGGCATAATAATCCAGGCCTTCGTGGATAATTTCAATGTTAGGCCCAAGGGACAGTGGCTGGCCATCTTTCTCCCATTTTAATGTTGGTGGGGGGATGCCAGACACTCTGATCTCAAAGCAGACACTTTGGCCTTCTTGGCATTCTGCATTTGCCAGCAGCCGTTTGAACATGGGTCTTAAGGTTGTATCTGTTGGTGGTGGGTGTGGGGTTACAGTCAGTTTTGCTTTACAGCTGTCCTCGCCGTATTTGTTCCTTGCCACAACCATATATTCAGCATCATCATCTGTAGTCACACTGCTGATCGTTAACTGGTAAAGACCCTTGTCAGACTCAAAAGTGTACTTCGCATCATCATCACCTGGTTTGATCTTCTGCCCTGATTTATACCATGTTACACGAGGCTCTGGGTGGACAGTTATAGTCACTCCAAATCGGACATTTTCACCCACATAAGCGGTCTTGTTATAGAGAGGCAGGGTAAATTCTGGTGGCCTTTCCAGGAGTCTCATCGTGTCAGTTCTGCGCTTAATTTTCTTCATGGTTCTACGGCAGTAATAGTCGTAAGTTTCTCTCACACCCTTAACAAATAGTTCTGCATAAGAACTATCTTCACCGTAGTCATTGACTACTTTGCATCTATAGGTGCCATCATCAAATTTGGTAATGTCTTTGATGTACATGGTGGCTACTCCATCTTCATAGGTGATTTCATATTTCTCACTGTTCTCCAGCTGTCTGACTCCAAAGTACCAGGTAACTTGGGTAGACTGATCATAATTTTCAATTTTGCATACATATTTGGCACATCCTCCTTCTTCGCCAACTGCATGCATTATCTGTCCAGAAACTGGGCCAATTTCAATGGATGCTACTTTAACTTTAGCAATACTCACTCCCTTCTGAGATCTAATGGCACCACCACAAGAGATTCGTGCCACTGACACAACCATGTTGAGGTCTTTCTTGATGAGAGTGTGGTAGTAACGCCGATGTTTTAGTGTTCTGATAACTTTAGTACTGACCCTTTCTATCTTCTGCTTTAGCCATGGATGCTGGAGTGCCTCGGATGCCGTCATGCGAGATTTTCTCTCTTTCACTAACAGTCGGTCAACAAAATCCATGGCTTCAAGGCTAATCTCTTTGAATGCTTCTTCCTCAAAAGTATATTCAGCGTTCATGATGTTCTCAATTATCTGTTGGTTAGTTTCAGCCAGGAATGGATTGGTACCACTTAACAGCACATACACCAGTGTTCCAAGTGACCACATGTCTGTGGCCGTACTGACAACGTCATGCTGGTGGACTTCAGGTGCATAGTATTCAGGGGCAGTGAACAGAAGCCTAAAGTTGTCCCCTGGCTTCAGCTGACGGGCTTGACCAAATTCTATGATTTTAATGGTGGAGCTCCTTCTTGTTTGGTAAATGATATTTTCTGGTCTAATGTCAAAGTGTCCAATATTATGACTATGTAAGAACTCAAGTGCTTCACAGACCTGGCGAACGTAACTTACAATTTCTCTTTCATTAAGCTCAAAAGCACTTGTGTTAATGCGCTCAAATATGTCGAGTCCTGATATGAACTCAAAGATCATAACTAATTCTTCCATGCTCTCAAATGATTCATGGAGGTATAAGATGTTTCTGTGCCTGGCGATATTTAGAATGGAAATTTCCTTCTTTACCAAAACCTGATCAGTCCCCTTGACTTTAACAAATTTGGCCATGTAAGTCTTCTTTGAGGATGTTTCAACACAACGGTGGACAATTCCAAACTGACCACGCCCAAGATCCTCAGCAATCATATATTTCTCATACAATTCCTTAGTTGAGGAGTGAGATGCTTTAGTCATGGAAACTTCCCTGGTTTCATCTACCTCTTCATCGTAATTCATGGCTCTGGTCTTATCTTCTTTGGTTATGGTTGGTTCTGAAGGCTCAGAAGGCTTGCTCAGGCCAAATTTATTTTCAGCTATTACACGGAACTGGTAGCTTGTTTTTCCAAATAAGTTGATCACGGTATAACGTGTTTCTCGGGCCTGTCCTACACGGAGCCATCTTTCTGCAGTAGTTGCACACTTTTCAACAATGTAGTTGGTGATTTTGCTACCACCATCAGAAGCTGGCTCAGTCCATGTTAAGTTGACAGAATCTCGTGAGACGTCACTAACTTTGACTCCTCTGGGTGGGTCAGGAACATCCGCCACATCCAGTTCAACGGTCTTCTGATCAATTCCAAATCTGTTTTTAGCACAGACCACATAGAATCCAGCATCTTTTCTCTCTACTCCACTGGGGAAAACAAGTGATGTGAAAGATCTTGTGACAATAACTTGGTAGTGGCCATTATTGTCGATGAGATCTTGTCCTTTCTGCCAGGTGATCACAGGGTCTGGTTTGCCACTGAAAGGGATCTTGATGCTGACCACTTCCCCTCGGAGAGCATGAACTGCTCCCATGCCTTCAAGAGTTTTAGGCAAGTGTATCTTAGCTGGGACTGTAGCAGAATAAAAGAAGAAAGAATGCAATTTAGCAATACTCAACACTATTTAAGTGCAACAACTCCCCCACCCCCACTCCTAATTCACAGTATGTCATCTAGCACCAGACTGGTTTTTATAGATTTGAGGTCTTTACCTTCTACTTCTAAGGAGGCGGTGCCAGACACAGATCCCCCTTGGTTGGTAGCTCTGACTTGGTAAACTGTGGCATCATCATCTGTGACACTTGCAATGATGAGCTGGTGGTAGCCACCCTTAAACTCTTGAATCCTGTACTTCAATCCATCTGCAATGATTTCTTTGCCTTGTCTGTACCATTTCACAATAGGTTTCGGATGACCAGTCACTTTGCAGACCAAAGTAGCATTGCTCTGATATCTGACATTCAGATTTCTCAGTTCCTCTTTAAAGTGTGGTGCCTGAATTGGGACATCAGATTTGGGAATGGCAGGTTCTGATATTTCACTCCATTCACTCTCCCCACCTAGATTTTCACATTTCACACGGAACTCATATTCAAGACCTTCAATAAGGTTTTGCACTGAAAAGACGGTTTCTCGAATTTCTTCTGTTGTCACAGCAATCCATTTATTCTGCTTCTTCTCACGTTTCTCAAGGTAGTAATTTCTAATCTTTGCACCTCCATCACTGGCAGGTGGCTTCCAAGCCACAACACAAGAATCTTTTGTGAGAGCAGTGATAGTTGGTTTGCCAGGAGCACTTGGCTTTTCTGTTTCAAAGAAACAAGAGAGATTTGAGTCATGAGGTGAAACAGGCAGCTTTATGAAAAGCTTAGTTTTTAAAAATTTAATTTAATTTTTTAAAGGATTTTATTTATTCATTTTACAGACAGAGATCACAAGTAGGCAGAGAGACAGGCAGAGAGAGAGAGGGGGAAGCAGGCTTTCCACAGGGCAGAGAGCCTGATGCGGGGCTCAGTCCCAGGATCCTGGCATTATGACCTGAGCTGAAAGCCGAGGCTTTAACCCACTGAGCCACCCAAGCACCCCCAAAGCTAGAACAGCTATTCCAGAAAAAGGAAATGGGTCATTTTATGCTAAGAAACTTACCAAAACACAAAGTTCATTTTTTAAAGAAGAACTAGGGTTTATATTTGCCCTTGTAGATGTGCAAAAGTTCAGTTTAAGTGAGATAAAAGGCACTTGTATTTTATCTAAATCTTGGCTATTTCCTTTCAAATGTTATTTCTATTAGTAAGAGTTTTGCGTAAGGATGGAATTTTGCCGTAGGAAGATTGTAGAGCTTGTACTCACCAAAAGGACTCTTAATGATCACAACTGAGGCAACCTCTAGAGGCTCACTGATGCCGAAAGTGTTTTGGGCTGAAACCCGGAAGTAATAGCCAGCATTTTCTGTGAGGTTTACAATTCTGCAGGTTGTCACCGAGATGGCTGAAGACACCAATTGCCATTCAGCTCCTTCCTTGGCCTCACATTTCTCCACCACATAGTTGGTGATCCAGGAGCCTCCATCATCTGCGGGTGGTTTCCAGCTGATCACTGCGGAGTTCTTCAACAGAGCTTCTATCACAATTGGTCCTGTGGGTTTGTCTGGTTTATCTGTTGAGAGAAAATACAATTATAGTGGTTTTTTGTAGTAGGTCACCTGAGATCTTTTTTTTTTTTCTTGAAAATTAAAAAAAACACTAAAAACTAAAATAAAATACCTTGTATTTCCACATCAAGGATGGCATCAACTGTTCCAAAAATATTGCTGAGCTGAACTTTGTATTTCCCAGCATGAGTCTTATGTTGGACATTCTTTATGACAAGATGAGTATAGTGCTCAGTGTTTTCAATAGTAATGTTTTCTGAGTTTTGCAGAAGTTTCTGGCCATGGAACCAAGTGATGGAAGGTACTGGACGACCAATGTACATAACATGAAGTCGAAGTGTCGAACCCACAGCACCATAATATTTCTCTTTCAGTGGGTAACCAGGATGGAACTGTGGTGTTGCTTGCAGGAGAAGCTTACTACTGGTTTCTACTTCTCCAACCTCATTAGTAGCTAGGCAGGTATAAACACCTTCATCTTCTTGTTCCTCTGTCATTACGGTTAGTGTATGTGTGCGTCCATCTGAAGACATTTTGTACTTCCGGCTTTGTACCAGCTCCTTTCCAAATCGGTACCATTTAATGTCAGGAAGAGGCCTTCCAACAATCTGGCATGACAGCTGAGCAGCTTCACCCAACTTGGTGGTAACATCCTCCATTTCTTTGCGTACTCCTGGAGCCTCTCCGGCTGAAGGATATGAAAGATAATATTAATGCATTATTATTACTAATAAATCTATAATCCTCTGCCCTTGTATAGCAGGAATGAATTTACCCTATTGACTAACACTCTCTTAGATACCATGATTTACACACGAGTACCTAGAAATTTAATAGCGCTTTTCCTGGGGTCTTATGGGGATTCAGTGAGCACATCATCACATTATTACGTAAGTGACATTCCTCTTTACAGTTGGGAGACAATCGCTTCTCGGCCTTTTGGCCAAGATCAAGTGTACAGTCAGAAATTATAAGGGGTCTGGGGAAATTTATGAATTCTCTCTATTAATCTATAGAAAGAATCTTTGCCTTACTTAGGTTTACTGAAATGGGGTACATTTGTTGACCCTTCAAGTCTTATTAGGAAGCATAAAGAAATCCCAAACCATTGCATCTGAAGAGAAATTGCTCTAAGAATGTGCTCAGGTCACTGCACCTAACATCTACTGAGGTTACATGCTTGGAATGACTTCTGTAGAACATGGCAGCTATTTCCTGTTATGTATATGCCAAAGTGAGTTCACTCTTCCCAAACACTTGCTCTCCTCCAATAAGGTTTTCTGTACATCTACTTAATATCAAGGAAGAATGAGCCTTAATACGTTGCTTAGTTTGTAGGTCAAAAGCAGAGAACTAGTGGCTACTTACATGTTAGCTTAGTCTTTACAGACATAGCAGTTCTTCGAGGTCTGCTAAGCCCGGTCTCATTCTCAGCAAAAACCCTGAATTCATATTCAGTGGCTTCCAGCAACCCCCCTATTGTGAACTGCCTGTCCTTGATGCGCTCCTTATTGCTCTTCTTCCAGGCACTGTCTCCAGACTGCCTGTATTCAACCCAGTATCCAAGGATGTCTTTGCCACCATCACATTCTGGTTTCTCCCACTGTAGAGTGACACTATCTTTGGATATTGAAAGAATCTCAAGTTCTCCAGGTTGGCTTGGCTTATCTGAAATATTTTCAAACAATCGAAAAGGGAATCAGTTTTACTGCTGACATAAAAGCGAAAGACCCAAGATGGCTTGCCTCTTTGATTTGAACCCCTTTAGAGACTCTCTCCTTACCAAAGGGATCTTTGCAAACGACTGGTTCAGAAGCAGGGCTGGTCTCGCTCAGGCCAACCTCATTCTGTGCGATGATGCGGAACTGATACTCTGCGTCAGGAACAAGCCCAGTGACTGTGTACATTGTGGTCGTTATCTGAGTCTTGTTGTGCCTGACCCACTTGTCCGTTGATGTCTCCTTGCGTTCAATGTAGTAGCCTGTGACTCGAGAACCACCGTCGTCTTTGGGCCGGGACCAAGACAGGCTGACAGAACTCTTGGTCACATCGAGTACTTCTGGAGGATTGCTTGGAGGCTCCGGAGGATCTATGGATATGAAGTAGAAAACATGGGTTGAGAGTACAGTCCCATCTCTTGTAAGCTGATGGCTTTCATCTCAAAATGAAAGAGTACTGGAAGAATTTTTACAGTGTCGTGGTTGGAAGAGTACTTACTCAGTGGTGTTTTTGGTATGACTGGTTCTTCAGATTTCAAGGGTTTGCTTATGCCAAACTGGTTTTCAGCTGAAACACGGAAATGGTATTCCACATTCTCTTTGAGGCCCTTTACCACCAGAGATGTACCTCGGACTCTGGAATCAATCGTATACCAGGCAGCTTTAGACACTTCTCGTCTCTCGAGAATATAGCCTAAGATGTCAGCACCACCATCATCGGCAGGGGGTCTCCAGCTGACCCTTACAGAGCGAGCTTGTATGTCGTCATATTCAAGTGGCCCTTCAGGAGGGTTGGGATTTCCTATCACCCTGACTTTGATGTAGACAGTCTTTTTGCCACACTTGTTTTCCAGAACCAGGTCATAAGTGCCAGAATCATCCCTGTCTGCTTCTTTGATTACAAGCTCAGTGTGTGTTTCAGAGGTTGCAATCATGGCACGTTTACTAACATCTTGTCCTTCCTTGGTCCATTTACATATTGGGAATGGTTTTCCTTTGATTGGTATGGTAAGTCTGATGACTCCACCTTGTCTCACAAAGATACCTTCTTGGTATCTTTCATCAAGTTCATAATCAGGATATTCTAGGAAAAAAGATCCAGTTACAATTAGCATTTCTTAGGCAGTGGGGTGGGATGGTAAGAAATAAATCTTAAGAAATAAATCAATTATTCACAGAAAGTAAGTGATCATATTTCTTACCAAGCATTTCAGTGACTTTGACTGTTCCTGGTACTTCAGCAGGCTCCCCAGGTCCACCAGCGTTACAAGCTAGGACACGGAATCTGTATTCAGCGCCCTGAGGTAGATGTGTTAGGGTATACTCCCGAATCTTGGTTGGGGTGGTGTTACATTTGGTCCATTCGTGTTGATCTACTTTTTGCATTTCAATCAAGTAACCTGTGACTTTAGATCCTCCTTCATCTTCTGGAACACTCCAGGCCAGGGAGACTGATGTCCTTGTTGTATCAGTAACTCTTGGGTTTTGCGGCTTCCCTGGAGGAGCTGGGGTTAAGAATAATACAATTAGGGCGCCTGGGTGGCTCAGTGGGTTAAGCCGCTGCCTTCGGCTCAGGTCATGATCTCAGGGTCCTGGGATCTAGTCCCACATCGGGCTCTCTGCTTAGCAGGGAGCCTGCTTCCTCCTCTCTCTCTCTCTCTCTGCCTGCCTCTGTGCCTACTTGTGATCTCTCTGTCAAATAAATAAATTTAAAAAAAAAGAATAAGACAATTAGATATTGTTAAAGTTGCTGCCAAGCTGAAAACCAACTGTGCCACCTAACATGCAATGAATTGTGTAAACATTAGAATACAGTTTTTTGTTAAAATTTTATTCATTTTATCAGTTAATAATACTTAAAGCTCTTGCTTTTTCCTCAGTCTTAAATGTGCTTTATTTATGATCACTACTGCCATCCTACATTTATCATCAGCTCTCAAAGTGCTTTTAGAAGTAGTAACTTATTCAAAGAACTAAGCACTGATATAGAGCATGTATTATAAGTCCCATTTTAAAGAATTGGGAATAGATTCAAGAGGGTAATACAAAAAGTTACTTGCCCAAGCTACTAGGGGCTGGAGTGGGGAGGGGATCCACAACTGAACTTTCTGAGCTGATGGAAGAATGAACTCACTCTCTCTCTCTCTCTCTCTCTCTATATATATATATATATTTTAAGAACTCTATATTTTGACTGTGGTGGTGCTTACAAACAGGACCTTTTCAGAAGTCGGCTACCACCATCATAGAGTGGTTTTTCCCAGGCCAGAGTGACAGTTGATTTGGTGACATTATAAATTTTACTATATTTAAATTATACCTCAAAAAATTGACCTATACACAATATATTTACCAATTGGATCCATGGCAACGATGGGTTTGGAAGGACGACTTGGTTTCCCAGTCCCTCTCACGTTAATGGCTGTGACACGGTGTTCATATTCTAAGCCTTCAATAAGGCCAGTGGAACGGTACCGTGTCATCGTCACTGGTACTTTATTTACACGGACCCATCGATCTGCTCTCACTTCTTTGCGCTCAATGATATATCCAGTCACTTGGGAGCCACCATCGTTTTCTGGTGGATACCAAGTCAGTGTCATGCCATCACGGGAGACATCAAATATTTGTAATGTTTCTGGAGGTCCTGGAATACCTGCAGTCAGACAGAGGTAAACACATTATGGTAATGAGAATAAAATAAAGACACACACATTTCTGTAAGTATGTCTTAGCCTTTTAAATAGCATATAAGACTTGTGACTATTTTTTCAATGTTTTTATTTTTATACTTTTCTTGAGGCTCCTCATTTTCTTTAATTTTGTAAACATTTACTAGGCATGTATTCTGTATTTTTTTCCCTCACTATAACCTAGCCAGTCCCCCCTGTCTCCCTCATTCCTTTTCTCCTTCCTCTTTTTCATTAAAACAAACAAACAAACAAACAAACAAAAAACCGCTGTTGAAAACCTCCAGGAAACTTTAGAAAGACCGTAGGGTTAATTTTGGGACCTCTTTTTCCTTAGTACATAGTAAAAACAAATTCCCTTCTGTCAACTTTCAGAATCAGGTGGGGAGAATGGTAGTCTTAAGGGTCCAAGCACTTACTGATGCTGCTGCGACATTCTATGACCTCAGACTGCAAGTAAGAGCCAATCCCGAAGCGGTTCGTTGCAGCCACACGGAACACATACTCATTGCCTTCAGTGAGTCTGGTAAACTTAAATGTCTGTCTAGTCACGGATTCAGACACTGGCAGCCATCCTGGACGATGGGCATCACGCTGTTCGACCACATAACCGCTCAATGGAGCGCCACCATCCAATTTGGGTGGTTCCCAGGAAATGGTAATTGAAGTAGCATCAATTTCATCAATCTTAATAGGCCCAGTTGGAGGACCAGGCTTATCTATGAAAGAGAAAGAAATCCGGAAAATTAATTTTCACTTCAAATCACAATTGGGTGACTGAACATCAACAACTCACATGTGTCTTTGTCACACATCCTTACCAAGAATGATAACTTTAATGGTCTCTGAAGTAGTTCCAGTGACATTCTTCAGTTCAAGTGTATATTCTCCAGTATCTCTGATGGTGGTTTCACGGATGGTTAATTTGGCTACTTTACTATGAGTTTCAACCGTGACACGCTCTGATTCTCTTAGTTTCGAACCAGCAAAGAACCAGGAAGCAGCAGGAGGTGGGCGACCAGCGATTGGTATCACGAGCTCCACTGGTCTGCCGGCTGGGACATGAACGGTCTTTTGAGGCATTGTAGAAAGATCGATTGTTGGCAACACTAGGAGAAAGAGAATAGGCCTTAATTTTTAAGCATTATTTCTAAGGACAAAGTATCATGAATTCTGAATGTTTTCTTTACATCACTGTTATGGTTGTTTTTGTTGATTTGGTACATACCTCTGAGGTCTTGTACAGTCACGGCCGTGACGATCTCTCTTGGTTCTGACACGCCTTTCTCATTTTGTGCCCTTACTCTAAATAGATACTGTTCACCTTCGTTTAAGGAAATAACAGTGTGCTCTAGGACTGTGGGTTTTAAGGTGACGACCTTCATCCACCTCTCGGTGCCAGCTTTGCAGGCCTCAAGGACATATCCTGTGAGTCGGCTACCACCATCGTAGAGTGGTTTTTCCCAGGCCAGAGTGACAGTTGATTTGGTGACATCGACCACTTCTAGCTTTGTAGGCACCAGAGGTACTTCTGAGACCAGAACTGCATCAGATGTTTCACATGGTTCCCCTATGCCATAAATATTTTCCGGCAACACTCGGAAATAGTACATAGTTCCTTCTACAAGTCCGGAAATTCGGTAAAGTGTCTTGCTGCATTTGGTAGTTACTGTTTTGAATGCTCTCATGGCAGCTTCACGTTTCTCAATAATGTAATTGTTGACAGGAGCTCCACCATCAATTGTGGGAATTTCCCAGGTAATGGTTACAGAATCTCTTGATACTTCTTTAACTCTCACTGAAGGACAGGGACCAGGAGTATCTAAAAAAGTAGAATGTAAGATTCAAACTTATTTGCTGATTGGTTGGTAGATCTGTTTTGTGTTTTTCAGGAACACGTATTCAACATGGTTTCTCTCTAGAGAGGTGATCAATCTTAGGTCAAAGGTTTTTTTTTTTTTTTTTTTTAAGAAATCTACTTAGAGTGTAGTCAATTTTAAGACAAATACTTACCATATACTTTAACAAGGACTGTTGCTGATTTCTTGCCAGATTGATTTTCGGCTTCAATAGTGTATTTTCCAGCATCGTACCGGTTAACTTTGTCCACAATAAGTAAAGAGTAGCTGTCAGTGGTGTCAATAATGCCCCGGTTTGCAAGGTCAATGCCCTTCTTGCTCCATGTGATGACAGGAGGTGGTCTTCCAGATACAGACACCATCAGGCGCAATGAGGCCCCAGCTCTGATGGTCACAGTCTTCTTTAAATCATCGGCAAGCTCTAGGTCTGGTATTTCTGGAAAGCAAATGTCAAAACTTAATTTATGAATAGGTGCAATGAGAAAAAATTCACCTAAAAGCTTTTATTATAAATACCTAGTCTTTCCACGGGCTCAATTTCAGCAGTTGATTCGCTGTATTCACTCATACCCTTCGCATTCACAGCAGCAACCCTGAAGGAGTATTTCTGGCCCATTTTAAGCTCTGGCACAGTGAATTCAGTATTTCTTATTGTGGCATTGGTATGCACTCGGTACCAGTGATCAGTGTCTTTCTCTTGCATTTCAAGAACGTATCCTATGATGTCAATGCCACCATCATACATGGGCTTGGTCCATGCCAAACTAATGCTGGTCTTGGTGGTATCCACAACTCTTGGAGCAGAAGGTGGTCCAGGGGTATCTATGGAATTTAAAAAGGGCGAGTTCACATATTATACAAATAAGGAAGGTTTGAGGGTTTATATTTTTGGTTTTCAAGACTCACAAAGGCATTATTACTCTCCCCGCCCCGCCACCAGTATTTCAAAAGGTCTTTTAATAAGGTTTATAAGGAAAAAAAAAAACTCTGTGATTTATTAAAGTCAATATTTTAAAAGGTCTTTCTATAGTGTAGTAAAGGATTAAAATTTTTTTTTTTTTTTTTTTTTTTTTTTTTTTTTTTTTAAGATTTTATTTATTTATTTGTTCAGAGAGTGAGCGAGAGCAAGCACAGGCAGACAGAGTGGAAGGCAGAGTCAGAGGGAGAAGCAGGCTCCCTGCGGAGCAAGGAGCCCGATGTGGGACTCGATCCCAGGACGCCGGGATCATGACCTGAGCTGAAGGCAGCTGCTTAACCAACTGAGCCACCCAGGCGTCCCAGGATTAAAATTTTTTAAAAAAGGATTCATTAAGTTGTATCCTTACTGGCCATAAGAAATACAAGTCACTTTATGATCTCTGCATCTTAACCCACAAGTATGTGGTCACCTTCCCTTTCTTCTGATTCTCCCACCCCCAGAAGAGTAAGGCATTTTTTTTTTTGTCCACACTCACCAAGATAATCTGTATAACTGGGCTCTTCTGATTTTATAGGACAGCGCTGAATGCTATATCATTATTATTCATATATCAACATCATTAATATTTTATTTAAAAATTACATTTCCTTAGGAAAGGTAAGTGGTTTCTTCCTGCTACTTTGGCTAGATATGTTGGATTCTTCTAGCTCCGCTCATTGCTTAAAAATACCTGTTCTCAGGCACTATCCCTTAGTCACTCAGCTCCCACAGGGTTAGTATCACTTGTCACCTCTGTGTTTCTACTGAGTATGCAAAGTGGTTTCCTCTTCTTCCACTATTCAGTCACAGTGGTTTATTCTTTTTAGTCAGGCTCAAACTCTGTACAAGGATTTGCCACTTATTTTTGAAGCTCTTGTGACAATTTTGTTAGGCACTTGTTAGAATACTAACCTTTATGCTCTTCTTAAACAAGACATCTTTTTTCTTTTTAGTAATTATTATCACATGCCACATTTTTCCCATTCTTAGGAATATTCACAAAATATATCTCTTTCATATTGGTAGTAAAATAATTTATTTTTTCATAGACTGGAAAATACTGTGATAATTTTTAGCGATGTAACTGCCAACTTATCAACAGAAGTAGTGGTTAAAATGTTCTGGCCTAGCTATATTTAAGATCCCTCTAATAAGCATATGCTTTTCTAGATCATTCATAAATTCTAGAGGTTCTTGAAAATGGTATATTGGAAAATTTGTAACATGGTTTTAATGGGCATTAGGTTTGTGTCTGATTCTTAGAACTCACATGATGGTTCTCGGCATGAGATAAAGTTGGAAGCTTCGCTGGGTTCACTGTTACCAGCAGCGTTCACGGCGGTGACCCGGAACTGGTAATCACAACCTTCCATGAGGCCAGTCACCTTCAGCCTGGTATCATATACCACGTAGTCTTTGTTGACACGTGTCCAGCGCAGGCTCTTTTTCTCACGTTTGTCTACTAGATAGTTGTTGATCTCATTACCACCATCAGATTCAGGTTTTGTCCACTGGATGATGATATGCTCTTTGCCGGCCCCAACTTCTTCGGGTATGCCCGGTTGTGATGGAATAGCTGTTTATATTTTTATGAAAGTGAGGATGGTCAGAATTATACAAAATCACTATTGATAGGATAGTCCCCCTTGCCCCCAATCCCATTATATTTAACTACCAAGTTGTTGCAGAGTGTTAATACTCACTGAATGAGTTTCTGGCTACAATTGGCTCTGATTCAATAGGCACACCAGGGCCATATTTGTTCACTGCCCGCACTCGGAATATGTATTCATTGTTCTTGATGAGTCTGGTAACAACGTGGGACAGGGTTGGGCATTCGCCTTCAATGATCACCCAGTTGAGCCTGCTAGTCTCTCGTCTTTCCACGATGTAGTGAGTTATTTCTGCCCCTCCATCTTCCTGAGGAAGGCTCCAGGCTAAAGTGCACTTTTCCTCTGTCACTCTGCTGACAGTGAGCTTTCCACATGGGCCAGGGGAATCTGAAACAGGTGTGAATGGTAAGCAGTGATTCAGATGTTTTTTTTTCTACCCACACATGAAAATGCTGTACAAACTAAAAGAACATCTGACAGGCTTACCAAGAACTTTGACCAGGACAGACACAGCCTTGGTCCCACTGGCATTCTTCACTGTTAATGTGTATTTTCCGCTGTCACTTCTGTCACAGAACTTGATCACAGCAGTTGCACGCTTGCCTGTATACTGCAAAGAGACCTTTTCACAGAGATCTAGTTCCTTGTCCCCTTTGGTCCAGATAATTTTGGGTTCAGGTTTGCCACCAACTGCAGCATCGAGGACGAGATCCGAGCCTGCTCTGATGGTAACCAGGTCACCCTGTAATCTGGCATCCAGTTCAGCTTTGGGTGGAGCTATCATAGACAGAATGGATATGAATAAATATAGGACCGTTTATTTTCACAAAAATTGTGATCATTTAAAAGGAGTACATTGATTATTATTTTATTATTATTATTATTATTATTATTACCATATTCATCTCTGCAAGTGACAGGGCCTGTGGATTCTGATCCTTTGCTAATTACTCCTGCTGCATTCTTAGCCAACACACGGAATTCATAAGTGTCTCCTTCACTGAGAGCAGTCACAGTGAAGAAATTGTCGGATACGATGGTATAGTTGCATTTTAGCCAGCGGCCATCTCCAACCTCACTGATGGGCTTACGCTCTACGATGTAGCCCACCACCTTGCTGCCACCATCATAAACCGGGGCAGACCAAATCAGTGACACTGTTGATCTTGTGACATCTGTCACCTCTGGTCTTCCTGGTGCATCTGGAAGGGATGCGAAAGTCAAGTTAAAAAAAAATACAACTCTGAATTCTAGTGTCGATGATGATGATAAACTAATGTACCCATTCAATTTTGATACATACCAACTGGGTTTTGAGCCATCATAGGTCTTGAAGCTTCACTGGCTTTGCTAACACCTGCAGCATTGAGTGCATATGTTCTGAACTGGTATTCAAGTCCTTCTACCAAACCACTCACTTTGTAGTTGCACTCTAAGCATGGCACTTTGTTTTCTTTCACCCAAAGAATGGTGTTCCGTTCTTTCTTCTCAACCCAGTAGCCAATGATTTTACTGCCACCATCATGGTAAGGTTCTTCCCAACGAATGGACATGGCATTGGCAGACACGTGGTAGACTTCAGGTCTGGTAGGAGCACTTGGCGGGACTAAATACAAACAAAGGCATCAAATATGAATACAATTTTATAAAATTCAGGGGAAATACTTAATAATGAAGTTTGAAATATTTTTATTTTTCTCACCGAATGGATGCTCTGCAATTACTGGTGCTGATTCTAGAGGCTTGCTGACACCAAATCTGTTCTCTGAACTGACCCGGAAAGAATATTCCATGTATTTTGTGAGATGAGTGACTTTAATCTGAGTGCGCTTGACGCTGGAATTGACAAGCTGCCAAGCTGTTGTACCCGATTCACGCTTTTCAACTATGTAATTGGTAATGTCAGTGCCTCCATCATCTTTAGGTTCAGCCCATGACAGGACACACGATTCAGCCGAGACAGATGAGACCTCAATGGGGCCAGTTACTGGGCCTGGCCTTCCAATGACCACAACTGTGATGGTAAATGTTTTAACACCAGCTGTATTTTCCAGGGTCAAGAAGTATCTTCCAGAGTCACCTCTCATGCTATCCTTCACAGACAGGGTGGTTCTGTCTTTTGTTGTTGTGATACTCACTCGATCTGTCTCCTTAAGTCTCATTTCTTCAAGCTTCCATGTTACTTTGGGAGCAGGACGACCAGTGATTGGGACATCAATGGTAAATGTGCTTCCTGCTTTGCAAGTTATGAGCTGATTAGTAATTCCAGTGAGATCAGCAGTGGGCTCAATTTGAGGCTCCTTGATGATGACGGAGGAGAAGGCTTCCCTGGGTTCGCTGTAGCCAGCATCATTCTTAGCCTTCACACGGAATTCATATTCAGTGTTCTCAACCAGGCGCTCCACTGTGAAAGTCATCTGTTTGGTGCGACCAGCCTCCACCCAGAAGTCAGATCCCTTTTGTCTCATTTCGAGAAGGTAGCCAGTGATCCGGCTGCCTCCATCATGGTCGGGTTTAAGCCATGCTAAGACTGCCGACGATTTGCTCGTGTCAATGATGTCAAGTCTCTTAGGTGGAGCGGGCTGTTCTGTGGCTACGATCGGTTCTGCCATTTCATAGGGTTCACCCACACCGTACTCATTTTCAGCAGAAACACGAAAATAGTATGGAACGCCTTCTGCCAGGTCACTGACCTTGAGGATCTGACGAGTGCATTTTTCACTGATAGCCTGCCAGCTACGACGACTTGCTTCTCGTTTTTCTACCACATAATGATGGATTCGGGCACCCCCATCAAGGATAGGAGCATCCCACATCAGTGTAACAGATCCACGGGTCACATCCTTGAAAGTGATTGGGCCAGGTGGGCCTGGAGTGTCTAGCACCTTTACAGTGAATGTGATTGACTTACTACCACTGTTGTTTTCTACGGTAAGGGTGTATTTCCCTGCATCATTTCTGTTGCAGTTTTCCACAGTGAGGGTGCTGAAGGAGTCTGTTGTGTGGATGTCAGCCCGAATGCTCAGGTTGGAGTCAGACTTGGTCCACACAGCCGTAGGAGTCGGTCTACCCTGGTAGGCAATGAAGAGGCGGATACTGGCCCCAGCTCTAACAATATGGGTCTGCTTGAAGTTTGCATCAATGTCTAACTCAGGAGCTGCTAATCGGTCAACTGCTTTAATTGCGCCGGTCACTTCGCAGCTCTCTCCTTTTCCGGCACCGTTGATAGCACTAACCCGGAATTTGTATTCTTCACCTGCTTGCAGGTCAGTGACTGTGTATCTCATTTTCACACACGCCTCTGCATTTACCTTTTGCCAGTCTCCTAAGTCAGCTTTGCACATTTCAATGATATATCCAATTATTTCCATGCCGCCATCAAACACTGGCTTAGACCATTCTAAGCTCACGGTTGTCTTGGACGTGTCGGTCACCTTGACCACAGTGGGAGCACTTGGTGGGCTGACCGGCTCTCGACATTTGATTAGTCTTGAGATACCACTTGCAGGTCCCACTCCTGCTGCATTTTCAGCCATGACGTGGAATTCATACTCATTGCCCTCTATCAGACCAGTGACTTTGAATCTCGTCTCAGAGACTGGTCGTTTGCTGATCACTTTTACCCATCGTGTGCTTTTCTTTTCTCTCCTTTCAAGGATGTATTGTTGAATTTCGTTGCCACCATCTGATTCTGGCCTCGCCCATGTCAGGGTAATGCTATTGCCGGTTACATTACTAGGTTCTGGAGTGCCGGGGGCATCAGGAACAGCTGTAAAATTAAGACAAATTAGACATGTGGATTGGAAGTTAATCTTACGACATGGTACCCCTTAGAAAAACAACAGATACTTACTGTATTGTATTTGAGCAACTACTGGGTCAGAATCAAGCGGCCTCCCAATACCAAACTTGTTAACTGCAGAAACACGGAATTGGTATTCATTGCCATTTATTAGTTTGGTGGCAGTATAGCTGTGGGCCTGGCAGTTATCTTCAATTAGTGCCCAAGAAAGTCTGCTGGTTTCCCGTTTCTCAATGATGTAGTGAGTGACGGGAGCACAGCCGTCATTGACAGGAGCATCCCACCACAGGGTCACCTTCTCGCCAGTGATATTGGTGAATCTTATTGGCCCAACTACTTTTCCTGGTGTGTCTGTAAGAAAAGGTTCCAGAGTTAATTTTTCCTTGCCCCTTAAAGTACAATCAGGCATGTCTCTAACCCAAGTCCTATAAATTATAAGATTAAGAAGTTGTTTCACAAGTACCTTGTACTTTCACCGTAATTTCTGCTTTTGAGGAGCCAGATGCATTTTTGGCTTCCACACAATATACACCACGATGGTCCCGGGTAGCATCTCTAACAAAAAGGCTGGTGGATCCTAGGACATCAGTTATTTCCATATTCATCTTCTTTTCAATTTCTACTCCATCTTTGAACCAAGTTACTCGAGGTACTGGCCGTCCCTGCACCAAAGCTTTAATTCTGAGGCTCTCTCCAGACTTAATAATGAGACCATCAAAGTACTCAGGGCCAAACTCTACAGTTGGTGGAACTATAAAAGATATAGAAATAATATGCGTTAGTTTGGCTAGATAAAAACGTAAGCATGTTTTTCATTAGCACCATATCCTAAAGCCTGGAATGGTAATGTATATCCTGTGTTACCAAAGCTTGTTGTGAAAGCAGGATTGAGAATTGAGAATCGAGATTATGGGGCAGGACATCTGCATGCTACGAAGTCATCCCCTTTTTATGTCTATCGTGTTATTAATCTTGCATTGCCATTTGTAATTAGAAGATATTTATAGATCATTTACTTCCTAATGCTGCTGTATATTCAAACAAGTTCTTGTAGGAGGTCATCAGCTGCACTCAAGCAAGGGGAGGACTGTACCACAGGGGTGTGCTGTATTTTAGTAACTTCAGAAAAGCTGGACAGTTATTCTTGAGAGTGTTTTTATTATAAAGGACTGGAATTACAAAACTCAAAACTCCTTCCCATTTGCATGCTATTTATATGGCAACAGAGTGAAACAATAACCATGCTAAAAAGAATCAATGCTAATTAGTTAATTTTTTTCCTTCTTTTTATTTGAAAGGTAGAAAATCTAATTCATCCACATAGCAGTCCTGGGAAATCTATATGAAATGGTGTTCTTGTTCCCCTGTTATAGACCGGGGCCAAAGGTATCTTTAAAAAACGTGACTGCGCTTGGGACGCCTGGGTGGCTCAGTGGGTTCAAGCCTCTGCCTTCAGCTCAGGTCATGATCTCAGGGTCCTGGGATTGAGTCCCATATCGGGCTCTCTGCTCTGTGGGGAGCCTGCCTCCTTTCTCTCTGTCTGCCTCACTGTCTACTTGTGATCTCTGTCAAAAAAAAAAAAAAGTGACTGCTCTTAAGCGTGTTTGGCGATCAGTTGGAAATGCTCACCATTTTCGTCTCTTGTCATGATAATGCCAGAAGACTGTGAAGGCGGACTTATGGTACCGACGGCATTTCTTGCAATTATTCTGAACTCGTATCGGTCCCCAGGACTAAGTCCTGTGACTGTGTACTGACATTCACTGACGTCAGTAAAGTTGCATCTGACCCAGCGATCGCTCCCTTGCCGTTTCTCAATGCTGTAGGCCACAATCTTACTGCCCCCGTCACGCAGGGGTGGGTTCCATTTAAGTGTGATGGTTTCCCGGGTGACATCAATGTAGTCAGGAGTGCCAGGAGGGTCTGAAAAAGTATGGAAATTAACTCTATCATTTCTGTAATCCATTTTTATCATCAATTCATTCACAGTGGAAGAAAAAAATAAATAAATCCCCCAAGCTAATTTTAATTTCATATTTTTTTTTTGTAGCTAAGCTTTAAAAAGAACTTGAAAGAATTAGACTGACTTAAAATCATTCCCTTTGCTTTACTCAACTAGCTCTCGAGAGTGGACAGAAGATAGGTGAGGAGCAGATAAGTGGAAGAAAAGCAGTGTATGTTTGTAGTAGGATATTCAGTTGCTGAATTAGATATATTCCAGAAATATTCAGTTACTTACCTACTGGAGAAACAGCTAAAGTAAATTTGCTTGGGTCACTGGGCGAGCTTAGGCCAGCAGAATTTTCAGCATATACACGGAACTGGTAATCTAGGCCTTCTATGAGTCCCGTAACTCTATATTCTCTTCCAGATATTGGTGATGTATTAACTCTTTGCCAGAGGATGCTATTTCTTTCTTTCTTTTCAACATGGAATCCAGTAACTTCTGAACCACCATCATAAACTGGAGCGTCCCAAGTTAGTGACATGCCATCAGAAGTCACGTTGTATACAACTGGCTTTCCTGGGGGGCCAGGAATCCTGAACTGGTGTTTTGCCACAATAATGTTTGAGACAAGTGGCTCGCTGACTCCGTATCTATTTTCCGCCCTAACCCTAAACTGGTATTCAGCATCTTTGACCAGATTAGGAACTTTGAAAGTTGTCCGGGCAACACTTGAACACACCATCTTCCAATTAGTTTGTGAAGTTTCCCGCTTCTCAATGCTGTAACAGGTAATTTCTCCTCCTCCGTCATCTTCAGGCACATCCCAGGACATGATGACACTGTCAGCCTTGATTTCATCAAATCGAATGGGCCCTTTGGGCTTGGACGGTGGGCCAAGTGTGATGATTGTAATGGGATAGGCATTTCTACAGACAGCATTATCGAGAATAAGGGTGTATTTCCCTCCGTTTTCTTTCTTGACGTTCTTAATACTCAAAGTAATTTTGTTTTCGGTTTTACTGAAACGAACATGCTCGGTTTCTTTCAGTGGCAAACCATCTTTCAGCCAACTGATAGATGGTTTGGGTTTTCCTTTATAAGGCAATTCGAGGTGTACATTATGCCCAATTCTCACAGCGATCTGTGCCCCAGGGATATCTGACAGGTCAACTTCAGGTGTAATCACAAGTTCTTTCACTGTAATTGGCCCAATAGTAACAGCATCACTGAGTCCTTTCTCATTTTTGGCAGATACTCTGAATTCCAGGACTGACTGTTCCTTAAGTTGGGTAACTTCAATTTCACAGGTCTTACTTGTGCCGGCATGTGACCATGTTTGTTCACCTTTCCCTTTCCTTTCCACAACATATTCTGTGATGATGCTACCACCATCAAAGTCAGGCTTGGTCCAGCTCAGGGTGACAGATGTCTTTGTCGAGTCTTTCACGGAAAGATCACGGATAGGAGCTGGGACTTCAGCAGCCTTCACTGGCTCAGTAGTTTCACAGGGCTCCCCAACTCCAATTTCATTTTCTGCAAGAACTCTGAAGAAGAATGGAGTTTTCTCTGACAAATCTGTTATCTTAAAGGTTGTACTGGTACATTTGTGTGACACTGAAGACCATGTTCTCTTGGTGGCATCCCTCTTTTCAATGACATAATTGATTATGGGAGATCCTCCGTCAATGAGAGGAGGATCCCAGAACAGAGTGACTGTGCCTCGAGAAACATGTTTCACCTGTAGTTTCTGGCAGGCAGCTGGTGTATCCAGCACTTTAACACTCACAGTGGAAGACTTTGCTTGACCAACGCCATTTTCTATTGTGAGAATATATTTCCCTGTATCATTGCGAGTGACTTGAGGAATGATGAGTAATGAAGATGAATCAGTGTTCTGAATGTTGTATCTGGCATCACTGCCAAGATTCTTCTCATCTTTTCTCCATGTGACAGTAGGTGGAGGTCTGCCTTTGAAGGGAATCAACACTTGTACGTATTCACCAGCTTTAGCTATAACAGAGGTTCTGAGAGCCACATCTAGGTCAATCTCTGGTTCCTCTGTAGACGTAAAATGGACATAAATTTTGAATTTTAAAGCAAGAAAATGAATGATTTCCTAGACGCACTCTCATTAAAAAAAACACACACACACACACACACAACAATACGAGTAGGTACATACCAAGTATATCTTTAGCTTGCACAGGTTCAGTCATTTCTATAGGTTCTCCTTGTCCAGCACAGTTTACAGCAGATACCTGGAAGTAGTAGTTGACTCCAGGTGTCAGGTTCGATACCACATATTCTGTGGTTCTGACTTCTCCCTTGGTAGAGACAATAGTCCATTCCTCTTCCTCTCCTTGTCTCATCGCAACAATGTATCCAGTAACAGCACTGCCTCCATCATAGACGGGTTTACTCCAGCCAAGAGTGATAGAGGATTTGGTTGAATCTGCGACTCTTATCTTAGCTGGTGGGCCTGGAGGGTCTGGAATGACCAGAATTACACTCAGTGATTACATGGTCATGTACAATTTAGGGACATGAAGGAGACATAGGTGAAGATGCTGCATTGATGAGCACTTACCGATTGGATCGGCAGCTTTGTAGAAGTCAGATGGTTCAGAAAATGGACCCTGACCAGCAGCATTTACAGCACAAACTCGGTATTGGTAGTCACTGTTTTCCGTTAGTCCGGTCACTTTCTCTCTGGTGTCACGGATAGTCTCCTTTAAGACTTTAAACCATGCTAGACTCTTCTTGTCTCTTTTCTCAAGGAAATAGCCGCTTACTTCACTGCCACCATCTGCAACTGGCCTGCTCCAGACAACAGTCATTGAATTCTTGGTAATCTTGGTTACCTCTGGTATGCCTGGAGGCCCAGGAGTAACTATTTAGAAAGAAAAAGGAAAAAATGAGTTTGAAGGATTGACATCACTGATAAATTCTACCTTTCAATCTTCAAATCCTATGCAAGAGTATAGTGTAGTAGTTGCACTGACTATCCTTTCCCTTGTGACAAAGATGACAGTGAGGGGAGATGTGAGACAAAAGAAAACATTCTAAGAAAATCATTCTGAGAAAACATACAAGTTAGCAGAGTAATTCATTTGAAAAATTTCAAACATTCGATTTCAGTTTGCTGATGAACTCATGTCTCACCAAAGGCATTCTTTGCTACCACGGGGTCAGATTCCAGTGGATCCCCAATTCCATATTTGTTTACGGCTCGAACCCGGAAGATGTATTCATTTCCTTTGATAATTTTGGTGGTGGTTATGATGCACTCTTCCAAATTTTCAGACACCATAGACCACACTACGCGGCTTGTCTCACGTTTTTCCACGATGTAGTGAGTGATTTTTGCACCACCATCATCCACTGGAGGGCGCCAGAGAAGGGTTATTTTTTCAGCAGTGACCGTCTTAAATTCAATGGGACCACCTGGAGGTCCTGGTTTGTCTGTGAATGAAAGAATAAAACAATATGTCAGTCAGTACTTTAAAAAAAACTACTAATTTAAAATTGCTAAGTTCTAGGCAACCAAAATATGACATTGGCCTATCAGCAGCACCTACCAAGGATCTGTACTCTGATGGTGGCCGAGGCTGAGCCCATGGCATTCCTTAGTTTTAGTTCATAGCTTCCACTATTCAGGCGACTTGCATCTTTGATGAGTATAGATGCAAGGTCGGTGGTATTTTCGACACACACCAGTGCATTGGTTTGTAATTCTTTATCATCTTTATACCACTCAATTGTAGGCTCAGGTTTGCCAGAAATGCCAGCTCTGAGCTTTACTGATGTACCTGCTCTGTATTTCACAACCTCTGTATATTCTAGAGGCAAATCAATTACAGGTCCACCTGTGGGAAAAACAGATGAGAAATATTTAAAAGATCATAAGGATGGAAAAAAATATTGCAACATCAAAGCAAGGTCATTGGCTTTTACTAAGTAATATCTAAGTATATAATAGTTCTAATTTTATATATTTATTATTTTAAACATTTAAATTTTGGAAGCCAGGCTTCTATCCAGATGGGAAATATAGGTTGTGAGGAAGCTCTGTCCTTCGGTGACACTGTAGTAATCACACAGGCACTTCAGTGCCTTTGAAATGTATTTTAAAGTCTATCAGGTGTTTAATTTCTGGGACAGAATGGGATACGGTAGTGAGAACATCCTCGAAGAAGCTGCATTATACATTTTGTCTCATCCTAGGTTCTCCTTTCTTTTCCTCGGACTATCTCCTATTCTAGTTTTCCCTTTGCAGTTCACTGACATCCAACTTTGGGTCGTTCAAGTCGAACTCTTGAAGTCTGAATTCTTTACTCACAGAGCTCTATATGTCACTGGACAGATTTTCTGCCAGGCTGCTTAGAACTTTTGAGAAACAGAACTAAATTTGACTTGTTTCACAGTCTCACAACAGTGTCCACAAAGCCTGATTCATAAAGAGCAGCCCTGCGATTCTGAGCATGAGAACAGGAGCGGATACTTCTGCCTGGACACCAGAGAGATTCCTTGAACACAGGGAACTTTTAGACAAGGTATCACAGGATACCTAAGCCTCAAGAAATTTTAATTTTGAAACTGCTGTGAAGTTGAATGTGTTCCTGTTTTCCAGAATGGCCAAGTATGGTTTTTTTGGAATGACAACAACATAGAGTCCTGGAGTCTCTTTGAATTCCCACTCTACACTAATGAGCTTCTCCATGTTAGGGAAGTTACATAAGTGCTCTGAACCTCAGTTCCTGTTCTGTAGAATGGGCCAATGTTAGGGTTGTTAAAATTAAGGGAGAGAATTCATGAAAAATACCCAGCAAATTTTAGCTACTGCTAATACTATTATTGTTAACGCCTCTGTTTAGTTTTTTACTTATTTAAGGGTAATATTTTCTGTGCATTCAACCATGGTTTTAATTATTGACTATGATAGTTTAAAATAGAAAAGGGAAAGTAGCAGCTCATACCAAGCATTTAACAAGTTGAATTTGGAAGGGACTTTAGATATCCTGTTGTCCAAATCTCACATTTCACAGTTAAAAGAGCAGGAGATACTAAGGAATTCTCCTGAGACTCCCAGCTGTTGTACATACTTTCTTCTAAATATCTAATTAAGGTGCATAGTAAAAGATATTCTATAGATCAGGACTAGAAAAAGTATGGACAAACATTGAGTTAAATTGCTTTTGGGATTCAAAGTTCTAAAAATGCTTACCATAAGAATCAATGCACGTAATGGGGCCTACAACCTCAGATGGATTGCTGACTGAACCAACGGCATTCCTTGCAAAGACACGGAATTCATACTGGGAATTCTGTGTCAAGCCAGAAACGACAAATTGAGTCTCGATAACATTGGTGAAGCTGGCCTTGGTCCATCGGCCATCTGGGAGGTCTCGTCTCTCAACAATGTAGCCTGTTATCTTGCTTCCTCCATCAAAAGCTGGTTGTTGCCATGAGAGGCTGACAGAGTTCTTTGAAATATCGGTGATACGGACATTTCTTGGAGGCTCTGTGGTAAGAAGAGAAGGCAAGTCAGTGGAACTTGCGTCAACATTATTTTGCTTTGCAGAAATAAGAGTTGCATTTTTAAGTAGTCTGAATCCTCCTCCCCATGAAAAATACATACCACAGGCATCAATGGCTAGGACTGGCTCAGAAGGATGGCTGGGTTTTCCAATACCAGCAGCATTTTCTGCATATACTCTGAATTCATAAATAAGTCCAGCACTGATTGTTGTGACTTTGAAATGAGTTGTGCGGATGACCAATTTGTTGGCTTTTTGCCATAAAATACTGTTTCTGTCTTTCATTTCCAGGTGATAGCCAATAACTGGACTGCCTCCATTGGACACTGGTTCATGCCAGCCCACGGTGATGCTTTCTCGAGTAACATTAGTGACCCATGGTGTAGATGGTGGTCCAGGTGTTGCTACAGAAGAGAGAAATCCCTTAGGTTAATACAGACACTTAAAATATTTTTGTAAATAAAAACCTGGGATCCTTAAAAAGTTTTGCAACTTACTGTATGGTAGTTTGACAAGCACACACGCTGAATCTATGTGATCGCTGATGCCGAAGCGATTTTCTGCCTTGATGCGGAATTGGTATTCTTCTCCTGTGGTCAGCTTCATGATTTTAATCGTGGTCCTTGCAACTGTTGTAGACACTTCAGTCCATACTGCCGTACTTGTCTCTCTCTTGAGTACAATGTAATTAGTAACTTGACTTCCACCATCATACTTTGGTGGCTCCCATTTGAGAGTCACACTTTCTTCTGTTATATTGCTAATAACAACAGGGCCAGTTGGGGGACCAGGCCTGTCCAGTACAATGATGTTAAGGAAAGCTTTGGTTGTTCCACTGGAGTTGGCAGCAGTGATCTCGTATCTTCCAGCATCAGTGGTAATGCTTTCTTTGAGATTGATGGTCAGGTTCTCAGCAGTAACTTCAGTATTAAATCTCATGGTTGCCTTTAGGGGGACACCATCTTTTGATAAGGTCACTTTGGGCAGTGGTTTTCCAGAAATTGGAATATCAACTTTAAGGTTTGAACCAGCTCTCACGTATACAGTATGACTTAGGAAATTCTTCATATCAATTTCAGGTGGTTCTGAAAAATAAGCATACAGTAGATGAAGGTGAAAAAGGGTCTCTAAAAATGAAATCAACACAAACCATCTGAAATTTTGCTTCTACGTAAAATTAGACATACCTAGTTGTTCCTTAATAAGAACAGGAAGCAGAAGCTCTCTTGGGTCGCTCAGACCAGCTTGATTTTCAGCAGACACCCGGAAAAAGTATTCAGAGTTCTCTCTCAGACCAGAAACAATATGATGGGTTGACTTGACCACCGCACATCTCACCCAATTTTTCTGTCCCTTTTCTAGTGCTTCAACAACATAGTGTACAATCCTGCTTCCACCATCGTGTTCTGGCTTCAGCCAGGTCAGGGAAACACTATCTCTGGATACACCTGTTACTCCAAGTTTTTCCGGTGGGCTTGGTTTTTCTAAGAAAGTAAAACACCAGAAAAAAGGGATTATTACAACATTTTTTCCCCATGTGTTCTTTCTGCATTGTCAAAGAAAACTTTTAAATGAAGCCCACATTCTTCCTCTGATTTGAGTCTGTCTTACTTTTTATATAACAAGTTTGGGTTCTGAGCCAAGCGAAGCTACCCCAAGCTTTGTCATTACATGTCATAGTATGTGGTAGTATCCAAATTCAAATGAAGTGTCGAGTGACTAGATTAAATAGTAAAATTTATCTCAAATTTATCCTGGGTATAAAAGTGAGGAATAAGATGAACAATCTTCATAATACAGTTTCTGCACACATGCCATATATATGTGAAGTCAAATTCAGTTATATTTAAATTCAATATATATGATCTACTTCTAGCTTTGTAAATTTCCACATTTTTTTAATCAGCAAAGAACTTCCTCTATTAGAGATTTCATGTCATGCTACAGTATGAATTATTTGAGGTGTGAAGCAAAAGCATTTTAAATTAAGTGAGACTAATTAGAATGATTCACAGTATTCTAAGAAAATTTTTTTTTTTTTTTTTTTTTTTTTTAAAGATTTTATTTATTTATTTGACAGACAGAGATCACAAGTAGGCAGAGAGGCAGGCAGAGAGAGAGAGAGAGAGGAGGAAGCAGGCTCTCCGCGGAGCAGACAGCCTGATGTGGGGCTCGATCCCAGGACCCTGGGATCATGACCTGAACCGAAGGCAGAGGCTTTAACCCACTGAGCCACCCAGGCGCCCCTGTATTCTAAGAAAATTAATACAGATATATATAAATGTTCTTTGTTCTTAAAGCATACCTGTTATTTTTACTCCTTCCTTTGTTTCAGCTGGTACACCAACACCAAACTCATTCTCTCCAGATACTCGGAAGTAGTAAATCGCCCCTTCTTGTAAGTTGGTGATTTTGTAGGAGAGGCGGTTACAATTGTTGGTCACAGAGACCCATGCTTTCTTACTGGCCTCACGTTTTTCTATGTGGTAATTCTTCACTGGTGCTCCGCCATCATTTTCAGGAACATCCCAGGATAACACTGCAGACTCTTTGGTTATATCATGTACAGTGATATTGGTTGGAGGACCAGGAGAATCTAAAACTTTGACAACTAAGGTCAGTGAAGCAGCATTCACAATATTCTGAATTGTTAACGTGTATTTTCCAGAATCATTTCTGTTCGCATTTTCGATAGTAAGTGACGTACGAGAGTCTGTGGAATCAATATAAGCTCTAGCACGGAGGTCACTGTCTGGCTTACTCCACATGACACTAGGTGCTGGTCTTCCCCGGAAAGGTACGGTCATGGTAAAGGAGGTGCCGGCCTTGACAATCAAGGTCTTCTTCATTTCACTGTCAAGATCAAATACAGGTTCTTCTTCTCTTTCTTTTGCTACCTGGGGATCTGTACTATCGCTGGGATCACTAGCACCGACCTTATTGACAGATCTTACTCTGAAAACATACTCGGCTCCTGTTGTTAGTCCACCTATGGTATATTCTGTGCCTCTTAAGTTCTGAATGGCTGTCTCCCACTCAGTTTCATCAGATTTCTTATATTCTACAGTGTATCCTGTTACTGGGGCCCCACCATCAAACAAGGGCTTAACCCAGCTAATAGTTATGTTTGTCTTGCCTGAGTCCACAATTTTGGGTTTGGATGGAGGAGATGGCAAGAACACTGGATCTTCTGCCCGAATTAAGGGAGAGGTTTCACTTGGAAGGCTCAGGCCAGCAGCATTTTCTGCGTAAACCCGGTACTCATATTCACATCCTTCCCGAAGCCCAGTTGATTTCACTCTCAGGTCATAAACTGGTTTTTTGTTTACACGTACCCATCGTAGGCTGTTTTTCTCTCTTCTTTCAATTATATATCCAGAGATTTCACTGCCTCCGTCACTCTCCGGTCTCGACCAGCAAAGGGTCATGGACTCTTTGGTCACAGATGTAATTTCCAAAGAGGTAGGTGGACTTGGAACAGTAAACGGATCTAGTGCCTTTACTGCCACGCTCTCCAGGGACTCACCAACACCATATTTATTAACACCCGTTACTCTAAAGATGTATTCGTTGCCTTTGAGTAACTTGGTTACTTTACAGGATGTTGTCCTTAATTCCCCTTCACATATTGTCCACGCGAGGCGGCTTGTTTCACGCTTTTCTACGATGTAATAGTCAATATCTGCACCACCATTTTCTTGGGGCGGTCCCCAGGAAAGCGAGCATTTCTCAGCTGTGAGGCCATTTATTTCAAGCGGTCCTGCTGGTGGGCCAGGCTTATCAAGTACCTTGCAGTTAACTGCCATAGACCGAGTTCCTGCAACGTTCTTCAGTGTTAGTACGTACTGCCCAGTGTCTCGTCGGATACAGTCTTTCACTGTTAATGAGGTGCTATAGTCTGTCGAGACAATTTCTGTTCTTGCTCTTTCTTCAATTTCTACCCCATCCTTGGCCCAGGAAATCACTGGCAGAGGTCGCCCTGCGATGTCTGCATTTATCTTAAGGACCTCTCCAGCTTTGACAACAATCACATCTCGGAACTTGACATCCATCATAATTCTTGGAGCCTCAACGTCATCTTTAACTGTAATAGGTCCAGTGGATTCAGATGGTTCACTAACTGAGTCAGCTGCATTCCTTGCAAAAACCCGGAATTCATAACGCTGATCTTCAGTAAGTTCGGTGACTTCAAAGTATGTTTCTTGTATGTTAGTAAAATTGCACTTCAGCCACCGGCCATCTGGTAGTTCTCTACGTTCGATAATATATCCTGTGATCTTAGCGCCGCCATCATAATGTGGTTTAGACCATTTAAGTGACACTGATTTTCTGGTGATATTTGTGACTTCAGGTTGTCCAGGAGGGTCACAAGGGTCTCTTGCAGGGACTGGTTCACAAGACTTACTGCATTTACCAATTCCAGCAATGTTCTCAGCATATACACGATACTCATACATCAGTCCTTCATCAAGGCCCGAGACTTTCATTTGTGTATCAGCGATGAGGATTTTATTTGCTTTTGACCAAAGAATGCTGCTCCTCTCTTTATATTCAAGGTGATAGCCAATTACTGGACTTCCTCCATCATTAACAGGCACTTGCCAGCTTACAAGCATGGTAGATTTTGTGGCATGCACAACTTTAGGAGTACCAGGAGGACCTGGAGGGCTGAATGGATACTCTGCAACAACGGGTTTAGATTCACTGTAGGAGCTCTTGCCATAGCGGTTTTCTGCACAAACACGGAACTGATACTCACTTCCTGTTGTCAGACGAACTATTTTAATGGACGTTCTTGCAACTGCCTGTGAAACTATGTGCCATGTGGTAGAAGTGGTTTCTCTCTTTTCAACGATATAATTGCTAATTTGGCAGCCACCGTCATATTCTGGAGGATTCCAGGAAATCGTTATATTGTCACAACTAACCTCATCAATATGAACAGGTCCCGGAGGGCCTGGTTTGTCAAGGACAATTACAGTTATAGGAACTGTTATGGATCCAGCGCTGTTGGAGACACATAATTCATAAGTGCCAACATCTTCCCTGGAAGCTTCCTTGATAGATAGTGATGTTACAGTCTTTGAAGAAGAAATATTGACCCTTGTGGTTTCTTTAAGAATCTGACCATCCTTTTTCCAGCTTACAGTAGCTTGAGGTCTCCCTTTAAATGGAACATCAATCTTAAGTTGGTCTCTAGCCTTTACATTGAAAGTATTGTAAGGAAGCTCGACGGAAGGCTTTATTTCAATATCCCTTGCGATTACTGGCACTCCGAGTTGTCTCGGATCACTTCTTCCTTTTTCATTGATGGCAGCTACCCTGAAGGTATACTCTTCTCCCATAGTTAAGCCAGATATAGTTGCTTCTAGAGCCTTAACTTGTGTGCAAGTGCTCCATTTTTCACTCCCTTTAGTCTGCATTTCAACTACGTAGCCAGTAATTTTGCTGCCACCATCACTTTCTGGCTTCTCCCACTTAATTGTAGCTGTGTTATGGGTCACATCAACAAGAGTCACTCTTCCGGGGGGGAGGGGTGGTTCAGAAACTTTAACAGGTTCCCTAGTTTCAGCAGGCAAACCAATCCCATATTCATTGGAAGCCAAGACTCGGAAGTAGTAAGAACATCCTTCTTGTAGATTTTCAATTTTAAAAGAGTTCTTCGTGCAGTTGTTTGTAACAGTAGCATATGCTTTTCTTGTAGTTTCTCGTTTCTCAACAATGTAGTTTGTAATCTTAGCTCCACCATCAATAAGTGGTGGCTCCCAGGACAGCGTCACCGAGTCTTTTTTTACTTCTCTTACATTCAAATTCACAGGGGCGCTTGGTGAGTCAAGAACTCTGACGTTAACGAAGGCTGTTTTGGAACCACTGTTATTTTCTAGTGTCAGATTATACCGACCACTATCAAATCTGGTAACGTTATCAATTACCAACATTGTGTAGGAGCTGGTCACCTCGATTTGGGCCCTCTCTGTGAGAGTGCCTTCGGCCTTTTCCCATTTAACTTCAGGTTCTGGTCGACCTTTGATTGTGACAAATAAGCGTAAAGTAGTACTTGCCCGCAGAACGACCACCTTTCTGAGATCAGCATCAAGTTCTATTTCTGGTGGCTCTAGCCTCTCTTTAGCAACAACTGAGCCAGGTATGGTTGCAGGTTCACCTACACCTTCAGAATTGATGGCACAAATGCGGAAGTTATACTCAGTATTTTCTTTAAGCTTGGTCACTGTGAACTGCTTTCCTTGTAATCCTGTCGGTGGAGTGCAGGTTGTCCATTCATCAGCAGAGGCTTCTTTGACCTCCACCACGTAGCCCTTAACAGGTGCACCACCATCATAAATTGGCTTATTCCATGCCAGGGAGACAGAAGATCTGGAAGTATCTGTTACCTTTGGATTACTTGGTGGACCTGGTGGATACAAGGCATCACATGCACGATAGAAAACTGACGGCTCGCTAGGTTCACCCACACCAGCTGCATTTTCGGCAGCCACTCTGAACTCATAGGAATGACCTTCGGTAAGGCCAGTTACTCTGAATCGGAGATCTGTTAGAGTTTTCTTGTTGCACTTGGTCCATCTAATGCCTTCCTTATCTCGCTTTTCAAGAATGTAGCCCTCAATTTCGGCACCTCCATCATCCACTGGGCGTGTCCATGTTACTACCATAGAATCTTTGGTGATTGCTGAGGCTTCAGGCGGTGAAGGAGGACCTGGTGGCTTATACGGATTACAGGCTATAACAGGCTCAGATTCCAGGGGCTCTCCAATTCCATATTTATTCACAGCCATGACGCGGAAAATGTACTCATTACCAGGAAGAAGTTTAGTGACTTTGTAGTTAAGGGCCTGTACTTCCGTTGAAACCTGGGTCCAGGAGAGTCTGCTTGTTTCTCTCTTTTCGATGATGTAATGGGAAATACTAGCACCACCATCCTGTAAAGGTGGGTTCCATGCCAGATAACATTTCTCAGCAGTAACTCCAGAAACCTTCAGAGGACCTTCAGGGGGCCCTGGCCTGTCGAGTACCTTTACAGTGATTGGTATGGACTTTGTACCACCGACATTGCTGAGTTTCAGAATATACTGTCCTCCATCAGTACGTATACAGTCTTTGACAACAAGAGTGGTCTTTTGAATAGTAGATTTAATTTCCATCCTAGCAGTTGTTTCTTCAAGCTCTTTGCCATCTTTTGACCAAACAATATCAGGTATAGGCTTGCCGCGGATATCAGCATCGAGGACAAAAGTCTCTCCTGCACGAACGACGATTACATCTTTGTATTTTGGATCCAGTGAGGCATTTGGTGCATCAATTTCATCTCTGGCAGTAATAGCACCAGTGCTTTCAGATGGTTCACTAAGGTTGCCAGCTGCATTTCTTGCAATTACTCTAAATTCATATCTTTGGTCTTCTACAAGTCCACTCACTGTAAATTCTGTTTCTAACACATTGGTAAAGCTGGCTTTCATCCAGCGGCCATCAGGTAGATCTTTCTTTTCTACAATATAACCTGTTATCTTGCTACCACCATCATAGGCAGGTTTCTTCCATTTCAGTGTAACGTTGTTTCTTGTAATAACAATGGCTTCAGGGCGACCGGGTGGGTCACATGGATCACGAGCAACAAAGCATTCTGAGACTTTGCTAGGCTTGCCAATGCCAACGATATTTTCAGCAGAAACTTTGAACTCATACTCAAGGCCTTCATCAAGCCCAGTTGTTTTGAATTTGGTGTCTTGAATGGGAGTCTTATTTAATTTGACCCATAGAATGCTGTTCTTTTCTTTCTGTTCAAGATGGTAGCCAATAACTTTGCTTCCTCCATCATGAACTGGCTCGTGCCACTGCACAATCATCTGATCTTTTGAAATGGATGTCACAAAAGGAGTTCCAGGTGGCCCAGGTTCTTTAAATGGATATTGTACGATAACTGGTTTAGAATCCAGAGGGGCGCTCTTTCCATACCTGTTTTCCGCAAAAATTCTAAACTGGTACTCTGTGCCTGTTTTCAGTTTGGTTATTTTAATTGTTGTTCTTGCAACTGTTGCTGATACCATCTGCCAAGTGGTGGTAGTTGTATCTCGCTTCTCTACAATGTAGTTGCTTATCTGGCAGCCACCAGTGTAGGCTGGAGGTTCCCAAGAGATAACAACAAAGTCTGCACTAACTTCGTCAAACCGAACTGGTCCAACTGGAGGTCCAGGCTTTTCCAAAACAATGATGCTGAGATTTTCTGTTGCCGTACCTGCACTATTTGTTGCTGTTATAGTGTATTTTCCAAAGTCATCTTTGTTACTTTCTTTAATGTGCAGCATTGTTGAAGTGGCTGTTTCTTCAACATTTACTCTTGTTGTCTGTTTAAGAGGCTCACCATCTTTGACCCATGAAACGTTAGGTCTTGGTCGTCCGATAACTGGAATTTCAATTTTAAGATCTTCTCCAGCTTGGACAGTATATGTGTTAAACGGTAACTTAAAGCTAGGCTGTATGGTCAAATCTTTGGCTATGACAGGAACACCAAGCACTCTTGGATCACTTTTTCCTTTCTCATTGTAAGCCTTGACACGGAACTGATATTCTTGTCCAGAACTCAAACCAGTAATCACGGCATTGCAGACTTTGGATTCGGCCACAACACTCCATTTTTCTGTTCCTTTGGGCTGCATTTCAACAACATAACCCAAGACTCTGCTGCCACCATCATGTTCAGGTTTCTCCCACATCAGCGATGCACTGGTCTGGGACACATCCGTGAGTGTCACTTTTCCTGGTGGGGAAGGAGGTTCAGCGGCTTTCACAGCATCAACGGTTTCCACTGGAACACCAACTCCAAATTCATTTTCAGCCATAACTCTAAAGTAATAAATGGCTCCTTCTGTAAGATTCTCAACTTTAAAGCTTGTTTTGTTGCATTTACTACTCACGTTAGCATATGCTTTTCTGGTTGACTCACGTTTGTCAATAACATAGTTCTTCACCTTTGAACCGCCATCAATGATGGGTGGCTCCCATGCCAGCAGGACAGAATCTTTTTTCACTTCTTTGACTGCCAGATTTTGTGGTGGCCCTGGGGTGTCCAGAACTTTCACAGTTACAAAAGCAGACTTAGATCCGCTGCTGTTTTCCAGCTTGAGAATGTATTTTCCAGCATCATTTCTATCACAGTTATCTATGGATAGCTGGGTATAGTTTACTCCCTTTTCAATTTGGACCTTATCTGTGAATTCACCTTCCTCTCGAGACCAAGTGATCTCAGGTGTTGGGCGACCTTTGAATGGAATGTGAATTCTGGCAGATCCACCAGCCCTTACAACTATTCCTTTCCTTAATTCAGAGTCAAGGTCAAGTTCGGGTGCTTCAAGTTTATCTTCTGGTTTCACGGTACCGGGAACTGATGCAGCCTCACCTACGCCAACTTTATTGAGGGCAGAGATTCGTATTTTATACTCTTGGTGCTCAACGAGTTTTGAGATTTCAAATCGCATGGTTTTCAGGCCAGTCTGTGGAGTAACTATTTGCCAGTCTTCTTCATCTGCTTTACAGATTTCTACTACATATCCTACGATCTCACTGCCACCATCATAGATGGGCTTTCCCCAGGCAAGTGTAATTGAATTTTTAGTGGTGTCTACAATGTGTGCATTGGTGGGTGGGCCAGGTTTGAACACAGGATCACAAGCCTTATAGTAAACTGTAGCTGGACTTGGTTCCCCAACTCCAGCAGCATTTTCTGCAGAGACTCTGAATTCATACTCATGATCTTCTGTTAATCCTGTTACTCTTAGACGCAAATCTGTAATGCGGCGTTTATTACATTTTATCCACCTTATGCCACTTCTGTCTCTTTTCTCTACAATGTAACCAATAATCTCACTTCCACCGTCACTATCTGGACGGTTCCAACAGACAGTCATGGAGTCCTTGGCAATGTTAGTGACTTCCAAGCTTTTTGGTGGTCCAGGAAGCACAAACGGATTTTTCATTAGTACTGGTGCAGATTCCAAAGGCTCTCCAACACCGTATTTGTTTACAGCCATTATGCGGAAAATATATTCATTCCCTTCTAAGAGTTTGGTAACTTTCAGAGAATTGGTCACAACTTCTGAAGCAACAACAGTCCAGGCAAGTCGACTCGTTTCTCTCTTTTCAACAACATAATGAGAAATATCACTGCCACCATCTTGAAGTGGTGGAGACCATGTTAAAGTGCATTTTTCAGCAGTGACTCCAGTAACCTGGACTGGCCCTTCTGGAGGTCCTGGTCTATCCAACACTTTTACGTTTACTGGGAATGACTTGGAACCTGCAACATTGGAAGCTCTTAAAATATACTGTCCACCATCAATCCTAATGGCATCTTTTACAATAAGTAAAGCCTTGAAATCTGTGTTCTTTATTTCACATCTGGCAGACTCTTCAATTTCCTTATCTCCTCGTAACCACTCGATGGTTGGTAGGGGCTTTCCGTGGACATCAGCCTCAAGCCTGAATGTTTCTCCAGCATTCACCACAATTGTGTCTCTGAATTTCGGATCCATTGAAATTCTGGGAAGTTCAACCTCATCCCTGGCAGTTATTGGTCCGGTACTGTCGGAGGGTTTACTTATTGCACCAGCCGCATTCTTTGCAATGACTCTGAACTCGTATCTTTGGTCTTCAGTAAGACCAGACACGGTAAATTGAGTTTCAATGACATTTGTAAAGCTGGCTTTCATCCAGCGACCCTCAGGCAAATCACGTTTCTCTACAATGTAACCTGTAATCATACTTCCACCATCATAAACAGGTTTGGTCCACTGTAAAGTGATCTCATTTCTTTTAACCATTATTGCTTCTGGCGTTCCTGGTGGGTCACAGGGATCTCTGGCTACATAGCATTCGGAATTCTTGCTTGCTTTACCTACACCAACAATATTTTCAGCATAAACTCTGAATTCATATTCAATGCCCTCTTCTAGATTGACTGCTTTAAATTGAGTGTCATGAATAATAGTTTTGTTGACTTTTGTCCACAAAATACTATTTCTTTCCTTTTTCTCAAGGTGGTAACCTATGACTGGGCTTCCACCATTATTGATTGGTTCATGCCACTGAACAACCATGGAGTCCTTGGAAATGGCTGTGACAAATGGGGTGCCTGGAGGGCCTGGTTCTTTGTAGGGATATTGAGCTACAATTGGATCAGACTCCAAGGCAAAACTTTGTCCATATCTGTTTTCAGCAAATATTCTGAATTGGTATTCTGTACCAGTTTTCAATTTGGTCACTTTCAGTGTGGTTCTGGCAACAGTAGCAGAAACAGTATCCCATACTGTGGTGGTTGTGTCTCTTTTCTGAACAATGTAGTTGGTGATCTGGCAGCCCCCTGTATATAATGGGGGATTCCAAGATAATGTAATACTTTCAGCACTGACTTCATCAAATTTAACAGGTCCTTTTGGAGGATCAGGTTTATCTAGAGTTATAATTTCAATGGATGCTGTTTTCTGACCTACAACGTTAGCCACTGTGATTCCATAATGTCCACCATCATCCTTATTAGTTTCTTTAATGCTGAGTACTGTGAGGTCAAGTGAATCAGTAACATTGACTCTTGTGGTCTGCTTCAGTGGAAGACCATCTTTAGTCCAGGTAATGGTTGGCTTAGGACGTCCAGAAATTGGCACTTCTATTTTCAAATCTTGGCCGACCTGTACACTGTAATTGTTGAAGGCAGGTCTTACATCTGGCTCAATGACCAGATCTTTGGCAACTATTGGAACTGCAAGCGACCTAGGATCACTTCTTCCCTTTTCATTTACGGCAACAACTCTAAAGAGATACTCTTCTCCCTGAGTTAGGTTAGTAATTACTGCTTCAAGGGACTTGACTCGAGCACACTCTGACCATTTCTCGCTGTGTTTAGCTTGCATTTCCACAATATACTGAATGATTTTACTGCCACCGTCATGTTCCGGCTTTGTCCAACTCAAGGAGACACTGTTTCTGGTGACATCATCCACAGTTATTTTTCCTGGAGGTTGTGGGACTTCTGCAACCTTAATAGGATCAGCAGTGTGGGCAGGAAGGCCGATACCATACTCGTTCTCAGCTGTGACTCTAAAGTAGTAACTGCTGCCTTCTTGGAGTTGATCAATCTTCCAAGAATTCTTATGGCAGTTTGTTACCACCGCAGCATATGATTTTCTTGTGGCCTCACGTTTCTCAACAATGTAATTTTTTATTTTGGATCCTCCATCCAATAGAGGAGGTTCCCATGTAATTGATACCGAGTCCTTAGTGATTTCTGTGACTTTCAGGTTAACAGGCGGACTTGGTGTGTCCAGGACTCTCACGGTAACAAAGGCAGACTTTGTTCCACTGCTGTTTTCTAAAGTAAGAGTGTATTTTCCACTATCGTATCGGTTGACATTGTCAAGAACAAGAGAGGTGAAACTGCTAGTGACATCAATTATAGCTGCATCTCGGATTTCACCATCCATCTTCCCCCATTTCACTTCTGGTGTAGGACGGCCTTTAATAGGAACAAAGAGCCTTAAGGAGCCACCGGCCCTTATATTTATAATTTTCCTCAGTTCTAGGTCAAGTTCAATATCTGGTGCTTCTAATTTTTCTTCAACTACAACAGGTCCAGGGACATCAGCATGTTCTCCAACTCCGGCTTTATTAATAGCACAGATACGGAAATTGTATTCATGCTTTTCCAACAGCTTTTCTACTTCTATATTTGTTTTATTGATTCCAGTTGGTGGAGTGCACATGGTCCATTCACCAACACTCACGTCACATTTTTCAACAATGTAGCCTTGGATTTCACAGCCACCATCATATATTGGTTTGCTCCAAGAAAGGAAGACAGAAGATCTGGTAATATCTGTGACTTTGGGGTTGTTTGGAGGTCCCGGTTTATAAATAGGATCACAAGCCTTTTGGTAAGCAGAAGGTGGGCTTGGCTCACTAAGTCCAGCAGCATTCTCGGCTGAGACTCTGAATTCATAATTGTGGTTTTCTAGGAGTCCAGTTACTCTCAAGCGCAGTTCCCCAATAAGGCGTTTGTGGCATCTTGTCCATCTAATGCCCTCCTTATCCCGTTTTTCGAGAACATATCCAAGAATTTCACTGCCACCATCAGATGCTGGTCTTTCCCATACAACGATCATTGAGTCCTTGGTCACTGTTGTGATTTCTGGAGCCTTTGGTGCATCTGGCACTACGAATGGATTCTTGGCAATCACTGGCTCAGATTCAAGAGGTTCACCAACACCATATTTGTTGACAGCCATTATACGGAAGATATATTCATTGCCTTCGAGAAGCTTAGTAACCTTGCAGCTGAGAGTTTGCACATTGGCATCAACCAGAGTCCAAACTAAGCGGCTGGTTTCTCTCCTCTCCACAATATAATTTATGATGTCACTCCCACCATCCTGTAGTGGGGGTTTCCAAGCTAGTGTGCATTTTTCTGCTGTCACTCCTGATATGAGAACAGGTCCCTCTGGTGGTCCTGGTCTATCAAGAACTTTGACATTCACAGTAACTGATCTCTCCCCTGCAACATTTTGGGCCTTCAGTATGTAATTTCCACTGTCGGTGCGTGCTGCATCCTTTACACTGAGACTGGTGGCAAAGTCAGTGCTCTTTATTTCTAATCGAGCTGTATTTGAAAGCTCCTGGTCACCTTTTACCCACTGAATGGTCGGTATTGGTTTGCCATGAACATCTGCATCAATCTTGAACGACTCACCAGCATGAACCACAATTGTGTCTTTGTATTTTGGATCCATACTTATTTGTGGTGGCTCTACCTCGTCTCTTGCTGTTATTGCTCCTGTGCTTTCTGAAGGCTCACTAAACACTCCTGCAGCATTTCGAGCTATAACCCGGAACTCATATCTATGATCTTCAACTAGGCCAGTTACTTCAAACTGAGTGTCAATGACATTCGTAAAACTGGCTTTCATCCAGCGGCCCTCAGGCAGTTCTTTCTTCTCTACAATATAGCCAGTGATCTTGCTTCCACCATCGTAAGTGGGTTTCTTCCACTGGAGAGTCACAGAATTTCGTGTGACAATAATCGCCTCTGGCCGCCCTGGTGGATCACAGGGGTCACGAGCCATGTAACATTCTGACACCTTACTTGGCTTGCCGATGCCCACGATGTTCTCTGCAGAGACTCTAAACTCATATTCAATACCTTCGTCGAGGCCAGTTGTTTTAAACTTGGTTTGAGGGATGGGTGTTTTATTCAACTTCACCCAGAGGATACTATTTCTTTCCTTGCGTTCCAGATGATAGCCAATGACTTTGCTACCTCCATCACTAACTGGTTCATTCCAATGTACTTCCATGCTGTCCTTGGAGGAGAGCGTTACGAATGGTGTGCCAGGAGGACCAGGAACTTTGAAAGGATACTGGGCTATAACAGGCTCTGAATTGAGGTAGGTGCTCTTTCCATATCTGTTTTCAGCTGCAATCCTAAACTGATATTCACATCCAGTCTTTAATCTGCAAGCCTTTATTGTTGTCCTTGCAACAGTCGCTGACACAATCTGCCAGGTGGTTGTGGAAGTGTCCCGTTTTTCTACAATGTAATTATTGATAGAACTCCCACCATCGTACTTAGGTGGGCCCCAGGAAAGAGTAATACTATCAGATGTCACTTCCTCCATTTTAACTGGTCCAGTTGGAGGCCCTGGTTTGTCAAGAACAATAATGTTCAAAGTTTCAGTAGCTTCACCAGCTGAGTTAGTCAGTTTAACTGTGTAATGTCCAACATCTTCTCGGCAGGCTTCCTTTATTGTCAGTAGTGAATTATTTTCTGTGCTCTCCGCATTTACTCTAGTTGTCTGCTTCAGTGGTATATCATCTTTATGCCAGGTGACAGCAGGTGTAGGACGTCCAATGAATGGAACGTCAACTTTTAGGTCTTCGCCTGCCAGTACAGTGAAAGTATTGAACAAGAGTTTGAAGGCTGGTGGAATAACAAGATCTTTGGCAATTACTGGCACACTCAGTTGTCTAGGATCGCTGATGCCCTTTTCATTCTGAGCTGAAACACGGAAAGAGTATTCTTCACCCTGAATTAATCCGGTTATGGTGGCTTCAGTGACTTTGACTGTGGCACACGTGGCCCATTTGTCACTACCCTTGCTCTGCATCTCAACAATGTAGCCTAGAATTCGGCTGCCTCCATCATGCTCTGGTTTTTCCCAAGAGAGGGACACGCTGTTTCTGGTGACATCCACCAAAGTTATTTTTCCTGGAGGAAGGGGTCGTTCTGATGCTTTCACAGACTCTGCAGTTTCGGCCGGCAGCCCAATGCCGTATTCATTTTCAGCAAGAACCCTGAAATAGTAACTACACCCTTCTTGAAGCTGGTCTACCTTCCAGGACGTCTTGTGGCAATTTGTTGCAACCGTTGAATATGCTTTTCTTGTTGATTCCCTCTTTTCAACAATATAGTTCTTTATTTTTGAACCTCCGTCAAGGAGAGGAGGCTCCCATGTCAGTGTGACCGATGACTTAGTGACCTCCTTTATCTTGAGATCCTGTGGAGGGCCTGGTGTATCTAGTACTCTAACATTGACAAATGCAGACTTGCTGCCTGAGCTGTTTTCTACAGTTAGTATGTATTTGCCACTGTCGAATCTGTTTACATTTCCAACGATGAGCAGGGTGTAAGAGCTTGTGGATTCAATGCTAGCTTTATCTAAGGATTCTCCATGTTCTCGAGTCCACTTCACCTCAGGTGCAGGCCTGCCTTTGATCGGAACAAAAAGTCGCAGGGTGCAACAAGCTCTTATGGTAACAACTTTGCGCAGGTCAGCATCCAGTTCAATCTCTGGAGGCAGCATTCTTTCTTCAGCCTTTGGAGTTCCAGGAACAAGTGCAGGTTCTCCCATTCCTTCAGAATTCACAGCATAGATGCGGATTTTATATTCTTGATTCTCTATGAGGTTGGTGATGGTGTAAGAGGTTGCCTTGAGCCCAGCGGGTGGAGTGACAATCTGCCATTCATCTTCCTCTGGCAGGGCAATCTCAACAATGTACCCAGTGATTTCTGAACCGCCATCGTAGATAGGTTTATTCCAAGCAATGGAGATGGATGATCTGCTCGTATCGAGAACACGCGGGTTACCTGGTGGGCCGGGCTTAAACACAGCGTCACAAGCTTTATAAAATGGACTGGTAGAACTTGGTGCGCTAATTCCAGCAGCATTTTCAGCCATAATCCTGAACTCATATTCATGTCCTTCTGTCAGTCCAGATACTTTATATCTTAAATCAGTAAGAGTTTTCTTGTTGCATTTCACCCAGCGCTGCCCAGCTTTATCACGCCGTTCTACGATATAATTGATGATTTCACTTCCACCATCAGAGTCAGGATGTCCCCAGCAGACAACCATTGAATCTTTAGTAATAGCTGTAACTTCAGGGTTTTTGGGTGGATCAGGAGGTCCATAAGGATTAACTGCTACCATAGGCTCTGATTCCAGTGGCTCTCCAACTCCATATTTATTTACAGCCATGACGCGGAATATGTATTCATTGCCTTTCAAAAGTTTAGTGACCTTTAGTTTTGTCACTTGGACTTCTGAGGCTACATTTGTCCATGCCAATCTGCTGGTTTCACGTTTCTGAACTATATAGTGATCAATTTTGGCACCTCCGTCATCCAGTGGAGGCAGCCATGACAATACACATTTTTCTGCTGTCACTTCAGAGACAGCTAAAGGTCCTTCGGGTGGGCCTGGTCTATCAAGAACTTTGACATTGAAAATGTGTTTAGCAAACCCACCAGGATTTGTTGCTGTAAGGATATAGGCACCACTGTCCCTCCTTGATGAATCCTTGTTTATCAGGTAAGTAGAGAAATCTGCAATTCTTATTTCTGACTTTGCTGTGCCTTCAAGCTCCTTTCCATCTTTGGTCCATTCCATTGTTGGTGGTGGGCGGCCTGAAACATCAGCTTCTAGCTTGAATGCTTCGCCTGCTTTTAATATTACTGTGTCTTTAAATTTAACATCCACCATTATCCTTGGTGCTTCAATGTCATCCCTGCACGTGATGGCATCTGATGGCTCAGACGGTGGACTAATAGCACCAGCAGCATTTTTGGCAATCACTCGGAATTCATAGGCAGCGTCTTCTGTTAGGCCACTGACTGTAAATTCATTCTCCAGAATGTTGCTGAAGTTGGCCTTCAGCCACCGTCCATTGGGAAGGTCTCTCTTTTCAACTATATAACTGGTAATTTTAAAGCCTCCAGTGTATTCAGGCTTAGCCCATTTAAGTGTCACTGTGTGTCTAGTAATATTTAGAGGAACTGGTTTCCCAGGTGGGTCTATGGGATCTAAGGCAAGCATGGGTTCAGATGGCTTGCTTGGCTTGCTTTTGCCAGCCAAGTTTTCTGCAATCACTCGGAATTCATAAGCAATACCATCTGTAAGTCCACTTGATTTGAAAATGTTGCCTGGTACTAATGTTTTGCTCACAGTCTGCCAGAGAATACCATTTCGTTCTTTTCTTTCAATGTGGTATCCTAAAATGGGGCTTCCGCCGTCAGAAAGAGGCTCATTCCAGCTAATTGTCATTGAATCCTTGGTAACTGCAGTCACCTGAGGGGTCCCAGGAGGCCCAGGAACCTTAAATGGATAGTTGGCAACTACAGATGCAGATGTGATGCCTGGTCCAACTCCGTATCTATTTTGAGCTTTTACCCGGAATTGATACTCTACTCCAGTAGTAAGGCGAGTGGCTTTATAGGTAGTGCGAATGACAGTGGTTGCTAACTCAACCCATGTAGTACTGTCAGTCTGTCGCATTTCTACTACATAGTTGCTTATCGGTACACCTCCATCGTTCTCAGGTGGGTCCCAAGAGAAGGTTACAAAATCAGATGAAACTTCATCGAATTTGATTGGTCCAGTAGGAGGCCCTGGGATGTCATGGACTTGAATGGTGATGACATCACCAACCTCTCCTACAATGTTCCTTGCCGTTAATGGATAGGGTCCACTATCACTTCTTACACACTCATTGATATTTAAGATGGTTGAAGTGGCTGTATTTTCAAAATTAACTCTCTGTGTCTGTTTAAGAATCTGGTCTCCTTTTTTCCACGTAACGGTGGGCTTTGGCCGACCAAGCACTGGAATTTCCACTTTGATGTTCTCACCGGCTCTGGCGATGACTAATTTCTGATAAATGCCACGAAGATCCAACTCGGGAAGCGCTGTCTGCTCCTTGACAATGACGGGTCTGCTTTCTCTGGGGGCGCTTCTTCCCGCACTGTTCACCGCCATCACTTGGAATGTGTATTCTTCCCCTTCGGTTAGATTCTTCACCACGCATTCTAACCCCTTCACGGTGCTGATGTGGGTCCACTGGTCAGAGCCTTTTCTTTGGGCTTCGATCACATAGCCAGTGATCTTACTGCCACCATCGTGCTTTGGTTTAGGCCACGCCAGGCTGACTGTGCTTTTAGTTATGTCCATGATGTTCAGACTGTCTGGTGGTGACGGTGCTTCAGAGGCTTTCACAGGTTCTGTTGTTTCTGCTGGCTCACCGATTCCATATTCGTTTTCCGCCATCACTCTGAAGAAGTATTCACATCCTTCTGATAAACCAGTAACTTTATATGTGCACTTATGGCACTTGGTGGTAACAGTGGAGTAAGACTTCCGTGTTGCTTCTCGTTTCTCCACAATGTAGTTTGTTATACGGGAACCCCCATCTATCAGAGGGAGGTCCCAGTGGAGGGTGACACTGTCCTTTGTGATGTCTGTAGGCCTCAGGTTAAGGACAGGTCCTGGGGTATCCAAGACTCTGACATTAACAAAGCCACTTTTCTTCCCAGCAGGGTTCTCAATGGTCATGACAAATTTACCAGTGTCGTATCTGTTACATTCCGGTATGATCAGAAGAGTAAAGGACTCCGTGTTTTCAATGTTAGCTCGGTTTTTAAGGTTGATGTCGTCTTTAGTCCATGTCACTTCAGGAGCAGGGCGACCTTTAATTGGCACAAATATTCTAATACTGAGTCCTGCTCTAACAACAAGTGTTCTTCGAAGCTCAGCATCTAGTTCAAAATCAGGAGCCATTTCCCGTTCTACAATTTCAATATCTGGAATCATTGCTGGCTCCCCGATACCTGCATCATTGATGGCTCTGATTCTAAAATTGTATTTTTCTTTAGTCTGAAGATCAGGGACAACGAACTGAGTGATTCGGAGACCAGTTCCTGTTGTATCTTTTATCCAGGCCTCATCTCCTACTTTTTGATGCTCTACAATATAGCCAGTGATTTCAAGTCCTCCATCATAGTGAGGCTTGCCCCATGCTAAAGAGGCAGATTTTTTGGTAGTATCAGTGACATGTGCATTTGAAGGTGGGCCTGGGGGATCTGAAACAGAAGCAAAGACATGAAAGTGTACGTTAGGAGTTTGGCTTTTGGATAACTTTGCTAAAATAGTGGCATTATCAAATGAGTGGTGTTAAAAAAAAATACTAACATGCTACGTCTTTCATCAGAACAGGTTTTGAAGCATCACTGGGTGGACCAATTCCTGCTTTGTTTTCTGCGCTGACACGGAATTCGTAGGTGTTTCCTTCTTGCAGTCCTGTTACTTTGCATCTCAGATCTGAAACTGGCGTCTTTGTTGCTCTCACCCATCGCAAGCTTTTCTTCTCTCTCCTTTCAACATGATATCCTGTGATTTCGCTACCACCGTCATCCACTGGTCTTTTCCAACTGACGGTGGCAGTGTTTTTAGTGACATTTGATATTTCGGGTTTTCCAGGAGGGCCAGGAGGACCTGAAAAGAAAGCAAATGTATGAGAAATCCATGCCTTCATAAACCAGGCTTCAAATGTTAACATGTCAGTTCCCTTATATGCTCTACGTACCAAATCTGTCCACCATTTTGACAGGTTCAGACTGTACAGGTTCTCCTTTCCCATATTGGTTTACAGCTGAGACCCGGAAGAGGTATTCATTTCCTTGGATAAGTTTGGTGGCCACATGCCTACAAGACTGAATATCTTCAGCAACCACTGTCCACAAAAGTCGACTGGTTTCTCTCTTTTCAAGAACATAGGACTTTATTGGTGAGCCACCATCCTCCAATGGAGGTGTCCATGTGAGTGTTGCTTTTTCAGCAGAAACATTACTGATTTCAATGGGACCTGGGGGACCAGGTACGTCGAGGACTGTTACCTTCACGTGTTCCTCCTTTGTGCCAAAAGGATTGGTAGCAGTAATGGTATATTCACCAGCATCTTTTCTAGTGGCATACTTGACAGTAAGCATGGAAGATGTTGGGGTTGAGGATATCTGAACAATATCTGATGGTCTCATGTCTTTTCCTGCCCTAGACCAACTCGACTTTGGAAGGGGCTTGCCAAGAATGCTAATGGCACTCAAAACAATGGTATCTCCTGCCTTAATTGTCAGCCCATCTTTTATTGTGGGATCAAGGACAATGGTTGGTGCCTCTGCAAAGAAAAAAAAACACATTTTAATCAGCAAAGAAAGGAGGCTTAATTTGCGATTTTTTATGTGCATAAAAAGTAAAATTAGACCCACCATATTCATCCTTGCAAATAATGGTTCCTGTACTTTCTGATGGAGCACTGATAGCACCTGCTGTGTTCTTCGCTCTAACTCTGAATTCGTATTTTCCACCTTCAATGAGGTCAGTTACAGTAAAGGCACAATCTGGGACATTAACATGGTTGGCTTTCGTCCAAGATTTAGAGGGTAGATCACGCTTCTCCACTATATATCCAGTCAACTTATGACCACCATCATATTTGGGTTCAGTCCAAATGAGGGTCACTGAATTCCTTGTTACATTAATAACCTCAGGTTTGCCAGGAGGATCTAAAGCAAAGCAAAAAAAAAAGCCAGTCGAATACCAATTTTTTTTTTCATGCAGAAAACACACCTGGGCTTTCCTTTGTATAATGACTTACCAATTGGATCAAGTGCCACAACAGGCTCTGACGGCAGGCTTGGCTTGCCGACTCCTGCTAAATTGATTGCCATGACTCGGAATTCGTACTCAAGACCTTCGGTTAATCCTGTCACTTTGAAGTCTTTCATCCTAATAGGAGTCTTGTTAGCTCTCTTCCACAAAAGGCTGTTTCTCTCCTTGAACTCAATATGATACCCTACAAAAAAAAGAAAAGACCCAGTGAATTTGTCAATTCAGGTAGAAAATACTGATTTTTAAGTACACGTTTTTGGCCAAATGGTTTATATGTGGACATAATATGGAATAAATAGTCATTCTTGCTGGGCTATACTCTTATTTCTAGGCACTTTTTTCCCCCTCTTGGTTTCTGTGTATTTATTGCACCTTCTGTTGAAAAATTCCAACTTAAAAAAATCACTATGAAAGCCTTTAACTATTAGGAGATTTCTCATTGAAATCAAGTGTTAACTAATGCTTAATGTACTGAAAGGAAAAAACAATTACTGTATTTGCAGATCGTGCTATAACAAAGGACCATCCATTCAGCTTGTTTTTCAGGGAGGACAATTTGGAAGAAACATTAATGTAAAAGCTACAGGAGAAGAGCAAATGAAATACCTGTAATGGGAGAGCCACCAGTTTTCCTGGGGTCAGTCCAAGTTAGAGATACCGAATCGTGTCTGACATCCACGATATTGGGTGGTGGGGGAGCATCAGGCACATCTAGGAAAAAGTAGATGATGCAAGATTTATAATAGGGAACTTTTCTCAAAAACATGTTTTGCTCTGTGTTTTCTGACTCTGAGACACTTACCAAATGGATGTTTAGCAACAATTGGCTCTGATTTCAGGCCTTCACCTACACCATATTTATTTTCGGCACTGACCCTGAAGGTGTATTCCATGCCCTCATGAAGTCTGGTTACTCTGAAGGTGGTTTTCTGGACAGCTGAGGCACATGTCACCCACTTGTTGTTTACAGAATCTCTCTTCTCTAGGATATAGTTGGTGATTTCAGAACCTCCGTCATCCTTTGGAGGACCCCACTTTAAGGTCATGGCTTCTGCTGTGACTTCATCAAATTTGATTGGTCCTGTGGGGATGCCAGGCTTGCCAACAACTTTTATAGAGAGAGTTCCTTCCTTGGTGCCGGCAACGTTCTTCAGTGTGATTGTGTATTTTCCAGCATCAGATTTTTGGCAATCATATACCACAAGAGTTGTGTTAACTGCAGTTGACTCAACACTGACCCTTGTGTCAGTTGGTAGAGGATCTTCCCCTTTCTTCCAGGATACCGATGGAGCTGGCTTGCCTTTTATGGGGATCTTAAGACGGAAGTTGCTGTTTTCTTTAGCCAAGTAGCACAAATCAGGTATGTCCTTTAAGTCAAGGTCAGGAGCCACTGTAAAATAGCAGAGATAAATTATTGTCATTTTTCAGACCCCGCAATTGATTTTTTTCAGATCATTATAAATTTTAAAGGATTTTCAGAAAAGCCAGTAAGTAGGGCTCAAGAGTGCACTTTTGAGGACAATAAAGGGAAAATGAAGATGCATGACTAAAGGCTTACCAACATCATCCTTTGCCACAGCAGTGATTTCACTTGGGGTTCCTTCTCCGTTTTCATTCTCAGCACTCACTCTGAAGGTATATTCCTTGCCTTCAATCAGATCTTTTGCAGAGTACTGTAAATTCATTGATTTCATAACACGTTGCCACTTATTGTCTTCAGTCAGGAAATCTACTACATATCCGGTAATTCGGCTGCCACCATCACTGCGAGGCTTTTTCCAGCCTATGCTACAAGACGACTTAGTTACAGATAGCACTTTCAGGTCCACAACTGGTCCAGGGGTTTCTAAAGCAAAGAAGAAATGATAAGACTTAGCTCAAGATAAGCAAGGTCAGAGGTCACTCAAAGTGGTGGGATAGTAGGTCATTTGCTTACGGGAAGCTTTGACAGCATCACGTGTTTCCCCAGGATCCCCGATGCCATACTCATTTTCAGCAAACACTCTGAAGAAGTAGGATTTTCCCTCCTCCAAGTTAGATACTCTGAAGCTTGTTTTTGGGCACTCAGTTGTCACTGTAGACCAGGACTTCCTCTCTGCATCACGTTTTTCCACCACATAGTTGATGATGGGACTTCCGCCATCAATAATAGGAGGATCCCAGGTAATATAAGCAGAATCTTTGGATATTTCCTTAACAGTGACATTGACAGGTGGCCCGGGAGTATCTGGACAAATCGTGGGTAAATAAGAAATGAATATGTAAAAAATACATAGACTACATTTTTAACATATGATTGTTTTTTTCAAATCGACTTACCCAGCACTTTCACTACAATGGTATATTCCTTTTTACCACAGCTGTTCTCCAGAGTCAAGATATATTTTCCTGCATCATATTTGTTCACATTTTCACAGCGCAAGAAGGTATCAAAGTCTGTTGATTTTATGTCAAGTCCAATCCTTTCTCTTAGATTGACATTTGGTTTAGACCAAGTTATCTTTGGAGGTGGACGTCCTTTTACTGGTACATACAGTCTCATTGTAACTCCAGCACGTAATATGAGTGTTTTCCTCAAATCGGCATCGAGTTCTCCCTCAGGTGGGACTGTTTGAAGTAATAATTTAATGGTCAAATGTGTTTCTGAGGAATAGCCTTATCACTCCTAAAGTATGTTTCTTTTCCAGAACTGACTTCTAGGTCTTTAAAAAATTCTTAGTATGATCCTCAAAACTTCTGTATTTCAGTACTCTGTAGTGATTTTTGATCTTTCTATATTCTGATATCCTGTAGGCTAAACCAAGTTTTCCCTGAAGGATCTCTACCTCTTCTCCTTTTTTCATGAACTTCCATACTCTCAAACTCACTCTTTATTAAATATAGACAACTGATTCTTGGCTCATGTGCATTCTTGTTTTTCTTTTCTATATTCAGTGAAGGTTCTCTGGTGACACTCTGGCTCTCTTTCCTTATTTCATCATGGGAAGAAAAATACATAGAGGGTGAAGTATTTCACCAAGTAATTAAAAATAAAGGGAGAAATGGTTATGGGAGATAAGAAAATAGAAGAAATGGTGAAATGGAAATTAGGATGGAGAGTCTACAATTACATACTTATGAAAAGGGGTAGATTAGAAGATGAAAAAAACATTAAAATGACAAATAGCTCTTTACTTAGTTTTAAAAAAATGCTATGTTTTCAGGATAAAATCCTATATTCCATATTCTTTTGAAGATATGAATTCTCATGTGAGTATGAAAAGCTTTTCAGCCACAGATCAGCTGGCATTCCATTTGATCTGTGTAGGATACCACGCAGTACCAACCCAGGTCTCCATTACAAGGTACTCCTAGAGCTACCAACTCTAATGCTCATAAATAAACAAATCTACCCGAGGGAGTTCTGTACTGACTTTCATAATATGACTGATGAGGAAAACTCTATTTCTGCTGGTAATACTCACTTAAGATGTCCTTGGGACAGTGTTTGTCTGGCACATCACTGGGGTCGCTGTATCCAATCTTATTAACAGCATATACACGGAACTGATACTCTGTGTCTTCCATTAGGCCGGTAACCTCAAAGCGGGTTTTCTGCAGCTTCTCTGGTAAATTGCACCTCACCCAGTTATCAGAGTCAGCTCGTTTTACTTCAACAAGGTAGCCAATGATAGGGCTACCACCGTCATAGGCTGGCTTGCCCCAAGATAGACTCACGGAGCTACGGGTCGTATCGTATACTTTAGGAAATGCTGGTGGGCCAGGAGGATCTGAGGATAAATAACAGAAAAATTTCATTAAAAATCTCATTCCTGGTTGTTTAGGGTTGATTACAACATAAGATAGGGGACTCTTTCATGAAAACTTACACAGGGGGTCCCGGGCATAAACAGCTTTGGATGCATCACTGGGTTTCCCCGGTCCAGCCTTATTTATAGCGATAACTCGGAATTCATATTCTGTGCCCTCTTGGAGACCTGTTGCTTTTATGGTTCTTTCTATAACAGGTTTTCTGTTGACTTTAGTCCAGTTAACTGCCTGGGTTTCTCGCTTTTCAACCAAATAGCCAGTGATGGGTGAGCCGCCATCATCTGCTGGTGGTTTCCAGCTCACCGTCATGTGATCTTTGGTTATGTTGCTAATAACAGGAGGATCACAGCGCCCAGGTGGGTCTGCAGAGATGGATTGAAAAGTTACTGTGTCAGTCTAAGAGGTCTTTAAAAAGTCAAACGAAAAACCGAAGGAAAATGTTCCTACCATATGGGTTTTTAGCAATTGCCGGTTCAGTGAAGATTGGATCGCCTACTCCGTATTTATTCTCAGCACAAATTCGGAACTGATATTCATGGCCCTCTATAAGTTTCTCCACACTGCAGCTGGTGATGGGCACCGTAGCCGAGACTTGTGCCCAGTTGGGCCTGCTTGTTTCACGTTTGTCAACAATATAGTTGGTGATTTCTGAGCCTCCATCTTCAAGAGGAGGTTCCCAAGAAAGCATTGCACGATCTGCATACATTTTGTTGATTTTAACAGATGCTGGAGGCCCTGGTTTATCTGGAAGAGTACGAAAGACAAGTGAAGTCTTTCACTAACACATGTGAAATGGGGAATGAGTAGACTGGAGTTCTGGAGACCTGACTGCAGTCTTCTATTGTCATTAACTTCCTGTATGACCTTAGAAAGTATGTAATTTTTCACAACCTTAATATCCTCATACGTAAGATATATAACATTTCTAATGCTCTTTTCAGCTCTAAAATGCCACTGCCCTGTGATAAGAATAATTCTCTGATTACAAACGATATATCAGGATATATATCTTTTCTCACATATGATTTTGTAAATTCCGTTACATCACATTAACCAAAGTAACATATGAGAGTTTAAGTAAGTGCATTAGTTACCTAACACTTGAAGCTTAATTGTGGCTGATTTGGAACCACTTGAATTTTCAGCAGTAATGGTATAGTCGCCCGAGTCCTTCCGGTTCACGCTGAACAGCTCCAGGGTGCACAGATTCCGCTTCATGGCCATCTTTATGCCTTCCCTTGGCTTCAGCACCGTGCCCTCTTTCTTCCAAGAGACGGTTGGCATTGGTTTACCAAAGACAGTAGCATCCAGGCAAACATTGGTTCCAGCCTTCACGGTAAGCAGACCTTTCATCGCCACACTTAGCTCTATCCTGGGAGGAACTGGAAAGTAATAAGATCAGGATTTAATGTAAGCAAAGCTATATCATATCATTCTTGTTAATAAAAGTAGGAAATTCATATTTCAAGAGGGGATTTTTATTTATTATAAAAGAATATAGGTTTAGGGGCTCCTGGGTGGCTTAGTTGGTTAAGCATCTAACTCTCGATTTCAGCTCAGATCTTGGGGTTGTGAGATCAAGCCCTGCATCAGGCTCTGTGCTCAGTGAGGAATCTGCTTGAGATTTTCTCTCTCTCTCTCTGCCCCCTGTTGCACTTTTTTTCTCTCTCTCTAAATAAATCTTTAAAAAAGAATATAGGTTTAATAAGAAGTTTGATAATGCTGAAAGCATATTAAAAAAAGTAAATATCTTCCAATATTCCAACATCCTTCAATTTTCATTATGACAATTTGGTGCATTTCCTTGTCCTCTCTCTGCCTGTGTATGGTTGAAATTACAAGGTCCTCCCAGTTTTGTACTTTTTTTGTTGTTGTTGTTGTTGTTTTTTAATTTGATTTTTGTTTTTTTAGTTTACTGTGTTATTAAGATTTTCTATAATCATAATTTTTAGTTGTCTGTATACAAAGTACCTATCATGTTCCCTGTTTTTCTTCCCTCCCATGATGTGTATTTTATTTTTATTTAAGAGAAAGAAAAATACATTTCTGTTGAGTATTATAGACAAAGGTGGAATTTTACCATTTTCCGCCTGGATGGTCACTGGATCAGAAGGTTCGGAGGGTTGGCTGATGTTTACTGCAGTCTTGGCAATTGCTCTAAATTGATACTGAGCATTCTCTTCTAAGCCAGTGACTGTGTACTCTTCCTGGGGAATCTGGTGAGGTGAGGTATTGCACCGTACCCACTTATCACCAGGAAGTTTGCAAGCTTCTACAAAGTAGCCAATAATTTTGCTGCCTCCATCATGTTTTGGACGAGCCCAGATGAGGGATACAGTACTCTTGGTAACATCAATAACTTCAGGCTTTCCAGGAGGATCTGAAACCATAAGAGGTACTCTTAGCGTTTATCTTAACAGCAGAAGTTACAAACTTCCATATTTCAAAGAATCACCCAGAAATATTGAGAATATCTCTAAATAGAAGTAATAATCCTCAGAGACTTTGAGATTTAAGTATACTCCCATAATACTAACAAAAATTACTCACCAACTGGCATTCTTGCGGTTACGTATTCTGTTGGTTTGCTGGGTGGGCTGGATCCAGCTTTGTTTAGCGCATAGATTCTGAATGAATACTCAAGACCTTCTATGAGGCCAGCACAAGGATATTCAGTTGACCGGACAGGAGTATCGTTAGCTTTCACCCAGAGCAAGCTGTTTCTTTCTTTGCGTTCAATCAGATAACCAGTGATGGGACTCCCTCCATCACTGTCTGGTCTGTCCCATGCCACAAATATGCAGTCTTTGTTGACTTTAGTGACCCGTGCATTCTTCGGTTCACTAGGAACACCTGGAGAAGAGGAGAAGGGAGATGTTAGGTTTTTTCCCTTAAGTTAACAGACCGGAAAGAAAACAACTTTTTTTTTTTTCCCTCCCTGAAAGAAACCTACCAAATGGGTACTTAGCCAGCATCTTTGGAGATGTGAGAGGCTCTGAAATGCCAAATCGATTTTCGGCACGGACCCGGAAGATATACTCCTGTCCTGGGATCAGTTTTCCAACTCTGCAGGAGGTTTTTGTCACTGAGGCAAGAGCCGTCACCCAGTCGCCTCGGCTCACGTCACATTTCTCCACTATGTAATTGGTGATGTTACTACCTCCATCCTCCAGAGGGATGTGCCACGACAGGGAGCAAGCATCAGCGTCTATCTCAGAAATGTCAAATGGGGGCTGAGGGGGCCCAGGAGCATCTTCAGAAACCAAGAGAAAGAAATATAAGAACAGGGATTTGAAAGGAAGAAAATGTTTCTGATTGTCATATCTAGGTAACCATTTGTCTAAAGCTTAACCTACCCATGACAGTAACTTTGATTTTCTGAGTGTCTGTCCCAGAGCTGTTCTCTGCAGTGAGGCTGTAGTACCCGCTGTCTTTCCTGGTAACATCCTTTATGATCAGGATGGAAGAGGTGTCTGCTTTATGCACCGCCAGGTGACTGGAAGTGACGACGTCATCTTCTCCTTTTTTCCATTTACAGACTGGATTAGGCTTTCCATACACATGGGCTTCAACTCGGAGTTTCTTCCCAGCTTTAATAGTAATTTGCTCCGGCATAAGGATCTTTGGAGGCACTAAAAGTAAAACGAAAATTCGTTAAGTTTGCAGGGAGGCTAGAGTTCCTCTGATGGGAGCTTTACTAGTGTTTCTCAGACTGTGGGTGGCAACCCATTAATGGCTTCGAGCTCATGACTGCATTACAGCTACTAGTATTTTTGAAGAAGAATAAGATTGAGCCAAAGAGAAAATATGAGAGTCCAGTCTATTATGAGAAGAAAATTCTCATGGACTTTTATCACATGATAAAAGGAGATGGTGACCACTTACACAGCTGTTCTTTGGCTTCATATACTCCTTCTGCTTCCCTTGGCAAACTAACTCCAACGGCATTTCTGGCTGCTACTCTGAATTTATACTTCTTTCCTTCCTTTAGGCCAGTGACGACAAGGCTGAGATCTTTTACCACCGAGTACTCAGTCCAGCGGTCTGCAGGCTGCTCCTCCTCTCTGTAACTGATGATGTAGCCGTCGATTTTGGCACCTCCGTCACGCAGGGGAGGTAACCAGGCTAACACAGCGCTGTTTTTGGTCATTTCAGTAACTTCTAGTTTCCTTGGGGGATCTGGCTCACCTAGAAGAAAAATGGGATTCAGAAAAACTGTCCAGGTACACTAATCCCATCCCTTTTTACTCTACATAAATGTTTGAGTATGCTGCTTGCTTGGAAGCATCTGGAAACTGGAGCTCAGTGTGTTGAACGTGGGAAGTACAAGTTGGGGCAGATTAAAACACTCTTCAATGAGTGAGTGAGAGATTTATTTGTCCTGTTTGGGTTTCTACAAATTAAAGCCCTTTGGTGTGGTAGATGAACATGTTTCAGTATCTTGAGACTGGAGTGAAAAGGAGGAAAAAGGACGGTCCTTACTCAGAGGATCTGATGCAAGCACTGGTTTGGGGACATCTGCTGGCACGCCAGGGCCATATTCATTGACGGCAGTGACTCTGAAGAAGTACTCATTCCCAGGGACAAGGTTGGTGACTTGGAAGCTCGTTTTCTTGACTTCTGGGGTAACTGTTGACCACGTCTTTCTTTCTGCCTCACGCTTCTCCACAATGTAATGTGTCACTTGGCTCCCACCATCATTCTCAGGAGGGGCCCAGGAAATGTGGCATGATGTTTTAGTGACATCTGAAACTTTTAAATCAGTCACAGGTCCGGGAGTATCTGCAAAGAGCCACAAAATCAGATATACAGGTCTCTTCAGCCTTCTTCTTAACTAATGTGTTTTCGAAGGGGAAGAAGGAGCTTGTTAGTAACCCACCTAATACTCTGACATTCACAAACACGGCCTTTTCTCCTGCTGGGTTCACAAGTGTTAAGGAATATTTTCCTGAGTCATCACGGGTGGAATTGGGGATGACAAGGAAGGCCATCGTGTCCACCAGATCAACTTGTCCTTTTCTGATCACATTGTCAATACCCACTCTTCGCCAAGTGACTTTAGGAGCAGGTCGTCCTCTCACTATGGCAAATAGTCGGATAGGGCATCCTGCTCTCACTATGACCAGTTTTCTCATGCTGGCATCCAGATCAATCTCCGGAGGTTCTGCAAATGATATGAAAACCATTAGTTGACTTTTTGGAATGTGGGGAAATCATGCAAGAAGTGTAGAGTGAATGAATCCTAGGACAAAATAGGGTCTCACCGAGGATTTCTTTAGGTTTAATAGCCTCCTTTAGTTCAGCAGGGCGCCCAATGCCAGCTTGGTTTTGGGCACACACCCTGAACTCATATTCCTGGTTTTCATCCAAGCTGGTAACAGTGAACTCCATGCGAACAAGTTGTGCAGCAGCATTGCACCTTTTCCAACCTTCATCAGGAGATGCATCTTCTCGTTTTGGTCTCATTTCCACAACATATCCGATTATTGGTGCGCCACCATCATACACTGGTTTTCCCCATCCAAGAGTTATGGAACTTTTGGTTGTGTCGACCACTTTGAGATTGGTTGGTGGACCAGGTGGTTCTGAAAATAGTAAATATATAAGAATGAACATACCCTTCATTAACTCTAACTGGTGATATTCCAATGTGTAATTTATATTATAAAGTCGTCCATTTTCAGTTAATCAAAGATAGGACATTCAACTTCTCAATCACTGAGTCCTTATTACCCTTTATAAATTTAGAATCTACTATTGTTTGTACATTTTAGGTGATTTGGTGAAAGATCTACTTGGAAGAATATTGGCTAAAGTTTTGAAGTCATGGATTTAACTTATTTGTCTAATACTTCTGTGTTTGGGATTAAGATTTGCTGCGATATTAGAAAAAAGAACATCATACCTATGGGGTCTTTTGCCACCACTGGCCTTGAGGGCAAGCTTGGTTCTCCAATTCCAATTTCATTTTCTGCCTTGACACGGAACTGATATTCATGTCCTGGGAGGAGGTTCTGTACTTTGAGACGTCTCTCGGGGATTGCACTCTTGTTAACAGGGACCCATCGTACTGAATGTTTTTCCTTTTTCTCCAAAAAGTACCCTGTGATGGATTTTCCACCATCATATTCAGGTGGATTCCAAACCACAGTCATCTCTTCTTTGCTTACTTTGGTGACTTCTGGAGGATCTGGGCGACCAGGTCTATCATATTTGGTTTTTGCAATGACTGGTTTACTTTCTGTTGGAGGCCCTGTGCCTATTTTATTTTCTGCACGGACTCTGAAAATATATTCATTTCCTTCTATGAGACGTGTTACTGTAGCACTGGGTGTTAAGACATTAGCAGAATAGGTAGACCAAACCATTCGCTTACTCTCACATTTTTCTAGAATATAATTTTGGATTTCACAGCCACCATCGTCCTCTGGTGGATCCCAGCGAATAGTACACCGATCACTGGACACATCAGTAATTTTCAGATTTCTTACAGGACCAGGCTTATCTAAAACATTGACAGTGGCATAGGCCACAAAACTGCCAGCCGTGTTAGTTGCTGTAATTACATATTTACCACCATCACTTCGCTTTGCTTTAGAAAGAGAAAATTTGGATGAATCAGCACTAGTATCAATCTTGACCCTTGGTGATCTTGTTAAGTCTGTAGCATCTTTGTCCTTGGTCCATAAAACTTCTGGGAATGGTTTGCCTCTAACACCTGCCTCAAGTCTAATGGTGTCCCCTGCTTTGACAGTTAGCACACCACTTAATTTCAGATCAAGTACTGGTTTCTGTAAGTCTTCCTTCACAACAACTTCCTCTGTCTTCACCCAGTCACTTTCCCCACCTTCATTCTTTGTTTGCACTCTGAACTCATAAATCTGGTTTTCAACACATCTGTCAACCATGTAATGGGTTTCTTTAATGCTTCCTTTATGCACTCTTTCCCATTCATCGGAGCCCTTCAGCCTCCTCTCAACGTGATAGGACAGATTTGGGCTACCACCATCATAATCTGGCCGCCGCCACTTGAGATAGACAAATGTCTTTCCTTTATCTGCAATGTGAAGGTTTTCAGGCTCGCCTGGCCTATCAATAGGGTTAATAGCCAGAATTGGAGTTTTTGTTTCAATGGTTGGACCAACTCCTACCTTATTCTCTGCACAGACTCGGAAATAGTATTCGTTGTTGGCTAAGAGGTTGGCCTTAATTAATCGCTTAGTGGCATCTGAAGCAACAATTGACCAGCCTTTCTGGTTTGGTTTGCGGTATTCTACTATGAAATTTGTTATTTCTGAGCCACCGTTATCTAGTGGGTTCTCCCAAGAAATTGTACAGTTTTCTTTGGTTACATTGCTAACCCTTAAATTCTGGCAAGGCCCAGGTCTGTCAAGAACATTAACAATGGCAGAACCTTGGGCATGCCCACTGGTATTCTTGGCTGAGATAATATACTTGCCATGATCAGCTCTAACAGCATCTTTAATCTGTAACTCAACACGAGGTAGATCATGAATTATGTCAACCCGCTTTTCTCGAACCAATACTTTGCCTTCCTTGGACCAAGTTATTTCTGGATCAGGTCTGCCTCTGACTCGAGCAAGAATGCGGATAGTTTGGCCCACTCTAACGGTAATAACATCACGACAAGTAACATCAAGTTCTACTTCTGGAGGATGAAGGATGTCTTTTGCAATCACAGATTCTGCTAGTTCTCTTGGCTCTCCCTCTCCCACAATATTAGCTGCCTTTATACGGAATCTGTACTCATTTCCTTCAACTAGTCCAGGTACCCTAAAGGCACACTGCCTAATAAGTTCATCTTTATTAATCCTATTCCACTGTGTTGTACCAGGTTTCTGACATTCCACTACGTAGCCTAGAATGGGGCTGCCACCATCACTGAGAGGCTTTGTCCACACCAAGTCAGCTGTTTCTTTGGTCTTGTCTTTCAGTTTAGGATTAATTGGTGGTCCAGGTGGTTTGATGGGCCGGCAAGCTTTTATTGGATCGGAACTTGGTGATGGATTGCTTAGTCCTGCAAGATTTTCAGCAAAAACCCTAAACTCGTATGTATTTCCCTCATACAGTCCAGTCACTCTAAACTTCAGGTCACGTATGGGTGTTTTGTTGACTCTCACCCATTTGCCAGTTATTTCTCGACGTTCCACATAGTAACCAATTATTGGACTGCCACCATCAGATTTTGGCAACGTCCAAGACACTGTTGCAGCATTTTCGGTAATGTCAGTAACCACTGGTTTACCAGGAGGAGATGGAGGACTAAACTTATGTTTAGCAACAGTAGGAACGGAGTCAAGGGGAGGACCAACACCCATCTTATTCTCTGCTCTAACTCGGAAAATATATTCACAGCCTTTTTGCAGATGTGGGATTTTCAGCTTTGTCTTACTGCTTCCTGATGAGACAACACCCCATGTGCCTTTCCTTGTATCTTGTTTCTCAACAATATAATTTATCACAGGGCTTCCTCCATCATCCTTTGGTGGCTGCCATGAGATAGTCATATATTCTGGGGTAACATCCAGAATATTAATAGGACCTGTTGGTGGACCAGGAACATCAAGAACAGTAAGATGTACAGCTACTGTTTTGGTGCCAGCTGCATTGGAAACTGTGATTTGATATTCCCCAGTGTCTCTCCTTAAGCAGTTCTTAATAGTAAGTACTGATGAGAAGCTGTCAGTTTCAACTGTGTAGTGTTCATCTGTTTTGATCTCACTCCCATCTGTTGTCCACTTGACAGTGGGAATGGGTACACCTCTTATGATGGCAGGGAACCTGACTGTAGTTCCAGCTTTTACCACAAGGCCTTCAATTAATTTCACATCTAGTTCCACGGATGGAGGCACTGGAAAGTGAACATGAGAAAATTAGATGTTGATTTTCACAATATGAATTTAAAAAAATAATAATGCCAGTCCAAAAATTACCTAGTTTTTCCTGACATTCTATTGGGATAGTTGTGTCAGGGAGACCAAGACCCACAATATTTTCAGCTTTTACGCGGAATTTATAGGTCTTTCCTTGCTGCAGTCCAGTAACAACACACTCTAAGTTTGTCACAGTCTTGAACTTAATCCAGTCTTCAGTGCCCTCTTCTTGATATTCCACCAAATAGCCAGTGATTGGAGAGCCACCGTCACGATCAGGCTTATTCCAAACAAGTGAGACTTCAGTCTTGTCGACATCTACATGGTGTAAGTTTTTCGGTGGCCCTGGGGGATCTTTTCAAAAGAAGAAGTTATGATGAGTGAATAATATTCTCAGAGACAGTCAGAGAAAACCTCTGTATCCAGAGAAAGCAACTTACGGAGAGGATCCAGAGCCTTGATGGGTTTAGGTGTTTCAACAAAAGGACCACGTCCATACTGGTTCTCAGCAGCTACCCGGAAGAGATACTGGTTGCCTTCAGTAAGGTGTTTAGCCATGTGACTCTTCTTCTTGGATGTAGCTGAAAGAGGTGACCACTGGGAGGTGGCAACATCTCTCCTCTCAACCACGTAATTTGTAATAACAGAACCACCATCATCCAGTGGTTCCTTCCAAGTAAGGTAACAAGAGTCTTTCCTAATTTCACTGACTTCCAGATCTCTAGGTGGCCCCGGCTTATCTGAAAGTGTTAAATAATGAAGTTATAATAAGTGATTTAGCTCAAAATGTATCAAAATTTATTTTTATTATGTTATTACATTAAATACATAAGTATGAAAATTCTCACCTAATACGAGGACTTTTACTGAGACAGTTTTTGAACCAGCTGGATTCTCCACTGTTAAAGAATAAATTCCACCATCTTCATGGGCAGCATTAGGAATTTCAAGCTTGCTACCAACTGGAGTAACATCGATTCTTGCTTTAGTTGGAGCTTCTCTGTCTCCTTTCTTCCAAGTTACTTTTGGGAATGGCACACCTTTGATGACAGCACTAAGTCTTAGAGTATCACCGACCTTTATGTGTTGTTCTCTTGCCATGTTGGCATCAAGAATCAACTCTGGGGGTTCTGGAATAAAGCAAATATTACTTTCAGATTTGATTTATGTATTTTACAACGAAGCATATACAAAGAGACATCTATCTTCTTTGCTATTATAGCTGAGATGATTTTACTCACCAAGTCTGTCTTTTACTAGCACTGGCTCGGGAACATAAGCTGGATCCGATTCACCAGCTTCGTTGACTGCCAATACCCTGAACTTATAGGTTTGACCATCCCGAAGACCGGTGACTTTATACTTAGTCTCAGGACATGACTCAGGAGTGTAGTTAGCTCTCTTCCACTCTTCAGCTCCAACTTTCTGGTACTCAACAATATAACCCAGAATCTTGCTCCCGCCATCATGGCGTGGTGGCTGCCAGGTTAGATCAACTGAATTACACGTTGTATCAATTGCTTCAGGATTAATTGGTGGACTTGGTTTAGCTATGTAATAAAAGGAAAAACAAACAAAAAGGAGTTAGAACACAGCTGCAAACAAAGTTGGATAACGTGAAGACAGAATGAATGTTTAATATTGTACCAATTGGATCTTTAGCAAAGACTGGTTTGGATGGTGGGCTTGGATCGCCAATACCAATTTCATTTTCTGCAGCAACTCGGAATTCATACTGACACCCTTCTAGAAGATCAGGAACCCTGAATTTAGTGTATGGATGGATGGGCTCTTTGGTAACTCTAGCCCATCGTTTTGACATAGTTTCCCTCTTTTCCAGGATGTAGTTTGTGATGGGCTTTCCTCCATCATTTGGCTTGTTCCAGGTTACTAATGCAGAGTCTTTGGTAACCTCTGTGACAATGGGCTGCTCTGGTGCATCAGGAACCCCTATGACAAACATTAGCAGAGCGTGTTAGAAATGTCATTTTCCCTACTAACAATATTCAACACAGAATCACTAAAAGAAAATGTAATGCGTACTGAAACGATCTTTGGCTTTCATTGAATCAGACACCAGAGGATCACTTATTCCATATAGGTTTTCAGCATATATCCGGAAAATATAATCTTTTCCTTCAAGGAGTTTAGAAACTTTGCATGTTGTTTTAGCACTTGCAGATGTCACAGGCATCCAAATGTCTTTGCCCACCTCCTTCTTCTCAATAATGTAATTGGTAATTTCACTGCCTCCGTCATCTAAAGGTGGCTTCCAAGAGATAACCATGTAATCTTTGGTCACCTCATCGAAAATAACTGGTCCTACTGGTGGTCCAGGACGGTCTGCAGAAAAAAACACAGACCAAAATGTAATTGCCCATTCTGCTTTGGAAAGAACAGAATATCTATTCTTCTTGCTAAAGGATACTTACCAACAACATTGACTTGACAGAATCCTTTCCTGGAGCCTGTACTGTTCTCCACAACCACGCAGTATTTGCCGGAATCTGAACGTTTGGCCTTGATCTTCTCTAGAGCAAGTGTTGTTGGAGTGGTCTTTATCTGGGTGCGATCATCCTCCAGCACATCAGCTTCATCTTTGAACCAAGTAATTTTAGGCTTTGGTTTGCCTGAGTAACGGCCAGTGAGAGCAAAAGCTTCACCAACCCGAACTGTGAGCTTATCTCTGAAGTCGAGGTCAAGGGTTGGAGGAGCTGAAATTGTAATTATACAGGCAAGTCAGTTTTACTGATGTCTTATGGCAAATCTGTAAGTGTACAAGTTTTCAGAGCATGAATTGCATTCGACACATACCCAGGTCATCCTTGCAAGTGATAGGCTTGGTACAAAATGACGGTTTGCCTTGTCCCACGATATTCACAGCACTGACACGGTACTCATAGGTATCACCTTCTTTTAAGCCTTTCACAGTGTATTTTCTGCTAAGCAAGTTGTCATTTGTAACCTTGTGGAATTTCTCAGTTCCAATGAGGCGGCTTTCTAGGACATAGTTGATAATTTCTGATCCACCATCATACTTAGGAGGATTCCAAGTCAAGGAAACAGAATCTTTAGTAACCTCTTTGACTTCCAGGTCTTCAGGACGCTCTGGTACAGCTGCAAGTAAAATACAGAATTACAATGAAGAAAAGGTCATGTTAAAAATGCAGTAAATCATAGTAAATAGTAAATGATACTCTTGGAGGACTGCACTTAAATGTTGAATTATTTGCTTTGATAAGTAACAGAAAGTTCTCACCATAGCACTATTAGAGTTAAAAAAGACACCACCCAGTCTAATTTTCTCTGATAGATGAGGAAACAGATGTTTGTTGAGGCCAGATCATTTAAGAAAGTTCTCCAGAGTTGGGATATTATTTTCATATTCATGACAGTAAGTGGAAAATTAAAAAAAAAATAGTGTAGTATCCATGGAGGAATTGGAAGACTCCTATATTCCCATAATGTCTCTCACGATCACATTCAAACACTACCAACATGATGCTTTGAGCATTTGTCTACTCAATGCTTTCAAGGGAATGAAATGTTTAGTCTCGGTACACATATTCTCACCATCCTCTTTTCCTAAATGAATGAAGAAGTGATTAAGGATGAAATTGTTTTAAATTGCACTTACTTATTGGATCTCGGATGACAAGAGCGGTTGGTGTCTCAGTAAATGGGCCTATGCCAACACTGTTTTCGGCTGCAATTCGGAAAAAGTAGGATTTTCCTTCAATGAGACCCTGGACAGTAGCATTCTGTCGGGTAACTGTGTATGTCACTGGGGTCCATGCTCTGCGGTCAGATTCACGCTTCTCAATGACATAATTGGTGATTGGAGAGCCTCCATCATCTTCTGGAGAAAACCATGTCAGTTTGCAGGAGTCATTGGTTAGGTTGTGAGCCTGGAAGGGTGTTCCAACAGGACCTGGCACATCTGGGAAAAAGAGGAGACAATTTCTAGCTGGCTGTTTTCAGTGAACAACCAGGCTCAACATTTGTTACCCTCTGTGTTTAAAAAAACAAAACTGCTATGAATAAGATTTCATGGCTATTGATTTTTTTCTTCCCCATGGTATCTATATTCATATTTTTAAATGAAATATGTTTATAATTACTGTTTGCCACTGTTTTAGTAGAAGCTGAAGGAATAGTAATGTGTGTGTATATATAACATATAACATATGGGTATTTATATATGTATGTTTATACTTTTTTTTGGTAATTTGTAAGTCAGATAGGGAGCTGCTAGAAGGAGAATGCACAGAAGGAGACAGGTGAGGGGTGAGTGGTGGCATGGCTACTTTCTGTTGTCTAGTTTACTCTCCAGAAGGGAAAGGGAGAGAGAGCTTTTTCTAGGTGACTAGTAAATCAATAAGGAGCACAGGAATTCCCAAATCTCAGAAGGCCCTCTGAGAGGGCTGGAATTCAACCTTGAAAGTGTACTGGTTCTCAAGTTAAAATAATGGGTGTTGAAGAGCTTGAAACCAACCTAAAAGCTTGTAGGACTGTTGGGTCAATGAGATCTTTTCCCTCATGCCTTTTTCATTAATGAAAACATAGTATGTTTACATATCATTAATTATGTTCAGTTATTTTCACATAAAAACTCATTGTTTGGAGTATGGTTGTGCCTAGAGACATGATAGGAGTGAAATCTGAGTGGGAGGGGTTTACTTTCTGAGAAAATCACTAGAATAAAGCAGCCAGCAAGAGGCATGAAAACCTGTAGAGTTCACCTCTATTCAGTGACTAGAAATGTGATATTGATAATCAAATATCATGCTTTTTTTATTATGTTCAGTTAGCCAGCATATAGTACGTAGTTAGTTTTCTATGTAGTGTTCAATGGTTCATTTTAGTTGTGTATAACACCTAATGTTCATCACACATGTCCTCCTTAATACCCATCACCTGCTGTTCAATTAGAATACCGAAACCCTCCGCAGAGAGTTTTGCTCTGTCATGATAATTAGCAAAGGATACACTCTCATGATGTGAAATTGATCAACCTTAGTAAATTATTAGATATTCATGTACATGTGCAGGAAAGTTGCTTTTATAGAAAATATATAAAACATAGTGCTTATGGTGGCATGTCATATAAAAAGGCAATATACAAAATTTTATTTAAAAAACTTTGTTTTTATATAACATAAAAACACAACTTTTTAATGTTATATAAAAAGACAACATATAAAACTGTATTTATAGAAGTACAACAATATAAAAGAGGTATAAGACAAAAAAAAAAGAGGAAAGATTTTAAAATACTAGCAACGGTCAGTGGGATTGTGGGTGATTTTTCTGATTTTCCAAAACATTTGTAACAGTTTTACTGTAACATAGCTTGGCTGTAGATGAAGTAAAAATGTCATTTTTAAAAGCTGCATGGACAAATTAAAGGTGTTTACCTAATACATCAACATACCTAATACATCAACAATAATGGTCTTCTTTCTTTCTCCCCCTGCATTTTTGGCGAGAAGAGAATAGACACCTTGGTGGCTCCTCTGGCAATTCTTGATGACCATGGAGGAGCTAATGGCTGTGGTCTCAATGGTAGCTTCTTGAGGTAATGCTCTTTCATTCATGTTCCAGGTGACAGTTGGAGGAGGTTTTCCAGACACATATGCAATGATCCGGATCACCCCTCCAGCGTGAACCACAATTCTGTCTCTGACACTGGCATCTAGCTGAAGGTCAGGTGACACTGGAACACAATTGAAAATTACAAATGTGGTTTTCATTCCCAATCCAAAAGACAAATATGGAGAAAATAATAGTAGTGTAAATAATTACCAATTCTGTCCTTCATTTCAATGACATCTGTGACTTCTCCAGGTTCTCCAATGCCTGCAATGTTGACTGCTCTAACTCTGAATTTGTAGAAAGCTCCCTCTTTTAAGCCTGTCACAACAAGCTTTGTTCCTCTCACTTCTTTATCTTTAGCCTAGGGAAGGATTACATGCATTCAGTTCTTTGTAGCTTCTTGTTTTCATGGCTTTCTGAAGTCTAACCAACAGCATATTTAACTACTCTGGGAAAATTGTTGCCAATTTAGGTTTTGGGGATCAGATATTGCAGGTAAACACTGCATGAAATGTCTTTCCAGGAATTGTGTTTTAATAACAACAATATTAACTTTTGATTAAGTTTTTGACATAACAGGTGTTTGGATTCTCAGTTGTAATTGTTTTCTGATTTCTTAATAAAAAGGTATTTTTATTTCTACAAATAGAAATTAATGTGATTCAGAATAACAGCTATACTTTTTGCTTATTTATAATATATTTTCATAATGCCAAATGTTAGCTACCTGTTCCCATTCCTCTTTTCCTTCTTCTTTATATTCAACGATGTATCCAGTTACTTTGGATCCTCCATCTTTTAGTGGGGGAGACCACTCCAAATCCACAGATGATTTAGTCCAGTCTGTGACTTTGGGAATTGGAGGACCAGGAGGGGCTGGAAAAAACCAGTATACATAAGTATTCTTGACTTTTCCATGGCACTTTGGGGTGGGGTAAAAAAAAAAAAAAAAAAAAAAAGGAGTGGTTTCAAGGCTTACCAATTGGATCTCTAGCAGTCACTGGGTCTGATGGCAGACTTGCAGGACCCACACCAGCAGCATTGATTGCATACACACGGAACTGATAGTCAGAACCTTCAATAAGACCAGTCACTTTATAAGAAACACCCAGAGTCATGGCCTTGATAGGATCTCGGTTAACTCTCTTCCACCTCTTTGAAGTGGTGTCTTTCATTTCTAGCCAGTATCCTGTCACAGGAGAGCCTCCATCGTATTCTGGTTCTTCCCAATTGACAGTCATGGAGTTGCGAGTCACGCTGCTAACTGTTGGTTTATCTGGTGCTCCAGGGACAGCTGTGGAAAAGAAATCACATTGATTTCTAGAAATTATAAAAAAACAACAGTAAGAGTGACTTTATATGTAAAGCATGTCCTACTTACAGAAGAGGTTTCTTGCTGTTTCAGGTTCACTGTCAAGAGGCTCCCCAACGCCAAATTTGTTCTGGGCCATGATTCGGAATACATATGCATGGCCTTCTAGCAATTTGGGAATTGTGTATGTGCACTCTTTAGGTTCACTGGAGACACGCACCCATGTCTTCCTGTTAGCCTCCCTCTTCTCAATTACATAGTTTGTAATCTTAGACCCTCCATCATCCAAAGGTGGAAGCCAAGATAATGTCATTTGATCTGCTGAAATAGATTCAAACTTTATTGGTCCCACTGGAGGTCCAGGACGACCTAAAATGGTTTTAAAAAGGAGAAAAAAAAATTAGAAGAATGGTTTAAAAGCCAAATAATATACATAGGAACAGACAAACATGTAGTTTTAATAAAGCCGTGCTATCTTTACCCAAAACATTCAGTCTCATCTCCTTTGATGCTGTTCCCAGATTATTCACAGCTGTGATGGTATATAAGCCAGTGTCACTCCTGCGAGACTGTGGAATAACTAAGGTGCAAGTGTCATCCACTACCAGTTTGTTGACGTGCGTGTCATAGATAACAGGTTCTTTGCTGTCAGGCTTCCTCGGAGGAGCTTTAAACCAGGTCAGTGTCGGGAATGGCACACCTTTAATTTTGGCCACAATGTTAACATCTGTTCCTTCTTCAACCTCCATGAATTCTTTTAGCTCAATTGATGGTGGGCCTAGATTGTTTAAAATAACAACGACAACAACAATGTGGTCACTAGGGACAGAAACTAGAGTTTGCAGTGCCTATAAAGCTATTTGTCTCTACTATAGGCAGGCTTCCTAGCCCAGCCCAATATGAAGATCAGATCTGATTTCAATTTATACCAGTTTGGAGAGCAGGTATATGTAGTCATCATCCTTTATTGGACCTACATGTGGCTACGTAATCAACTCTTGCCTCTCCCTTATTGAGCATTATTATGCATGTAGATACTGAAAGAGGGCAGAGAGAAGTGAAGATTGCAATAGCCTAGGTTTAGAGTTCTTTCATGATATTCCCTTTAATATAGATGCATATTTTCTTAAATATGCAGAATTATGAGAGGACTTACAGTTTTTATTCTGAGAGAAAGCCCTAAGAAATACAACTACTAGTGGAGGCAAAGCAACTTCCCATTTTCCATGAATGTAGGAGAACATGCAAAGAGGGTAGTGACTACAACCCTCCTAATTTTAGAAGAAAGAACTGAACAAACACAAAGCAGTAGGGATCGTAACAATAACAGAGGAAGAATTATTACCATATTTGTCTATATTTATCTATTAAAATGGATGTATCTTTTTCTTAGAGAAAAAGAAACTTGATTGGGAAGATAAATGGGGTTCAGAACTTGCTGAGCAAATAACTGCTTACTTACTTCCCCTTTTGAGGCTCATGCAGAAAATTATAGTATGGGAATTCCAAATGTCATCCCTTTCAAATAAGGAAAAAGTTTAATATGTAAGGAAATAAGATAATTCAGTAGAAGTTGATGGAAAGAGTGATTAATATGCCCGTGTTCACATTCCACTCACACAGCCTCCTGATGTACAGATATTTTTCTTTTTACTCTGGACTGATATTAAATTACTAGCAAGAGGTTCCTGGAGAGGACATTTGCAGTTAATATGCAGGGACTTACATGTCTGGTCTTTGACTGTCACTGGGCCCACAGTGGCTGAAGGTTTGCTGACTCCTGCAGCATTCACAGCCTTGACTCTGAACTCATATTCACCACCCTCGATGAGGTCTTCAACAGTAAATTCTAGTTCTTCCACATCACGCTTGTTGCACTGTTTCCAAGCTTCTTTCTTTTTCCCAGTAGGGTCCCAAGCAAGGCACTCAACAATATAGTGGGTGACAGGGGAGCCCCCATCATTCTTTGGGGGTTTCCATGATAGGTGTACTGTGTTCTTTGTTATGAGGCCAATCTTGAGTTTAATGGGGGGATCAGGAGGATCTTTAAAAATAGGTAAAGGAAGTATTAAGCATTGTTTATAATGATATATTTCAAATTTGAGGAACTATTTTAATCTCATATTAGGAAAAAAAGAAACTTACATATTGGATCTCTGGCTGTGGTCCTCTGAATGGTTTCCACAGGCGGACCAATACCAAAACGGTTTTCTGCACGTACGCGGAAGAAATACTGCTGTTCAGAGATGAGATCAGGAACCACAAATGTGGTGCTTCCACAGTTTGGATTGACTTTAGTCCAGGCTTTTCCATCAATAGTCTTCTTCTCTATAACATAGCCCTTGATCCTGTCTCCTCCGTCATCGTCTGGCATCTTCCATGAGAGTCTGCAACTACCTCTTGTGATGTCACTGACTTTCAGATCTTTGGGTGGTCCTGGTACATCTGTTGGATGAAAATCACCACATAAACAATGTCACTTTGTTTAAAATAATTTGTTCTTATTCTATGGTCACTTTTAAAGTCCTTCTTACCCATGACTTTGACTCTGCAATGTGCTGTCTTCTGTCCTGCCTTATTCTTGGCTGTGATGCTGTATTTGCCTGTGTGAGATCGTGTGCATTCTGGAATAATGATTACTGAGGAGTTTTCAGCAGTCTCCAGCTAAACAGAGAGAATAGTAGTTACACATCAGATGAAATAAGAGCGGTACTGCAGTCAACTGTGTTCTGAACTACTTCAATTTTTCTTTTTACCTGTGCATCCTCGGGTATATCATGAACTCCATCCTGTTAGAGAAGAAGATCATTGTAGTGTTAATAATCCTTAGAGTGATTCAGTGGGAAACACAGAAAATTAGATTTTTCTTACCTTCACTGCCTTCTTCGCCTTTCCGTCAAATTCCCACAATGATTTTGGTGTCGGGCGTCCCTTGATGACAGCAGGAATCCTAATCTGGGAGCCAGCCTGACAAACCAGACAGTCTTGTGCTCCAATGTCAATAAAAACTTCTGGGGCCTCTGTAATACCATGAATAATATAACAGGATTTAGCATACCTTTTTCAAAGAAGTAAGTGACCTATCTTCGGGATATTAACTTTCATAACTACATCAAATGAACACAGAAATGCAATAAAGGACGAGTACCTTGAATATCCGTGGCAGGGATCTCTCCAGTTGTATCACTTGGTTCAGACTCACCAGCATCATTGACAGCTTTCACTCTGAATCGGTACTTGCGGAGTTCTTTCAGATTTGGCACCACACATTCACAGGTGGTTAGCAGTTTGTCTGGCTCGTTTACTTTTTTCCAGTCGGTGCTGCCTTCTTCTTGCATTTCTACAATGTATCCTTTGATTGGACTGCCGCCATCTTTGGCTGGAGGTTTCCATGCCAGTGAGATGCTGGACTTGGTTTTATCTTTGACCTCTGGGCAAGAAGGTGGCCCAGGTGGATCTAAGAAGAAGAAGAGTGTATCAAATTCTGAAGCCAATGGAATGCTAGATTTAATCTACTAAATACTAAAGTAGGAATTCTGAAAGAATAAATTACCTTCCAGAGCAGAGAATATAAGAAATAGTCTCTTTTCGTTTCACATTAATGTGAAAACAAAATAAGCAAACAACTAACTGCGATTAAAAAGACGATACATGATCTCTAGATAGATATATGTTGCATTTATACACAATTAGTGAAAAGCTATTTTAAGATCACTTTGAAAAGACTCTGTCATATTCTCTACTAAAACCTTAGTTTAAAGTAAAAAAAATGATTTCATCATTAGCTGGTAAACTTTGGAACACAAACTAATTGTATGCTCTTTAGGGACGAGATCGATGCATAACAGTCCTTTACGTTTCTGACAGTGCTTTACCATTACAGAAAGTCTTTTGAACCCTCGCTCTTCCTCTCTAGCACACTACCTTGAACAAAGCACATGTTCAGTACAGGCTTGCTAAATGAATGAATGAATGACTATTTCATTTTATATATATATGCTCCATATAGAACTTAGAGTATTTTAAATCTTTTTAACAAGTACCTGAATTTTTTTTCTACAGAGAATCTAATCAGATATATAGCAAATACAGTGAATCATTAAGACCATGGTATTTTATTCTTTGAACTGATCTGCTAAATAGATCTTTTGGAAGGATTTTTTTTTTTTTCTTACCACCTCATGGACTGTGCTTGAGAATCTTGCATAAAGGTACAGTATATATTATTGAAGATTATATTAAAGATACAATATATATGTTTGAAAAATGAACATTTTGCTTTTTGTTCAACTCTACCTAGAGGGTCTCTTTAGGGAGGGAGATAATTTTCATAGTATGAAATGAGATAGGGGTATGGGAGCAGAGAGGGAGCTTATAGTGCAGGGTCTTTATCACTGTGATTCCTCATAAATACTAGGCTTAAACCAACAATTAAAAACTATATGATTTTATGTATGTATATACATGTGTGTATGTATACATACATAGATCTGTGTGTATAGTGTGTATATCTGTCTATACATATATACAAATTTATGTACTTCTGATACTCTATGTAAGTATGAGGTTTTTACTTTAATAAATAATTGGGTATAGAAAAATGCAAGAAATTTAAGAGCAGAACTATTCATTTGGTGGCTTTGTTCTTTGTAAACTCCGGAAATAGAAGCATACTTACATATGGGATCTCCTGCAACAGCTGGATCTGATGGTTCACTGGGAGGACCCACTCCTGCAGCATTTATTGCCATTGCTCTGAACTGGTATTTAACACCCTCAATCAAGCGGGGAACGTTGAATTCTATGCCTTTCAATCCCACTTTGGTTATTGGTGCTCTGCTAACACGTGACCAATAGGAACCTCCCTCTTCTCTCTTCTCCAGCCAGTAGCCAGTAATGGGAGAGCCGCCATTGTCCAGAGGAGGAGTCCAGCTCACTAGCATTGACCCTTTGGTGCGCTCCAGGACTTTTGGTTTTCCTGGGGGTCCAGGAAGGCGGAAGGGATCTTGAATGACAACTTTATCTGATTTGCAGTCATCACTGATTCCATATTTATTCACTGCCCTAACTCGGAACTCGTACTGACCATTGGGAATAAGTTTCCAGACCTAGAAATCAGATGAAGTGATTTCTTAAAAACAATGGACTTGTTGACTTCACTTATTTTAAAATTCAGGTTCTTTTCATATGTAAGACTACAAAAAAGAAATCTATTAAAATCAAGTAAATATATAGTTTAAAAATACATAGACACAAATGTGGAGAAAGCATGTGCAGCTAATAAGTTATTAAATACTACATCAAAAACTAATGATGTACTATATGTTGGATAATTGAATTTAAATTAAAAAAATACAAATACTTATATTTATTGTACCTAATAGTGGATCTCTCAAATAAGAGAGAATTGGTTTACCAAATAGTATTTTTTTTAAAGATTTTATTTATTTATTTAACAGAGAGAGAGATCACAAGTAGGCAGAAAGGCGGGCAGAGGGAGAGGGGGGAGCAGGCACCCTGCTGAGCAGAGAGCCCGATGCAGGGCTTGATCCCAGGACCCTGAGATCATGACTTGAGCCAAAGGCAGAGGCTTAACCACTGAGCCACCCAGGAACCCTACCAAATAGTACTTTTTTTTTTTTTTTAAGATTTTATTTATTTATTTGGGAGAGAGAAAATGAGAAAGAGAGAGCATGAGAGGAGAGAGGTCAAAGGGAGAAGCAGACTCTCTGCCGAGCAGGGAGCCTGATGTGGGACTCCATCTCAGGACTCCAGGGTCATGACCTGAGCCAAAGGCAGTCACTTAACCAACTGAGCCACCCAGGTACCCCCAAATAGTACTTTTAAGTGGCCTTATGTTTAGGGTGCTAAAAACTGTGATAGATCTTTTTATGTGCAGTTTTGAGTTTAATCATTAAATTCCAAGATTATGCCAGAATGGTGTTAATTCAGTGCCATGTCCTTTTACTGTATATAAAAAAACATTTACAACAGTTTACCCCATATTTCCTCTCCACAGCAGTGTTGGTGACTTCTTCCCATTCACTCTTCTTCCTGCTTGCATCACGTTTGTCTATGATATAATGGGTGATTTCACTGCCACCATTGTCTAGAGGGGCATCCCAGGTCAAGTAGCAGGATTCAGCTTTAATGTCAGTTACAGCAAGATTTCTTGGTGGTGATGGACGATCTGGAAAGGAACCAAGAGAGGAGAATGAGAATACAATTCTTAAAGAGACATTGGACTTCATTTTGAGTTAAGGAAGCAGGTCCCTTACCATGTACTTCCACATGAACATTAAGAATACAATTCTTAAAGAGACATTGGACTTCATTTTGAGTTAAGGATGCAGGTCCCTTACCATATACTTCCACATGAACATTTCGGAACACGGAGCCCAGGCGATTGGAAGCAGTAATGGTGTAAGTGCCTTTGTCTTCCCGGACTGCTTTGGGAATGATAACCTCGGTCTTTGCCTCACTTCGGGATACTTCTTCCTTGGTTATCTTAAGTGCATCAGTGGGTTTTTCAATCACGGTTTCATTCTTAGACCACTCAATCTTAGGCATCGGAAGGCCTGTCACATCTGCGGGGATGTTAACAGGCTCTCCTGCCTTAACTTTGATAGTGTCTCCTCGAACAGACAGGCGCAACTTAATGGTGGGAGGCACTGCGAAGAGAAGGGAAAGAAAAGAAAAGTCATAAAAATGTTTGCTCACTCTATGAGATGAAGGCAGCACCAGAAAGTGCACTAAAATGAGGCTCAGATTCCACACCTTCATCATCTTGTATGACCACATTAAGAGGCAGGGATGGTTCACTTTCCCCAATTGCGTTGACAGCTCTGACGCGGAATTCATACATTTGGTGTTCATCAAGATCTTCAACCGGAAAAGATGTGGTTGGGCAGAGTCGCTTGTTAACTCTTTCAAAGTTGGGTTTGTCATGACGCCGTTTTTCAATGATATAGCCCTGGATGGGGCTGCCACCATCGCTGCGGGGCTCCTTCCAGTCAAGGGTGATAGTGGACTTTGTCCTTTCTGTGTATGTGAGCCTCTCAGGAGCCGTTGGAGGACCTTTAACCAGAGGCAAGTTGAAATGACAAGCATCAAATAAATATTCATGTAAGAGACAATACTTCACTTCAAATTAATTATGTGAAAAATAGGTTTCTGTCTGGCATAACCTTAACATCCATCTTTAAAATCCTTCTGAAAACACATCAGTTACCAGAATGATAGGCATTCATAATAGGCAGACTTTCTCTTAGTGAGGTTTACAGTCAAAATTCTTGATTAGAAATAAAAGATATGTACGCCTTTGCTATTTTTACCATTTTAGATCTTTTATAGCTCAGTCACTGGGAAAGCTTCTAATCCTAATGAAGTAAAAGAGAATGTCTGTGAAGTTTTGCTTTGGATGACCAGCTGAGATCAAAGTGTTTTCTTTATTAATAGACAGTAGATATGTCTACTGAACTTTGAACCAAGTTCTTCTAAGTGTGGGTTTAAAATGGAATGGAAAGAGAATTTATGTAATGCTGCTGTAGTTTTGCACCCAAAGGACACAACAAAGAATAAGTGTGAATGCTAAAACTAGACCTGATCCCTTTTGTTGACTGTTACTACAACCAGAAGCTGAGCTTTGTGGTAGAAGCTCAGCTCTGTCCTGATACCTCTGGTAAAACTTGACATACAGTGGATGTATCTGAAATGAGCTGTCACAGTGAGTTTATAATTTTCCTTTTTTGGTTGGTAGGGTGGTGGTGGTGGAGGAGGAATAAAGCCTCTGTTTCTTGGGGAATGGGTCATCCTCACAAATTTTGCTTTCTTGGTTGGGATGTCAGGATGCATTTCCAAGTGTGTGCGATTTTAGGATTTCACATTTGTTCATATTGTTTAAGGATATTTCCTTTGGTTAGATTTCTATTCTCTGGTGGCTTTTTCTGATTCTGGGTCTCCATATCCTTCCAGTGTGGAGACTACCTGAGGACTAAAGGAAGACTAAGGCATTTATTCTAAGGCTGTTGTCTATCCCGTACTCTTTTAAAAATAGTGAATTCCCTTTAACTACGGAAGTATTAAATGAATTATTCCAGGGCGTTCTATTGCAGAGATGTAGAATTTCTAACTATTTTTAGGTTATTGCTAAGCTTCACTAGATTCAGATTTTTCAGTACACAAAACTGTGCATGGATTGTGCAAAAATTACAGTGAGCCAAAAATGACATTGAAATCATAGCAAAAACGGTATTCTTAAAGTTGCTAATAGTTACTTGATTTACCTTTCTTATCACTCTCTAGGTATAGATCATGGGACTGTTGGGGAGTTCAAAGCCATAAGGCTCAATAGCTAAATGACATAACTAGAAGCAAACACAAAGAAAACACAACGAAAACCTCCTTTACCCAGTGGATCCACTGCAAGAATTGGTCCTATTTCAACAGGAGGGCCGCAGCCAAACTTGTTCTTGGCAATCACACGGAACATATATTCTTGGCCCTCAATGAGACCTGTGATGTCACATTTAGATCTCTCAGTCTCAATTGGTTGTCTCCAGGTATGCATCTTAGCATCTTTTCTTTCAATAATGAATCCTGTGATTTCACTTCCTCCATCATCTGCTGGATCAGACCAGTTAAGTAAACACATCTTTCTATTTGTAACAACAGGTTTTAAGTCAAGAACTGGTCCAGGAACATCTGTAAAATAAAATTAACAAACAAACAGGCAAACATAAAAAATCAATGCGATAAATTGTGTTACTTGGGAAAACCCTCTGAAAATCCACGTAACATTCCTTACCAAAAACTTCTACCCTGGCTGCTGCAAATTTGGAACCACAGCTATTAGTAGCTGTAATCACATATCTGCCATGGTCTTTTCTCAATGCATTCTTGATAATTAGCTCAGATTTGGTTCCAACGTTCTCTATTACAACGCGGTCTTTATCTAGCTCCCCTTCTTCTATGGTCCATACTCTGGTAGGCACCGGACGCCCAGTCACCACAGCTGGAATTCTGAGTGTCTTCCCAGCCATTATTTGTATCCCAGCTTTGACAGAAACATCTAGTTCCACAGTTGGAGGCTCTGTTTTAAAGAGAACAGTAATACGTTAGCCCAAGAAAGATAGGGGAAAAGTCTCCTACTAGGAAAATATCCATAATCTTATCTAGGGAACTCTTAGGTTACCTTGTGGTTCAGCCACAGTAACAGGTCCTGTCTCTCCTGGTGGTCCTTCACCTGCAGCGTTGACAGCACTCACTCGAAGTTTATAATCGGCACCCTCTCGGATTTCTTTGACGGTGTACTGACGATTCTTGATCATCTTCTCTGTGCAGCGTGACCATTCATTTGTGCCAACCAGCTGCTTATCGACAAAGTAGCCAATAATTTCCCCCCCACCATTGAAAGCTGGGGGTTCCCATTCTAGATCAATAGTTGTAGAGCTTGTGTCTGTGACTTTTGGGACAGGTGGCCCAGGTGGAGCTGGAAATGAATGCAGTTACACAAATCAGAACTCACTGAAGCTTTTAAAATGCACAATAACTTACTCTATCCACTTTTTTCCAGAATGCATTGCAGGTAGTATGGGTAAGTACTGCTTTGTGAAATTTTTAAGTTATATTTATAGATGTTTAAAATTTTACTTTGTGGGACGCCTGGGTGGCTCATTTGGTTGAGCGGCTGCCTTCGACTCAGGTCATGATCCCAGCGTCCTGGGATCGAGTCCCACATCGGGCTCCTTGCTCGGCAGGGAGCCTGCTTCTCCCTCTGCCTCTGCCTGCCATTCTGTCTGCCTGTGCTCGCTCTCTCTCCCTTTCTCTCTGACAAATAAATAAATAAAATCTTAAAAAAAAAAAAAAAATAAATAAAATTTTACTTTGTGACCTTAGCATGTGTCTGTAGTCATTGTTAATATTTTGCTTGTTTTTTGGGGAGGATAAGTTTCTTTAATTTTTTTAAATTTTAATTTTATTTATTTGACAGAGAGCGAGCACAAGCAGGCGGAGTAGCAGGGAGAGGGAGAGGCAATTCCAGGACCCTGGGATCATGACCTGAGCTGAAGGCAGTTGCTTAACCAACTGAGCCACCCAGGCATCCCCCACTTTTTTGGTAAGTTTAAGGTATACAACATGATAATCTGATACGTATGTTGCAAGATGATTACCACAGTGTTGGTTTACACCTTCATCCCCTTACACAATTATCATTTTTCTTTTTTTTAGTGTTAACATGCAAGATCTACTCTCTTCACTTTCAAACATATAATATAGTACTTAATTAAGTGACTTAATTATAGTCACCATGTTGTACCCCACTCTCTTCATGAGAAATTACTTACAGATTGGATCATGTGCTGTTTTGGGATCTGAAGGGGGACTGAACTTTCCGGGGCCAGCTGCATTTTCGGCACATACTCTGAAGACATAAGTGAGTCCTTCTAATAGGCCTTCTACATTGGTTTTCAAAGAATTCAGAAGGCTTCTGTTGACACGAGACCAGTGTGTACTATTAACCTCTCGTTTTTCAAGCCAATAACCCAAGATGGGACTTCCATTATCTTTTGGTTCATTCCATTTCACGAGCATACTGTTTTTGGTAACATCTTCTACAATGGGCTTGTCGGGTGCATCGGGCGGTTCTGATAAAAAAAAAAATTGCATATTAATTCCCTAGTATCATAAAAATTCAAGTTTAAAAGCTATGGTAATGTATATACCCATGCATATGATAAAAAGGCAAAGTGTAGATGCTAAAAGAACCTTACCAAATGGATCTTTGGCTGTAAGTGGTTTGGAAACACATGGTGGTCCAGGCCCAAACCTGTTTTCAGCTCTTACACGAAAGAGGTACTCTTTTCCTTCAATTAGTTTTGTCACTGAATATTTGCAGTGTCTAAGTGTTGCAGTGACAGTAATCCACTCTGAGTCAGGTTTTGTCTTGTCTTTCTTTTCCAAAGTGTAGTTTATAATTTCACTGCCACCATCATCAAGGGGTGGTTCCCATTTGCAGAGGACAGAGTTCTTTCTAATATCTTCAAATACAAAGTTGATTGGTGGTCCTGGTGTATCTAATGTTTCAAAAGACAACAATGATTAAAAATTTGTGTAGAAGCGGTGGTTATGAAAAACGTCCATGTCAGCATGCCCCTTTAACACAAACTTCTGTGTTTTTCTACACCAGTCTTCAAACCACACTAGCTAATAAACAACAAGCTTGGGTGATTTCGTTTACATAGCCAGGAGGAAAAATGGGTCAGAGGATAGCTTGCTGAAGCTATTTCCTACTTCTTTGATACCCCTACCCCCTGGCCCAAACCCCCTTTTTATATCTTACTAAAACTCTTCCCTAGACTTCCTTTTATTGAGAAGTGTTGTTTTGCCTACTCACCTAGCACACAGACAGTACAGGGAGCTTTGGCAGTGCCATGGTCATTTTCAGCTTTGATCATATACACGCCGTGGTCAGGTCGGAGAGAATCTCGGACACGTAGCTGAGACTCTCCTTTTTTACTGTTGTCGATACTCAAACGTTCTGTCAGAGGGAGGACAAATGGTTCTTCTTCTTGAACTTCACCCTTCTTCCTCCTAATTGTGGGTGCTGCTCGCTTCTTTATTTCTTCCGGTGTAATGACTTTTTCATCCTTTAGCCATGTAATAGCTGGGTAAGGAGACCCAGAGATGGTTGCATCGAGGGCTATTTCATCACCTCGTTTCACCTCAAGGCTGGTTCTCAAAATGACCTTCGGGGCATCTGTAAGGATTAAAGACAGCAATTGCTTTCAGTTCTGATCAAAACATCTGACAAGACATTATTCTTTTTTACTATACAATGGGACAGTGGCCACCCCATTAAATGAAACTTACCAATAGGATCTACAGCTTTCGTTGGAGGAGTGGCCCGAGAAGGTTCACTAATGCCAGCAGCATTTTCTGCTCGCACTCGGAATTGGTATTCCTTTCCCTCTTCAAGTCCTTTTGCTGTGTAGGTCAGGACTGGTACCAGGTGTTCATTGCATCTCTTCCATTTGTCTTCACCCTTAGCAATCTTTTCTATGATGTAACCCATGATTTTGCTTCCTCCATCGTACAAAGGTGGCTTCCACGTAATGGTCATTGCCTTAGCTGTAGGATTATGAACCTCAACATCCACAGGTGGATCAGGAGGCTCTGAAGAATAAGAAAAAACCTGTTAATATGTACATGTATAATATAAACCCACTTTTTAAAATTAAAAAATTGCATATTAATTCCTAGCTATATTCCAACCATGCCCAAACTTACGCTTTGGATCTTGAGCAATGACTGGGTTTTTCAGTTCAATATATTCGCCTCCACCAATCTTGTTGACAGCTTTAACACGGAAGAAGTATTCACCATTTGGTATCAGATCTTTTACGGTCCAAGACAGTTTGTTCTCACCAGACATGACTGGTATATATGTCCTCCTCCCAGCCTCTCTGCGTTCCAGGACATAATGGAGGATTGGGCTTCCACCATCATATTCTGGAGGTTCCCAGGTTAATTTACAAGAACTCTTGGTCACGTCACTTGCTTTAATATCTTTGCACGGTCCAGGTAGGCCTGTTAGAAATAAAATGACACTTATTATTGTAAGACGAATAGTCAGCATGTTATAGTACACTTTTTCTAAATGTGACTAGTCACATTTTGGGTGGGATAACCTTTGATGTGCTGGAGTATTCCCCCATACATTGCAGGCCATTTAGCATCCTTGGCCCCCAATTACTAAATGTCAGTAGCCCTCCTGAGTCTTTATTCCAAACAAAGACTCAGAAGGGCTAACAAAGACTCTCCACACACAAATTTCTCCACACATAAATTTCTAAATACCATCTGCATGGGACAAGATAGAAAATGTTACTGATCCTGGTGAAAACACTATGGAAAAATATAAATACAATTATGAATGAGCATTGGCAATTAAAACTTTTGGGGGTTGTACTCTTTTATTTAGTACTTCACATGCCAGTAATTACAACAGAAGTGAATTAGTTTAATCAGATTTTTAACTGGAAATTTCACGTCTATAATTGCTTTGCTTCTCGTATAGGAAGAAATAATCTGGAAGGACACTTAGTTTATAAATAGCTAACCCATGAAACCCTTTATACTAACACTGTGAAGTTAATTAATTTTCCTAACATGTGAAGAAGAGTATCTCATATTTCATCAAAGAATGATTACCTATGACTTTGACATTGATTGAGCCAGTTGCTGAGCCAAGCTTGTTCTCCAGCGTAATGGTATAAACTCCAGCATCTGCATGGACACTCTTGGGAACTTCAAGGTGTGCAGAGATGTGATCATTCTTCATTGTTAATCTGTTACTTGCTTTGACTTCTTTACCATCTTTATGCCAACTAACAGTTGGAACTGGGACAGCTCGGAAGGGAACAGGAATGCGTAACTTTTCACCTTCAATGACAACAATGTCATGTGTCTCCATATCAATTGTTGGCTTGCCTGTGAGATATTGAAAAGAGGGAAAAAAGGTACATCAAAGTGCAATGTGTAAGCAAAGCCTGTTTTATTAATTATAAAAGAAACTGTGTTCTTACAGTCTGGGTCTTTGGCAACTACGTTTTCAGAGATCTCAGATGGCTCACTGACACCAACAGCATTGACAGCTCTCACTCTCAGAACGTACTCCTTGTCAGGAACAACACCTTCTTCAACTTTGAACTTCAAGTCTTTTATTGGGCGAGAATTAACTCGCATCCATTTCTCAGTGCCTACTGGGCACATTTCAACATGGTATCCTATAATAGGACTTCCACCATTTTTCTCTGGAGGCTTCCAGGCAATAGCAATGTGCTTTCGCCCAGCATCAGTCACATGCAAGTCAAGAGGAGGTGAAGGAGGACCTGAAAAAAGAGTGAACGATTCACATCCGTGATCTCATCATCAAGCTGTAGACAATATCCTTCACATAACTGATACTACTTACTTGTTGGATCTTCAATTGCCAGGATTTCTGTGGGTTCACTTGGGTGACCAACTCCAGCTTCATTTTCTGCCCGAACCTGAAACTGGACCTCTGTTCCTTCAATGACATCAGTTACTCTGAAGTTACAGTCAGGTCCTGAGGTCTTTCCAGCTTTCACCCAACGGGTGCCTAACTTTTCTTTCTTCTCAATGATGTATCTATTGAAATAAAGCATTTTATTAGCATTAATAGGGAAAACAAAGTTAAGAATGTTCAGCTGAGTACAGATTTTCTTTGTGAATTAATTAAAATTCTACCTCTGTATTGGTCGTCCACCATCATTTTTCGGTGGTTCCCACTTCAAGTCAACATGTCGCTTGGTTACATCAACCACTGCCAGAGCGTATGGTGGACCAGGGGTGGCTAGAAGCAAAATATTCAGTGGTTAGAAAAACCAGAGGGGAAGTTGTAATCTACTACAAATGGTATCACAAAGATGAAGCTAGAGAACATACTAAAGGTGTCTTTGGCCAGGACAGAGTCCTCAATTTCACAGTAGTCACTTTGTCCTATGGCATTTTCTGCAGCAACCCGGAACACGTATAAAGAGCCCTCTGTCAGTGGGGTTACTGTGCACTTCGTGTCCTTGACAGTAGTGTCCACCGTTTGCCAGCCTTTTCGCCTCACGTCTCTCTTTTCCACAATGTAGTTTGTGATGGGGGACCCTCCATCTTTCTCAGGAACTGTCCACTTAAGGTCTGCTGTATTTTTTGTGATATTAATAACTTCAAGCCAGCGAGGTGGTGATGGAGGATCTGAAGAAGAAAAAGAGAATTCAATTTTTGAATTGTCCAATATTCAGTCTTCAATGAATCTAGTAACAAGTTTTTCATTTTTCTCATACTGTAGTCCTCAGATATACTTTAGAAGAATTTATATACCTTAAACATCAAGAGTGACTTACATAGTTTTTCCCTGCAAAGCACAGGGTCACTGGGTTCACTGGGCTCACTTTCCCCGGCCTTGTTCACAGCTCTAACTCGGAATGAGTATTCCTGTCCTTCCATGAGACCGGTGAGCAAATGCTGAGTGGTGGGAACACCTTCAGCCACTCGGACCCAGTCATCTGTTCCGGTCTTTAGCATTTCAATGACATAAGACTCAATCTTTGCCCCTCCATCATGTTCTGGCTTTGTCCAGTTCAACATCAATGATGTTTTGCCTACATCTTTCACAGTTGGTTTTCCAGGAGGCCATGGAGGATCTGCAAACCAATGAAAGGAAACCATTATTTAAGTTTGTCAAAAAAGAAATTAATAGGAGCTTCAAAATAACCACAGAAGGATATGTAAATAATACCTATTGGATCCTTTATTAAGATTGGTTCCGTTGATCTACTTGGTTTTCCAGGTCCAGCAAGATTCTCAGCCAAAACACGGAATCTGTATTTTTTCTTATTTGTGAGACCTTTCACTCTGAATTAGAGACAAAGGATGAATTGGATACCATGATCAGCAGAAGCCTCTGTGTATTTTACTCTGACAGGGCTAATTTATTTTAATTGTAAATGACTGATATTGAAATTTAACTGAAAATATTTCATTATAAACTCATATTTGGTCAAATGTACCAGTGTAATTATAGCATCTGTAATAGTGCTCCTCATAATATACTAGAAGACCACTTTGCAACTTACAGAAAGGCAGTAAAGAAATGAAGAAATGTGTCCTGGAATGGAATTTACATCATTTTTGAAATTATGTGGTAATATAAATGTAAAAATTAAATAAAATTAAATATAAAAAATAAATATAAAAATAATTTAAAATTTTATGGTAATGTGTAAGAAGGTATAATCAAAAGGAATGCTAAAGAATGAAAAATTGTATATACTGCTATCTTAACATCTTGATGGAGATACTGGACATACCTAAATGTTGTGTCCTTTACTGGCATCTTATTGCATCTGACCCATTTATCGGAATCAGGATCTAATCTTTCAACCCAGTATCCAGTGATTGGGCTGCCACCATCATCGTCTGGCTCACACCATGTGAGAGTAACTGCATCTTTAGTGATATCAGAAGGTTCAAGGCGAGTTGGAGGTCCAGGTGGATCTATAGGCAGAACAAGGATATAAGTGTTACATGTCCTATATATAAAAATGACACTTAAATCTAAGTTTGACACAAGAATCTTTCTTTTTTTTAACAATTTTGGTCAACAGATTAATGAGAAACTTACCAAACTGAAATTTAGCTATTATTGGAGAGGCCTGAACTGGTTCACCAACACCGTACATGTTTTCTGCAGCAACTCTGAAGATGTATTCTTTGTTAGGTGTTAATTTGGTTGCCTTGTAGTTTGTATCCTTGACAGTTGATGAAAGCTTGTGCCACACTTCGCTGTCGGTCGCTCTTCTCTCCACAACATAGTTTGTGATTTTAGATCCACCATCATCACGTGGTGGGTTCCATGTTAGAAGGCATGATTCGTTGGTCACATCTGTGATGTCAAAAGCAGCTGGTGGTCCAGGTTTGTCTGTGGAGGAGATTACACACTCAGGAAAAAAAGCATTTTTATAAAAAATCCGTTTGTTTTTAAGGAGTAACTGCAATGATTTTGCCCATTTTTGAAATGACAGCCTCACTCACCCAAGACGTTCACTTCGACCACCGCAGTGGCCCGACCACAGACATTCACAGCCTCGATGATGTATGTGCCGGTGTCACTTCTCTTACTATCCAAGATAGTCACTGTGGATTTCTTAGGAACGTTTTCAATGCTGATTCTTTTGTCCTGCTTCAGAAGCATATCGGCCTTCGTCCAAGTTATTTGAGGTTCCGGTTTTCCAGTTACAGTGGCAGGAAGTTCGATCTTCGTTCCTGCTTTTACGGTGAGACCAGCGAGCAGCTTCACATCAAGGAAAATTTCTGGAGCCTCTAAAATGGGAAACGATTTTTTACAATGTTAGCAAGATCAAACAATTAAAGGCAGAGGCCTGGTTAATAACACAAACCCCAACATACATACCCTGTGTATCCACCGCCTGGATTTCATCTGTGGGTTTGCTTGGTTTGCTAGGACCTTGCCGGTTTAAGGCCTTCACACGGTATGCATACCATTTGCCTTCTTCAAGACCAGTCACTTCCATTCTATCAGAAAACAAAACAGGATATTTTACGATAATGCACATAATCTGTAGTATTCATAATCTTTCTAAAATGTATACCTACTCTTGACAAAATACTACTCCTTAAATTAATTCTAGGTTGCTTCAGTATTGCAAGTAATGAAAACCTTGGAGAAGGGATAAGTTCAGCAGCACTTTTTAAAATTGGACAGGCACACCAGGGGAATTCTGAGTGAAAAAAAGTAACAGATTTTCTAAAAGAAAAGCACTCATTTTAGTGAGTAAGATGAAACATTTACTCGTGTGCCGTAATTATAGTTAAAAACATATATAGATATTAAATATAAATATAAAATAAATATATAAAACATAAAAATAAAAATAATTATGAAAACCTACTTTGTTTCTGCAACTGGTTCTCCACAGGCAACCCATCGATCTGAGCCACGTGGACATTTTTCAACTATGTAGCCTGTGATGCGTGAGCCACCATCATGTTTAGGTGGATCCCATGTTAGGAAGATGCTGTTGGCTGTTCGGTCTCTCCATTTAACATTCTCTGGTGGGTCAGGTACCGCTATAAACATTTTAATGAGATTCAGTCTTAGCTAGGTCATCTATGAAATCTTCATGTTACCAACCCGTGCCATTCCCCACTCCCCATAACTTTGAATCCAGGTCTAAAAGCAAAAATGGTAATAAGAGGCTAGACAATACATTGCCAAGAATGTACTCACTTGCAGGAACTGACATATTTACAGGTTCATCAACATATGCAGGTTCTCCAGGGCCACATTTGTTACGAGCACAGACTTTAAATAAATACTCTTTTCCTTGAACAAGATCTGGAACTGTGAATTCTAGGTCAGTCACGGAGTCTGTAACCTGGGACGAAGAAATACAGTTACTTGTCTCCCAAAAACCCTTTGCCTGAGTCAAAAGCTTTTTATCATGAACAGGGATACAAATAGAAATTGTTTTTGAATGGTAAGGATTATTTCATACTAAGGAAAAAGCTGCAGAGAAGACACATAACATTTTAAACCTAGGATATTAAGGTGAAACTCTCCTAGTGTATGGAGGGCACAAATTGCACGGAGCACTGGGTGTGGGGCATAAACAATGAATTTTGGAACACTGAAAAAGTAATTTTAAAAAGGTGGCAAAAACCCCTCAGATTGTCTGAAAAACAATCTGAGGGGTTTGAAGTGGCAGGGTGGTGGGAGGTTGGGGTACCAGGTTGTGGGCATTATGGAGGGCACGGATTGCATGGAGCACTGGGTGTGGTGCAAAAATAATGAATACTGTTATGCTGAAAATAAATAAAAAATAAATTTTAAAAAAAGGTGGCAAAAAGATATTGATGGCAAAAAGGTATTGATTCTTTCCACTAGCTTGGTTACTGGAAACATGATTTTAAAGATTTTTTTTTTAAATTTTTTAATTAGAGAATGCTTGTGAGAGAATGAGCAGGGGCAGGGGCAGAGGGAAAGGGAAAAGCAGACTTCCTGCTGAGCAGGGGCCACCCCCCTCCCCAACAATGCTGGGCTTGATCCCAGTGCCCTGGGATCATGACCTGAGCTGAAGACAGATTGCTTAACTGACTGAGCCACGTAGGTGCCCCTAGAAATATGGTTTTAAATCAAGGTAAAAAACAATACTGAGTATTGAGTAAGTAATAGTAACAAACTGAGGAGGAAAAAAAAGGGTAGATTGGGCCAATTAGGATAATCTAGTAGCATGAGAAGTCTGACCACCAGGGAGTCATGTGCTTAGTGTCCTTAGAATGGCTTATAGCTTAATAGGCCATATTGGGTACTTATCAGGTATGAAATGAAAAGGTTAAGTTTTATTTTTTCATGAACTTAGTAGAAAATTTGGTAAGGCATAAAATAAGGCAATTATACCAAACCTTGGTTGAACTACCTCATTAAGTTTGTGGTTCATTTTTTTTTTTTTTTTTTTGTATTTGTGGTTCATTTTTAGCAAGGCAAAGGGAAACCATATAAACTTTTCATGGCATCCCAGCATGCTGGGCTTTCCCCAACTCTTTTTTCTGGAGATGGCTCATTGCTGCTCAAAACTCACTTTAGTCCATGTTTTCCGGCTGACTTCTCGCTTTTCAACAACATATCCTGTTAGTGGACTTCCTCCATCATCATCTGGTGGTTCCCAAGTCAAATGTACCGAGTCTCTGGTTATGTCACTAAATTTCAGCTCTTTGGGAGCACTTGGGCGAGCTGAGAAAATGTAGTCAGAAATCAATATAGGTAATAGCTTGAACCAGTATGTGTTAATACTGTCAAGTCACCTTATATAACAAAAGTTTAGGTACTTACCAATTACATTGACATCAATTTCCCCAGAAATTGCTTTCACACGATTTTCTAATTTCAGTGTATAAATGCCCTTGTCTGGACGTTCACTTGGAGAAATGACAAGTTCAGCATAGGCAGATAAGGTTTTAATTTTCACACGGTCCCCTGCTTCTAGTACTTTATCTCCAAAAGACCAGGTTGCACTTGGCCTTGGATAGCCTGTACTTGGAACCAGGATCGTGATAGGATGCGGGATAATAACTTCCAGACCATCTTTGAATGCACTTAAATCCATTGTTGGTTCAACTACCAAGAAGAAAAATTAATGAGTTTCTAGTACTATATTTAAGGCCCTGGTACCCTGAAGTAGCTACATGCTATTCCCAAATCTAAAAACAGAATATCCACTTACCAAATGCATCATCAGCAGTAAGAGGACCAAGAATTTCAGATGGATCTGAAACACCAGCTTCATTTTCTGCAGACACTCGGTATAAATATTTATCTCCTTTTTGTAATCCAGTAACCTGAAGTAATGAATCAGCAGTTGTAAAAACATGTGCATTTAAGTCCATGATCATACACCAAATGTTTTTACAGATGCAAATTCCCTACCTTGTAAGTCAGTTCAGGGACAAGTCTCTTATTGCAACGAATCCAATTATCTTTTCCTTCTTCACATCGCTCAATTATATAACCCAATATTGGGCTTCCTCCATCTTTCAGAGGAGGCTCCCATGTAAGTTGAACTGACGACTGAGTCTGATCTGAGGAATTTAGGTTCACAGGAGGACTTGGTCTCTCTGGAATGGAAGAAAGAGTTGGAGCACACCATTTAATTCAGTGACAATTTATTAAGATAATGTATAATCATTTCTATTATCCCCATTATCCCTATTATCAGGTTTATTGAATTTACTGAATTAAGTAGGCACAGTCTAGATTTCTGTGATTTTGTTCATGTCTTTCTGATGTCCTACCTTCTCATTAACTTTATTTTAATTAATAGGCCTAATTTCTAGATTTCATGGAGTAATTATTTCCTTTTTTTGATGGGCTTACCAATTGGATCAGCAACTTTGACAAAGGGTGTGGCTGCACTTGGTTTCCCAACTCCAATTCGATTTTGGGCTCTGACCCGGAAACTGTACTCCTGTCCTTCCACCACATCGGTGACAGTTGCAGACAGGTCTTCAGCTCTCACTGTCATAGCAGTGTCCCATCTGATAGAAGTCTTATCTCTTAATTCAATAACGTAGTTTGTAATCACAGCTCCTCCATCATACTCTGGTGGCTCCCATGTCAGTGAGACCCCAAATCTATTTATATCAGTGATGGCTACGTTCAAAGGAGGGCCGGGAACATCTAAGAAGAAAACATGGCTTTAGGTTAAATCAGGGATAAAAGCAAAGATAAGCTCGTTTGCAATTTACTTAAAAACTTCTTACCATATTTACTCCTTGCTTCCACAGGATTGTCAGTTTCTACTGGTTCACCAGTGCCAACTCTGTTCCTTGCACTGACCCGGAACAGGTACTCAACTCCACCTTTTTGTAGTCCAGTGACAGTAAACTCACAACTGTCCGCACGATCCGTGGCCAAAACCCACGTCTTCCTTTTGATGTCCCGTCTTTCAACAACATAACCTATGATTTTGCTTCCACCATCAGTTAATGGCTCTTCCCAGCTGAGGCTTACTTCACCATCAAATGTTTCCGTCACTTCCAAGTTACGTACTGGCCCTGGAACATCTGAAATTCACGTATGAAAATTTTTTTACTGTGTTACCATGCTTTTGGTTGTGCTTTGCCAATCAAGTCCAAGTGATGCAAGGGCTTACCAATAACTTTTAAATTGATGAATCCTTCTGCTTTTCCATGTTTGTTCTGAAGCACAATTTTATACCTTCCTTTGTCTCCTTTCTTAGCTTCTAAAATTCTGAAAGAAGTTTGTTCAGCTGTAGTATCAACAGTTTTTGAAGACAGAGGTTCATTTTCTTTAAACCACTCAGCTTCTGCTTTAGGGTAGGCATCATAGGGCACCACCATTGTCAGAGGCTGGCCAACGTCAACCACAAGATCTTGGTCACCTGTCTTGATTTTAGGTGCAGCTGGTGAGAAAAAGAACATGTGAATGCTTCTGAGTTATGCATTACAGTCTAGCTATACCACAGCTTCTTTGCTATATATTTGTTAGCAAATATTGGTTACATAACCTTGGAAGTATATCACAATAACTTTAGAGCAGAGAGGGCATCTTTGCAAATTGTCAGACTTGAGAACAGAGGATTAAGGCTGATATAAAACTGTAAAATCTCCCTTCTTTGCCAAAAATAATAATGGAGAACTAAATATAGAACAAAACATATTTGTTTGTTTTTATAAAGTAGGCATGTCTTAGTTCAAGATAAACCAAACAGAATTTTATGTACAAGGGAAACTGGCTTTTTCAGAATGACAACCCATAAGGATGTCTTGGAAGCTTGAGTCAGGATGAGAACAGACCTAAGACGGTCCAGAGGGGTTTGGAAAATAGAAGAGACCAGAGCTTTCTCTGGGTCGAGGTTTTTGGGGATGAATTTCAGGGCAATATGTTACTTCTAGGAAATAATGAACAGCTACCATGTGCCAGCACCTGTTCAAGGTTCTAACACATAAAGAAGAAGCTATCAATGACCTCTTATTCAGGACACTTTGTGGTAAGAGACATTAGAATAGTTAGACGTGGGTAGAGCCTAGCAGAAATAAAAGGTTTCACAAGCATTATCTAATTAATTGTGAAATCTGAAACTTACAGAGTATCTGTGATATTGTAAGGATAACTGAACACAAAAGAAAGGGATTTACCTGCCAGTTCTAGCTTAGCTCTGGCTTCTTTGTCTTTGGCAATAAATCTGTATTCACCCTGGTCACGAGGTTGAATATTACAAATCTGTAGCCTGTGTACCTTTCCTTCACTCATCATCTGGTGTTTGTCACCCTGAACAATGACCATGTTATTTCTTAACCACTGTACTTCCACCTTATCTTTGTTGAGCTCAGCCAAAAAGACAACATCGGCACCAGGGGCTTCCAGAATATCCTGGGGAGGCCTGATGATCTCAACAGGGATTTCTGAAAAGAAAATATAAAATGAATACTAACGTTTGCACTTGAGTTAACGACCTTTAAAGGCTGGTACTAATATTAAAATTGTCCTTGCACTCAGTACGTACCTTCCACAAAAAGTCTGGCTCGAGATTTTCTGTCTTCTACTCCACAAGCATATTCACATTCATCATCCAGCCTGCAGTCTTTTATAATGAGTCTATGTATCTTTCCATCTTTTTCAAATTTGTATCTGAGAGAAGAGATTGAATTATTGCTTATTGCTCAGCCTAATGATCACTGAGTCGTCACACATGTACAGGTAGTTCCAGAAACAGAACTTAAGAGGCTCTCACTTACTTTTTGCCTTCTTTGATTTCTCTCCCATTTCTGTACCATTTCACATTTGCCTTCTCTCTGGAGAGCTGGCAGGAGAAGACCGCATCATCAAACTCAGTGACTGTCTGGTCTTCTAAGGGCTCTACAAATTCCGTCGGGGCTTCTATGATCAGAAGCTCAGCAACAGATTTATCTTGTCCAGCCGTGACCATGTATTCACCCTCATCTGGGAAGCCACAGTCTTTAATGATTAGAGAGTGCTTATATTTATCAATTCTGTATGAAACACGGTTGTCTAAAGGCACCTCTTCTCCATTTCTGGTCCACTTCAGGGTTACGTTGAGGCGATTCACCTTGCACCAGAATGTGACAGTTTTCTTCTCCATTGTTTCAATATCTTTAAGAGGCTCAATAATCTTCAGGTCTTCCTCTGTTGTAAAGGAGAAAATGTTGACTTTAACTGTGTTCAGAGTAGATACTGATTTAAAAACTATTGTTGATACTACATAAGTGACTTACCTTCTACTATCAGATTAGCAGCACTCTTAACATTTTCACCTCTGTGATTGGTCAGAGACACACTGTAATTGGCTTGATCATCTAATCGTGCATCTCTAATTCTGAGTGTGTAGACCAGGTCTTTTTGCAGAATGATGTATTTTGAACTATCAAATATGGCCTCTTCATTTCTGAACCATTTGGCTTTGGCACCTTCTGTATTGACTTCACAGTTGAAGACGACTTCTTGTTGTTCCTTTACACGAGTGTCCTTTAGAGGAACTATGATCCTGAGTTTTTCTGAAAGCAACCGACAATTCTTAGAGTATGAAGAAGGACCGACATAGAGGCAACTGGAAGCAAACCCAAGAAGCTAAAACCAACTTACCAATTACTGTCAAGTGAGCTGCTGCTCTCGCGGCTCCAACCATGACTACGTAAGTGCCCATATCTTGTAATGTGGCATCTTTCACAACCAGGATCCTCTTTTTGCCATCAGCAATAATGTCATATTTGTCTCCTGATTCAAGTGTCTTATCATCCCTCTTCCACTGGACTTCAAAGCTTTCCTTTGATATAGTGCAGACAAATTCAGCCTTTTCTCCTTCAAGTATTTCAAGGTTCTGAGGCTTTGAGAGAAATTCAGCAGCGAGTTCTGGAAAGAAGAAGTTGCAAGGTATTAAAAACTTCAGCTTCTGTTCCTTATATGCATCAAGTATGAATTCTTAAAATATGATTTATTGTAATTTTCCTACCGTGGACTTTGACTTTGCCATCAGTTCGAGAACTTGGGAGTCGGCAGTTGTAGCTGCCGGCATCCTCAAGGTGAGCGTTCTGAATGATTAGGATTCTCTTTCGTCCTTCGGTAAGGATTTCGTATCTTCCTGTTTCAATGATCTCTTCATCCCCTTTGTACCAAACCACTTCTGCTCCAGGCTTGGAGACTTCACAAACCAGTTTTATAGTGTCTCCTTCATTAACTTCAATGTTGCCAAGATTTTTTGTAAAGACAGCTTCTTCTTCTGCAAGAATAACAACAACAACAACAACATTGAGTTCAACTGAAAATTATTTTTTTCCCCAAAACATATACTTCTGCAAAGAAAGACTTCACCCTTACCCAGTACGGTCAGCATGCCAGAAGTTCTTGCTGTCCTTACTTCACAGGAATACTCTGCTTCATCATCCAGTAGACATTTGTTGATGACAAGAATGCGCACGGCTCCCTTAGATATGATGTCATACTTTTTGCCCTTTTTGATTTCAGCACCATCTTTAAACCACTGAACCTATATTTGCGATACATAGACACTTTTCTCAGTTTTCTTATTGTTCCTTCACCTATGTGTCCTTAAGAGGAATTAGGATTCTGAGTTTTTTTTTTTTTTTTAAACAACCAACAGGACTATGGTGTGAAGCAGAACCAGAGTGATAAATACAAATATAACCTAGACCCAAAAGGGCAAGAACAAACTCCTTCCATTATTGTTAAGTTAGCTGCTGTGATGCTGCTACCAGTTGTTAAAGATAATGGGATCATATATGAGAGCCATAGAGAGGGCTTTAGGTATCATGTAGACTAAGTCCTTTGTTTTTGGATGTGTAAACTGAGACAGCTGATTTGCCAATGGTAGTTAATGAAACACATGAAATTATAGATATTTGTTCTCAGCCTAAGAACACAGCAATTTCATATGGCCCAAACCAATAATATCTGAATCTCTTGATTGTAAGTCCATTGGTTTTCAAGTGATAGTTAATGAATAATACTACAAGGAGAATAATGGGATCAAGTATGCATTTCACACCAAAGTAATAATCTTTAATCTGAAGCAAAGTGATACTCAGATCTGATTCACTTTCCCTTTTTTTTTTCCTGTTTTGTCTGGGCCAAAAGTGAACAGAGGTATCTGACAACACAAGACAGCAATCATACAGTCACAGACCTTAGCATTTTCTCGGGAAATTTCACACTCAAACCGAGCCATTTCTTTTTCTTTAACTTGAAGATCGGTGAGTGGTCTTAAGAATTCCACATGAGGAGCTGTAAGAGAAGGTCGTCAGAATTCAAAATGAGGTTTCTAGTAATTTACTCTGACATTTGCTGTCAGAGTACTCTTTGTACAAAGTAACAATTTACTCTGGCCCTTTGCAGGGCCTTTCCATCTTAACAGGCTACAACAGACTTTGAAAGCACTTAGAGCTGCCATTCACATATGATGCTTTTTTTTTTTTTTTAAACACATCTCTGTAGGTTTCATAAAACTATGTGGCATACTGTATGTCCAATAGATTACATATCTGTATCTACAACCTATCAATGATCAACAAGGTTCTCCTGAATGATGGCCAGAAGGAAAATTCTCTTTGATACTCCTCCAGAGAAGGAAAGTTCTCTTTGATACTGCTCCAGAAATCAGACCATTTCCTGATACTGTCACAGGAAACACCAGTAGCAAAGAAACATTATTTTATTTAAGGCAGGCTACATAATAATCTTGGAGAAATTAGCAGAATTCAGTGATAATGCAGCTTGAAGTGCTATAACCAGTCTTGTCTATGGCTGAGAGGCAATTGAAATCACACATGCTTAGCTTTTTTCTTTCTCTCTTTTTTTTTAATCAGCTTCAAAGATGTCACACATAAGTCAGACATCTATTAGTGCAACAAAGCAATGTGTTTTGTATGGGTGGGTGATTTGTTGTTGTTTTTTATATATCTCTCATTTCATTTATTTCCAGAATTAAGTCAGCCGATGGGTAGGATCAGAAGGCTGCCCCCTTGTCCTTCCTCCTTTTAGGGCTCCTTGTGAGTCCTTCCCAGGATGATCGTTCTTGATCAGTGAAACTCTGGGACACAAATGCTGGCCAGTGGAATCGAAGATATGCTCATGGTGGCTGAGCTTTCCTGGTGTGGCAGCAAAGGAGATGACAAAGGGAAGAAGGAGACCCAAGAAGCTTCTCTCATTTGCTAAAAGCAGAGTGCCCACAAAGAAGAAAGAATAAAACAGTACAAGACACATGGGAGCACAATCAAAGCCACTATTTTGTAGCTGTTGACAGATGGGAAGCAACTAAACCAAACAGCAGCTATTGCACAAAAATACACACTGGAAAATGTTATCACTGGACAAATGAATGAGGAAGAAAAGAGCTAGCACGTGACATTTAGAAACAAGATGTATTTTTCACCAAACGAAACGGTAATGCTAAACATTAGCATTAGCGTTCTCTTCATTCACAGGATCCAAGAATCCAGGCTTCGCTCCACCTTATTTTCCCTTCTTATTTTCAGAGATAGCCTTGTGTAAGCGGGCTTTATCATACTACAGCGGACTGGAGTGTGATCCCATTCAAACTGAAATTTCATGCTCATTTTCTAGCTGTTCCTGACACCTGAGAATTCATTTCTTTCCAAGTGGAAATTGTTTTCCTTTCTTTCTTTCCTCTTTTTTTTTCCCCCTTTTTAAAAATCATGATTCCTTTTTTGTCTCTCTCATTCAATTTGTCCTTATCTGTCTCAGGATATTCCTAGGGTAGCTTTACGGCTCTAAACAAAGAGCACCTCTGCTCACTGATCAGAAGCATAGTGAAAGGGATCAATGTGTCCTTATCAGACCAGATGTAGTGGAACAGCTTTTCTTTCCTTTTCCTTCTTTTCTTTTTTTTTTTAAACACATAAAGGATCAGGTTGTGTCAGTATTGATATTGTAAGTTGCCAAGAAAGCAGTTAGGCCAAGAAGGGCATGCAAACGGTGTCAGGGTTTGTTGTTGTTGTTGCTGTTATCAAAGAGTTGCAAATGAAAAGTCCCATGTAAGAAGAATACTTACGCACGACATTCAGGTTACAGGAAGTCTTAAAATCCTTAGCGTCACAAGTGTATGTTTTAATATCCTCTGGGGTACAGCCGTGTATAATAAGTTTTCTGACCCTGCCATCAGCCACAATTTCATACTTCTTGCTTTTGAGAATTTCTGTCCCATTTTTGAACCATTTCACCTTAGCATTTTCTCTGGATACTTCACACTCAAGGACGGCGGTGGCTTCTTCTTCAACTGTCTGGTCCTCAAGAGGCTTAGTGAACTCAACAGGGGGTTCTGAAAGAATCACACTAATTAGGCAAGGTAGTTTTCCTTTCCTTCTCCAAGAGTCTGAGCACCTCCTTAACTTTCTTCTGAGACTGCCAGGGTTTTTTTCTGTTTTTAAATTGCTTTTGTAAGTCTTGATTCCATTTGGATGCTTTCCTCTAATAATGATATTTCATCATTATTGATACATACAGAGGAAAGGTGTTTTAAACCATACGAAACATCGAGGACATAGTAGCGGAGCGTCAGTTAATAACGCAGTAGTTACCCAGTTTGATAATAATTCTTCCTCCAGCCATTTATTGAAAGCAACATAAACAGGGGGGACAGGAAGAGAAAGTAAAATATATTCTACTTCATTTTGACTTTTTTTTTTTAATAGTCTGTGAACTATTTTGTTAGGCCAAAAAAGTAAAATTCGAATACTTGGTGGATTTTAATGATCTATGGTACTCCTCATAATTGAGAGTTGATGTTATTTATGAATCTCTGCATTACACGTTTTTAAAAATAAGCCTTGTAATTACCTTTCACGAAAAGGTTGGCATGAGTTTTGAAATCTTTTGCTCTTAGTTGGACTTCTCCAGCATCTTCTAACTTTACATCCCTCAGAGTAAGTGTATGAACTTTTCCTTCTGAACGTGGGACCACCTAATTTTTTTAGGAAAAAGAAAAAAAAAGCACAGTTTAAGACTATATGAAACAGCAATTCAATACATACGTAGGTACATTTAATTCACTTAGGTAAATAATTTGAAACATTTCTTTCCAAGTTGTTTTATAAGCATATATGTATATATATAGAGAGAGAGAGAGCACACATGCCTTTGAAAATGATTTTAACCAGTTGTTTGGAATCTTCTAAGGGAATTTTAGGCTTTCCTATTTATCCTTATATAATTATTAAGTGGCCTTTTATGTTGAAATGCCTAGGTGAATTTCTATTTATACTTCTGAATATATATATTTACATAGATAAATATTTTCTTCCATTCTGCTACTGAGTTTATATATATGATAGAACTTGGAAAAGCTAAATCATGAAAGGAAGGAAAAAATTACTGGATACAGAAAGCTGCAATATTGTGATCTTAGACTATCAAGACAAATGCTACCATCACTGTTAATATTTGGGTGAGGAATTCTTGTTGTAAATGCAACCTTAGGTGGTTTGAAGAGGCAGTCTGTAGAATAATGAATTGTCCAAAGGAATACACCTCATTGGTGTGGGCTGCCATTACGTCCCATAATTGTGGCTTGCACAATTATAAATCAGCCTACAGACAGGGCCGTCTTCACAGTAGTAACGCTGAGATGACAAGGGCTGCTTCTAGTTTGCCCATAGAAAAGTCTGCGAGATGCTGTGCCCTGTCATTGAGATCGGTTTTACACTACTTAAGAGTTCATTTAGATGAAATATAATGTGAAAGTTATTACCAGTGAAATTTATTATTCTGGTGTGAAGGAAGAGGTCAAGAATAAAGTTTCATATGAAGATTTTTCTTAATTAAGTCATGGCTATATTTAATATAACAACCTAAATAACTGAGAAAGGTCGAAAACACAATAAGGGAATACAAACAGATAGGAGAAGGTAATTAAGATGTCCTGCATCACAGTTACTTATTCAACATGATGCTTGAATGGGAAAAAAATTTGTTTTTGTAATGATGTTTCCAAATAAATTTTGGACTGTGAATTCAGGCTCTTCTTTTAAAGTATTTCAGATTCCAACCCATCCACAGAAATAGCTTATGGATTTACACATTGTTTTATCATTTAAATTCCTCTGAGGCTGCTCCAGACTATTCTGTTACCAAGAATTTGTCTCAGAACACAGTGGTTCTTGGTAAATAGCTCATTTACAATGTACCTTGACTATGTTAAAAAAGGAAAAACTAAGCTGAATTTTGTGGTGGTTTATGTTTGTAAGGATAACGTTAACGGATTATCCTTTTAACATATTGTTAATCTATCATGGGTGCATATTGCTGTAATATGTGACTGATATGTAATATGTGACCAAGCTGTTAAAGTTTAAATTCATAATTATTAAAGGCCAATTAAGACTAAACTGTGCTTTCTCAGACTGATGGCCAAAGGAAAAAAAGTTTTCTCTAAAATTTTCTTTTTTTATTTCCTATTATAATCCCTGTATTTGTTTGATTGCTGTAGTTCTGGAGGCTAAACATTTTGTAAACTGAATTGAAAGGCCTGAATTAAATTGGTGTTAGAAAGTTTGTTATGAGGGGCGCCTGGGTGGCTCAGTGGGTTAAAGCCTCTGCCTTTGGCTCAGGTCATGATCTCAGGGTCCTGGGATCAAGCCATGCATCGGGTTCTCTGTTCAGCGGGGAGCCTGCTTCCTCTCCTCTCTCTGCTTGCCTCTCTGCCTACTTGTGATCTCTGTCTGTCAAATAAATAAAATCTTAAAAAAAGAAAGAAAGTTTGTTATGATAGCTTTAAAGAAAGCCAGCAAAATGTAATAAAATGATTTTACTACTTCACAGTTATATGTAAGTTTATTTATTTATTTATTTATTTTTGTGAGGGAGATTGAGAGAACATGAGTGTGGTGGGGCAGAAGGAGAGAGATAAGCAGACTCCCTACTGAGCAGAGAGCCCAATCCCAGGACTCAGATCATGACCTGAGCTGAAGCAGATGCTTAAACAACTGAGCCACTTAGGTGCCTCTCTTTAAGTTCTTTTAAAAAAGAGACATAAAAGTAATACAAGAACAAGTTCACAAACAGCTAAACTGTTTCATATTTTAGATGGCTAAAGTAAAGAATTAAAATTCTTGTGCCAAAACAGACCCAAGGAGGACCCAAAGAATTATAGTAAGGTGATCTTTTTTATTCCTGGAAAGAAGTTTAGTGACCATATATACATACATACATATATATACATATTTAAATAAAATGTGGATACATTTTTATGAATCTACATTTCAAATTAAAATAGTAGCATAGCATTTCTTACATTAGAAATAATGAGACAGGAGAGCTCCTCAAACTCAACACACACAAAACAGACAATCATATAAAAAAATGGGCAGAAGATATAAACAGACACTTCTCCAATGAAGACATACAAATGGCTATCAGACACATGAAAAAATGTTCATCATCACTAGCCATCAGGGAGATTCAAATTAAAACCACATTGAGATACCACCTTACACCAGTTAGAATGGCCAAAATTAGCAAGACAGGAAACAACATGTGTTGGAGGGGATGTGGAGAAAGGGGAACCCTCTTCCACTGTTGGTGAGAATGCAAGTTGGTGCAGCCACTTGGAGAACAATGTGGAGATTCCTCAAGAAATTAAAAATAGAGCTTCCCTATCACCCTGCAATTGCACTACTGGGTATTTACCCCAAAGATACAGATTTAGTGAAAAGAAGGGCCATCTGTACCCCAATGTTTATAGCAGCAATGGCTGTGGTCGTCAAACTGTGGAAAGAACCAAGATGCCCTTCAACGGACGAATGGTTAAAGAAGATGTGATCCATATACACTATGGAGTATTATGCCTCCTTCAGAAAGGATGAATACCCAACTTTTGTAGCAACATGGATGGGACTGGAAGAGATTATGCTGAGTGAAATAAGTCAAGCAGAGAGAGTCAATTATCATATGGTTTCACTTATTTGTGGAGCATAACAAATAGCATGGAGGACAAGGGGAGATGGAGAGGAAAAAGGAGTTGAAGGAAATTGGAAGGGGAGGTGAACCATGAGAGACAATGGACTCTGGAAAACAATCTGAGGGTTTTGAAGGGGCAGGGGGTGGGAAGTTGGGGGAACCAGGTGGTGGGTATTAGGGCACAGATTGCATGGAACTCTGGGTGTGGTATAAAAACAATGAATACTGTTACACTGAAAAGAAATAAAAAATTAAAAAAAAAAAACAATGAGACTGATCTTTTAATTAAAAAAAAGCTCTTAATTTGATCAAAAGATTCTCAATAGCAAAAGAATAATATAGTCCTTAAGCAGTGTTCCTCTATTGAAATCATGAGTTTAAAAACGTCCAAAGGATCAGCCAGTTCTCTGCATTTGGACATGAAAGCAATGAAGCCACACTTCACAGGACAAATGTACATTTCAAAAAAAAAAAAAAAAAGCAAACTTGAAGGTGGAGATGCCTCTATCACCCAGTTGAGTATTTATTTATTTATTTATTTATTCATTTATTTTTTTAAAGATTTTATTTATTTATTTGACAGAGAGAGATCACAAGTAGGCAGAGAGAGAGGAGAAAGCAGGCTCCCTGCTGAGCAGAGAGCCTGATGCGGGACTCGATCCCAGGACCCTGAGATCATGACCTGAGCCGAAGGCAGCGGCTTAACCCACTGAGCCACCCAGGCGCCCCCAGTTGAGTATTTAGAATACCTTGCTGCAGGGAATGTGTCCTCACATGTAGCTTAATTCTCATGCTGCCATTTCAATGCACAGTGGCTTTTTCTGTCCTTGACAAAAGAGGAGACTGATTGGCTCTTACTATCTGTGTAGCAGGCAGACTGTCTGCTACTGAATTCCCCTTTAACTGCACGGTAGAAAACTCTTTTTTTTTTTGTTCAAAGGCGTTTGCCTTCCTATTAATTACTTCACTCAGCTTTATGGCTCTTTGTTACCTGGATCCCTTTTAACATTTATTCCTTCACCTCTTAAGTTTGATTTGTATTGAAGCTTTGATGCCATCTTCGATATGATTTTTTTAAACTGAAAAAAAAGTCCTAGAATAATGTACCGCCCTTTATTTCCAACCCATGTTGGACATTCTCTGTAGGTTTTATTCCAAGAATTCAAAATTAATGGAGAATTATAAAGATAATTTAAACATACAGACTGCTGTGGGGGGCAGAACAGATAGCTCAGTTTAGGGAAATTATGTTTTGGGTCTATCTGAATGGTCATTTCAGTTTTTACTTATTGCTAACATTTTAGCATAGAAGAGTGAACACTGAGATGTGGTTATTTCCTCCATCTTTTTTTTTTTTTTTTTTTTTTTTTTTAGGATTTTATTTATTTATTTGACAGAGAGAGAGATCACAAGTAGGCAGATAGGCAGGCAGAGAGAGAGGAGGAAGCAGGCTCCCCGCTGAGCAGAGAGCCCATGTGGGGCTCTATCCCAGGACCCTGAGATCATGACCTGAGCCAAAGGCAGAGGCTTAACCCACTGAACCACCCAGGAGCCCCTATTTCCTCCAACTTAATGTATATTTGCACACACATGTGGATAACCTCAGAGCCCTCCTTGTCACAACTGTCAGCTGCACTGTAAATAGTCCACTTGGCATTCCAGAATTTGCACAGCTCAAAGCACTTGAGGGTTAAAAATAGCTTTGGAGAAATGCTTGAAGAGCAAATCTGCCCAGAAGTTATCTCAACTACTTGATCAACTGCCTGAAATGGAATTTCCATCTTCTCTCCTTAATCCTCTTATATGCAGAACACTAGAGAGCATGGAGAAAATCAGTCACAAAACTTAATGTGGGCTGTGGTTACAAGGCATCTGATCAGAAGGCCTTTTTGATCCCTCCTGTCTTCCAGTTAATCAAACAAACTATCACTGATAGCTAATGAGAGTTTGCCTTTTCCTCAAAAAACAAAAAACCTTATCACACTTCAAATTTTTATTTCCACTTCAATAAAAATACCATCAGGTTAAGTCCAACAAAGATGTGATAAATATGCTTTCTAATTTCAACAGAAATCAGGCTAGAGTAGGGCAGGGGAAGGGCAAGGTTTAAGAAGGGCCATTAGAAAGAACAAAGAACAAGGAACATACTGGTGGAGATGGAGAGCGTGAGAGCAACCACACGCCTGCTTTTTACCTTATCGCTGGGCTCGAGTTTCTTCCCTTTGAGATACCATTCCACGGGGATATCCTCGTAAGAGAGCTCACAGTCGAAGGTGGCTGTCTCCCCTGCGGTCACCGTGACATCCTTCAGCGGCCTCAGAAGACCAATGACTCGTGCTTTGCGAGAAGAAGAAAACATCTCAGGATCACTCATTTTGTAATTCCAAAAGAATGAATACACTTAGTTATTAATCTTCATGGTTGCTCTCTTCAAGAAGGAAAGAGCTGCAGGACTGGCCACCGTTTTAACTCTCATGTGAATGTGGCCCCTTGGTGCCGAGAAGGGGAGAGCTGGTGGCTGGAGGGTGGGTATTTGTAGGGGCCCTGCCGTTGTGATGCACGAGGTCAGCAAGAAATCTGCGCTGCATCTGTCTCTCTGCCAGGCATCAAGTTCCTCTTGCTACATGTGGTATGTGACTTCCAAAATAACTAAGACTGTGATTGGGAGAGGACAGGGGCCCCGCGATCACATAGCCTGTCCATATCCATCAAACACTTCGCACCTTCCAAAAATGTTAGCCCAAGCACCCCGCCTCCCTTCTTGAGTCCGAGTGCCCACACAGCTGAGTTTTTCTATAGTGCTATCATTACAGGCATCGAGGGATGGGGTCTTTTTGAGTGCTCACTTAGATCCTCGTGGTATGCATTACTGCTCTGAATGGAAAAAGCACATAGCAGGAGAATATGACTTGCTTAAGTTTCTTTTGTTCCAAAGGCCGGCAAGGTCAGGGAAATTTCCAAAACTTTGGAATTTGAACCTTTGTGTGTAGTAGGTCAAAGAAGTAAATACAAGAAAGCCAGTTTCTGGACCTAAATAATGTTTTATAATTAATTAAATAAATCCAATTACTGTTAAGTTCATTTTCTGCAAGAGCACATCCTTTCTTTTCACTAGGAACACGTCCAACTTACGTTTCACTCGGAGGTGGGCACTAGATTTCACGTTGGCAGCTTGGAAATCCACCCCGCCAGTCTGATCCAGGCGGCAGTTGTGCAAAATCAGGAAGTGCATTTTACCTTCTTCCTTGATCTCACAATCCTGTGCCAATGGAGAAAAAAAGGTTTCATAGGAAACAATCTTTGGTATTTTTTCCAAGGCCATCCTAGCTTAATGAAAGGAATGTCACAAATAACTAGGCGAGGAAATTTGATAGAGTTTTGAGCTCTTTTTCATGAAATAAAGGTGGCAGGTACTATCAGGAAAGCAAGACATAGTCTGTCTGTATAATTTGGAACCAACTAGCAGCATCACAGGATATCTGCTACCTTATACCAGTACGCCAGATCAAAAGGAAGGCAAGCGTGCCTGTCTGTGCACAGTTGTAGATCCTAGTGTCTCTCTTTGGCCTGAGGTCTGATAGAGAACCTGATATCACATTTTAAATGCCCTGCACACACTCTGACTTTTTGCCTATCCTTTTTTATGTCACACAGCTCCTCTAGTTGTTGACAAGTTCAGAAATAGCCTCACAGGTGTCTGGAGTAGTGGCTCTCCCTTGAGTTTCCAGTTGGCATGGATATCCTCCTCTGAGATTTCGGTTTCAAAGCGGGCCGTCTCAGTCTCCATCACCTCCACGCTGTGCAGAGGCCGCACCAGCTTGATCTCCCGATCTAGAAAAGGGAACGGGTGGCATGGGTCGTTAGCCTCTGGCAGAAAAAAACCCAGCAGCTTCAAGACTGGAGCTCACAGGAGTCTCCTCACCTTCAATGTTAAGCTTTCCTGAGGTCTTATCTGTCCCACAGTCACAGGTATACTGTCCAATATCTGGTTTCAAGGCTTTCTTTAAGATGAGTATGCGCTTCTTGCCGTCTGCCTTAATGACAACATTTTTGGATGGCTCTATTTCCTTCCCATCCTTAAACCATTTCACCGGCGCATCTGCTTTGCTAATTTCACACTGTAGAACCACTTCATCTTTCTCTACACCAGTGTAATCTTGAAGCTTTCCAGTAAAGTATGGATCTCCCTCTGCAAGTGAAGTATAAGTGAAAACGTCTCATTAACCACCAAGAAAATGCAATCCCTCAGAAAGTTCAAGAGGCAGCTTGCAGTGTTCTGGGCATACTTTAAAATGATACCAAGCTTTTTCTTATTTAACATGTTCATGTTCAGAAGTTCTCTGCATGTTAGAAAGGAAATCAGGGCATGTGATTTATCAAGAACTAATCCATCTATCTTACATTTTGAAGTATGTTATTGACAGTAGTTTGAAAGACACTATGAAATTTAGCTTCAAATATACTGACGTGTTCTTTCATGACTCAGCTAAATTTCAAATTCCTTAGCAAATTATGTCTACCTTTAAGCTTTAAGATTCACATTATTAGTTTTTCTTATATCAATATTTTGCCATTAATAATTTCTATATAGGTTAGACTTCATATGTAATCTGCTTGATATTAAGGGGTCAAGAAAAATAATGACTTTGATGAATGTAACTTCTGTGTTTCTTCTCTTAAAAGAAGTTTGAAAACACTTTCCTAAAATCAGTTTGATAAAGTGGGGAGAAAGGAAGTATTTATAACCTTAAACATGACAGAGCTCAATAATTAAGAGTTTTATTTCTGATCTGAACTGGCTGTTTTGTGAGCTTGAGTCTTCATGACATGAAAGTCTTCATATTTTTAGGTAAAAAAATTTTATGAAGATGACTGATAACACATGTGAGAGTTTCTCAAGGACAGGGACTGCTTCCATGCACAATAACCCTTGAAAGACTATCTTATACAATAGAGATTCCATAAATTTTTGCTGAGTTTAATGCAATAAATAGAAAAAAACCAAAAAACCAAAAAACAAACAAAAAAAACACCTACCGAGCACAGTGAGTTTAGCTTCTGAACTTAGCCCCATAGCTTCCACTCTAATTTGAGAGGTATCATCTATAGAGAGGTCCCTGAATGTGATGGAATGAGTCTTTCCTTCATCGTCCATCCAGACCGACCTGCTGGTGTGCAGGCGCTGGTCGTTCTTGAACCACTTAACCCGGATGTTGTCGTGGGAGAGCTCCACAGTGAACACAGCACTCTCCCTCTCCTTGGCTGTTACATCCTTGAGTGGGGTGAGGAATTTGAGTCGAATTCCTAACCAGAAAAGAAAACCTCATTAATTCCCACCCTTCAGGAGGAATTACAAAAAGAAAAAAAAAAAAATTTAAAATGTGGTCTCTTTCATAAAGAATATTTACCTTCAATGATCAATTTGGCACTTGTATGTTTATCTTCAGCTTCAAACATGTATTTTCCTTCATCTTCAAAAGCAGCTGCCTTGATCACCAGGGAATGTTTAGTGCCGTCCTTTATAAGCTCAACTTTGTCATCACCCATGATTTCCTGGGTTCCTTTCAGCCAACGGAATGTTTTGGGCTCCCTGGACACCTCACACTCAAACTTAGCCTCATCTTTCTCAAAGACTTTAACGTCACTGAGAGGCGTGATGAAGATGAGTGGCAGTTCTGCAAAGAGAGGATGGGGTGGGTAAGGCCAGATTATGCTTCCATTCATGACCCCCGGTCAGCTCAGGGCCTCGAAGTTTTGCAGAGAAAATAACAAAAGGGTGTCTGACAGGCAGCGCATACCTTTCACTTTCAGATTGGCTGCAGATTTGGCATTGGCGGCCTGGAAGGAGACCTCCCCTGTCATATCCAGCTGGCAGTTATAAAGGACCAGAATATGCTTCTTCCCATCTTCAATGATCTCACAGTCCTATTTGGAGTGAGAGGTAGAAGGACAGAGCAAGAAGAACGTCACTATTATAACTGGTGATCCTTACCAATCATCAAGACATTTTAGACCCGAAGCCTGTCTTTTTTTTTAACCCCTAACAACTAAGCAAGCCCCTGACTGTGTGATCGGATGATCTTGACTTACAGGAGAAGCAGTTAAAGGCTCTCCTTTTAACTTCCACTGGCCATGAACATCTGGTTCAGAAAGTTCAATTTCAAAGCGAGCTGTTTCACCCACAAACAATTCTACTCCGTATAGAGGTTTTTCCACTTTTATTAGTCGAGCTGGAAGTACACAGAGTTTCGTTAGGATGACTGAACACATATACTGTGTGCGTAGAGAGGGTGAGATGAAAAATTCACAGCAACTCACCCTCAACGTTAAGATTTGCTTTTGTCTGGTCGGTGCCACAGTCACACATGTATTCGCCTTTATCTTTAAGCTCTGCCTTCTTGATTTTTAGGATGCGGCGCAGCCCATCTGTCTTGATAGAGTGTTTTGTTGATGGTACAATCTCTTCACCATCTTTGAACCATCTCACTGGCACGTCTTTGCTTACTTCACACTTCAGTATAATCTCATCCTTCTCGACTCCAGTTTTGTCGTGTAATTTCACAGTGAAGTAGGGATCGGCCTCTGGAAAAGCCAGACAGCAGATCATCAGGAGAATGTGAAGATTAAAGTTTACTGGAATCACAAGTGGTAAAATACTCAACGACCACGCCCTCGCTATCCCCAAACAGGCTACCCAGTCCTCATTGGTCATGTTTACCTAAGACCTTCAGGTTTGCGGTGGAGCTCAGGTTCTTAACTTGAGCCTTTATCTGGGATATATCATCCAGGGTCACTTCTCTCATTTCCAGTTTGTGAGTCTTGCCCTCAGAGGAGATGAGTACGGTTCTGCTCGTGTGGAGTTTGGCATCATTTTTGAACCAGACTACATGCATTTTTTCATGAGAAAGCTCACAAACGAAAGTTGCTGTTTCGCCTTCTTTCACCGTTTGGTCTTCGAGAGGCGATATGAATTTCAGCCGTATACCTGCAGTGTTCAGTGTGGAGAATGTGCTTAGAAACACAGTTTACCTTCAGAAATAGTCTGCTCTAATCTGCCAACGTCAAAAGGATCCATTTCACACAGCATTTATTTATTCACCTTTTCAAATGTATCTATCCTCCATTAAAATAAGGGGGAGGGTTTCTTTTGGTGACCAAGTGACAGTAAAATTATGGTGCCCACTGTCACTTATCCCTATTAGACCTTGGTGTCTGTGGCATAAACCTTGAGAGTTGACTTTTCTCTCTGTAATTCAAGTACTCGACCTCAGCTTTGACTGCTAAGCACCCACCTCAGAGATGGCCGTCTTGAGTGAACACAATACCAGCCACAGACTAGAGCAGCAGCCGGCTTGGGCCCCTCCCCACCATGCCCCACAAAAGGTTCCTCTGTTTCTGAGACCTTGGCTGATTTTGAAGACTGACCACTCAGACAGCTTGTTTTGTTTTGTTTTTCCTTCCCTTAATTTAACTTCCTGCTGTTATGTTTTAAATTCACCAACAAAGAGTGAGCCCATAAAACCATAGACCCCTACCCTCAACCTCAATAAAAGCAGAACCCAAGCCTGCTCTCTATCCCTCGCCCCATCCTCCAAAAACAAAAAACAAAATAGAACAAACACCCAAACCCCAAACCAAAAACCCTAACTCTGTGGCCCCACTGGTGCTGTGTAATTTCCAGGTCCTGTAGGTAATAAACCTGTCTCTTTCACTGTTTCCTGATGGTTACGATGAGGGCATCTTGCAATCATAGTAAGAACCACAAGGGCTGGTCCAGCCACAGCATTGGTTGACAGGCTGGGAATGGCACACAGCATTCTGTCTTTATAGTCATGTGTTTATGTGCTTACATGGGGGCATACTACGGCCAGATCTCATCAGCTCCTACCTGTAACAAATAATTGTGCTGAGCTCTTCTTGCCCTCTACCTCAGCAGTATAGACTCCTTCGTCATCGAACTGAGAATCATTGATAACAAGAATGTGTTTCTTTCCATCAGCAATGATATCAAACTTATCAGATGCCTTGATTATGTCAGGTCCTTTAGACCATATCACATTTGCCTCTCGAGTGAGGACACATTCAAATCGAGCTTGTCGCCTTTCTGGAACAGTGACGTCCTTCAGGGGCACAGCAAAGTCAAGTTCGATTTCTGAAAATCAAACGTTAAGAATGAGGTTTCCAGAATGCACAGGGCTGTGAAATGAAGTCGAGTCCTCCCCACGTATTCTATAATCCCATACGTACCTTTTACTGTCAGAATGGCAGTGGTAAATGCATTAAGTGCCTGGTAAAGGACTTCCCCAGCTTGGTCCAGTTTGACTTTGTGCAAAGTTAGGAAGCGTTTTCCACCTTCTGCTTTGATTTCACAGGTCTGAAAAATAATGGTCTTGGTTAGCGTTTGAATGAGATAAGTTCCAGTGAGGAGAAATGTTTCCCATTTATCCATGTACCCATGTCTACAGATGTCCTAAAAATTACGACTAATGAAAGTGAGTAAAAATGTCTAGTCATAAAATATTTAAACGCAAAGAGTGCATCAAAATTCTTCCCCTCTTTGAGACTAGAATCCTCAAAGAACTCCATTGTCATATTGGAACATCAAACTGAAGACAGACTAATATGGATATTTTGTGTGACCTACGACTTAAATGGGAAATGACTCACAGGTGAGGGCCGAAGAAGCTCCCCCTTCAGTTTCCACTCTCCAGGAATGTCTGCCTCTGAGATTTCTGCATCAAAGCTTGCGCTTTCTTTCTCATAAATGGTAACATCCTCTATGGGTTTAAGCAATTCAACTTCACGCTCTGTATTGGTCAGGGATAAAAAAATCACAATGCTTTAAACGATCTAACAACATTTTGCTTTCTTTCCTTTTTTTTTTTTTTTGTATGTTATTTTGCCTTATTCACACACAAAGTTATCTTTTAGAATATAAGCAAAGACTTTTTTTTACCTCCGAGTGTCAGCTTTGCCGGGTATCTTTTCCCTTCAATCTCCACCGCGTATTCATCGATATCATCTGGTGTAGCATTCTTCACTTTGAGGAATAACTGTTTTCCATCTCTTACTATCTCAGTCTTATCATTTGGTTCCAGCGGGATTTCATCATATCCTTTGAACCACTTAACATTTGGAGTTTCCTTTGCTATCACACAGGAGAAAACAGCTGTCCCCTTTGGTTTCACGTGCTGATCTCGGATAGGTTTTACCAGCCAGTCTCTGATGACTTCTGCATGAAAACGAGGTCAGAAAAAAATAGTCATGACCTGAACAAGTAACAAAAATAACTTCCTTAGTAAATTTCAGAACTTTAAAAAAAAATTCTTAAAACTGGATATAATTAACTTGCTATGATGGTTGATATTCCTCCATCTTAGATAAGGTCCGAGTCTGGGAAATAGAATTCTCTCTTCAGTTTTGTCAATATTATAAGAAGTACTAGTAAGTATAACAAGCAGAACATAATTTCCCAGACAAGTACTAACCTACTACTTTGACACAGGATGAACATTCCAGGTTGTTGGCATTTTCCACAGTAACCGTGTAGGTTCCAGCATCGAAGTCATCTGCATCATTGATGGTCAGGGCTCGCAACAGGCCGATGACGCCGGGCACAATTTTTCCAGGTTTCTCCACCACAATCTTCCCATCCTTTCTCCAGACCACGTCGCGCTCTTTGTTTAATTCACAGCTCAAGTACAGTGGCTGTCCTTTGACCACTGTGACTTCCTCTTCAAGTGTTTTTACGAAACGCACAGGAAGTTCTGTGGAGAATTTCAGTATTAAAGATCTGCAAACACTTCAATCTACATACTATCTCTTCAATGATTTAAAAAAACACTTGGAAATGAGATGTTTGGGCTCAAGTTACAAATAGTTGCTAATGAGGTGTGTTGTGTTAAAGTTTAATAGGGGTCGTATTTGGCAGGCTGGAAATTACCTTCTACAACAAGTTTAGCCGTGGAGGTCTTCTCCTTGTTTCCCAAACGTAAAACACAGGTGTATTCACCAGCATCGGAAAGCTGGACATCCATGATATGCAGCTTTCTGTCTTTCCCATCTGCAATGAATCTATGCTTTGGGCTCTCACGGATGTTGCTACCATCTTTCATCCAGCTTGTAATTGCAGTGGAGGGGGAGACTAAACATTCAAAGATGGCAGAAGACCCCACTGACTCTGCTTCAGTCAAGACAATGTCTTTGATTTCCTTCACAAACTTGAGGGGCACAGCCTTTAGCTGGTAAGTGAATGGGGCTTCATCAGGAGGCTTCTCTCCACCACTTCCTGGTCTTAGCTTTTTCCTTTCAGCTTCTATTGGTGAAGGAGTCTTTTTGGCGACACCTAATTCAAAAGAAAGTTAAATGTTGATTTAGCATTTTCCTAAGGGCCAAAAGCGCACACTTGGCTGCCTGCTGGATCAAACCAGTGATAGAGCAACTGAAAGACAAGAACAGAAAATTAAAGATGAGGCAGTTGAAAAGCCAATTGAATTTATACTGCCTTCTTCAGACAGAAAAGTGAGAAAGCACAAGGAATCCATGAATAAGAAATGTTCTTCATTTTCTCAAGTTTTAAACCAGAATATAAAATGTCCCACTTAAGGTCTAATTACTTTAGACCGTATAAATATCATGTATATGAGGACAAAGCTAAGAATTTATAGGGTTCATTATGCTAAAATATAGTTGGTTATACATAATACCCACTTGGATAATACTAGAGGTCTATTACTTGAACTACCAGAAGACATATTAGTTTTATCAGAATCAACTAGGAATGATAAAGATTGTTATAAATTTTGAAACTTTCCCCCCCTTGAATGTGAAGTTGTCCAGAGTGAATGGTTATAATTTAGGAGCAGAGAAATGACTCTTACCTTTGATGGGACCTTTCGGCTTGGCAGCCTCCTCTTTAGGTGCTTTGGCTTCTGAAATAAAAAGAAAACTCAGCATTTAAACAATTTTTAGACCTATTTTATGCTTGGTAGTAAACCAGGAGGGGTGAGTCATATTCTTTATTATAAATATTAATGCATGAAGAGAAATTGGCTTTACTTGTGTGGCTTTCATGGAGAATACTTTGCTATTTGCAAGAAGGCATATTTTGTTCAGTCTCATTCTGGTCAATGATGTGACAAAGCTAAATCACCAACATATTTAGGATTAAAAAATTGCTTTCAGCAAATGCCTTTATTCTTCTTCTATTTTTAGTCTTTCCCTTTTTTATTGTAGTAAAATAAACCTACCATAAAATTTATCATTTTGACCATCCTAAAGTATACAATTCAGTGGCATTAAGTACACTCACAGTTTGCAATCATCAACACTACCCATTTCCAGAACTTTTTCATTTTGTTAATATGCAGTCTTTTAAAAAAAAATATGACAAATGATTCTTACAGGGCACATAGGAAATTGGAATATCCATGGGCTGCCTGTATGCATGTCCTTAGAGGGTCTGTCTTCTGAGTCTTCATCAGCTTTGAACACATTCATTACTTAATTTCAAAAGCATATAAAGCAATGATGCTTTGAAGGAATGCATATTCCAGTCAAAACACAGTATGTACCCAGGGGTGAGAGATCAGGTTGGGAAAGGACATCAGAGGAAGAAAATTTAATCCAGAATTTATTACCCTTCCCTCCCAGCTGATGATGCCTCTTTCAACAAAAGAGGGTCTGCATTTTAATGAAGGATGAAAACTTTTATTAAGCCACCAAAAAAACAAACAAAAAGAAAACTGCAGAATAACTACCTGCTTTCTTTCCGACCACGGGCACTGTCACTGGGGCAGCGATGGGGGTGGGTGCTGGCTCCACGGGAGGCGGTTTGATGACTTTTACTTCTGTAAAGAGATGTCCATTGCATTAATGTGTCCATTCATCTCTTCCTAAAATCTCATTTGGTGGCCTATTTGTCTTTTCTGATGTAACTTTGAAATTTTCAAATCACTAGTTTTTCAGAGAATAGTATATTCTAACTAGAGCATGATCTATATACAGTATAATGTAATAATGTATTCAACATATCCCAATATATTTAATTATATGGAATAAAAAATAATATACTCTAAAAATACATTGGGACATTATAAATCCTCTGAAGCATGCTGACTTTTACTTCCTTGTTTTTTTAAATAACTACATATTTGTTAAAAACAAACAGGCTCAAAGCGGTGTTACTTAGACCAAGTTCCCAAAATGGGACTTAATACCCAGTCTAATAGCAGTTTCAACCTCCCTACAGATATGTGACCTTAACTGGTCCGCCAGCAAATTTCTCTTTCTATCAGTGTATTGGGTCCTCTCTATCTCCCCAAAGAAAGAATGAGATCATCTACATGATAAAACAAACAAACAAACAAAAAACACCCCCCCCCCCTTTTTGCCTCTAGCAGACAACCTCCTCTGCAACAATCCTTGTCTTTTGCTCAAGACTATCCTGTCCTCATCCTCTGTCTATAAAAACCGCCACTCTGCATTAACTCCTTGGAGTGCCTCTCTATTCAACAGACAGGGTGTGCCCTCTTCACGAATTATTTTGTGAAAGCCAGTTAGATCTTCGCATTTGCTTGGTTGCATTTTGTTATCTGACCCATTATTTGTAAGAAGCATGAAGGAATATGCTATTGACATTGGAGTTGGGCTTGCTTACCTGGTTCAGGCTTTGGTTTTGGTTCAGGTCCAGGGAGAGGTATTGCTGGCTTAATTTCAGGCACTAAAATAATTCACAGTTGTAAGCAGGTTATTTGAAGTTTTTTGTTTTTTTTTTTTTTTTTTTTTTAAGACTTCTGAAGTTTTTCACAAAGTTAAACCACAATTAGGCAGACCTAATACATCTTGGGAGATAGTGGAATTTAAACACCTATGGTCAGTATATCAAGTATCTGATCTAAGTTTATTTTGCATCTGAAACAAAATACTTGGAAAATATAGTAATGCATTTTATTGGTTCTAGTGTTATGCATCTCATTATCCATTTCCCCCCTAGTGCTTAAAACTTATTTTAAATTTAACAAGTGGGTGGTCATTAGCCAAGTGCACCTAAGAGTGAAATGATAAAGAAAATGAAAGCATATGCGATAAGTAGATTAAGGGCCTGTGTTCAAATCTTAATGCCAGTGTGATGGTTTTTTAAATGACGCATATTTGTATTTTTAGAGACAACTAAGAAAGTACCATTAAGTTTGTACCTTTAACTGGTTCAGGAACTGTCCTTTCCCTTTTTGTAACAGTAGCTGGAGGTACTTCAGCCTCTGGAACAGCTTTCGGAGGTGGCTCTGGTACTTTAAGAGAATGAGATTATTTTCTAGTGTTATTTGAATACTTAGAAATCAACAGACCTGAAATAATCAAATCAAACTATTTTTCGAAAGCTCTCTGAATGGCTTTTAACAAAACCTTATATTATATCAGTTCATTTCTATTTTCTCCCCTTGACTGTGCCTCAATTTATTTTACTCCACCCACTTACATCCCAACTCCGTGAGCTCTCCCTTCCTAAATCACTTCCATAACAGTTTCCAATAAATACACCCTTTGAGAATAGGCTAATGATAACAAGGAACCCCATTAAAAGACCCCAAGTTCTGTGCCACATTTGCCAACACCCTCCTATGAAGCTATTTTGCAGCTGACCTGATTATTTCATAGTCACTGCTACCAGAAAAACAAATGGCAAAGTAGTAACAGCAATGAAGTGTGGGAAAATACATGGATGGATATGAAAATTACTATAAAGATATTTAAACAGACAGCAGACGATGGAAAGCACAGACTGTTTCACAGACAAAATATGAAGCTATGTGTATATTTAACTCCGATGATGTTTATAAGATAAACCTTTTGTTAAATGTCCATTTTGTTAGAAGATAATTGTTTACTGAGATTCCTACCTGGTTTTTTAATTTTTTCTAGTTTTTTAGGTTCTACTTTAGGTTCTTCTTCTTCAGGCCTTTTTCTTAGAACTTAAAAGACAAAAAGGTTTATATGTAAACCAAGACAAACAAACTAATGAAGATGTTGAACACACCTGACAAATGCAAATAATACACAAAGCAAGGAAAATGAAAAGCATGCGACCTGGTACACTGGCCAATTAGCCTTTATGCTAGAAGTGCTTGTTTTTTGTTCTTGTTGTTTTTTTTTAAATCAAAGGTTGTCAAATTATTAAAATAGCACTGGGAGTCACTTTCCATCCATGTACATAGACAATCTGTTGTTCAGAGACAATGCTGTTGCAAAAATGACCAAAACACCAAATGAATAATTTGAATAGTAACAAACTGAATTCATAATTCAACACTGGTAATATAGGGAGGAGTATTTAAATAAGTATAAATTTACTTAAGTGGAGATATCCAAAGAAATGTAGTCTAGATACCCATAATTCTGTGTAAAGAAAATGTTAGAACTTGATTCCTCATCTGAATATCTTGCTTCCAATTCTTTAAGATTTTATTAGTAGGAAGACATGTTTAGTTTTTTTTTTTTAATATTATTTATTAGTTCTGATGATTCTGTATCACACTTTAAAACTGAGTACTGAATTTAGACTTACAAAGTTTGGTCTGATTTAGAATATTTAATAGGTTTAGTGTATTTTACTGCATAATTTGACTATGAACATGACAGCTGGGGTCATTATTATTAGCTTAGAGTATGATCAATTTAGTTATATCTATGCATGTAAACTCTAAAACTGTGAACGCTCACAAAATTTCTGTCTCCTTTTTAAAAAAGCTATGGAAATGATAGCCTTCCCAATTTTCAGTGCAATTATAAATGAATTTTGATAAATAGGTAATCCGATTAAAAGAAAACCGAGAGACAAACATTTTTGTAAGCTTTCAGGCCTATTTTTTGTAAATTTAATGCTAACAAAACAACTGAAAAATACTATACCGCTTTTGAGAACAACTTCTTCCTTTGGTTGAGGTTTAGGTTCAGGAAGTAATTTGCGAACTTTCTTTTCACCTCCAGGCACTTAAAAGAATATGATTTCAAATTTTGAAGTAAATTCATATAAAAGTAAATTTCAACAAGAAAAAGGTCTCTTTCAAAACTAGTTAACTATAGTGCATGATTTTTGTTGCAAAATAATATCACAGAATTTAAAAGCAAATAATATACTTCAAATTATTTCCTATGCAAACATTTTTCTAGTCTTGTGACAAATTGTTGCATTTATTGCAAACAAATATAGTCAACTTAAATGAGGGTAGATGTTATTCTATATTGACTTTATGAATCTTTGATCAAATACAGGGTTCTTAACAGTATCCTTGCCCTAATCTATAATTGTAGATTGTTCAAATCTACATTGGTATCTCCGCAACTGTCTATTACATTAAAATGATACTGGTGTTCACGTCATTATCCAATCTTCTCCACAGGTGAGAGAAGAACCCAAGGGATGTGGCTGATGACCTTGATGTTGGGAAAGGACTACTCTCACTTTCTTAACTGAAGGGAAATATCGTTTCTTAAGATCTCCTTTTTGAAATAATACTAATCTAAAATTATAGAGCTATAGAACTTAAGAGCTGGTGTTGGAACTCATTTTTAAATAAGAAAATGTTCTTGACTTTAGACTAAAAGGGACCCAAGGAATTCTAAGTTCATCCCCTCTTGCATCTTTGGTGACTGTTGGGTGTGATGGATGATATTATATGGAGCAGCCTCCTCCTTCTCCTACAATCCTCATGGATTTGAGTGGAAGAAAAAGAAATGCTTGGTGATGGCTGACCCACCTTACCTCTCTAGTGATGTAGCCAATGAAAGTCAGTTTGAAACATTATTGATTTGTATAACTTAATGTCCTATTTGTTTACTCATGTGAAATCTGAGCTTTTAGGTATTTCTAAAAAACTTCCTATTTGGTCCTGTAAGCAGGATATTTGCAATTTATTAAGTAGGTTTTTTGTTTTGTTTTTTTTTTTTTTGTTTTGTTTTGTTTTTTGAGTAGGCTCTGGAGCCTACTCTTTGCTTTTGTTTTTCTGTATTATCATTTTATTTTTAAGGTCTTACTGACATTTGAGACTCTGGTACAGAACACACCATTACAGGTATTATTTTTAAAATTACTAAATGTCATTACATGTCATTTTCATATTTAAGTGGCTCTTCCTTCATTACTAGTTAACAGCCATAGTAATATTATTTTGTGGTATCCATTTTATAAGTCAGAAAATGTATATTCAGAAAGGTGATTTTTCTAAAATTCCAGAGTGAATGAAGAACATTCAATTTATGGGTCTGGATATGTTAATTACTTAACTAGAATGCTGCTACCCATTTTAGTTACTAGAAAAATTAATAACTTTATTTTTAATAGAAAAATTTCTAAAATTTAAGATCCATTTATTTTCTTTTAGGGTCTAACTTTGCTCATGGAAAATACTGTGTCAAGAGAAATGAATTTTGAAAAATGACCTGCAGCAATCCTGAATGCTCCCTAAAGTTCCCAGTGAGATCTGTATGTCTGAAAGAACGTCTTGGAGTCTGTGATGAGAGAATGACAGGAAAGCCCTAAGGAAGTCCCTACAAATCATCTCAATAATATAGAAGGAGGACATGAGTTACTTTTAGTACCCTAACACTGGCTAAAATGCTGTTGTTCAGGTGAAATTCCAAAGCCTTCTTCTATTAGCTCTCTGCATTTTAACCTAAGGTGTATCCTGAAGCTAATTTCAGCTAACCAGTAACATTTAATATTTTTAAGTCGAGGAAAATACAAGAAGACATATGTAGATGAAACAGATAAACAATATCCATGAATGTATGAAATTTGATGGGAGACAAATGAAGCAACACTTATGAGCCAGGGCCATAAAAACTATAAAAATATAAGAAATAAATGAAACTACTCTGATTTAAAAAAAGAAAGAACATTCTAGAAGACAGGAAGAGGAAGGAGCCTGATAGAGGGATGCTGCATAGAAATGCATTTTCCAGATTGTGAAATACCTTTCAGAGGCTTAAGCTCCACTTTTTCGGGAACTTCAGGTTTTTCAGGAACTTTCTTCTTTGGAACAGCTTTAAAGAATATAATCTTAATTTTATTATTTGTATATTTATACTAATCTGAAGCAAATTATTAAATATCTGCTCCAACAGTCAAAACCAAGCTTTGCTTACAGCCAAACAGCACCAATAACAGCCAAGAGCAGCCACCAAAGAACACACAAGAAGCGTTCAAACCATGAAAACATTGCCCTTCTACTCTGATGGTGAGTAGTAAGTTTAAGCCTGGTAGAGAAAGAAGATAATTTTTGTTCTTTGCTAGAAGAAGAAATTTTCCTTTAAGTATAAATTTATATTAAGGAAAGTATATTAAGCGTGTGTCTTCATGGAGTATGAATCAACAGGTACCCTTGTAAGATGTGCCCATTTTCTATGGCTGACTGAAAATGCCAGAAGTTACCCCTACTGGCCAGTAGAGATAAAGAGAGGCAAGAATCATGAGAAGCAGTTTTACTCTGGAAGATTCTGGCTTTGTACGCGTATAGGTAAGCATGGGAAAAGTGCCCAACTAAGATTATACCTTTTTAGATTGAGAAATCTCACAACACTAACAATAAGACAACATTGTATTACCATAAAAAGAGTAATATGCTTTTACCAGTTTACTTGAGCTTTTAAAGATGTTATTTTTTTAAGGTTTTTTTTTTTTTATCAGATAGAGATCACAAGTAGGCAGAGAAGCAGGCAGAGAGAGAGGGGGGAAGCAGGCTGAGCAGAGACTTGGGGCTCTATCCCAGGACACTGTGATCATGACCTGAGCTGAAGGCAGAGGCTTTAACTCACTGAGCCACCCAGGCACCCCTAAAGACGTCATTTTAAGAATTAAGTAATACTGTATCAATTCCAAGAAATATCTAAACACAAAAAAGGATGAAGGGAAATTTAACAATGAGAAGAGATGCTGGATACAAAATGTATTCATCATCACTCTTTCCGGCTGCTCCACAAGACAGTTTGGGCTTTGGTTAAGTCGCAAAAGGAAAAAAAAAATGGGGTCACAGTGATGGGTCATTCATATGCTTTCGTTTGATGGTATATGAGCACATATCAGCTATCAATGCCATAAATATATTTCTTATAGTATATTTAAAAACACATGAAATTCTTTAGGAACAAAGTTTTGGCTTTTGTATAAATTTGTTACTGCAACATTAAAAGTTTCATGCAACGTTTTCTCATACATTCCAAATGTGCAAGATCCCAAAGATAGGCATAGCAGTCGCACTCTGAAATCAGAAAACCCTTTCTCCATAAGAACGTTAGCTGGACAGCTCCTGCATCCAGATGTCCCGGAGGAAGGTAGCAGTGAGCCAGGCTGCGCATTCCGTCAGGCATTCCTGACAAAGCACGCGAAGGCAGCGAAAAACACGGGTCTCTATGCAAGTCCCACAGCTCCATCATGTTTGAAAACACACACTTTTAGAAATCATACATGTCTCACAAGCACCGTTTGGTTGGCTGAACAGAAGTTTGAAGCAGATTAGTAAAACTTGGCAGTGGCATTTTATACCTTTAAGTTGGAACATTTTCTCCTTCACATCTTCCTTTGGTGGAGCAGGAGGAGGTGGCGCAGGCTTTGGTTTGAGTTTTGGTTTCTCAATAACCTTCTTTTCAGGTTCAGGTTCAGGTTCTTAAAAGAGTATTTCAGGAGGGTTAGTATATGTGTATGTTAATTGGTGTGTGGATATATAATACATCCAGTAGAAATTTAAACATGTACATATCGAGTAAAAAGTTTACTTTTTACATTCGTAGTAGCATCCAACATCAAATATAAAATAGAATCCAACATCAAACACAAAAATTTAAACACTGTACACAGATGATAAGAAATACGGCAAAGGCGCTGATAAAAACAAAGGAAGTATCCGTAAGACACACTGACATGGGATCAGTTGTACAAATGACATGGATGAATAAGAATGAGATGCATGTTTAAAACAGCGTCTTACATACAGATGGAGAGAGACACGCAGAACAACATAAAACATACATGTATGTGAAGATAAAGACTATGATGGTGAAGAGGGAAGTCCAATGAACTGAATACCTTGAATTGGTATTTCTTCTGGCTGTGGCTCAGGTTCAGGTTCTTCAGGCTCGATATATTTTTGGATTTCACGTTCTTTAAAGAATGTTGACAGAGGATAGGAGATTGTGAAGTTCTTCACAAAGACTCATACAAATTTCACAGAGATGTAAAGATTGTAGTCACAAAAACAAAAATATACAATTCACGCATATTCATTTTTACAGAAAAAGAGGAAAGATTTCTATTACACTTGAACATTTGATTAACTACTTTATTTGATGTATGTGGATGGCAAATGAGATGACTTGTAAAATTTGATGTGGGGTTATTGTTTGAGAATCCAGTGCAATTTTTCCAGTTGTGCCTTGTAAGCTGTATCTTTGGGAATTATTAGTTACTATTAAGAAAAGTTAAATATTCTACTTCAAAAGAAGTTTATTTGAAAAATAAAACAAGCACATGCTGGAATGCTTCTGTATATAATTTCAAGAAAGAATGCCACCCTATGAATAATTTTTTTTAAATTTCTGGCTGGAGTCTTTAAGAGACTAAAAAAATTTATGTTTATACATATATATATATATACCTTCAACAGGGGGAGTCACTTTTCTACCAATGGTTATAGATGCTTTTTCTTCATACATTATGTCCTCAGGAGACTCTTCAACTTAAAAAACACAGTATTATATTTTAGACTGTATTCACAGTAGAATCTTTCAACTGCTAAGTTATAACATATCAACTTAGTTATACTCTATAACATATTCTTCAGATGACCCCAAAATACCAACAACTTAACTACATAAAGACAGACAACAGATAAGTACGTAAGACTCATCTACAATCAAAGCAAGATGTTGAAGACAATTTTCATCTTTCCAAGATTTATAGAGCAGCTGTGTACCTTGGACAGGGGGAGCTTCTGGCTCCTCAGGAATAGGAATGGACTCTTCCTTTTCTGGGATGATTTCCTTTGGTACTTGAGGCACTTTAAAGATATTGATTTGGTTTATTAAGAATTTAGAAGATGTGCAAGATTCTGCAAACAGCAGGCAAAGAATAGAGTGGAAAGAACTTTATCTTACAAGACTTAGTGGGGAATATGGCTTTGGAGGCATGGCACCCTTTTGGACATTCCAATTTTATTAACGAGTCTTCTCAGCCTTCTTCATTTGCTTCTCTTTCTCTGTGTACCCTTAAATGTCAGTGTTCTCCACTGGTCTAACTTTGAAGCTTTAAAAAATTGGCTCTACACTCTGAGAACCATCAACACTGCACTCTCTTATTTCTCTTTGGGTGACTCCTAGATCTCCATCTCTAGCTCTGTTCTCTTTCCTAAGCTCCAGATGCATATTCCCAGCTTCTATATTTGAAAAGTGAAAAATATGTATTCACCATCTTCTTTCTAATATTAATTAGGGACCCAATGAACCATTCCCATGGATAGCTAGCTACAACCCTTACGATCATCTTGGGCTCCTCTACTTAATTGTTTCCCTAATAAGACAGCAATTCGATCTCCCACCTCTCTCACTCTTTTCCCATTTCTACCACCATGGATCTTGTCTAGCTCTTAATCACCCTAAATGACTGCAGTGGCTCTTCACTATTATCACTGTCTTCCGGTAGCTAGAACTATTGCCAGTCATCTTTCTGAAGCCCAACCTCCACTCATTCGTGTACCTGCTTCAAAGCCTTTGTAGCTTCCTGTTACCCTCAGAATAAAGGACATGCCTGATACGCACATTCAAAAAACTCCAAAATATGAACCTCAGCTGCTTTATATCCAGATTATCTTTCAAGATATCCCAAGACCAATCCATACTCAAATCGCACAAATTTATTTGAAGGTCCTTGAACGTCCTAGACTCTTCTACCTCTGTGCCTTCGATAAAAATTTTTCCTTTGCCTAGAAAACCATTTTCTCAATTGCTATATAGTATAAGAATCCATCAAAACTTTAACTTTTATTTCTTTCATACAGCTTTCCCTGATGCCTCTGCCTGAAATTTATCTTCCCTTGCCTGTGTTTCTGTAGCCCTTATATTCCTGTGATCACTTCCCGTCTATTAGAGCTGTGCTGTGCTTTCTTCTCACCGGCTTTAAGTTGCTTGAAGACAGGACCAAATCTTATTTTTTCTAGCATGCTGTTTTGTTAATGGTAGGACATTCACCAAAATATGCTGAATTGAGCAGTTTACCCCTCGAATCGGAGGAGGTCCTCTGCTACCACATGGAACCATGTCATCGCACAACTGAATCTCATTTATTTGTTTCTTCCTGCTTATCTGTCTTGTTTTTTCTCTTTGCCCTCATCATTTTCCCTTTTCATCTGTGAAATGTGGTTTTGCATAAGAACCATTATTAAAATCAAAGAAATCTCTATTTTTCCTTCACGGTAGATACCTTTTTCTGGCTGGACTTCTCGTTTTCTGGTAATGGGCACAGTTTCCTTCTTTACTGGAACAAGTTTCTTGGGCACCTCAGGCACTTGGAAGATATTAGTTGTATTTTAAAAAGAGTATTTAGAAAGATTTTAAATGTTAAGAATTAAGAATCTGTAGTTAAAGGAGCAGTATTAAAATTATTGGAACTAAATAAGGACATTTTGTCCCTAGTTACGCAACAACAAGGACAGATAACAGGTTACTTTAAAAAAGCAATGATACTAATGATATCAATGATGACAGGAATACCTTGAGTTTCTGGCATTTCTGGCTTCTTGACTGTTGGGACTTTCTTCACTGGGACAACTTTCTTTGCCATCTCAGGTACTTTAAAGATATTAGTAGCATTTAATAATATAAATTTGCAAGATGCAATATGTACACATTAATTTGACAACAACGTTTAGAAAACAGTTACGCACATAATACAACACAAAATAGTAAGGACTGTCGAATTTTAGACAGCACACAAAAATGAAGCAAATACTGATGTATTTTACTGCGAGTACCTTTAGGAGGTGGAGCTTCTGGTTTCTTGATAATAGGAACTTTCTTCTCTGGAACAATCTTCTTGGGTTCTTCAGGTACTTTAAAGATAGGAATTTCAAATGATTATAATGAAAAGTCTAACACTAATGAATGAATAAAGATCACACCCATCCTTCGGTAGGCACACTGTAAAATCCTATAGCTTTGTGTGTGTAAATGACTTCTGTTCTTTCCAATGAAGTCGAATTTCAAGAAAGAAGAGAGAAGACCCACATTTTACCTTAAAGAAGGTATATAATAGATATAAAAATCAAACCATGTATTTTCCTATACAGTACAGGACCCTGCCTTGTACCTGCTGGGGGTGGGGCTTCTGGCTCCTCTTCCACAACAGGAACTGGCTCTTCCTCTTCAGGAATAATTTCCTCAGGTTCTTCATATACTTTAAAGATAAAGTTAATTGTAATTCCATGTATGGGACAGTATTCTAAAATGCACAAAACACTGAACATAAATACTAGTAACCTTGATTTCGTCCCTTGTTTTAATTAATAACTTTTCTTAGTTTTGTGAAGATGAAACCTATCTTATTTGCACTGACTTTGGTTTCTATTGATCTGAATGCTTGGAAAGCCCTTTTGGAGTTTAATGTCATTTATAGTCACTGGCTCTGTCCTACTTTCTGTGCGCATTTGAGATACTTTAATACAGCTTATGATGCCCTATAGAGAGATCACTGATTGAAAACTCAAATCAGAGCTAATTAAGAATGATTAAGACAAATAATTAAAGGACAGAAAATGACCAAGAGATACCAAATAATAAAAAAGGAAGAACAAGGCTTCAATGAGCAACTGTCTTTGAGTGGCAAGCTCATTAATAGTCTAACATGTACCTTCTGGAGGAGGAGACTCTACTTTCCGGGGAACAGGAATGGCTGGTTCCTCTTCTACGACAGGTTTCTTTGGCACCTCTGGCACTTTAAAGATATTAGTTAGTTTACTTCTGGGTAGTTGAGAAGTACATGAAATTTATACCATCTCTAGTTCACATCTAGATCAAATAACTCAGAGACAAATGCAAGAACAATATTCCCAAGGCCAATATCTGTTCTGAGATCCACAAAGCAATGAGGAAATGTGACCTATTCAGACTAACAAAATCATATTAACAAACTCTTTAATGCACATAAGAGATGCATCAGTTTTTTGTCTGTTTTTAAACCAGTGATGTTATTTAAAAACACTTAAACCTTAAAAATCCAGAATGGCATGTTTGTAATTGTGAATGTAAGAAGTTTGACAAACAACAGGGTTTCCTGTAATAAGTAACTTTTGAAGCCAGAGTGAGTGTTTTCCTGCAGAATCTCATTAGTGACATGTACCTTTAGGTGGTGGGACTTCCGGCTTCTTGGGAACAGTTACTTTCTTTTCAGGAACAGCGGCTTTTGGAACTTCAGGCACTTTAAAGGCATTAATATTTTAACATTATGAAGAGTTTCTAGTAAACATTCATCACATTTGCACAGCACAAACTACTTCCAAAGAATTGGAGACAGCTGTATGTACCTTTAGGAGGTGGGACTTCTGGTTTTTTGGGCACCACTGGAGGCACCTTCTTTTCAGGGACAACTTCCTTGGGTACCTCAGGCACTTTAAAAGATATTAGTTATTTTTAGCTCATAGTTTTAACCACATGAAAAACATTAGGTATAGAATAGCAGTGGAGCCCAACACCCGAAACTTTTTCTGAAGGAGGTTAGTGGCAGTGAGAAATACCTTTCGCTGGCGGTGGTTCAGGTTTTTTGGCAACGACAGCGGGTGGTTTCTTTTCTGGAACGGGTTTCTTGGGTGGCACGGTCACTAAAGATATTAGAATTTATTTCAGAATCAGCAAAGATGAACAAGAAATAAGACAAAAGCTTGAAGGATTTTCAGGGCAAGAGGGGTAGAAAGTTGGCTAAGGCAACCTAGCAGCTGGCCAAGTACCTTTCGGAGGAGCAGCCGGCTCTGGCTCTTCCACAGCTTCCCTGGGAGGCTCTTCCCAGGCAATTTCCTCAGGCTCCTCATGCACTTGAAAGACACAAGCTCATTTTAATGCTAGAGGTGACTCACGCATAGGAAATAGGTTACAAACAGATTTTCACAACACTAAGAAGAGAGTTTTTTTTCTTTTCAAATATAATAGTTTTGATAGTGTCATTATTACCTGCAGGGGGAGGACTCTCTGGTTTGGGAGGAAGAGCCTCAGGCACCTTCTTTTCTGGAACAGCTGCCTTGGGCGCTTCGGGCACTTGAAAGATATTAGTATTTTCATGATTAGACAGGGTAGAGACAAATGGATGGTATCAAACCCAATGACATGGGGATGACTACCTTTGGCTGGTGGGACTTCGGGCTTTTTGGGAGGCATCACAGGCACCTTCTTTTCAGGGACCACTTCTCTGGGAGCCTCAGGCACTTAAAAGATATTAGTAAAATTACACTTAGGAACTGTGAAGATCACTGGAATGAGATATTTTCAAGAGCAGAAGAATTATGTCTCTTTAAGCCTAAGGTTGGTGACAAGTACCTTTAACAGGTGGTGGGACTTCTGGCTTTTTAGGAGGTGTCACAGACACTTTCTTTTCAGGGACCACTTCTTTGGGAGCCTCAGGCACTTAAAAGATATTAGTAAAAGTACACTTAGAGATTATGAAGACGACTGGAACAAGATATTTTTGAGAGAAGAGTTACATCTTTTTAAGTCTAAGGTGAGTGATAAATATCTTTAACAGATGGGACTTCTGGCTTTTTAGGAGGCACCACAGACACTTTCTTTTCAGGGACCACTTCTCTGGGAGCCTCAGGCACTTAAAAGATATTAGTAAATTTACACTTAGGGGTTATGAAGACGACCAGAACAAGATATTTTTGAGAGCAGAAGAGTTACGTCTTTTTAAGCCTAAAGTCGCTGACAAATACCTGTAACAGGTGGGACTTCTGGCTTTTTAGGGAGTGCCACAGACACTTTCTTTTCAGAGACCACTTCTTTGGGAGCCTCGGGCACTTAAAAGATATTAGTAAAATTATACTTAGGGGTTATGAGACCGCTGGAACAAAACATTTTCAAGAGTAGAGGGGCTGTATCTTCTTAGGTCTGAGGTGAGTGACAAGTACCTGTAACAGGTTCAACTTCAGGTTTTTTAGGAGGCAACACTGGTACTTTCTTTGCAGGGACAATTTCTTGAGGAACTTCAGGCACTTAAAAGATATTAGTAGTTTTACATTTAGATTAATGAGGTCAATGGACTAAACATATTTCCAAGAGCAGAAGAGATACTTCTTCTTTAGATAAGGACATGAGTGAATAATACCTGAAACTGGTCGGGCTTCTGGTTTTTTGGCTGGTGCCTTGGGAGATTTCAGTTCTGGGACAACTTCTTGAGCAACTTCAGGCACTTGAAAGATATTAGTAGTTTTAGAGTTAAGTTAATGAAGAGCAAGGGGCCAAAATTATTCTGGAGGAACGAAGAGATATTTCTTCAAAACGAGATCAAAGCTAACATGTACCTGTGACAGGTGGGGCATCTGGTTTTTTGGGTGGTGCCTTGGGAATTTTCTTCTCTGGGATAACTTCTTGAACAACTTCAGGCACTTGAAAGATATTAGTAGTTTTAAAGTTAAGTTAATGAAGAGCAAAGGGCCAATATTATTCTGGAGGAACGAAGAGATATTTCTCCAAAACGAGATCAAAGCTAACATGTACCTGTGACAGGTAGGGCATCTGGTTTTTTGGGTGATGCCTTGGGAATTTTCTTCTCTGGGACAACTTCTTGAACAACTTCAGGCACTTGAAAGATATTAGTATTTTTAGAAGTTATGAATAGTGAAGGCATATATTACAATGATTGGGAAGAGCACAAGACAGTACTTTTCCTTAACGGGGGTATGAATAAATACCTTTAGCAGGTGGTGCTTCTGGTTTTGGGGGCACAACCACAGACATTTTTTTCTCGGAGACAACTTCTTTAGGAGCTTCAGGAACTTTGAAGATATTAGTATCTTTTAGTTAGAGATTATAACAGGGCAATATTGCCAACACATTTACCCAAGCAAATACAATTTATGAGACAGGCGGACAGTTCCATACACACTCTTCCCAGCCCCCTGAAACAGGCGACCAACAACTTGGAAGAATAAATACCTTTAGCAGGTGGAGGTTCTGGCTTTTTAGGAGGAGCCACAGGTACTTTCTTCTCAGGGATGACTTTCTTTGGCGGTACCTCAGGCACTTCAAAGACATTGGTAATTTGTGTTTAGAAAATGTTAAAACATTCCTCACTGTATCATGTCATTATACACTAAGATATTCTCGTTAACTTCTGACTTTCTTTTCTTTAGAATCATATCACCTTTATGTTATCATATTTGTATACATAATTTTCTAGCTAAAATAAGTTTTCTCCCTAGTATATATGGCTCTGACCTTACCTGCAGGAGGAGGACTCTCTGGTTTGGGAGGAAGAGCCTCAGGCACCTTCTTTTCTGGAACAGCTGCCTTGGGCGCTTCGGGCACTTGAAAGATATTAGTATTTTCATGATTAGACAGGGTAGAGACAAATGGATGGTATCAAACCCAATGACATGGGGATGACTACCTTTGGCTGGTGGGACTTCGGGCTTTTTGGGAGGCATCACAGGCACCTTCTTTTCAGGGACCACTTCTCTGGGAGCCTCAGGCACTTAAAAGATATTAGTAAAATTACACTTAGGAACTGTGAAGATCACTGGAATGAGATATTTTCAAAAGCAGAAGAATTATGTCTCTTTAAGCCTAAGGTTGGTGACAAGTACCTTTAACAGGTGGTGGGACTTCTGGCTTTTTAGGAGGTGTCACAGACACTTTCTTTTCAGGGACCACTTCTTTGGGAGCCTCAGGCACTTAAAAGATATTAGTAAAAGTACACTTAGGGGTTATGAAGATGACTGGAACCAAACATTTTCAAGAGCAGGAGAATTATGTCTTTTAAGCCAGGCATTGGTAACAAATACCTGTAACAGGTGGGACTTCTGGCTTTTGGGGAGGCGCCACAGACACTTTCTTTTCAGGGACCACTTCTCTGGGAGCCTCAGGCACTTAAAAGATATTAGTAAGATTATATTTAGGAACTATGAAGACAACTGGAACAAAACATTTTCAAGAGCAGAAGAGATATGTCTTTTTAAACCTAAGGTGAGTGACAAATACCTTTAACAAGTGGGACTTCTGGCTTTTTAGGAGGCGCCACAGACACTTTCTTATCAGGGACCACTTCTCTGGGAGCCTCAGGCACTTAAAAGATATTAGTAAAAGTACATTTAGGGGTTATGAAGACGACCGGAACAAGATATTTTTGAGAGCAGAAGAGTTACATCTTTTTAAGTCTAAGGTGAGTGACAAATACCTGTAACAGGTAGGACTTCTGGCTTTTTAGGAGGCGCCACAGACACTTTCTTTTCAGGGACCACTTCTTTGGGAGCCTCAGGCACTTAAAAGATATTAGTAAAAGTACACTTAGGGGTTATGAAGACGACTGGAATGAAATATTTTCAAGAGCAGGAGAATTACATCCTTTTAAGCCAGGTATTGGTAACAAATACCTGTAACAGGTGGGACTTCCGGCTTTTTAGGAGGCGCCACAGACACTTTCTTTTCAGGGACCACTTCTTTGGGAACCTCGGGCACTTAAAAGATATTAGTAAAAGTACACTTAGGAGTTATGCTGCTGAAACAAAACATTTTCAAGAGTATAAGGGCTGTATCTTCTTAGTCTGAGGTGAGTGACAAGTACCTGTAACAGATGCAACTTCAGGTTTTTTAGGAGGCACCACTGGTGCTTTCTTTACAGGGACAATTTCTTGAGGAACTTCAGTTTCTTAAAAGATATTAGTAAAATTACATTTAAAAATGATGAGACCACTAGAGCAAAATATTTTCAAGAGCAAAAGAGTTCAATCTTTTTAAACCTAAGGCTGGTGACAAATACCTGTCACAAGTGGGACTTCAGGCTTTTTAGAAGGAACCAGAGGCACTTTCTTCTCAGGGACAACCTCTTTGGGAGCCTGGGGTACTTTGAAGATATTAGTAAATTTACATTTGAGTCACAAGGATCCACATAGACAAGAACTTCATTTATATAACAGAAGAGCTTTCAAACCTAGCCTGGTGGTTCTTGCTAAGGCCCTCCCTACCCACCTTAAATAAAGGGTGGTTTAGAATGTACCTTTGGTTATGCTGAGTGAAATAAGTCAAGCAGAGAGAATCAATTATCATATGGTTTCCCTTATTTGTGGAGCATAAGGAATAACACAGAGGACATTGGGAGCTGGAGAGAAGGGAGGGGAAATTGAAGGGGGAGAGGAACCATGAGAGACTGTGGACTCTGAGAAACAAACTAAGGGTCTTGGAGAGGAGGGAGGTGGAGGGTTGGGTGAGCTTGGTGGTGGGTATTATGAAAGGCACGTATTGCAAGGAGCACTGGGTGTGGTGCATAAACAATGAATTCTGAACACTGAAAAGAAAACAAAAAGAAAAAGAATGTACCTTTGACAGGTATGACCTCAGGCTTTAGGGGAGGATGCACTTTCCTTTCTGAGACAACTTCTCTAGGTGCCTCTGGCACTTTAAAGATATTAATATTTTTACATTTAGGGGTTAGAAGAATCTGTACAGACAAGAAACATATTCATACAGAAGAAGACATTTCCCCAAATTTCTAAGCTCCCAGCAACATATACCTTCATCACGAGGAATTTCAGGCTTTTTGTGAGGAATCACATATGTTTTCTTTTCAGGGACAATTTCTTGGGGAGCTTCCAGCACTTTAAGAAATTAGTATTTTAACATTTAGTGTTATGAAGAGCACTAGGAACAGCAAAATATTTTCAAGACTACAAGAGCTATTTCTTCTTTAGCTTGAGGGCATGGTCACTTGTACCTTCAACTGAAGGACGTTCTCTTTCTTTGAAAGGAGCTCTCTTTGCAGGAACAACTTCTTGAGGAGCTTCAGGCACTTCAAAGATATTAGTATTTCACATTTAAGATATAAAAGGATTAGTGAAAACAGTAAACCCAATAAGTGGGCAAGTGTAGTTTTCTAGAGGTCTCTTCTCTGCCTGTCTCTTCTCCCCTTGCTCCACCCATCAAATAAGCTTGGGGGCTCGTGGGACCCTCAGGAAGAGGGGCTGCCCACCCTTCACCGGCACTTGGCTTAGTTCCTGTGACACTGTGGACCTTCCTTACTAAGCATTTGTTGAATGAATACTTTTATTAGAGGGGGTTTCTGTTTAAATAGGAACACCCACAAGTATTTTCTCAAGAGGGAATTTCTTGTGCAACTTCAGGTGTTTGGAAGATATTAGTACGTTTACATTTAGGTGTTACGAAGAACACTCGAAAAGCATAGTTGTAAGAGCAGAGGACAGATCATTTCTCCAGTTCACAGGTATCACACACCTTTTATAGGCAGAGGTTCTGGCTCCTTAGGAAAATCCTCAGATACTTGCATTTCGGAAGCAACTTCTTTCATAGTTTCTGGGACTTTGAAGATATTAGTATCAAGCTTAGAGGTTAAGGCATCAGTGAAGATGTTAGTTACATTAACTACACCAAAGTGGCATTTCTGGCTCCAAGGGTGCTTCTGTTAAAAACTGGATGATGTATAAAGCTTTGAAAAAGGAATCAAATCCTAATTGTCTTTGTTTATTATTCCTCAGCTCCCTAGCCCCACACACATAATTGGCATTTATTTAATGAATGAAGGCGGGAATGATAGAATGATGGGTACCTTTACTAGAAGGTGTTTCAATTTCAGGGGGAGCAGCCATGTGTGTTTTCCTTAAAGGGACAATTTCCTGTCCTTTAAAGATATTAACACTTTGTTCTTCAGAGTGTAGAAGACTTTTAGTCCTAACTCCACCTACAGGAATGCCCCAGACGGGGAGACATTCCTGTTCCCTGTGTCTGATTCTTCAGTGATAGGATGGGTACTTGATTATCAGGAGCTCTTTTCTTGGTCACCTCAGGTACTATCGATATTAGGAATTTTATTTTTTAGAATGGTGGTTGTATAGAAAATGATATCATGGAAAATTAGCTTCAAGTGAAAAAAAATAATCTTGTATAATTAATGATGTACTTTTAGCTATTTAATTTGAGGAGAACCTAAGAGCTTCTTTCTTGTCTGGATAGGCTTCATTTTACCCTTACCTTGGGTAAGTATTTGTTTTTCAAGTATAGGAGAGAGGAGAATGACCCAGAGATCCTAGACTGAAAAAATCATGTCAAAGTGTTCAGATATTCTTTAAATTACAGAATATCCTGGATATCATAAAGAAATTGTTAAGCTGGATGTTTTAAAACTTTCTCATCTTTTGATTTACCTAAAAACATTCAAAATGGAAAAATGCAGGACTCTAAAAAATCAAAGATAATGAGAGGAACAACTAAGTGTTCCATGCAGAATTCCAATGTTAACTAGTTTTAATTAGCTTAATTCTGGAAGGTTCTCAGGTGGAGACCCTATGATCAAAAGAACTGCTCAAAGTTGAATTTAATATTTTATTATCTTTAAGTCATGGTTTTCTGAGCATATTTCTATATTTACTTCTTATGGGAAAATAAGTTTTTCACATTCATGTGTTTGTGTTTAGTAGTAATTTTATTTTTATAGAAAGGCAATTCCAAGAAGCAGTTATAGTTTCTCCTGAAATTTCAACTCCACGGAGAGTTAAATTACTGATTTACAGTGTACAGCCAAGCACCTCTGTCATTTGATGGCACTGAGTTCTGCTTTAAAGGGGGGAGTGCTAAACCAGTTCGGCCTAGTTTCAGGGATATAAATGTTTTAAGTGGTCTTGTATAGCTTTTTTTTTTCCCCAGTCTGATTTTTTTTTTCCTTTTTTTCGAACAGTAACTGCTATTTCCTATTGAAGAATCCATCTGGGTCACATCTACACATTGTATGTCTTCATATATTCCCTGGAGACATCATAGTTAGACTTTATAGCCCAAGCACCTTCCATTTAGATACGTTAAAGATTTTTTCCTCCTTCTATTTTCTCTTGAATAGCTCATGGGAATATGTATACACCCTTGAGCTTCTGCTTTGGGGGACCCACTTCTCTGCAATGATATTCCTTCGTAGCATCTGGGGCTCTCAAGATATTAGTATATTTACAGGTTTTAAGTACAACTACAATCACGAGATAAGAAAGTCAGCTTTCTTCTGGCTTGTACCTTTTGATGTTGGTATTCTTCTTTTAGCAACAGGAGCTTGCTGCTCTGGAAGACCTTCCTTGGAGACTTCCAACTCTTTAAAGATATTAGTATTTTTTAGTTGAGGAAAGGCAAAGACATGAAGACACACATATTTAAAAAGTTAGGTATGTTAACAGATATTGTAACTTTAAATTAGAAATTTAACTTTTGTTCTAATTGCTTATCCTTATACATAGTATGAATGGGACTTTTTTTTTTTTTGGTAGGGGGCAAGTCATAGAAAGCTCCTTGTCTTGGGTACATTGGGGACCCTAAAGATATTAGTATTTTAGTGTTAGGGGTTCTGAGAACCTACACAAAACACTAAACATATTTTTCAGACTGAAGAAGAAAGATTCTCTTTAAATTTTCAGAACTAAGAATTATACCTTCAGTTGGAGGATGCTCTGGAATTTGGGGAACAGCCTCAGGTAACTCCACCTCTGGAAAAACTTCTCTGGTTGTATCAGGCTCTTTAAAAATATTATTAGGTTTACACTTAGAAGTTGTGAAGGCAGTAAATCATATAACACACAATTATTGAGTCTTGAATCCAAAGTTATTCATCCAAGTTTGATGTTGTTGAAATGTACCTTTAGTTGCTGGCGTTTCTCTCTTTTTAGGAATCGTCACATATACTTTGTCCTCTGGAACAACTTTCTTGGGTGGCTCAGGCACTTAAAAGATATGAGTATAATTATATTTATAAACAGCACAGGAGAAGATTGAGCTTTTAAAATGAGCCCTAAATAAATATTCTTCAGACTAGATCATTGGTATTATATACCTTTTGCTATTTTGGTTTTCGTCTTTGGAGGATGAGTCACAAGTACTTTTTCTTCTGTGGTGGATTCTTCAGACACTTCATAAACTTTGAAGATATTAGTATTTATACAATTAAGGGCATTTCAAGGCAATGACAAATAATATTAAGAAAACGTGATACATAGTACACACTCATCACCCAAATTACCAGTAGCACATAGACACAAACTAGCGACAAGAACACATCTGCTAAGAGAAAGCCTCATTCCCAGTTGTATCATATAGAACTCTCATTTATGATGACAATAAAATTGAGGAATTCACTGGCCAGGGACTATATAATTCTTGTATTTTGTCTGCAGAAAGTTACTGGCAAAATTTTCCTTTGCTCTTAGTTTTGTCCATAAAGAACAAGGTTGATTCTCCTACATTTGACCTAAGTTTGAATAAGTTCTTCCCTTTTCTGGGAATCTAGGTGGCTATAATTTTATACCATATCAGGTTTATGGTTGCGTAGTTTAATAACCATTTAGGGATTCGAAGCAGGAAAGAAAAAAAAATAATTAAATCTTTGAAAATAAGGCAACTGAAGAAAATAAAGATTTCTCTTGCTTTTAGAAAGGAAGACAGGCTGGTGATAATAACCTGACTTTAGCATAGAAAGGGTATTCAAAGGAGGGAGTCATCATATATATGTATCCCAACCAGTATTATAGACCCCCCTCCCAAAAGAGTTTAAACAGGGAATTTTTTAGATTAAAATAAATGAAAGAAAATCAGAACTACTGGTATTTTTAGATTAAAATAAGTGGAAAGAGATCTTGAGTACTGGCATTTTTACTATTCAGATTACTGAATAATATTCTATTCAAGATATTTTATTATTCAGATTATTTTACTCCTCAAATTATTTAATCATAATTTTATGTAAAATCAAACAAAAAATGGTTTGAGAATTCTTTTGCTGTTGTAATGGCTTTATAAATATATGGTCATTAAAGCAACATTGTCAAAATGTTTCCAATGATGGCTGTAAAAAAGTAAAAAAATAATAAAGGGGCATTTTGATTCTATGAAATCCAATTAAAATATTATTATGAAGTTGAAGTAAAGTTACTTCATGGCCTGAGAAAATAAATTGCTTCAAAGCAGAAGATATTTGTACAAAGAACAGTTTAACAAGACAAGACAATGACAAATTCAAAAAGGTAAGAGACCTTTATAAAATTGGGCAATGTTATAAGTACAGGACTATTTTTTTTTTTTAATTGGTGAGGAGATATACCTTGTCTGAGACAAATAGCCCATTTAAATTATTTAATTTTAGCCAAATATTTTTGGCACATTAGGCTTTGATAAGATATTAGTATACTTATTTTTAAAAGCTATGGAGACAAACACAAATGAAACCAAAGAGAACCACCAATTTTTCTGCACTCACTGTATATCGTTGTGTCTTCAGAAAGAGATTTTTCTTCTTGAATACTTTTCTTAGGCACCTCAAGAACTTTAAAGATATTAGTATATTAACTGTTATAAATAACAAGTATACTAAGAATATAAAGAAGCAAAATACAAGGATTTAACATCACACACATTTACTTTAAACCATGAATAACTAAACAAAGAGTCATTTCATGTCATGATTAGTTTCATGACTTTAGTTGGTGGAACTTCAGGCTTTTTAGGAACAGCTTCATGAGCCCTTTCTTCTGGAACAATTTTCTTAGGTACTTCAGGTGCTTTAAAGATATTTATTTTGTTTTTAAAAATATCATAATTGGATATAAAATATCAAGACAAAAAGGGGATCTAACAAGAAGAATGGCAAGAATTCCAAAATCATAAGCCAGCTAAACACACAGTCAACGCATCTCTCTAGATTGCCTTGATGAGTTCTTGATTTGTCTTATTAAAAATACTTTGTCCTTGGGGTATAGCATCATTTTCTATTGTTATCTGGAATGTTTGTTTCCAAAGCTCCTTGACAATAGCTTCCGAAATAAATTATTTTTGAAAAGAAGTTGAGGGGGTCAATATCAAGAAGATCAACAAAAACAGTAACAACTTTTAGGTTGATGCCTTTGTTTCCAGAGGATCGTCAAAAAGGGAGGACTATGTTATAGAACATAAATTGAAGTTTGCATAATTAAGCTCTATTGTGGCATTGAAGGGGGAAGGATCTCCCCCTCTCTCTGCTCCATTGTAAGTGAATAAGAGGGGATTTTTATATTAGTGGTGATTCAGCAAAGACAGGTACCTTTAGCTGGTGGAAATTTGGGCTCTTCAGAAACACGTACTTTTTCTTCTACCACAATTTTCTTGGTCACTTCAGGTACTTTAAAGATAATAGTAATAATTTCTTTTACTTTTAAACATTCATAAAGATTTGTAACAAGCATAATGTAATAAAAATGTAAACACAAAACATGACATGGTCATAAGAGGAAACAGAACGATCACTTTATCAAATATATTACAGTACTAAAATGAGTTGAATATTGATAACAAATATGACAACAGAAATTCAGAAGAATTTCCCATGTTAGAATTGTAAGAACTTGATAAGAAAAATTAATAAGACACCTTCTGCTGGGGCTACTTCCGCTTGTTTTGGTGAATAGTTGGTGCTTTCTCTTCAGTGATAATGTTCTTAAATAATTCAAGAACTTTAAAGATATAAGTATATATTATTTATCAGATGTTTTTCTTATTTCTATTGTAAAATTCAAGAGGTTCCCCAAAATGAACATAGCGGGGACATTAAACACATAGTCACTATGTATTTATTATTATTAGGTGATTAAAATTAAGAATTAATAGGAAAACATGGATTTATCAATAAGCATGTTAGTGAATATACAATAAAAAAGTACCAAAGAAGGAAACCTAGGTGCACTATTTGATTAATAAGGATATTTGCTTTGGGTATGACCATATTGACTTTCTCTTTTGGTAGAACTTCCTTTGGCCCCTCAATGCTTTTAAAGATATTAGTTTGTTTTAGAAATTCCAAAAACACAAAACACAGAAGAAAAACATCAAGAACAGAAACATTTAATGCAATCAAGGTGCTGCTGCACATATAATAAGGTAAGTAGTTTTTCACTAATGAATACCTTTAGCTGGTGGCTCTTTTCGAGGAACAACTTTAGTGGGTGGTTTTTTTGGAGGGATGATTTTCTCAGATATTTCAGGCCCTTCAAAGATATTGGTGTTTTGATTTAGAATAAGTTCTTGAAGTATTAGGGAGTACTTCCAATAAAGTTAGTCCAGTGTGGGCTCATAAATGCTTTCTCTACTTATATTTTTTGAATTTATATCACACTTCCAAGAGAGACACAATTTTGCTAAATTTCATCTATATGGTAGATTTACTATGAATAGTAAGCACACATGCACACATACATATTCGTTCATATCACACACATATTAATTTGTGCAAGATCTGGAATGGTACCGAAGAGAATTTTATGTATCATACTTTATCCTAAAAAAAACCCCACAAAACAAAACTAGAAAGCAGGTAGTGTTACCAATGCTTCATTTGCTTCCTTAATGTTATTTCTCTAATTAAAATATCATAAAATGCAGAAGCTTTCGATAAGCAATGATCAGTTTGTGAACAGCTGACTCATGTTAACAAAGCAATGGTTGTTTTGCCTGAACATGTAAATTTCTCAGTGAACTGAGTAGCTTCTATTTCACTCAACTGATGACACTGGTCAGATATTTTGGCACCTGTAACAATCATGTAACAATCATTCTTAGCAAGGTTCAAGAAAGAATCTATAAATTCATACAAGTGAGCCCGTTAGATAAGTAGGTGTCAAATACCATTATCTTGTCTGCTAAAATTATACACTGTAAGGTTAATCTCTACTCCATATTAATCTTCGTATCAAATAGCTGAAGCTCATGCTTAAAGCATTCCATGAGTTTAACTTGGAAAGTCAGTGGGTTTCTAGTTTTCCAAACTGGGCATGAAATGCACTTAAAAAAAAAAAAAAAGTGAGTTAGACCAAGGTATAGCAATTTGTTATAGCAACAGAATTCACCTATACCTTTAGGTGGAGCTTTGGGTTTTTCGTATACTTCCACTTCTTCTGTCTCTAAAACTTCTATTACCCTATGGACCTCTTCAGCCCTGTGTACTTCTTCAACTCTAGGTTGTTCTACTTTGATGAATTCTTCTACTTCATGGAACTCTTCTTCTTCAAAATATTCTTGAACTTCATGGAACTCTTCTTCCTCAAGCACTTCCACTGGTGTTTCTACTACTTCTAATTCCGTTCTCTCTCTTACTACCTCCTCTTTGTGGAAGGCAACTGATATTTTTTCTTCAACGATGGTCCTCCCTGAAAGAGCATCTACTTTAAGAAATTTGTTTTTTCAAACACAGAGGAAATGAAGATGGAAAAAAAAAAAAGGCTTTCATCATGCAATAATATGTGAAGACACAGAAAAGATCTTTCCAAAAATACCTTTAGCTGGGGGAGCAGCTTCTTTTTTAGGCACAGGGACTTTCTTTTCTGCGATTTTCCTTTCTGGGACTTTCTTTTCAGGCACTTTAAAGATATAGTTTTAGTATTTAGGACTATCAAGAGCAAGTTTTCATAGACCAAAGACATCTAAACAGTCAAGACACAGAGACATTAAACATAAAAACCTTTTTTTCTTTAAGTTTTAAATTTAAAAAATTTTTAAATTTTTAAAAATTTTTATTTTTTAAGTAGACTCCACACCCATTGTGGGGTTTGAACTCATGACCCTGAGATCAATAATCACATGCTCTACTGAGCAAGCCAGCCAGGTACCCCAAACATAAAAATCTTAACGAAAAACTATTAACAGGAAATTCAGGTTTAAAACAGAATAGGTACCTTTGGCTGGAGGTGGCTCTTTTTTCTGAACAGGAACAGGTATTTTTTCCTCAGGAACCTTCTTTGGCACTTTAAAGATATTAGGCATTTCAGTTAGCTAATAATACTAAATAATGAAAATAAAACAACATCTTTATAATAATTAAAGTGTAAGAAGTCATTCTACTACTGGACACCACTTTACAGACAATAAAGATATTTTCCCAATTCACTTACTTGTGCTCACTAGATAAGATGAAGGCATGTGCTGTTCTATTCTTTTTAAATAGCAAGGATTACCAATATTGGGCCTACTTCTAGTATTTTTAATTTGATGAAGATTGTTTTGAAGTGATTACCATAACAGAGTACTTAAGCCTTAACAGAGGTGTCCTCTTCCCTGAGTACTATTTTATATGGGGGGTGGGGGAGGCCAGCTGTGATAGGGAGAGCATAGCTTATCTGTTAAGAGCACTCCTGAAGTAGTAACCTAACTAGGAAGCAAAGGCATTTTATAATAACCTTAAATGCTTAGGCCAAATATTAGAAAGGACATGAGGTTCTTTAAAATAGTTGACATCCCAAGCATTAGAACAGATTTTTTCCCCTATAATATAGTATACATAATTATAATAACATGGGAAAACTCTATATAATGTAATAAAATTCATGAATGGAATGCGGGGAAGAAGGGTCTATTGTTACGTATATAAGCGTAGAGAGATGTACTCATTAACATTAGAAGTCTCAGCTGTTTAGAATGAGAAGCATCCAGAATAATTCATATACACACAGCCATCCAGTAACATAATCATCACTTAAGATTCCAAAACAGGTTAAAGATATGAAAGTTTGCTACGTAAATGATTCTAAGAAAGCAATCAAAGAAGAAGTTTCTGATTTTTTTTTTTTTTTTTAAAGAATGTTAACTGGAATTTAAAGACATTATTAGGGATGCCTGGGTGGCTCAGTAGGTTAAGCCTCTGCCTTCAGCTCAAGTCTTGATCTTGGGGTCCTGGGATCGAGCCCCACATCAGGCTCTCTGCTCAGCGGGGAGCCTGCTTCCCCCACCCCCTCTCTCTGCCTGCCTCTCTGCCTACTTGCGATCTCTCTCTCTCTCTCTCTCTGTCAAATAAAAATAAAAGAAATATTTTTTTAAAAAAAGACATTATTAACTGAGATTTGCTATACCTTTAGCTGGTGGTGCCTCTGCTTTTTTAGGAACAGGAGTAGGAGCTTCAGGTACTGCTTTCTTAACCACTTCAGGCACTTCAAAGATATTATATGGATATTTTGAAAAAGGACATGCAATGAACATAATAGCACCCATAGATGCAAAAAATAACACAAAACATTGACTTATTTTTAAAAGATATTAGCAACCTAAATGATAATAATACATTTGCAGCAGTGACTCTAAAAGTGGAAGGCTATTACTTCTTAATCCTATTAGCAAATGTAGGATCAGTTATACAAAACTTGTCACAGTCTTCAGGAATGATAGGCTAAGAATTATTCTAAAAAGTAAACAACACAGAAATAGATTTTCACCCACTTTAATACTGAATAGAAATTAAAAATTAGAAACTAGGAGAAAGTGTTACAATAGGGTCTAGCTAGGAAAATTTCTAGTGCCAATAATACAAGAATTATATTAGAGATGCAGTAGAAAAGCTGGGTGGGGTCCTTCAGGTACCATTACTTACTGATCATTAATTTGTCATTAGTAAGATGTAAGAAAAGTATATTGAGAAATATCAGACTTTGACTTATTTTGAGAAAGATTTGGACCACGATAGATTTTAAATGTCTAACTCCTAAAAGCAGCTGTACCTCTAGGTGGCGCCTCTTCCTCAACTTCTTCTATGCTAGGTGGTTCTTCAGTGATCTCTTCTTCTGGAATAGGCTCTTCTGGCTCCTCATACACTTTAAAAAGATTATTATTTTGTAAATTATAATTCTTTTAAATATTAGACTAGGAGGGTATATCTGAAAATGGAGGTTGTCTTAAATATAGGTAATTCATAGCTCAGCCTTTCTGATGCATGTACAAACTCACTAGTTCTTGAAAACAATCTACTGAGTCCTCAAAATATCTTAGGACCTTCTCAGAATTTCAGAATTAGAAAAGATGTCAGAGAATTTAGTTGAAATTATTATTATTACTATTTTTAATGGAGGTGGACTTGTTGGAAGGCAAATATTCAGTTAGGGGTAGACATTAGATTTTCTGTGTCAACTACTCAGACTTAACTGGAATTTCTTGGGCAGGTTTATCCCACTATTACCAATCAAGTCATCTGACGAAAAATTCCCCATAGCAAATGGAGTTTCCTTTCAAAGACTGCCATTAAAATGAAACAAACAAACAGACAGACAAATTGGCTAAATATGTAAGAAAGTCAGTTGATTTTAATTTGCCTGCCCAGTTTCTATTAGGTAAATGAGGATTTCTTTTAGAGTCTGAATATCTTTATTTTCTGAAGCGAAATGTGCATTTGCCTTCTTCTAGTACTAGACAATGATAAGACAATGATGATCTGGAAAATCTATTTTCTTAGAAAGTCATCTACCTTCAACTGGTAGAACTTCCTCTTCTTCAGGGAGAATGATTCGTCTTTCTTCTACTTTTTTAGGTACCTCAGGAACTTAAAAGATATTGATTGTTTTAGGCACTTAAAATGCAAGAACCAATGAAGAGTGCATAAAGACCAAGTTTCCCCTTTTTTCAACACAAGGGAGTAAATATCAAGACACACATGCACAAAATGAAACATGGAGATTTCACAGAATCAATTAATGAAACAAAAATAAAGAGGTTTGTGATTTAAGACTAAGAGCCCCTTAAAGAGATATTCTGCCTTTTACTGCTGGAGCCTCTAGTTTTGTGGGAAGAGCAAAGCATACTTCAGGGCCTGGCTTCTTAGTTACTTTGAGCTCTTTAAAGATGTATTAGTTGAGTGTTTTTATTTTTTAGACATAACATACATAGGGAATCAACATAAAACACATAAAGCGGAAAAACTGACATAGCACAAACACAGGCGCTTCAGAGTCACAAATGGTGAATGGCAATGACATACCATACAAGGCAGACAAACGTTTATGTTGATCATCTGTGTGGACAGCATCACAGTTCAACATCGGTACTACAAACACATCCTTTTTTGGGTGATATACCTTTGGCAGGAGGAGCCACTGCTTTCTTAAGACCAGGAGGAGGCACTTTCTTTTCTGGTTCAGGTTTCTTAAGCACCACAGGCACTTTAAAGATATTATTTTATTTTTTATAGTTTAAGTTGCACAAACATGGAGACATAGACATAGCAATAATACAAGTTACACTAACAAATACTGAAAGAGGACACTTTGACTCTCACAGGTGAGAGAAAGAAATGGCGGTGTCTAATTGGCTTGGGAATGGTAGTACCTTTGGCAGGAGGAGCCTCCTCTTTCTTAGGAATGACCACTTTCTTCTCTGGTACTTTCTTCTTAGCCTCAGGCACTTTAAAGACATCATTTCATGATAATAATTTATTGTGAGGAATAAAAAAGAGAGAGCACAAGCAGTTTACACACAGAAAGACCACATGCAAGAGTTGCTCAAGATAGAGACATAGGGCATGTCGGGAGCCCAGTTATGACAGAAATAGGTTTTATAGAGTGAGGGATCAGCAACCTACTTGAATATCAGAGGACAGATGCTGTCATTTCATCCATTTCAATGTCACCAGTAATTTATTAAATCATTATCTATAAAGTATTTCTGAATCCTTGTAGTCTAATAAAGGACTGATTGATTATATTACCATATTGATTATATGACTATTTAACCTGGTAGAGGCACTATGCTTATTATGACATGACCTTTGGCAGAAAATACAGTTACAGATATGTAGACTTCATCCTATACTATGAACTGATCTGCATAATTCATTTAGTGATAGAGCACTTCCACATACCTTACTTTATTTTATCCTCACAATAATATCTGAGCCCACAAGGACTGCTATTAGTCTCCCTATTTTATAGGAGAAAACCCTGAGGCTCAGAAAGACTTGCTCAGAATGATACATCAAAGAATAAAGCTAAGGCTAAAATCAAAACCTGCTGGGCTTCCATTTATATGTAAGTATCAGAAGGCATAAGATATTTACTCAGTGTTTTGATAAACACTCCCATCATTTTTCCTTTTTCATCTTGGTGTTATAAAAGCACTTCATATAAATAGTTGAAGGATGAAATTTAGGAAAATTTATTCATTATATTTTTCAGGTATCTTTTTGTGGAGATAATTTAGCTCTGCAGAATAGCTATATGAAAATTATGTTTACTAAAATGACAGGTCACTAGTTAGAATTCTGTGGCAATTTGGGGGACAATACTTCCTTTTATCTTTGTTCTTGAATACTGCTTTGCATCCAATGAAAAGTGGATATCAGTGTTCCTGAACATTTTAAGAAAAATGTGACTGTTTTATAAATTTAACTTCTCCTAAACCCCAGTTCCACCATAATTTTTCTGATGAAGCTATGGATGAAGAATGCATATTCACTTTGGGGAGGTATACCTTTGGGTGGTGGAGGTTCCACTTTTTTAGGAGCAGGAACAGGGACTTTCTTCTGAGGTACAGGTTTCTTTGGCACTTCAGGCACTTAAAAACATTCATTTTAAGACATTAAAAATCACATGCACAGTACTATATATATAACAAAAAGACAAGTGAAGATAAGACCACAAACAAATAAATAACAGTTCATATTATGAAATTTGAAGACACCCAAATCATTTTCAAGAGACAGACACATGTGACAGACACAATAATAAAGGCACACATGTCTGGAATGCTTTCTCAGATTTAGTAGACAGACAACATAAAGAGTGAAGTATTACACAGATAAAACTGCAGATGAATAAAAAAAGATGGAAAGGCAGAATTCAACACAAAAGAGACTTTGATGACTCCAAGAAGAGTTGCTATACCTCGTGCAGGTACTGGCACCTTAGGTTTAATTTCTGGAAGAACTTCCTCTTCTTCGGGTTCGACTTCTTCCTCAGGTATCAATTCTTCCTCCTCAGGAGGAACTTCTTCTTCCTCAGGAGGAACTTCTTCTTCCTCAGGGTAAACTTCCTCTTCAGGGAAAACTTCCTCTTCAAATGGAACTTCTTCTTCCCGAAGTAGAGCTACAGGAACTGGAACTGGCTCTTGTTTCTTTGGCACTTTAAAGATATTTATTCAATCGTACAAGTGTCACTTTTATGTACACTATTCATGACAATGGGAAAACATGAAAAGCAAGCATTCTGTGATCATAGAGGCATCAACTGTCATCAGATTCAAGGTCATGAAGCATTAATTGTAATTAGCAAGGCTGAATAAGACCAGTTAGTTTCCCTTTCTGCCATGGTTCTGTTAGAGATTAATATACCTTTGGGTGGTGGAGCTTTTTTCGAAATAGGTATTGGCTTTTCTTCTGGGATGATCTTCTTGGGTACCTCTGGCACTTTGAAAATATTATTGATCTTTAAATATGTGTTCTTTTATATGTCTTAGAGCAATATATATGAAAATAATTACTAAATATTTACAAAATCACTAAATATTTATATAATAAGGCCAATTTTTAAACTTGCAATGTTATGGGGGGATTTGCATGTGAATATATAAAAATGAAAGCCCCCCCCCCCATGTACATGAATGATGAAATGATGTACCTTTTACAGGTGGAGCCTCTACCTTCTTAGGAACAGGAACTGGCACCTTCTTCTCAGGCACAGGCTTCTTGGGCACTTCTGGCACTTTAAAGAAATTTTTTAGAAAAAAATGTTATACAATGTAAAGTTTTGAGGTTAAGCATAGTCTCAAAAAGATGAAGATATAGTAATAAAAGTATGACAAAGATATTTCAAGGAGGTTTTTATCTTTAAAATCTTTCTTTTTTTCCATAAAGCGATATTAAAGAGCATCCCCAAAGAGCACGGAATTGAACCAGTTAATTTTTACTTGTATGCAAATATGAATTAAAAAAGTGTTGGCGAGTTCATGTACCTTTGGCAGGTGGAGCTTCCACCTTTTTAGGAACTGGTACTGGTACTTTCTCCTCTGGTACTGGCTTCTTGGGCACTTCAGGAACTTTAAAGATATCAAGTAGGATTAGTGTCAAATTTTCCACCCATTGATAAGAATCCAGCAATTTTAAGACTTTACTGAAGCAACATACAATTTTACCCTTTAAGAGTGATAAGAATAATAGCCACAAAACAAAGGCCAGGAGATGCACACAAATTTAAATAGAGAACACTGAGAAAACATACACTGGTGATAGAGACAAGACACAATGCCTGGCAAATAGTGATTTTGCCCATTTTGGTATTATCATAAGAATTTTAAGAACGTTCTACTAAAGAGTAAAAGCCAAGCACTAAGCGTCAGCATGCTTTGATGGTAAAAATCCGAGATGAATACATGGTAAACTCTTCCTAGAACCAGTTGGGTGGTCCTTGTTTTGTTAATATTGGCATGGGGAAAGAATAGATAGGGGTCGTCAAGTTCTACTATATGAGTAAATTATCACATTATCCCACTGATGGATTATAAAGAGATGTACCTTTAGCTGGTGGAGGCTTCTCTTTTTTAGGAATGGGTACAGGAACTTTCTCCTCTGGCTTCTTAGGAATCTCAGGCACTTTAAAGATATTGTTTATTGGTAAGTTCTAACTACTGGTAACAACACATGTGTATAAAGCACAATTAACACCTCTAACAATAGAGAGCAACACACAAGGTTGTGAACTCAGAAGATAGTGAATGATTTATATGCAGATTAAGGCCTACATTATGAATGGTGATTATACCTTTTGCTGGTGGGGCTTCCTTCTTTTGGGGAACAGGAACAGGTTTCTTCTCTTCTGGTACAGGTTTCTTGGGTATTTCGGGCACTTTAAAGATATTATTAAGAATTTTGGAAATGTTGCATACAAGATAGAAATTATGAAAGGCAATAGCAGAAATCATATTTCAGCATCAAAAGTGTGTGTTTCTAAAATAAGCAGAATTGGCCATTGGTACTAATAAAACCCAGAATCTGACTAAATTAGATACCCAGATTCTAAAGATGCCGCTATGTATCTCTTTGTAGGAGATTTAATCTACCTTTGACTGGTATCACTGGTACGACTTCTTCTTCAGTTATGAGTTCCTCTTCTTCATGAAAGTACTCTTCTTCTTCTTCAAAATACTCCTCTACTTGAGTTACAACTTCCTCTTCGAAGACAATCTCTTCTTGCTCTCGTCTTTTTGGTACTGGCACTTTAAAGAGATTATCTTTAGGTTTGACATTTACCGATGACTCAATGAAATTAAGACACAGTAGGAACACAGCCATTTGTAACAGAAGAAAGAATAGGGTTTATCTTTCTCAGAGAAGAACTTCACACATAGAGCTACACATGAATTTTACAGCAAAGTCGACAAACAACACATTAAAAAGAGTGGTATTAGGTACCTCTAACAGGTGCTGTTACTTCTTTTTTAGGAACAAGTACTTTTTCTTCTGTGACAACTCTCTTGGGCTTCACAGGCACTTGAAATTTAAGTATAAGGATATTTTATTGTCAGAAACAGGCCGCCCAGGCAATGGTTGCTTTGTCAAAGTTTGAGCAGACAGAATAATTTTGCAAGTGCCTCTCATATGATAGATACACAACTGCTCATTAATAAAAAATTTTAATATTTTCCCTGAAAATGATTCTTAATCTCACCGGGATAAATATATGCAGATATATACAAATAAGTTTGAAGTAACAGAACCCAAACGTGAAATGATGTTTATGTATCTCTACTTGCAGGAAATATCCTTTACTGAAAGCTAAATTTCCTTCTGAATAAGTATACTTTCTGAAAGGGCAGAGAAGTTACTTCATAGTTAGAAAAAAAATGACAAGGGCTTTTTTTTTTTTTTTTGTAACCTTCAAAATAACTTCAGAATGCATAAACAGTTGTTGAACTGGGGTCAACATTGTTATATCATTACATGAATTTAGATAAGTCAGGAATGTACCAAATGGTCACCAGTTTTAAATCCAAGCATTCTATTTTATCTATATTGTAGCCACAGCTGTTGTGTAATAGGCTCTGGATATATTTCAAAAATAACTTTTTCTTTTGAAGGTAGCATTACCTTCTTATCCTATGTTGACAGATTTTTATGCCCAACAAATCCTAATGACTAACTTCAAAGACATATGTAACAACGAAACAAAGCAAACATAGCTACATTAATTTTAAAAGAGGTATTGTAAAAGACCACGATTTTGGAAGGAAATGATTATACCTTTAGCAACTGGCTCAGCCACCTGCTCTTTTTCACGTTTGGTAATTGAAATGTGTATTTTTTCCTCAACAAGTTTCTTTGCTTCTTCAGGCACTTTAAAGATATTAATTATTGAAGAGCATTAAAACCAATCACACAAATACCATACACATAAAAATATACACAGAAAAAAACTCCCCATGAAATATAAGAATCAGGACCACAATACATTCAGGAAAAACAAAAAACAGCAGACAAGATAGAAAGACATGTTATAGAACATGAGTAATAAAGATGTTTCTCTTTTTAGTTATCACTCTGCAATGTACCTTTGGGTGGTGGAGGTTTGAGTTTCTTGGTAATGGGCACTGGGACTTTTTCTTCAGGGACTACTTTCTTCAGCACTTTAAAATATCAAGATTAACAGATTTTAAAAACCTGAGCCAGATGTCTCAAGAGTAATAAGAACAAAAAGTTAAGAAATACAACACAAAAAGTTAAGAAATACAACACAACATCCCAAACACACAATTTGTGCGCTGCCACTTCAACATGTGTTTATAGTATGACAGACATGTAGGGACACGGGTCTCTCAGACTCATAATGTCTTGCTCACTCTACCTTTAGTTGGTGGGGCCTTTGGCTTTGTGGGAACTGGTTCTTCTTGGACAGGCTTTACTGGGAGAGGCTTCTTGGGTTCTTTAAAAAGAGGTATATAATGTCAGACTTTAGAACATAATAACAAATTCTATTTCTTTATTTATCTTTTATTTACATTGTAGCCATAGCCTCTAGAGATGAGTGAGAATCACAGTTCCAAGTAGAATAAGGTCTAAAAGCCCTAAACAAGCTGACAGTACCCTTTCCTGCTGCCTTTTTGCTTCAGTTAGGTCATTGTAATTCTCTACTCCATATTAACAGTCTCATTTCACTTTGGGTAGAAAAAATCATGGTTAAAACTTCTTTCTATATAATATTGAGTTTTATTTATATATTTATTATGTTCAATTACCCAACCTATAGTATATCATTAGGGTTTTTTTTTGGCGGGGGGATGTCTTCCTTTCTTTATATGTTGTATTTATTTTTTTAAAGATTTTTATTTATTTATTTGACAGAGAGATAGAGAGCAAGCACAAGTAGGCAGAGCAGCAGGCAGAGGGAGAGGGAGAGCAGGCTCTCCACTGAGTAGAAAGCCCGACACAGGGCTCAATCCCAGGACCCTGGGATCATGACATGAGCCAAAGGCAGATGCTTAACTGACTGAGCCACCCAGGCACCCCATTTTATTTATTTTTTTATTACTGTGTTCAATTGGCCAGTATATTTAGTTTCTGATGTGCTTTCAATGATTCATTATTGTGTATAACACCCAGTGCTCCATGCAATACATGCCCTCCTTAATACCCATCGCCTGGTTATCTCATCCCCCAACCCCCTCCCCTCTGAAAGCCTCAGTTTGTTTCCTGGAGTCCAGAGTCTCTCATGATTTGTCTCCCTCTCTGATTTCTTCCCATTTAGTTTTCCCTCCCTTACCCTATGGCCCTCTGTGTTATTCCTTGTATGTAATATTGGTTTTTAATGCTACCTATAAAATCACATAGAATGTCCTCAAAGTGAAGCTATGAAATGTCAGAAACTGGCTAAGTGAAATAACATTGCTTAATTTCAAAATTCCAGTAGGAACTTATTGACTAAATAAAGGAATCATGTGGAGCCAAATTGTACACCTACAAATTTGATTATCATTAGACAGAACACAACTGCTCAGGTTAGCCTTCATGTTTGTCTTTACTTTGGAAGCAGTCTTTGTCAGGTTTTCAAGATGGGAACCCAGAGAGAGTGTATTTTTCTATCATGCTTGATAATAACAAACTTTAGAATAAGAGACATTCAGACATTCCATGTATTGGAATGATTACAGGCACTTGCAGAGAAACTCGTCACCCTTTTGAGAAAGAAGAGCAAACTCTGGGAAGTTTGCTATTTTGTGTCTGAGCAAAAATGAGGGAGGAAATAGATAATTCCCAAAGTCTAACAGTAAGTCTAATGATAACCTTAAGATTTATAGAGGGTTGTTTTTTTTCTAGAAGTTATATAAGAAAAAAAATTCTGAATTTGTCAAATGAAATAAAGCTCTTTGCAAATTTCTTTGGGCACCCAAATGTTTGTCCTGCTCTAATGGAATCTGCGTGTATTTAAGGTGATGTCCGGTTTGCAGTCTTGCCCATACCTGTGACATACTCCTCACGCTCTTTATACTCTTCATAATGCTCAAACTCGCGTTCCTCATATTCTTCATATTGGTCATACTCTTCTGTTGGTTCATACTCCTCAAATTCTTTATAATCATACTCCTCATACTCGTCATACTCCTCTTCCCGTTCTACTGAAACGATTTCTTCTTCCCGGGTATAAGACCATTCCTTCTCTTCAGTTACGGTTACTTCTAGAATAATATTGAAAACAGGCAGCTTTTTACTTGAAGCTCATTTAGGGGTGATGGTGACCATGAATGTTGATTTCATTCTTATGTGATGGATTCATGCACTGGTTATGGGAGAACCTGAATGTCTTTTCCCAGTCAAGGTAGGACAGAGCGTACATTTGCTATTTATGATTTCAAATGTTATATTTCCTGCCTTTAGTCAAAAATAAGCCAATAAATGGTGGGAAGTAGCAGGCAAAGGGCTATGCAGTTTCATGCTTCAGTGTAATACTTGGTGAAAGCAGAACATACCTTTCACGGGAGGAGCTTCTCTTTTTGGAACTTCAATGGATACCTTTTCTTCTTTAACAGCTCTTTTTCTGAATTCAGTGACTTTAAAAAGAGTAATTATTAAAAGTGAATTATGAGATCTTGAATATATACATGTTAAGAGATACTGTGTACGAACAATCCACAGACAAAGACAACCATCACCATGCTCATCATTCACACTTCTCATTTACATGGCAAGAAAAAGCAACAGACTTGGAAATAAACACTGTCTAACATACAGAAGAATACTTTTTTCTAACCTGTTTAAGGCTTCAAAGATATTGAATAAGTTTTTAGGAAGATCAAGTAGTATTTATAAGAGAGTTCAAAAAGACAATGAGACAGTAGCAACAGAGACTATCAAACAAGCCTTGGACAGAAACTTTAGTCCCATAAACAGTGTCTTCATCTGAATTCTCAAGTAGTGTCAAGAAACTCCACTGGCACAATGTAGAAAACTCAGAATTAAAAAAAAATTTAATTTTATCAAAGATTGCCACACAAAACAATCCTTTGGGCAGATGAGTTTAGTATACAGATAATAACATATTAGAAAACAAGTACATTTTAAGGGAAAGTACACATTTGGGGGAGCTTCACAATTTTGTGGAAAAGAAGAAAGAGTACTTTCTGGTATCTGAAATGTTGAGCTTTGGATTGATATGATATTGCACATGCATATGACTTATTTTAAGTCATTTAAATTTAAGTTATTTAAATTATTTTCTCCAAGGATTCCAATTCCACTAGACTAGTTTCAATACCTACACGCTCATTTTGATTTTTGAAAAAGTTAGTATACCTCTTGTTGGTGGTTCCTCCTCTCTCTTAGGTCTGAGTTTTGGAATTTTTTCTTCTGGAACAGCTCTCTTGGGTTCCTCGGGCACTTTAAAGATAGATTTCACTTTAAGGATTTACCCCTCACTCAGACCACAAAAGGCAGTTTTCTAATAGTAACCCAAACATAAAGGACTTGACATTTTCATTATTTAAAACATAAAAAAAAACAACCTATAACAACGACAACAACAACAAACACCCATAATGAGTGCATTTGGTAAAGAGAAGAGGGTAAGTATAATAGTCTGTGTATTGAAAGGTCACATGTACCTCTTGCTCTTGGAGGCTCCTCTTTTTTAGTTACAGCAACGTGTACTTTTTCTTCTTGGGTAATTTGCATGTGCCTCTCAGTCACTTGAAAGATAATTTTAGGATTAGGGAGTTAAGTTATTTTAAGTGTATTTGCGGGGGAGTGGTAATTGGCCAGAAAGGACTGTGATTTCAGACTACAGCAATTCACAAAATATACACAAATAAACTTCACAACAAGTAATACTCCACCCATAGATAAGGCAGTAATACAACAAAGGTGTGACCCAAGGACGGCAGTGAGAGGATGAAAGACAAGACCTGTTCCTGGTTTTTGTGAGGGAGGATTTCATTTACCTTTGGTGGGAGGAGGTTCTTCTTTCTTAGCCACTTTTAGAGCAACCCTTTTTTCTGGAACTGGCTTCTTTGGCTCTTCTGGCACTTAAAAGATATCAAGCAACACGGTCAAGCATACAAGATGAAAAGACATTAAACACAGAGACTATTTTATTGTTAAAGTTTTGAAAATTTGAAGAATGGACCACTTTAAGATGGAAAAAGACGGACATTGTTCAAGAATAAAGCAAAGCCCAGGATACCTGGTGGCACCTTTTCCTTTTTGGGAACTGCAGCAGGGACTTTCTTTTCTGGCACAGGTTTCTTAGGTGCTTCAGGAACTTTAGAAAGATTAAGTTGAAGAGTATTAGTTTGCATTACAGAAAAAGTGACATTTGGGGGCTTAGAATTCACCTTTTGAAAAGATCATACGTACACACAAACATTAATGACTGTTCAGCAAAAATATCTATACATCAGGGCTAACAAAACTCAGGCAGCACGCAAATGGAACGCACTGATACAGCCACTGAGACAAAGGGTACTGTGTTTCTTTGAGGGAGGACTGTACCTTTAGCTGGTGGGGGTGCCTCTACTTTAGCAGGAATTTTCGGTTTCAGTACCATCTTCTTCTCATGCTTCTCAACCACTTGAAAAGAAGATAAAACACGCGTGTAGAAATGCCCAGATTTCTTTTCCATAAAAATATAAGCAGTCTGTTTATTTAGCCACGATAGTTATCAAGATAGGCAATACAAGTAATAGACTGACTGTAAGAGAAGATAAATAATGGGACGAGCCAAACACAAATAGGGCTAAAATTAATTCAAGGGTTGATATACCTTCTGCCGGTTCGGCTTCCACTCTCTTAGAGATAAAGTGCATCTTTTCTTCCACAACGTATTCTTCTGGTTCTTCCATCACTTTAAAGACATCAGTTTTAAAGAAAAGTTGTAGTGTTTTTCATGTTTAATTTCAGAGGTGATTTGTAACTTCAAAGAGTAATTACAATAATAAAAAGTTTAACACTTGCCAAATCCCCGACTGTTCCCATTTAAAACCTCCCAAAAGTGCATTTTAATTGAAGTGTATGCCTTAATAAAGAAATAAGTTTCAGTAATTTAATTTTCAAGTGTATCATAAAGATAGTAATGCTTGTATTCACAGGAAGAAGAGGACAAGTCCTAGTGGCTCAATTAATAAGCATTTGAAGATAAGTTTCAAAAATAACAGAGCACTCTAGATTTGAAGGCTTCGGGGCAGGAACATACACTTGAGGAAAAATAATGGATGATAAAAAGGAAAAGACCTGTATTACATGTGAAAAACCTACTGAGGACTTGGAAATAAGCTTTTTTTTTTCTCCCTAGTTTTGTGGGGGCAAGTACAGTAGAAAAGGCAGGTGTCTTCATATGGGTTTTGAGCCTATATGTATAAAGTTAACTATAGAATAGGAAGATCTAGTTGTAGACATATCTCTTTATACTAAACTTAACAGGCTACCCACTTTTCCCCTAGATCAAGATTTAATGAAAACAAAGAATATTATAGAAGGTCTCTCTTTTCAGCTATAAGACTGAAAGAGATTTATAGTAGATACTGTTAAAAATTGAAATCAGATTTATGCAATGGGAACTTTCCCTGTGTATATGTTATGTTTGGTTTCCCAATCATATCTAGAAGGGATGGGGCCCTTTTTGATCTATCAGATTCCTGACTTATGCTCAACACCTTGGCCCTTCCCAGGAAGAACAACAGAACCAGTGGGCCTTCTCTTGGAGTCGCGTCCCATCCTGCTCTGTTCCAAGCCATTTCATTAAGAGAGCACATCAGAATTTCACAAGGAATTTTCTTCTATGTGGAGAAGTGGGGCACCTTTTATTAGTCAGAAATGCACTCAAGGGCATCTCCATATAGAATTCTATTCTTTTTTTTTTTTTTTTTTTTTTTAAGGAAGAGAGTTAATTTGTTATAGAACGTACTGATTTTTCTTTGAAGCAAAGCTACATTAGAACTTTCTTAGAAAAGTTCTTTCAGATAAATAGCTTTAGTCAGAGTGCTGGACTTGAGGGGTAAACCTAATGGTATCTTAATTCATTGCAAAGGACTGAAATAAAGTTCATTGTTCAATCCTTAAGAAACTGCAGAGAACTAGCATTATAGGTTATAGGTATAGGAATGTCTAAACAACAAACAAATTCAATCAAAGATATTACATAATTGTTTTTCCATACATGAAATAGAAGAAAGACCTATGTGTTCAGTGCTTCACTCTCAAATGGCCTTGACTTCTGGAATGTAATAAGGTAGTACAATTTCTTCTTCATTTAAAAACTGTGAGCCAGGACGCATTAGTGAGTTGTGCTGTAAAAACTACTTTCTCTTACCCATGTTTTAGACATTAGACTACCAGGTGATGTTCATGCTGCTCACCATGCTAAAACCAAGTGCTGTCCACTAAAAGGATAAATGTAGATGGAAACACCTGCGCCATTAATTACATGTAAACATAAGGCCTCCCCCCCACTCCCTCCCTCATAGCAAGTAAGAGATGATAGACAAATAATACATTGGATTTTTACTCTAAGTAATGTTCCTGAATCTTGTGTTTTGATCAAAAGATACATCTAACGAGGCTCTTGGATAGTCACTGAACTTGCGTCCACTTTCATTAATCTGATAAACAATCTGTGCAAGAAAACAGCTCATCAAGACTCCAGATCATCTCTAGCTCATTGGCATTGTTTACCTTCATATTCTGTAACCTCCACTTCCTCTTCCTCTCTTTCCTCTTCTCTATAAACCGAAACGGACACTCTTTCCTCTTCTTCTGAATAACTCCACTCCTCCTCTGTGGATATTTCAAAAAATACTATTTAATTTAAATTCAGGCCCCTGGAAACACTGGTAATAGCCATGTGTTCCCTACAGCTGGATAGTGGTTCTTATTACTGCTGAATAGGACTTCCTCATCACATGGAAGAGAAAGCTGATTTAAGATCAAGATAAGGGAACTGTGGGACGCCTGGGTGGCTCAGTTGGTTAAGCAGCTGCCTTCGGCTCAGGTCATGATCCCAGGGTCCTGGGATCGAGTCCCATATCAGGCTCCTTGCTCGGCAGAGAGCCTGCTTCTCCCTCTGCTTCTGCCTGCCTCTCTGTCTGCCTGTGCTCGCTCGCTCTCTCTCCCTCTGTCTCTGACAAATAAATAAAATCTTTAAAAAAAAAAAAAAAGATAAGGGAACTGTACAGCCCAAGACTGAGAAGAATATTCAGATCATGTCCAAATGTGGCCATGTTGACAATGATCACATTTTCAGCATCCTGTTCACTGTCTTGAAATGATTTAAGACAATTGCAGACACAAAAGACTCAGTCTCAGAAGGCTATGGCCAGTAGACATTGATCAAGACAACTTACAAGGTAAACAGTCACATCTGGAAAGAAAGACTTCAAGGAAACATGCACAACCATTTCTTCCCTGATTATATACCTTCGTGTCGCATGACTTCCACTGTTTGAGGAACTGCAACAGATAGTCTTTCTTCGGCAGCGAATCTTTTTTCTTCTACCACAGTTTTCTTAGAAACTTCAGCTTTAAAAAAGCATTAAGTTGAAGTGTAAAAGATCAAGAATCTTAAAAATCCTATTTTCCTAAGAGTTTGGGGAAGAAATGTACGGTACGCCACTCTCACTAACAAAATGGGAAAACGAGTCACACAACAAACATCACGAGGATACACACACACACACACACACACACACACGCACATAACCTATCAGAAGAGAGATGGAGGGTCACACAAGAAGACACTGGATAGAACAAGAATTCATAGGCAACAAGATTTTTGTCAGACGTCTGAGACAAATCCTACCTCGGGGAGGAGGAGCTTTCTTAGCGACAGGAACTGGTACAGAAACTTTCTCTTCAGGGACAGGTTTCTTTCGTAGAACTGGCATTTAGAAACATGGACTTTTAGAACTTCAGAGTTATCTTACTGAAGCCCAACCCCAAACACAGATATACACCCACAATGTATTCATATCACAAAGCCAACAAAACCACCATTTGCCTTCTTACATGATATCATATAAAGATGGTTCTTGGAAAGAGACAATACCTTTTGGTGGTGGAGCTTCTTCCTCTTTTTGAGGAACAGGTCTTCTTTCTTCAGGAACTTTCTTCTTTGGTATTTCTGGCACTTAAAGATAGCATTTGATTTTAAGATTCTCAGAAAGGCAAAATAAAAGAGCAACACAGAATCGGCATGCCCATTAAAGAAGGCATGCAATTAAAGAAGCTTGAAGGAAAGACAAGGTTATTTATGAAGATGGAATTAAGTACCTGCTGGTGGTGGAGATTCCTCTCTTTGAGTAACAATCGTTATTTTTTCCTCTGTGACAACCCTCTTCTGTACTTCAGGAACTTGAAAAGACATTAATTTTTAGAAATGACTGTATTTTCCAAAGTAGCTAATTTACAGCTATTTTTTAAGAAAGCAGGCAGGTGGACAGAAACTTTCATTGAATTATTACTCTTGCCATAAAACACTCGTTTTCAATTAAACTAACTCAACAGATAGTTAAACACAAAAATGTTTTGTACTCAAGATATAAAAATAGGGTTCTTTAGCAAGCAAGGCACTATACCTTTAGCTGGTGGTGCTTCCTTTTTCTTTGCAACAGGAACAGGTATCTTTTCTTCAGGAACAGGTTTCTTTGGCACTTCTGGAACTTAAAGTTTTTAAAACAGAACATTAGTTCAACATATACCACTTTTATGAATGGATGTAGGCACATACACCAATCTTTAGTAGTTCATTAATGCCATAGAGTTTCTATGCATTGACAAAATAATGCAGAAAATTAAACTATGATGTTAAAAAGGTCACAATGTAATAAATGTCACGAGTAATGTTATAGAGACATTTAGGAAATTAAAAATGAGTCATATAAACAAAAATATATGTATAAAATTCATTTGTTATATATTGGTATGCTTTTGATAAATTAGTCAGTGACTACACAAACGATATAGATTGTAGATATAGAATGTAGCAAAGTCTTGTTAGGCTTTTTATCAAGAAACGGAATCCATAATAAAAATGGATTTAATTTATCTAGGACTATCTTAGACTAAGACATAGTTAGAATATTTGTATCTCTAGGATACCATTTTGTTCCATTTCTCTTCTGATTTTGTTTGGTTTTGGTGCAACTATAGTTTATTTGCAACTCAGGAAACTCTCATGATAGAGTAGGCTTCTCAATCTGATAGCCATGTGTCAGTGACTTTTGGGGAGTTCTGTATATGACATTTTGTGAATATACACATATATGTTTTTCTCTAAGAGACTCCATAGTTTTCAACAGGATCTCTGACCCCAAAAGGTTTACAATTACTTAGTTTCTCCATTCTAAGTGTTAATGATGTGGAATTTTTAAACTGGCAGATGCATTTTAAAAGCATGCATTGCTGGCAATAATTGTTTCCATTTTAAATAAGATAGTTTTTGTGAACTCCTTCACCTCTATGCTTGCATTTGTAATACTCTAATGTAATTATACAGACATATACATTTGCGTCTGCACTTATTATTTATACATGGGTGTTTATACATATATATTTTTTACTATGCATATTTATTTTTATTGGTAGGTGAGACATGCCTCTGTATCTCCCTCAGCAGTGATCAAGGGCTTTGGTATTAGTACTGCTTTTAATAATATGACCTTTTAATCTATATGATACCATTTTGTTCCATTATTTTCACATAACCATATTTTAATGACTAGATAATCAGAAATCATATTTTGATGACTAGATAATCAGGAATCATTTTTTTTAAAGTAAGACCCAGAATTCTGAAAGTCAAGAATTTTTTTTTTTTTTTTTTTTTATTTTTTTTTTTAAAGATTTTATTTATTTATTTGACAGAGAGAAATCACAAGTAGACAGAGAGGCAGGCGGAGAGAGAGAGAGGGAAGCAGGCTCCCTGCTGAGCAGAGAGCCCGATGCGGGACTCGATCCCAGCACTCTGAGATCATGACCTGAGCCGAAGGCAGCGGCCCAACCCACTGAGCCACCCAGGCGCCCCTGAAAGTCAAGAATTTGAGAAAGAGAGAAACAGATTTGTTTTGGGAAGAAAATGGAAAATGGGAAGTCAGGCACAATGGGAACACTATTTAAAATGTGTGATTTCAGTAAGCCTGGTTTTTCTAAATCGGATGATACTGAATTCTTACTGAATCTCTCTGTATCAGACCAGATGTATGCAGTTTGTAGCCTCGCCACATCCATAAAATAGTGTCTCTAACATCACCAACCCCCTACCCACAAAAAAGAACAAACCAAATTCAAAAACCAAAATAAAGGAATTAGCACACTAAATCCAAACGTATGCATATGAAAGGTCCCCTGACTAGTTAATCAGAGAACTGCAACACTTATGGTAAATATTGACATTCAGTTAATGTCAGGAAACCTGGTCAAAGTAAATGTCAAAAATCAATGTTTCCAACTAGTCTAGACTTGCTGCTCTTGACTTTTCAGAAGAGTGGAGTTACCAGAAGCATTATATACATCTTTATCTCATTAACATTCAGTTCTGTCAGACACTTTCCAGTTGTGACTCTGTAACTCATCATAACTCACGGAGGTGTTTTTTATTAAGAAAAATCTCAAAGATGAGGGGTAAAAGAGTCTTTCTAGAAAGATGCCTGTAGAAAATGAGTTTCACAAAGATTTCTTCTTTTTCTATCAGAGGAAAGATAGTAAAAATTTAATATAGCATTTTGACATAGTTGCTTCTTTTAAGAACACTTTCTGGTGGTGTCTTTGAAATTGCTCAGTGTCATAAATAATGTATGTCAAGAGTAAAACCTTGGAAGGTAACCAACAAATGAAAACACCAGGGGCATCTAAAAGACAGAACAGTAAGATAGCATAGTACACTACGAAGACCATATAAAGCAGAACACTGGCATTTGAGGCAAAGGGCTGCCCCCTGATCAGTTCTGGTGTACCTTTTGGGGGAGCGGCAGGTTCCTTTTTGGGTACAGGAACAGGTTTTTTCTCCTCAGGCACAGGTTTCTTGGGAACTTCAGGAACTTTAAAGATAACATTGTGGAAACAATGTTGAGAGTTCTAGTGTCCTTCTGAGACATTAAGATTACACTAAAGCATCAATCCTCAGTAAGAGCGTAAGAATTTAGGAAGTCATTAAACATGCTCTACTTGTGGCAGACGTGTATGCAAAAAAATCGATACCACAGAGACACTACATACATTTCATGAAACAAACCCTCAGTTATTATGGTCTTGTACTTGTACATCATTAGCTTTGGTACTTGTACAACACAGTAAAGCTAATGAGATCAACATACAGAGAAAACACCACAAATCATTTACAGATGCTATTTCGTTCATACACAGATCCCACAGAAAAAGATACAAAAAGACAGACACCAACAACTTTTTTTTCAAAAATATTATTCTACCTTTGGCTGGTGGAGGCTCCACCTTTTTAGGAATGGGAACAGCAACTTCTTCTTCTGGGACTCGTTTCTTAGGTGGCTCGGGGACTTTAAAAAAAAATGCCATTTTTGAGAAATTGTGTGGTTTTACAAAATAAGGCAGGACAGAATTAAAATAAAGATAATTTTATGCCAGGTGAATGCAAGAAAACTCCACGTTAGAAGCAAGAGGCAAGGGAAGCAGAGGAAAGACTAATTAGAAAAAGTTGTGGTTGTTATTGACCTTCGACTGCAGGAGCCTTCACTTGGCCAGGAACAGCTAGAAGTTGCCCTTCCTCAGAGGCGCCAGTGCCTGAGGTGCCGGTTTTAGAAACTTCACATTTATAAAGCAAGTGCATTCTAACAATTGCATTACATTATCTTAAATATTTTTGGTATCCTAAATGTTTAACAGTTTGGGTGGGGCATGTGGGGGAGGATGAGCTCTCATTCGTAGCAACTGCCAGTTTTCACTTTCTGGGGCGGTATAAATACTCCCACCCCGGCTAACAAGGGAGACATCAGGGTTGCGGAGGTGGGAAGGACGCATGGCAGCCCACCGCAATCTAGCACTTTGACCGCCTTGCCCCAGTCGATGTGAACAACAGAGAGAATAACAACACGCTGTACAAGTGGAAGTGAGCCGTCAAAACAGCTTAGCATAGATTTCAATATAATTTGTTTAATTCTGAGTTTACAGAGCTCAACTTTGAATCGTGGAGGTGGTGAACACTCAGTAGCAAAATTTCTACAAATTCAACCATCAGCTCTGGTGAGCTGGCACAAACTAGCTCCAGGATATCAAATTTCTACTCCCAAGTAGGTGGTCACCAGATTGTAAGGTCCCTGGAGCAGGGGCCAGAGCCTCCAATCATTGTCATCCCGCCTTCCCCAGAATGTCCCCTATACCTAGTGGCTGTAGGTCTGCTGACTGTGTGACCAAGGCCATTCCGTAGCATTAACATACTCAGAGGCTTACGATGGAACCTTTAAAAGATTTTAAATTTAGAAGGAATCACTGATACCTTTAGGTGGAGGCTCAATCTTTTTGGAAACAGCAACATGAATTTTCTCTTCAGTAACAGTTTTCTTCTGTACCTCGGGGACTTTAAAAAATGTACATCTGAATTACTGGTATGCCATATTAAGGGTGGCAATTATAGTTCTCAAAGAATATTGAAATACAAACTAAAACAGAGACAAGTGTGCAATGAAAAGATGACAGAGAGCTACAAGGAGACAGAAACGCCTACATAATCACAAATTAGGTCTGAAAAAGGGGGATCAAAATTCATCTAAAGCCCCTCCATTTGAGCCCCCAAATTCAAATGTGCCTTATACCTGTGACTGACATCTCCTCCTCTGTGTGAGAAGCAAAGAACATCTTTTCTTCTGAAATAACCATCTTCTTTGTATGCACAGCTGGTACTTTAAAGAGAGTATTTCACATTTAGTATTTCTTTTTCTAGGACAAGGTACCTGATCAAATACGTACATGTAAATTTGTACATTACATGTAACAAACATTACATGTAAGTCTTTAGACACAGAATGAGTGGGTTAATATGAGTAGCCTCAGAAATAAATTTAGTATTGACAAGAATACAAACCATGTTCTGATATATAGGGACAAATGACCCATGCAGCTTTATCAAAGATTATTAAATGGGAATCAAATAGACACAACTTCTTCACACGTAATGTGGTCCTTTTCCAAATCCACTAGGGTTTACTCATGTAAACAAGAGGATAGGGAATATTATATGCAATGGAATGCCTTGCATAGTAAAGTTAGAAGACTATTTATTAAACAAAATCTTCCTTTAATTAGAAAAATGCAATTCTAAAGCAGAATCAGAAACAAGGGGAATGTTATTATTTCCTTAAATTATACATATGTACAACTCAACATAAGATATATACTGTAGAAGAATGTATTTTGGTAGTTTCAGATTTGTGAACTGTTTAAATATGTACACATATAGACATAAATGAAAATGTTTAAAACTTGTAGCTGGAAAGACAAAGATGTATACCTTTCACTTCAATAACTTCTTCCTGCACTGGAATCCGAGGTTTTTGTGGAACAATCTTCTTTGAAACTTCGGGTACTTAAAAAATATGTACAAATATATTTGTATTGTGAAGAATATTGCTTTGCACAAAATTTAAAAATATCTCAGTTTAGATGATTACATAAATAACTAACATGGGAATATACATCAGTAAACAGATGAAGTGTGTACATGGTATTAGAAATGTTTTAAATCATAATACCTTTGGTGACTTGAACTTTCTGTTCCTCCATTCTTCGAGAAGTCTTTTCAATTTTTTCAACTACTGGCTTCTTTACAACTGCAAGCATTTTAAAGAAATTGCAGTACTTTTAGAATTTCTACTGAAACTCTCTCTTTGTCCCTATGTATCTATGTATCTACTTATGTTTATATAGAAATATATATGTCTACATGCATATATACATATATAATTTTTAAGAAAGAAATGAGTCTGGTACTCTGAAATTTAAGTACACATTTCTGTACTTGAAATATTTTGAAATAAAAAAGTATGTATCATAACCATCTTTTTATCATCCTTTTAATTTTTGCATTAAGTACATTATATATTCTTAGGAAGAAAATTCATTGAGGCAATAAAGCTTAGAGAAGAAGTTGTGCCTATTGGATTGGACTGGTGACTTATACATCTTTGCCAAACAAGCCATGATAATGATGTGGATGCTCTGATCTAGTTCAAGAATCCCAATTACATACCTTTTGGAGGCGGGGCTTTCTTTTCAGGCACTTTGGCTGGAATTTTTCTCTCGTGTGATTCTTTAGCAAAAACAGAGGAATAAAAAGGAATGCTTAAGTAACTTCTAGCTGACTGTATGAACTGCATAGGAAATAATATATATTTGCGGAAAGTATTGCGTTTGGGATCTTTATGGCTAATATGATCCCTGGCGCTGGATTTCGAAGCAGGATTGAGCAGAGATGCAGAGGGGTGAGGAAGTAAGCCCTGAACTCCTGCATTAGATGACAACCCTCGGGTTTTTGTGATATGGCAACATGATTCGACTTAACAATGTCAAAGCCTGAAAGTGACTGAAGAAATGCCAAGAGTAAGTTTCTAAAAATGTCTAACCTTGAAAGATCGAAATGGTCATTTCACTGTTTTCCTGTCTATTGCAGCTCAGGTTCATAGCCCTGAAAATATCACACACTGGGGAAAAGAGGAAAGAAGTGACTCCGGTTGATACACACCTTCGTAAACCTCCTTTTGCACTTGGATCACTTCTCTCTCTTGGTAAGTTTCCTCCCAGTCTTCCTCCCCTTCGTCATAACCTTCTTCCCTTTCATAGTATTCCTGGCCTTCCTCGAAGTCTTCTTCCCATTCCTCATGAACTTCCCTCCTTGCTTCTACCTTGGTCTCCTCATAGTCTTCGTCTGGTTCTTCATAGTAAGGTTCTTCATATGGCTCTGTGTACGGCTCCACTTCAAGTTCGTCGTAAGGTTCTTCCAGAGATTCGATGAAAAGTTTCTTCTCCTCGTAGACAGCACGCTTCTTCTCATACACAGCCTCTTGTTCTTTGTGAACCTCTTTCTTTCGGGTTATGGTCGTTATTTTTACTTCTTCAGCCTTGGAGGATACGTCAATAATTTCAGGAGCTGAAATAAACAAACAAATAAATAGATAATATTAGCATATTAATTACATTCATACTGTTACTTCAGAAACCAAATCTATGTTGTCAAACAGTATCAGTATCTCAGATCTCAGTCTGATGTTGATAACTTATTACATCTTCTGTCTACTGGTTCCGTTTACTTTTTTGTTGGCTATGGAACACAATAAAGACTGCAGAGAGGCACTCAATCTTCATTTGGGGATTTTTCCAGTGTGAACACAATGGTATTCAATAACTATCCAGTGGACACATCTTCCATTGTTCTATGGGAACTCCAGTTTAGAAAGCTCCTGGGGTCTTACAGGATTTCTTAACATTTGATCATTTAATGGAATTTACATGTAATGTTAACCTCTATTTAAGTTTCCAATTTCTCTTTCAGAAACATTTCTAATTTTAAAGCTACACTTTTTTTTTCATTTATTTATTTTCAGCATAACAGTATCATTATTTTTTTACCACACCCAGTGATAGTTGAATATGACTCGATCATCAGTTTAAAAAAAAATACTCAAAATTGTGTAACCAAGTCAATTTGTTGCTTTTATAATAACAACTTTTTAAAAAAAATCAATGCTAACATTGTTTACATGATCCTTAGCACCTATGTTAGCTGCAACTGAAGCAAGTGGACGATGCCTCCCTTTCCGCCCCTCACCCAGTGCTTTCTCTGTGTCCACAGCACTGAGGCTGCATAATCATCTGCCTGCACTTCCTTTCCAGGGACTAGAGCGATAGGACATAGTCATTTCTCATGCTAATTCTAATATGGCAGAGGAGATGCCTTAACTTTACAATCAGCTAGAAGCCTTTGAAAATAAGAATACAAAGCAGTGATGCACATCTCAGAGATAACAGAAAACATTTAACAATATCTTTTCATTTACCTTTTGCTGGAATCAAGGCAGTAGGAGGCGGGGGTTTCTTGTCAACCTCTGGGATTTTAAAAAATAGAATGTTTATTTTTAGATAATGCATGATTTAATGTTTACTAATCCCGTGCACCTTTGTCAGTCATTTGTACAATCTGTGACTATTGCTAACATACAAAATGCCTTTGTAATTTCCAGATTTATCTCACCAGCATTGCAATGGAATGCCATATTTACAATGGTGAAAAGCTGAACTTTGATTCTAGCTTAGGTTGATGTAAAACATTTTCAATTAACATGAAACATTACGAGACTATTCAGTAGTAAGTCTAATACTAACAAATAATGTTTGATTTTTTTCAATGGTTAACTGTAAAGCTGAGGAAATATCCATGCTTTACGATGCTCTCTTCTGCCATAGTGTTTCTGGGAGTGGTGTCTTATGCTCCTGGATCCTCCTCCTTTCAGGAAGGATCTGATATTAGTTAAGCATTTGAAACTATTTGCTTAAATTTAGTGATCTAATCTTCCTCTTAAAACTCGTCCAGGAGCACTTGGGTGGCTCAACTGATTAAGCGACTGCCTTTGGCTTGGGTCATGATCCCAGGGACCTGGGATTGAGTCCTACATTTGGCTCCCTGCTCAGTGGGGAGCCTGCTTCTTCCCCTCCTGCTCCCCTGCTTGTGCTCTCTCTCTCTCTGCCAAATAAATAAATAAATAAATAACATCTTAAAAACAACCAAAACCCTCTTCCAGGATATAGTTTAAAAAGGCGGGGGGGGCGCCTGCGTGGCTCAGTAGGTTAAGCTTCCGCCTTTGGCTCAGGTCACCATGTCAGGGTCCTGAGACCAAGCTCTGCCCTGGGCTCTCTGCTCAGTGGGGAGCCTGCTCCCCCACCTCGCTCTGCCTACTTGTGATCTCTCTGTCAAATAAATAAATAAAATCTTTAAAAAAAAAAAGGAAGTAATTGAACTAATCTTCCTTCACAAAGCATTTTGTTTTTCTGCAGGGACTGACAGCTCAGGTGAGCCAGGAAGGGTTCGGAGTTGGGTTGGAGCAGCTACTGGAAATGAGCACTGGTCCTTGGCTGTCTATCGGTAGGACCGGATCAAGAGCAGCTGTGGGACAGGCAGGCAGTGCCCTCCAGAGATAACAAGAACACTCTGGTGTTACCACAGTGTGCCATGGGCAGACATAGGCACAGGAGGATGGGGAGGGGAAAAAAAAAAGGGAAGAGTAGAAAGTTGACAAAGAGAAAGCAAGGGCTGAGTTCTAGAAGACAGTGAGAGTGAGTGAAGGCAGAGCCTCCATTTTGGCGATTCAAACTCTTACCTTCCTCCACCCTCCACTATTTGGGGTTTTAAACTGTTAACCTGGAGAAAAGCTGTAAGTCTCAATTTTCATTAATTAATGATAATACCTGTAGGTTCTTCTTTGGGCTTCACAACAATTTTTTTGGTATCTTTCTTCACAGCTTTTTTGGTCACTAAAAAATAAGATATCAGACATAAGCAAGTAAAATGCTTTCAGGAAACAAAGAAGTTTTATTGAAATACTTTATTTTTTCATATGTTTTGGTGGTAGTGACACTCTTGCCGCCTAACTGCAAGATACCTGTATCAGAAAGGTCTTGCGCTAGAATGCAGAACATGGTTTTTGGATGGAGACAGAACATGTGGGGTGATTCTACATCTTCACTGATTTTATGCCTGCCTACATTTTCAAAACACAAAGAACGTGAACCGAAGTGATACCATAAATAGAAAAGGTACATGTCTTCACTTTGTTTCGCTTAGATAAGAACACTTTAAATTTATCAGGATGAAGAATAGCAAGTGAATTAGTAAAATTAAAAAATTAGTAAAGTTAAAATCTATGATATTGTGGAAATCTTCTTTGTTGTTGCTGACATTATACCTTGGTCATAGCCCCTACTTATAACTTGAGTTATGGCTCTTAATATTCATGAATAAATAACACTGTTTTTAATCTTTAAAATATGATTTCATTTCCCAAGTTCCCCAGTGGGTAGTCAAACTTAGCCCTGTTGCTAGTAGTGCTCAAAGAATAAATCATTCATTAAGGTAAATTGTTATTCCTGACAAAAATTTAAGTAGAAATTTATGATTTTTGATTCTTGTTCCTCTCTGCTATTAAAAGTAGATAAAAAAGAAAAAAATAAAAGTAGATGAAATATATTTAAGTCTTCATATAAATTATAAAAATGATTTTATTTGTTATTGAGATGTGTTAGTCACAATACTGGAAGGTTTGTTTGTTTATTTTTCCCCACTGAATTTTCCCCGAGGCTGGCTGAACACCAGCTCAAGCTCTTGATACCAGAGGTAGCAGATATTGGGGTACTAGCATGCCGAACCCTGGAAGCCACTACAGAAAAATCTGACTATGGAAAAATCTGGCTTTGACATGCAGAATTTCCTCCTGAAGCAAGGAGAATTCTGACAGCAATTCTTAACTACCCAGAACTCTAGAAAGTCCCAGGCAGTCTGTTGATTGATTTAGTTGAGCAGCTTGGGGAACAAATAGTATAATCTGTCTATTGAAATATTTGAAAAGGGAAGTTGCTTGACATGCTCAAGAGCTGCTTATTAGTGAACTCATTCCTTAGATAAGGAAAAAAAATCAAATATATCAAAGAAACTCTAAATCACATTTTGGTAACAAAATAGAGAATTTTAAAAAGGTGTTAACCTTGTAATTGAGAAAAAGGACACTATAACTTGCAAATGACTATAAACTAGTATGGTTTATTTCCAGAAGCTTCTAAAAATTAATTCTATTATTTTATTGTTAAATATGTAGTTACATATAGCTAAAATATAAAATATGAAACATGAAAAAAAATTCACCATTAGTGTTTTAGTGATTACATCAAGATGAAATATCTTAATATTAAGCATTGCATTTGGTTTGTCTGATGATTTTCAGTGTTTTAATCACCTGTCTCACACATTTCATTAGAGCAAATAATTTTGAAAGGCAATTTAACCTGCTGGCCACAAGAGGGCCAACATGTTGCATTAGACAGCATGTTCTGGTCTGCAATAGTTGATTATATATATTTTGACATTTAGGTAGATAGCATAAAATACCTTCAATGCGTTTTGCTGGTGGCTTCTTTTCTTCAGGTGATGGTAGCAACAGAGGAATAGGAGGAACAACCATAGGAGGGATTTCTGAGGAAAAGAAATGCCATCATCATGGTTTGGTTTCTTATTTTGTATGAAGTATAATGAAAAGTCTTATGAGTTTCTTTCAGTAATCATAGGTGTTATAGTACCAATTCATCAATCAGCACAAATAAAAACAGCATATACCTTAATTGTTACTACTCTCTTGCTTTGATTTTTAATTACACAATGAAGACTATGACACACAAGGATGTGTTCTGGCTCTCTACTATGGTTTGGCCTCACTAATTTCCTAGTGGTACAGAACATTGTTGCTGCAAGCCCAGGTGTTGTGCTGGGTCTTACCTTCTGGAGGTACTGCTCTGATAGGCATGGTTGGAATTGGAACTCTGGAGTCAGGAATATCTGAAAAGGAACAATTGATGGTAAGAATGGAGGCAGTGAGACCACACATATTTATTAGTCAACTAAGATGTGCTTGTCAGGCATTTCCAACAGCAGAATCTAATACACAGACACAGAGATATTAGGATTCTTTTGCATACAACCACATAGGCATGTTTATTCCCTGTGAAAACTGGTTCTGTTCTATGGCCACAAAATTTTGGCATGATCCTAGATATCAGCTGGATGAGACCTTCTTATCTCTCATTTCCCAAGCTCACAAAGCCTAACAGTTATATTATTTCCCGAAAATCATTTTACTGAATAAGATCTTACTGAAAAACCTAAAGAATATTTTTAGACATTTCAGTTTGGCTTCCACCATTTACAAAAATCTGCTGAATATATTTGAGCAAGGGTTGATTTTTCGGTTTTTTTTTTTTTTTTTTTTTTTTTTTTTAACTTACCAGGAGGCTTCATCTCAAGCTTAATTTCTGCAAAAGAAAAAAAATGACATTTTTGTATTTAGAGTCGTCCAGGCAGGACTATTTCAGGGATTGCAGTGGCTTAAATGGAGGTGTTCTCTGACCTTTAGTCGTTAAGTACAGCTCTGCTGTGCTTCTTGCTTCACCTCTTGGTTCCAGTCGAGCAATTACTGAATAGACACCTAAGAAGAATCAAATTTTTATTTCCCGGTACATCTATAAATAACATTTCTTTATTTAAATACAGTATGGATTTATTTATCATTCTCTTTCCTAAAAAACGTATTCTATATAGAATTACAGAGTATAAGTTAGGGTAGAAATATGTAAAACAGACAAGATTTAAATTATATATTCACAGGGATGCTGTCCACTAAATTACCTTCATCATCTGGGGTCACATTGTGGATGGTCATATAATGGCACCGACCATCATTCCTGAAGTTGTACTTCTGGCTCTCAGTTAGTTCTGTTGGTCCTTTGTACCACGTTACGATGGCGTCATCAAAGGACACTTCGCATTCGAAGGTGGCAGACTGATGCTCGCTCACCACAATGTTCTGTATGCGCTTCGTAAACTGAATTGGTTCAGCTGTTCAAGTATAAAGGAGAGTCAAAGTGAGATTGTACAGGAAGGAAATTTTTCCACTGTGCTTTCCCATCAGGTATCCAAAGCCTCCGCCTGTGTAACCAGCTAGAAAAATAACATAGGCTGAAAACATAGAAAAAAAGAAAGTGCTCTGTTTTGCATCAGTAACAAAAAATTATCCCTATACTTAAGTGTATTTCTTCAGGACCAACATAGCAAAGAGTAAGAAATCTACGAGCGTCCTTAAAGCATTTGCACAAAAGCAAGAGTCAAAAGGGCTTAAGACCCAAAAGTCAAATTAAACTTTAAAAATGTTAGTGAAATTGGGGCTTCACAATAAAGGGAACATAAACTTCATTTTCCTCTGTAACTTATTTACCTCTGAAATTCTTTCCTCTGTTAAAGAATTTTCTGATTCAGGACCTAGAATTGTTTATTATCTAGTATGCCATAACTTTCCTTGTGAAACTTTAAACTCAAGAGGATATCTGAACTTCTCAATTTCAGTCGGTTCACTTTTGAGAGTTCTGAAACTTGCTTTGTAAGCACCTGTGGCCATGTACGAAGGGCTCACCCCACCCCTCACACTGGGAATGAATGGCAAGGGTATTTAGTAGGGGAATGGGCTGCAGTAGAGGATCTTTTTGCAAGATTTTAGAAGTCTGGAATTCAGTGTCTAGCTGTATCAAGAACATCTCAGACATCAAAAATACTCTGGTGAGTCTTTTCTTTTTTTTGAAGGATCATATAAGAATGCAATAATTTAAAAAATGAGAAGTTGTTTCAACTGGATCCTTCACATAGAAACCTACTAAAATTTTCTGACCTTTAAAATAAAACCAGGCATTGATATCCATTTAAAGCAAGCCTGAGAAGTTGAAATGTTTGTGTAAATAAGTCACCTAATTATATTTTAACAACTATAAATGGGCACCTACCACTATGTTGAAACATCATTACAGCTAAAATGTTGCTCACTACAGTCCAAGGGAGTCTTCAAACAGTGCATATGATCAAAGGATTAAAAAATAAATATTATTGCTCCTAAATCCTGAGATTTCCCTTTATCTCAGAGATTTAGAAGGCTGGAATATAATCCTCGCATGAAATAATTATTTTGAAAAAGGGCTGCTAATCACATATGACATTGTTAATTTTATCTAATAAGTTTCAGACAAGTAGATTCAAAGATCAAAGGATTAGAAAATAAACATTATTGCTCTTATATCCTGAGATCTCCCTTTATTTCAGAGATTTAGAAGGTTGGAATATAAGCCTTGCATTAAATAATTACTTTGAAAAAGAGCTGCTAATCACATATGACATTGTTAATTTTATCTAATAAGCTTCAGACAAGTTAATCTCACACAAATTAATTTCTATAGACAAAAAAGATTTTTTTAGATCTATTAGATATAGCCAAGATCTTTTAGCAATGCTATAAAATCTAGTCATTTCCAAGATCTCTATCTTACAATGAGAATCATAGGGGTGAGAATTATGCAATTTATTGAAATTACAAGGAATGATTGAATTTAGCAGAATTATGGAATTCAAGTAACTGTTAGTCATGTCTTTGTTTGGACTGAAGTCTGCCTTCGGTTAAAGAAAAAAAAAAACACGCAAAAGATCCAGCACTTGTGTGAACACGTCTCTTGATTTAGTGTGCATCTTGAGATGTGAGTGAATGCTGGGAGGGTGTGCTGGGAAAGGAAAACACACGGGCACTTTGGCATACGTGTAATGGCAGGGTGGCCGCGGGAGGGGTCCTGCACCACATTTGCCATTGACTTTTGCACGAATAACCCCAGCTGTGGCCATTCACCCACCTTCGATTCTGAGCTCTGCTGAAGTTTCAAGGTCTTCATATTTGCAGGTGTACTGCCCCTGGTCTTCTGCTCGAACATCAGCGATGGTCAGCTTATGGACTTTGTGCTCCACTTCTGTCTTATGTCTAGCCTGGGGCTTAAGGATTCTGCCATTTCTGAACCATTCAGATTTTACGTTTGGCACGGAAAACTGGCATGTCATGGTGCAAGTCTGGCCTTCTTTCAAAGTAACATCCTGAAGATGCCGTTCCCAGGCAGGCTCTGCAGGTATGACACAGAAAACATTTTGTTTAATATACATGCAGATGTGCTCAACAGTAAAAGAATCTCACACATTGCTTTTTTTTTTTTTTTTTAAATAAAATGCTTTCTACTTACCAATTACAGTTAGTTTAGCACTAGCAATGTGTGGACCACACACCAGCCTATAATTGCCCTGATCTTTAAGTTGACAGTTTTTGACTCTGAGTGTATGTCGATCACCATCAATACTTATTTCAAATTTATCACTGGGCTCCAGTTTTTCAGTCCCTTTGTACCATGAAAGCTTGATTTCTGGATAATTAATCTTAATGTCAATTTCGAACACAGCATCATCATCTTTCAAAACTGTCTGATTCTCAATGTCCTTGATCAGAGTGACAGGCTACGAGAGTAAAGAATTAACACACATTAGTCACTCCTTCCCTTCTAATTCCCAATAACAGTCTGTTCACTGTATTATCTTCATGATTCACTTTACCTCTGTCTGTGACAACCTTTGCTGAATAAATGATACAAGTTCCTCAAATTCCTTTTCATCCTTCTCTGACTTCTCTATTTCCTCAATTTCCTGAGGAGGAAAAGCATAGAAAGTATTACATATGGGGAAAAAATTGAATTGGAGGATGCATGATTATGTTCAGCTTCCATTATTGATGCTGCTTAGGTTATATTAAATGATCTCACACAGCTGTAGGGTTCTAGAAATTCAAAGGCTACCTATTAGATGTTTCAAAAGTTAATTTTTAAGATGACGCTATTTACAAAAGATCATACCAATCTATGTGTCTCTTCTTCCTGACTTTGCTTTAGCAGTTCAAATGCTTGAAGAAGACCTCGGAAGTCAGTGATTCCATACATGCGGGCATATTTTTCATATTCTTTAGGATCAACATTTTTGAGAAGTTCCATGATATCGATTTCCTCTTCTTCTCCAGATCCTTTCTTTAAGACTGGAGTCCTGAATGAAATCAGAAATAAACATGAATCACCTGTTTTCTATTTATTTTGAATTGCCTATCATCATTTAAAGATTATAAATATCAATAAGGCTTTTTTCACCCTCTCACAAAGGCATAGTGCTATATCCTTTGTTTAAGAAATATTAGTTTTACTGCATTAACAATAAAAAAAAAAGTGGGTTTGGTGATGAAGTAAAGATTAGACCATTCTAACAAAGCACAGAAATTTAATTGAAGAATTTAAGAAAGAATTTGGAATGTTTGTAAATTTTACAACCAAATGAAATAATTAAAAGGAAAAGCAACAGCACTGGAAAAGCATTAATAAGGGTAAACATCATGTGTTATGGGAAAGATGTGTGGAAGGAAAATGTTGATTAATAACCGACTATATTGAAACATAATTTGTGTTGAAAGTATTGGTAATTATGGAAATGTTTCAAGTGTTGATCTAGGAAAGAATTCAGAACATGAGAAATACTATGTACAAACAAAAATTTCATATTGAGACAGATATAGATTTCTCTGTAGGCCAATTCCTTTGCCTAAAATTTTAATAAAACTCACTTCATTCTCAAAACTTCCTCATGATCATTCAGAATCTGCTAACCTATGCCCAAATACTGGGTGTTTGCTTATACGTTTCTGTGAGAATGTCTGTGTGCTTATGTTCATTTATCATCAGAATCTTGGAAGGGATGGTCCATGCCTCTTAAAAGATCTCTTTGTGACTGGAAAATGACTGTGTGTGTGTGTGTGTTTTAAGATTTTATTTATTTATTTGATATTTCATAATGTTTTTATTTCATGTTTTCTTTATGGCATATAAGCGTTATTTTTTAATTTATTTTCAGCATAACAGTATTCATTGTGTTTTAATTGAACTTACTTTTTCAGCATTGCTCTGAGATCTCCTTCAATCTTCTCCTGTTTCTTCCTTTCATCCACCTGTAGGTTAACGTTACTTTCAATTTCACCATGTTTATTAAATGCGACACACCGATACAATCCAGAATCGGTCTTTGTGGTGTCTCTAATCTCCAACTTTGCTTCGTCGCCTTTCTGATGGATAAGAATGCGACCCCCCTGGTTCAGTTGCCTCCATTTCCCTTTTGTCCATTTAACATTTGGGATTGGATCACCTCCAACTTTTGCGATAAATGTTGCGGTGGTTTCTAAGGAAGAATGAAAGCAAATGAATAAAAAACCTTGATTTCCCCAAATCAGCTCTTCCAAAATTAAATCAGTGGTAAAACCATACAAAGTCAGTGAAGGTAATGTACCGCTCACGAAATACTTACTTTCTACCACTCTGATACTCTGAGGTTCTGACACGAAGAAGAGTTTCCCGTCTACGGCCGCTTTCTTAGCTGCTGGGACTGCAGCTGGCTTGTCTGAAAAACATTTACATGTTTTATTATCACAGTTACCTTAAAAGTGGAATAAATAATTCCTTTGTAAAATGAGCTTTAGGCATTTGGCAGTATCAAAGATATCATTCACTCCAGGACTCACTACGTATAGGAGTGGATTATGGAAGATAAAGCAGTTTAATAGGCATTTATAACTACTTGTAGCTTTCGCATGCAGGTTGAACTATAATAGTTTTTTTTCTATAATTTTAAAAAAGATTTTATTTATTTATTTGACAGACAGAGATCTAGGCAGAGAGGCAGGCAGAGAGTGAGGGGAAGCAGGCTCCATGCTGATCAGAGAGCCCAGTGCGGGACTCCATCCCAGGACCCTGAGATTATGACGTGAGCCAAAGTCAGAAGCTTAACCCACTGAGCCACCCAGGTGCTCTGGCTGAACTACAATCGTAAGAGCAGTGTCCAATTTCATATTTCTAGGCTTGGCTTTATTCGATCGATTTCCTCCAGGACTATGACATTAGATTCCCTCATGTCACATTATCATAGATCATCTTTGGACCTTAATTATACCTTCTTGGATATGGTGGGAAGAGGTATGAGAAATAGGATGGTGAACTGTGGGTAATGTCAGACAATGTGTATCAAAATTATTCCCACTCAATTATCTAATACTTCAGTTATAACAAGGAGGCTATAAATTGCAAATGAGCATTAATTGATATTTCTGAAAAATGAATTCTATTCTTACTTAAGTTGTAATACACAAATCAATAGGAGTGGTCATTGGCTTAACTGGAATGCTAATTTTGAGGTATCTGTACCTTTAATGGTCACTTTGGCTTTTGAAGTGTCGCTTCCAGCCACATTTGAAGCTTTGCACACATAATCTCCCGAATCTGCTTTCACCACATCCTTCAGTTCCAGCACGGCAGTCCCATTAGCAAAGCTGAAGCTGCATCTGTCTGAGGGCTTTACTTCCCTTCCAGCCTTCAGCCACTGGATCCTGATGGGTTCCGATCCCCGCACATGGCAGCTGAGCTGCACAAATTCTCCTTCGCTTACTGTTACTGGAGTAAGGTGCTGATCAAACACAGGTGGCTTCTTTGGTTCTGGAATTACAAAGATAGCTTTGCTTAAAAGGAACATAAAGGCAAAAAGTTTCGAAATTCCAGAAAAGAAACCAGTTTTGCCTCAAACGGGTAATGAGCTGAATCAGTAACCGAATCAAGACTGATTCCTCTCTGAAGGCAGTAGTTGCATTTGTTGGAGTTTTTAAGGAAGATAAAGGTTGAAAAACAAGCAAAGAGCAGATGCCATGTTGGCCAAAGATCGTGCAAGCTCCATGTCCTGACTAAACACTGCAAACATGGCAACTGGCAGTTCCCATAAACTTCGGTGCTGTACAGCACACTGCTAATTCCCCTGAACATGCATATAGCTGTATATTTGCTATGTATATTTGCTATATTTGCTATGCCCTAAAAACAAAGGGCCTCCTGGGGAATTCTGCTCATCTAGAGCAGCAGTTCTTGCCACACTCTGGGAAAGAAAGCCAACATTTGAGTAATCTGTGAACCCACATCGTAATATGTGATTTTCCCTGGTTTTCTCTTTAGCTATGAAGTGCAGCTACAGTAGAATTTAAAATCTCATCTTTGCCCAAGGGATATAGCAGTTGAAGCTCAGTGTTCAACTGAAAACCAATGAGGAATATACAGGTAACATGGTAGGAAGGGCGTGTACAACTCAATATTATGTAATGGCTTTATTCAATGATACTGAGAACTAGTTATAAACATAAGGCAACAGTCATGACTATAATGATTAAAACTTGCAATACCTACTCTTAAAAAAAAAATTCTATGAAGAAATAGCCTCAGAATGTGATAGAAAGTACTCATCTACTCAATGGCAAAACCACCAGGGACATAAATCATGAATATAAACCACCATTAAGGATATATTTTTTGTTTCATTACATATATTTTAAAACTAAATGAACTTAAATTCTATAAAATGAGTATGTTTTAAGTTAAGACAACTCAAAGACACAAGCCCATTAGTGGCATTAACCTATTACCTATGCCTGTGCCCTGAAATGGCTAACTATATCACATCAGAGCTGGTATCAAACTCCAAGCTGCTCTAAGAAAGTTGGCTTATAAAGTGATTTTGATGAATCTGCACCATAATCATCTGGATGAAGCCATTTTATGATCAGAGGACCAGAAAAAAGGATCTCCTTAAAAGATAGTCTATTTCTTTCCCTCAAGTTAGGACTATATACGTAAATACATCCTCCATAATAGACAGCATCTTTCCTCTCATCTTTTTTTTTTTCCCTTTGAACAAATTCTACTCTTTTGTCTGCGATTAACATTCATTTACAGGCTACAAGCTTTGGGTAGGATATGTCAAAAATAATCCTTTAGAAATAGAAAAGAGAGTGTTTCAGAATGTGATATAACTTGTAAGTGGCAAAGCTAATGTGTTTTTCCATGACAAAATTTTAAGAAATTTTCAAAATACACATGCTTCATAAAAATTCATATATTACTGAGGCATGAATTTCCAAGTAGACTTAGACTGCTAACCACCTGAGAGAATTTTGGGATATGATTCACATGCTAAGATTTTAGTCCATTTATTACAGAACACCTCCTTTGCTGGGCATGTAATTATAAATAGTATGTATTTCAAATAAATATATGTGGAATTATGGCCAGCCAGTGACATCCCGTATATTTACAGTCATCCCTTAAACAACATGGGTTGGAATGGTGTGGTTCCCTCTTTGATACGAATGTCTTCTTTTCTCCAGTTCACTGTACTGTAAGAATATATAATCAACTGTTTATGTTATTGGTAAGGCCTCCTGTCAACAGGACGCTATTAGAAAAGTCTTGGCAGAGTCAAAATTTACACGGGGATTTGTTGGTGATCCTAGACTCCATGTTGTTTAAGAGTCAACTGTGTATCTTCTAGAACTTATCTGGCCAACAGAATTAAAGAAGAAATGCACAAATCAGAAGAAATGCACAGGCCTAGCTAGCTAACAGGCAATAAGAAGAACACTGGCGGAGGCTGGGGACCACGATGATGACTCACCTTTGATGACAATGGAAGATGTGCACAGAGCAGAGCCCGCGTCATTTGACACTTTGCATGTGTACAAACCAGCATCGCCCATGCCCGCCTTCTTGACGTGCAGCAGGAGGGTGTTGTTCTTGAATGTGATCTCACAGTTAGCTGTTGGGTGTATCTCTATATTATTCTTGTACCATGCAACTGTTATAGGCTGGGAACCGGCAACACGGCCCTCGAGTCTGAAAGAATTCCCTTCCGTTTCTTCAACAGTCTCTGAGAGTTTTTTAGTGAAACTTGGTGGGATGAGCCGCTCTGCAAGAAATTGCAACGGTATTTGAAATGGAAGCCATTTGAAATGGAAGCAGGTTATTGACAGAAGGCTCTTCAGGAAAATGAAGTCCTACTTTACATTAGAAGTTAATGCTAACTGACTAGATGAAGTGAATCAGTGTCTATTTCTAAACATCTCTGCTTCCTTCCACAAGCTTATTCTAAACTGTCCTGTGATTTATGGGATAAATGATAAAAATAACTTATGACCATTTACAGAACCACATAGCTGTAAAAAAAAGAAAAAGAGGAGGGTGGTCTTAGGGTCATGTAGGATATCTACAATTTTAGAAAAATATAGATTTAAGTTTTCATGGAACAAAGTAGGTATCCATTGGTTATTGAGGTAGAATGAGAGGGGGGTAGTGGAAAGATACATCTGATATGTCAGAAATATACATGTGTGTATGCATATACACGTGTGTGTGTATATATATGTATATTTGTATAATATAAGCTATAATTAATACTTTATTTTTTGCTCTATATAGTAAGCATAGAACTTTATATTCTATGCAATGTTAATAAAATGCTTACAATATATTAAAAAATATGGATTTAAAAAGATCACTTGTTCTCTAGAGAAACTTATTTCTTCTTCATCATTTTTATGTCATTTGTGGAAAACTGTCCTAGATTTTGCTGTCCTGATAGAAACTGCACCCTTGGAAAAGAACAGGAAACAATTATGCAAAACAAAAGATACCTTTTATGTTAAGTTGAGCCATGCACGAGTCCTTTCCCACTTCATTCACAGCATAGCAGGTATATTGCCCAGAGTCTCCCTTGTCTACTCTCAGAATTGTTAGGTGGGCTGTGTTTTCCAGGTAACTTATCTGGTAGTTTCCGCCACTTCGTATCTCTCTGCTATCTTTGGCCCAGGTGACCTTTATTGGTTGTGTTCCAGTAACATGGCACTCGAAGTCAGCACTGTCCCCAACCACGGCATCCACAGGGGTGACAGGGATGTCAAAGAAGGGCGGGTTCTTCCCCTCTAAAAACAGAGCAGAAAGACACGGTTTCAGGCTCTGCAGCCATCCCACTTTACAGAAACAGTGGCATTTTCTCCTTCATTTTGATGATAGAAATTTTAACTACCAAGACAGAAAGAAGCTGAAGCGGCCACAAACCTGTGAGGAGGAGTCTGGCACTGGAGGAAGCAGACCCGATGGGATTCGTGGCTGTGCAAGAATACTGGCCTGCAAGGCTCCGGTCTGTTTTAAAGATGTTGAGAGTGGCCACGTTATCCAAAAACGACGTTTGTACATTCGGGCCATCTTTCAACGGCTTGCCATCTTTAAACCAAGACACCGAGATAGGTTCTGATCCATGGATGGTACATTCAAACACAACTGGCAATCCAACCGTTTCTTGAACATCTCGCAATTGCCGGGAAAACGATGGTGGCAGTTTTTGCTCTGTAGGAGCAGAATCAAAATAATGAGTACTTCTGAATATGTATTCTTAATTTGCCAAATATCCTTCCTACAGTGATTGCTATATAGACAAAAGGATGTCTATAAAAATATCAGGAGGTACTGGGGTACCTGGGTAGCTCAGTCTGACTAAGCGTCTACCTTCAGCTCAAGTCCATGATCCCTGGTCTCTGGGATCGAGGCCTGCATCAGGCTCCCTGCTTACCAGGAAGCCCGCTTCTCCCTCTCCCACTCCCCCTGCTTGTGTTCCCTCTCTGTCTCTCTCTCTGTGTCAAATAAATAAATAAAATCTTTAAAAAAATATCAGGAGGTGCTAACAGCTCTTGAATTAACGTGGCCACAAAGAAAAACATAAACTTCTGGGGCAAAATTTTCCCTCTGCTGTCACCCTAATGCACACTAGGGACAAAATTATGTAAGCTCAAAGAGCAATGGAGAGGCTTGGGGTAGGTCTCCAGGCACATAGCAGATTCTTCTACATTTTTAAAAAAGACCGCCCTGTGGCAATTTTAATGGGACACTTATGAAGTGCAATTTTAAAAATATGGTTATGGGGCGCCTGGGTGGCTCAGTGGGTTAAGCCGCTGCCTTCGGCTCAGGTCATGATCTCGGAGTCCTGGGATTGAGTCCCGCATCGGGCTCTCTGCTCAGCAGAGAGCCTGCTTCCCTCTCTCTCTCTGCCTGCCTCTCCATCTACTTGTGATTTCTCTCTGTCAAATAAATAAATAAAATCTTTAAAAAAAATATGGTTATCATTTTTCTGAAAGATTTAATGATAGAGACAAGTGACTGCATGATCCTTTCAACTGAAGATGTAATCCTCTTATCTCTCCCAGTCTCAGAAGAGGATGAGCCACTAACTGTAGATGGAATTTCTTAAGCAGAACATTTTGCCTTGGGCAAGCTTTTCCTAAAATGAGGGCTTCGCCAGATATTTTAAATATGGTTCAAAAGAAACACAAATTCATTCACTCTTAAAACATTCCAATCACCTTGAACCGTGAGGAATGTTGAAGAAGAAACCTCTCCCACGCTGTTTTCAGCTCTGCAGATATACTCTCCACTGTCATTACCATCAACCTGGTTGAAAACCAGTGTAGCAACATTGTTCCTAAAATGCATTTTGCAGGTGGTAGTCGGTCTTAATTTCGTATCGCCTTTGTACCAAGACACCCCAATTTCAGGGGTCCCAGCAATCTGACATTGTAAAGAGGCAGAATCTCCAACGGTCACCTTAACAGGCTCCAACTGCTTGACAAAATACGGTGGTTCTGTAGGCAAGAGAGAGAGAATTTGTCACAAAGAGACATGTCAGAATGAGTCTTTATATAGGGCGCAATGAAGGCGGGGTCGCAACAAACCTAGTATTAGTATTTGTGCCGAACAGGAATCTCTTCCAGAAGCATTTTCAATGTAGCAGTTGTACTGTCCGGCATCCTCTATGGTGCTACTTGGAATTTCCAGGATTGCAGATTTTTCAGTTGTGGTGATATTACACCTCTGAGAAGGCATTATATTTATGCCGTTTTTCTTCCACGTGACTGAAATAGGAGGCGTTCCAGTGTACGTGCCCTCTAGAATCAAGGGTTTCCCTTTCTCTATGCTGTAGTCATTGAGTCTCTTCACAAATTTGGCTGCAGCTGTCATAAGCAAATGGGAAAATACGATATCAAACACATACATTCGGACAGAAACACAGCTGTTCCTTCATGTACGTCGGGTGTAAAAATGCGGACTAGCCGTCAAACAAACCTTTTACATGGAGATGTGTCGTGCAAGAAACTCTGCCAGCCTCATTACTGACTATGCAGGTATATTCTCCACTTTGTGTTGTCTCTACATCAAACAACTCCAGCTCTGCCACGGAATCCTCCAGAGATATGTTACACCTGTCCCCCGGGATGAGTTCGCTGCTACCCTTGAACCAGCTGACGCTGAAAGGAGGTGTTCCTTTTACGATGCTTGTGAAAGTGACATTGGCTCCGGTTAACACGTCCATGGCCTCGGGTTTCTGAACAAAGGATGGTGGCTCTAAACAAAAAATTACATACCAAGAGCAATTTAATATTTTTGAATTTTGATGATAATCTTGCTTAATATGTTATGAAATGCAGTTCCATTTTCCTGTTGTTTGAACTGACCTCTCACGGTCAAAGGAGCACGGCATTCATCAGAACCGGCAACGTTAGTAGCTACACATGTGTAGTCACCAGCATCTGATTCTTCTAGCATGTTCACAGTTAAAGCACAAGTGTTGTCTGTCAGGGTGGTCTGGTATTTCCGTCCACTGCTGATCTCGTTTCCTTCATGGAACCAGGAGACAGAGATGGGCGGTGACCCATAGACTTTGCACTCCATGACAACTGAGGAGCCAGACAGACCCTTTGTCTCTTTCAATTTTCTCGTGAATGAAGGAGGAACAACCCGGTCTGAATGGGATAAAAATCAAACAATCAAGGGACATCAGTTATAAAATGATTTGAGAAGAGAATTATTGTTTTTTTGATGGAATACACCTATATCCACTAGGCTTTCTTACAAGGATATCAAATAATTCCCTCTGGGTTCACACAGCTGAAAACCTCGAGAATCAATGGGCAAGATGTGCTAGCTGACAGGAGAGGGCTTTTGGTCTCTCATCACTGTGAATCATTATATGGTAAATTATCCCAGTATAAGAGAGGGTTAAAGACCACCTGATCCTTGTCCGGGGGTTCAGTTTTACTCCTACCACTCTGAATTGTGGAAATTTCCCCCCGAGAAAGGGATCTAACTTACTAATGTCCCGCTGTAGAAGACAGAGCATCCCACACACATATATGTAAATCAGGAATTACGTTATGATAACATTGAGATAAAAGCCCCACCGACCAACCTGAAACTTGAATTGAAGCTGTACAGCTGTCTTTGCCAACAGGGTTTTGCACCTCGAAACTATATACGCCACTGTCACTAGGTGCCACGTTGATAATCTTAAGGCCAGACACTTTGTTGAAGAAGCTTATTTTGTATTTGCTGTCACTTGTCAGTTCTTTTCCATCCTTAAACCATCTGGTACTGAGTTCAGGTGTGCCTGTGACTGTGCACTCCAAGGTACAGGTGTCCCCTGTGGTGACCCTTACGGACTCTGGCTTTTCCACGATTGCTGCAGGTTCTGGAATGAGATATAAATTACCTTCAACATTTACATTCAAACTGAAAAGCTAGAGAAAACATAGATACTAGAAGGGGGTGGGGGGATGGGTGAGCCTGGTGGTGGGTATTAAGGAGGGCACATATTGCATGGAGCACTGGGTGTGGTGCATAAACAATGAATTTTGGAACACTGAAAAAAAAAAAGAAAAGAAAAGAAAAAAAAAAAAGAAAAAAGAGAAGAAAAGACAAGGCAGATACTAGTAAGTGTGTGCTTCTTGTTCATGGTAACGTTCCATTCCACTCATACTGACCGAGAACAGATAGCGTGGCAAAGCATTCTTGCATTCCGGCATCATTTTTGATCTGACAGGTGTACTTCCCAGCATTGACTGTTTCTGCTCTTGCAAACTGTAGGGTTGCTATGTTTTCTGAATAAGAAACCCATATGTTGTCACTCTCTCTAACAATCTCCCCTTTATCTTTGAACCACACCACTGATATTGGCTCGGCGCCTTCAACAGTAGCCTGCAGCTGAACTTCTTCCCCAATGATGGTAGAAACATCACTGAGCTTCTTCACAAATCTTGGTGGTGCTGACAAAAAAGAGACAAATCATTTAAAATGTGTGGGGCTAGTAGACCTCCCTCAAGTTATGCAATGCTAGGAATTCCACTAGTGACAATACATTGTTTTCATTTCTTAAATAAGAGGTTATTTTTGGTGAGTGGGAGCAGGGACATGTTACAGTTTATATTAAGCCAAAAGAATCAAATGTCTTGTCCCTTCCAAGCTTTCTGAGTTCAATGCAACCCACTGGAAAAACCATCTCAAATGATCCTTGGTAGGATTCGGATATGAGATGCACACTAAACATCAAAGGATTTGGAAGAGAATAAAGGGAAAGTAGAAGACACAGGGGGTGATAAAGGACTGGGCAATCACTAGGAAGCAAACAGAGCATTAAAATTAGAGGGAAGGAAATTAGAAGGGAAATGGAAGACAGAAAAGACTGAGGCCGTTCTAACCTTTCAGAGTGATAGAACTGACACAAGTGTCACTCCCCACATCATTGGTGGCTTTGCACTGGTAATCCCCCATGTCAGCGGCATCGACATTTAGGATGTGAATACTCGTCAGGTAGTTCTCAGACATGATCTTGTACTTCTTGCCACTTCGAAGTTCTCTCTTATCTTTATGCCAAGAAACTTGAAATGGGGGAGTACCCTGAAGCTCACATTCAAGATGGACATCAGCTCCTTTGAGCGTCTCAATGGGATGAGGCTTTTTGCGGAAAATGGGTGGTTCTACAATTGGAAGGTAATTGAATTAGAAAAGACAGGAAAATCAGGATGTATTCTGTAAGTATAGAGTTTCAAGTAAGAATCAGCTTTCTATTCCAACACAGAGATAGAAAACATCACTTTCAATTTTTGATCCTATCCTTCAAAAATTTGAAGATGTTGCTGGAGAGTCAAACAGGGACCTTTGAGGACAGCTAAAGAGGCGTCGACTGTGAAAAATATGAAGGAAGAGTACGAACTGACCTTTAACTTTTAAGGAGGTGCTGCTGCTTGCACTGCCTGCTGCATTTCGGGCCTCACACGTGTAGTCCCCACTGTCCTCAACACTGAGGTTGTGCATTTCCAACACCGCCATCGAGTCGAGGAATGACATTCTGAATTTACTGCTCTCTTGAATTTCAGTCTCGTCTTTGTACCATAGAACTTTGATCTCCGGAGACCCTCCTATTTTACATTCATATCTTGTGTAGTCATCCTGTTTCACAATTCTTGAAGGTTCTAGCTTCTTAATGAACCTGGGTGGTTCTATGGGACCAAGAAGGAAAATAGCAATGTAAGGGATGGAAAAAGCACATATAACTCCAGATGACATGAGAAAAGGAACCCTTCTGTCGGAGAGGTCTTAAACTCTGGAAAACATATTTATGTGATATAGTTCAAGGAAGAATAGTTCATAATGAGTCCTTAAGAATGGTTAAGTTGAATCTAAGTAGAAATTTCTTAAAATAAAGTGTGTGCATTTCTGTAAGCACCCGCATCAAATGTTATTGCAAACAGAAGGAGGAAAATACACTAATCCCTATGACATGCTTCTCCTCCCAGCAAAAGAATCATATCTTTAAAGCAATATCAGAGGCCCGGGGCTCTGTCTGTTGTTGGAAGCACTCTGAATTTCCAGGGAATAAGAGGGCTTGACTAGTCTCCTGGATGTAAACCAGGGGAGATGGATCTACTCTGGCTGCAAAGATACCAGATGTGTACCATAAGGAGTCAGAATAACAAAACTGGGTGAGATATCTTAAAATTTATGCCCATTTCTCTTATAGACCTTACGTAGATATTTCTTCAACCCTCATAATTTCCCTTTGCAGTTGGGGAGAGTAAGGCTTTCTTCATGACTGAAGCAAAAAATTCAAGCTCAGAGAAATAAAAATGATCAAGAGCATGTCATAGAGTAAATGCACTGCTAAATAAAATTCTATTTTAATTTCAAGATGCCTATAAACCACCACCACAAATACCCTCAAAAATTCTCTAATGGGTTAGGTCAGTAGCTCACTGAGTTAAGGACTTAATTTCTGACAATGGCAGCCATGAACTTGGTACAGAAAGATATGGCTGCCTTCCACCAGGTTGGGTATCGATGTTGTCCCAGCCTTCTGGCTTCCTAAACTCTTTCAGTGGGGGCTAGTGGAGAAAGAGAGGTGAGCACAAGCTGACTCTTCCTGAAGGGCTTGTTTGGGATCTGCTGTCCTCTAGAGTGACAAAATCCATTAATTTACAAACTAGTGTGCAAAATAAAGCATTTGAGATCACTTCCTTTTTTGTCTTAAGCTGATTTCTTCCAAACTTAGATTTTCTTGCAATTCCGTGAAAAAATTTTGTTTGCTATTTCCCTAGTCTCTACCTTTAGCCTTTGAAAATGGACGTTCAGTCCATGTTTCATCAGTTTTGTATTTTTAAAATAAAAAACGTTAAAGCTTGGCCCCATTTGGAAGGTCCTAGATCCATTCGATCTAATTACCAGAAAATGTTCTAAACATAACTTTCAAGCACACCCTTCCTCTTTTATTTCAAGATACTGAAAACGTAAAAGAGATGTTGCTACTTGACTAGAACATGTACCTTGTACACCCAGGTGAGCAGAACAAGAGTCTTTTCCAGCAACGTTGCTTGCGTAGCAGGTGTACTGCCCGGCATCACCTTTGCTTACTTTGAGAACTGTCAGTGTAGCAGTATTTTCAACCAAAGTCATCTTGTAGTTCCCTCCAGGGCGAATCTCTCGGTTATCTTTGGCCCAAGTGATTTTGATGGGTGCAGTTCCAGTTACATGACATTTAAAAGAACCACTTTCTCCAAGAGCAAGATCTACTGATACAGGCTTTAGATCAAAGAAAGGAGGCACTTCATGCTCTGAAAAGGGTGAAGACCAACATGGTGACTTTAGTTTTCATGCTCCCAGCCATGGAGCAGAAACTAAGTGGCACCAGTCTTACAGTGGCCCACATCAGTGAAGCTTTCATAATGAAGAGGGTAATGTGATAAGATACTCACCTGAGAGAATGAGCTTGGCACTGGACGAAGCAGTTCCAAGAGGATTAGAAGCTGAACAATTGTACTGACCAACGTGGCTCTGGTCAGTTTGCAAAATCTGAAGCGTTGCTACATTATGAACAAAAGATGTCTGCAAATTCGAATCATCTTTCAAAAGCACCCCATCCTTGTACCAAGACACTTGAAGAGGTTCTGAGCCATTGATGCGACATTCAAATGCAACTGGGAAACCAAGAGTCTCATGAACATCCTTCAGTTTTCTTGCAAAGGAAGGTGGAAGTTTGCGCTCTGTAAAGAAGTTACAAATAATCCTTATTTACAAGAGAGACAACATCCATGACATACTTCAAGCCATTACAATTTTGATGTTTTTAAGAAAATGGTGCCATCAGCACACGGCACGACTTGTTGAATGAAACCATCATCACCTTTGATAACAAGCACGGCGGAGGAAGCGACGGCCCCCACGCTGTTTTCTGCCTTGCATGAATACTCTCCCACATCACTGTGGTCCACTTTGTTGATTATTAAAGAGGCAATGTTATTTTTAAATTGCATTTTATATGCAGGAGCTGATCGTAGCTTTGTATGTTCTTTGTACCAAGAAATTCTAATTTCTGGGGTTCCATCCACTTTACATTGTAAAGTCGTGGGTTCTCCGATGGCTGCTTCTACGTGTTGCAGAGGTTCAATGAAATAGGGCGGTTCTAGGGTACGAAGGATGATAACCAATCAATCACGTGAACTTGAAGAGGAGGTTTTAAAAGAAGGAAAAGACAGCAACAAAAAGAGGGTTAATTAAACACACCTAAGACAGACACCAGAGCTTCACAGATGTCTTGCCCGGCCTCGTTCTCTATCAGACAACTGTACTGCGCGTAGTCCTCTATAGTGCTCTCTGTAATTTCCAGGATTGTCGATTTCTCTGTCATGGTAATACTGCAATTGTGAGACTGTGAGAGAGGGAACTCATTCTTCATCCAGCTCACTGAGATGGGAGGTGTGCCAGTAAACGTGGCCTCCAGAACAACGGGGCTGCCTGTCTCCACGCTGAAGTCAGCCAACCTTTTCACGAAGGTGGCCGGTTCTGTATGGAGGAAACATGAGGGTGAAATGTGCATCTTCAAATGAAGACTTGGAAAGGAATTTTAAGAGACACACGAGGGGGAGAACAGAGCAAACCTTTCACAAACAGATGCGCGGTACAGGAGGCGCTGCCTGCGTCATTGGTCACGAGGCAAGAGTAGTCTCCGCTCTGTGAGGGCTCCACCTCCAACAGCTCCAGTTCTGTCACAAAATCTTCCAGAGAGATGGTGCACGACTCCCCTGACACCAGTTCCCGGCTGCCCTTAAACCACTTCACCTTGAACGGAGGGGTGCCTCTAATGACGCTGGTGAAGATGAGGCTCGTTCCAGGTAAGACTTCCACAGAGTCGGGGACTTGTTCGAAAGAGGGTGGCTCTGGATAGCCCAGGGGAGGAAGAGATCAAGAGAAAGAAAGAAATCCAGGTGAGATGAGTTTTGCTCCTCCGGGAAAAGGGAGCTAAGACTGCAAATGAAGACAAGATATGAAGAAATTCCACATGAGGCGGGTGCCATGTCACATGGCCCTGACAGGAGGGCGACCACACCCCTGCCCCTTGCACACTGACCTTGCACAGTCAGCACGGCCGAGCATTCATCAGAACCAGCCACGTTGGCAGCCACACACGTGTATATGCCTGTGTCCGAGGGCTCCAGTAAGTGCAGATTCAACGTACAGACATTTTCTGAAAAGCTGGACTGGCATTTAGGGCCGCTAATGAGCTCATTTCCGTCCTGAAACCAGCCAACTGAAATTGGGGCTGAGCCGGAGACTCGGCACTCCAGAACCGCCGAGGCCCCCAAGACGGCGTTCGTGTCCTTCAGCTTGCGGATGAAGGAAGGAGGCACGACTCGATCTATGTGGAGAAGGGTAGTTTTCCATTTACAAGAGAAACTTCCTTTTTCTCCCCACCCCCCATCCCAGGGAAAAATGATAGATTCCTAAAGACCTCATACCACTCACCCGACACGTGGACCGAGACAGAGCACGTGCTTTTACCAACACTGTTTTTCACTTCAAAACTATATAACCCCTTGTCGCTCATTTCTGCACAAGGGATTTTAACTGAAGCCACTCTGTTGATGAACGTAATGTGATGTCTGCTGTCTGCAGATAACTCTCTCCCATCTTTGAACCACTTGATGGAAAGTTCCGGTGTTCCAGCCACTACACACTCTAATGCAAAAGGATTTCCTGTAGTGACAGTCATAGGTTCTGGTTTCTCTACGATTCTGGCTGGTTCTAAAAGAAGAAGTATAATGCATTGAAAATAAAGTCACCTTCCAAACTGAGAGTGTAATCAATATATAATGGGGTAAGAATAATATTTGCAGATGATGATCATGGGCCAATCAATTTGATATTTTTTCAGGTTGTATTTTGTTACTAACCTACTACAGTCAAGACCGCTGAACATTCTCTCATCCCGGCATCATTTTTGATCTGGCACACGTATTTTCCAGAATCAGATGCTTCGGGACTTCCAAGTTGGAGGGTGGCGACGTTATCAATGAATGAAATCCTGGTGTTTTCACTCTCTCTGATGACATCACCTTTATCTTTCATCCAGACAACAGAAATGGGCTGGAAGCCTTCCACTACCGCCCGTAACTCAACAGCATCCCCAATAAGGGTTGAGGTGTCGGTTAGCTTTTTCACAAATCGTGGGGGTTCTAATGAAAGAAATTTGTGGTTAGAAAGAAAAAGAATCACAGTCACGTAAGTTATTAGTTAAGCAAGAAAAGATGAAAGGAAGAGACATATTTTTGTGACCATGTATACAAACCTTTGAACTTGACAGTGCAAACACATGTGTCGCTTCCCACCTCATTAGTAGCTTTGCAGTGATATTCTCCTACATCGGAGGCTTCCAGATTAAGGATGTGAAGACTTGTATCAAAATTTTTTGAAGTGATTTTAAATTTCTTGCTGCTCCGAACTTGCTTTCTATCTTTAACCCACACCACTTCAAATGGGGGGGTTCCCGAAATTTCACATTGTAAGATAACATCAGAACCTTTAAGAGCTCCTATTGGAGAAGGCTTCTGGGTGAAAACAGGAGGTGCTACCAGAAAAAAAAAAGAAGATGAATGATGAGAACATCTGCTTACTAAAACGGAAAAATAATCTTCTAGAATCCAGAGTCATTAAGAATGATTGGCATGACCGTAGGATGGTATGTTAACAAATAACAATCCACAAAAACTAGTTTAAGAATTGCAAGCAAGTCCCCAGAGTGAACCTTTTTATTTTGGAGCTCATGATATCGCTGAGAAAGAATCTGATCAGAGAAGAAAGGAAGGAGCTTAATGTGTCTAACCTTTCACAGTCAGGGCTGTGCTGCAGCTGGCCTCACCAACACCATTATGAGCTTCACAGATATAGTCACCGCTGTCCTCAGCGCTGCCTTCATTGATGGTAAGCAGTGCCACAGAATTAACGAATGACATATTGTACTTCCAACTTTCGTGAAGTTCACTGTCATTTCGGAACCATACAACTTTGATTTCTGGGGAACCACTTATTTTGCATTCCAGTTGGATGGATTCTCCCTGCTTTGCAACTTTTGAAGCTTCTAGTTTCTTAACAAACTTGGGAGGTTCTAGTAGATCAAAGGAAAAAAACAACTTGTGTTGGTAGTTGAAGATCTCATAAATATATATTTAAACTGGTTTATTAAGAATATACTTCCTGGTAATTTTATGGTAAATATTATATTTTCTATTAAATAAGCTTTGAATATAGAATTTAATTGTTAAGTTTATTTTTATAAGCTAAAACATATAAGTTAATGTATTACAGAGGTATTTGATCAAAATTTAGTAATGATAAATCAGAACTCCATATAACAGAAAGAATATGAGGACAGTAGAAACAATATTACAATATTTAACAAATTTCAACTAGACAACACTATCTGATAGGACCATACTTAGAGTTAACACTAGTTCCGAAAACAATATAGAGACAAACAGAATTTTGATTAATGTTTTCAATACTAATATGTGAATTCTAACATGACTCAATTTATCCCAAACCCTTAAAAACTAAAGGTACTTTTAGAAGACACAGATGTGGGAAAGAACAGATATTGGTAGATGCCACGTAATGATACCTTTTACACTGAGTTGAGCTGAGCATGTGTCTTTGCCAACATCATTGGTTGCTTGGCAAGTATATTGACCAGAGTCCCCTTTGCCTACTTTAAGAATCCTCAGATGGGGAGTATTTCCCACACAGGTGATAGTATAATTTCCTCCAGGACGTATCTCTTTGTTATCTTTTGACCAAGTGATTCGCATTGGCTGAGCACCAGTAACATGACACTCAAAGTCAGCACTTTCCCCAGCAATGACATCTATAGATACAGGCTTGATGTCAAAGAAAGGAGATTTCTTAGGTTCTGGAAAATGAAAAGAGAAGGCAATGTGTTTTGTTTTACTTTTCCCATTGGCCATTTCCACTCTGGCAATGAGTAAGAAGTCATGGTTTGGTTTGTAAAGGGAAAGATTAATATGGGAACAAACCTCTTGCTGTCAGTCTAGCACTAGAAGATGCTGTTCCAAGTGGGTTAGAAGCTGAGCAGGAGTACTGTCCAGAGTGACTCAAGTCAGTTTGCAAAATTTTTAAGGTTGCCACATTATCTACAAATGATGTCTGCAGATTCTCATCATCTCTTAAAAGTACCCCATCTCTATACCAGCACACTTGGATGGGTGCAGAGCCATTTAATCGACAAGTGAGTGTAACCGGCAACCCAACAGTCTGTTCAATGTCTTTCAGTTGTCTTGCAAAGGAAGGTGGGAGTTGGCGCTCTGTAGGAAGACAAGCGACACTTGAGCCATCAGTAGCCTGAATAAAAATTTCTCCATACAGATAAAAGAATTAAGATGAAAAAATTTCTTAATTTCTAAATTCATGTCGTCACCTTGAATTCTGAAGACAGTCTTAGAAGAGGCAGTTCCTATACTATTCTCTGCTTTACATGTGTACTCTCCACTGTCATTAATATTCACTTTATTAAAAACCAGTGTGGCCACATTGTTGGTAAAATAGGTCCTGTATTCAGGAGTTGGTCGTAACTTAGTGTCTCCTTTGTACCAAGATACTGTAATTTCTGGCGTCCCAGCCACCTGGCATTGTAAAGAAACCGAATCTCCAACGGATGCCTCCAGAGGTTCTAGTTCCGTAACAAAATACGGCGGTTCTAAAGAAGAAAGGATCACAGTCAGCAACTGGAATTTAAGAACACCAAACAAAGCATGCTTGGTGCCACATAAATGCCAATCATTGACAAGGGAATAGTAAGACAACACACCTAATGTAGATACCAGAGCTTGGCAAACATCCTTCCCTGCCTCATTTTCAATTTCGCAGGAGTACTGTCCTGCATCCCTTTTTGTGCTATTCAGAATTTCTAGGATGCAGGTTTTCTCTGTTGTGACAATGCTGCATCTCTCAGATGGAGTTATGTTAAAACCGTCTTTCTTCCAGGTCACTGAAATTGGAAGCGTCCCAGTGTAGGTGCCCTCCAGAATTATGGACTTCCCTGGTTCCACGGAGTGATCGCTTAATTTCTTCACGAAGGTAGCTGGTTCTGGTGAGTGAGAAAGCACAGCAATTAAACACAGGAAGAATGCAAAGATGCCCATGTAGAAAAAATAGGAAGGGCAAGTGCAATTGAGCAGACCTTTCACAAAGAGACGTGTTGTGCAGGACGTTTGGCCTGCACTGTTAGAAACCACACAAGTGTATTCCCCACTCTGAGAGACGTCAACATTGAATAATTCCAGTTCTGCCACAGTGTCTTCAAAATAGATGTTGCACCGGTCTCCTCTCACAAGTTCTCTGGCACCTCTGAACCAGCCAACCTTGAAAGGAGGGGTCCCTCGGATAACGCTTGTGAAGGTGACATTCTTGCCTGGTAGTGTTTCCAGAGGTTCAGGTTCCTTCACGAAAGAGGGTGGTTCTACAGAGACATGGAGGACATGGGATAGAGCCTGTAAGCTTCTCATTTAGTTGCAACTTTGAATCAAAAATGAAGAGCCCTTTTGAATGGGCAACAAACGGGTGCCTGGATGAGCACCCAAAGGAGAATCTGTAAGAAACGGTTTGCGTAGGGAACACCGACCTTGCACAGCCAAGGCTGCCCGACATTCATCGGAGCCAGCCGTGTTAGCAGCCACACACGTGTAATTGCCCATGTCCGAGGAGTCCAGGGAATTTAGCTGCAAGGTGCAGACGTTATCTGAAAACGTGGTTTGGTACTTTGCTCCGCTGACAATCTTCGTTTTCTCATGAAACCAGGCAACAGAGATGGGTGATGACCCAGCTACTTTGCACTCCAAGATGCAAGAAGTACCCAGCACCCCAACAGTATCTCTCAGTCTCCGCGTGAAAGAGGGAGGGACCATTCGGTCTGTGTGAGGAAAGGCAAGAGATCATCATGGTTTGAAAGAGAAGCACCCTGAGAGACCAAGGCAGATAAAGGCATTTGCATAAAGCCATGGGGGGGGGGGGATGTAGCTGAACGGACCTGAAACATCAACCACAGCAGTGCAGCTGCTTTTCCCCACGTTGTTTTGAACCTGGAAGGTGTATGTGCCTGCATCTTGGCTTTCAACAGAAAGTATCTTTAGGGAAGAGATTTTGTTGTAGAAGCTAAATTTGTGTTTCTGGCTGCTGGTCAACAGCTTCCCGTCCTTGTACCATTCCACTGAGAGTTCAGGAGTGCCGGCCACCTTACACTCCAGAGTGCACGTTTCTCCCACAGTCACTGTCATGGATCCTGCCTTCTCAACAATGACCGCAGGCTCTGAAATAAAGCGTGAGAGCCATCTGTCAAAGTCCGTTACCTTTACCATGCCCCTACTCTCAAATCCCGTTAGACTGTTTCTTCCCATGGTGTGGTTGTATTTCTTCCCATCCCTAGAGAGAGATGATTCCACAATTACATGTTATTGTGAAATTCGGGGTTAGGATTAAGAAATATTTTTCTGCACTAGTTGACTTCCAAAACAAATCAGTGTATATTACACAGTATGTACTGATTTGCACTTGACCCTAATGCAAATGATTCATGTTATTATGAATTACTTGATATTTTTGCTTTATTTTAAGGTGCTAAAGCTAGTAGTTTTAAAAGCTATTATCCAAACAGCTGCCAAGTTAAAATGTCCAAAGGTACAAGTGCATGTCTTTCCTACTTAACTTTGATCTTGGGAGTTCTTGCCATATTTTGGAAACAATTTCCTTGTTGCCTATGCTGGCTTCCAGCAGCTTTCATGCTTAAACAAAAGTGAGTCATGATTATATTGGCTAATCCATCAAGAAAAGCAGTAAGTAAACATTGAAACAAATGGCTAAGTTTTGTTAGGATCACAGAAACAGGAAAGAGTTTGAAAGATCGATTAGTGGGGAAGAAAAGATTGATTAGGTCCTTTCTCCTAAAGCTTTTTTTTCTTTCTTTCATTTCGTTCTTAAATGTTTTATGTATGTATGTATGTATGTATGTATGTATTTGAGAGACAGAGTGAGAGAGAGGTGGAACAGGAAATGGGCAGAGGGAGAGGGAGAAGCAGGTTTCCCACTGAACAGGGAGCATGATGCTAGGGTCCAGGGATCCCAGGACCCTAGGATCATTACCTCAGCCGAAGACAGAAGCTTAACTGACTAAGCCACCCAGACACCCCTCTCCTAAACCTTTCAGACAGGTAAGGATTTATATCCTTCTAGAAGAAATGCAGAACAGGAGGGTCTACCAGTGACTCAACTTGGTGTTTGGCATCATCTTCTATCAGGGACCATTGTACCAACCTAACACAGTCAGTGTGGCCATGTTCTCCCTCATGCCACCATCATTCTTGATTTGACAGATATACTTCCCAGCATTAGCTGGTTCTGCTTTTGCAAACTGCAGAGTTGCAACATTGTCTACGAATGTAATTCTGATGTTTTCACTTTCTCTGATCACTTCTTTCTCTTTAAGCCACTGGACAGAAATAGGCGGGGCTCCTTCTATGGATGCTTGTAACTCAGCGGGCTCGCCAGCTATGACAGTGAGGCTGTTCAGTTTGGAGACAAATCTTGGTGGTTCTGAACAAGGAAAGATGGGTGGAGATTGTTGAAAACGTTGTCCAGATAGTGGAAGACAGAGAAAAAAGTAAGTTTTGCACATTCCTGGCATTTCCGCCGCGTGCAGGAAATATGCTTACCTTTTAATTTTACAGTACAAATGCAAGTATCACTTCCAACTTCATTCTGTGCCTTGCAGTAGTATTCACCAATGTCTGAAGCTTCAACATTGAGAATGTGAATACTTGCATGGAAATTTTTGGATGCAATCTTGTATTTCTTACTACTTCGGAGCTGCCGCTTATCTTTGTACCAGATCACCTCAAACGGCGGTGTTCCCGAAAGTTCACACTCAAGACTAACTTCAGTATTTTTAAGGGTTTCTACTACCGGAGGGAAGCTGCTAAAAACAGGTGGTTCTGTAAAAACAAGAATTTCCAATGAATTGGGCTATTTCATTTCACAAAATGCTTTTATTTCCCTGTTTTTAAGTTGGAAAAAAGAGTCAAGATACTATAATGGGGAAATGATGTCCAGAACTATCATTTTAGTGTGGAGGAAAAACTGCGTTGGAGAAGCCATTAGTTTTTACAAAATCATTCTGCTTCCTTGGCAAAGAGTCCAGACAAGAACACTAGGTGTCCTTACTGAGGAATTCAATCTTCTATCTACCTGACTATACGAGTTTATCTTGGATGATAAGGACTGATGCAAAAATTGTAAACAAAAACCAAACCCAAGTACATTATGAAGATGATTTGCATGAGGTTTAGAATCCTGACTTCAGAGATGAAATGTTTTGTAAAGGCTTTATAACCGAGATACGTGGAAGCCATTATGACACCTGTGACCTATGTCTTCCACGTCAACAAATGTTACTGAAATAATTGCTTCACACCATGACAAACTTGGACTTTGGATAAAAAATACTGAAAAATGGCCACAGAAAATACTGGTATTAATTGCACCAAGATATAGTGATATAATTTTTAAAAAATGGGAATTCTTGAGAGAGGAAAAGAATATATAATTTTCCTGTGTTTTTAAAATGTAGGTATGTATGTATTTTTAAGTAGGCTCCACACCCAGAGTGGAGCCTAACATGGGGCTTGTACTCAAAACCCTGAGATTAAGACCTGAAATCAAGAGTTGGACACTTAACTGACCAAGCTTCCCAGGCATGCCTATAATTGTCCTGTTTTAAATGTAAGGTTAAAACCTGGATTGCTTGCATCTTATATACATGCATTAAATATTCTTTCTTTGTTATTAATGCTAAAGATTATAGTGAGGATGATGATTCATTCGTAGGATAATCAAAGACAAAAATTGATTTTAAAATGCCTACTTTTCCCTTCCCTTTATTTATTTATTTTTTGGTATGTTTATGAAACATTAAATTTAAACTGCTTGGCCAGTGTGTTGAGATGAGCAGAATGAAGACACTGGAGTAACAAGAAAAATACCCCACAATGACTGGCTACATATAAGCAAATTTTAAGAAAGAACCAAAGAGGGAAATAATACTAGTTTGGGGAAATATCCTATGATCTCAAACGGAGCCTAAAATAAAGTAAAAGAGTAAAGACCTTTGATACCCCAGGGGAGAAGAAGGTGGGTTTCAGGTAATGAGGAACAGAAGAGAGAGATTTCTACCTTTCACGATAACCTTGGTACTGCAGCTTGTGCTGCCGGCAGGATTCTGAGCCTCACAAATGAAATCCCCACTGTCCTCAGTGCCCAGACTGTTCATCTGTATGACGGCCACTGAGTCAATGAAAGTCATTCTGTATTTGTCACTGGCTTGGAGTTCATGTTCATTTCTGTACCACACAACTCTGATTTCTGGGGATCCAGTTATCTTGCATTCCAGTCGTGCAGAATCCCCTGCTTTCACTATTTTGGTTGCTTCTAACTTCTTCACAAACTTTGGTGGTTCTAAAGAGTGAAAGAAAGAGGAGATTATGAGGGAACAGATATAAATGACAAATGCTAAATCAGGTGGTATGCAGGAAAGAGGAAAAGATGAACAATGCTTGGCAAATACAGTGTACTGTTAGAGAGAAGTGAACTTTCTAGGTTGGGGAGATGCACTGGACAGAAGAGAGCCACAGGCCAGACAGAAACATGAAACAATCAAACGTGCACACCTGTCACAAGCAACATCGTGGTACAAGAGTCGCTACCAACGTCATTGGTAACTTGGCAAGTGTATTGTCCCGTCTTGGAAGCATCCACTGAATAGAGATTTAAGAAGCTAGTTGACCCTTCCAAGCCAATGAAACATTTAGGTCCAGAGGCAAGTTCCACATCGTCTTTAAACCACTTAATTTTAAAGGGCGGTGTTCCTTTCAGTACCGCTTTAAATTCTACTGTAGCGTCTGGTACGGTTTGCTGTCGTTCAGGTTTCACCAGGAAGCTTGGTGGTTCTATAGACGTTAAGAGAAATATACTTAATTAGATTCCTCATAGTTAAACTGTTTTGACATGTAAGCAGACATTTCTAAAAAGAGGCCATGACTGTGTATTTCTTGAACTCAATAAATATGGACCTATGGAAACAGAATTACCGATACTTTATGGTCTCAAGGATATAAGGGAAGAGTGCCACATTTAAACAGCAGTCACAAAGAATAATCAAGAGGAGGAAAAGAAGTTCTAACCTTTAACAGTTAAGATGCCACTGCAGGCATCATCCCCTGCTACGTTGGAGACCTTACAGGTGTAATTGGCAGTATCTTCTAATTCCAGGTTATTAACTTCCAGTGACACTGTGTTCTCGTGACAGACAGGTCTGTATTTTGCACTTGTAGATATTTCTTTACCATCCTTAAACCATTGAGCACTAATAGGAAGGGAGCCAGAAACCTTGCACTCCATACGAATAGAAGAGCCCAGAACTTTATCCATTTTGGTTAATTTTTTGGTGAAAGATGGAGGGATATCTTGATCTATCCAATGCAAACAGAAAAACACATCCATTAATATGTTGCCACTTGTTTACAAGGGATAGAGGTAACAGAGATAAGGGAAGCCAACTAGGGCCCAAGTACACACCTAGCACTCTAATGTCGGCGTCACAGCTACTGCTTCCAAAGTCGTTTTCCACCTTGAATGTGTACTGACCACTGTCCTGCTTCATGACTGACTGAATTCTAAAACTGGCCACGTTATTTTCAAAACTCATTGAAAAATATCTACCGGGCACAATTTGTTTTCCATCCTTCAGCCATTTCACTTTGAGTTCTGGTGTCCCGGCCACCACGCACTCCAGAGTCACTGGGTCTTTCTCAGTGACATCCACAGACTTAGCTTTCTCTAGGATTTGAGCAGGCTCTGCAGTAAGAATTGAAGTGCAAATTAATTGCATTGCTAATTCCACTAGAAATAAGGGGTGCTTATGTAACTGTTCCCCACCGACTAAGTCCTCAAGACAACAGCTCACAGACCTTGTACTAAAAGGAACGCGTAACACCTCTCAACACCCGACTCGTTCTTGGCTTGACACGTGTATCTCCCGCTGTGTCCGTTGTCCACAGCTCTGATCTGAAGCGTGGCCACGTTGTTCACAAATGAAATATGAGCATTATCATCTTCGTCAAGAATGTGATCATCCTTGAGCCAGGTTATAGACATGGGAGGAGAACCCGCCACCGTACTTTGAAAGGTGGCAGAGCTCTTCAAAACAGTAGTGACGTTTTCTATCTTCTTAATGAATGATGGGGGTTCTGTGATGCAGTGAGATAGTGGGGAAAAGAAGAGGCACAGTTGAGCTTCTCCTCATGATCAGAAAATGAAAGAGCATTACCGAATTTTCGTGGTAGCCTGCTTTGTGGGGGTACCACTGACCTTTCAGGGAGACTCGTGTCATGCTGGCGCAGCTGCCACCTTCGTTGGATACAATGCACTGGTATTCACCAGTGTCTGATGGGTCACACCTGGTTATGTGGAGCTTGAATACCGATACTCTGTCAGTGAGGGTATATTTTTTGCTGCTTCGGATTTCCCTGTTGTTCTTCAGCCAAGTGACCTCAAATGGGGGTGTCCCCGTCACTTCACACTCCAGCTGCACGTCACTATCTTTCACGACCTCCACGGGCCTCAGTTCCCTGACAAAGGTGGGAGGCTCTAAAGATTCAAAAGGAAGACAGAGACGAGCTTACTCGAGGGAAGACCGGGAGCCTGGCCAGCAGCACAGCCAAAGGGGAAAACAGACCCAGGAACGCACCTTTCACTTTTAATTCAATGCTGCAGCTCGCTGTGCCTGCATCATTACGGGCCTCGCAGACGTAAGTCCCGCTGTTTTCTACCCTGGCACCAGAGATTTGGAAAGTGGCTAAACCATCAATGAAGGAAATGCCATGTTTCTGAACGGCTGTTATTTCGTTCCCGTCCAGATACCAAGAAACTCTGATTTCAGGAGTGCCCGTTATTTGGCATTCAAATGTTGTCGACTGTCCATTTCTCAGCACTAATACGGGGCTGGGCTTCTTAATGAATTGAGGAGGTTCTAAAGACGGGAAAGAAAGTGTCACGTGAACATTTATTAGAACAAAGGCGGGAATCACTTTCTTCAGCCTCTTCCCTCTGCCAAAGAAAATGCAGACAAGCAAGCAAGAGAGATGCATGTAGAGACCAGACCTTTTACAAAGAGCGTGGCTTTACTGGTTGCGGTGCCAACATCATTGCTTAGTTGGCAAATGTAGGTCCCAGAATCGGCGGCTTTGGCTGAAAAGAGCTCCAGGATGGTGGAGGTGTCATCCTTCCAAATGGAACGTGCTGCTCCCGAGTGCAGCTCTTTGTTATCTTTAAACCACTTTATGGTCATGGGTGCAGAACCGCCCACAAGAGCCTTTAGCTGAACCCTTGTGTTGGGACTGATGTCCTGGGACTGTGGCTTTTCCACGAAGTAAGGGGGTTCTGGGATGAAAGACAAAGAAGCAAAAGGAGAAAAGAAGGTTTACTTGGGAATGGGGCAGTAAGGGTGAGAATTAAGAAACGAGACAGCAGACCGGTCCTTGATAAAGGGATATAAGAAATGCCAACCTTTGATGGTGAGATGGCCACTGCACTGGTTGTGACCTGCCTTGTTGGTTGCCGAGCAAGTGTACGTCCCACTGTCTGTACCTTCCAGCTGACTGATTTCCAAGAAGGCAGTGTTGTCATGAAAAGAGAATTTGTATTTCTCACTAGCTGTTATTTCTTGGTCATCTTTGAACCACTGGATGCTGATGGGATGTGAGCCAGCCACTATACATTCTAAGTCAATAAAAGACCCTTTAATGCTATTCATCTTCTTCAGTTTTTTGGTGAATGAGGGAGGTATGATAAGATCTATGCAATGAAAAAGCAAGAAACCAAAGGAAAGAAAAGTTAGGTCAACGCAGCAATTTGTGTTTTCTGTAAAACTGTAGGAGATGAGGAGCAAGAACATGTTCAGTTTCGATACTAACCTAATACATTAATGCTAGCCTTGCAGCTGCTTCTCCCAACATCATTCTGGACCTCAAAAGTATATTCTCCACTATCTCTCTTTTCTGTAGAAATAATCTTCAGTATAGAGACTGTGTCAGTGACACTGATTTTGTATTTTTGGCCCAGGCTCAGTTCTTGGCCATCTTTAAACCATCTGGCTGTAAGCTCCTTAGTCCCTGAAAATTTAACCTGCAAAGTGGCTGGGTCCCCTTGGGTGACATCTATAGACACAGCCTCCTCGGTGATCGTTGCAGGTTCTGTAGAAAACAAAGGGACAGGTGTGGATCGTGAGTGGCTCCACTGAAAGGCTCACATTGGCCTTATTTCCTAAAACCCATGGCAAACCTTCTGCACCGACCTTTCACTGAGAGCAATGCAGAACATCTTTGTATTCCTGCATCATTTTTGGCCTGACAGACATATTTCCCATCGTGCTTGACTTCGATGCCACTGAGGTACAGACTAGCCACATTGTTCTCAAAGGTCATTCTTATATTATCGTCCTCGGTGATCTCATCATTGTCCTTTAGCCAAGTCACGGTGATTGGCAAGGAGCCTTTCAGGGTGGCCTGGAAGGCAGCGGTGCCTCCCCGAAGGGAGCTGGTACTCTCAATCTTCTTGACGAAGGTTGGGGGTTCTAATAGGAGAATAATTCTCAATCAGTGTCAGCTTAGAGCAAAAGTGGAGTTTTGGTGGCACAAAGAGTTCATTCTACGGGAGAGCCAGTGCACGGCTGGAAGTGTCACTAACCTCTGAGAGTCACCCGGGCAGTGCAGGTGCTGCTCCCCACCTCGTTGGTCACCCGGCACTGGTATTCCCCAGCATCCGCGGCGACAAACTTGAGGACCTGCAGGCTCACTAGCTGGTCCTGAATGAAGGTTTTATACTTCCTGCCACTTCTCAGCGTCGTGTTGTCCTTGAACCACGTGATCTCAAAGGGAGGTGTGCCTGCCACCTCAGCCAGCAACATGACATCGTATTCCTTCAACACTTCAATGGGCTTAAACTCTTTGGTAAAGTAAGGTGACTCTATAGCGGGAAAGGAATTACTTGGCGTTAATGCGGGGGGAATCTGGGCTGGGGGCCACCACCGCGGTAACACAAGGACCAATGTGAACACAAACCTTTGACTATTAAAATGCTACCGCAGTGGTCACTGCCAGCTTCATTTTGGGCCTCACACATGTACTCGCCACTGTCTTCAATGGCAACATCTGTAAGTCTTAGAACTGCAGTGGACTCCACAAAAGACATTTTGTGTTTGCTGCTCTCCTTAATTTCTCTATCATTTGCAAACCATGTTATTTTAATTGGAGGGGTGCCAGTTACTTTGCAGGCCAGCTGGGTGGTGTCTCCCTTCTTTAACAGCTGTGACGGCTCTAACCTTTCAACAAACTTGGCGGGTTCTGCAGAAGGAAGGAAGTTATTAAGAAACATGAGGAATAAGAAAGAACGCATAAAGAGGGTAGTATAAAGATGTCAAGAAAACCAGGCAAACCTTTTACAAATAAGTTTGCACTGCACTCCACGCTTCCGGCGACGTTGCTGACTTGGCAGGTGTATGTGCCTGAGTCAGAGGTTTTTACTGCATAGAGTTCCAGGGAACTTTCTAAAGCTTCTTTGGTGATATAGCAGCTTCCACCAGAGACGAGCTCTTTACCACCCTTAAACCATCTGACTGTGAAAGGGGTGGACCCCTGGAAGGTGCTCTTCAGGCAGACTGCTGAGCCGGGCAGAACGTCCTTTGATGCAGGCTTAGTTACAAAACTGGGTGGCTCTAAAGAGGGGGTAGAAGAGAGAATTTCTAAGAGTTAAGAGGCGCGATCTAAGGGAAGAAGTCTTAATTTGAACATCGTCTATATCAGAATGAAATGCAAAGTCTCCAGCCAACCTTGCACAATCAGGGCTCCGCTGCTGTCTTTGCTTCCCACGGAATTTGTGGCACGACAAGTAAAATTGCCTGCGTCATTCATGTCTACTCTGCTTATCTCCAAGGAGGCCGTGCCTTCCACAAAGGCTATTCTGTATTTGTCAGAAGAAGCTATTTCTCTACCGTCCTTAAACCAGGACACCCTCATGGGGAGAGAGCCAGCGATTCTGCAATCCAGCCTACAGGTACTGTTGACCACACTGCCTACGTTGCGCAGGGGTTTGGTAAAAAATGGAGCGATGTCTCGATCTGTTTGTGGCACAAGAAGAAAAGAAAGGTAAGCATGAGAAAGCGCTCAGTGATTTGATGTGTGCGCACTGGCTGGGTTACAGAGGAGTGTGTAAGCATCGGTTTCCGCAGGTACTAACCTAACACAGTGAACGTTGTTTCGCAGGAGCTGCTGCCCACCTCATTGGAAATCTCAAATGTGTACTGGCCGCTGTCGTGCAGTTCAGCTGAATAAAATTTGAGTTGGGCAACATTGTTTTTAAAACTTATTCGGTACTTTTTGCTAGCAACCAAAGGTCTTCCATCTTTGTACCATTTGGGCTTGAGTTCTGGGGTGCCTGTGACTGTGTACTCCAGCGTGGCTGGGTCTCCGGCTGTCACCTGGACCAGCTCTGCTCTCTCAACAATTTTGGCAGGTTCTACAATGGTATTAAATAGTTAGCATGACCAAGTGTGCATTAGGATTCCACTTCAAATGGAAATAGTGATTCTAAGTTACAAATGTTCCTGCACGCACCTTTGACTGTTAATTCCCCAATAGATGTTTGGCTCCCGGCTTCATTTTCAGCCAGGCATGTGTACTTGTCACCAAAACTAATCTGAACATCAGGGATGATCAAGACCGCAACACCGTTAGAAAAGCTCATTTTGATCTTTCCGTCTTCTTTAATGATCTCTTGTCCTTTAAACCAAGTGACCGAGATGGGTTCTGACCCTCTCACGGCAGCTTGTAAGGTAACGGTCTGACCTGCTAGTGCGGTAAAATCATCTACTTTCTTTACAAAGGTTGGCGGCTCTAGTTAAAGAAAGAGAACAAAGCTTGTCAACTCCCAAACACTTTCGACACCATATACCTTTATTTCATCTAGGTCACATTTCTCCCATCCAATACCACCCTTCCATAGTGTCGGTTCATGAGAAGAATAAATTAAAATTTAAGAACAGTTACACCTCCATCCGAGAGAAAGAAGCACAGCTGTGGTTATCAGCGGACAACGTGGTCATAAAAGATGATTATGAAACCCACTTTTATTACCGGAGATTAAATATTTACAGTCATCTCAGAATAAAGGCTGGATGAAGGTCACTGACTTTGTCCCCAAGATCCCAGGTTAAAGCAAAAGTGAAACATACTCTCACGGGATAGGAGAAGAAGAAAAAGCACTGGTTTTCCTTCAGTGGGTTAAGAAAGTGATTTTGACAATAGGTTAGTGAGGCAGCATTTTGTTCAAGAACTGACCTTTTAAGAAGTGAGTTGCTCTGCAGCCACATTTCCCAACTTCATTAGCAACAACACATTCATATTCACCAACGTCCGCACTATTGAAAGAAAAGATCTCCAGAGACACCAGAGACTTCTGAGACAACAACCTGTACTTTTTACTACTTCGAATTTGCTTCTTGTCTTTGAACCAGCTAATTTCAAATGGTCCTGTGCCTGAGATTTCACACTGAAGAAGGGCATTTGTTCCTCTCACTATATCTGCAGGCTCAAGAGTTTTGATGAAAGATGGAGGTTCTACAAAGGCATGAAAGCATTGTGTAAGTGAGGTGTCCTGAGCAAATACAAAGAAAATCTTTTTCTCAGAAAGCCCACGGACTCCGAGTCAACCAACCTTTGATAACTATTTCAGCACTGCAAGAGTCACTGCCAACGTCATTCACTGCCTCACATGAGTAAGTACCACTATCTTCGACTTTGACGTCCGTCAGATCAAGCACAGCCTCAGAATTGACAAAAGACATTCGAAGAGTGTTACTCTCACTAACTTCTTTGTTATTTTTAAACCAAGTGACCTGGATCACAGGGGAGCCTTTCAGCTTACAGTGGAGGCGTGCTGATTCACCTGGCAGCATTAAATAAGAGGGATCCACCTTCTTCATGAAGGATGGTGGCTCTATGGGAAGTTAACAAAAAAGAGAAAGGAAAGAGATGTGAAGCGTCAACTCCACAAAAGAAAAGGAGACGTATACCACAAGAAGACACAACACACATCAAGTATCTCGATGAAATTTCTGAAAGGGTTGTGGTGCCCTCAATAGTTCTACAGGGTTCCATGATTTTAAAACCTATCCTGGGCTCTCCATTAAAACAAACAAACAAACAAAAAAACAAACATAAAAGCAAGCCAACTCTTGTCTTATGTGAAAAACAAACTCTCTGTCTTACACAAAAAACAACTGCATAAGAGAAGAGAGTTAAGGGTTGCCTAGACACTTGAAGTTCTTAGAAGACATTTTAAGCACGTTTTGTTAATGGCACAGTTTTGAAAGAACAGAGTAGCTTCTGAAGAAGATTGAAAATATAAAATCAGACAATGCCAAGATTTCCCCAAACCAAAGGTTTGCTTGCATGAAATTACTTTAATAATAAAATGCCTTGTTTGTCAATAGTTTTTCTCAAGTGGCATCCTTAAAATGAAAAATAACATTCATTCACACATTTCTTACCTCTGATAGTAACTGTTGCCGAAGAGGAGCTGCTCCCAGCCTCATTGGAAGCAGTGCAAACATAGGTTCCTGAATCTTTTAGTTTGGCCAGAGGGATCTCAAGGGATGCTATCTTATCTTCAAAATAGATCTTATAATCTTTCCCAGGGGGTAGTTTTTGCCCATCTTTATTCCATGTTACGGTCACTTTTCTGTCTTCATCTACTTGGCACTCAAGATGGATCTTCTTATTGATGGCGGATTGCACGGGTTCTAATTCTTTAATGAAATGCGGCTTGTCGATGATGATTAACTCAGCTTGGCAGATGTCAGCTCCAAACTTGTTGGAAGCCTTGCAAGAATAAACGCCTCGATCTTGAATTGTAAGATTTGAGAGTTCTAAACTGTGTTTATTTTCTGCCTCTGAAATCTTGCAGTTAGGGGAAGGTGATAATGCAGCACCGTCTTTCTGCCAAATGGTTTCAATCACGGGAGTCCCTAATACCGTGCAGAGGAACTTGGCTGTCTTACCCACAAAAGTTGTAACAGACTTAGGTCTGGAGTAAAAGCTTGGTGGATATGCCTCTGCAAAAGAAAGTTTTTTCAACATTATATTTTTGTCCCCACAGAAGCTCTTGCTGTAATTATATATTATAAGAAAGAGAAAAGATGAGCTACATATTTAGATAGACACGAGACATTATTTAAAATAGGATAATAAATTCATCAGATGAAAAGATTGGCCAAAGGAAAGGGATGAGAGGGTTCTTTATAGAGGAGCGAGACACCACTTTCAATGTCTCCCATAAAGGAAAGAACAAATGTTGCTTTGTCTAGTAACATTAACTTATTATTGTTAATGATTTGTCCACTTTAGTAGCTGATTCATTATCTGAATCATTTGATAAGTAATTCAGCTGCTCCTTTAATTCTGTGAATTAGAAGACTGTGTAGGGAAGATAAAGAAAATGCACTCAACTTTCCTGAAGAGTAGGGACATTAAGTGATAAGAAGACAGAGTACTTTGGTGAGGTCTCCCTAAAGTTCATGTCAACCATTAGCAAATCCTTCAATGGCCCAACTCTGAAACATTCCCTACATCATTTTGAACTTGTAAAAAAATTTATAGAAGTAATTTCCTATTTCCATTCTGCATTTTGAGGGAAGTCTTTAGGAACCTCTTTCCAATTAAAAAAAAAAAAATCTCCTCCTCTTCCTCCTTTCCCTCTTATTATTTGAAAGCTCAGGTATTAGTGCCCTTATTCAGCTGGACTAATTTGGGTGAAGAGGTTTCCAAAGGCATCATTAAGAATACTGCCAGGCAGCTGGTTGTATGGACGCTCCAATCACAGAGTGAACCATTGGATGGGTTATCATGGGCCTGGGTTTCGGATTTTTTGATACATGAAAGACCTGCAGGGAAAAGGAAACTAGAGGGAACCCTGACTTTTCCAAGCTAAAAAGATGGCCTTTGTTTGCCTTTCCCTTGCAGGCTTCTATTGGAAAAGACCAAGGGGCTGTTCCACCCAGATATTTAGTGCATACCTTCTCTCAATAGCACAGAGAATTGCTACCCCAGACTTTACATTCACACTTACCCTTGGAAGAAGAAAGCAAAAGAGAAACAGACAGAGACAGGCAGACAAAGAAAAGGAAAGCGCTACTGATATTTTTTTTCCTAATGAGGGAAACCAAATACTCAATGAGTGTGAGCTACTCAAAAGTCATCTTGTCAATGAGGAAATTGAGAACAGAATATTTATGTAGTTGCTCTTACTTTTAAATTAGTAGGAAAACCTAGGGTGAAAATCCTAGTTTATAGTCCTGAAGAGCTCCCTGTCTTATTTTAGGATTTAACTTCAATCTTATGGGCTGGCTCTCCTCCCCCCCCCCCCCCCCGCAGTTTGTAATTCTGTTTTTAACTGGGTAACTGGTTCCAAATTATTAAATACAATAGGACATTATTTATATTTTAGTAGCAACACACTATCTTGAAATGTGTCACATTAAGTGCCAAACCAGGCCAGAAGGAATTAGCCAAGATATTTTCACCATGCTAGTCATTTTAGAGAGAGAGAAAGAGAACAAAACAAACAGAAAAACCAAAACAAAACAAAACAAAAAAACCTCCAAACCAAACCTTCAGGTGCCACTGCTCATTGGATTCCTTGACACTGTTCTCAAAATAATAAATTATTTTTATTTTTCCCTTAGCTGCTCTTGAAAGAAGACAGTAACGAATGAGATCTCATCCCACATGGATGCTGTATGACCTAGCCCCTGTGTCACAGCATGGTTGTTGGTCTTTCCAGTTGGCAGCACAATTCCATCCTGCGCTGCAGAAAAAGTAAAACAGGTTACAGTGTGAAGCAGGGCAACCAGCTCAGTCTATGCCATTTACCTGTCACAGTTAGGGTAGCCGTACAGCTGACACTGCCATACTCATTGGAAGCTTTGCAGGTGTACTCGCCGCAGTCCACCACCTGGGTTCGCAGGATTTCCAGGCTGGAGACATACTTCGAGGAGCGAATAGAACACTTGTCGCTTTCATAAATTTCTCGGCCAGCTTTAAACCACTGGAACCGGACATTGGGGGCACTTTGGACCTCGCAGGTGAATTTGGCTAGGTGGCCCAGAGCTACTTCCAGGGGCTCGATTCTCCTTTTGATCACTGGGGCAGCTGCAAAGGGAAACAGAGGCTGTTAGCATGCCTCCTTATCAGGCAGACCACATTTTTCTTTCTCTTCTCGCTTTTGTTGCTGTTAATGAAGTAAAACAGTTGAAACTGGTGAGATGGATTGCAGGGGTTGAGGACAAGTGACTGGAAAATGAGAACAATCATTGAAGGTAAAAGAAGACAATAAGTAGCTTTTAACACATTCAATCGTTATTTTGCAGTGGATTGTGAAAAACATGATTAAAATGTGATGCTATGGGCTTACATGCATAACAACATGATATATTCTTTAAATATACCATGCTAAGGACACTGTGAATAGCATTTTTAAAAAGTGATATACTACATACAGTGATGAAGTGAAACAAAATCCAAAAAGAAATACAAATAAGAAACACCAATGGACAATTAATCATGGTTATTTTGAATTCAGGGATGAGACTGGTAATTTCAGGCAGCAAGGCGTTCACTGACAGCTTTTATTATATGTTATATTAAAGTACTTTCAACTAAATATAACTAAAAAAACATACTGGTATTATGGAATATAGGAACATAACATCTAATTTTAAAAATAAATAGGAATGTAGATAGGATAATGTATGACCTTGCAAGGCAGTACAGAAAAAGGAAAAGAATTAATAACCATGATTATGTCTGTGGTTTCGTTCTTACTCTACACAAATCACATTCTGGCAGAGGGAGGTAAGTGAAAACTCAGTGATGGAAACTAAATCATTACGATCCAGTGAACGTTAGAGCTCGAGCCCCCTCATCCTTAAAATCCAACCTCTTTTGACTACAGTGAGTTTGGCTGAAGTTGCTGCATTTCCCTTGTCGTTCAAGGCCTCACAGATATATGCTCCTTGATGTTCTTCTGTATTTACTTTGTCGATTACTAACGTATATGTATTTTGATCTTGTAAACACTTGAACTTTTCATCTGAATGCACCAGTGTGCCCTCAAAATACCAATTCACCTCTTTGGCCTTTGTTATGGATGATGTGAGTTTTACAGTGTCACCTTCCTCCACAGTAGTGTCCACCAAGGGCGTGTGAATGACAGGACCGTTCCCTTCAACTACGCTGCCCTCAGCTTCCTGTAGCTCTCCTAGGCCAGCCTCCCCGGTACCACTTCCGGAGGACTTCTTTCTTTCCTCTGACGGCTTTGGGGACTCATCCTGTTTTTCATCAGGGCTAGGAGGAGCTGGAACAACATCATCAGGGACAGGTGTGGTATCCGCAACTTTGACCTGACTTTCCACATGAAAATAGCTGACCTCTTCTGCAGAGACAAGATGTTTAGATTTGACTTCTGGTTCCCAGACTGCGTCAACCTTCTGGGAATCTGGAAAAGGACCCATCTCTTCCTGCGTGCCTGTTCTGGCTCCCTTCAGGATTCTGGGACCCTCGGCTGTCAAGATGTTTATTTCCTCACACACAATAGAGCACAAAGCATCCTTAAGCTCAGTTTTCAAGTTAGCCATTTGAGGATCAATGCCTTCAATAGCAATGGTTAATTCTTCCGTTAGAGTCTTCACTGAGGTAATAAGGTAGGTACACAGAATGCGCTTGGGCTCTTGGGTGAATTTTATGGCCTTCACCTCCACCTTTTCAATGTTCCTTAGCCATTCAGAGAACAGACTTGGTTGCTCACTGGCCACTGCTGCTTGCAAAGCCCTGCGGATCTGAGTTTTGAGGTTTAATCGTTGTTCTTCTGGAATTCCAGGAAGCAAACTTTCCTTAGAAAGAGTGTCGCTTGCCTGCACATTTTGCACTCCATTGACCATCAAGGGCTCTTTCTTACACTCACTGGTTTGGTTCAGGGGCATGACCAAGTCATCAGAATGCTCTTCCTTGAGAAGTACCTGCTTTTCCTCACACAGTAGTGGAAATCTTAAGGACTTGCCTTCCTCAGTCCTGGCTGCATGTTCTTGCCCTGTGCTTTCCAGTTGATCTGCACTTTCCATCAGAATTTCATCTTCTCTGCATGTGTGTTCTGAAGGGACCTGGGGCTCCCGGTTGACCTCAGAGGTGATGACCTCAGGACCCTTAAGACTTTCCATGCTTCCCTCAGCTAAGCTCTGACTCAGTGTGAGAGCACGTGGTGTGTCTTGCTTGGGAAGGGTCAGTCTTTGCTCTTTGTCCATTGAAGACACTGTCTTTTCTTCTGGTAAAAGCTCTTCCTCAGCCATAGAGGTTGGATATGAATGGGCTGGAGTGTCTTCTATCGAAGACTGTGGATAACTCCCTTCGGGTTCAGTTAGTAAAGTTTTCAGAGGCTCCACTGTTAATGAACTGATTTCTTCTACAGACACAGCACTTGGGAAGATTTTTTCAGCATCTGATAGGACCACCTGTGGTTCAGGCTCTTGAAGCATTAGGACATCTTTGCTGAGTGTTTTCTGGGACTGGACCATCTCCAGCTGTAAATTGGGAGACAGTTCCTTGATAGACTGAGTACAAACGGTGCTGCTGACGGAAAGAAGCGCCCTAGTGCTTTCTGGATCAGGCACATTCTGCTCCAACATGACTACCGATTGCAAGTGCTCGGCCACTAACGTAACTTCACTACTTAGTTCACTGGCTTTAACTGTATGCTCATAAGCAAGCTGCTGGTTTTCTTCTGCCATGGAAGCAGCTTTCAAAACGGTGTTGTTTACAAAAGCTGCAATTTCCTTCTCTGAGTCAAATGTGTCAACTGCAAGACCCTTTAATGGAAAACCTTCAGCAGCCTCTGTTGTAGGCTCTGCTTTGAAGGGAGCATCGGTCATGTCCCTGTCTTCCAGAACTACAAGCAGCTCTGCTGCACAGGTGGACTCACCCCATGTATTCTCTGCTTTACAGACGTAGAGGCCACTGTTTTCCCTCTGAGGGTCATTGACAATGAATGTCCCAGAACCATCCGGGTTATGAATGATGGTATAATAAACATTGGTGCAAAGCTGCTGGTTTTCTTTGAACCACAACACAGTGGGTGCAGGCTCTCCAAGAACCCTGTACTCAAAGACAGCAGGGAGCCCTCGAGCACACTGAATTGGTTTGAACTCCTTAAGGAAGTAAGGAGGACAAGGCCCTTCAAACTTCTCCAGAAATTTCTCCACTGGTTCTGGTTCTGTCTCTTTGTGCCCCTCTCCTTTGGAACTGATTTTTAGATAGGCACTGCATACTGTCCGTCCATATTCATTACTGGCAACACATGTATACTCTCCCTCATCCTCAAATTTGGTGAACAGAATGATCAGACTATGATCATTGCCGTCAAAAACCAATTTGTAGTCAGCAGAAGGGGTTAACATGACTCCATTAAAGAACCACTGAATTTTAGGCTTGGGAATGCCAGTGACAGTAACAGACAGTTTAGCTACATCCCCTATACTTATTTCAGCATTTGACACTTCCTTGGTGAAAACTGGAACATGGCCTTCCTTTTTGGAATCAAATGTAGTTGAATGAATTGGAGGTTCAGACAAAAGTTCAAGTGTTTCATTTCTGTTAGATAACTGAAGGCCAGAGCTATAAGTTTGGAATTCTTCTTCCTCAGCAGACAGAAGAGAACTAGAAAACTCTGTATGGGGAAAAGTGATTATTATTTTACTATCAATTTTATTTAACAACAACAAAAAATAGAAGTCAAAAAATTATACACCAGATGATGGCTTTCTTCTGCTTTATTCCTGGAATCATTAGATTATCTCAAGATTTTTAAAAAAGCACATTTCTGGGTGCCTGGGTGGCTCAGTGGTTAAGCCGCTGCCTTCGGCTCAGGTCATGATCTCAGGGTCCTGGGATCGAGTCCCGCATCCGGCTCTCTGCTCAGCAGGGAGCCTGCTTCCCTCTCTCTCTCTCTCTCTGCCTGCCTCTCTGTCTACTGTGATCTCTCTCTGTCAAATAAATAAAATCTTTAAAAAAAAAAAAAAAAAAAAAAAAAAAAAAAAAAAAAAAAAGCACATTTCTAAGCTCACATTCTAAGCACACTTCTTAGCTCATTTTATATTATATAACTATAAATACTGTACTCATGCAACTTTCAATCCACTTCATTTGTGTAAGTTTATAAATTTTAAAGCTATTTTATGAATTTTTCTCTGTGGTATAACCTCAATTCTAAAGTTTGAAAAACTGCTGCCTATATTTTTAAAATAAAAGAATTCAGAATTATTTAAATCAAATTCAAAAAGATCCAGAATTATTATTTATGTTTAGAATTTTCTTGAGTTAAGAATGATAGCCATTGTCAAACTGAAGACTGATTATTTCCAAAATAAAACACTGATATTTCCGTTACTGCTTATAAACTAAAGCTATTATTTAAAAAAAAGAAGAAGAGGCTATAAGAAATACTTAATTTGTATTTGTAAGAGAATCATTGGTTTCACTTAAGAGAAATTCTTGCCTTCTTTGTCCCTGTAAATTGCCATAGTATTTCAACAGAGCTTTTATAATAAGGCTTTTTGTTAAGTCAATAAAATGGGAGAATCAGGAATGAAAGAAAATAACTCCAACACTAAAAATGGGATTGTACTTTATTGTGTGAGAAATACCTATACAGCATTATTGAACAGAAAAACAAGAGTGAATAACAGATATTCTTTAAACAGTATTACGGATGACAGGCATAATTTGATAAGAAGGAATTAGGCTTTTCACTAAATCTGTTAGGAATGTAGAACAGCTCTGTTAAAATAGTTTTATTACCTTTCCCAAAAGCAGAATTATTATTGTATTAATTCACTCCCCTTGTATCATATGGAGTAGTCATGCCTTAATTTCTCTCTGTGCTGGCATAGAAGCATCAGAAGGCACAACTCTAGTGTCTAATGGTTCTAAATGCACTGGCAAAATTTACCAATGGCATGTAGAATACATATTCAGTTACTTATTATTTCAAATTAGTAAACTGCATAGCCATTGATTAATTTCATATTCTAATGGTGACTACTTAACTTTACATTTATTACTCATGTCCCTTCATTTAAAGTCCCAAAATATCTGTAAAGGGAATGAATGTGAATATTTAAATCATCCCAACTCACTAATATTTGAAGTATTTTCAGTTGTATTCTCTTACTTCTAACATGGTGTATTGACCATAAAAAATACAGTAAATAAAATTCAAATGTGCTGAAACATCAAAGGTATAGTTAAAAGTACATGTAGTAGCTGCAGCTAATGTCTAAACTTTACTACGTATAATACAATGAATTTTCTATCCAGCATCAGAGAAATTAATATTCCTGGATTTTAAGTTATGTGCCACTGAATCAGAAAAAAATTTCATTTAATTATCTACAACAATAAGTAAGCCAAGTAAGTAAGGCAAGGCTTATTTTTCTTCCTTCAGTCATTTGTTATTCTGAATATCCTCAATTCATTGCATTTGAGCCTATAAGAATTCTAATGAGCAAAATCAAACCCTTCCTTCCTCTAAATTCAATAAGACATTACAAGGTTTTTCCCTTCTTCCTTCCTCCCTTGCCTCCTTCTATCCTTCCTATGCCAGCCATTGTCTTGTTTGTCATGACCTGAATTTCTAAATTTATTGAAACGTCCATTTTGTAACTAAGAGTAGAATAAATCCCAAAGTCCCTAAACTATAGAACTAATTTTATTTCAGAGATTTATGATGCAATATATTATATCTATACTTATTATCACAGACACTATGTACTCACTGGTTGAAACAGAAATGATTGTTCCACAATAGTATATCTATCTGGATGAGTTATGGTGACTCAAGACAGGAAAACAGATATTTTAGGGGGGCAGGGTGAGGAGGGGTGTAAGCCTGACTGCTCTATATTCTGCACATTCTCAACTGCTCCTTGAATTTGGGAAGCCTTTAAGGGACTCCTACTGTGGGAATAAAAAATGGTTAGATGAAAGAAACAAACATAATTGAATATATGAATTCTTTTGAAAATTAAATTTAAATTGCTTAAGTTATAATTAAAAGCAATATTTCTAATATGATCATGGTACATAAAAGTTTGATGCAGAGGACAAATCCAGCTGCTAGGTAACAGAGAGTAATTCAGAGTTGGAGGGAGGAAAGATTCGTAACTTCATTACTACATTCTATTATTTTCTCATCATTTGTTGTAAAACTAAAGTTAATCCTAAATTATATTAAGAAACATTACTTTTAGGATGACACAGAATCGCAGAGTTGAACAATTATTTCTGAGGTCTTTTGGTCTAACTCCTCATTTTTAGGTAAGAAAACTGAATTGTCTTTTATTTATTACATCTTATGTGAGAAGATTTAGGTTCACAGTGACACACAGATACTCTGTCAAGAGTTTTGTGAATTTTTTACAATTTTGAAAAATAAAGTCACCTTAGAGACACATATATCTTAAATTTGAATGCTTTTAAATTTCTAGTTAGTTTTAAAAATTTCTAGTTAGTTTAAAAATGACGGGAAAGCTTATTATCTTGTGATTTGCATATAATCTGAGATACAAATTATTGTATTGCTGGATATAAAAATGCCCCACCTTCTATTTTCTAATGTTAAAGATTCTGAAATTGGACTACAGTTTAAAAATCTCTATATAAGTGTAATATAGTAGTTTCCCCTCTCCCCCAAGTCAATATCAAGTGAATGTTGCATTTAACATTTGATGATATTTTAAAAATTGAGAAAAAGAGGTATTCCCAAAAGTGGAAAGATCTTTCTTCGCATATTTTGCAAATGTACAAATGTCTAGATGAACTCCATCCAAAAAGAAAGCACTGTTGGTCCCTTCAAAACCAGCAACAGTCAAAACATTTACAAAGAGGAGGGATATTAATAATGAAAATGTTTTTAAAATAGCCAAACAAATATATTAAGGTTGCAATGTAAAACAGATTAGAGAACTAGTTATCAATTGGGTGAGGCTGGCTTCTGTTATTTGTTCTATCTATTCTAAGTCCAAGTCAGTAAGCCTGGATTTGGATACAAAAGGGTTACAATTTCAAAAATGACTTAATACTCAGAGCAGAGAGGAGAATTACCTTAACAACCTGTCTGGGAGGTCATCTGACCCGGTCTTCCATCTTATGTTTTACTTTACGTAAATAGTTTATCTGGTAAAAGAGAACGCATTCTACTGAAACTCTTTTGTGGAGGAGGAACGAGGGTAAAGCAGCGGTACAGACGGTTAGGTAGCCACGGAGATATTTAATCATGCTTGATGATTCACAGCAGAGTTGACACAGTGATGGTTCCACAGTTGACATCACAGAATATTTACATATCCTACAAACATGAGATTTCTACAGAGAGAGACTGTTTTCCCAGGGGTTTTCAATGTATCAAATTCAGATCAAGTAGACCTATTTGGAAATTTATTGGACCTATATAATTTGGAAAATATGGCAGCACTCAATCAATTTGATCATTATGGAGGCACTGAAACTTTGCACAAGATACTAAGTTAGGGTCAGGGCTGCACAGGTCTCTGCCATTCCTGACTCGTTCATAGCCACACACCTGTACTCTCCTTCATCATCTTTTCCTAAGTTCGTTATGAATAGGTTGTGGAATCCTATGCCACTTTCCTCAGCACTGAATCGTGCACCTTGCACCAATCTCTCATCTTTGTACCAGTAAACCGTGGGTCGTGGAGAGCCACGGACTAAACACTGGAAATAAGCTGCTGTGCCTAAAGGTGCGTGACAGTCAGAGATACCTTTGATAAACCTGGGAGGCCCATCCACCACCTGAAATTCAAAAAAGCTGCCTGAGTATTTGCTCTTTAAGACTAACTCTTCCTTCAAGCTGCTTAAAGTCACTTTGCTTTTCTCTGTTGGCAGAGCAAACATTTCGGAATCTCCCATGGTGAGAAATCCCCGGCAGATAGCCTCTCCTACGCGATTCATAGCTCTGCACCTGTATGTCGCACTATCAGATGGACCGACGTTTCGAATTATAAGGGTGTGACTTCCATTCTCCTCACTGACCACATATTTGACATTATCTGGTTCAATACACATATATTCTTTATACCATTTAACTTCCGGGCTAGGGATGCCTATGACTGAACATTTGAACACTGCGTCTGAATTTTCTGGAATTTTAAAATCGCAAATAGGCATTATAAAGCGAGGAGGCATTTCAAATACTTCTAAATCAATTTTTAAATCTTTGCCTTCTTCCCCCCTCGAGGCCATATTTGGATCTGCTAAATTCGAAGGTAGAACGTCCAGACTCACAATCATGCTTTTATGATCAGGAGTGAATTCAGGAACTGTGACTATTTTCACTTGCTTCTCAAATTCTTTAACGTCTTTTTCACTTAATTCAACTTCCAAGACAATTTCTTGAGGAGAAGGAGTTCTTGATGATGTCGTGTTTTCCAGTTCAAACTCCATGACATGCTGATGTGTTACTGGAGGTGGGAGGGCCACTGCTCTTTCTTTTTGGGGCACTATGTCCACTTTCGCAAAGCTCTTTGCTTCCCCTATGATGTTCACGGCGTGGCACATGTACTCTCCCCTCTCTCCTTTTTGAATGTTAGAAATTTCCAAAGAGCACACATTACCCACCCTTTCTATTTTGATTCTTTCATCTGGCTCTAGCAGAGATTTATTTCGATACCATTTCACACCAGGAACTGGAATGCCCTCAACTTCAACAATGAAGCCTAATGTTGTGTTTTCATATACACTTCTTTTGGTCAGAGGTTCAATGAAAGATGGCGGCATTTCATTGTCTTTTGGTTCAATGGCTTCACTGGGCGTGCCAAATGAATCGGAACGCCATAGTTCATTAGCTGAACTCCTCTCTTCTGTAGGTGTATGGAAATGTTCATTTGGTGTACTGTCTTCCCTTTCTATTTTTGATGGGTACCTTTTTAAGTTTCCAATGGGATTTGGTCCTCCAGTAGGAACAGAATATCTTTCAACTGTTTCTCCTCCTAAAGGTGTAGAATATCTCTCTATTGTCTCCCCTGGGGGTGTAGAATATCTTTCCAGTGCCTCTCCTGGGGGTGTAGAATATCTCTCTAAAGCCTCCCCTGGGGGTGTGGAATATCTCTCAAGAGCCTCTCCTGGGGGTGTGGAATATCTCTCCAGTGCCTCTCCTGGAGGTGTGGAGTATCTCTCTGCTACCTCTCCTTCTGAAGGTGTAGAGTACCTTTCGGCAGCTTCCTCTAAAGTTGTAGTTCTTCCCACAGTCTCACCTCCTGAATTTGTTGCGAACTGTTTAGTTGTATCTGAAGGACTGAAATAGAAATCAGGAGACTTTGGAGTTTCGAAATGTTCAACAGAGGATGGTGGGGTATAAAACTGATCTAACTCTGAGATTTCTTCACTGCTTATACTTCCTACATCAATCGAAATATCAGATTCAGGGGAAAATGGGCGACCTAATGATTCCTGTTGTTGGTTGTAATATTCATACACAGTGTTGAAAGTTACTTCTTCAACCTCCATTGATGTGATTGATTCACTCTGGAGAAGGTTTGCCTTGTGTTTGGTGTCTTTCGTTTGAGGAACTTCGTGCTTTCCAGCAGCAAGTAAATATTTTGTCAGAGAGGTCTCAGAGTCCATTACTTCTGTTGTACATGCCTCATCCAATTTAGGCAGATTTTCAGAAAAACAAGTTTCTATCTCTTCTCCTTCAGTAGTGGAGACAGAAGTTTCATTCTGAACTTGAACTTCGTTACATTTTTCTTTTCCAAAGGCATCAATTTTTTCCCTTATTTGTTCATTTGGATCCTGCTGTTCCTCAGTCATTAAGAATGGAAAGCGCTGGCTCACTTCTGTGTGGCATGCGGCTACCTGGTAAACATCACCTCTGTGGTCTCCCAAAATTCCAGTGACATATCCCTGTGTCCTTCCATCCTGCTTCTGAAATGATGCTGACTCTGCTTCCAAAGTGTGTTCTTCTTCCTTTTCATAGACCTCTAAGAGCTTTCCCTCACTTGCTGCTTTTTTCAAATGTGAAATGAAACTTCTACCTCCATTTTCTAGAGAACTGTTTTCCTCAGAAATATCAGTTTCTCCTACATCAGGAGATGAGGTTTGAAGTAGGGTCCATGATCCACTGTGGGTTTCTTCACAAAAAGATTTAAGAGAAATATCAGGATTTAAAATTTCTAAATTATGTTCTTGTGTATGTTTTTCCAAAGAAAGAATATTTTCATCAAAATGCCTCTTCTCCATCACAGTCCTATGTGAAAACTCATGACTGGAAGACATTTCTGGACTGGTAAAAATGTTATTCAGCACACTTTTAGAGGTATTTTGTGTCTCAGATTGTGATGTTTCAGTGCCGGCTATTTCTTCTTTATAAAGTGTTTTCTGTTGCTCAGTTTCTGGCCCTTGGAATTCCTTAGCTGGATCTCCTATATGAGAATACATTTGTTTTAGATCAAATACAATGCTCTCGGCATCAGCTATTTCAGAAGCAGGATGTTGGATTTTAAAACCAGCTTCTTCGGGTTGACCACCATCTAATGCTTGGAATTTTCGATCTGCATTTTCTATTTGTGAGTGGAATGGTTTTAAGTCAAATGTAATGGGTGCTTCCTGTTCAGCCCTTCCAGAAATTACAGATTGATCTATAAGACCTACTTCTTTCTGTTTTTCCCCCTCTTGTACTTCAAATTCCTTATACATTTGAGAAGAAAGCAGCTTTAAATTCATTACAATGTCAGATGAATCTGGCTCAGTGTCTGGAGACATTGTCTCTGCCTGATATATATTTGCATTTAGGTTACTTGATCTTGATTCTCTTTGCTTAAAAGGAAAGTCTCTGTCATCAAGCTTCCTCTGAGGAGGACTGACAAATGATTTCCTGGTAAGTCTTTTTTCTAGAACTCCTTTTTCTACATGTTGTAACTTTTCAAATGCAATGATTCTATGCTTCACATTTTTCCTTGGGTAGTGTCTCTCTTCAAAGGGTTCTTCATATATGATGAGAGATGAATCTTTTGGATTGTAGCTATCAGAAGCTCTCTCAGACTGGACATTTGGTAAATAGTCTCTTTGGGCGTATTCTTGCACATTTTCCCTTTCTGCATCACCAACTTTTCCGAAATCAATTTTTACCTCTTTCCTAATTCTTTTAACTTCACTGAAATCATCAACAAATGGATAAACAGTACCCTCGGCTTGGTACAGCTTTGATTTTTCATCTATGTGTCCCTCTCTCCCTTCACCCTGACACTGCATGAGTTTGGCTCTGACAGGCTTGTTGATTTTTATGGCTCTAGAAGCACCTTGTATAAATCTGGGTAGTTTTTCTCTAGAATATGTGCAACAAACCTGATCTTTCTGATCTATCTGTTCAATTGTCTCAAGGCTTTGAAAGCATTCCCTTACAGAATGTTCTTTTATATTGGATTGGGGAATAAAAGGACCAGGCGGATAATCATAAAAATGGGCCCTTACAGATTCTCCCTGAATTTGTTGAGCTCTGGAATATTTTGTATAAATTCCACCAGTATTTTCCAAATGACTATACCCCCTACAAGTGACCGGTTCCACAGTCAGATTTGAAACACTCTCAATGGTTCCTGAACTGTTTTGAGCAACACATTTATATTCTCCAGAATCTTGATAATTGATATCATTAATATATAATCTGTGGCTAAAATTAACTTCTTCAAGTTGAAACTTCTGGGTCTGCTTTAATAGGAGCCCATTTTGAAACCATGTCACGACTGGTTTAGGCTCACCAGACAATATACATTCAAATACTATGGAATCCCCTTCTCTACACCTGGAATGCTTTGGCATCTCTTGTAACATTTTTGGTGGCTCATTAGTAATATCTGAAGAAAATATAAATTTGTGTTTTGGTGACGGAGGAGCTTCATCCTGGGGTGTTACTGTAGGTTCCAGCTCCTCAGGGAGAAACAATTCTCTTGACTCTTTATCCTGTTCTGGGGTTGGAGTAGCTGCTGTTATCTGAATTTCTACAGGAAAGGAAAGCAATTCTGCGTCTGCAGAGGGAGGAACTGGGAAGTTGGTTTGGAGATGTTTTCGACCGTCTTGTCTCCAAGATGGCTGAATGCCTTTTGTTTGGTCAAACACCAATGCCAGCTCCTCTTCCTCATCAGTGTATTCACACAACACTGGGACTGTACGTGTATCAACCCCGTGTCCTTGCTTTGCCTTCACTTTAAGTACACCAGTTGTTTTTACTGTTCCGTATTGGTTAAACAGCACACAGGTAACAGAGCCTTCATTTTGAGGAAGAACAGAAGAAAAAGTTAATACTGAATAGTTCTCCGAGGTGTGAGTGACAAAGTCTCGGTGACGTGGGATTGGTAGATCATTGTTATACCACGTCACTATGGGTAGAGGATATCCTTGAAAATGACACACAAATTTACAACTGTCACCTTCATAAACTTCTTGAGATTCAATTTCTTGAAGAAATGAAGGTGGGCAACGTTGTGGATGCTTTTGGAAAGAACTTTCCAAAAATCTTGTGGTCCTTCCTTCTTGCTCAGTTTCAAATTCATCAGCTTCAGTGGAAGTAAAGTGCTGTACTTCTCTCAAATCGTCATTTCTTACATTCTCACTATCTAGCTCTGCATTTTCTTCAATATTTATAACTGCACCCAAAGCTTCACTGGTGTGTGGTACAACTTGGGACACCTCTTCAGGAGTCTCAAACATTTCCTCGTTCTCATTTACAACAGTGATATGTCTAGAGGACCTTCCAATTTCAGTTTTGGTCATAATTTCTTCAAGTTCTCTTCCATGGGTATCCTCGCTTACCAGAATCCTACCATATAAATGGTCTTTTTGGAGACTTTCTCTTAGAAACTCCTCTTGGCTCATTCTTATTTCAGTCTGGAGAATTTCTTCATCAACAGTAGTTTGAAAGCTTGGGGGAGGTTCTCCAGATTCTACATTTTGATCCATTTGATCAGGAAGGACCTGTGGATTTTGGACAATCCCCTCACACGAATGATCTACTTTATCCCTATTTTTGGCTAGATCCAATACAAACCTGCCTTCCAGCTCCTCTCTAGAGAACAGAAGGTCTTTATCCCTAGTTTCACTTCTCAGAGTTCTTGTGCTTATTTCAGAGGACACATCTGAAACAGATAATTTCTTCTTCTCCATTAACATTTTTCTAGCTTCCCGCAAACGTTGCAACTTCATTTTGGTCTCCTTGTCCAGGAAGCTTTCACCTACGCTAAGCCATTCCCTTATGTCAGATTTACTTTCTAAATATTCCTCCTCATAGGGAAAGTCCATTTTCCTGCCTGGACTTACTGTCTTAAAGTGTATCGTCCTCATCATTCCTATTTGTTCTACGTCTTGTTTTTTGTTAAAGGGAGAACCAGTAAACCTCAGGCCAACCTCTATCCTGTCTTCTCTCCTTTCAGCTAAAGCCTCCGTATTTCCATGTGTCTGCTCTGCCCTTTTCAGAAATTCTAAACATTTCTCATCTTTCCCTTTTTGCATAACAAGCAATGATGCTGTCGATTCAGCCGACCCTTCACTATTCATTGCTAATAATCTATAACTTCCAGAATCTCTGCTCTGGACGCTTTTAACCTCTAAGCTGGAAGAGTGATGATGTAAATCACTCTCAGTTTTTATAACCCGTCGAAGACCCGTTGGGATGGGCCGATTGTTATGAAACCAAGTCATTTCTGGAGTTGGACAAGCAATTAATTTACACGTAAAAACAACAGGTTCCCCTTCTAAAACATATTGGAAGGTAAGTTTTTGGGTAAAAGAAGGCTTGAAATATTCGGGCCAGGAGCTCGTAGATGATATTCGACTTGCATATCTTTTAGCAGCCATGGAGCTGTGGTCTAAGTCTTCAGAATCTGAAAAGGCATCGCGCATATCTCTTTCGGAATGTTCAGATTCCCCCTCGGAGAACAATTCTGAAAAAAAAGTAATTTATAAAGCATTTTACTATTTTCCGTAGTATTTGAAAAAGTTGAAAATAAATGAAATTGCAAAATAGGAAATAGAATAAAATGCATGCTACAGATTCTCACAAATCCATAAAAAAAAATTCACTCACCATATTTGTTCGAATAAACGCAACACCATGCTCTGTTTAAAAGATTCTGACACGAAAATCGTTCGTTGTCTGGTCTTTTCTTCAGACTGTTGAAATTTCTTCTTGAACAAGCAAAAATGCATTTCAAAATAACATGTTCCTGTGCATGTTTGTTTTGAGATCAGGAAAACTTTGTTCTTTTGATGGCTAAGAGGAAACTCTTACCTGACTTGCAGAGAGTGGAATAAACGCCCTTTCTGATCCTTTTGATTGCAGATTAAATTATTATATTTTTGAGAATTAACTATTTAAAAAATATCTATTAAGAACTATAACCATAAATAATTAGCTAAAATAAAGTGAGAAGGCGTTTATTCGAACTAATACAGCTATAAAGTCACAATGTTATGCAAAGGAAAGCAGGCAATGAGGATCACGTAAGGCAGCTATCTGCAAGCCAGTGTAAGAGACATATCAATGTTAAAATGATGTATGTGCATGAAGTGTACACCAGAATGGGAATGTAACATTTTCACACACCCTAAACAAAATAGCATTTCAATCATAATTCATTCATGACATTGCATTCTGAGAACGACAGCTAGGTTATTGTCTATTGTTCAATTTAATTCACTGTGATTTTGAAAACAAACTTCTACTTCTTGATTTCATGCATTAAGATGACAACTTTTCCAATACGCACTTTTGAAAATGGCTGCAAACATGAAGTTGAATGTGACTGATAAATTTTAAATACAAAATTTTAAATGACCATCAAACAAATTACCAAGGAATGCATGTAACCATCAGCATACTAAACTAGGCATGCGACATAGTAATATATACTCTAAGAGATATATTTGTACATCTATGTCATTTTTCTCAATAATACGAAGAGAAAGTAGGCAGCTCAAGGATTCTATTAATCCTTCGGAATTTCTACTTGAATTTCACATCCAATATAACAATACCTTTCATCTCCACCTCAATCTGCTCTTCAATCCTCCCATGCAAAATGGATTCTGGGGCTAAAATGGAAAAATATATACAGAGATTTTAATGATTAATTCCATATACTTTCTGCCTCAGTTTATATATTCGTACAATTATGATTTTCCTTGATTCTGGTAATAGAAAATTACACCTCCCAAATGCAACCCCAAAAATCCATGCCAAACAAATCAATGAGCTGATAAAGTACATGACAATGTTTGCAGAAAGATTTTTTAAAATTTTTATTTTAGGTTCTCTGTGAAATTTCCACTTTTAGTTCTTTAATTCCTCATGCCTTTACATGCATTCAAAAAAGCAATCCACAAATTACAGGAATTTTTTTTTTAACGTCCTATCGACTGATCACTAAAAGACTAAGAGATGGTGTCACATTGAGAAGGAACATGCATTTTCTAACTTGCCACTTTTTGCCGAGGGCTATTCTCCGTTTTTCCTGCAGAATTAAGTGTTTCCTACTAGTAAGTAGTCCTTTGACTTGAACCATCTTTAAAACTTTAAACTACATAAAGTCTGATGACATATTAAGGAGCCAAACAGCCCTCAACTCAAAATGACTTTTATTATATAGGGAAAAGGCGTAGGCCTTAGACACAATCGTCCCTGGGGCAGCCTGTTGAGCAAGGCAGGTTCCCCAGGTTCCCGCTCGGTCTTCCGTCCATCTGTGTGGCACCACGCGCGCGGGCTGGCCTCCCTGGCTTCTCCGTTCCTTGTGGGCTTTGGCACGAAGTGAAGGACAAACTTCACGTTTTCTTTGATGATTCTCTCTTTACTTCATGGCTTGTTTTAATTTGTGACTCTTTGAGGGTTTTAATACTTTTAATGTCTGAATCAAGGGCAATTTTTGTAACTGCTCTGGTTTGCGATTCTTTTGCTAGGTGAGAATAAAGTTAGGAAAAGGAATAAATTAGCTGTGTTTGTAAGAGTAAAACACATGCTGAATTTAGAGAAGGTGACATGTGATTAGGATGAGAAGGAAGGCAGCATGTTAGTCCCCAAACTAATATATATCTGTGCTTACTACACACAGAAGAACTCTACTTAAGCAAACTTATGGGGTTTTATATTCCTACTTGATCTTCGTGGATAACCATGTGGCCTACATCAAGTTATAAGACCAAAAGAGGAACATATGAAGACTGATCTTATGTTCCACAATTAGACAACTGTGCCTGATCCTTCATTCTTCAAACACTTAAAAGTGGCTTATCTTTCAACTTGCTTAAGTATAAAAGAGGAAGTCTGGACTTTCCAAGAGAAAAATGCTTTTGCTCCAAGAACACTTCAATAATATAATCAATTAGGACCGAAGGAACTGGAAACCCTGTGACAAAAATGTCCAGCTCAAATCCACTCTAGCAACATGACAATCAAGCACGTACTGTGGCCCCAGGTTCCTTAGGAAGCAAGCTGAAAAGGCCTACATTTCTCCTACCTCCACAACACAGCCAGTACCCAATTGCATGGCTGCAGAACCTGTCCTGGTTGTCACCCATGTCACCCCCAGATAAATAGTCACTCTGGGTGATTACTGCACTAGCTAGCAGCTATGGGGAAATGGAGGCTCAGCTCTCTGGATGCCACCAGATTTTCCATTTCACTTGCATAACTAGACCTCAGTTCTTGAGATAGTCCTTTTGAGGACTATGGAAATATTACTAGGAATATCTACAGAACAGAATATCAGATTAAGAAAGAAAAAAGCCTCCTCTGGGTGACTGAGGATTACAGATACAGTAAATGATGTATGAACCTGTTTTAAAATTCAGAGCCAAGACAGCAGTCACATAGCACCATATTATCCATATTATGCCCTGCTCATCTCTAACATCTTAAAAATGGTATGGACAGGTCAGGAGAGACCTTGAGGCCATAGTTCTCCATGGACCCCTGGAGATGCTGGAACTTTCTCCATTGGCTTCCTTCCATGGGACTCAATGAAGATACTTTAGCCGACATACAGCACGGCATTCTAGCACCTGAAGAATAATTCTCCTATCTCCTTCCTATCTAAGGGGAAGTCCATGGATAAGAGGAGGAACTTTTCTCTTCTAAGACAAATTTATTCATGCCCTTCCAGATATGGTGGAAATCAAGCATGATAACAACAAAAATAATGCTCTTGCCGTTAGATAATTCTATGATTCCAGGAGGATCTGAGACTGAAAAGCAGTATCATCTATCAAGAAATATCTATAGACTCTTCATTTTGGTCCAGACAGAACCCTATTATTTTCAGTGCCCAATCTGCTATTTATATAGTCTCCTTATAAATAGCTAGAACTTCCAGGTCTGTAAGCAAAGAGCAGAAATGAGAAATGTTGAGCCTCTTCATATTAAAATAACTAAATTTAATCTTGGCACAGTATCAGGCACAACAATAAATAATTAATTAATACCTGATGAACTATAACATCCTGACCTTCTTTGGTATACTTCGTAGGTGGCACATTGGGTAAATACTAGAAAAAACAGCACATACGAAATGAACCATAACCTTCTGAAACGAGATTTGAGAGTTAAACTTCCTTGAATCTAGACTGGAAAGTTGAATGTTCGCGTCACAAGTTTGGCCAATGACCTGGCTGACTTGCATAAATCATTTATCAATAGATTGCTGAGTTAGGGATATGCTAATTAACATATTCACTGATTCGATCTGCAGAGCAGGAAAGCTGCATAAAGCGATGAGGATGAAATGAAGAAAGTCATAGCTAAAAACCAAAGAAGCACCTTCTATGCTCAATACTGCCGACGTGGTCTCTTCTCCATAGTCATTGCGTACAATACAGCTGTACAATCCTTGGTCTACCAGCTGAACGTAATGTATGCTAAGAAACTGAATATTTCCATCTTGTGACCGCGTCACTCTTTCCGAGTCCTCTATCTTTCCGCCTTCATGAGTCCAGGTTACATCAACAGAAGAGTCATCTTGTAAAACACAGAGGAACTGGGCCGTGTTGCCGCACTTTACAGAGAGGTCCTGAAGCGGCAGCAGAATCCGTGGGCCCTTGCCCACTGCCTCTTCCGCCCAGTTCCCAGAGAACTCAGTGCTCTCTGCAATTTGTGAAAGGGACGCAGTATGACGCAACTCTACATTTTGAACCGATGAGGCTGTGTGGGTGGAACTTTGAGATACGCTTTCAAAAACCTGTGATTCGTATTCATAGGATGATCCTTGAAATGACTTAATTTCGTTTTGGGATATTCTGCTCTCCTGCTTTGTGAAAGAGGAATCTGCCACTGCCTGGGACTTGATGGACTTTCTTACATCTTTCCCAGAACTCTGCCTAGCTAGGGCTCGCACTGTATAATCAAGTGACAAGAAAAAGAAAAGAATATTAAGATCTAAGTGTTGTCACTTGGCTAGGTTAGTAACAGACAATGGCATGGAAGATGAAGATGAAAGACATGAGTGTCACTTGGAAGCAGCATGCCAGACGCAGTGTGCTCCAGGACATCACATCACACAAAAGAACGAACGTTCATTCCCAGTGATCCAGTGATGAATGGATGACGAAGGCTCATGCGATGCTGTAGAGTATTCTGTTGTCACCACAGCTAACCAGAGTGACACAGTCTCTCATTCCCTCTCTCTTCCCTGCCCCCTCCCATGGAATACCATTTGTCCCCCTTCTTCCATATACTGTACAAACAATATACGGCAAACGAATCATTAATGATCCAATGATGAGATGTTCTTTAGAAAAGGAAAAACATCAAACAAAGTTGATGCCTAAAAAAATACTTACTGATGTAATGCACAGATTATATACTTCAGAGATTTAAACCATATAGGTGAACCCATAATTGAGAACTTAGGAGGACCTACTGGGTGTTACTTCATTAGTAAATTACAGACTGACCACACTATGCAATGAGACAAACAGCAGAGACTCTCATTAGTAACAGTGGGAGCAGGAGGTATGAAGTAAATCCAAGTCTTTACAGCAAGATGAGCTTTACCTTTTGGAGTCACTGTGAGTGCAGCTGCACAAGAGGCTTCCCCAGCGCTATTGGCGGCTTTGCAAGAGTACTGCCCAGCATGCTCTGAGTAAGCATCAACTATAAGCATTAAAGCCATGCCTGTGGCCTCCTCATAATGGAAAACTACATCTTTTGTTGGTAGAATTGGCTGCTGGTTATGAAACCAGTGGATTTCTGGCTTGGGAATGCCAAAAACCCTTGCATGAAATCTGACTGTCTCCCCGCTGTGCACCCTGATGCTTGACAGAGGCTGGATGAAGATGGGCTTTTGGCCAAGGGACTCCTTCTTAAATGAAACTGATGAAGAGACATGCCATTGGGAGTTTGATGCAACTTCTTCAAATTTGCTAAATCCTGAAAAGAAGCATGTCAACCTTTAATGTCTTACCCTCCACTGAAACCAGAACTCATTTGGAGTTGTCTACAGATCTGTTGCAAAGTTCAATGGTGGACTAGAATCCAGTCCAGTCCTAATGTCTTGTCAACATATGCCACCATTGGTTCCAAGTCACACATGTTCCCTTCCACTTTCCGGGCAAACAAGTCGAGACATAAGTAGTCTAAAAAAACTCACTGTATTGTTTGTGAAGGCACTAGTGAAGTGCATAATCTGGTTTAGGTATACTTATTTTCTGTTTTTACTTTTTCCCCTCTGGTTGTAAAATTACATTTTTTTCTATTTTGTAAGCCACTTTAAATTGTTATTAAGAAAATATCTGATTATTAGTAAGTGTTTAAAATTAAGGGAAAAACCAAAGTTGCCCTCAATCTGGATGTATTTATACATAGTTAATAATACATAGATTAAATTAGCTCAGCAAAAATAGTCTGACTGTATAAAAATATTGTTATCTTGTTTTGAAACAAAGTGCCCTCCACTACCAGGGAAGTGTTTCTGATGGCTGTTTAAAAGTCCCAAGTATCAGAAATGCTAAACCATCTTAGGATGAGACCTCTCAACCTTCAGGCATTTTTTGAATGACGGTGAATACACCTAGGTGGTATACAGACCTGAAATCACCCTCCATAGCTTCTGTGAAATCAGAATTGTGTCAAGACAACAGGAGGATAGTAATGCTTACATTACATTAAAAAAAGTTTTTTTTTCATCCTAGCTAAATTAGAAAGCAAATCTACCTATTTCTTTAGCATCTTTCTCTCCATTCTGATACATGCTGATCAGAAAGCATGAAAGCTGGTAAGGAGAGCAATACAGAACATTATAAAGACAAAACAGGGCAAAATGAGAAATGATATTTGTGATTCATAATGAGATGGGATAAATGGAAAGTGAGAATGCAGCATATAACATGGAAACTATTAGTTGCATTAAAAGAGAATGATAGGGCCAACGATGGTTTACATGGAGTCTTTAGTGATTGTTACTGACATTGTGAGATTAGAGCCGTATTTAACTGTGGTTCTGAAGGCTGTTTACTGTACCTGCCAGTCTCAAGTTGGCTGTGCTTGATACTTGACCCACAGCATTATTGGCAACAAAAGTGTAAGTTCCTTCATCTTCTGGGTAAGCTTCAGCAATTTCCAGTTGGTAAGTGTCTTCAAATTGAGTCATTCTAAAGAACCTAGATGGCTTAATTTTCTTGTCTTTGCTGTACCAAGACACTTTTAGATCTGCATCACAAAAGGAAAAAAAAAGATATTTGAATGACAAAAAGTGGTGGATATTTTTACCTGAAAACACAATATTGATTATATCGGTGACTAAGTTTCTTATGTGTCTTCATAACATTGTATTTCTCATTTTGGGCATGCCACATCTGCTTTTACAAGATCTCTTTTCATCTTTAAGAAAGAAACATGATTTTCTAGAAAAATCCAGCTTATAGGCTGATTCTAATGTTTGGAAATTTACTATTTCAGTTATATTCTTTTTAATCCTGTGTAGGTTATGCTGTGGAAACAGGGACAAGGTTTTGACATAGTCAGTGACCTTGAGAAAAAAATTGTGTCCTAAGGAACAGTCATCATGATGGGTTTGATCTAGGATTGTGGTTGCCTACTGCGCCTGGGGTTGTCTACTGTGCAGAAAGATCAAAAAGCAATCTGAGAAGATCAACATTCCCAGAAGTTTAAAACAGACACCCTAAGGCTGAAGACAACATTTCTATATTTTCATTATCAATGAGCAAGCATTGAAAGGCCTTAGCACAGCAAAAAATAATTTTTTTAAAGATTTTATTTATTTAGTTGACAGAGAGAGATCACAAGCAGGAAGAGAGGCAGGCAGAGAGAGAGTAGGAAGCAGGCTCCCCACAGAGCAGAGAACCCGATGCGGGGCTCGATCCCAGGACCCCGAGCCGAAGGCAGAGGCTTAACCCACTGAGCCACCCAGGTGCCCCAAAAAATAATTTTTAAAATTGAAAGAAAGGGTCATGGAATTTGGTCATCTTAGATATATTTGGCTTTTTCAAAGTAACGGTAATAATAAATGATAATAAAACTGGCTCTTTTCACATAAAGTTGAAAATAACTCCAAAGCAAAGATAAAATAACATTATGTTGTTACAGTTTAAGGTGAACTTTTTAAAAAACATTACACTTCCAGGGGCGCCTGGGTGGCTCAGTGGTTTGGGCTGCTGCCTTTGGCTCGGGTCATGATCTCAGGGTCCTGGGATCGAGCCCCACATCGGGCTCTCTGCTCCGCAGGAAGCCTGCTTCCCTCTCTCTCTCTCTCTCTCTGCCTGCCTCTCTGCCTACTTGTGATCTCTGTCTGTCAAATAAATAAATAAAATCTTTAAAAAAAAAAAAAAAACATTACACTTCCATTGAAACAATCCCCCTCTAACTCAAGAGTGAATTTAAATTTAGTCACAAGTTTTAAAAGCCACAACCCAAGACTTCTTGTTTTTGGAATGTGATCATGATATCACTTCCTTATCCCTATACCATCCACAGGGGGTTTTCTAATGGCCCATTGAGCTAGCACTTGTTTTCATTTTAGCACAAATTTTGGTTTGTGAAGGTTCCCCTCCTGCCCATGATGATAACTGTTTATAAATTACAGGTTCTTTTAAAGACACAAATGTCTTCACTTCCTTAGGTAGCAAGATAAAGTAGAAAATGGAACACTGATACCACAATTTCCCAGCTTTGTAACCTTAGACCCATCATTTAATCTCTCTGGACCAGTCTTCTCATTGGTAAAATGAGATGCATAATACTTCATGAGCTCTTCATTGCAAAAAAAAAAAAAAAAAAAAAAGTTTGGTGAATTGAATGACTTACATGGGAAGGGCTTTATAAACCATTGGCATAAGTCCGTTATTAAACAAGACTGTTTAAACACCCCCCTGCAAAGGGATCATCAGTGCCTTTAATGTTTTGCACCAAGACAGGGTCATGTGATATAATAGGTAATGCCATCACATGGAATTTAATAATCATTCTACAACATTTAGTCTGTTAAACCTCAGTGGAAATGGGATGATGAAGAGTTTGTCCACCTCTTTACAGGGTTCTCTGCATAGTCCTACAGTAACTTCCTCCTTTGGAGAAGGGATGAAGCCCTAGGACAGGCATGCATGGTCAAAAATAAAGGAGCTAAAAGACAAGACCTCTTTTGGTAATGAACTTGGTGCTTCTGATGGGACTGACACTATCTGTGTTGGTCACTGGCCTCTTCTGGCTTCCACAAGGCCACCCCACTCTTCCTGCTCCCCATTCCATCGCTCCATTGTATTTGGTCCCTAAATTCCCTTCATTCCACCTCTCAACTTCTCCTACTTCCTCCTACACCATTCTTCTTCCTGACTCCCCTCATAGAGGGCCTCATCAGCCCTTTCCAAGTCTATCAAGATGGCCTCTCCCTTGGTCCTCACCAGGTCTTCCCTCTCAGATCTGACCATTCTTCTTTGTACAATCACAGTATTGTCTCCAAAAAGCAAACCTGATCATGTTACCCAGAGGCTTAAAAATCCTTCAGTGGCTCCTCAGTGCAAACAAGATAAAATCTAAGATCCTAAGCGCAGAATACCAAACCCGTTGGGATCTGGCCCTTGCCTTCTTTTCTGGCCTTTCCTCCACTAATTACATCACTTTCCAACCATTCTCAAGCCACTTGTCATTTCCAGCACATGAAGTACTCTCGTAGGCTTCTATGATTTGTAAATGTCATTCTCTGCCTAGAATGTTGTTGTGTTCAATGATCCTGTTGATTCTTCAATGCCCAGTCCATGCATCTCTCTCTGACTGTCTTGCAAACAGACAGCACCAAATACATGGGCTGTTAAAGCACGTACAACCTTGCGATCTAGCAGCTAATATAATAGTATTTCAATAGCAGGAACACTGACATCAGTAGAATACAACTGAAGAGATACTTAAATGAACAATGGACATCCATCATAGCTAGACTAATTATTTATCATTTTATTTAGCTAGAGGTGGCTCAGTAAGCCTCCAAATTATACTATCTGTAGGATAAACATTAGCAAAAAGCTAGCTTTATTACAAATTTTAAAATTCTACTTTTCCGGGGCACCTGGGTGGCTCAGTGGGTTAAGCCGCTGCCTTCGGCTCGGGTCATGATCTCAGGGTCCTGGGATAGAGTCCCGAGTCGGGCTCTCTGCTCGGCAGGGGGCCTGATTCCCTTCCTCTCTCTCTGCCTGCCTCTCTGCCTACTTGTGATCTCTCTCTGTCAAATAAATAAAATCTTAAAAAAATAAATAAAATAAAATAAAATAAAATTCTACTTTTCCAAATTGCTTTTCTACCAGTAGGTGGCACCAGAGACCTTCAACAGGCAACACTCATAAAAGCCCCACCAGATTGCTCAAGGCCAAGTTCTAAGCTTAAGTGAGTACTGAGTTCCAAAAACATGTGACTGGGGTTTCTGAAGACGGAATTATTTTCCAGTATAGAAGGCAGGACTGAATTTGTTCCCCTAGGGTAGTACCTGGTCAGAGGAATTTGTGTAAATACTTTCAGTGGCAAGGGCATAAAACTTTATCATTTGGTAAGCTTTTAAAAGGGCATTTTACTTAATAAACAATTTTTGTCATATAAAAAAACACATTTACAAGAGGATGCTCAAACCTCTGTATGTGTATAACTAGTACACACATAAAGAGTTAGTAACCCACGAATTTATAAAGTCCATTTAAACATTTAAAGATGTCAGTCATATAGAAAAGATATTTTTCTATTTCTACCCCAACTGGAGTCTTATAGAAGGCTTTGAAGATATTTTTGCAACACCTTAAAGGCAAAACTATATTATTTATAAACTAAAAAGTGCTATATGAAGACTACTGCTTTAAGACAATCATATATATGTATATTGATTTGAAAATCTTCCTCTAAAAATTCAATGAAAGGATAAATTTAGTGTGACTTTAGTGAATTTGATATTAAAATGCATTTTTCTTTATTGTGTTAGCAGAATATTATCAAATCAGTCCCTCTTTCTTGATATTTAGTATTTCTCCAACTCTGTGCTTTGAAGTCACAAAGTCTGTGGTGTTTGTGTATATTGGTCACCCAATACCAGACTTTTATGTTTATATAATTCCCCTCTATAGCTATAATAAAATTAATGTATTGAGCTCTAGTCACTTGCCAGCCATGCCTATAGGTACATAATATCTTTTAATTATGCCCATAAAAATCAAATAGGATCATTTGGTTTCCAGATCAGCATCTCTATTTCAGAGGAGGAAGTCATCAGGTCATAGAAAGCCAATTGCAATACTAACTTGTTTAGGAAAATGGCTCCTGGCAATGCAGAGATTGAGTCATAAACTAATGGAAGAAGTATTAAAAAAAAAAAAAAAGGAAAAAAACCCCACATTTACTAGGTGCTGTGAGAAGTCCTAGCTCTAAGAATTTCCCTTTGATGGTCATACATAAATGCCTGCAAATGAGAGAGTGACTTTTATTTGGGATAAAGCTGATTTACCCTATCTGAGGTAAATTTATAATCATAATTGGCTTGAAATGGCTGCAAACATCTTATCTCATTCTACTAGGACTGGACTCCTGAGGTTGGGGGGAGGGGCCGGGACCATCTGGGAGACATGCCCTTACTGAAGAGTGTAACAACGAACTCACTGGGTGTTACTGCCTGATGAACACAGCTAGGCGCTGGTGAGTGTGATCTAACATGCTTCGATTGGTGTTAGTCATATGACAATTATTATTTTGCCCAATTAACAATTACTTACTGAGTATATACACTCTAAGAAGCTATTCTGGGACAAGGATCCACCCTTGCTGCCCAGGATAGTACTTTCCAGCAGCTACTCCCCTTCTAGGCAAGAGGTTCTAGGTACTAAGACAGAGTCCCTGCCCTCCTGAAACGTACATTCTAAGATCAAATGCAATACTATCCTTACTTTATTCATGAAGCAAAGAGAACCAGAGAAACCTATTTGCCTAAGGTCACAGAGGGGAGCCAAGATTCAAATCCAATCTCTGATTATAACGCCCCTACTTTTGATGCTACTGGCAATTGCTTTCCAAAGGAATATACCTTTTCACACAAGCGCTGTCTACAGACTGAATAATGTCTTACATATAAGCAGACTCTTCTTTTGAAATATACGTAGGTACAATATTATAATTAATATAATAACATTTGTAGTTTTGTTGTATTTTTTTCAGAGATAACAAAAGTTATCTAAGCAGGGGACACCTGAGTGGCTCAGTCAGTTAAGCATCTGCCTTCAGCTCAGTTCATGATCCCAGGGTCCTGGGATCAAGTCCCGAATCGCATTCCTTTGCTCAGCAGGGAGCCTGCTTCTCCCTCTCCCTCTGCCTGTTGTTCACTCTCTCTTGCTCTTGCCCATTCCCTCTGACAAATAAATTAAAAATATCTTTAAAAAAATTTATCTGAGGGAACAGGACATCTTTTGAACATCCGAAAACACTGATCAAGTTCTTTTTTTGTTGCTGTTGTCGTTAAAAAAAAACACCACAACATAAAATTTACCACCTTAACCATTTTTAGGTGTATACTCAGTAGTGGAAATATGGTCTATTCCTTTATTCAGTAATTCAAGTAAGTCTTCTGCAAGATTCTCAATAAAAGTCAAATTATGCACAGGAGATGTTTGTGATGGAGGAAAAGGTGAGAAACCTTGCCTCAGATCACTGTTTGTAAATATCAGCACTGATACCTTTGCTCATAAACCTACCTGTTCCAGACACTCTGCACTGAAAATGGGCTGGCTGTCCCTCAGAAGTGACAGTGTCCTGAAGTGGGGTGATGATGGCAGGAGGATAAACTGGCATTTCCTGATCTGGAGACACAACTTCTGGAACTAAAGAAAGGGATCACAAGATTAGTCATGATTAAGTCACTTACAGACTGCACAGAATGGAGCATGCAGATTTATTTTATCTTCCTAAAAGTTGGGTAGCAGTCTACTTTTAGGAGCTCCAAACTGTATTTATAATTGCAGTCAGAGAACACAAAAGAGGGTTTCTTAGGTTTGATTTTAAGCTGAGAAGTAACAAGGCCTGTATACCTTCCACTGAGAGCGATGCAGAGGTTGTGGCAACACCGTAGTCATTCTTGGCTTCGCAGGTATAAATAGCTGCGTCCTCTGGGAAGGCTTCAATGAGCAAAAGTGTGTACTCTTGCCCATCGTGAAGAAATTTGCACTTGAAGCCCGTGGAAAGCAGCTGCTCCTCCTTGTACCAAGAAATCTTGGGCTGTGGTCTGCCGGATATCACGGCGCAGAAGCGGGCCGGCTTGCCAGACTGCACAGTCACGGGCTGGAGCTCCTGAAGGATCTGGGGTGGTTCTGGAGCTGGGAGTGAATGAAAACCAGCAGCATGTGAAAAAGCATGAAAACACGGGAGAACATGTGAATGCCTACGTTAATTTGTGGCCAGTGGTGACGTGTCCAGAAACCAAACTTTGGAACTATGAGAGCTCTACTTGCCTCAGAATATCGGAACATTCTTTGTGCTAAGAAGAAAGGACACATTGGGAATTCTGTCCTCAGATAGAATGACTTTAGAAAGATACTTGTGATATTTGAGGCTTGGTCAGGGGTATTATTATCGTAACAGGATCACCCCTTTCCTTGTTGGGGTCTGTGTGGGGGTGTGGCAATGGCCGGCACCCTAAAGAATGCCAGAATGGCTGCCATGTGCTATCTGTTTTGTATCATTTGGGCAAACCATGTGCTCAGGTGTTCATCACCTTTAGATTTGTTTGATTTGCAAGGATTTGTGGATATGTCAGAGTCACTTCTTTATAACCAGGTGCCAAAGAAGTATAATTGCTACATAAGTAAAAAAGAATAAATGTTATTCTTGATCTACTTAAAGGCAATTAATTATACTAAAAAAAAAAAAAAAAGAAAAAGAAAAACACTTTCCTGCTATGCTAATGAAACCATCTTCTCATTGTTGTGATGACTGAGGGAAACCCGGTAGTTCACAGAACAGAGAAATGGGGAGAAAGGACTTCTGTGAGACTGTTTTCTGACCTTTACTTCTCTGTGCCTCAGTCTCTCTACCACTAATCTAGAAAGAGTAAGAACTGGATACCATGATGGTTTGGTCTTCTAGGGCCTAAAGGGATATTGGCAATGTGGCTCATTTTTGTTAACCTGAGATTATTCCTGGGGTTCTTCAATCTGCTTCTGAGGTATTCGTTTAGAGCAGACTCAAGATTCAAATAGGGATGGACAGTCCTTCTTCTCCATATAGATTAGTCTCATTTCTAGAGGAGCCTCAAATTCAGCTCTCAGCTTTTCATGAGGAAGGTGGGTGCTTTCAGGGCTCTCCTCTGAGGACGTGGTAGAGTATGTAATAAGAGCCTCTGGTCCTCGGGCTCGAGGCAGAGAGAACCTAGCTCCGCAGCACCTGTGGCTCTTCAGGCCCCCTGGGGTCTCAAAGAGGACTTCTGGATTTTCCCAGGCACTCTGCACTAGAGGCTGCAAATGCCCTGGGGCTTGGTAGCAGTAGTAGCACCTAAGCAGTTGGCTCCAGGGGTGGAAAACTCGACCAGCTGAGCGCTGTAACTAGAAACCCACTGAGGGTCTATTATAGTTGACAGACGGTGGATATTCAATAAAGTTGAACAACTAAATGAGGATCTAGCCATTAGGCAAGTTCTGGAAATGACATCTTTACAGTCGTTTTAATAGCTGCCGTCCCTTCACCACAGGTGATATGTGAAAATAAATGTAGCTACAATACAAGTAGCATGGCCTCTTCAGAAATTGCCCAGAACCTATCAGCCCTTTAGGAACTTAAAGGGGAGGATTATCCCAGTTGGTTCCACAAAATATGCGGGTATCTCTACCTACCATTGACATAGAGAGTAACGGAACTCCTGTTCCTTCCTGCCACAAAGGTGTATTCACCGGCATCGCTATGCCTGGTCTCAGAGATAAACATCCGGTGGATTCTTCTCTCCACCACATACTGGTGTCGTTCTTGAACTTGGAAATTGATTTCAATGCCGTCTTTATACCAGTGGGCATCAACATCGTCTTCGTTGACCTCGAACTCAACGACAGCACGTTGTTTCTCAATAACCTTTCAATGGAGCAACATAAAAAGAGAATTGAAGTCCTGCTTTCCTTTCAGTTTTAGCCTGTTTCTAAAACTGCTCATTTCAAAAGCATGTCAAAACTATACATTATGATATAAAAAGTTGACTGGGTGAAGTGCATTCTAATGTGTCCTGCATATCCTTAGACAAATGCTGCCCTAACTTCTTCTGTAAAGAATCCTGCTGACACCTGCACTGAGGAGAGACGCCGCCTCAAAGAGACTGTGACTTGAATCTTTAAAATGCTTGCTTTTTAACTAATCACAACAGAAATAACAATACCTTATATCTGTGGGCTTTTCATTTTTGACAAAGCTCTTCTACTATTTGATTTGATTTCTTGTGGTATGAACAAGAACTTCCTGGGGTATGTAGAAACTATTAGCCTCATTTTTATTTTTTATTTTATTTTTTTTTTTTTTAAATTTTTTATTTTTTATAAACATATATTTTTTATATACATATATTTTTATCCCCAGGTCTGTGAATCACCAGGTTTACACACTTCACAGCACTCACCAAATCACATACCCTCCCCAATGTCCATAATCCCACCCCCTTCTCCCCAACCCCCTCCCCCCGGCAACCCTCAGTTTGTTTTGTGAGATTAAGAGTCACTTATGGTTTGTCTCCCTCCCAATCCCATCTTGTTTCATTTATTCTTCTACCCACTTAAGCCTCCATGTTGCATCACCACTTCCTCATATCAGGGAGATCATATGATAGTTGTCTTTCTCTGCTTGACTTATTTCGCTAAGCATGATACGCTCTAGTTCCATCCATGTTGTTGCAAATGGCAAGATTTCATTTCTTTTGATGGCTGCATAGTATTCCATTGTGTATATATACCACATCTTCTTGATCCATTCATCTGTTGATGGACATCTAGGTTCTTTCCATAGTTTGGCTATTGTGGACATTGCTGCTATAAACATTCGGGTGCATGTGTCCCTTTGGATCACTACATTTGTATCTTTAGGGTAAATACCCAATAGTGCAATTGCTGGGTCATAGGGCAGTTCTATTTTCAACATTTTGAGGAACCTCCATGCTGTTTTCCAGAGTGGCTGCACCAGCTTGCATTCCCACCAACAGTGTAGGAGGGTTCCCCTTTCTCCGCATCCTCGCCAGCATCTGTCATTTCCTGACTTGTTGATTTTAGCCATTCTGACTGGTGTGAGGTGATATCTCATTGTGGTTTTGATTTGTATTTCCCTGATGCCGAGTGATATGGAGCACTTTTTCATGTGTCTGTTGGCCATCTGGATGTCTTCTTTGCAGAAATGTCTGTTCATGTCTTCTGCCCATTTCTTGATTGGATTATTTGTTCTTTGGGTGTTGAGTTTGCTAAGTTCTTTATAGATTCTGGACACTAGTCCTTTATCTGATATGTCGTTTGCAAATATCTTCTCCCATTCTGTCAGTTGTCTTTTGATTTTGTTAACTGTTTCCTTTGCTGTGCAAAAGCTTTTGATCTTGATGAAATCCCAGTAGTTCATTTTTTCCCTTGCTTCCCTTGCCTTTTGCGTTGTTCCTAGGAAGATGTTGCTGCGGCAGAGGTCGAAGAGGTTGCTGCCCGTGTTCTCCTCAAGGATTTTGATGGATTCCTTTCGTACATTGAGGTCCTTCATCCATTTTGAGTCTATTTTTGTGTGTGGTGTAAGGAAATGGTCCAATTTCATTTTTCTGCATGTGGCTGTCCAATTTTCCCAGCACCATTTATTGAAAAGGCTGTCTTTTTTCCATTGGACATTCTTTCCTGCTTTGTCGAAGATTAGTTGACCATAGAGTTGAGGGTCTATTTCTGGGCTCTCTATTCTGTTCCATTGATCTATGTGTCTGTTTTTGTGCCAGTACCATGCTGTCTTGATGATGACAGCTTTGTAATAGAGCTTGAAGTCCGGAATTGTGATGCCACCAACGTTGGCTTTCTTTTTCAATATCCCTTTGGCTATTCGAGGTCTTTTCTGGTTCCATATAAATTTTAGCATTATTTGTTCCATTTCTTTGAAAAAGATGGATGGTACTTTGATAGGAATTGCATTAAATGTGTAGATTGCTTTAGGTAGCATAGACATTTTCACAATATTTATTCTTCCAATCCAGGAGCATGGAACATTTTTCCATTTCTTTGTGTCTTCCTCAATTTCTTTCATGAGTACTTTATAGTTTTCTGAGTATAGATTCTGTGTCTCTTTGGTTAGGTTTATTCCTAGGTATCTTATGGTTTTGGATGCAATTGTAAATGGGATTGACTCCTTAATATCTCTTTCTTCTGTCTTGCTGTTGGTGTAGAGAAATGCAACTGATTTCTGTGCATTGATTTTATATCCTGACACTTTACTGAATTCCTGTATAAGTTCTAGCAGTTTTGGAGTGGAGTCTTTTGGGTTTTCCACATATAGTATCATATCATCTGCGAAGAGTGATAATTTGACTTCTTCTTTGCCGATTTGGATGCCTTTAATTTCCTTTTGTTGTCTGATTGCTGAGGCTAGGACCTCTAGTACGATGTTGAATAGCAGTGGTGATAATGGACATCCCTGCCGTGTTCCTGACCTTAGCGGAAAAGCTTTCAGTTTTTCTCCATTGAGAATGATATTTGCGGTGGGTTTTTCATAGATGGCTTTGATGATATTGAGGTATGTGCCCTCTATCCCTACACTTTGAAGAGTTTTGATCAGGAAGGGATGTTGTACTTTGTCAAATGCTTTTTCAGCATCTATTGAGAGTATCATATGGTTCTTGTTCTTACTTTTATTGATGTGTTGTATCACATTGACTGATTTGCGGATGTTGAACCAACCTTGCAGCCCTGGAATAAATCCCACTTGGTCGTGGTGAATAATCTTTTTAATGTACTGTTGAATCCGATTGGCTAGTATTTTGTTGAGTATTTTCGCATCTGTGTTCATCAAGGATATCGGTCTATAGCTCTCTTTTTTGGTGGGATCCTTGTCTGGTTTTGGGATCAAGGTGATGCTGGCCTCATAAAATGAGTTTGGAAGTTTTCCTTCCATTTCTATTTTTTGGAACAGTTTCAGGAGAATAGGAATTAGTTCTTCTTTAAATGTTTGGTAGAATTCCCCCGGGAAGCCGTCTGGCCCTGGGCTTTTGTTTGTTTGGAGATTTTTAATGACTGTTTCAATCTCCTTACTGGTTATGGGTCTGTTCAGGCTTTCTATTTCTTCATGGTTCAGTTGTGGTAGTTTATATGTTTCTAGGAATGCATCCATTTCTTCCAGATTGTCAAATTTATTGCCGTAGAGTTGCTCATAGTATGTTCTTATAATAGTTTGTATTTCCTTGGTGTTAGTTGTGATCTCTCCTCTTTCATTCATTATTTTATTTATTTGGGTCCTTTCTCTTTTCTTTTTGATAAGTCGGGCCAGGGGTTTATCAATTTTATTAATTCTTTCAAAGAACCAGCTCCTAGTTTCGTTGATTTGTTCTATTGTTTTTTTGGTTTCTATTTCATTGATTTCTGCTCTGATCTTTATGATTTCTCTTCTCCTGCTGGGCTTAGGGTTTCTTTCTTGTTCCTTCTCCAGCTCCTTTAGGTGTAGGGTTAGGTTGTGTACCTGAGACCTTTCTTGTTTCTTGAGAAAGGCTTGTACCGCTATATATTTTCCTCTCAGGACTGCCTTTGTTGTGTCCCACAGATTTTGAACCGTTGTATTTTCATTATCATTTGTTTCCATGATTTTTTTCAATTCTTCTTTAATTTCCCGGTTGACCCATTCATTCTTTAGAAGGATACTGTTTAGTCTCCATGTATTTGGGTTCTTTCCAAACTTCCTTTTGTGGTTGAGTTCTAGCTTTAGAGCATTGTGGTCTGAAAATATGCAGGGAATGATCCCAATCTTTTGATACCGGTTGAGTCCTGATTTAGGACCGAGGATGTGATCTATTCTGGAGAATGTACCATGTGCACTAGAGAAGAATGTGTATTCTGTTGCTTTGGGATGAAATATTCTGAATATATCTGTGATGTCCATCTGGTCCAGTGTGTCATTTAAGGCCTTTATTTCCTTGCTGATCTTTTGCTTGGATGACCTGTCCATTTCAGTGAGGGGAATATTAAAGTCCCCTACTATTATTGTATTGTTGTTTATGTGTTTCTTTGATTTTGTTATTAATTGGTTTATATAGTTGGCTGCTCCCACGTTGGGGGCATAGATATTTAAAATTGTTAAATCTTCTTGTTGGACAGACCCTTTGAGTATGATATAGTGTCCTTCCTCATCTCTTATTACAGTCTTTGGCTTAAAATCTAATTGATCTGATATAAGGATTGCCACTCCTGCTTTCTTCTGATGTCCATTAGCATGGTAAATTCTTTTCCACCCCCTCACTTTAAATCTGGAGGTGTCTTCGGGCTTAAAATGTGTTTCTTGGAGGCAACATATAGATGGGTTTTGTTTTTTTATCCATTCTGATACCCTGTGTCTTTTGACAGGGGCATTTAGCCCATTCACATTCAGGGTAACTATTGAGAGATATGAATTTAGTGCCATTGTATTGCCTGTAAGGTGACTGTTACTGTATATGGTCTCTGTTCCTTTCTGATCTACCACTTGTAGGCTCTCTCTTTGCTTAGAGGACCCCTTTCAATATTTCCTGTAGAGCTGGTTTGGTATTTGCAAATTCTTTCAGTTGTTGTTTGTCCTGGAAGCTTTTAATCTCTCCTTCTATTTTCAATGATAGCCTAGCTGGATATAGTATTCTTGGCTGCATGTTTTTCTCGTTTAGTGCTCTGAAAATATCATGCCAGCTCTTTCTGGCCTGCCAGGTCTCTGTGGATAAGTCAGCTGCCAATCTAATATTTTTACCATTGTATGTTACAGACTTCTTTTCCCGGGCTGCTTTCAGGATTTTCTCTTTGTCATTGAGACTTGTAAATTTTACTATTATGTGACGGGGTGTGGGCCTATTCTTATTTATTTTGAGGGGCATTCTCTGAACCTCCTGAATTTTGATGCATGTTCCCTTTGCCATATTGGGGAAATTCTCCCCAATAATTCTCTCCAGTATACCTTCTGCTCCCCTCTCACTTTCTTCTTCTTCTGGAATCCCAATTATTCTAATGTTGTTTCGTCTTATGGCGGAGAAGTAGCAAGCTGAGACTGCTTCAGCTAGCCGGAGATCAGCTAGATAGCTTATCTAAAGATTGCAAACACCTGAAAATCCATCGGCAGATCGAAGAGAAGAAGAACAGCAATTCTGGAAACAGAAAAACAACCACTTTCTGAAAGGTAGGACCGGCGGAGAAGTGAATCCAAAGCGACGGGAAGATAGACCCCGGGGGGAGGGGCCGGCTCCCGGCAAGCGGCGGAGCAACCGCGCACAAAATCAGGACTTTTAAAAGTCTGCTCCGCGGAGGGACATCGCTCCAGAGGCTAAACCGGAGCGAAGCCCACGCGGGGTCAGCGTGGCCTCAGGTCCCGCAGGGTCACAGAAGGATCGGGGGTGTCTGAGTGTCGCAGAACTTGCGGGTATTGGAACGGGAAAGCCGGCTACAGAGACAGAGCCGACAGTAAGCTCGCAGCTCCGTGTTACCTTGAACCGGTCGCAGGCTCGGTGAGCTCGGAGCGCGGCCGGAGGTCAGGCAGACGGGAGTAACTGGGCGCTGTTCTCTGAGGGCGCACTGAGGAGTGGGGCCCTGGGCTCTCGGCTCCTCCGGGCCGGAGACCAGGAGGACGCCATTTGTATTCCCGTCCTCTGGAACTCTACGGAAAGCGCTCAGGGAACAAAAGCTCCTGAAAGCAAACCCGAGCGGATTACTCACCCCGGCCCCGGGTAAGGGCGGTGTAATTCCGCCTGGGGCAAAGACACTTGAAAATCACTACAACAGGCCCCTCCCCCAGAAGATCAACAAGAAATCCAGCCGAGACCAAGCTCACCTACCAAGGAGTGCGGTTTCAATACCAAGGAGAGCAGCAGAATTCCAGAGGAGGAGAAAGCCAAGCACGGAACTCATGGCTTCTTTCCTGTGATTTTTTTTAGTCTTGCAGTTAATTTAATTTTTTCTTTTTCATTTTTTTTTTTTTTTCTCGCCTTCGGGTAAAATTTTTTTTTTTTTTTTTAACTGTTACCTTTTTCTTTTTTAACGATTTTTTACTAGTTTATCTAATATATATATATATTTTTTTTTACATTTTTCTTAGGTGTTTTCTTTTTTAAAAAAAAATTCTTTTCTTTTTTTTTTTTTTTTTTTTTTTTTTTCTTTTTTCTTTCTTCCTTTTTGAACCTCTTTTTATCCCCTTTCTCCCCACTCACGATTTTGGATCTCTTCTAATTTGGCTAAAGCATATTTTCCTGGGGTTGTTGCCACCCTTTTAGTATTTTACTTGCCCCTTCATTTACTCTTATCTGGACAAAATGACAAGACGTAAAAATTCACCACAAAAAAAAGAACAAGAGGCAGTACCGAAGGCTAGGGACCTAATCAATACAGACATCGGTAATATGTCAGATCTAGAGTTCAGAATGACAATTCTCAAGGTTCTAGCCGGGCTCGAAAAAGGCATGGAAGATATTAGAGAAACCCTCTCGAGAGATATAAAAGCCCTTTCTGGAGAAATAAAAGAACTAAAATCTAACCAAGTTGAAATCAAAAAAGCTATTAATGAGGTGCAATCAAAAATGGAGGCTCTCACTGCTAGGATAAATGAGGCAGAAGAAAGAATTAGTGATATAGAAGACCAAATGACAGAGAATAAAGAAGCTGATCAAAAGAGGGACAAACAGCTACTGGACCACGAGGGGAGAATTCGAGAAATAAGCCTCATTTTTAAAAGTGAGGAAATCAAGATTCAGAATTGCGCAGTAAGGACAGAAGACATATTTAGGTCATCTGCGTCCTCACTGAAGGCTTTTTCACTATGGCCTAAGGCCTGTCATGCCTGGTTCTCCTCAGATAAGCAATAGGGTAAATCTGAATTCAAAGGATATTTCTCCTAACACGTTCTCTCCATTCCACCATTTGGGAAGACAGGCACTCGTGAAACAAACTCTGCACAAGTGGTAGAGGGCAAAGCTCTCTAGCTCAGCGCCCCTGCTGGGAATCCAGCTTTTCTCCAACTGGTCTACCTCCTGGACCTCAAAAGAAGCATCCCCGGCCAAGTCCCTACACCCCTGCTTCTCCATAACAGAAGCTGTATGACAAAACACCACCTTGTCCTACCTTCCCTGAGTTCTAGTTGCTGTGTAAGCACCACAGTGTAAATTTTAGCTCTTTCCTGGTTTGGGCTGCTTGGCAGGTGGCCATTTATGAGGCAGCAAAGTTTCTACAGCTGCTTTAATTAAAGTATCCAGACAGCTGCTAAGGACACACTATTTCCCTAAGTGAGGGAAAACTGTGACTAAATTGATGTCAGATTAAGAGTCTAAGCCAGCAGGGATCAGCTGTTTTCATTCTTTAGAAGACTGTGGTTAGAAAATGTTAAAGTTAAAAATTAAAATCTCAAACTATGGAATATGAGCCCTTGATGACGTCTCCACACATTCAACACGTAGACAATACCTGAACCTCCCTTTTGAGACTCCGGATGCGGACATCTCTGCCCTCTACATAGAGGTTGGCAGTGGAGATGTTGCCTCCTGCCACCACCGCATACTGCCCGGCATCAGACATCCGGGTGGACGGGATCAGGAGGCGGTGGACGTATTTCTCTTTCTGTATCTTTATTCTATGGATGACACGGAAATGTAAGTTTAATGAATGGTGACTCAAAGCAAACTGGGAATTACTGGAATGTAGCCAAGGAACACAACTGACCTATCCACGGCTGGCAGCTCTTGGCCATCTTTCATCCACTGAACAGTGATGTCAGGTTCAGAAACTTCACATTCAAACATGGCTCGCTTCTTCTCAAGAACCTTGATGTCCTTAATGTGTTTTCGAAATTCTATATGGCGAGCTGGAAAACAGTGTGTACAAAAATTAATCTTCCTAATGGCTTTAAGACATAACTCACAATCCAGGGGCTTTCAGTGTAGTCAGAATTGTACAACCATAACTATCAATGTTAGAATATCCTTGTCACCCCCCAAAAAACCATACAACCCTTAGTCATCACCCACTAGACCCTCCAATGTAGGCACACACCTATGGTCTCTACAGACTGGTATATTCCGACTTTCCTATAAAGGGAATCAGACATGACATGGTCCTTTGGGACCAGCTTCTTTCACTTAGCGTAAAGTTTTTTCAGGTTCATCCATGTGGTAGCATGTATTGGCACTTGCTTTTTATTGCTAACAATATTTCATTACACAGAAACACCATATTTTATTTTTCCATTCATTAATGCACTGACCAATATTTTATAAGGTGCGTTTGACATCTAGTTGTATGGATAAGACATTTATGACACCATACCTTCTACATAAAGGGTGGCTGTTGATGTAGCTTTTCCAGCCACAAAGGTGTACTCAGCTGCATCCCCGAAGTGAACGTTCCTGATATTCAGTGAGTGCGTGAGCTTTTTGGTTCTCATCTGGCACCTGTCAGTTAATTTGATTTCCACACCATTCTTTAACCATTTGTAAGAGATGCCTTCATAGTTCACTGTTACCTCAAAGGTAATTGTGTCTTTTTCTTCAGCATTGATGTCCTTCAGCATGGATGTAATCATGATTGCTGCAAAGGGGGAAGGAAATACACCCAAGGAGACTTAGTGTGATGTGAGTCATAACAAGCACAGAGTGAAAACTCGGAATGTGTTTAGTCTGTCTGCGAAGGTGATTATTATTCTGGGATATGAGCTATGCTATCTTCCAGGTACCCCTCTATGGGACAATACCATGTGACAGAGGAACAGAGAGAGCTAGGGATAGATACTATAGCATCTTTATAGGTAGCTTTTCAAGGCAACTCTAATCAGAAAATTTTATCCAGGTGGAGATGCTTGTGCCTAACTTAGGGTAAACACACAGTAGATGTTTTAATCAAGGACTTTTGGAGTGGATTAACTGGTCAGGAAGGGAAAGTGTAGGATATATAGTAACAATGAGTTTACCAAATATTTTATATATATTTTTTGTTTGTTTACTTACGGGTCACTTTCAGGGTAGCGCTGACTTGGTCATTGCCACAAACAAATGTGTATTCTGCTGAGTCCTCTGTGCTGGTGTTCATGATGATCAGCTGATGGAGTTTCCCTTGCACAACTATCTTGAACTTCTCACTCATCTCAATCTCCACACCATTCTTCAGCCACATGGAAGGGACATTGAAGTGGGACACCTCACACTCAAAGGAGGCAGCTTTGGTCTCAGGCACCTCAATGTTTTTCATGGTTTTTGTAATATGTAACGCTTGGGAAAATCAAAAAGCACTTCAGTTAATATATTTTATTTAAAAAAATGGATGAAGCCAACCAACCAAACGACCGACTGACTGACCGACCAACCAACCAACCAACCGATGAGCCCATGGGGATCATCTTGGGAAATACTGTAAGGCTAATACTTACTCTCCACGAAAAGTTTAGCTTTGCATTCCAATTGCCCCACCACAGCGGTATATTCCCCAGCATCCGAGGGGGTAATATGCTGCAGCATCAGCTTGTGGACCTTCCTTTCTGAGACCAGTCTGTGTTTGTCACTTGGCTTAATCTCCACATTCTTGTGGAACCATTTTACTGGAACAGTGTCATGGGAAACACTAACTTCAAAGGCAACGGTGGCATTTTCCAGGGCGGTCACATCTTTCGGCTTTTTAATGATCTTGACAGCTAATGAGGAAAGTTGAAGCAGTTCAGTGATACAGTTAACTTAGTGGCAACCATACATTGGCTACTTGTAAAATGTTTCTAAATCAACTCACTTTCAACGTGCAGTCTGGCACTGGCTCCTAGCTTTCCAAGCTTGAAGCCATATACAGATTCATCCACAACAGCACAGTTTTTAATCCTCAGAGTGTAAACTGTTCCTTTGACTGAGATATCATACTTGTCACTGGGTTGTAGCACGACGCCATTTTTGATCCACTGGACACCTTTTACGTTAGGGTGAGTAAGCTCGACCGTGAAAACAGCATCCTGTGTCTCTGTCACTGTGAGGTTCTTCAGAGTCTTCTTAATTTTGACAGCTGAAGACAAATTTATGGTTTAGGAAATAAAGATGGTATGGCCAAGTAAAAGAAGTCCTGGGATAAGATCATTACCTGGTCATCTTGCAAAAAAACGGTTATCAGAAATGTTGCAGTTATGCATCACCTCTGTTTTAAAAGACACCTTGAGATTATTTAGGAAAATCTGGGATCCAGTTTGAGATGCACACTACACCATGATTTTTCTATACTAGAATGAGATGAAGTTTTGCAAAGCTGTATACTAATAGCTTAAAAGACTGGAGAAGAGCAAGAGGGGAATGGAGAATGAGAGTGTCTAATTAGGCTGTTCCTCCGAGCTAGAGCCAAAGAAATGGCTTCTTCACAGAAACACATCCTAAAAGCAATTCTGCACTTTGTGGTAGATGGCTCAGAAAGTTGAGAGAGTGTATAATGATTTTGTGAAATGAAGATTTATGGCATCCAGAATAGTTATACCTCTGACTTTTTAAAAATGAGACTATCAAGAATGTAATACAATATGGAACAAATAACATCTGTTATTATAGCACAAACCTTCAACTTTGAGTTTGGCAGATGTTTTGGAGGTGGCCACCTTGTAGGTGTACTCTCCAATGTCGTCTAATTTGGTGGCAGCAATGATAAGTCTCCTTTTGTGGCCATCAGATTCACTCCGGATGTTGTTACTCAGTGGTAGGTGTTTGCCATCCTTCAGCCACTCGCCTTCTGAATCTGGGTTGGCAACTTCACATTCAAATACAGCTTCCTGTGATTCAGCCACCGTCTGATCAGTGAGTGGCTTGGAGATGGCCCCCCCTTTGGAACAAGACAAGTGTAAGTGTGAGTCCTTCAAAAAATATTATGTAAAAAAGAAATCTTTGAACAATTAAATATAAAATATCAAATTTTAAAACATGATTTTGAATATCATGAAATGTCTAGGATTATCTTTATCCATATTGAGAATATATCACAAAAATCCCTATTCTAGCATGCATGACTGACAACCAGAGGAAACACTGGAATCAGGAAGGCTTTGCAAAGGGAAAGCAACCGTTAATAGAGAATTTTGAGAACAATACCACCTGGATGGCCTCTAACTCAATTTCTCCTTCAAAAGTATTCTACTTACATCTTCTAAGGACCGTTTGCTGCAAATATATCTAATATTTGATTGTGAAAAGATGTGTTAAGAAAATGTTCAGTCATCAATATTTCTGTAAGATTAAAGATTCTTACATACTAAAAATCACTATTTTTCTTAAAAAAACATTTATTTATTTACTTTGAGAAAGAGTGGGGTAGAGGCATAGGGAGAGGGAGAGAAATCTGCAATCAGGCTCCTGCCTGAGCACAGAGCCTGATGCAGGGCTTGATCCCAGGACACAGAGATAATGACCTAAGCCAAAATCAAGAGTCAGCCACTCAACCAACTGAGCCACTCAGGCACCCCCCAAAATCACTGTTTTGACATGTGTCATCTCTTTCATGAAACTTCCCCATATTGCCTCCATGGCCACTATCCACTGGCAGAATAAATAACTCCTTCAGCAAGTTAGTTGCTAATGTATCTGTGCCTTTCTAAATTGTGAATTTCTCAAGAAAAAAATATCATGCCTTATTCATTTCTGTGTCCTGTGTTTCTAGCACTGTCTTGCCTATGGTAGGACCTTAGTAAGTGTTGAATGAAATCACATAGAAGCTCATAGATTTTCCTCGTTTCCACACATTTAAAAATGTGATTTATATTAGACATGTCAAAGTGCAGGGCCTAAAGTTTTGTTTCAGAAGTATTTTTTCATGGTCAAAAATCTGAGGAAATATAATGTAATAAAGTATAAGATAAAGCGGGATACACAATTCCCGCATGGACTTCACAATTTAATCCCCATGTCATATCGTACTCCTCAATAAATATATTGTAATGAACCAAACACATTTATGATGACTTCTAGTTTTTTCTTGACAGTTGATTTCTGCTTTTGGTTTTTCATTTTGGAGCAAGGGATTTCTGCTGAATGAGAATGGTCTACTTCATCTCATAAGACAGAGATACACAGATACACTAACTTACATTTTTAAATGTTCATTGGGTTTATAAAACAAATATGAAGGGAACAAAGGAAACAAAAGTTAAAGAAACAAGAGTAATTAAAAAAAAAAGAAATACACCTTAGAGTAGGAAAGTTTAAACAAAGCTCAGTTCAACCACTGCTTATTAATCACCTATCATGTGCAATATGTTGGAGAACACAGAGAAGAATGAAGCATTTCCAGATTTGGGGGCTTATACTCTGGTGTGAGAAGAAGAAATGGGGCAATAACACAAGTATGTACTAAGGGCCATGGAAGAGACACACGGAAAATAATCCGATAGTCGGGGTAGTAAGATTTTACACGGATGGGAAGATGAAGGAAGGCTTCAAAGAAAATGGCAACTGAGGTAGGTCTGCCTAGGAGAACACGGTGGGGACAGTGTTGAGGGAACTACTGGCTTTGAGAACAGCACAAGCAGAGGCATGAAGTGAAAACTGATGGGAATTTGAAAGGGAATGGGCCACAATTTCTTAAATTAAAACAACTTCCCCACATAAGAAGTTAGATTGAATGATAAATATACCAACCTGCCACAGTAAGTTTTCCAGATGTCATATTTTCTCCGGCAAAAAATGTATATTCTCCTTCATCATCTTTCATCATATTTAGAACTGTCAATTTATATATTTTTCCATGCGCTTCAATTTTATATTTAGAACTGGGTTTGATTTCCTTGCCCTTAAAATTCCACAAAACATCAATTCCTGAGTGGGACAGCTCAACTTCTAAGATGACATTTTGGGTTTCTGTACAGGTGAGGTCACGTAGACCTCTGATAATTTTAATTTCTGGGGGAAAAAATAATCACTTGGTTAATAGCACACTAAGAAAATAGAAGGCTTAAGACACTGATAACTTAAATGCAAGAATCCTTACTTTCCACAGAGAGATCACAGCTGGTTTCGACCCTCCCAACCATCAGCTTGTAAGGTCCTTCATCTGAAGCGTGGGTCCTGTTAATCACTAGTCGCTGCTTAGTGCCTTTGACAATGGCTTGTACGCGATCATCAGGCTTGATTTGTTCATCATTTACATACCATTTAACGGAAGTCACATCAGGGACTGAAACCTTACATTCGAGCACAGCCTTGGTGCCCTCAAGCACATTAACATCCTTTAGAGGAGTTATCACATCAACACCTGTAAAGCCACATGCATAAATAAAAGACTTATGAAAGTGGATTTTGCTTTAAATGCCTGCTTATTAAAGTTCTCTACCCATTAACAGGGTATCCTACCCATAAAAATATGTAAGTTGCACTCACTATAGACAGAGACACGCCCACTGGTTGACAGTCCAAGGGATGGAATGGTGAAGGAGTAATTTCCAGCATCCTCCTTAGTCATGTCTTCAATGAGCAGCATATGGGACTGTTTGTCTATCACAATGTGAACTCTGTCACTGGGCTGCACTTCTTGGCCATCTTTCATCCAGACACCCTCCACGTTCTCCAAGGAGACCTTCACTTCAAGCTGGACAATGTCACCTTCACAGACTTTTTGATCACTAAGTCCTTGCAGGATAGCAATGGGGCGGGCTGTGAAATACAGGGAGAAAAAAGAACTTTATGGTCATTTCTTTATCAATAAGCCATGATGATATTCAGTGCAGACCAAAAGGAACAGGCAGACTTACGTCTCATCTTTAGTTTGCAGGTTGTCTTTTTTCCATCGACAACAAAGCTGTATTCTCCCTGGTCCTCTTTGGTCACATCCTTAACTGTGAGATTCTGACGTCCACGGCGAGATGTAATTGTGTATTTGCCATTGGACTTCAGCTCCACACCATTATGATACCACTTGCCTTCTATATTTTCTGGGGATATAATGCACTCTAACTCTCCTGAAAATGATTCTGGAACTTCTATGTCCTGAAGTTCTTTCACAAATTCAACAACTGCACCTGAGGCATAAGATAAAGAGAAGTTACTTCCTTTGGAGAGGCACATATCTACACTTAAGGTAGAAAAAATTCCTTGTAAATCTCTCAAGTCTCCCATGCTATCAGGAATATTCTTTTTGTTTTTTTTAAAGATTTTATTTATTTATTTGACAGACAGAGATCACAAGTAGGCTGAGAGGCAGGCAGAGAGAGAGGAGGAAGCAGGCTCCCTGCGGAGCAGAGAGCCTGATGTGGGGCTCGATCCCAGGACCCTGGGATCATGACCTGAGCCGAAGGCAGAGGCTTTAAACCCACTGAGCCACCCAGGCTCAGGAATATTCTTAATAGCAACCTGTCGATGGACTGAGAAATTTTTAATTAAAAAAAAGTTATTTTGATATTTAAATCATTTATTTTAAAGATTTTATTCATTTATTTGAGAGAAAGAGAGAGAGTAGGGGGGTGAGGGGCAAAGGAAGGGGGAGAAGCAGTCTCCTCACTGAGCAGGGAGCCCAAAGTGGGGCTCAATCTCAGGACCCTGGGATCATGACCTGAGCCAAGGGCAAATGCTTAACTGACTAGGCCATCCAGGTGCTCCTAAATTATTTTTTAAGGCACAGAATTTTATTTCAATATAAAAATTTTAAAACAAGACATCAAAATAACTTTGATTTTTAAAAATCCAAATTGTCAATATCTTTAATTGCTGGTATAAATTTAGAAATCTTGCTCTGCAGCTTATATCCAATTCCCAAATAATTCCTTTCATGAAAGGAAAACTGCAAAGCTAATTTTATCACATACTAATGGTGACTTTAAAACTGAAATAAATAGTGAGATTATTATTTACTACCTTCGACAATAAGTTTCGCTGTTGTTTTTACATTTTCATCTTCTACGAGTACACAGCTGTAGTCTTCAGCATCGGATGCGTCAATTGTCAGTATGGAGAGGAAGTGAACCTTTCTGTCAGAGTGCATCCTATATTTATCTCCCGTATGAACCTCCACACCATCTTTATACCACTTCACTTTGACAAATGGCTCTGAAGTTTCACATTCAAAGGTTGCCATGGTGTCTTTTTCCTTAGCAACAACATCTTGTAATTCCTGTGTGAAAATGATCGATTGCTTGGCTATAAGGAAAGGGGGGAGAAAAAGACATTGTATTAAATTAAATTCACAATTTGAATAATGGAAAAAGAAAAGAAAAGAAATACGCTAATGGATAGTCACGGATAAATAGAGACAGATTCATCAAACCAAAGACTTCAAATTACCTTGGACAAGTAAGAATGCATGGCTTGAGGTTTCCCCAGCTATGTTGATGGCTTTCACCATGATGCTAGCAGAGTCCTCGGCAGTCACATCTCTTATGACCAGTTCACATACATTGTCCTCAGGCCAGTACCAGTAGATTCGGTCAGAGCGTTCGATCTTTACCCCATTTTTGTACCATTCGCATTCAGGGTCTGGTTTTCCCACCACTCTGACCCGGAAGTGTGCATCAGATCCTTGGCCCACTGTTTGGCTTTGGATTCTTTCAAAGATTTTAGGAGCCTCCATACTAGGACTCAGTTCAATTTTATCAGGCTTAAACGTTGGAATAGTGATCTTGCCTTCTTCAGCAAGGGCTTTCTTCTCCTCTTCAGTTAATTCTTTGGTCCAGTGGAGAAGCTCATCTTTTGTCTTCCTTAGGAGCTCTTCATAGGATTCATCCTTCTTACGAGACTTGAGCTCCACAGCAGTAATGGCTTCATAATATCCCTCCTCAGTTCTGCGCTTGAATTTACTGCGCAGCTCTTCAGACTCTTCAGATACTTTTTCATGGGTAATTCTTTCAGCCCTTTTCAACTTCACAACTTCCTTGGCGTCAGTGGTATCAACAGGTCTATCTACTTTCTGTACTTCAAACTGAAGTTTTCCAGGTTCATGTATGTGAAACTCGGGCTTTGGTTCAGGGGCTCGCCTGAGGACAGACCTAAAATCTTCCCTCTGTTGGATCTCAAGTTTCACTTTATGCTCTATAACACCTTCGGGATTTTCTGCAGTAACCTTGACTTCCCCTGTGTCGTAGGATTTGCAGTCCACAATGTCCAAATAGTGAATGCCATCATAGCGAACTCTGAACCTTTTGCTTTTGCGGATCAGCTGTCCATTGAGGTACCAGTTGACTTTGGGTTGAGGGTAACCTGTCACTCGGCAACGGAACCTAGCGGTCTCCCCTTCGAGTACTCTTACTGGTTCTGGGAACAAGACGATGTCTGGCTTTTGCTTTTCTTTTTGATCTGTTGTTACACCTGTAAGTGCACCTTCGTGAGCCATCCTCTCTAATTCTTCAATTCTCTGTAAGCCTTTCCTCCCCTCAGGCAACTGAGATTCTTCCACAAGGCTTTTTTCATCTTTAACAATAAGTGTGGCAGATGTGTGATCTGTTCCATATTTGTTAGTAGCTCTGCAAGTAATGATACCACTGTCTCTGGAATATGCAACTCCATAATCAAGGCTGCAATACCCAAACTCATTGATCATACGGAGCCTGTTGGCTGCTTCAAGTGGCTTTCCATCATGGAGCCATTCCACCACCATTGTTGGGTCACCAATTGGTGTTAGCCTACACTCGAAGTGGGCAGGCCCAAAGCGCTTGAGTCTTAAGGAAGTGAGTTTTTTCTTGAAAAATGGTTTCTGTTGTTTCTCTTTATCATAGAGGTCACCCTCTTCCCATTGCTCCTGACCATATCGCAGATGGAGGGGCTCCAGTTCTGGGGCTGCAATCTCCTTTGCTCTGTAAGTCCCTCGTGGGATGATTAATTTTCTCTCTGGCTCAGGCTCTGCAAACTCAACTTCAACGTTCACTTTGCATCTTGTAGTGTCTCGGCCAGCCTTATTAATAGCAGTTGCAGTATACCAGGCAGAATCCTGGCTGATAGTGGAATCAATTTTAAGGGCAGCTTCTCCCTTGGTTCCTTCAATTCTAGAAAAAGTGAAAAAAAATCAACACAGGAATAGTTATTGCTTCCTTGGTTATTGGATTTGTATAATGAGCTTAATTTTATTATTTTCAAGAAAACTTACCTGATTTTTGGATATTTATGAGGTACAATGATGTCACTGTTTTTCAGCCATACGATATCAGGGTTGGGATTACCCGTAGCTCTGACTTTCATTTCAAGTCGAGAACCTTCCTTTATGTTGAGGTTTTTTAGTTTTTCTATGAACATTGGTTTTACCTGATGTTCCACAGCTGGAAGAGAAAGGTTTTGATTCAGAGTGAGTTAGGACTGAAATACTTGTTTAAAGCCCAAGTGACAAGGTAGTTTCTTTCTTAAGAGCAAATACCTTCCACAGTTAAAATCACTGAAATCGAAGATTTTCCTGCCCTGTTTTGGGCAATGACAGTCCATTCCCCAGAATCACTGGGCATTGCAGGGACAATAATCAGTGACTGGGTGCCATCTTCTTTAATGACTACTTTATGGGTAAAATCATTGACAATTTGCTGGCCTATAAAAAAATTAAGTAAAAAAGAAAACATGTATTAAAGATAATTGCTTTTAAAGTGTTTTAGAAACCTATAAACTTAATTTTGTGTTTAGTGACTTGTAAGTAAAAACTTATCATACATACCATCATGAAACCAGAAGGTCTCTGGCATAGGTCTACCAACGACCTTTAAGTCAAATCTGGCTGTTTGCCCTTCTAAACATTTGAAAGAAGCAGGCTTCAACACAAAGACTGGCTTATACAGTCTCTCAAGTTGTGATTCATCTGTTTCCTCCAGCCTACGTCCAGGGGACATCCTTGCAGGGGACATCCGTGCAGGGGACATCCGTGCAGGGGACATCCGTGCAGGAGACATGCGTATAGGAGATCTACTCACTGAACGTGGAGAGACAGATCTGAAAAACCAAGGCAAAACAGAGTATTTGCATGAGGCATAGAGAAAACCCAGCAAAATAAACAAACCTCTTTCTTACATCATTTTAGAATTGGCTTCATGTACATATTAGATGGCACTTCAAAATCACCGGGATTCAAAACAGAATGTGTTATTATTGCCCCCAAATCTATGTTTTCCATATATTCTCCATCCCAATAGTAATTCTTCAACATAGTCAGGTGCCCAGCCTTAAAAATCTTGGAACAATTTTTAATAGTCTTTCCATCACCACCTGCCTTTAATTAGTCACCAACCCTTCTGATTCGACTGCCAAAACATCTCAATAAATATTGGTTGGTTAAATAAACCAATGAATACATTTATAGAAAAAGAGAAATATAATTTTTTATCTAAGTAAAGGGAAAACATAGAAATTATATTTGAGAAAAGCCTAAAACCTATCTACACATGCAGCCAGACTGGCTTGGATTGGATTTCAAGTGTTGGCACCACCACCTATAGGCTGGGTGAATGAAGACAATTTTCATAGGCTCCCAGAGATCAAGTGCTCCCACTTCCAAAGCATTAATAATACCTACATAGAAGGGTTGTTGTCTAAAGAAGGGATAACATATGTAAAATTAGGTGTTAAGGAAACCTTGGTAATTTTCATTACATTAGTTCTAGCACTGGCAAAATGAAAAGCATGCCACTCCAAGGAAAACGCTTTGTTCACCTTACACAGGGTTAAGAAATAAAAATGCTTGGCAATTATCTGTATGGCTAATGGCAAGTTTCTGTGCTTCTCAGCCTTCATTTTTTTTTTTTTTTTTTTTGGTCCCTCACGCAATAGCAGTTTGTTACTGGGATATTTGGTCTTTTAAACAATTTAAATCTTCATCAACCCAAATTATTCTGAGTCTTACCTGATTCTGCTCACTGGTTCTGGCGTGGGTATGTAAGTCGGAGCACCAAGAGGCGCAGCAGGCTCTACATACAATTTCCCTGAGCAAATTGCATTTCCTTTCATATTGCTGGCAAATGCAGTATAGATGCCTTCATCTTCTGGAAGAACAACAGGTATGCGTAGACTAGCTCTGCCATCTTGCAGAAAGTCCATTTGGTATTTCTCTCCATGCTTGATGCGTTTGCCATCTTTGTACCATGCAATCTGCAAAAAAATATCACGCATTTTTGAAAACAATTTAGATAAAATAGTACTGTAACTGATTTGTATCTTTATTGTAACCTGGAGACCTGATGTTTATATTTTACCTTGGGTAATGGATAGCCAGACATCTTGCAATGAAAAGTAACACCCATCCCCTCAAGAATTCTATAATTCTTTATTCTTAAGTCAAATCCTGCTTCAACAGCTTCAGATTCTGAAATGTCAACTGCCATCTTTTCTTCTCCATCTTCTTCAAGAAGTTCTTCTAACGTAGTCTTTATTATTCTGTATTCAATTTCTTTGATAAGCCTCTCTTCAAAGGAAGAGATATGGAATTCCTATATAGTAAAAAAAAAAAAAAATGACAGTTTGTTAAAAAATATATATCCTGCGGAAGGAAATAATCTTTAAGAGTGCTAGTTTTAGAGATAAGGATTGATTAAAGTTTTTGACTGGGAGAAAAATCTAGAAGCTTGTTTGGTTTTGTTGAGAATTAGATGAGTCACTGTTTTGTTTTTTAATCTGCATTATCATCATCTTTGTCAGTTCATACGGTGGCATCTTGGGTCAATGACAGCCTAAGGGCACGGGTTATGTTTGGAATGTCCATCCTGCAGATGAAAGGATCTGGGCAGTAGTGCACTTGGTTGTTCTAATATTTGTCTTTTCCTACATATATGGAATCCCTATTTCTAAAGCCATGTTGTGCAACATGTCATGAAGATTAAGGAAACTCATCAATAGTGAATCTAGACCCACTAAGCATAGTTTAACCCTGACCCTATCCCAGGAAAAGGAAAAAATCAAAAAGAGGGACATTGTGGGTGGTAATTTCATAATTTATGAAATGATTTACTTGGTCATTTATTGTTCTACTCACCTGTTCTTCTACAAAAGTTCTGACCATTACAGTATCTTTGGCCATTTTTTTCCTAATTAAGGCCTGTTCTTTTTCATACTCTTTCTCATAGTCAGAGTATAAGAATCCAGGTGCTGTTTCCCCAACTTTAGGTTCTTGTACAAATGCAGTCATTTGTGTTTGGTAAAGCATCTCTTGCTGGGACTTCATCAGTGACTCATACTCAGCTAGAAGTTAAGAATATGTTATTTTTTTTAAGTGTTTATTTAAATTCTAGTTGTTAATATACAGTGTGATATTAGTTTCAAGTGTACAACAGAGTGATTCAACACTTGCATACGTCACCCAGGGCTCAGCACAAATGCCCTTCTTAATCCCCATCACCTGTGTCACTCCCCCACCCCCACCGACCCGCCACTTATCTCCCTTTTGGTTAACTTTCAGCTCACTTTCTATAATTAAGAGTCTCCTTTTTGGTTTCTCTCTCTCTCTTTTTCCCCCCTTTGCTTGTTTGTTTTAGGAATATAAGTTAATTTTAGTATTTCTACAAAAAAGTGTTCATGCCACTTCATTCAGGCAAGCCCTACACTAGGAAAAATTGATAGCCAAAAGGTGAATTTCCCAAATTTTACCATCAAAGTTCTCAATCTATATTAAATTGAATTCTCAAACCAAATTTTTATTTACAATTCAAAGCAGCTGCTACTATTGTGGAAAGAACTTTACATTACTGGTCAGTTCTTTAGGATCTAGCCTAGTGCTCTTCCTAATTTACTGTGTGGTTTTTGGCAATTCATTTATTCCCTGGGTCTTCAGTGTTTTATCTGCTAAGTAAGGATAATAACTTTCTCTAAGGGGTGTTGTGCAGATCAAATAAGACAGAACCTGGAATGTCCACTATAATGTGAACAATTAAGCAAAAGTAAATGTGACCCATAGATACACTTTGTTTGGCCTGAATGTCATTATACTTTTTGTCAAATTATTTTGAATACTGAAAATCTTGATTTTCAGATTCTTCTTTTTTTTTATGATTTATTCATTTATTTTAAAGAGAGAGAGAGCGTGAGAGAGCAAGCAAGCATGCATGTGTGTGTACCAGCAGGGGGAGGGGCAGAGGAAGAGGGAGAGAACCTCAAGCAGACTCCCCAGTGAGCGTGGAGCCTAATGCTGGGCTCAATCTCATGACCCTGAGATGTGACCTACGCTGAAACCAAGAGTTAGATGCCCAACCAACTGAGCCACCAAGGTGCCCTTTCAGGTTTCCTTTAAAACTTCAGGAACTCTAGGAACACTGAGCCTGGCATGTGTGGGCCTGGCGACAACACCGTGGGGGTGGGCAGCTACTATGCCCTTAAGGCAGGGCTCAGGCTCTCCAGTTTGCCACTGTCTTCATGGGACTCACTAATATTATCTGCCTGGATCTGGAAGGCAACTGGAATTGGAATCCCTGCATCTTCAAAATATGCCTAGAAATAAATGCACCAAATAGAAACTGGTGCTAGAACCTTGAAGTTTAACACCAGTCTGGCTTTTGGGGCAATGTAGTCTAAAACATTTCCTATACAGCTGAGGCCAAGGGAAGGTAGCAATGGAGACAGAGCTAGGATATCAGAACTGGGATGTTTTAACAGGCCTTTTGGCAAACACCCAGCACTCCTCCTTCCTGGCGTTTCCTTTCCTGTCATGCACACAGAAACTACTCAGAGCTGCCTTTACCTTCTTCAAGCAGGGAGGCAGATGCAGAAGTCTCGCCATGCTTATTACGAATGACAATAGTGTATTCTCCAGCATCATCGGCAAATGTCATTGAAATCACCAGTCTGCACTCCCCAGTTTGCTTGTTGTAGCTCACTTTGTATCTTTATGGAAAAGAACACACATAAAATTCAGTCACAAAAACCCTACGTGAAGAAACCAGCCCTCATGAGGATCTGTGGCACAAAATGCAATGACCTTAGACATATGACTAAGCTCCATGTAAAATAGAAGATTGCTGAGAGAGGAAAATGAATGGACATGAGAAATGAGGGTCAAACAACTTAAAATTTTTGCTTTAAATAAGGTTCATGTATTCTTTGAAATAAATAATAGAATATACTACTACTAGTATCAACCATTTGAAAAGGGCTTCGGTGTTTATGTTAGCAAATGAGAGGTCATTTAAACACTTAGGTATTTCTCTTTGTTCATTATTTTGCTCTCTGTTTCATGGGAAGATCAAATGAATAATCAAAATAATAAATTCCTTTGAATATTTCAATATGAAGCCTCTGGTATGCTATATTTTTTCTTACTAAGATAAAAGAATTAGATTTTTTCATTTGTCATAAGTTTCAGGAAATTCAAAGCTAAATCTTACATTCATTTACAGCTAATTTATTAGCATAAATGTTCATCATGTATAACTAAGTTTCTTCTTCATTACATGACCCTTGTTTTTTTTATCTTTTAGTCACTTAATTATTATGCATTTTTATTGAATCCTATCTTAGATGGTTTCTGGAAGAATATATGTGTGTAAAATTCCACATTTTCTCTATTCACTAGCTCTATACATGTATCAAACAAGAATACAGAAAAAATATATCTTTACATACCTTTTGTCACAAAGCTTTGTTTCTCAATAAGACTTTGTGCAAAACTATAAAAATACTTCAGAATATACTCTGAAGTTTCCATAATGAAAGAGCCTACATTGGGGGGGAGGCTATTTCTCTGTAGGCTTCATATACATAATATACAAATCACAGATAACTCTGTCAGCCATCAAAATACCTGTATCCTGTGGTAAGAGGAACACCAGATTTTTTCCAGTAGACGTGAGGCTTTGGATTGCCGCCAACCTGACATTCAAACACAATGCAGCCACCTTCCACCAGTTTCTGGACCACTGGTTTTGTAATGAAGAAAGGAGCAGCAGGCTCTCCGGGCCCTGCCTGTTCCTCTGTGATGCTAGTATCCGTCATCACGACATCTCTGGACTCTATGAAGCTGGAAAGAGAATTCCCTCCATATTAGCTTCTGCAGTTGCAATGCGCCAATACCAAAGGGACTGAAAAAAATCAAAACTGTACTAGAACAAAAGCAGAAGTATGTTTTACCGTTTCTCTTCCGTGGTCAATCTCTCAGTCACTGTTGTTTCCTTTTCAAACTCCTCTGATGCTAGAATAAGACAGAAGTTTCTCATTTAAGTCGGGTATTGAGTCTGTTTTGTCAGTGACTTATGCTTAGTGTGACAGCTAAGCTGACCCTTCAATGGACCCCCCAGTTCCCCAAGGGGCCATCATTATGAGGCACGCAGAAACTGCACTGTGGAAGGTGTTGGCTGAGGGCAATGGTGTGTTTAGAGGGCGGTAAGAGTGTGCACCAACCTTGCACAGCTAGATAGCAGGATGTACTGACGGTCCCGGCCTCATTCACGGCACTGCAGGTAAATCGTCCGCTGTCTTCTGCAAAGGCTTCGCGAATCATAAGACGGGCAATTCCACTCTGGAAGGTTATCTGGAAGTCTATGGAACTTTCTATTTGGTAGTCTTCCCTGTACCATGTCACTTTTGGGGATGGGTACCCAGAGATGTGGCACTCCAAGGTGACGGATTCACCTTCTATAACCGTCACATTTTTTAAGCCCTGAAGAGAGAAGGAAAAGGAAATACCGATAAGACGTGCATAGTCATTAAGTCATTAATCATCTCTATGAGTTATGACAAGTGGAAGGATTTGAACTTGCACATTCTCATGGCCATAAAATGGTTTTTTTTAAAGGTCAAGACTCTAGAAATATTAGTAAAGAAACCCCCTTGGAAACTGAGTATACCTAACTTGAAATAGATGTCAGGTGTTGCCAAGTTTGTAAGGCAGAACGGTATCAACACCATATAAAGGGGCAACTCTGTACCCTCTGTTATTCTCACATATTTAAACAAAGCAAATGCTGCCACTTCAATAAAACTTTTCCTGCTATTCCCAATCAGAAGTACTCTCTTCTTCCTCTGCTAAAAGCAGGTGCTTTTCACTGCTATATTATGCTTGTCAACTTCTATATGTATCCTTTTCTCTGACACTAAGGCTAAGATATCAAACAGGGCTGGATTGGTCTGTATATCTCCATAACTCTCCCAATAAAGCCTTATACCTCACAGAAACCCATTAAGTTTGTTGACTATGTGACTGACAGTTGCCAAACGGAATTCCTCTTTTTCTTGCCAAATAGTGTATTGTCTTACAACTAGCCTTTGTGAACTCACTAAGGCCATTCCGAGAAGCTAATCTTTGCATATGTTAAAAGTATGAGACCACACATGCATCAACTTCATTACTCACCGAGACCAAGGTTGGTGGGGTAACCGGGATTTCAACAGGTGCAGGCACTCTTGCTACTTCTGCCACCTGTGAATTTTACAAAGGATGTTACAAAATGCCCATGAAATAGGGGGCAAACTCATCAACTCCTAGCACATGCAAAATTGCAAACACAATTTGAGACACAGGAGCTCTGACCCACACCAGACTCAAAAGAATTACGTCTGAACAAGGCAAAGGAGAAAGGGAGGGTGCCCGGCCGAGTACCCCAGTGGCACAAACAGGCCCCACTCCATAGCAATGGCTCAAGAAATGGCATGCAATCCAGGGACTGACCTTGGTTTCTCGCTCATGTAAGACTCTGAAGCGTTCTTCATGGACTGTGCCACCAGTGATGCTCACCCCTACCTCCTTCTTCACTTCGATGCCAGCTTGACTCTTGTAAGTGTCTGGCACATCAGTAAAGGGGAACTGAGGGGAGGGGGTAGGTTCGGCTCTCACTCTAGCCTCAGCAGGCTTCACAGTTGGCGCCTTCACTGACTTGGTGATCTTCTGAGCAGAAGGCGTGGCCGACAACTCTTTCTGTAATGTGGCGATAGCACTACCAGCTATCGATGCCTGAAGGGAAAAGGAGCAATCCATGTCAGAATTCAGAGAGCAAATGGCCACCATCCCTCATTCTGCCAGAGGGGTGTGGGGAGGGGGCCGAGTCTGTGGTCTATACAGTCTTTCAATGCTCTCACTATCACTCTTCTGATCAATGAAAAGGCAGTTAGAGATAAGCCTCTTATTAAGCTCGTCATCATTCCTGCCAATCTGTAAAACACATTTGGAAAATATCTTTCAAGGGTTGTATTTAGAGTCCCTTATTTCATGCTCCTCATAAAGGGATGGAGGGTCTTCTAAAGCTCAGTGGTGAATTTCCAGTTAACCGCCCTAACAATACCACAGTGGGAAATTCAAAATCAGGAAATTACGAAGGTATTTGGTGAATGCCTGAGAACTACATTAAGATAGCACTGTAAAGTTTCAGCCTCAAATCTGGGTGGCAGCTGAAAATGGAGATGTTCAGGAAAATATTTTGAAGGCTTTCTCACTCTTTTTATTCTATCACTTTCTACGGTTATTGGGGCTATTCCAAATATAGGTATTAAATGTTCTTTACAATTCCCTGAAGGCACACAAGATTTGTATTCCATGTCTTAGATAGGTATGAGAACAGGGACTGATGTGAAGGGTTACTATGAGAACAGGGACTGATGTGAAGGTAACTTGCTAATGGTTTTATATGTACTAACTTGCTGCTGATGACAGAGCTAGGACACTAATCCAAGGCTGTGTGACTCTGCCACCCAACCCAACTGCCACATACACTACCTCTCTGCATCTCGTTATATTGAGTATATGAAAGCATGATTTTTCAATGTCTGACTTTATTACTGATATACATTCACAGCCTGAAGCATCTCACAGCATAAGGAAAACAAAACCGTGCGACACACCATCTTTTTACAAATTGTGAAACAGGGAGAGAAGGCTGTATGAATGTGGGTCTTCTTTGAGGTATATGGTAACCTCCTCTTGCTGCTCGATGCTCAGCCTGCTGGACAAGTTTTGGGAGCTAGATTGCAGGGGCTCTGGAGTCTAATGACCGTAAACAGACATCACCAGAGAGAGGCCCACGCTGGCCTACACCCCAAAGACCCTGTTTACGTCACGCATTAGGTACTTATTTCCTTCAAGCCAGACATTTTTGCGTCATGCTCTGTACCTTCTTACCTCATATCCATGTTCTGTCTTAGGGACAGAAATTTTTGAAACAGTAAAGTGAGGGCTTGCTGTGCGGGGGCGTTTATCCACATGGACTAATCTTTCAGTTGTGAGATCTGTAGTTTTCTTGATCTGCAAGGAAATGAGAATCCGTGACAGCACAGTTTACCAGATGACCAGTGCGGTTAGGCTCACTTTCCCACAGATAGAGTGAAGATCCAGCAGGTGTAGACCTACCTGTGATGAAATGTGCATTCCCATTTGATCAGTAGTTGTGATATGAGTCTCAGAAGGAGCCTGGATCACCCTAGGCTTGACTGCTTTAGGGACAATGTGGGGTTCCGAGGCTGGACGCTGGGGATGCTCAGCTACCTTTGTGGTGGAAATGTGCTCCTTATAGCCAGACTCCACAGTGGTCTGCTGAGCATAGGATTCTTCAAGGTGCCTGGGCTCCATGGGTTCTCTGATGCGGGCCTGGTCTACCGCAGCAACCACCGTCGCTACGGCTTCCGCCTTCTTCCCAACGTCCACCTGGAGACAAGGTTTCCAGAATTAATACATGGTAACGTCAAACTCAAGCCGGGATAGCTTCTCCAAGGACAGCCACTGAGAACAGACAAATGCCTGAAGGTGTGGTAGGGAGATGGCACCCATGTTACATGGCTCTGTTAATGTCTCAAGGAATGTGGCGCACAGACGCATTAGGAACTTAATATCTCATTGATGATTATAATGTAATGGATATCTAGTCAGATACATTCTGTATATACCTGCTTAATTAGATGAGACATTAAATCACACACACACAAACCATATGGGACAACACAGGACATATATAAAGGAGGAAGGAGATTTTGAATTTTTCTAGGATTCTATCTGAGGCAGTTAATTAGCACTTGGGAAATTGGAACTCTGGGGCTGGTTATCTTCATTGATTCTTTTTATTTTCCTGTCAATCACTTAGGTTAGTATTGCTGCAATGACAGCAATGATGAAAATGCACTCAAAACACCTCCTGGACCCATCCAGAAAAATCAGCTGCTACCGAGTTGTACAGTTGCATGCAAATCTGAGATAATGTGAAAGCTCATGAAACAATAGTGAGCATATTAATTTTCTTATGATTCCCTAGGGATACAAATTTTTAATCTATTAGAAAATATCTTCCTTAAAAAACATGAACAAAGAGATTCTGATTAAAATGAAAGTGTTAATCATATTTGGATTCAAGAGAACAACCTTCTGCAGTGAGGTTCAATTTACTTTCATTATTACTGGGAGGTAAAGCCAAGAAAAAAAAAGCCAGAAATGTTGTTTTCTCATTTCCATGAATCTGATTAACATAAATAAAAACAGTCTGCAAAGGTGTTTCTCTTTTAAAGAAAGCAAACTGGCTGATGTGGTTTATAAATTATGAGTCTATGCAATACTCAGAAATAACATATCCTAAAAATCACATCATTGTGTCTGTCAGCGCTCTTTAAAACTAATGCTGGAGTATTTTATTAACATCCAGTTTTCTTTTCTACGGCTGTGAATGAAATCGAGGTCTCATCTGAAATGTCCTTCAAGGATGCTGCCTAGGTATTTGCTAAAATTGTTCTTGGAATCATTTAGGATATAAATGAGGGTTTTTTCTGCTATGAAATTGGGCATTTAGTGATCACTGGCTTCAGTCAGTGCTTCTTTCCAGTAAGCCACAAACAATCTCATCTTCCCTGAAGGATTGCAAATGCCGATGTCATTTTACCACTGCGTCATAGGAGAAACTGGGAAATACACATGAGGCTTAGGTAAGTTAACTTTGGTCATCTGTTTTTCTTTTTTAAACTATCCAGGTCATTAGTTGATTTGAATTTTACAGATATTTTTAAATGTTATCTATCTTTGACAGCTAACACAAATATAAATATTTAACATCTCTCATATGTATTTAATGTGGGCCAAAGATTCAAATGAGATACAATGTAAATGCAATCATTCTACAGGCAAAGTAGTATGTATTAAGTATACATACACTTTCAACATATATGTAAAGACTGATATATCATTCTCTCTACATATAAATATGTTTATATATATGTGTGTGTGTGTGTGTATACACTTAACATTTACTATTTTGCTCATAGGGTGATTACATTACATCTCACCTGACTCTTTCAACCGGTCCGTGAGATACTCAGGTTGAATTTTAGTTTTATTTATTTTAACGAGAAAACTTAGGCTCAAAGAAATCATTTGCCAACTAAAATGCACAAATATGCAAATCTTGTTCCTCACTTAAAACCTCTACAAAGAAAAAGAATCTTAATTATGGGCAGGATACTTAACATTGGAGAAGCGTCTATGTACTCTTCTCCTGAGTTATTACACATTGAGTTCATAGACATAAGCTGTTTGGTGGACAACCACAGGTGTGTCCTCTTTGCTGGTACCATTTTTTTAGATGGACTCACATCTCTCCTAGTCTTGGAACCTAGACCAACAGGAAGAAGAACTGGAGCAGGAGAACTAACTTAGGAAATGCAAAGGAAAGTGTTATTTAATCTGGCTTTTCGCAATGAGAAACACTAGCTGTTGCCCCAGAGGAGCCGGGCGAGGTTTAATCATCTCTCATGCTTGGTGACCTCTTCGGCAATTACATGGAACGCTAGAGCACAACGACTCATGCGGCATGAAAAGTTAGGGGTGCCATGATGAAATGGGACGAAGCAGTGCTTTTCACCTCCACAGCATCAGTTTTCATCTCCTCCCGGAAAAGATGGATCTGTTCTTGCTTAATAGCAAATCCTTCGCTAGTCCTTGGCAGTGTGGCTGGTATAGTAGGTTTTGCTGTGGTAACTATTACTTTGGGTATAGATATTTTCTCAGCTTCCATTCTTAGCTAATTTTTAACAACAAAAATAAGAGTCAAATTGATGTGATTTGGAAAAAACAGCAACAATTTAAATATAATCTCAGACAAAGTATGTTATGTATTGGCACTCCTGTCACCAGTGAGATTTCTGAACGGCTGACGTGCCTGCCATTCAGTATGAGACTTGGGTAAAGGTTTAGAAAGTTGATCTTGTCTCAGGCCTTAGGGAAAAAAAAAAAAATAAAACAAAACAAAACCCAAAGATGGAGGCATAGAAAACAACACTGAGAGAAATACAGACAGGACTCAGCCATGACACTAAAGGGATTTAGTTGGCAATTTCCAAATACTATATTGACAATAAGGAATAAAAGTAGGGAAATAGCTTATTTGGGGTAAATGACAGAGTCACAGTAGGTTGGTTAATTCATAGAGATTTCACAACTACAAATAGATCCTACAAATAAACTTTTTCATGGCTTATGTGTATTTTGGTTGGGTGATTCTTTCTCTAGATTTTAATAATGCATCTTGTTTATCTTTAGCAAGATTTAGTATAACAGGCACTGTAATTTTCTCATCTGGTATTTACAGAAAGAACAAAAGATAAACTTTCACTTGAAAAAAAATCATGGGTAATTTCCTGAAATAAGTCTGTATTTTACAACATAAGATACTGAATTTATAACCCCTCAAAACATACATCTTCACGACAGTAAGATTCATCATGAACTATCTTAAAATCAGCCTGCATGCAATTTCAGTCATCAACTTTCAGAGAACTTCTAGATGTTAATAATAAAAAATGGGAAATAATAGCAAAGAGATCAGTGGGGAGAGGAATATGTAGTAATATTAACAACAATAATTTGGTTTTTAGTTTCCAATCATTTAATCATCAAAAAAATAAATTAGGTTAATAGTGTCTCATACATAAGAAATTCTGAGATTGGGATTAATGTATTATGAAAGAGGGGATTGCACACTTGGAATAGCGAGCATCACCTTTCCATGAGAAACTTGGATTTGTTCTTGTCTAGTAGCCATTCCTTCTCTAGTTCTCAGTATTGTTTCTTGTTCTTGGGCTTTAGCAGTAGCAACTGCTATTGTAGACAAGGCAGTTTTCTCAGCTTCCTTCCTCATCTAATTGTTACAGCAAAATCAAAGTTGAAGTTGCACAGGGCTTTAGACATACAAGGTATGACCCTTCCCCCCGCCTAGTGGGGATGCAGGATGGAGTCATTCAGGATTAACTACACAAAAGAAGTTACTTGACAATGTTTGTATATATGGACTGGGAATCACAAAACACAGAAATGTTAACCAAAAAAAAAAGAAAAAAAAAATCTCTGGATGATTCCATATATTTCTTTTTAAAAATCAGGCTAAAAGTGCTCATCTTCATGCAAAGAATAATGGTGGGGTAAAATGAATTACATGTTACAGATGGATGAAAATCAAGTGTGCAGATAAAATTAATGGTAGGCAGTCAACCATTCACCATTCTGCTTTTAGTGTGGAATTCAAAAAGGAAGATACAGACTAATAATTCATAACACATCATAGTTAATGGTCTGCTAGAAATTAGTTAAAGATCAACTTTTCCCATATCAAATACATGTATTCACCTTTTCCTGAGTTATTTGAACTTGTTCTCTTTTGGTAGTGATGCCTTCTCTACTTCTTGATACTAAATCTTGTTCTTTGACTTTGGGTGTGGCAACTATGACTTTAGGTACCACTGTTTTCCTAGTTTCTTTCATTATCTGGTCATATGATAAAAAGAAAGGTGAGAAAATGGTCATTAAATTTCATATAACTGCTAATAAAAGAAACAAGTCAAAATGGAGAAAGGAAGCAACTTTCTTCCTGTTCACAGACACTTCAATCACTTAAAACTATTGTATTTTGTTGCTTGGATCGTCTGTGTTGTTTCATTGCTAACAGTATCAAAATAAGCACAGTCTAGAAGAAAAAAATGTGACCAGCAGTGAAAGAACAAAGGATGCATTTCTCTTTCTCACATTCTTCTTCTTACAACCCACAGGAAATTCTAGTACAGCCATAATCAACACATACTTATGCATTTTGTCGACTGCCCCCGAAACGGGAAGATGGTAGAGTGAACTACAGTGTCATGTTAGTAACAATCCAAAGAAAGTTTGAAAGTTAGGAATGAAAAGTGGCAGTGAAAGCTAGAGAGGTGGCAAACGGATCATGAGAGATTTGGGGGAGCTTTCTATTTGAGTTACAAAAAGGGGAGGTGAAGATGTGATGAGTAAGACCCAGGATGAACACGCAGACAGCTTGCAAATGACATGATGGAGAGTGAATTGCACACCGGCAGGGGTCATCACCTTTTCCTGAGTTATGTGCATTTGGTCGTGGTGTGTGGCAATTTCTTCTGGAGCTCCCAGGATTGTTTCTAGCTTTGTGGACTCTGCAGTGGCAGCTATCACCACGGACGCAGCAGCTGTCATAGCTGTCTGTCTTATCTGATTTTCAGAGTAAAATGAAGGTTTGAGATTCAAAAGAAATAGTGAGATACCCTTGCAATGTTCAGAAGAATATAAAATGTTTAGTAGCAAGGGAGAATATCACATTTCCATCCTAAGGGCCAACACTTAACGTTTAAAACACAGACTTTCGTTTTCCTGAAGAGTAGACTTCTTTTCTGCCCACCTGCTCCTTCGCAGATTGTCCTAGAAACTGAAAAAGGTCTCCTTTTTGAGGTATGTTGACACATGAAGACCCAGTGAGCAGCCACTGGCAAATGAACGGAAAACCAGAGTCAGGCAAGGCTAGCCAGGAACTGGCATTGCCATGGCAACGGGACCTCTATGCCATGATCATGCCAAGTAGGGTACACAGGCATCCAAAGTCTCTCCCTCACTCCAAGGAGAAGGAAACTCATTCAATAGCCTGTCGTCAGCCTTCAAAGGGTATAGAGTATTCTCAGCTAGACTTTTGTAAAAAGTAGCTCTGGGATCAGCAGAGAACAGGAGGTCAAGATTGATGAGTACAGGCACAGACCTGAACAGGAGAGTTAAAAATAGATGCTTCTTTCCTGACCCCTTAAGGCTAGATGTCACATGTGGAAGAGAAGGGGATGTTGGTGACACTGAGGTTATTCTCAGGTGGCTCTGCACAAAAGCAGCAAACACTTCTAGGTCCCTATTTATCAATCAGGAATTGGGATATTTTCTTGAGGAAGGACTGGTGTTCCTTCGGGTCCAGCATCTCCTCACTTTCCCTTGAGATTTACTTGGCGTGCTCAAGGCTGGTGTGTACATGTGTGTACGCACATGTCTTACAACCGAAGTGACTGAGGGCTCAGGTTGCATGTGAGGAAGCTGTACTGGGGGTAACTGGACTGGGATGATTCTGTCTTCCATTTCAATATGCTCTAGAAATGTCACTGATGCGCTCCCAAATGGTTCCCACCATCTCCCCACTACTGATCAACTGAGTGAAAAATTGTGGAATGAGAACAGAATCTCCATCACAGAAGAGTTTCAGAGAAACAAAACAGAAACAACAAAAAGAAAATACATAAAGACTTCTCCATTTAGAGGTTCTGGTAATAGGGTACACGCAGCTGGCTAGAATGTGTATGTGTCAATGAACTACAACATAGTTACAAAATCAGACTTACTGTTTCTTGAGTTACTTGTTTTTGTTCTTGTTTTGTAGTAATTTGTCCAGTAACTCTCGTTTCTTGCTCTTTGGCTTTAGTTGCAGAAATTATTACTTTTGGTACAAATGCTTTTTCAGTTTCTTTTCTTATCTGAAATCAATGATAAAAACAAACTCTTATTGTCTCCCTGTCTCTAATGGAAGTGACATGATGTTTATTAAATACAAAAAATATAACAAACAAACTTCTTTCTTTCTTTGAGGAAAGAAGTAAAATTTTTTCTGGAGATATTACTAAATACATCATCTCATTTTCCAGAACCATGCCCTTTTTTGGCCTAAACCATAATTTATGCTGCTCAGGGGGAAAAAAAAAAAGTTGGATTCAATACCATTTAACTGAATTGGAGAGTTGCCATCTTCTTTAGAAAGACTTCCAATTTTTCATAACTGAGTATATGGGCAATACTATTCTATGCCACTTCTGTCATCTAAAGGTAATCTTAGAGAATCAGGTATTAGAATGGAAGGCCTTAGAAGTAATTTGTCTGACACTTTACCATTACAGATGAAAAATCAGGTATGGACAATTTATAATCTATATTTATATGATATTTTTGCTTTGGAAAATTTCCTAATTATGATGGCTTAGAACATCCAGACTTACTTTTCTAAAATTGAGATGTATGGTCAGAAAAGTTTTGTACATATCCCAGGCAAAATGTTTTCCAAATCCTTCAGCCTCTGAAGGAGGCTGTTTGCATCTGGATGCGTAAGGTGTGTGGAGGGGTGACGCGGGGAGTAGTTTTCCCCACTTACCACTCTCAGACACCATCCCTGACATTCCAGATCTCAGGGCTTAAAAAGACTTGAAAGTTCATCTTCTCAAACCCCCAGCTGACAACTGGCCCCACTGGCCAAAAGCCCAACCAAGTGGCCTTAATCTGATTTGTCCCTAAATGCTTCCAATCATGACTGCCTTTTTCACTTTTTTGGGGTCATTTGACCTACAAAACCCATGCTGTCCATTCCACTTCAAATTCGTGTTCCAAGGTTCTCCTATGGGGTCAGGAAGTAGTTGCCAAGCTATTTTCAAAGCAGTCTGTGCCTGGAGTCCTTCTCTGTTCCTTCCTCAAAATCTACTGTTCCTGGTTTGACCTCACTAGAGTCATGTGTTTGCTTAGTGCATCTCCAGAGCGACAGAGATGAAACCCCTTGTTTGTGTTCAAAGAAGTCTCTTTTGTCTACACAAATGAAGCATCTGAGGACTCTAAGGGACCTTGGTATCTGGTAACCAAGAATACACAGATACAAGGGGATTTTATTTGTTTGGTAACAGCTATGTTGCCCAAAACCAAAACCCTTCACAGTAAACATTATTATGTGCTGACACAGGAACGACAACAATAATTTACATCAAAACCCACTTTTTTCACCTGTTCATGAGTTACGTGCACCTGCTCTTGTTTTGTCGTAATTACTTCTCTGGTTCTTGATTTTAATTCTTGTTCCTTGGCTTTATCGGCGGCCACTACTACCTTAGTTACAGCCGTCTTCTTCTCTGCCTCTTTTTTAATCTAAATTTCAGAGGGGAGAGGAAGGGAAGAGTTTCATGCAACCTTATATAAAAGTTCCAATAATAAATCAGGATGCAGACAGAAATGTCACACAAGAGAGGATAAGGGGGGAAGTTGGAGTGATTTTAAACTATAAAACACATCTATTCAAATATGAGGTTGGGAAATTATCCTGGATTTATAACACTTTCCAGCCATGAATCAAGGGTCACATTTGTTTTGAGGAAAGTAAAAGCAAAGGTCTTTTGGGGAACCTTGGAGAATGGTCCCCCCACCCCCGGCTCTTGGAGCAGCTGAACTCTGGACTGACTAATCTGGGACCACAGCAATGAAAGCACACACACTCCCCTTGTTTAGCTGGCTTTCCTGGCCATCCTTTGTCTGTCTTGACCCAGGACCATGTTGACACTTGAACTCCTTCCTTCTCTGACCTCCCATGCCAATTTTCTGCTAGTTCACTCTTGTCTGTCTACCTGCCTAACAAAGACCAGGATCTGTAGGTATTTCTATCTTGAACACCCTGGGTATCTCAAGCCATCTTTTGCTCAGAGTCCTAGAAATCTGGGCCACAGTGGGCTCAGGACTGCCCTCCACACGCTTGGGTTGCAGGGTTGCCACAGGATCTCTGCACGTCCAGCTCATTCTGGTCGGCCACGTGCCTACCTGTTCTTGAGCAGGCTGGATGTGCACAGCAGTCATGGTTGTCCTCTGAGCAGTGTGCTCTACAGCGCTGATGACTGGTTCTCTCACTCTGGCCATATCAACAGCAGCAACAACGGTTGCAACAGCTGCACTTTTGTCAGTTTCTTGTCTCGCCTGGATTGGAAATGACCAAGTCAATTTTTCAAATGACACGCCCAGCAGACAGTACAAAAGTGCAATGGAAATGAGCAGCCATGAGTAAAACACATGTGGGATAAGTGTATGCCATTGCCGAGAGAGGGGGCATGTATCGTTAAAACCTGTATTTTCTGAAAACCTCATAGAACAGAGACTTTATCCCAATTAAAAATGATTTTCCAGGGTGCCTGGGTGGCTCAGTCGGTTAAGCGTCTGCCTTGGGCTCAGGTCATGACCAAGCCCTGCATTGGGCTCCCTGCTCTGCAGGACGACTGCTTTCCCTCTCCCTCTCACCCTGATTGTACTTCCTCTCTCACTGTGTCTCTCTCTGTCAGATAAATAAGCAAAATCTTTAAAAAATATATTTTCCAAAGCATGAGCCAAATTTGGCCTTCAGTTTCTGTTATGTTCGTCTGTTCAAATGCATTTCCCCTCCTAGCCCCATGGACACAGCTTCATGGCAGGGTTGCGGTTGGAAACACCACCTTGAAAGGAAGACAAAGCAGGAGCGCTGGGACATACCTCCGCAGCACCAGCAGCCACAGCCCCGGCCGCAGCACCGGTCGACAGGCTGGCTGCAGCGCCCGCTCCTCTGCTGACCATCACTTGCTCCTGGATCCCATATCTCCCTTCCCATCTCTCCTCTGTCCTGATCTGGGTGGCGCTCGTCACCGTGGTTTCTCTCATCTCGGCTTCAGATGAGGCCACATAGCCCTCTTGCTTCCAAGGGGGAGGCACTTCGGGGCCCAGGGCCATGCTGGGGGTCTGGGTCTTTCGGACGAGTAACGGAGACTTAACGGATCTGATGGGGGATGTGGAGATTCTCCCTGCTGGAGACACGGATCTGAAAACCAGATGGCAGAGGTCAGGAATGGCAAGACCCAGGGCTCCTCTCCTGGTCCTCAGATTTGAATGATGGAAGGAAAATCTGAAAGTGCTTAAGGCAGAGTTTCAACACATGTGCCCCGATAACCTATTCAGAGGCAGATAATGTACTTGACTGAAAGTAATTTGTTTTAAATCTTGGTAAGCCTTAATCTCATCTGCTGCAACTTGGTAAGAGGACCAGACTGAATTCTAAGCTAAAGAATGGGGGCGCCTGGGTGGCTCAGTGGGTTAAAGCCTCTGCTTTCGGCTCAGGTCATGATCCCGGGGTCCTGGGATCGAGCCCCGCATCGGGCTTTCATCTCGGCGGGGAGCCTGCTTCCTCCTCTCTCTCTGCCTGCCTCTCTGCCTACTTGTGATCTCTCTCTGTCGAATAAATAAAATCTTAAAAAAAAAAAAAAAAAAAAGAATGTTGTGCCCTGCTCCACCTTCTCACCATTTAAAAAAGTCAAGACAGCAAAAGATTTTCAAATACAGCAAAAGAAAGGATATGGTGAATACAGTAATCAGAAATCTAAATTTCTCTGTTCTCTCAGTGGGGGAGGCTATATCAGACAGGTGTCTAACAAAGTAAGGTTTCTATTATGAAAATGCTTGTGCAATTCTGGGCTAAAGGAGTCTCAGCTCTTTTCTTTCTCTACAGACCTCTCGCAGCTTTCGCCATGCCCACAGGCCTGCGAACCTCCAGGCTAGGGAGGGAACTTTCTTGGGACCTTTCCTGCAGAGCTTTTTTGGGTATGGGCTGTGCACCTGTCAAAGTGTTGTGAACTGCTCTTTTTAAGTTTCTCTTTGTTTACCTTCACTCTCATTGTGTTGTATTCTGTTGTAATCTTTTGCTATCCATATAGTTACTATGGTAACTGGCTATTTGAAAATTCAAGGGTTCCACCATTTTTCTATTAAATTGAAAAAGCGCTTCTTCTAAAATAGTTTTCATTGTTTTTTGTGTATATCCCAAGTGCGATAGCATCACTTGAAGAATCTAGGTGTTAACTTCTGACATTTATGGCTAAAAAGACAGTCCCTGATCTACACTAATAATTCTAGGGGTTAGCCAACTATTTTAAGATAACATTTTCATAAATCACTTTTTGATTGATTCTTAATCAACTCTTCCCTCTAGGTGGCAGTATTGCCTCATCATTGACTATAACTACTGGCTTTAGGAAAACATTTATAAATATACTCTGGCATTAACTCACACGGATCATAAGTGAAACAACTATTCTAATTAAGGTGCAAGGCACCATTGATATCTGCTCTAAATGACAGAGTAACTTTATGGTACACTACAATATTAACCTGTTTCATGAAGAAATGTTTACTCCTTTTCTTAAAGAAGGGTGTTTTGGTGAACATCAATTTACATTTTATATATGAAGTTGTAACCGAGTAAAGGGATATCTGGGGGAAGTGACTGCCTTAAAAATATAACAAAAACATCTAACACTGTTCCAAATGTAGGGTCTAACCAAATGAAGAAAAGCAAAGTGACATGTACTTCCAAGTTTCAACCTGAGCCTCACACTTATTGTTCATCATAAAGTGGGGTTTATCTCCAAAAGAGTTAAAGACATGATTAGCATGACAGCAGTGATTAGCAGCAGGCTACAGGTAAGCCCATAACTGTGAAAAAATCAATGTAATTTGAGTCATTATAGGAAAGTGCTTATTTTTGCTCTTACAATAAAACATAATCACCCGGTCACAGCTAGATACGTGTACCTTATTCAACAAGATATGTTTGCCTTCCTCTATGACAAAAATCAAGATTAAATCATTAGACATTTTAGGAAGTAGTCTATCTGGCATGGCCATTATTTTCTCTACAAATTGCTATTTTTATTTCTTATTTGAAAGCAAATTTCAGGGACTGAGTAATGGGGAGTGTTATTAATGAACTGCCAGCGCTGTTAAGACAGTCAGAACGCTCCATGGAATCAGGGAAGCTCTGTAATTTTAAATGACCCTTAGGCTTGGATTAAAAACACAGGAAGTTGTTATCTCCCCCAGAAATTACATTTGGCCTGTCTTGCGGTTGCATGGTGTGCAAACTTGCAGCGAGCCTGGGACAGAACAGTTTATTTATTTGATAGCAAGACATGTTTTTAAAACTGAGGTTTTGGTTCAAGCCTTCTTTCACATTAGTGTTTGCCAGTACCTCTAATTTTTCACTGTGGCCAATATAGTAAGAACTGGAAAATCTCTAGCTTTTTTCATATATTTTTCAGACATTTGCATTGCCTCTTATGTGAAATGTTTGTCTTCTGTTCATTTTTTCCCCATGTGTGTTGCTTTTTTCCTTTAAAAATTAATTTGTGGGGCGCCTGGGTGGCTCAGTGGGTTAAGCCGCTGCCTTCGGCTCAGGTCATGATCTCAGGGTCCTGGGATCGAGTCCCACATCGGGCTCTCTGCTCAGCAGGGAGCCTGTTTCCTCCTCTCTCTCTCTGCCTGCCTCTCTGCCTACTTGTGATCTCTCTCTGTCAAATAAATAAATAAAATCTTTAAAAAAAAAAAAAAGTTTATAAAAAAAAAAATTAATTTGTGGATGCTTTTTAATACATTTGCTATTTCATAAATGTTGCAAACATTTTGCTCCTAGATCTACTGTTTGCACTTTGCTTCTTTGTGGGATCTTATTAAGCATCAACATATACAGTCTTGTACATTATGCAAGGTTTTGAGGCTTATGCATTTCATACTGTAGCCATGCATATTTAATACTTTCAAGGCAGAAACAAAATATCTTGGGGAAGAGACATTTTTAAAATATTTTCACAAATGCACGGTTTAGTTTAGCAATGACCTTAGTTTTGCCATACATACATTTTTATTTTAATGTAGCTGAATTTCCAAATCTATTTTTAAAGCTCTCCCTCACTAATGTTTTCCTAAATAGCCTCTTTTTTTTTTTTTTTTTTAGTACTTATTTTATTTAGTTTTTATTTAGCTTTTTTAGTCAGGTTGAGATTTATTTTATAAATGGTGTGAGGTAGAGGTTTATATTTGTTTTCATCCAAAAGGAAAGCTAATCAGGCCAGCATTCTTTATCGAGGAAAATGTCCTTTATCCCACTGAACTGAGAGGTCACTTTGATTAAAACTGGAATGGACTGGATACTTGATGTACTGATATTTCTAGATGCTCTGTTCTGCTTCTCTGATGTGTTTTCTATTCACTTACCAATACTACAGTTTCGATTTCAGTAACTTAAAGAAACTTGAATATTTTTTAGGTCAACTACCTGCTTATCATTCTCCCTTTAATTTTTTTTCTTGGCAGGGGAAATCCCTCTATACTAAAACAATGATATAAATTGGTCAAGAAACATTTTCTTGTTTACTCCAAACTTTGGACATTTTTTTCAGTTCATCATATTAAAAACCTCAGCAGGTTAAGCCAAGTTCCAACATGTCAAATTTGCTATGGATAATCCACCCTTGATCATAGAATTTCTGAGCCCTGATGAGACACACTCACTTTCTGAAATACCTCCGTAGTAACGAAGTTTAGAAGCCCATCTTATTTTCTATGGAAAATGACATAAGCAAATGCAGAGTATTTAGAAGGTTTTACTTCTTATCAGAAAACAATTATACAAATTGTTCTTATGCGCCACCTACAAAATACCTTCAACTAATTATCTCATTGAATCCTCACAACACACCTTGAGAGCAATCTTACCGTGATTTTCTTTAGAGTACACATGATAATGACTAAGACTCTAAGTGAATTATTTAACCTCTTCAGCTCCACTCACCTATCTATAAAATTAGGAATGATAATTCCTAGAGGTTGCTATGAATATTTAAGGAGATAATAATACACAGAATGCCAATCAAATGTCTGACAGAGAGAAAGGGGCTGATATATAGTAGTGACTATTTTATTGTCATAATTATTTCCCTAAGTCACACTGTCAGCAAATGATCAGGCTGACTGAACATAGGGCTTCCACACCTAAATTCTGTGCTCCTTTTATTTCCCAGCTTTCTCTTGGCTCCTAAAGCAGACCTTTGTTAAATGGAATACAAATAGGAATTCAGAAGCAGAGTTTATAAAGTCGTCCAATTTACCTGGGGACAGTGAAGATTCGTGAAAATCATTTTCAGGACCTTTCAGCTTACCTCCTTTACCACATGCTGCAGTTTTGATTGCTTCCCCCTACTTCTCTTCCTTCTTTCTCTTATTTCTCATCTTATTGGATGAAACCTAATTCGAAAATGCATAATGACTTGCTCTCCTTTAAAAGGCTTTACCTGACAGGAGACGGGGTTGGCGCCCGCACGTGTCTGACTGGGGACGGGGAGTGTCTTATCGGCGATGGGGACTGCTGGCGGGCCAGCTGTGCTTTGGCAGCAATGGATGGTGGTGTGGGAGACCTTGACTTGGGCTTGGGAGGAATCCTAGGGGGTGCTTTATGTGGCAGCTGTTGCCCAGCGGCTCCATCCATGACCATCTCAACTGTTGCAACTGATCTGGCATCAAAGTGGGCTTCAAACTTCTGTAAAAGACGAAAACAAAGCCCGTGTTGAGGGGGAACATTGGCAACTTTTCTGAAAGGTTTGAAAACCAGCGATATAGAAAAATACCTTTTCAATTCGGGTTTGTCTTGTTTCTGAAATCTGAGCAGTCGAAACAATTGTCTTTGTCTTTTTAGCGGGTACTACTTCTTCACCTGTGGGGAGGGAAAGACCAAAATTTAGGAGGAGGCACGGCAAACCATTTCTGAAGAGCCAATGTTAATTCTGACTCCAAAGTTAATCGAATTTTCTAGTTGTCTCAATGGGGGAAAATGCAGGACGTTTTGGATTTTGCATTAGTATAAATTAGGTTTTAAAATAGAGTATGTTCATTATTAGATAAGGATTTACTTAGAACCATTTTTTTTTAACCCACTATTGGTCAATAATTTGAAAACACAGATGACTTAATGGAAATAGTGTCCAGTTCCTAACGGCCTTAATAAGTGCAGAGCTCATCAGTGAGGCTGAGCTCCTGCCTGGAGTCTCAGAGACTTTTCTTTTCATGGGCCTTGAAAAGCCAGCTGCCAGGTTCAGCTCCCAGCATCCCTGAGGCCCCCAAGGGGAGGCGGGTGGTCCCCTGGCCCTCCTGCATCCTCCATCAGTAAGTACTCTCTCCTCCCGGTTGCTCTGCCCCTGCCACATACCTTGAACCAGCAATTCGGCAGTCGAAGTAGCTCTTCCAACGCTATTGGTTGCATTTACGGAATAGGTCCCGGAGTCTTCAGGGTACACTTCCGCAATCAGTAAGCTGTAGAGGTCGCCTTCTTGTGAAATTTGAAAATCAAGGGAGCTCTGGATTTCCGCTCCATCCCGATAGAACTTCACCACAGGTGTAGGGATTCCGGTCACTCTCACTTGGAGTCGTACTTGGCTTCCTTGTCTCACGGTCATGCTCTGCAGTCGTTGAACAAAGTTGGGTGGCGCTGTCTCTGCTGCAGGGGGAAGTGAGGAAAATCAGGACTCCAGCTAGGGTGCTCCCAACAGGTTATTTTTAAACTGTCCCAGCTCTGTTTCCAAAAGGAGGCGATGACTCCTGGAACCAAACACCCTTGACTGTCCTTGAGCCCAGTTCGTGCATAGGATAGCAAGAAAGGAGCCAGAAGATGGCAGAAGATAATCCCGTAACCATATCTTATTTGTATTTGCTTTGTTTTGTTTAGGAGCTGTAAGCCACCACGGTTTGTTTTTTGATTTTTAAGAAAAAGCCTCGTTATTGTAATGTTTTTAGAGAATCTATCGGACACTTCCTCTCAGCCTCACATCTAGCACTATCTTAACCTGTTAAAGTAATTTTGTGTATTTCAGTAAATTGCATTGAAATGAATTCTGATGGTTGGTTTGATAAGGGGACCTGTGACTTAAAAAATCACTCTTAATTTAATGTTAAAAACCCTAGATTGTCTCCAAATTGATGTATTCAAATAACCCAAATATTTACTTGCATTTAAACATTAATCCAAATAGTGACATGATTTAATGTTAGTTATGTTACAGAAAGGGGATTTTTTTTTTTTGGTCCATTATGTTGAAAGAAATTTTTTAGAAATGTGAAGAGAGAATGGGATCAATTTTGACATGTTTTTGAGTAATAAACTGTTGCCCCTGTGCATTTTCCATTTCTGAATTTTCTGGATGCGTGTTAAAGTTCACATATGATGTTCCCTGATGCATCGATAACAGCCCTATACTTGAACAGTGTTGGTGGTATCGTGTATTGGCTAATCACATATAACATTATGTAGCTCGTTATACAGATACTGTTTGTCATGTATAAAGTAGTGCAATGTTTTGTGGGTTAACATCTTACCAGGAAGTGAAGGATGGAGAGAAATGACAGAGGCTATAAAGACAGGTGGCAACTTTTCTGAGGAAACCATATTATGCATCTGCCTTTTTCTGTGTATGTCCATGGTGTAATCGTTTTAGATATGGAAAGTAAGTAAAGAATTATTGAACTTTATAGATAAAAGCAGTGTTTCTTGAATGGGTGGTCTGTGGGGCACTTACATCAGAATCATCTAGAAGCTTGTTAACGTGTAAATTCCTGGTGATGTATCTGTTTCCTTAACAGACTTATAAACAAGGCTCCAAGCCTTTCCACTTGCTCAGAAACATGGTTTGTAATACACCCTTAACATACTTTTGAGTCTTTAATATGTGTATAGAGGAATTATTCTCAGCCACTTTTGTGCTGTATTTTGAGAGGAGAATTAAATTTTATACAGCAAACAACTCTGCTATCAATTCAGCCTCTAGCAGGCCCTTCTCTAAATCTACTTGTTCCTCAGTAGCTCTTCCCAGACCTCCTTCCCCAAGCGCTGGAGATGCCCTGGGGGGTGGGGCAGAGGCCAGGCAGGTCCCCTCCAGCCCACCTGTCACGAGAAGCTCAGCAGTACTAGTCGCTTGTCCAGATCCATTGGTGGCTCTCAGGGAGTATCGTCCACTATTGGCTTTAGTCACGGCGGGGATCGTCAGTCTAGCGCGGCCATCGCTAAAGGAGATCTGCACGCCGGGTAGAGTGGAAGTGGAAATTGCCTGGCCATCCCTAAACCAGCTCACCTCAGGAACTGGGAAACCTGGAGCACAAACACAATTCATCTTTAAGTTGGAATGGGGTCCTGCAACATCCTCCGCTCTGTCCTGCTATGTCCCGCTATGCCTTGTCCTAACCCCAGGGTCCACTTGCACACAATTAGGGAGGTCTGTGGGTTTGTGTAGAGGTCAGTACCTCCATTTAATAGGAGAGGAAGGAGGCCAAAAAAGGCTCAGTGGTTTTTCCAAGTTCCCTCAGCTAGCGGTATACACAGAAGACTAGAATTTCTATCTCCTGCCCTCCTGTCCCAGGTTCTCCCTTATACAATTTAACAGACATCATTAAAATCATAAAGGGGATTTATAAAATTGTAGAGCCAAGGAAACTTTGAAATAAAAAGCGACTGTCGTCCTCTTCAAAATCAAGAGCAAAAGCAGCAAAGGATCTAAAAGGGCTGCCTAGTAAGCCAGAAAGAACAAACCCATCTGGGTCCCTCCTCTGTGGTTGCAGGGACACTGTCTCCTCAAACTCTCCTGCCTTTCAAATGTGTAATCAGTCAAACAAAGTGCAGAGAGAGAAGTGGGCTCTCCTAGAAGACGACACAAAGCCAAACCTAGTCTTACAGAACAACATGGATTCTAGGAGTTGCAAATAGAAAAACCAGATTCTCTTCAGTCACCATAAATTGTGGAGCTAAGAACTACATGTACATGATTCGATAATTTAAGTATATTAAAATTCTGTACATTCGGAAGGCAGGAAGCAAATTCAGAGCAGTGTTTATTTTATATTAAAATGAGGAAGCGAAGAAAACCAAGAGAACATTTATTTTCTTGTCCTTACATTAACCAACCTCCCCTCACGGCCAAGTGAGTAGTTTGACTAATTTATGAATGTCAAATATTTTCAGTGGTGTTTTCTTAATAATTTATTAGCACATAGTGTGAAAGAACAAGCAGCTATGAAGCAAGCTTGCACTACTTCACAAATGGGCGTAATTCCCACTGAAGCCAATTGTGTTCTGCACTATTCAAAAGTTACTGAGTATTACAAGATACATAAGCATATTATTGGAAAACGAGAGTCTATCACATGTGAGAAGAATGGAATTGGTCTCTATATGTACATATAATTGATAATGAAGAATGATTGTATGATATTTGTGCAATGTAAATGTCTTATCCAGTTAGGAGTAAGATTGGCACATAAACTAGAAGACAAAAGGAGGAAGGAAGAGATCTTATTTTATATCTTTATTAGAAGTCAAAACATGAAAAAAAGGGGGGGAACAGGGCATCGTGGAGGTACAAACTTGATTTTCAATTAATCCATGCCATTTTTATACGACCAATTACAATACTACAGATGGAGACAATATTATTAAATAATTTGAGATTATTTACAATATAGTTTGTAGATTACCCTCATTCTCAAAAATAGTATGTCCCAGAAATCATGCATTTTTTTGGAACTCTACACTGAGTTAGTAAGAAGAAGAAGGCTGAAAATCCCAGAACTTTCCTTTAAATAAAATTCTAAGGTCAATGTTTATTTCTCTTTAATATATAGACCTCAGTGGCATATACTATTTTTGTTGTCATTTCCAAAGACTGGAAAATCTTAATTCACTAGAATCCCTTAATACAGATTGAAAATACAAGAACAAGATCACTAGGGGGGGGCGCCTGGGTGGCTCAGTGGGTTAAAGCCTCTGCCTTTGGCACGGGTCATGATCCCAGGGTCCTGGAATCGAGCCCCACATGGGGCTCTCTGCTCAGCAGGGAGCCTTCTTCCCTCTCTCTCTGCCTGCCTCTCTGACTACTTGTGATCTCTGTCTGTAAAATAAATAAATAAAATCTTTAAAAAAAAAAAAAGAATAAGATCACTAGGAGTTAGGTCAACTCTGAAAGTTTTCAGCTTCTTAGAAAAGTCCACCACATTGTTATTTCCCACTCTTGGGCACCCAGAGAACCCTACCCCCCACCCGCCCACCCCCTAGCCTTGTCCCACAGCTCTGCAACCTACCCCTACTGGGCTTGGGTTCCTGGCTTCCAGTCTGGCTCTGCAGCTGAACCCAAATATGGAATGACCAAATTTGGTCATACTTAGCTGCTGCATTCTGACAGCAATTTTAATCCAATGCTCATTATTTTGCTTCGAGGAATTATAAATATGAATAAAACATTTCCAAGCCATTATATTGTCAGATTTTTGTCAGTACTCTGAAGGGTATACCCTTACGATGGCCCTTCCATCCAGCTGGACCAATTTTACAAAGTGAAAGCCAAGCTTAAACTTGGCGTCAAGTCCTACAGCTAAGTTCACACACGGGGGGAGGAGGCGAGGCGGAGGCAAGTGCGCACGCGAGAGCTTACCACTAATGTGAGCCTCAAAGGTTGCGGTACTACCCTCCAGTACCACAACACTTTGTAACGGCTGCTTAAACGTCGGTGCTTGAGTTGTCATCTTTTCAGGCACTCTGAAAAGGAAAAGAAAGTAAGTTAGAAGGTCCCAGCTAAGGGCCACTCGAGCTACTCTGGAGACAGTGGAGGCACACCTTTTCCAAACAGACTGCCCCTGAGATAATCTGTGGGCCCTAGAGGGATGGGTCGACCTTCTTCGTGGTTTCAATTTCAACACGGTACTCTGAACTGATTTGGGAGCTTAATAAAATCGCAAGACCAAAGTGGGGCGGTGGCGCGGATAGCGGAAAGAAAGCAGAGCAAGGAATGCCCCCTAGTGGTCGAAGAGGGAAATTCCGACTTACCAAAGATCGGACACCTAAGTGACGGATATCAAGAGGAAAGCTGGAGTACGTGGGAGCAACAATTAAAGATGTGTGGAAAGAATAGAATGAATCTGTGCATCGGTTCAGTGGTTTTGAGATAATTGTTAAAAAAAAATTTCTTTCCTCCCAATATTTTTCACTCACTCACTCTATATTTTTAAGGTTGGCATTGATTTGGATCTTACTACTAGTATCACTTTAAGTAACTAGTATTACTTTGAGTCCTTTAAGTAACCCAGCAATTACTTCAAGTAAACTAGTACTACTTTAAGATTAGTTTAAGAAATCTTACTAGTATCATTTGAAGTAATTACCTTAATTCAGTAATTACTAGTATTACTTTTAGGAAACTACTTAAAATAGTCACCAAAACTAAAAATTTGAGCTTTTCAATTTCTTTCCTTACTTGGAAAGTTCTGGCAAGTCTTACTGACTATGCAGACCTTTTATAGACAGGACACTGTGCTTTCTATTTCTAATATTTCTTCATATTATACTTGCTCAATAAATGGTGCTACTGCTCAAGTCAGTAGTCAGGGAAATTTAACCTTCTGTGAGTAGGCTAACTTTAATTACAGAGCTGAAAGAAAACTACTGACTTGAGTACTTAGTGAGGAACAAGGTCCAAACCTGACAAAGAGAACACTGCTGTAAAATGTAAAAGAAGTTAAAAGTCTTGTACTTTTTCAATACAAATATTCCAAATCAAAGAAAGGAATATGAAATTTGCAGTTCAGTCCTTTTAAGTGGAAGAAAGTACTTTGTCCATCAGTTCCAGAGAGATGATGTGAAGAATTTTCTGATGCACAAATGCCTTATTATTCAATGCAAGTACTCCACTGTTCTGATATAAAAAGCAGATTCTCAATTGTCTGTTACTTCATTACTGCTTTTCACAAAATTCTGTTCACTGAAAATTTATGGAATGGTAATTTTTCTAGTGACAATTCTGTACCTTATTTTAAGTTTTTACTTCATTGCAAAGAAAGGGAAACCAGGATTCCAAGACAATAAAATGTATATTTGGAAAACCCAAATAATATCTAAAAGTTTTTGTGAATCTTTTGTCAAGAACTCCATGTAGCAAGTTACACGTAGGACAAATAACTTTTTGTGCCCCACTTTCCCTGTTTACAACCTAGTGCATCTTCTAAAAATAGCCATACTCTTTTATACCATTTATGTATTATATACCAATGCATTTACAGGCATTTATGATGAGTGACCTAAGTCCAGGAAGATGGGAAGTCAAAGGGTATTTCGATATTAAAAGTTTCTAAAATATTATTTCTTGCCCTTAAGACCAACATTTAGCTCATATCATATCTTTTGATTATGAAGTAAAATACATGAGATACTGAGTATTTTATAAAACAATTATAATAGAGCTTTTGTCCCACATGTCTAAATATGTCACAATTAACCCGCCTAAATTGGTCATTTATTCCTATCAGATAGGTCAGCTTAGTGGCTTTAGCTCTTGCTCTTGAAAGGCCTTTGTGTAATTAGGGCTGAAGGTATGCCTCTGAAATGTCATGTTCCCAAAATAAACTCTCCACTGTTGACTGACAGCAGGCAAGTGTTCTGTCACCGTCCCGCAGCTGATCCCTCTGCAGTTGATTCCCTTAAAAAGTCATCAGGGTGTAGCTGATACCACATGCATTTTATCAGAGCTATTCCTGGGGTGTCTCACTTTTTCACTGAGTAACATAACCTTGAACATTCTGGGCAGACACAAAGAGTCGACAACAGAAGCACACAGTTCTCTCGCCATTTCCGACCTCCGCTTCGACACTCTGAAGGACACGCGGGGGGATTCACACCCCTGGAATCACTAACCCCGGCGGATAGGCCTAAACATGGAGCTTTTTAAAAGAAACCTGATTTAAAGCAGATTTAAATAACGGTCCGGTCACAGCAACAAGTGGTTAGACAAACACCCCCACGCGGGCACGTCGCACATGCTGGAAGGACAAGTTCTAGCTGGAACCTAGAAATCACTAAGGAAGGGGCTCCACTGTTTAAAAAAAGAAAGAAAGAAAGAAAGAATAAAGAAAGAGAGAGAGAGAAAGAAAAGAAAAGAAAAAGAAAGAAAGATGGCGCTCACCTGATTGCTCACGAGTGCCCAAAAAGGGTGGGACGAAGCCCCAGGTTGCTTCCGAAACGACGTCCTATCTGGAGCTGGTGTTTTCGACCATCTCCGACATGAATCGGTGAGCCTCTAGACTTAAAAACAAAACTACACAGTCGAGACTGTGTAGTTTTGCTTTTCTATGCAATCCCTACACCCGAGGCGAGGCTGGGAATGCACGACTGCTGGAGAGCCAGGGCTGGGCTCGGCCTTTTTATTCCGCAGATCTGCTGACAGACCCGCAGCCCCGGGCGGCGCCCCCGCTGATTGGCCGCCGCGGGGAGGCCTGACGGGAGACGGAGCTCCCGGGTGGGGTCACACGCCACCTGTTCTTCCCATTGGCAGGGCTAAATTTAGTTCCTCCAAAGAGGCTTTACCAGGGAAATAGAATCGTATTTAAAGAATAACTGTATGGAGGCTCAGAGAAGAGCATTTGTTGCCCGTCGTTAGCACCTGCGGGCACTGATCTGAGGAGGCTTTGTGACGGTAGAAGGTGTTTGCAGGCGGTTGTATAAAATAGCCTTTCACCTGCGGGCCCTCCTGCTCCCCGGCACTCGGGTCCCAGTCCTCTGCCCTTCCCCCATACAACCGACCAAATGCACCTGTCAATCATGACCGAGGAGGGCATTTATCTCGGGCATAAGACTTCACCTCCTTTGAAGAATGAGTGTCTCTAAACTTCAGCATGGAGAGAGCTCGTTTATACTACCTACGTTCTCCAGAGTCCATTTGTACTTTAGGGAGAATTAAGGCAATGCTAATAAGCTCAGTGTTTCTACAGCCCGGCAAGAAATAATGGTGAAAGATAAAATCTGAACTCTGCTTAGAGTTAGTCTATGGTTTAATGTATAATGATTTCACTTTTTTTCAGATTTCATTTCTTTCTGGCATTCATATTGACAAATGTGCATGCACCGTTTCTTAACAAGTGGCCGACTCTTAGGTTTAAATTATCCATAGGGTTCTTTTTTCCAGACACACGAAGCCTGCTTTACTTATCTCTGGAGTTCGCTGTTACTAATGGGAAGTGGTTAGGAGATGATATAGTTGCTATTTTAGGACTGAATTTAATTTCAAGCAAGAGATATTTCAAATACAAAAGAGCATACTGAAAGATCTTGCTAATGGTTCGGCTGAGAGATTTGTGAGACTTCACTAAGAGGGAAGAAAATGATCTTGGTGATACGGGGATGAGACTTTTCTTAATAAAAGGGACTAACATTTTAAAACTTAAGTTCAATTTATTTGTATCTATAATAAAAATGTTCTGGATTGTGGAAGAACTTGGCTGGGCATCAGACTGTTTCGCTTCTTGAAGATCTCATATTTTATTTATGTAGTGATTAATTTGCTAACATTGAACGGAGCAAAGCTATACAAGACAACTGAAGTAGCACAACACAGACAACACCCTGTCTTTACTTAAACATCGTTTCCTTTACCTTAGGGGTGATATCTGTATTGGTGGCATCTTTTTCCCCTCTGTTGACTCTATCTTCTGTGATCCTGTTGGATTGATTTATTCAGAAACAAATAGTTTCGTGTCAGATGTCTAAAAAATATTTCCATTTAGAGACGCCTATTACAGGCAAGCTGCCAGGCATAAGGCAAAGTAAGACTGAAATGTGTGGTCTATTTTGGGTGTTCACCAATTGGTTATCTATTTAAAATGTGTTTGTGGATGTGTGCGGTGTATAGTGTGTGCATATATGTATATTTTTGGATTCATTTGACTTAATGTGAAGTATGTTAATGTCTTATTACATTTCTTGGAACCAAAGTCAAAGTACTTTTTTCTTTTTATTAACATATAATGTATTATTTGTTTCAGAGGCACTGGTCTGTGATTCATCAGTCTTACACAATTCACAGCACTCATCATAACACATACCCTCCACAGTGTCCATCCTCCAACCACACAAAGTACTTTATTTCTTATGAGTGGGTAGAAACTTGAAACTTGTGTCTTCTAGTCCAAGCTGGTACAACACAGGAAGCTCAAGAGCCGGGAAGATGTACCACAGATTATAAACATGAGGTCAAAGGTCTGCCTCTAAAACTGCTTGTCTTTTCATTGTTCTTGAACATTTCCAGACTTTACAGTGTTATCAAGATCCTTGCCTCTTTAAAAAAAAAAAAAAAAAAAAGATTTTATGTATTTATTTTTGTGTGTGTGAGAGAACACGAGCAGCAGGCAGAGGCAGAGGGAGAAGCAGCCTCCCTGCTGAACAGAGAACCTGATGTGGAACTCAATCCTAGGACCCCGGGATCATGACTGGAGCCAAAGGTAGATGCTTAACTAACTAAGACACCCCAGCAGCAGGGGTGCCTGGGTGGCTCAGTGGGCTAAGCCTCTGCCTTTGGCTCAGGTCAAGATCTCAGGGTCCTGGGATCGAGCCCCGCATTCAGGCTCTCTGCTCGGCGGGAAGCCTGCTTTCCCCTCTCTCTCTCTGTCTGCCCCTCTGCCTACTTGTGATCCCTCTCTCTGTGTCAAAAAAAAAAAAAAAAAAAAGACACCCAGGCAGCCAAATCCTTGCCTTTTGGCATTTACATCTTTATATGTAAGGTCAGAGTTCAGAAAGACAGGAAAAAAGAAAAAGGAAGGAAGAAATAAGGAAAAAACTAGTTAGTAAATAACACACTGGAAAGAAGCTATATTACTGGGTTAGTGAATAGTAGTGGACAGCACATGATATCATGGTAAGCATTAGTTTTAAAATTAAGTATGCCATAGTTGGAATATAGTAAGCTAGCCCAGTGGAAACCAAATACTTTTCAGATTTGGGGAGTTTGCTGATGCAGTAAGATCTTAATTTACCACCCTAACAGTGGGGCAGAGTCCCATAGATAATCCAAAACAGCTGATAATTCAAATATAATGCCTACTTAGTTTTGGAATGCATGGTGCGACTGTTTTTGAACATCAGTCAAGGCAATTCGATAAACATCTATTAAGCGTATGCTCAGTACTGAATAGTGTGCTAAATTATAATTCTAAATTCTGTCATCACTTAGTGACTCAACAAATATCCCCTGAGTGGTGACTCTATGTGAGGCATTTTGCTAGATGATGACCAGACAGCTGTGACCAAGAAGAGAGTTGTGGTTCCTGCCCTCCCGGGGATTGCAGTCTAAGAACTTCTAATAAATTTTCAGTATCTATGACTGAGACCTAGACTAGGATATGAATCAACTCGGGTAGTCACTCCATCTACACAGTTGTTATTGGTTGCAGACTTTATTTGGTTCTATTTTATTTAAAGGTTTTATTTCTTTGAGAAAGAGAGAGAGAGAGAGTCAGGGGGAGGGGCAAAAGGAGAGGGAGACAGAATCCCAAGCAGACTCCACGCTGAGCAGGGCTCAATCTCAGGACACTGAGACCACGACCTGAGCTGAAACAAGAGTCAGAGGCTCAACCAAGTGACCCACCAGGTGCCCCGGTGACAGATGTCATTTATATTACCTAGAACCCTTTACCAAAGGAAGGACTTACTGCGGATTGAGAAATGGATACAGGTTGTTTTGGTTTTTATAAGATTTTATTTATTTTTTTAAGAGAGAAAGAGAGAGCACAAGAGGGAGAAGCACACTCCCCACTGGGCAGGGAGCCTGATTCAGGACTCAGTCCCGGGACTACAGGATCATGACCTGAAACAAAAGCAGTCACTTATCCAACTGAGCCACCCAGGCCTCCAGAAATGGGTACAATTTTTAAAGCTAGTGTCAAAGTCCTTTCTGAAAGAAAAGAGTAAAATTAATATATTTATAATTCATCAAAGATTTTTTGTGTGTAATCTCTGTTAAATACTGTTCAGAAACTCGGATTATAGCAACGTGCACAACAGACAAGAATCTCTGCCCTCAAGGAGTTTGCATTTGAGTAAGAGCAATAGGATCAGTACTATTATATCTATAAACTCTACAGATTTATCTTTAATCTCAGAACACTGCATCAAAAACTATTGATGTACTATATGGTGGCTAATATAACACAATAAACAAATAAAAGAATTATAAACAAATAAAAAAAAAGAAAAAGAACACATGTTTATCAAATGCCTACAGAAGAAGACATGTCAACTAATCAACTATATTTATGATGGGTATATTTTAATATATACTAAGATCCAGCCTGGGTCTTGGGTAGGCTTGATATACTAGGGGATGGGTCCTCCAAAAGCAAAAGGGCCTGTGTAAGACAAAAACCTAAAAATGAAGGCAGCTCTATTGTATCAAAAAGCAAACATAAGCTTTGAAATATTGGAAAGACCCTTTGAGCCTTAAGTGATGACCTGTGTTCATATGGAATTCTGAAAATTTTGTGTGTCTATTGGAGAGATTTAGGCCTCCTTCTGTGTTTTACCCCATCTACTTCAAATACCCCTACTCCATTTCCACCCTTAATTACAAATATAGAATATAGTGCTGGATATTCTCTGGTTGCCCTTCTACATACTACTTAGCCCATTCATCTATCCTGTGCCCCTAAGAGGCTGTGTCCTAGAAGTGTCCTCCTTTGCCTCTGGCTTCTAGAAGGCACTGGGATGATAGCAGCCAACAGGAAACGCTGGCAGGAGAGAGTTTAGGATATTAATTCCCTAGGATCTCTCCTCATCTGGCTGTAGTTTGGCCATAACCTTTATTTGCCATGGCCATTCATTCTCCCATCACGGACCCCTTTCCCCTTTCCTACAGGTACTTTCTTTGGGTTCCAGTAACTTCTCCTTTCCCAAGTTTTTAACTAGGGCTTTGTACTGTTGCTATTCCCAAAGCTCTTTGCCATTCCTGTTAGTGTTTGTAAACCTGCCACACATTGTGATAGGCCTTCACTAAACCCTCTGCAGCTATGCTATTGGATTGTATGTGTTTCCTGCCCTGACTATGACCTGACCTTGTATGGAGACAATAATGAAAACTTCTCTCCTTCTTAAGGTAAACGAACTGAAGCATTTTTCTTCATTGCTAGATAATTGTCTCAATTCCCAACAGTCTTCTTCCTTATCCCTTTATCCCTCCAGGCATCTCATTTTTTTTTTTAAGATTTTATTTATTTATTTGACAGAGATCACAAGTATGCAGAGAGGCAGGCAGAGAGAGAGGGGGAAGCAGGCTCCCTGCTGGGCAGAGAGCCCAATGTGGGGCTCGATCCCAGGACACTGAGATCATGACCTGAGACGAAGGCAGAGGCTTCAACCCACTGAGCCACCCAGGCGCCCCCGCAGCTCATATTTTTAACATTAAATTTGGATTTCCATTCTTTTCCCTCTCCCTTCCTCATTTCTTCTTTCCCTCCCTTCTTTCCTTCTCAAGTGATTTTCAAGGGTCCTCCATGTTCCAAGAACTATGGGGCATACAGTAAATGTAATGTCTTTCACTTAGATATTAGTTGGAAAGACAAGAGAGCTATGTAACAATGCAAGGAGACACAAGGAAAGGAAAAGGTCAAAATAGTTGCTAGAGACACTGAAGTGCTCAGAAACACAGCGACGGAGGAGGGCAGTACAGGGTGTGACAAAAGCAGGACTTCTCATGGAGAGGGTAACTTGGGCCGGTGTTTTTATTTCAAAAGAATTGAAGTATTGCAGCAAAACCACATAAAATAGATAAAAGAGAAATGGAAATAAAGAATACCTTTCAGAGCAAAGAGGAGTGAAGTAGAAAACTAAAACCATGTCAAAGAACAACATAAATTCACAAACCAAGATGCCACTATATTTTCTGTAGTTGATCATCAGGTAGGAAGGGGAATTTCCTGGAAGTTAATTAAAAACAAAAGCATAATTCTCAATATAGAGAAGGAAGCATACCAATTTCTTGAGGAAGTGCAATTTTTCTGACACTGAATTTTAAAGATAAACCATGTACAGCTTTCCAAGAGGGGACACTGAATGATATATAGGACGTAAGTGTTTAACAATATGTTTAGAGCAGCTGTAATCAACTAATTTATATATTGATATTTTTGGTGAAAGCTTTTAGAACAAAGTCCAGGGCATACCACTAAAATACAATTCACTAAATGCAGCTGGATGAGGGACTAAGGAAATATATTCCAGGTTTTAAAAAATAAGAATGGGAGTGGGGCTCCAGCTCCTGACTCATGGGTAGAATTTCTAACATGCCAAAGATCTCGGATAACTCTCAGCTCTCTCAGGTGTTCCTCTGATAGGAATTGAAACTGGAAGCCAAGAGGCCTCTGGCTAGGATCTTGGTGTTGTGTGTGGTTGACAGACAAGTGATTAAAGTTATCTTTTAGGGGTGTTTAACAAAGGTCACATTCCCTGTTGTGATGTAAAGGTTTCCACATTTTCTCACTGGCATCAACAATCACTACTTTACACTTATCAAGTAATTTATATTTCTGTAAATAAATCCACTTCCAGTTTGATAATTATGGTCTTGGAGTGTAGAATATGAATTTAGAATGGTTTTTAGAGACGTTGAGTGGATTTCCTCTTTGTAAATGTGTGTGGGAGGCAAGCAGACACCATTGGGAAGGAATGCAAATGCATCTTCCCAGGGTCAGACCCCGCTGCTCCATCAGATGGCTCAAGGCACTTGCTATATGTTTTACAGGAGTCCGTGACACAGCTTGGCTTTGAAAATGAAGGCATGTCATGGGTCAGTGTTAGAACCTGCCGAGTCAAGATAACGGCTCTTAATTTTGGGGAAAAGTGAATTTGAATCATGAATATAATACAGGCTGTGTACCAGAGTGTCACTTGCTACGAAGGGAGCCTATAGCGGATGAGAGACACATTAATGTGTGGCTTTAGTTCTCTACTTGTGTTACATACCATTATATTACATGATTAAAAAAAAAAACACGCTTGTCCTAGGAATTTGTAATAGAAAATATTTACTGAAAACAACTTGTACATCTGTCGGAGTATTTATACCGATAATAAGAGACCATTTTGTAACTCTTAAAAAACAAGAATAATGGTAGAAGGGAACTTGCCTTACCAGAAATTACAACATACTATAAAACTACAGAAACCAAACTGCAAGATATTGACACAGTAATATAAAAGTAAATTATTAAGTAGAGTGACCAGAAATAGATCTAAGCAAATCTGAGGAATTAATCTATGATGGTTTTGTTCATAATGGTGCTGACATTACTGGATATTTATTTAGAAGAAAGCACCTCACACCATGTAAAATAAATCTCAAATGGATTAAATATCTAAAAGTAAAAAGAACACAATAAAATACAGTAACAGGTTATAGGAAAATATCTGTGGAACCTCACAGGTTGGAGAGATCATCTGAAGCAACCCTAGAAACTCAGATGCCTTATGGAAAAGACTAACCAATGCACAAGGTAAATAATTTTGTATGACACAATCTACCCTAGTCAGATTCCAAAGGTTGAGGGAATATTTGCATGTATATGTCAGTGAAGTGCTGAGTGCCTCAAAACACAGAGGTATAAGAATAATATATTTTTTTTAACACTGTTTGAAGTGGGAAAATTTTGGAAATAATTTAAATGTCAGTCAACAGGGAATGACTGAATGATTTATGGTATAACCATGGTATGACTACAATCCACCAGTTAAAGATGAGTTAGACCAACATATTACCCCAGAAAGATGGCCATAACAGTAGGTGAAAACCAAGTTGCAGAATGATAAACAATGCCTATCATTCCAGATCATAGCAATCAGTCACAGTCATCTGACTTGTTTGTCGTTTGTTTGTTCTGCTATTTTCTTTTTTTTATATATATAATTTTTTATTTTTTTATTTTTATTTATTTTTTTTACTTGTGAGGATTTTTTTTAATATAATTTTTTATTTTTTATAAACATATATTTTTATCCCCAGGGGTACAGGTCTGTGAATCACCAGATTTACACACTTCACAGCACTCACCAAAACACATACCCTCCCCAATGTCCATAATACCACCCCCTTCTCCCAAACCCCCTCCCCCCAGCAACCCTCAGTTTGTTTTGTGAGATTAAGAGTCACTTATGGTTTGTCTCCCTCCCAATCCCATCTTCTTTCATTTATTCTTCTCGTACCCACTTAAGCCCCCATGTTGCATCACCACTTCCTCATATCAGGGAGATCATATGATAGTTGTCTTTCTCCGCTTGACTTATTTCGCTAAGCATGATACGCTCTAGTTCCATCCATGTTGTCGCAAATGGCAAGATTTCATTTCTTTTGATGGCTGCATAGTATTCCGTTGTGTATATATACCACATCTTCTTGATCCATTCATCTGTTGATGGACATCTAGGTTCTTTCCATAGTTTGGCTGTTGTGGACATTGCTGCTATAAACATTCGGGTGCACGTGCCCCTTTGGATCACTACATTTGTATCTTTAGGAAAAATACCCAATAGTGCAATTGCTGGGTCATAGGGCAGTTCTATTTTCAACATTTTGAGGAACCTCCATGCTGTTTTCCAGAGAGGTTGAATCAGCTTGCATTCCCACCAACAGTGTAGGAGGGTTCCCCATTCTCCACATCCTCGCCAGCATCTGTCATTTCCTGACTTGTTGATTTTAGCCATTCTGACTGGTGTGAGGTGATATCGCATTGTGGTTTTGATTTGTATTTCCCTGATGCCGAGTGATATGGAGCACTTTTTCATGTGTCTGTTGGCCATCTGGATGTCTTCTTTGCAGAAATGTCTGCTCATGTCCTCTGCCCATTTCTTGATTGGATTATTTGTTCTTTGGGTGTTGAGTTTGCTAAGTTCTTTATAGATTCTGGACACTAGTCCTTTATCTGATATGTCGTTTGCAAATATCTTCTCCCATTCTGTCAGTTGTCTTTTGATTTTGTGAACTGTTTCCTTTGCTGTGCAAAAGCTTTTGATCTTGATGAAATCCCAATAGTTCATTTTTGCCCTTGCTTCCCTTGCCTTTTGCGTTGTTCCTAGGAAGATGTTGCTGCGGCAGAGGTCGAAGAGGTTGCTGCCTGTGTTCTCCTCAAGGATTTTGATGGATTCCTTTCGCACATTGAGGTCCTTCATCCATTTTGAGTCTATTTTTGTGTGTGGTGTAAGGAAATGGTCCAATTTCATTTTTCTGCATGTGGCTGTCCAATTTTCCCAGTACCATTTATTGAAGAGGCTGTCTTTTTTCCATTGGACATTCTTTCCTGCTTTGTCGAAGATTAGTTGACCATAGAGTTGAGAGTCTATTTCTGGGCTCTCTATTCTGTTCCATTGATCTATGGGTCTGTTTTTGTGCCAGTACCATGCTGTCTTGATGATGACAGCTTTGTAATAGAGCTTAAAGTCCGGGATTGTGATGCCACCAACGTTGGCTTTCTTTTTCAATATCCCTTTAGCTATTCGAGGTCTTTTCTGGTTCCATATAAATTTTAGAATTATTTGTTCCATTTCTTTGAAAAAGATGGATGGTACTTTGATAGGAATTGCATTAAATGTGTAGATTGCTTTAGGTAGCATAGACATTTTCACAATATTTATTCTTCCAATCCAGGAGCATGGAACATTTTTCCATTTCTTTGTGTCTTCCTCAATTTCTTTCATGAGTACTTTATAGTTTTCTGAGTATAGATTCTGTGTCTCTTTGGTTAGGTTTATTCCTAGGTATCTTATGATTTTGGGTGCAATTGTAAATGGGATTGACTCCTTAATTTCCCTTTCTTCTGTCTTGCTGTTGGTGTAGAGAAATGCAACTGATTTCTGTGCATTGATTTTATATCCTAACACTTTACTGAATTCCTGTATAAGTTCTAGCAGTTTTGGAGTGGAGTCTTTTGGGTTTTCCACATATAGTATCATATCATCTGCGAAGAGTGATAATTTGACTTCTTCTTTGCCGATATGGATGCCTTTAATTTCCTTTTGTTGTCTGATTGCTGAGGCTAGGACCTCTAGTACTATGTTGAATAGCAGTGGTGATAATGGACATCCCTGCCGTGTTCCTGACCTTAGTGGAAAAGCTTTCAGTTTTTCTCCATTGAGAATGATATTTGCGGTGGGTTTTTCATAGATGGCTTTGATGATATTGAGGTATGTGCCCTCTATCCCTACACTTTGAAGAGTTTTGATCAGGAAGGGATGCTGTACTTTGTCAAATGCTTTTTCAGCATCTATTGAGAGTATCATATGGTTCTTGTTCTTACTTTTATTGATATGTTGTATCACATTGACTGATTTGCGGATGTTGAACCAACCTTGCAGCCCTGGAATAAATCCCACTTGGTCGTGGTGAATAATCTTTTTAATGTACTGTTGAATCCTATTGGCTAGTATTTTGTTGAGTATTTTCGCATCTGTGTTCATCAAGGATATCGGTCTATAGCTCTCTTTTTTGGTGGGATCCTTGTCTGGTTTTGGGATCAAGGTGATGCTGGCTTCATAAAATGAGTTTGGAAGTTTTCCTTCCATTTCTATTTTTTGGACAGTTTCAGGAGAATAGGAATTAGTTCTTCTTTAAATGTTTGGTAGAATTCCCCCGGGAAGCCGTCTGGCCCTGGGCTTTTGTTTGTTTGGAGATTTTTAATGACTGTTTCAATCTCCTTACTGGTTATGGGTCTGTTCAGGCTTTCTATTTCTTCCTGGTTCAGTTGTGGTAGTTTATATGTTTCTAGGAATGCATCCATTTCTTCCAGATTGTCAAATTTATTGCTGTAGAGTTGCTCATAGTATGTTCTTATAATAGTTTGTATTTCTTTGGTGTTAGTTGTGATCTCTCCTCTTTCATTCATGATTTTATTTATTTGGGTCCTTTCTCTTTTCTTTTTGATAAGTCTGGCCAGGGGTTTATCAATTTTATTAATTCTTTCAAAGAACCAGCTCCTACTTTCGTTGATTTGTTCTATTGTTTTTTTGGTTTCTATTTCATTGATTTCTGCTCTTATCTTTATGATTTCTCTTCTCCTGCTAGGCTTAGGGTTTCTTTCTTGTTCTTTCTCCAGCTCCTTTAGGTGTAGGGTTAGATTGTGTACCTGAGACCTTTCTTGTTTCTTGAGAAAGGCTTGTACCGCTTTATATTTTCCTCTCAGGACTGCCTTTGTTGTGTCCCACAGATTTTGAATTGTTGTATTTTCATTATCATTTGTTTCCATGATTTTTTTCAATTCTTCTTTAATTTCCCGGTTGACCCATTCATTCTTTAGAAGGATACTGTTTAGTCTCCATGTATTTTGGTTCTTTTCAAACTTCCTTTTGTGGTTGAGTTCTAGCTTTAGAGCATTGTGGTCTGAAAATATGCAGGGAATGATCCCAATCTTTTGATACCAGTTGAGTCCTGATTTAGGATCCAGGATGTGATCTATTCTGGAGAATGTTCCATGTGCACTAGAGAAGAATGTGTATTCTGTTGCTTTGGGATGAAATGTTCTGAATATATCTGTGATGTCCATCTGGTCCAGTGTGTCGTTTAAGGCCTTATTTCCTTGCTGATCTTTTGCTTGGATGATCTGTCCATTTCAGTGAGGGGAGTGTTAAAGTCCCCTACTATTATTGTATTGTTGTTTATGTGTTTCTTTGATTTTGTTATTAATTGGTTTATATAGTTGGCTGCTCCCACGTTGGGGGCATAGATATTTAAAATTGTTAAATCTTCTTGTTGGACAGACCCTTTGAGTATGATATAGTGTCCTTCCTCATCTCTTATTACAGTCTTTGGCTTAAAATCTAATTGATCTGATATAAGGATTGCCACTCCTGCTTTCTTCTGATGTCCATTAGCATGGTAAATTCTTTTCCACCCCCTCACTTTAAATCTGGAGGTGTCTTCGGGCTTAAAATGTGTTTCTTGGAGGCAACATATAGATGGGTTTTGTTTTTTTATCCATTCTGATACCCTGTGTCTTTTGACAGGGGCATTTAGCCCATTCACATTCAGGGTAACTATTGAGAGATATGAATTTAGTGCCATTGTTTTGCCTGTAAGGTGACTGTTACTGTATATGGTCTCTGTTCCTTTCTGATCTACCACTTGTAGGCTCTCTCTTTGCTTAGAGGACCCCTTTCAAGATTTCCTGTAGAGCTGGTTTGGTGTTTGCAAATTCTTTCAGTTGTTATTTGTCCTGAAAGCTTTTAATCTCTCCTTCTATTTTCAATGATAGCCTAGCTGGATATAGTATTCTGGGCTGCATGTTTTTCTCATTTAGTGCTCTGAAAATATCATGCCAGCTCTTTCTGGCCTGCCAGGTCTCTGTGGATAAGTCAGCTGCCAATCTAATATTTTTACCATTGTATGTTACAGACTTCTTTTCCCGGGCTGCTTTCAGGATTTTCTCTTTGTCACTGAGACTTGTAAATTTTACTATTAGGTGACGGGGTGTGGGCCTATTCTTATTGATTTTGAGGGGTGTTCTCTGAACCTCTTGAATTTTGATGCTCGTTCCCTTTGCCATATTGGGGAAATTCTCCCCAATAATTCTCTCCAGTATACCTTCTGCTCCCCTCTCTCTTTCTTCTTCTTCTGGAATCCCAATTATTCTAATGTTGTTTCGTCTTATGGTGTCACTTATCTCTCGAATTCTCCCCTCGTGGTCCAGTATCTGTTTGTCCCTCTTTTGCTCAGCTTCTTTATTCTCTGTCATTTGGTCTTCTATATCACTAATTCTTTCTTCTGCCTCATTTATCCTAGCAGTGAGAGTCTCCATTTTTGATTGCACCTCATTAATAGCTTTTTTGATTTCAACTTGGTTAGATTTTAGTTCTTTTATTTCTCCAGAAAGGGCTTTTATATCTCTCGAGAGGGTTTCTCTAATATCTTCCATGCCTTTTTCGAGCCCGGCTTGAACCTTGCGAATTGTCATTCTGAACTCTAGATCTGACATATTACCAATGTCTGTATTGATTAGGTCCCTAGCCTTCGGTACTGCCTCTTGTTCTTTTTTTTGTGTTGAATTTTTCCGTCTTGTCATTTTGTCCAGAGAAGAGTATATGAGGGGGCAAGTAAAATACTAAAAGGGTGGCAACAACCCCAGGAAAATATGCTTTAACCAAATTAGAAGAGATCCCAAATCATGAGGGGGGATAAAGGGGATAAAAAGAGGTTCAAAAAGGAAGAAAGAAAAAAAAGAAAAAAAAAAAGAAAAAAGAAAGAAAAAAAAAAGAAAAGAATTAAAAAAAAAAAAAGAAAACACCTAAGAAAAATATAAAAAAGAAAAAATATATGTATTAGATAAACTAGTAAAAAATCGTTAAAAAAGAAAAAGGTAACAGTTAAAAAAAAAATTTTACCCGAAGGCGAGAAAAAAAAACAAAAAATGAAAAAGAAAAAAATTAAATTAACCGCAAGACTAAAAAAAATCACAGGGCAAAAGCCATGAGTTCCGTGCTTTGCTTTCTCCTCCTCTAGAATTCTGCTGCTCTCCTTGGTATTGAAACCGCACTCTTTGGTAGGTGAACTTGGTCTCGGCTGGATTTCTTGTTGATCTTCTGGGGGAGGGGCCTGTTGTAGTGATCCTCAAGTGTCTTTGCCCCAGGCGGAATTGCACCGCCCTTACCTGGGGCCGGGGTGAGTAATCCGCTTGGGTTTGCTTTCAGGAGCTTTTGTTCCCTAAGCGCTTTCTGTAGAGTTCCAGAGGACGGGAATACAAATGGCGGCCTCCTGGTCTCCGGCCCGGAGGAGCCGAGAGCCCAGGGCCACACTCCTCAGTGCGCGCACAGAGAACCGCGCCCAGTTACTCCCGTCTGCCTGACCTCCGGCCGCGCTCCGAGCTCACCGAGCCTGCGACCGGTTCAAGGTCACCCCGAGCTGCGAGCTTACTGTCGGTTCTGTCTCCGTAGCCGGCTTTCCCGTTCCAATACCTGCAAGCTCTGCGACACTCAGACACCCCTGACCCTTCTGTGACCCTGCGGGACCTGAGGCCACGCTGACCCCGTGTGGGCTTTGCCCCGGGTAGCCTCTGGAGCGATGTCCCTCAGCGGAACAGACTTTTAAAAGTCCTGATTTTGTGCGCGGTTGCTCCGCCGCTTGCCGGGAGCCCGGGAGCCCCCCCCCCGTCTATCTTCCCGTCGCTTTGGATTCACTTCTCCGCCGGTCCTACCTTTCAGAAAGTGGTTGTTTTCTGTTTCCAGAATTGCTGTTCTTCTTCTCTTCGATCTGCCGATGGATTTTCAGGTGTTTGCAATCTTTAGATAAGCTATCTAGCTGATCTCTGGCTAGCTGAAGTAGTCTCGGCCTGCTACTTCTCCGCCATCTTGACTCCTCCCTGTTCTGCTATTTTCTTCATTATTGCCTGATTCTCCCACTGGGCTGTAAATTCTATAAGTGTCTTAAGCAACAAAATCTGTTTAGTTGGCTTTAAATCCCTGACTCTTGGTACAGTGCTGTACCAGACAGAAGATGATCATTACATACATGTTTAATGAAAATTCATGCTAAATTTCTGGAATGACACAGAAAAATTATTAAGAGCATTTTTTTTTTTTTTTTTTTTTTTTTTAGAGAATTGGGCCTATTGTCTCAAGGCAAGGGTGAAAACTTCTTCATTTTTACCTTATACCTGTCTGAAGCATTTGATTTTTTGCCATAAGCATATATTATTTTAATTTAAAGAGACTAGGTATTAGGGTAATATATCCAAAACAAGTTATGAAATTAAAAAAAAATTAAAACTTACAAAAATATGGCTACTGAGAAAAAGATAACAAAAGATTTTCTCCATGAAAGATACTGCCTTAGATGGCTCTTCTGTGACTGAAAGTGACTAAAGGCTGAACCCGAATCCAAACAAGGGAAATTGTAATCATGCAGGGGAAGATGCCTAATATACTGAAGCATTAGTTATGTTATTTGGGTGTATGTATACTTTTATAAAGAGCAAAAAAAAAAAAAATTCAAACACTGACAAAAAGCAGTTATGACCATCACCACCATAAGTAAGACAGGGCAGAAAATGAGCCTTCTGGAAAAACCTTTGCTGTAGGTCCTGCCTCCCTTGGACATGACCTTATCTTCCGCAGGCCCTCTGGAAACTCTGTGTTGCTGTAAACATTTATTTTATTAAAGTTTTCATTTTATTTTGTATTTTACATCTGTTTTTAATACATAATGTAATAATTAGCCTTTGTCATTTCATAGTAAGCATGTAGTAAATGCTCAATTTGGAAGCTCTTGAGAGATGTGATTTGCATGGCCTTTTCTACACCTTAGCCATACAGTTCCTGTCCTGCTGGTCTTAGATGACATTCATTTCTCTCCCACTCCAACTATGTTTTGCATTTTGTCCTCTCCAGATCTCTTCCCTGGAGAGTTGCTTTTCTTCTCACATCAAAAGACTCGTTGAAGCTACAACTCCTATAATCACATTTACATGGACAAAGCCTAAACATGCATTCTATAACCATATGTACACTTACCTTTTTTCCTCCAGTCTCACAGGAAATGGGTCTGTTCCTCTTTGAGGTTAGACCAATATTCTGGATCATTCTTCTCTTGTCCCTGCCCAGACTTATACTATTCCATTTATACATTTAACCTCCCCTTTCTGAAACTTCTGCCCCTTACCTCTTAAATATATCCTGGTCTTGTCTTAAAAGCCAAAAATAATAGAAGATACAACTTTCTCATGAGTCAGCACTGCCCTCTGGGTGCCATTCCATCTCTTTTCTTCTAATAACCACTCCAACTATGATAGCAATCTGCATTAATTAAAGGTCTGTCCCTATTATATGCCAGCCACCATAGCTGCCACACCATATATGTTTTCTCATTTAATTTAGAGCTGAGGGGCACTTGGGTGGCTCCATTGGTTAAGCATCTGCCTTCAGCTCAGGTCATGGACCCAGAGTCCTGGGATTGAGCCCGTATTAGGCTCCTTGCTCAGCGGTGAGTCTGCTTCTCCCTCTCCCCTCTGCCTCTCCCTTTGTTTGTGCTCTCTCTCTTTCTCTGTCAAATAAATAAATAAAATCTTCAAAAAATAACTGAGCTTATTGCCACATTTATTGCTTCATTTCCTACTCATTTCATTCCCTAACTTAGCTTTTCTCCTCATTCCTCTCATGCTACTCACATTGAGTTTTCCAATGTCTTTCGTATCTATAAACCCAATGGGCATTTTTTCCCCACTTTTTGGCAGTATTTTTGGTTGTCACTTGTTAACTAATTCTTGATGCATCCCCAGCAGGTTGAAATGGGACCTTTAAAAATAGAGTATTTTTTAATAATGCATAATAATATATGATATACTAGAGAACTTCAAAATGAAATTTACTAAAGGAAAACTATATTGAATGATGGAAAAGTCAGTGAGTTCAGAGCACAGAACTTGAACTACACCTTAGACTGTGTCTTCCTTTGGGTTCATATTCTTTAATAAAACATTTTATTTATGAACAACACTTAGATTTTCCTACATTCCATCACTGCACCACCAAAACCTACTAACTTTTACAATTCCTCTTCTAACACTTTTCTCTAAACTTGAATCCCATGAGACCAAGGCCTCTGGAGATGCCCTCTTGATATATTCCTGGCTCATTCCTGGGCAATCCCTCTTCCTGTCTCTTTCCTCGTGTTAGCTCATCTACCTTCAAGGCTTCAATTACATCTTAATGACTTCAAAATGGTGTCTCCGACCCTCTCAATTCCCGTGAACTCTGAGTTCGCTTTTCACTGTCTACTTGGTATCTCCAAGAGAATCTTAAACTCAAAATACCTAGATTGAACTCATTATAAATCTGTTCCTCTTCTTGATTTTTCTCTCTGAGTTAGTAATGTCACAATCTATCTCATCACCCAACTTAGAGCATGGGGAGTTGTTCTTCCCTCTCCCTCATGTCTGCTTCTGAGAGGTCAATAAATGGTTTTAATTCTGCCACTTAAATATATCCCAAATCTTTGCAATTCTGTTACCCACAGCCACCCTCAGATCTTTATTTCTCACTTGTGCTATTGGATTTAGTTCTTAACTGTCCTTGGCTACCTCCAATCTAAATGCCACACCAAAACCCAAATAAGCATTCCACAATACAAGTTTCATACTACTTCTCTGATTTAAATCTTCAGCAACTCTTGGGAACTCTACACTTGAGATACTAACAATCCATTTTCCTCCACTTCTGACCTTCCTGCCTCCGCTTTTGACTTTGCCCAGCTCATGGTCAGGTGCAGCATTGCCGACAACAATGCTTGACAAGCGGGAAGTGCTTGTTATGGGCTGAATTGTGTCCCCCTCCCCCTTTGGCAGTTCATATGCTGAAATCCTAAGTGCAAGTACCTCAGACTGTAACTGTATTTGGAGATAGAGACTTTAAAGAGGTAATTCAGTTAAGATGAGGTTATTAAGGTGGGCCCTGATCCAATATGACTGCTGTCCTTACAAGAAGAAGAGATTAGGATAAAGACATACACAGAAGAAAGACCAGGTGAAGCCACAGGAAGAAGAGGGTGATATACAAGCCAAGGAGTGAAGCCTCAGATGAAACCAACCCAGCTGACACCTTGATCTTGAATTTATAGCCCCTAAGACTATGAGAAAATAAACTGCTGCTGTTTAAGCCCCGCAGTCTGTGGGACTTCATTAGAGCAGCCCTCACAAACTTATACAGTGCTCAATGAACTATTTCTGGAGGAAACAAACAACTCTACCAGGGAGAACGATCAAGGACTCTTTGGTGGCTGCCTTCCTCTGAAGCTCTGAAGCTTGCTTTAAGGAAATGAGTGCGCCTAGACCAGGTGGGCCTTTCCAGCTGCCCATTACATTACCTCAGTAGCAAAAGACAGCCCGGCTTTTGGCCCTCACTTGGCATCTAGGTGTTAAACGTATACTCTCCTATTTAAAAAGCTAAAGCATTAGCAGTAAAGTTCTATCGTTAGTAAATTCTTTTCACCTTTAGAGTGAGAAACACTTACCACCTGCATGTGTGGTAGTAGATTGTGGTGTGGGCTGGGAATGCTTATGGAGACCCAGAGGGGGAAACAGTCTTATTCACCCTGTAGAATCTACACTCAGTAGAGGTTAGCAAAGTAACAAGTAGAAGGCCTAATGTGGGCTTGAAAACCCTCTAAGCTTTGAGAAAATAAAAAGCAGGCCTGACATCCAGAAACCGGCAGGCACTCACAGCTGGGTCTTGGGTCTTTCTATTGAACATAAACAACTTCACGGAACAGCAACATAAAAGAGGCGACTCGGGAGCCGTGATGGATGGAGACGGGGACAAAACTGCCCTATCACGTCGTCTGAACACACACATGAAGATTGTCCAAGCCACAGAAATGATTCAGCCATCCCCTCCCCTGGCTCAGGAGAGTGACTTCTGGCCAGTTTATCACTTTTACCTCTATCCGGTCCTCCTGTTCTAGAGATAAAATGTAGTTAAGATACTGAAACACAGATTCACCCCTAACTCCAATCCACAACAATACACTAGACATTCTCCAGCTTCACCTAAAGCAAAGCCAAAGTCCGATCATAGTTATCTCGAACCCCCTGTTACCGAGGTGCCCCATGGTTCCTTTTGTTGCAACAAGGAAAGCCCCAGCATGTTTAACCATGGAAATGTTCCTGGCAGCCTGTGGCTGGGGGGCATTGATGTTTTATGTCTATAGATAGTGATAGATGCATGCATGTGTATATAACATAAAGCCTGGAAATATAAATGACATAACATGAATAGTACTTGTCTCTGAGGGGCATAGACTATAGGCTAATTTGATTTTCTTATTTTTTGCTTATCTGTATACACTCTGAGTTTTCTACAATGAAGATTATTACTATGTCTAATAAGAAAAAAGCTATATGAACTTGAGAAATGACATGCAAGAGTAGAATGGAAAGAAGACCATTTTAACAAGTCACGAACATTTTGTTCAGAAACGGAGTGCAGAAAAAGGAGTTACCGAGGCAAAAGTTGGCTTTCGTCCCTTCCAGCGCCATCTGAAAGCGGTCAGGCTTGGCATACTCTGAAAACCCCATGTCCACCGAACCACCATTGTGTTAGTAGAAGCACGTCAGGCCATCCGAGCCTAATGATAATGAATTCAAAACATACTCTTCTAACTGCAGGCTCACAGAGCAGCCCTTTGAGTGGTGATCTGGCTCTGCTGGTAGCTTGTTATATGTGCAACTGCTGAGTGACTGAACTCTGCACCTGAAACCAAGGACGTACTATATATCGGCTAATTGAATTCAAATAAGAAATCCCATATTCAATTTTAAGCGGTGATTAGTTTCAGCAACATATCACCTGTCACATTAATGAATGCTAATAGATATAATTTTATTGCTTTTGCTTCCTCTTTGGTTTGCAGGTTTTTGTTTCCTAGTTTTGTAAACATAAAGGACTTATATTTAGCTTAGTACTTGCACAAACTGAAATAATAAGGTATTAAGAGCAATGTAAAACAGTTCTTGGGACCTGCAATATATTTTTTTCCTTTAAAATAGATTTATTTTTCTGTAATATATTTTTCCTTTAAAATAGATTTCTTTATTACTCAAGTTTTGAGAAACAGGGTCACAACTGAAAAATCTAAATGATGCTTAAAATAACAGCTCTATTTATGGGTAAGAACCATAATTTGATAGACTTCATATTTTTACCACTTTCTTTTTAGAGCCATAAAAAAAAAAAAAAACTAATTGACTTGATCTTTTAGAAAATCTTTAGGTTGACAGAAACACTGAGCAGAAAGTTTTGAGAGCTCCCATGTATCCCTTTCCCACACATACAATTTCCCTTATTACTAACATCTCTCATTAGCATAGTGCATTTGTCACAGCTGATAAGCCAGTATTCCAGATACTGCAGGGTGGAATCATCTCTCTTTCCCGGAGGTGGGCAGGTCTGACACATTCTAGGAAGGTTGGAATTTTGTCTAGTACTAAAAAAAGAAAAGATACTTGGGATTGCTGATATAAGGCACACGTGCAATATTTAAAATGTGTTCACAGGGGCACCTGGGTGGCTCAGTGGGTTAAGCCTCTGCCTTCAGCTCAGGTCATAATTCCAGGGCCTGGGATCGAGCCCCGCATCGGGCTCTCTGCTCAGCAGGGAGCCTGCTTTCCCTTCTCTCTCTGCCTGCCTCTCTGCATACTTGTGATCCCTGTCAGATAAATAAATAAAATCTTGAAAAAAACATGTGTTCACATTTAGAAGTATTCATAAACAATGTCAATTTTCTTTTACTACAATCTTAACCATCTCCTAACATCTAGCAATCACCAATAGTTTACTGAACTAAAAAAACAAAAGGAAGAAAAAAGCCAAAACCCATGAAGGTGACTTTACCTGAAGAATAGAGTCATCTTGTTATATTCTACTTTCCTCATATGTAAGGGGGAGAGAAAAACTGGATAGGAAAGGGAAGGTTTTTCTTAAGCTACTAAATTTCCATGCTCCCTGGGAGATCAGTAAGGGTTTCCAGAGTGAAAAAGCCACATTCCTGGGTGCCTGGATTGCTCAGTTGGTTAAATGTCTGCCTTCGGCTCAGGTCATGATTCCAGAGTCCTGGGATCCAGTCCTGCGTCCTGCATCGGGCTCCCTTCTCAGTAGAGAGTCTGCTTCTCCTGCCCTTCCCCCATGCTTGTATTTTCTCTCTCAAACTCTCTATCACTCAAATAAATAAAGCTTTTTTTAAAAGCAACATTCTTTGAGAGTACACTATAGACACAGATTTCAACAGAATTGATATCAATGATACTTAGAACCAAGCAAGTATCTTTTTTTTTTTTTAATATTTTATTTATTTATTTGTAAGAGACAGAGGGAGAGAGAGCAAGCGAGCACAGGTAGACAAAGAGGCAGGCAGAGGCAGAGGGAGAAGCAGGCTCCCCGCCGAGCAAGGAGCCCGATGTGGGACTCGACCCCAGGACCCTGGGATCATGACCTGAGCCCGAAGGCAGCTGCTTAACCAACTGAGCCACCCAGGCGTCCCCCAAGCAAGTATCTTTTGACTGCAAAATAGATCTAGCCTTTTCGCAAAAAAAAAAAAAAAAAAAAAATGGCATCCTTTACATCTTTTTTCCTATCAAATTCCAGGAGAATGTAGACTCCAAACTGAAGAATTTTACGGGCTTCTGTTTGATATATTTGGTTAAGCATTATCATTATCATTAAATGGGGAGGTGATATGTCAGAAATGTTAGCTCTACATAACAAATTTTTTCAACTAAAACCATTCAGTAATCTACCCAGGATAGTAACAATCCGTTTAAGAAAAAACTAATAAAGGATAAGGTTAAATAATGAAACAACATTTTTATGAAGTGCATCAATTGGTGGATTTTATTTTCCAAATTTTGTTGAACAAAGCACCTATGTTTGATCCTCACCAAGCCCATGCTAACTTGAATCTTTAGAACAGTGATTTCCAACCAGAGATGATTTTATGCTGGGGATATTTGGCAATATCTGAAGACATTGTTGATTGTCACATCTGGTGGGGGGTTGCCTGCTAATGGTGTCTAGTGGCTGGAGGCCAGAAATGCTGCTAAACATCCTCTGAGGCACAGGACAGCCTCCCTCCAGAGCTAATAGTGCCACGGTTGAGGAGCTCTGCCTGGGAGGAACACACCGTGAAAACCACAGTTGACTTATTTTTCACTAACTTCAGCTTAAAGTGCACAGATACTTTATGGAAGGCTCTTCTCAAAATCCAAGCAAAATGCAGTTTCTGGTCAATGTACATAAAAGCTGAAAAACTTTTAAAGGATTCTACTACATTAAAGGGCATAAGAGAAATGTATTTATTGCTTCTGTTTATTAAGCATATCAGCATGCATATTGCCTAAGTAAAGCCCAACAGTGATCCTTCCCTTGTTGATTTGGTACATAACAGGACACTAATCAAGATTCCTGCAGCTGATGGTCTATCACAGGGTAGCTGATTCAGTGTAGTTACTACTTCCCTTTGAAACTGCAGCTGCTGCTGGGCCCTCTGGCTCACTTTGAAAATTGGTGGTTCTGAAAGCTTAAGATACTATTTTTACTCTTCTTATTTGGCTGTGACCTGTGTAACTACGTTCCTGCTTCTCATTTTCCTTGGTTTGGTCACACTGGTTGGGAATGGATGTGTGTGTGTGTGTGTGTGTGTGTGTGTGTGTGTGTTTAGGACAAGGGGAGGGATTGTAGTTCCTCAGACAAGGCTCAGATAATTTCTCTTTCAGGATTATCTTTACGTGGAAAACCAGAATTTATGTTTCACAAAATCGGATTTTCCTTTCATATGTATTCTTTATTAAACAATCTTTTCCTTTAATTTAAAAACAAGGAAAATGATATTTGAATATGTTGGGCACTAAAAAAAATCTGGGCTTAAGTTCAATTTAGAAGAAAATTAAGAATTTTAGAGAAAACATGAATTTATATGAACCATTCAGAAGGGAGTATTAGAATATATAAAAGCTTATTTCAAAAGAGATCACAATAGAAAAATAATTTGACTTCATCTCAATATAATGAAGATTAAATATTTTAATTTGCCAGACCCCTGGGTGACTCAGTCAGTTATGAGTCTGCCTTCAACTCAGGTCATGATCCCAGGGTCCTGGGATCCAGTCCTGCAACAGGCTCCTTGCTCAGTGGGGAGCCTGCTTCTCCCTCTGCTCCTCCCCATGCTCGTGTGCTCTCTCTCTCTCTCTCAAAAATAAATAAATAAAACCTTTAAAAAAATAAAAATTTTAACTTATCTGACACTGTCACTGGGCTTTAGCTTAAAGCAGGTTTTGTGGGAACAGACATGCTGATAACCCCGTTTAAAGTGCTACAGTCCCATGAAGTCATCCATGTATGAAGTGTTTCAAGATTATACATGCTAAGCATGATGAAATGAATTTTTAGGTTCCATTCTGTCACTGTGCATATTTAGACTCATTCCACACAAGAAGAATGTCCAAGATGTCATAACATGTCACAGCGTCATAGAATGACAAGATCTGTGCCAACTAACTTCCTCTTTTCTAATACAACAATAATTTTTCATCAAGTACTATGTATGATATTTTCAGTTATTTTATCATTCAAATGGTTCATACACTGCCAACAGCATTTCAGCATTCAAGGACCTTGACACTGGGACTTTTGGAGGTTGAATAAGAGCCTGACAGTGTTTTAGTATACCAGGTTTTTAGTTGACTCTATGTGGAGTCTGACAGCTACATATAAATTTTAATCTCTGGTGAATAAAGAGAACATTCAATGACTACCAAGGAGTGTACTAGGCTCACCAAAGAAAGTTCTTATCTGCCTAATGCTTCCTAGAGAGCTTTTTTTTAAGCTTTACCCTAAAATTTAGCTGGCCTCTAGATCATTTGGCCCCCAAATACCAAGTCCTTCATAATATTATCTGCCTGCACTAATGAGAAAATCAAGAATGCACTTGTGTGTCTAAAACCCCTTGGAGATCAGTGAAAGCTGGAAGCACTTTTAGAGGTGGTATAATTTATGCCATTATTCACAGGCAAAGAACATGAGGGTCAGAGATTTTAGTTGCTTAAGCCCTCAGAGCTCTTTTATAACAGAGCTAGGATTAGAATTTAGGTCTTTAGCTCTTTAAAAGAGTAACATTTAAAAGGAATAATACAGAACAACCCATATCTTTAAAACAAGTGCTCATTTCTATATGAAGGCAAGGTGATTAAAATAGGTTCAAATGCATGATGTAGGGCGCCTGGGTGGCTCAGTGGGTTAAGCCGCTGCCTTCGGCTCAGGTCATGATCTCAGGGTACTGGGATCGAGTCCCACATCGGGCTCTCTGCTCAGCAGGGAGCCTGCTTCCTCCTCTCTCTCTCTCTCTGCCTGCCTCTCTGCCTACTTGTGATCTCTCTCTGTCAAATAAATAAATAAAATCTTTAAAAAAAAAAAAAAAAAAAAAAAAAAAAAAAAAAAAAACAAATGCATGATGTATTTTATCAATGTAGTGTTTCACTATTTTAATAAGCATTGTTTAAGAATTTCAATTAACTTGTAAAAATGTACATAACAACCTCAAAAAAAGAAGCATATGTTTATACAATTTTAAAAAGATTCAAACAAAAATAAATAAAAATAAAATAAAATAAAAAAGATTAAATGCTGCCTGTAGGTTTCTCAGAGCAGCCTTAGTAGAGGGGCTGAGTTTTATCTCATCTACTTTATCTCCAAATGGCCATTCTAAATTAGACATGTAAAGTCATATCTATCATTAAAAAAATAAAATGAAAATGAAAGTCAACTTTGGTTATAATTTTTTTCTGATAATGTACACAGTGTCATATAATTTAAATAACAATGATACTCATTTTAATACATATGTCTACGTTATTAAAATAGAATATGAACTTTGTATTATATATGAAGTCAAAAGTATATGTAGTGTTAATTACAAAATTTCCTTGGTAATCTCTATTTGCAAAATTTCCTTGGTAATCTCTATTTGCAGAAATGGCAGCAGTAGATTGTGATCACAATCTTCTAAAAATTAGATTGATTACTTTTATTGCACAATGTTTAAGTGAGCGCACCATAGCTCAAGATTTTAGGTCATTTGAAATAGCATAGTCTGGGAACTCAGCTTAAACTTTCCAAATAACATAGGATGTTGGCATCGACTTATTGACTATTTATCCTCATTGGTGAGACATATAAATCTGAATGTAACTGCAAGTAGTTTCTGATTTTCCCTCCCAGAGGAGTTATAAATATAGAGAATATTTTCCCCATTCTGAATAAAACTTTGGCACATTTTTGAACAGACAAATACTATAGTCATTATGATATATCTGACCTGAGATGGCCCTATGAGACTTAGTTAGGCAGCACCATGGGTTTGGAATAAAGAAGTTTGCTATTGTCCTGGTACCTCCTGGTTTTGCAGAGTTCTTGGTGGTGTTGCCTAAATCCTACACATTGTCAAAACTATCTGATTAAACATGTGATGCATAATCTGAATTCATTTTCAAACAGGACTCTACCACTCTCAGAGTAGTCTGTATCACTCTAACTTCTTTTAGTGTTTCTTCTATAGAAATCTGTCAATGTATCTCAGTGTTTCTATGGAAACCAATGTTGAATTCTTCCATTTTGTATCTTACAAATTTGGAGCATGGATGTAACCAGCATAAAATTATTACATTCAATGCTTGAACTCTTTAAAACCCAAGGTATTTTCTAAAACAGTGTTTCTTGAACTTTAGTATGCATAACAATGACTTAAGAATCTTGCTAAAATGCAGGTTCTGATTCAGTAGGTCTGGGGTGGAATCTGAGGTTCTTCATTTTCAATAAGCTCCCAGGTGATGTTGATGCTGCTGGTCCTTTGTAGCAAGACTTTAAAAGATACCAGATAAAATCAAGCAGTTGACTCATAGCAACTTATTTTTAGAATATATAATTCCATAGCAGTTGTGAAAAAATATTTTTCTCCTACTTTATAGTAAACTCTTCACTTAAAGAAGAGCAGATATTGGGGTGCCTGGGTGGCTCAGTGGGTTAAGCCTCTGCCTTTGGCTCAGGTTATGATCTCAGGGTCCTGGGATCGAGCCCCGCATCGGGCTCTCTACTCAGTGGAGAGCCTGCTTCCCCCTCTCTTTCTGTCTGCCTCTCTGCCTACTTGTGATCTGTCTGTCAAATAAATAAAATCTTAAAAAAAAAAGAAAGAAAGAAAGAAAGAAGAGCAGATATTGTTGTGCCCAAATTTCTAGACCCTCCCAAAGACGACCACCAGAGTCCAGAGTCAAAGCCAAACAGCAAGGGTCGTTTATTACGAGTTCGAACCTGGACCTCCGCGCACTCGTTGCCGGTGACGCTAAGAGGTCCCGAGCTCAGGATCACAACATCTTTTATACACTATTTTTGGGGAGGCAGGGATTTAGCATACATCATAGTATCTTGTAACAAATAGCCACATACCGCGGGAAAATAAAAAAGGAACTCTATAATATGACTGGCGCGCTACAGAGCGGGAAAGGGCTGAGAACAGATTATTGGTTAGGTCAAAGGGCTGTCATTCTTCAAACTGCTGAGTTGGCACCGCTAGGGTATGTGTCACCTCAGGATTGACCGGGGTCTTCTTGTCAAGCCGCAGGGCGCCAGATGGTTGTTATCTTTTGGCCTAAAGCTGGATAGGGGGTCCGGGAGCAGTCATTCTGTCATGTCCAATTCCAGGTGGGGGTTTCTCTGGCGTCAGATGGCTGTTATCTCTTGGCCCAGAGCCGGGGGAGGGGTCCGGGAGCAGCCATTCTGTCAGGTTCAATTCTAGGTGGGGGATGTGTGGTTACAGAGTGTCTATAGAAATTCTGCTGGTATTTCTCCATCTCCTCATGGGTTAGCAAGCGAAAGTACAGAAGCAGAAATAGCGGTAATGGTTATAATTTAGGCATCTAAATATAAAAGGCTGGGGGCTGCCAAGTGTAAATACACAATGGAGAAATGTTCTTCTTTTCTATCAATCTGAGATTTTGCAGATTGGCTCACACAAGCGAAATCTTAGAGGTTTTCATCGCAGTGTCTGCGTAACGTGGAGGAAACTTCCCTGAAGCTAACCCAAGGATTCTCAGGTCCATCCTGGTGGAATGGTCACTTGGAGACTCTGAGGAGGCCTGGGATGACTTTCTGCACCAAGTACTTGTAAAGCTTTCAGATGACAACCATTATGGACATAGATATAATTAGTTGCATTCCTGTATGAGTTTCCAGGTATATATGGATGTGTATGTATATGTGTGTGTTTACTTCAAAACAGAACAGAGAAACTAAGAAGAGAATACTTAACAAAAAAAAAAAAAAAAAAAAAAAAAAAAAACCCAATGCCCTAGAGAAAAACATTATAACACACAATTGTAACTGGGTTTGCTTTTCCCCTTCAGCACCGCAATTGTTCCCATCCTTCATCCCATTTGTCATTATATAATGTTGTTATAACTATTGTTTGTCATCTCCTCTTTACCATATCACCTGTTTATTGCCTTAGATAATATTTCCTGTTTGTGTCTGACATGGAATTCTATTTCAGGGAATTTCACCAGCACAGTTCCATGAACCTGAAAAATATTTAATGTGACCTTTGGATTAAGTGATCTATGCAGCATACAATTAGTGACTTAGTGCCCAGCAAAATAGGTTTGCTATTATTTCATCTCTCCTAGATATTTTCTCCTTGAAATTAATGACATGGCAAGAAAATAGAGGAAAAAGTGATTTCAATAGCTAGTATTTTTTTTTCATAGAGAAAGGATATGCTCACTGGTGAGCATATAATTCTGAGTGTAACTGCAAGTGATTTCTCATTTTTTTTTTTTCTCTAAAGGAGTTTAAATAAAGAGAATATTTTTTCCCATCCTGAATAAACCTGTAAGGGCCTTTTTAGCCAGAGTGATGCCATCCTGATTAAACAGTGATTTTGTTGTTTAAGCAGTAAAACTTTAACTGATCCTGCCTACCCCAGGGAACTTACTTAAAAGCAAGTCCTGGAAACCAGCCCCAGGTAGCAAAATCCAAATGCAAGGGTGGGTCAGGCCAGGTGGAGACATCCAATCGGTAGGGGCGCATACTGTCTCCCTAGCTACCAAGGAGTATGGGCCCCACCTTTTGGGCACCTTTTGGGTACCAATTCTGACCAAGATAGGCTAGTTCAAATATCTACTATAGGGTAAATTGTAATTCAATTGGTCACTCGTGTGTGACCTAGCATGACTGGGCAGCTTTCTCTGTGTGTGTTACAATCTCATTGACCACCTGTGCATGGCCAGGCCCAACCACATGGTCTTTGCCCTTAAAAGCTAGTATGTAAGGCAGAGAGGGGTTGCCTCTTTGCAAGAGACGGCCCCGAACGGTTGGTTTGATTCTCGATGCTTGGCGCGAAATAAAGCTTTGCCTGACCTTCGCTTTGTATCAGTCTCGCTCCTTTAATCATGGACCCATTATTGGCCAAACCTTTGGCATATTTTCAAACAGAAAATCACTTTATAATATGCGTGGCCTGCTGTGGCCCTTAGAGATTTAGTGGGGCAGCACAGTGGGTTTGGAACACACAAGTTTGCTATTCTCCAGGTACCTGTTTTGCAGAGTTCTTGGTGGCGTTGCCTAAATCCCACACATCATCAAAACTATGTGATTAAACATGTGATGCCTAAACTTGAATTCATTTTAAAACAGGACTCTACCACTCTCAGAGTAGTTTCCTGTGAGGAATCAGTAAATTTGAAATCAGAAAACTGTCTTCATGTACTTTGATTACTGTCCAGTTATAAAACAGATCACTATTCTACAATGGAATGTTAAATAGGAGTATATTTCCTATATTAAACACCATGATTTTTCCTCTTGAATTGAGCAGTTGCATTTATTAAGAGCATTTGTGAGTCAATATTTATACAAGAATAAATACCCCTTATCTGCAAGAGGCTGAATGAACTAATCAGATTAAATGTATTACTTTTACAAAGATTTAATGTTTAATGTACAAAGAATTACATTTTAAGAAGCTCCCAGTAGAGCAAAGAAAGAGGTAAGTAAATTATGCTGTTTCTAGGTACTTAGTAGACATAATATACATTTCATTATCCACATGCATAAACCATTAGCAGTAGAAAAGAAATGAACACACAAAACATTTGTTCTTGAAGTAATCCTACATGCTTTAATAACTTTAAGAAATGAGCTAGAGAAATTCGCCTTTAAAAACCACATTTAGTACTTCATATGGAAAATTCAAATACAATAGCCAATGGATTAAAAAAAAAAAACAACAGCAGCTTCTTGATCATGATTTATGATATTACATTAAAATAAAAGTAACATCTAAGTTCTATTTTAGAATAACTCCTTTAGGATTTCTATCTATAAGGAATATAAATGGATTTGTATTTGAAGTTGATATATGTGTATATAGATTGGAATTGTATTTTCCTATTTTGATCTGCTACTTGGGAATTCTGTTTGAAATATACTGGTTTTTAATTATACATTTATAAAACTGAAATTTGGCTATTTATCTTGTAGGATGTAGTATAAACACATGTCTGTATTACACCATGCTAAAATAAGAAAAGTCTGTTTCTTCATTAACTCTTGGTCATCAGTTGCTCATAGAACTGGTCCCATCAAGTGTTTCTCCAAACTCAATGCCTCATACATCACCTGGGCACTTTATATATTACCTAATTCGTACAGATAAGAACTCATACTAACAAAGAGGTATACACACACACACACACACACACACACATACCATTTGTATCACAAAGATCCAAAACACTTGAAATGGTTTTTATTAATTCATAATGATTCTAATGACAGGTGATATTCCATGCTATATAACTATGGTTAAAACAACTAGTGACAATTTCTCACATTTAAAGAAACTATAGATTTTTCGCATTCTAAGACTCCCTGTGAGATAGCATCGTTCCTCTAACTGGCTGATGGGTTAGATGTGAAAGCAGGGAATGGGACTCATGTCCCAAGAAAACTAGGCCCTGTACCTGAGATTGTGGTCCTAACTTGCTCATGTACACTTGTTATGGTCCATTTTTAATTGTAATAGTAAATTAATATTTGTTCAAATTCATATTTTGTTGCTGTAGGTTTGAACAGAAACTACAATGAGTACTCTCCTTGCATATGTATTTCTAAGTCCTGGATGGGATCTTAACAGTACTTCACTGTTTATACAGTTATCTTTACAAAGCTTTTGATAAAATACATGTTCAGTACTTGACTTTGTGGTGCATCAGTTAGCTTTCTTTTACGTGGTAAAGAATAAACCATTCTATTTTAGACGAATGATGCATGTGATCAAAAATCTCCTTCAAGAATAGGGAAATAAAGAAAGCACTTCTAGCTAACATTTAGAAAATACAAAATGATTAGTTTCATTGAAGTTCCCAATTAAATGGAGGTGTCAAATTAGTCATTTGTATTCTACCCTTCAATTAATTAATAGACCAAGATATGACTTCATGGCACTGATTACTTTGAAAGTACAATACAATGTCTGACATATTTTAGTTCTGGTTTCTATCAAAAAATCTTAGACTAGCAACATAAGTTCATTCTTGCTTGTAGGAAGTACTAATTCATGAAAGGTACATTCATTCTTGCAGTGTAGCAGAGTACCAGCCAATAAATCGTCCACTTTGGGATTTGATTTTCTTCTAATATTAAAATCATTATTGTTGGAGAAAGCTCAGCTCTACAGTTCTCTAATTACAATGTCTTTCTAATTTTTCTCTCTTGGTCCAGTGATAATGACAATGGCCAGTAAATGATCAAATTTGATTTATGTTCCACATCAAGTATCCCGTTGCTCTGGTGAGTGTCATCTCCTTCAAATAATTTATTTCTTTCGAAATCCCCAAAATATCATAGGAAGATGCAAGAAAAATCATTTGTGAAATGTTGCAAGAGGGAAAGTGTGAAGTGCAAGTGTGAAGTGTTGCAAGATGACAAATATTCATGATGTCTCAAACAAATTTATGGTAAAGGGACAAATTCATGTGGTCTTCCTTTGCCCCTGCCCCTGAAAATGCTTGATTCACTGTGATTCATCTACTGCTAACCCCCTGCCTTTCTCCTGGGTGCAGTTGTTGTAGACCTGCTTCTGGTAAACTTGCTATGTTCACTAATTGGTTCCAAGAGTTTTTGGTAGATTCATTGGTAAAAAAAAAATCATGCCATCTGCAAATAAAGATAGTCTTATTTCCTCTTTTCCAACCTGCAATGCTTTTATTTCCTTTCCTGTCTTATTCACTGGCTAAGACTTCTAGTACAATGATGAGTAAGAGCTGTGAGAAGACATTCTTACCTTCTTCCCAATCTTAGGGGCAAAGTGCCCAATCTCTTGCCATTAAGTGTGATGTTAATTACAGAGTATCTTTATCAAGCTGAAGAATTTCTTCTGTTACTAGTTTTCTGAGAGTTTTTTTTTTAATTATCATGAACACATGCTGAATTTTGTCAAATATTATTCCTGAATCAATTGACATAAGTGTGTGATTTTTCTTCTTTTGCCTGTAGATGTGGTGGATTATATTGATTGATCTTTGAATACTGGACTAGCCTTCATACCTGGAAAAATCCCACTGGTGTATATAATTTGACTTATTCATTGTTGTATTTGATTTGTTAGTATTGTGTTGGAAATGTTCATGTCTATATTCATGAGAGATACTGACTATAGTTTTTCTTTCTTTTAATATCCTTATATGGTTTTAGGATTAGGGTAATTCTGAACTCATAGAATGGGTTTTAAGTGTCCTCTCTACTTCTGGTTCTTGAAGAACATTGTGGTGAACTTTATTATTCCTTCCTTAAATATTTGGTAGGTTTACCACTGAAACTATCTGGGCATAGTACTTTCTTTTTTGACAGCTTATTTATTATTGCCTCAATATCTTAAAGAGATATTGGTTGTCTCTTTTTACTTCTGTGAGTTATTGTAGTTTATATCTTTCAAGGAATTGATCCATCTCATCTCAGTTAATCAAATTTGTGGGCTTAGAGTTTCTTATAGCATTCCCTTATTAGGCTTTTAACATCCCAGGATCAGAACTGATATATTTCTATGTTTTCTAAGATATTTAAAAATTTCTCTTGAGATTTATTTTTGGCCCATGTGCTGTTTAGAAGTGTGTTGTTTAATTTCCAAATATTTGGAGATTTTCCAGCCATCTATCTAATGTTTAGTTTAATCTTGTTGTGATGTAAGAACATACATTGTATGATTACTATTCTTTTCCATTTAAGTAAGGTCTATTTTACGGTCAAGAATGTGGTCTATCTTGGTGAATGCTTCATGTGAGCCTAAGAAGAACCTATATTCTGCTGTTGCTGAATAAAATACTCTACAAATGTCAATTGGCTCTAATTGCTTGATAGTGCTCTTTTAGGTCATATATATCCTAATATTTAGGTGTTAGTGATCCCATGTATTGAATTTCTTTCTTTTTCTTTACACTGTCATACCACACCTTTGTACTTAGGTTCACATATCTAACCACAGTTTCCCTTTGTCTTTCTTTTTCTCATTTTTATTACATACTGCCTTGTTTTTTCTTTTTCTTGTTTTTGTATGTGCATTATCATCAAACAAGTAGTCAATTCATTAGGAGTCTTGCTTCCTTTAGAATTCCTAGCATTCCTAGCACATAGGGGGCACTGTTCACACAGAAGATGAATATAACTGCTGAATGGAATGTGCCAAGATCCCCCAAATCAAGAAGAGAACTGAGGCCCTCCAGCATACCCTGGAAATGCTGGCTTGAAAGGCTGTTTGGTGTTTATCAATGAATGTCTCTGGGAGATTCTTCACCAAAGAAAGTCTTGAATTAACTTTTCTAGAACACGGTCCTTGTATTGGCTGCTATGACAAAGAATCATAAACTAGGTGGCTTTAAATAATAAATTTTTTTTTCTTTCTCAGTTATGAGGGCTAAAAGTCCAAAATCAAGCCATTGGTAGAACCATGCTCTCTCTGAAGCCTCTAAGGAAGAATAGTTTATTACCTCTTCTTGTTCCTTGGGGTCGCAATCTCTGGTGCTCCATAGCTTGCAGAAGCTGACAATGCCACTGATCACTGCTTCTTTTATCACATGGCCTTTTCCTGTGCGTCTCCTTTGTCACCATGTCTTTTCTAGTCTTCTTATAAGAACACTAGGCACTTGGGTTAAGGCCACCCTGATGCTATTCAAGCCAGTACAGTCCTCTACTTGGTAATGAAAAATGTTATGCAGACACTTTTATTGTGGTCTCTAACTCCCTCTCAGGGGTCCCCACATGCATTTCCTGAATCTAGAGGAAATTCACAGTGAAAGGGAGGATGAAACCCACAGCAGACACTCGGTTTCCTCACCCTGATGTTTGGCTATTTTTCCCTTCCTGTCCTATATTTCCCAACACTTAGTGAAACATAGCACACAACTCTTTCAGGTTCCTGCATATTCCATTTCCTCATAAGAATTTATCTATTTTGGTGGAGAAAACATTCTTATTTAATCTGATAACTGAGACCAGGATATGATGAGAAATTCTATTGTTCCTTTAAGAGTAATAGAAATGGTAAATATTCATTTTAAGAGGCATCTTCTGGAGCTGCATTAACTTTAATCAAAGGCAGGCCTCCAAGAGTCAACATGGCAACGGCTGCTAGGGAAGGCACTTCGGAGCAGATGGGCATTTTAGCTTTTCCAATCCTGCCAGGTAACTGGTTTCCTACTTTATCTGCATTTCCAGTGGCCCTGTTTGCCAACAACTTGTTTGTGTGTGGGTTTGCATAATACTTATTACAAAGAAAGGCTCTCTGGCATCATGAGAATAATATGGGTTGGAGACTATTCACTATGAATGAATTATGTTTCTCTATATTTTATCCTTTGAATTTTTATCTCACAAGATTTCATTATATGATTTTTTAATGCTAACATGAGATTAAGAAAAATACCATTTTGTAGTTGTTTGGATCAATGAAGTTCTTGGAAAAGGACAGTTGTTGAATGTCAAAGGGAAAAGTTTATTTCATTAGCTAGCTCTGGACCTGTTATTTCACTAGTATTGATATTTAAGTGGATCCTAAATGGAAAAAGCCATAGCAGGGAGCCCTCTGAATACAGATTGAAAACGTCAAATATGTAATTATTATTGCTCTGCTTTAAAGAAAAATCAGGTTGGATAAATATTTTCTAGCTACTCCTATGGTTAAAATATGTTTCAATTTCAGCCAGTCTTTATTGTGCTAATTGGAAATACATACACACAAACACTCTTTTCTATACAACTCTTTGTATTTCTTTTTAAGGAAATACTGTATTGTCCTTTAAGGAAAATATGATACAAAAAGGAGAATCCAAAGAATTGGATTTGCCAGGTCCTGGCTCATACAGATTAAATTGCCATTGAACAGAAGAAAGAGCTATCTGGCCAAACACTCAAACTCCAGAATCAAAGATGGTTCATCTGGAGGAACGACATGCATCCAGGCTTCACCACTGATGTTTGGCTGGTTGATTGTGTTATATAAACTCTCACCAACACAAGCAACAGTGATGTGGGGATTCATGGGTAAAGGCCAAATTAGCATCTTTGTGCTTTCCATTTTAAGGCTGAATTCATACACAGCTGATAACATTCAAATCTCATCTCATGTAATGAAAGCAGAGAAAATGAATTGTTTTGCTTTAAGCAGGACACTGTTTCATTTAAGTGAATGCAAATCTTTTGGCTCTTTGATACAGCTCAAGATTCTGCTCATGGAAAACAGTCTGTCATGCTTTGGCATTTGCACTGACATGCACAATATCAGAGAATACTAGGAGGATTTTATTTTGTTTCAAATAACTTATTTCATGGTCACACTTAAAATAATGTACATACAACAGGAAAGTCAAAAGCTTCAGATGGCAATTTCTAGTAGGGAACAGTCATAAATAAAAACAAAACAAGTGGAACAAGATGCTATACATTTTCCTTTGTTCATTTGAAAAATACTTGAATTTGACTTTTTAAATATTTACATATATAAATGAAATGCTGGTTTCAAATAAGATACAACCAGATTACCAAGATTATTGATTACCACAATAAAATACTGATGATTTGTATAATGTTCTAAAGAAGTACATACATTCTGGTTTTGGCATTTTGGACATAGTCATTGTAGTGTGCCCACCTACTTCCTGATTAGAACCTGATTCTGACCAGCCAATGTCCATAATAAGAAAGAATAATCAGGTAACAAATACATCTCTCTCTTTTTATATTCCCCCACTAACTCTCTCCAGAAAAAGAAGTAAAAAACTAGGTTTATCTTGGTTTACCTCCAACAATAATTCAAGAAATATTTATTGAGTATGACTATGGCTTCGGTGCTGGGAGTATAATGATGAACAGGGCTGTCACAGATCCTGCTGATAAATATCTCGCACTCTAGCCTGAGAAGACTGATGCTCAGACATGCAATTTCAATGCTGTGTATCAAGGGACATGACAAGGGTAGCTCAGTAGCTGACAGTGTGCATAGCAGGAACATCTATACTGGACTTGATGGCTCAGAAGGCTTCCTGGGGAAGGGTGTGTCTCAAATGGACCAAGAAGGATATGTAGGATTAAGCCACAAAAAGATAGGGTAGGATATAGTAAGGGAGATCTGGGAAGAAAGGACCAGAGAGAAGAAAGAGCGTGATAGGTTAAGAACCCGATGAAAATTGTGACTTTGTGGGAGGATCAGAAGGGATGGAACAGAGATTAGGAAGGAGAGGGCAGATACTAAAGGGCCTTGTGTAACACTTGAAGACATTTAAACTTGAGTGAAGTGGTCAGAAGGTTCTTACAGTTATCTATTTTAAGCCTGCATCTTGATTATAAATGAGGGTTAACATTATTGAAAAAAATAACTAATTGTTTGCTACTTCTTTTTCCAAAGACTTTAGATATTTTAGAATACACAGAGATTTGAATGTAAGGATTCCAGCAGAAAATATCTCTGGGAGTTAACTGTGAAAAAAATTTTACCACAAAATGTTTATGTTTATACACTTTTTATTAGAAAATCAGAACTGGAAAACTCAATGATTTTGCCTTTTAGGAAGCTCAAAACACATTTTGTGTTGCACTCCTCTAAGGTGTCAAGTACATGTTTCTTTTCTTTTTTTTTTTTTTTTTAAGGTTTTACTTATTTATTTATTTGACAGACAGAGAGAGATCACGAGTAGTCAGAGAGAGTGGGGAAGCAGGCTCCCCACTGAGCAGAGAGCCCAATGCAGGGCTCGATCCCAGGACCCTGAGACCATGACCTGAGCTGAAGGCAGAGGCTTAACTTACTGAGCCACCCAGGGGCCCCACATGTTCCTTTTACTCTTCCTTGTCATTTACATTTTCTTGTTGAGAAGTATTTTGATATTACTTACTGTCTGGAATTTTCTCTAGAAGAAAATGGATATGGATGGATATATATACACATACACACACACACATATATATATATTAAAAAGGAAACATCTGAATTTCCTAGTTTTTCAATTTTAATCAGTAATTTTAGTACATAATTTCATAAGGAGAATTCTTTGATCAAGACAGAAATTTTACCAAAAGGAAAATCATACTTAAGTCTTTGAAATTAAAATATAACCGGAAGAATAACTGAATAGCTTATTATTCTTCACTGCTGTGGGAATTACTAGATAGTCAATTGATAGCACAAAAGAATACATAGGTAAGTAGGTATGTAAATGGATGGATGGATAGATGACCAGATGGATGGATGGATAGATAGATGAATGGTTGGACAGATAGACTGATATATAGGTAACTAGCTGAACTGTATCTTGAATTTCAGCATAATGCTTTTCCCCAATATTTGAGCTCTATGTGTGTATGCATATATGTGTGTATATGCTTATATTTGATATATGTCAAATACATATTATATTTGGTATGTGCATCAAATACATCAGGGGTTTATACCTTATTTAGTCACACACTGTGGGTGGATGGATATACATATATCCCACCCTGCTGCCCACTAACGTTTTCCATTACCCTTTAACTGGCATGCAATAGGTAAAGCAAACAAGCAAGTCCTATGCCCTAACAACCTCTAGCCACAAATTCAACTAAGACGGCAAAATGGGAAAGGGGATCTTACTAAATTAACAAGAAAGAGACAGAGAGTGGGACAGGAACTTGTCATTTGGTCTTGCCTGCCCTCTTTGGACATGACTAGAGTTTACTATTTCGCTTCAACATGGGAAAAGCAGTTAGGCAAAATATGTAAAATATGTGGGGGCACCTGGGTGACTCAGTGGGTTAGGCCTCTGCTTTTGGCTCAGGTCATGACCTCAGAGTCCTGGGATCATACCCCATATCGGGCTCTCTGCTCAGCAGGGAGCCTGCTTCCCCCTTGCTCTCTCTGCCTGCCTCTCTGCTTACCTGTGATCTCTGTCTGTCAAATAAATAAATAAAATCTTTTTTAAAAAGTTACATTAAAAAAAGTTACATAAAATACGTGAAAATGGACAATATGGATAGGAGACTTAAGAGGCCATGTGTTCCCTAGGACATTGTATATATAAGCTTTTAGATCATTTCTGTCAAAATGTGAAAGAAAAGAGATTTAATTGTTTAATTAAATTGATGCACAGAAAAAAAATATGTCAACTTTACTCAACCACAGATTTCATACCTTCAAATAACATTCAGTAGCTTTTTAATATTAACATGAATATATTACATTTAAATATTTTTATTATTATAGAAAGAAAGTCTTGCAGTAACATAATTGGTTCCTTCTCTTTATCAAAAATCTATTATAAATTATTCTTTCAACTGAAGATTTTGCTCTACCATGATAAGACTATGTTTAAAATTTTAAAACAGGGGCTCCTGGATGGCTCAGTGGGTTAAACCTCTGCCTTAAGTTCAGGTCATGGTCTCAGGGTCCTGGGATCAAGCCCCACATCGGGCTCTTTCTCAGTGGGAAGCCTGTTTTCCCCTCTTTCTCTCTGACTGCTTCTCTGCCTACTTGTGATCTCTCTGTCAAATAAATAAATAAACTCTTTATTTTATTTTATTTTTTTAAAAGATTTTATTTATTTGTTTGATGGACAGAGATCACAAAGAGGCAGAGAGGCAGGCAGAGAGAGAGGAAGCAGGCTTTCTGCCAAGCAGAGAGCCCAATGTAGGGCTCAATCCCAGGACCCTGGGATCATGACCTGAGCCGAAGGCAGAGGCTTAAACCCACTGAGCCACCCAGGCGTCCCATAAATAAACTCTTAAAAAAAAAAAAAAACAAATACTTCTCTCATTCATGTTTATTTTTAAAGGGAATCAAAAAGAGGTCCTCTTTTCTAAATAATATATTTCAGAAATGCACAGGAAAACTCTTTAATATTATAGTGATAATCAGAAGAAAAGGACAGAATTCACCTTATGTAGTCTTATTACATACTTTTCCCCTAGATCATACTAAATGCACCCTCATAAGTTAATTTCAAGTCTTTGAAAAAGATACAATCTTAAGAAATTAGAAAGGAATTTAAGTCCCAATTTATAAAACATCACCTTTCCACATGGGAAAGGTTGGAAATCACAGACTAATACCACTCCATAAATATTCCAAAGAAACAACATATGAATGAGATAGTGGGCAGGAGGCAAAAATGCTGATAAGTCACATCTAATAATATAATTAACTTCAGGCTTCATAGAATGCTTTCCATTTTCCAAATCTTTACAAGATATGCAAAGAAAATTCTTAATTGCCTGAGAGGTAGATGATAAACTCATTTTCCAAATGGGACACTGAGGCATAGAGATGTCTTTTCTACAGGCTGCAAAAAAAAAACGGTCAGCAGCAGAATGAAGAGAAGATGCAGGAGGAACAGGTTGCCATTGTGTATGCATGGCTGTCCAAACCCTGACAGCTGCATGACAGGAATTACATCGGTCCATCTGCAGCCCGTGCCCCATTTTACTCTATGACAGGTACAGCTGATGGAAGTTTGAGTCTCCATCTAAAGTTGACAGCACATCTATGTGCCATTGTGAAACCGGTGAGATCAACTTGAGGAATGATTATTTACAGTGGCCTCCTCAGACTTAGGAAGGCAAGCTAGGTTGAAACTACATAGAATGTATTTCAATAAATGAGATTAAGACATGAAATGCAATGAAAGGACAACTGATGTGATAAGATAAATTACAACTTCTCTTCAATATTTCTCCTGTTATTCTACAGAGATGTTTATGAGTATAATTAAAAATAAATTCTCAAACAATTGGATTTGAAATTTAATTCATATCTCTCTGTTGATGTGAGCCTTGACATACATGCTCTTAAGTGAGGAGGGAATAAACATAGTGTAATTGTACTGGGCTTTATATTGAATACATCTCTTTCTAGAATACAAAAATGTATGCTTATCTGCTGCTAAGAACCAAGCTCCTTAAATATACTAAAACACTATTAGCCGAGCAAACAATATGGCTAGAACAGGGGTACACTGGGAGGAGAGATATAGGAAGATGTGGGAGATGCAGAAAAATAAACAACCACCTTTAGGCTCATGAGAATGACGTCCAAGAGTGCCAACCCCGCAGTTACTGTGCAAGGACCCAGTACATGAGGGACACACTAATATAGATGACACACAGTGTTACCCAGTTTATTCTTGTGATTGGTGGCCTGTGGTTACCTGTCACGTGGAGGATGACATTGGAAGAGAGAATGCCACTAGAGTTTTGGGCCCGAGCCACATAGAGGCCTGCATCTGCCTCACATACCTTCGGAATGAACACCGAATGTCTTGTCTCCTTGTGTAAAACGTGTAAGTGCCCATCAGCAGACAATTTCTGGCCCTTCTTGTACCTGAAGCAGAGAGTCAGTTTTTAAAGTCAGGATCACTGTAAATTCACATCATTTCTAAGCTCTAAAACCCATTGCAAACAAGCCCATTACCATTGTAATACTCTCTTTTTAGTATTAGCAGGAATTTTGCAGCTCCTATGGATTCCAATGGGGCTGTTCATCCTTGAAGCAGAGATTGGAGACTTGTGGCCTAAGAAGTGCTTGACTGGATCAGACCATATTTTTCAAAAAATTGAATTTTTGAACAACATTAAACAGTTGAAATATTGCATGTGAAAATTCAGATATCTAACTATTCTTTTCAAAAACACCAAACAGGGTGCCTGACTGGGTCAGTCGGTTGAGTGTCCGACTCTTGATTTCGGTTCGGGTCATAACCCCAGGGTTGTGAGATCGAGCTTTGTGTGGGGCTCTGCACTGGGCCTGGAGCCTGCTCAAGATTCTCTTTCTCTCTCTCCCTCTGTCCCTCCCTGTGCCCCAACTCTCTCTCTCTCTCTCTGTAAAACAAACAAACAAATAACAACAACAACAACAGCAACACCCCACAAGAAAAACGAAGCCCATCTGGTCACAGAGGGCCACCATTTGCTTATGGCAACAATTACCTAGAGTGTGAAATGGGACTCGTCTATTTGGCCTGTGTTATTCTTTCAGCTGCTATGGAATAAGAGCCTGTGAGTTCTGGGAGTCTGTATTAGAGGGAGACTCGTCCATCCCATCATAGTCACCCCACAAGATCCAGGTGAGAACAAAAATATGCTGTTTGGGAGGAAGGTACTTATACAATATTTCCTGGCAAAATAAGTTCATTTAATTTTTATGAATTAATTTCATTAGCATAAAATGATTTATCATTATAAAAGGCACTTATGTAATTGGATTATTACCATTAATGATATGTTTCTAAAAGTTTCCTATGAATGTGAGTACTTAGCTGTCACTTTTTAGGAAGCAAATGATTTATTTTGTATATTCTAGATTCTGGTTTATTTATATCCATGTTCCTTCACCTAAGGAGTGGTGACAAACCAGAATCATTTTCTGTTCCCATTGCTTATGTGATAATTTTGCATTTTTATGAGTGTCCTAAGAATGTTTATTTCCAAGAGCTTGCTAGTTGGTAATTGAGCAAAATCACTGAAAATCCAAAAGCAAGATATTTTTTCACAACATTGTGATAATTCCTCAACAGTAAATACTAACCAAGTTATTTGTTGTGTGGACAAAACCAAGAAACACTGCAGACAACATTTTTCTTTGGGGTGAACTGATATTTAATAATGAATTAAATAGATTTTAAATTCATAAATATGAAATTCCTGATCTATAAAAAACCATGCAGTTGTAAAAACAAGACCATAAGACAAAAGCATGAATGGCCGCCTTATAGCACAAGTGTAATCTCTTCTCATCATCTGAGAGACCCAAGTTTTCTCATAGATTCTTTCGGAACCCACTCACACTTCAAGTATCATCAGTGGGCACAAGTAATAGTTGAAATTGTTGATGTAACGTCTACTGAAATACTATGATAAATAAATGCTATTTTACTTATCTTAGTTTACGAATATGAATTCAGTCTCACGTATTTGTAACTTTGTCCTCAGAGAAATCTAACCACATGAAAAATTTCTAAATGTTTAGAAGTAACCCACGTAGTGAGAAAGTGAGAACTACTTTTAAAACAACAGTGATTCAAAACTTGTATTCTGCAGCTTACTTTCTATTAAAACAAATACGCTAAAAATTAATGTCTCCAGAGGGAAATCTTATTGTTCACAGCTCAGTTATTATACCACCTTTCAAAACTGGGTTTATTACCTGTCACTGGGAGCTACTGTGAAAGAAATATTTTTATTCCTTCTCTCACACTGAAGAAATTTATAGAAAGAAATCTTAGTGAAACAAACAAATATTATAAAAGTAATGTGTGACTCTGTTGGGAAGAGGGAAAAGATGAAATAGGTAAATGAAAGAAAAGGAGAAAACCCAAATTCTTATGTTTTTTATCAAATACAGGATGTTAAGTTAAATGTCATGCTTACGTAGAAATAAACAATAAGAAAGAATTTCAACTCACAATCTTCAGAAACGTGGAATGTTAGACTAATACCAAAAAAACCCCAAACAACAACAACAACAAAAACCCCCCCCAAAAAAACCCAAACCCCACAAAAGAGCACGGCTAAGTTGCAGTGCCTTTGGAGTTGGTTACGTGATTATTTAATGTGGTTCCTTTTGCTTTCTTCTGGGGATTAGCCATGCTGTGCCTACAGGGAGAGTTGGGGGTTGGTGTGAGGTTGAATCATGCGAGGTACAGGGTTGCAGAATACCAATCAGCTATCCCTACACCTTTAAGTTAGTGTACACAGAATGATTTGCTCCATCATTCAATGTGTTTATGACTTGTCATTATAAGCTACCCACCATGTCAGAGTAGGCTCTGGAAATCCTGTTACTTCAACTTCCAAAGTCACTGGAGAACCTTCTGTGACAGTTACATTAGACAGGAGTCTGGAGAAATTAGGTGCCTGGCCAGCAAGGCTGACCACAGTGTTCTTTGCTGATGTGCATTTAATCTCGTCTTTGGGGACCATTTGCCTCTGATAGGCCCGTCCGGGGTCTGAGAGAAACCCAAGGCCTGGGAATGCATCCTGGGAAGCATGCAGCCTGTCTTGGGGTTTAGTGATGTTATCACTGACATGCACTTTCTCCCGGGTTTCTAGCAAACGTCCCTGAGCCTGAGGGTGCTGCTGTGAAGCTCTCTCATGCACGTCACTCGGCATGCTCTCTGGATGTTTAGCCCTGATTGTGCAGAAGGCAGTACTTTTTTCCAGAAATCCTCTGGAGGTTAATGGGAGCTCAGCTTTGAACTGGGGGTAAGGCCTCTCAAAATGACTTGAGAAAGTTTCTCTCTCGTCATTGTAAGTGTCAGCAAAAGCAGCAGGGGGTGGAATGCCCAAGGCCTGGGCCTCCCCTGGCCTGCTGGCCCCAGTCTGCATCTTGTGGCTGCTTGTGTGAATGCTGAGGGAAGGGCTGGCACGCTCCTCCACGTCCATGTCAGCCGGGCCAAGCGGGGGATCGGGGCTTCCCGGGAGTGGAGGCAAGGAGATGTCATCAGGTGAGACACATTCATATTCTTCTCCAGAAAGCGTGTCTGTAGGCAAGAGCTGGCCTTGGACAGCAGCCTCTCTGTCAGAGGGCGGCTCCTTCAGGTGCTGGGGATACTGACCCTCTCCTGTTCCATTGATGGCCAAATCTCCTGCTCCCTGCACCTTCAAAACAGAAAAGCCAAAGCTTCAGGTTAGTCACTGAATTTTCTTTTTCCAGGCCTCAACTTCGATCAGGCAGACAATCTGAGAAAACCTACAAGTGAGTTCAAGCTTGGGGCCCTGGCACAAGTGGTACAGAACTTGAAACCATCAGTCTGTGGAACCTGGGCCCAGTCCCATGCCGTGACTAAGGAGCTGGTAAACTGACTCCAGTCTCTGAATGAAATGTGATCGGCCTTATGAAACAGAGGCAAGAACGCCCTAGTTTTCACCTATAATGAGGGGGTTGAATTGGATCAATGTCTTCCAAATCATGATCTGAGGACTGTCCTCCCACCAGCAAATTCTGCTTTGGGTTATGGATCTACACTCCATGGGGACACATAGTTCCTAAATCTCAGAGGCTCCCTTGTTAGGCGATCCCTCAGACCCTCCTAAGAATAACCCCTCTTTCTTTCTTAGGAAAGCCACTCATTATTATTACTGTGGTGAAGTATGCACAATATGAGACTTACCATTTTAAGCATTTTTAAGTGTATAGTTCAAAGCCGTTAAGTACACTCACATTGATGCAACCATCCATCATCCCCCTCCAGAAATTTTCCGTCTTTCCAGACTTAAACTCTGTGCCCATTAAACACTAAGTTCTCCATTCTCTCCTCTCACCAGTCCCTCCTACTTTCTGTCTTTAGGAGTGGGATAACTCCATATACCTCATATGGAGAAAGCCACTTTTGATGACTGGTTTTATTTTCTTAAAGCCCCTTATTTTTATTCTTCCATTGTAAAGTACCTATTAAGCACTTGTTTCCTACTAAGTACCATGCCAGACATTGGTGAGATGAAATGAGTAAAAGTAAACCAAGTCTGTGCCTTCAGGGAGGTAAGAGCCTAGTGGGGGAGGTGGATATCAATGGAACTATCGCATGTTATGGTCTTCCGCAAAAGAACACCAGATATAAAAAGGGAAGGCCTGCCACTCATCCTTCTGTGCCATGTGCAGCGCAGGTCATGCTAGGAGCCTGGGAAAGTCAGTCCTTCACCTCCTGCTTACGCTGATCTAGTATTTCTCCCTGCTAATCCTTGTCTATCTCTGGTTTCATAAGATGCTCAAATACCCTTTCTGGCATAGATTCGAAAGAGCACTGAAGCTGAAAGGGATATCATCTATCTCAATGTGTTGTTTTATATCTAATTTTTTTCCCCCTTTCCTCAGTATTTGGGTGCATTTTTACTTAACAATTACCATGTTTTGTTCTATTGCTACTATGTGCACGGACCTAAGAAAGTTAGGTCTCGCCTTGACTTTGAGTTCTTCATTTTAGCTCAGAGTCCTCCCCCTGACATATATTTTATACATAATTTTTGAGAAATAAATATGTTTCAGGTTGAAGATCAGAAGCAAAAACAAAACAATGTTCCTTCTACTTTCCCAGAGATACAAATGGTCCTCAGTTTTAGAGAACATGGTTTCCTTCAGCCATTTAGTAGAAGTTAAAACTCTAGGTTTAAAAATAAGCCAGAAGGTTTTTAAAATCTCTTGTAATTAAAAAAAAAAAATTACTAAATAAGCACATAGGCAATAGGAAATGCCCCTCCTTCTTCGGCTTGGCTCTGCTTTTGTTTTCTTTTTCTTTTTTTTTTTTTTTTTTTTTTTTAAGATTTTATTTATTTATTTGACAGAGAGAGAAATCACAAGTAGATGGAGAGGCAGGCAGAGAGAGAGAGAGAGAGAGGGAAGCAGGCTCCCTGCTGAGCAGAGAGCCCGATGCGGGACTCGATCCCAGGATCCTGAGATCATGACCTGAGCCGAAGGCAGCGGCTTAACCCACTGAGCCACCCAGGCGCCCCTTGTTTTCTTTTTCAAAGGGACTTTGATCCAACTTCCTATTCAGTCTAGAAAATCTCCTCCATAACATTCTGGTAACCTCTGTTTGAACACTTTTCCCGAAAGGATGCTTTCTTTGAGGAGAATTTTATGCTTTACTTGTGTTAAGAATCTCTTCCTGGAGGCACCTGGGTGGCTCAGTGGGTTAAGCCTCTGCCTTTGGCTCACGTCATGGTCTTAGGGTCCTGGGATCAAGCCCCGCATCCGGCTCTCTGCTCAGCAGGGAGCCTGCTTCCCCCTCTCTCTCTCTAGCTGCCTCTCTGCCTACTTGTGATCTCCGTCTGTCAAATAAATAAATAAAATCTAAAAAAAAAAAAAAGAATCTCTCCCTGTATTTAGCAAAGCTATGCCTTCACTAGGTATCTAACAATGGATCTGAGTTAGCCTCCCCAAGCAACACAGATGTGTCTGACTGCTCTCCTCTTTTAACAGCTTTTTGACTGGAAAATTGGTGCCATGACTTCTCATTGAAATAAAACCTCAGGGCTTCATCTGCCTTGACTCTAGGACTTTAATGACCTTTTGGGAAGTCCCACTCCCACTGGACTATAAGCTCCCTCACAGCAGGGACATTTGTTGATAGGAGGGTCACCCATAGCCAGGCAACTTCTTAATGACTTCTTTGGGAACCTGTGTCTTTCCAGAGGAGAATAATGTATTGTCTGAAAATTTGCAACAAGTTTAGGAGAGAAACTTGAGTAAGAATCCAATCTAGTCTCCTCACTCCTCCTCGCCTCTTGGGGAGGAAATGACTTAGTCAGCCACAGGTTTAGACTGAGCGTGCTCAGCACTGGCTTCCTGAGGCCTTTCTTGTTGATCTGCCTTCCAGAAGATGTGTGTATTTACACTCGCTCTAAAGTCTGAAAGGGCCTGTCCAGAAAGCCTGTGGTTCTCTAGCTGTGCACCCAAGTGTCTGGGTAGGTCGTCTATCTAAATCAGCGATGAAGTTTTAGGAAACCCTCTAGGAAAGTCCAAGCCATGTTTCCTAAGCCAGTTTTTACGAGTGATTGATTCCTGACTCTTGTGCCTCTTGTTCAGATGGCGCCAAACTCAAAAGGCAATCCAAGAACATTATTTTTTTTACCTGTACAATTCCTAAAGTAGAAAAATGCTGTCCACAGAAAATAACACTATCAGATAATTTCTACTGACAATAAGAGAGAGAGTGTTATCAAATCTTTTTCTAGAAACATTTCAACTTATTAATGTTCCCCTTAAATATGTTTATTTCCAGAATTTATTTACTTTCAGATGGGAACTACTCAGTGGACCAACAACTCCTTGATCTATATGATATATTTTTGTTAAAGTGATTATATTAGTTTTTTTGTTTCTATAAGAACCAGATGTGACTTTGATTCATACTGAGTTTTTAATCAGCTAAAATTTTCTACCTTCTCTATTAATGCCATTGACAGAAGTGTTGAACACTGCAGAGTTAGGACAAAGTCAGATGTCTCCCCAAGGCAAGGCACACTGTCTTCTAGGTTGACACTGTTGAACTATCTAACATTCTTAGAACAGTTATAACCTGACCAAACTCATTCAGTTCATATCTTTCCACCTACTGTAAGAGAGAGATCATGAATGTGTTTATCAAATGACTTTTTGAAATCACAGTAAATTTTGCCTATGGCACTAACCTAGAATTATCCATTAAATAATCATCTCACAAAGCAAAATAAGGTGAATTTAATACAATTTTTCCCGAGTCAATCCATGTTGGCCCTTGGCACTTTTTCCTTTATTCTCAAAGACAAATAACTTTTCAGTTTTTAGGTCATTATCGAATTTCACAAAACTTCCTTTTTAATTTTAATTAATTTTTGAAGTTCAAGTATAATTAACATACAGTGTTAAATGTGTTGCATGGTGAGAGATGTTTGCAGCTACACTTGAGATGAGCACAGTGTAACATATAGACTTGTTGAATCACTATGTACACCTGTACAATGGTACTTTAATTTATAAAGCAAATGATAAAAAAAGTACCTACAATAGATATTTTTGATGCTGCCAACTGTAATTAAGCATCAACACTGTGTGTAATTATTTTTTTCTTTTTTGTAGAGATATACTTAATCCAGGCAGGTGGATCCAGACTACTTTCTCTGGGAGATGAGAGGTATTGACTAAGCCGTGGTCTTGTGTTCTACTCCATCTGAGCAATTGATCCCCCTCCCTCATATTAGTTTGGTTCTAAGGCTGTGGGGGCAGTTAAGTAACCGGTTCTTAAATTTTTAAATTATCTTTTCTATGATATGTTACCTCCAACCTGGACTGTCAGATAATGTATATTAAGGGGAACTTTGAAAACATAAATTTGTTTTAAATTTGCTCGTCTTGGGATGCAGCAACGAAATATCACTGTGCGGTGGGGGAATGATGCCTTCATTGCCTGTGTGTCCCTGGCTCTGAGTTGTACAGGATTGGGCTGCTATACCTCCTTGCAAAAAGTGAGTTGATTCTATATAAGTATAGTTTAAATGAGCTCAGTTCAAAGAAGGCTTCCAACTTACCTGCTTTTGTTGGCAGTATCTTCAACCTATGAGAATTAGATCTGAGTCTTAAACTGGCAACATCATTTCCCAGCTATGATTTCCTTTGTGGTCTGGGAAAGCACTTAACTTCCAGATTTACTTCATGGAATAAAAATCCTTAATATCAAAAAGGTACTTCCATGCTGTTGGCATGGGAATCTGCAGTGTCATTACAAAGCAACTCATTTATATGCAGCAGTTCCTTGCTTTCCTTCGATCTTGGGGGAAAAGTTAGTATGTCTGAAATTCAGGAGAATGGCCGCCCAGTTCAGACATTGGTTTCTGGGATTTGTGGAGGGCAAAACATTTTATCTTTTTTAGTCTGAGTTTCCTCAACTATATAATGGTATTTGATCAGATGATCGTTATATCCCTTCTAGCACTTGAATTCTATAACCATAAATGTGGGCATTGTAAGCTGGCATCTTCTGCTGAATAGTTCTATGATTTTGCGGGAATCTCTTTATATTCTGGGAGTTCATTTAACCCGAGGAGTTTTCAGATATTACTATGGATTTAACTACACTGCTCACCTTGGAAGTAAAATACCATCACTAATCTGTTAACAGCATAATGGGCACTGTATTTACTAAATTGCCTAATGCCACCTGTTGCATTTGGGAATTTGAAAAATGAGTAACGCTTTATTATGTCCAAGAGAAAACCTGTGATGAATATATTCTTGTAATAGTCTAGGGGAATTGTTCTCTTTTTTAAAAGTTTTTATTTAAATTCCAGTTAGTTAACATACAGTGTTATCAGTTTATTATTTATTTAGTATTAGTTTATTAAGCATTAGTTTCAGGTATAAAATACAGTGATAAAATTTAGTGATTCAACACCTCCTGGTGCTCATCACAAGTGCACTGGTTAATCCCCATCACCTGTTTCACCATCCCCCGCCCCCCTTCCCCTCTGGTGACCATCAGTTTGCTCTCTATAATTAAGAGTCTGTTTCTTGATTTGCCTCTTTCTCTGTCTTTTTTCTCCCTCTAGGTTCATTTGTTGTGCTTCTTAAATTCTACATATGAGTGAAATCATATGCTATTTGTCTTCCTCTGACTGATTTAGTTCAGTTAGCATAATTCTCTAGCTCCATCCATGTTCTTGCAAATGGCAAGATTTGATTTTTTTCTATGGCTGAATAATATTCTATTATATAATATATATTATATTTACATATGTATACACATATACTGTATATATACGTATATGCATGTATATGTATGTATACATATTTTATATATACATACCACAGCTTCTTTGTCCATTCATCAGTCAATGGACACTTGGGCTATTTATGTAATTTAGTTATTGTAGATAATGCTGCTATAAATATAAGGATGCATGCATCCCTTTGAATTAGTATTTTTTATTCTTTGGATAAATATCTAGTAGTGCAGTTACTGGACTGGAGGGGTAGTTTTATTTTAAACTTTTTGAGGAACATCCATACTGTTTTCCAGAGTGCCTACACCAGTTTGCATTTCCACCAACAGTGCAAGGGGGTTTCTCTTTCTCTACATCTTTGCCAACACCTGTTGCTTCCTGTGTTGTTAATTTTGGCCATTCTGACCCATATGAGGTGATATCTCATCCTAGTTTTGTTTTGTATTTCCCTGGAAAAATGTCTATTCATGTCTTTTGTCCATTTCTTAACTAGATTATTTGTTTTTTGGGTGTTGAGTTTGATAAGTTCTTTTTATATTTTGGATATTAATCCTTTATCAAATATGTCATTTGTGATTATTTTCTCCTATTTGGTAGGGCGCCTGTTAGCTTTGCTGTGCAGAAGCTTTTATCTTGATGAAGTCCCAACAGTTTATTTTTGCTTTTCCCCCCTTGCCTCAGGAGACATATCTAGAAAGAAGATGCTGTAGCAGATGTCAAAAGAGGTTACTGCCTGTGTTCTCCTTAGGTTTTTTTATCCGTTTTGAATTTATTTTTTGTATGGTGTAAGAAAGTGGCTCAGTTTCACACTTTTGTATGTTGCTTTCCAGTTTTCCCAACACCATTTGTTGGAGAGACTGTCTTTTTCCATTGGCTATTCTTTCCTGTTTTGTTAAAGATTAACTGACCATATAACTGTGGGTTCATTTCTGGGTTTTCTATTCTGTTCTGTTGATCTATGTGTCTGTTTTTGTGCCAGTACCATGCTGTCTTGATGACTATAGCTTTGTGATAGAGCTTGAAGTCTGGCATTGTGATGCCCCCAGCTTTTCTTTTCTTTTTCAAGATTGCTTTGGTTATTTGGGTCTTTTGTGGTTCCACATAAATTTTAGGATTATTTGTTCTAGTTTTGTGAAAAATGTTGTTGGTATTTTGATATGGATTGTGTTAAATCTGTAGATTGCTTTGGGTAATATAGAACTTTTTTTTAAAGTAGGCTCCACGCCCAGTGTGGAGACCATTACAGGGCTTGAACTCACAACCCTGAGATCAAGACCTGAGCTGAAATCAAGAGTTGGACATTTAACTGACTGAGCCACTAGGTGCCCTGGGCCGTATAGACATTTTAATATTTATTCTTCCAACTCATGATCATGAAATGTCTTCTATTTCTATATGTCATCTTTAATTTCTTTCATCAGTATTTTATAGTTTCTAGAGTACAGGTCTTTCACCTTTTTGGTTAGGTTTATTCCTAGGTATATTATTGTATTTGGTGCAATTGTAAATGGGACTGATTCCTTAATTTCTTTTTCTGCTGTTTCATTATTGTGTGTAGGAATGCAATAGATTTCTGTATTTGATTTTGTATCCTTCAACTTAAGAAGATGCTATTGCTGATGTCAAAGGGGTACTTCAGAGAGTGTCTCTGGTGTGTGCTACATGTGCTCTCCTATTGTATTTTGGCTGCTCTATCCTTCAGGCTAGTCATCTGGAGAGGCTTTCTTGCATGCTGTGGGCAGTGTTCAGTCCCCTGCCTCTATGTAGTGAGTTTTACCTACATATGCTCTGATCTGCTTGTGAAATGAGATCAGACACCACCTCCACCAGAACTGAGGCCCTGCAGAACACTCTGGTTGGGAAACATAGTGTGGGCAGGGATTTCTACTGGTGTTCAGGGGAGGAGCTGCTGTGCTAGGACTGAGGCAAGTTTGATTGAAAGGGGCAGTCCTGTGAGAGTATAGGGGTGTGGGGCTTGTTGTAAACAAGTCAGGCAGCTAGTGTTGGCACTGCACTGCTTCTCATAGATGGATCTGTATTTATGTTGAGGATTGGAGGAGGAAAATGGTATCACCTCGTTCCTTTTTTCCTGGAGAAGCATTTCTGTAAACACTGCCTCTCAGGGACGCACTCCATTCCAAGAAGAGTGAGCAATCTCCTCACTGTGTGCCCCAGGCATTCTTCAGATTGCTCTTTCCACACTGTATGTCCCCCGGTTGTTTGCCTGCTTGCCTTCTAGGAGCAGGGCAGTCAAGCCTGATAATCTTTAACACTCCAGGCTTTAAGCCCTGCTGGTTGCAAGAACTCACAAAATTCAGCCCCTCTTGTTTTCCAAGCCAATGTCTTTGAGAAAATGTTCTCCTTGTGCATTTTCCTGTGTGGTCCTCTCTCATCCTTCTTTGCACCCACAGCACCCTCCCTTCCATAGCACTGGTGATATGTTTCTCCCCTAACCACATCTTCATACTTTCTACCTTCTTTGATATGGCCTCTTCTCTCCCTTTAGTTGTAGAGTTTCTTCCGTCAGTCTTCACGTTGTTTTTTGGGATATTTAGGATGATTTGATAGTTATTTAGTTGTGTTTGTGGGACAAGAGGAGCCTCGGGCCCTCCTACTCTGCTGCCATCTTCCTCTGACCAAACACTACTGGAATTGTTCTTTCTGAGTCCAATAACTTTCCAAACAAGATAACACCATTTGGGATATCAGAATTGGACACAATGATTCCCAGATAAGCTTTTATTTTACTTGGCATTTTTGTTACTGTCCATATGGCTTTTTGGGAAATCATCACATCTGACCCATAATATAAATGATAGAGATAATAAAATGGTAAATGTGATTGAGCTGTTTAAAGGGAAGATTACTGTCACCCTTTCATTTTGCTGTCTGTGCTAACTGCACCTGAATGTATATGTGAAATGATGTCAGTGAGAGTTCTTGACAGCTATAATTGTGGGCCTTCACTTTTATACTAAATAACAAATGACCTTTTAACTTATATTAAAAAAATTGATTTCACAGTGAAAATAAACCTTGCTTTTTTATTTAAAGGAAACTTTTCATTTCTTTTTCTAAGAAAAATAAATAAAAACAAGAAAGTCTATATTTACTAAGTATAAATGAGTATGTTTGCTTTGGTAATAATGAGTTTCACTTCAATTCTTAGTAAATGGGTGTGGTTGACAGTGTAGACAATGTACAGAATTCAAAAAATAAGCTGAATTTAGTATCTCTTAGAAACCTAGTTAAGAAGGGGCATCTGGGTGGCTGTCAGTTAAGTGTCTGCCTTCAGCTTAGGTCATGATTCCAGGGTCCTGGGATCAAGCCCCATATAGGGCTTTCTGCTCAGTGGGGAGATTGCTACTCCCTCTCCCTCTGCCACTCCCCTCTGCTCATGCTCCCTCTGTCTCACTTGTACTCTCTCAAATAAATAAATAAAATCTTTTAAAAAATGTTACCTAGTTAAGAAAATGTGATGCATTGAATGTTACTCTTTACTATTTCAATGAGATGATCTCAATCAAAGGTGATTTTGTTCTCCAGGGAACATCTGGCAATGTCCATGGACATTGTTTGGTAATGACAACTGGGTGAGGAGTGGAAGTGCCACTGTCATCTAGTTGATAGAGGCCTGGAATGTTGCTAAATATCCTATAATGCACAGGACAGCCCTCCACAACAAAGAATTCTCTGGGCCAAAATATCAATATTAAGAAATCCCAAAGACCAATCACAGTAACCAAAGGCTATCTGATATAAGACTAAGATTCAACAAAGTGATCAAGGTTTGGCAGCTTTCCTTTGCTTCAGAGTAGAATCAGGGTTTATTTTTTTTATTTTTTAATTTTTAAATTTTTTTAAAAGATTTTATTTATTTATTTGACAGACAGAGATCACAAGTAGGCAGAGAGGCAGGGAGAGAGAGAGAGAGAGGAGGAAGCAGGCTCCCCGCAGAGCAGAGAGCCCGATGTGGGGCTCGATCCCAGGACCCTGGGATCATGACCTGAGCCTAAGGCAGAGGCCTTAACCCACTGAGCCACCCAGGCGCCCCTAGAATCAGGGTTTAAATGCTTCAAGACCATCCCACAAAAAAGACAGTTTGTATAATGATACTTGCTGCCTGGAGATTGTATAATTGCAGTAGACCTTGACATAGATTTAACCTGTGGAAAAGATTATAGAAGGTTATATAGAAGATCTAAGAATTGTACTGACTTGAAGGAAAGATAAATCATTCTCCATGAGATAACAACAAGTGGGGAGATATTTATTTTAAATTCTCATGTCATAAGAATACTTTATTAATTTGGGGGCAGTTGAGAATAATGTTGACTCTATTTATTCCTTCAGTTCCTTGGGAGAAAGAGAAACACTAGAAGCAAATTTGACAAAGCAAAAAGATAGGAGCTAATTATAGTCCAGCAGCTATAAATAGAGAGCAACTTATATTGAAAATCCGTAATGATCGATTTAAATAATGTGTTTGAAATTATGAAATATTTGCATTTTGTGAATATTCGCAGTTTTTGCTACATATTTAATTTATCTGTAATATATAGATTTTAAAGCAATGTAAATATTTTAAGAACTTTAGTATTTATATATCAGTTGGATCTTATGTTTTAGTATATTACCTATACTAATATCAACTTAGAGATAGATTCAGTGGAATAAGACACAAGCTAATTTCATGTATTAAGATTTTCCAGTGGATAGTGTGAAACAACAGAACCATAGCTTGGTGGTATAATAGAGAGAAGTCAAATTTGAAGTTGGGATTGACTAAAAGGAAAATGGGAAAGGCAACTAAAGGTGGGAGAAATAGTAGTAGTTTGGAGTGACATTATGGTGACTGAAGGGCTATCCCAATACCACTGTGCAATGCTGTGGTCCCACTGTTAAACAGGAGATGCTCGGAGGAAAATAGCATAAATGGAAGAAGAACAACTAAGTAAAGTATAGAAGGGAAGTACAGGATAAGGACATTCATATTGCATGTGCATTGAAAGATTTGATTCAGATAGAAAAGAAGGCTTTAATTCACTTTTTTTTCCCCAATGAATAAGGACTCTAACCTCAAAACATAATGAATAACTGAGATTACATAATTTTCTTTACCTTATTCCTTTCTTCATTGAATAGTGTCTGCGTATTTCTCGCTGGTTCTTTTAGCAGGTCGATGAAGTCGTCATGGAGGTCTTCCAAATTCACATTTGTCTTTAAAATGTCCCCCTGCTGTACAAAGCAATGGTTAGTGAGAGCCTGGGTCAGGAAAGTTGGAAGTACAGCACTACAAAATAACCCCTAGGAAGAAAACATAGGCCACTTGGAAACTTTCCACAAATATATTCCACAAGAGACTGAGGACTCTCATGTTGTGATTTACAAAATTATCTTGTCAAGCTCACAGCTCCCCCATCCACCTCACTGCTTTGATACAATTCATTGCCAGTAAAAATTGGTTGTTCAAAGGCCCAGCCAGAATGAAGTCATTATTGCAGTAGGATGCACCTATAGGAGCATTCTCTAGAGAAAGGAATCATTGTGCATGGCCATCTAAGCCATTAGGAGAGCTTTAGGGAGAAGTGCTGAGGAAGAAATGTCTGAAGATTTTGGTGGAGAACGAAGAGGAAATCCAGAGAATATGCATAAGCAAATATTTGGGAGACTCATGAAGAGAGGAAGAAAACATCACTGAGTATGGTAAAGAAAAAAAGTTGAGAACAAAGGATGTTTCCTGTGGGAAACATCCCACAGAAGGGATGTTAGTTCATGGAGCTGTTTTAGTCAAGGAAGTACAGGTACTTGCAAGCTGCTGGGGAGCCCCTGTGAGGGCTGAAAAGACTCTGTAAAGGTGAAAGGAGCCTCAGGTACACCAAGTTTAGGATGATGGATTTTACCATACCAGAACATTCTCTATTCCACCTGGAACATGGTCATTAGATGGGCCTTAAAGAAATAGCACACTCCTTAAAGTGCATATGCTATATGGACTCAGAGAATTTGGGGGGAGATTCAGATTTTAGTCTAACTCTAAAATGTAAGCTGGTTGGTATTAGTGGATAATTTAACTCCGCTTTAGTACACATGTGATATCTAATCTCAAAATGGCAGTTGTTGTGGAAAGAATGCTAGATTTTGAATTGTATTTAATTATAGAGTTCACCACTACTGATCGTGAGGTCCCAGGCAAAGTACTTTTACCTTCTTTGAACTCCACCTCTAAAACAAGGAAAATGGGGCCCCTCACTGGCTCATTAACCTGGGTGGTTAAGCATCCGACTCTTGGTTTCGGCTCAGGCCATGATTTCAGGGATGTGAGATGAAGCCCTGCATAGGAGGCTGCTTGTGCTTCTCTCCCTACCCCTCATGTGCTCTTTCTCTCTCCCTCTCCTTGAATGAATGAGTGAATAAATAAATACATAAATAAAATCTTTAAAATAAATAAAATAGGAAAATATTTGCCTTACCACCATCATAAGGTTATTTGGAAAGCACTGAAGTAATATATATGAAAAGCCTTTGTATATCTCAAAATTTTATACAAATAGAAAGGGTTATTATCATTATTTCAGCTTTGATAGGGATTTCTGGGCCTACTTTAATAACCCCTACAAAATGCCCATAGCACCAACCTTAAAAACATAAAAACCAGACATTTATGCTCTCATGCAAATATCTGTAATGTGTTAGCAAACATTCTTTGACAAGCTTTTGTTCAGGGTCTAACTTGTAAGAGCCTTGTTGATACCCATAAGTCTTGCCAGGGAGGCTCTTCCTCATTTTTTATATCTACCCAAATCAAACCTTTTTGAGCTATTGAAGGATTCTTCTTCTCTGTACCAATCCTTTGAGTTTTTACTACAAATGCCAAAACTCTTTCTAGAAAACCCACCTTAGGCAAAGCACAGTATTAAATGTTGTGTGGGACCCTAAACTGAACAGGACCACAGGGTTTTCTCAGGTGTAATCAAATAGATGGGTTGAGGTAGTGATGGTAGTTACATGTGATGATTATAGTAGGAAAGAATACAAGTGTTCTGGGGATCAGAGAGGAATGGACAAAGGACTTGCAAAAGCCTTACAAAGGAGTTGAAAAAGAGACAACATTTGGGTTTGGCTTTGAGAGATAGTAAAATGTAGATAAACAGAGAGAGAAGGTCATGTACATGAAGATGTAGAAGCAGAAAACTCAAGAATATGGGATAGCCCGCCACTGAGACAGGGACCTACAGTGAATATAGAAGCACACTAATTTTGAAAGACACTCAGCCACGGAACATTGGAAGGCCTTGAATTTCAACTTTATTTGGTAAGCAATGAAGAATTTATAGTGGAGTACGTTGAGTATATAAATGATACTAGCAGCTGTATTTAAGGAAGGGTAATCTAGCTAGAGTGTATAATTAGGAGGCTCCTGACTAGTACAAAAGAGAATCCAGGTGATGAAAATGAGAAAAAGAGGGTGCGATCCTAACTAAGGTGTGTAAAAAGAATGGGGAATGAGGAAGTGGGCAGAGGGAGTGGCAAGAGCTTTCAGAAAGAATGGCCATGAAGGGATAAGAGAGTAAATTTTTTTAAGTGGACCTCACTTGAAGGTATACAACAGAAATGGGAGGGCTGTTCTAGATAATAGAGAGCAAAGAGTCAGATGAAGCCGTGCTTTTCAAGCTGTGTATTGGAAGTCAGGAGAAGAGACAGATCCTCAGAGGGTTGGGTGAAGGTGGAGAAGAAATGATCATTGTTTAAAAAGATAATATGCATATGGCATATCGTACATTACTGGTGACATTAAAACTGTAAAATGTTTGTGGAATGTAATTTAACATATGTATATTAGAAACATTAACAACTTCATGCTCATTTACCCAAATCTGCTCTGGAGAGTTTATGTGTAGGGAACGATACAAGAGAAAAAAAAATCTTTATATGCGAAGATGTTCATTGCAGTGCTATATAAAATGGCAAAAAAATTTAAGATCTAGTTTCTCAAGGAAAAAAGATTTGTTTGGTCACCCACTCAATTAAAAGCTTAGCAAACTATTTTGAACGGACTGAGTACTCAAATTTATGACATGGAAATTCATACAGAAAAAATGGTTGCTAGAAATATAATTCTACTCTGAACTACGAGAGCACCCTTATGTCTTGATATCAACAATGATCACAATAATTATAAACGTCTTCACATTTCAATTCTCAAGGTTACTCTATGATTAGGTTTCCCTATTCACTCCACTGTACAGATCAAGAAACTGAGACAGAAAGAGATGAGGTAATTTACCCCAAATCACAAGTCTAATAATTTGGAGGACTGGTATTACTAGGCAGCTGTTTTACTCTAAAGCCTATGTTCTTAATTACCTCATTATTCTCTCCATCTTAAGTAACCAGTTCTTTCAGCCAGTCACTAAAACAGTACTAACGAAGCTAATTTTCACAAAATACAGACAAAAGAATATATGCATTTCTCTCTTTTAACTAAATTTGCCTAGACATTAAATATCAACATATTTCCTCTCTAGTCTTATTCCATCAACTTTTTATTTCATAAAGGATGCTAATGATTGGTTTAATACTTCTATGAAGCTAAATGTTCAATGACTATAGCACCTGAGGATTTAATTTTATTTTCTCTGGGGCTACAATTTGGAAGGGGAAAAAAAAAAGCCCTTCCATTTATTATTTGGGAATGAAAACATAAGGCTACTTAATACAGACTTTACTTTGATTTTAATGGCACACATTTATCCTTTAGGTTGTGATCCATGAAAATGTAAATGAGACACCTTAATTGTGTTTAGCCTTCCTTCCCAGCAATATTTTTCTCTGCAGTGATGGAAAAGAAACAGAATTAATTATCAGAAACACCCAGATAATTATGTTAGAAAGCTGTGAAACAAATGTGCACATTATGTCCCTTGAGAATTTCTATTAGAACATCTTTGCACTAGAAGACTCTTATCAACACATTTTTATTTATATCACTTGAAAATACATATTCTGGGAAGAAGAAATTACCTTCAGCTTTTCTTCAAGCTCTGTGAGAGAGACACATAATTCAGTGATAGATTCAAGAACCTCTTTGTGTTTTGCCATTATTTTCTCAGCGAATTTCTGCCCTTCTTCAAAACCTGGGGAGAGAAGGGACAAAAAACCCTATTTTTGAGGTCAAATCCTTAGCAGGAAAAAAAAAAATCCCAGGCATCAATTCACCTCCCCAGTGTCTGGTGTAAAGGCTGATAGATAGTAAGTGCTTAATAAATACTTGTTGAATAAAAAAATAAATGAATGAAGACACTTTTTGAAAAAACGGGTGCCCCAGAAAAATTATTACATTTGCTGTACCTTGTCACTTTTATGTAACCTAAATCATGTTGCTATGCTAATATTCTTAAAGCACCACTCTAATCAGTTGTTTCCTGTTCAGAACATGGTCAATTCTTCATTTATGCATTCAAAAACAGTTTCAAGGTGCTTCTGACGAATATTTGTCACCGTAGATCTCTCACATACTTAGTCTCTGGTCAAAGTGCGCCTCTTCTCCACAGCAAGTAGTCTCTCCACGAGGAATGCCCTTCCCCCGGACTCCCTGCTGTCTACTTCAGATACCAGTATCTTTGTGAGATGTTCTTAATCCTCCCCGTGTAGATTTTCTCTCTACTGGAATAATAATAAAAATAGCTACCATGCAGTGAATGCTCATTATTTGACTATAGCTAAGCACTTTATATGCATTAATACATTTTTCCTTGGATTTTCTAGGCTCTATTGCATTTTACAAATGAGGAAATTGAGGCCTAGAGAGCCTCTTCAGGCTGCCCAGACAGAAGCAGAAGCAGGGATTTGAAACCAGGATTGTACACTCCACGGTTTAGACTAAGCAGTATTTCACAGTGGTACGGGCTGCATTGTGTCTCCTCCAGAACTTGCCATGTTGAAGCCTCAATCCCCAGTATCTCAGAATGTTACCTCAATTGGAGATAAGCTCTCTAAAGAGGTGATTAAACTAAAATGAGGCCATGAGGTTGGGGCCCTAATCCAGTGTGAGTGGATCCCACCAGTGTAAGATGAGGGAGGGTCACCAGGACAAGCAAGTGCACGAGGGATGCCCACGTGAAAAGGCAGCAGGAAGGCAGCCAGCTGCCAGTCTGGGAGAGAAGTCTCAGGCGACACCAACCCTGTCAGCACCGTGATCTTGTGATCTTGGACTTCGGCTTCCAGAACTGTGAGGAAATGAATTTCTCTTGTTTCAGCAGCGCAGTCTATAGTATTTCATGATGTTAACTCTAGCAAACCAATACACATGCCTTTCTGGCTACATTTACTGTAACATGACTTCTAGGTCTAGGCTGTGGATTCCTGAATGAAGGAACTAAGTTTTATTTACCTTTTTATCAATTATACTTCCTCATACATAATAGGTACTCAAAAAATTTTTTTGAGATAAATTTATTTGTTTTACAATTCTGGGTCCAAAGATGTTTGGGTGGCCTCTAAGAGTTAAAATAATATTCCTAAAGCTTTTTACTTATTGCAAATTTTAAAAAATTACATAGTTTCTCTACTGAGCAGATGAAGATTCACATTTATTTATTTGTTCAAGGTATTCAGTCAATGATTCATTTATTCGTCATGTATTTGTTAAGCACTTAGTATGTATCATGAAGAAGTAAACTAACAGGTAAAATCCCTTCTCTCAACGGAGTTTGCATGCTGGTGTAAAAGCCAGACAATAGACAAATAACTATACAGTCAGTTGGTATAAGGGCCAGGAACACAGATAACGCAGGACGCAGGATATGCATGAAGGGAGGGGAATTAAACTAGTGTCGGGTCTCTGTGAGTACTTAACAGGGTCCTGAAATTGAATACGCACTCAAATACAGTGACAAAACGTGCTTCCCTTGCCCTCAAGGAGCTTATGGTCAATAGAGAAGACAGATGAACAGATGAATAATTTCACTACAGTGTGGAAAGTACAAAAATAGAGGGAACCATATAAAATGCTGTGGAAGCAGAGGGTGTTCACAACATTTTAAGGCACCTATACAGTAAATATGGTAAGAGTGAGATATCACATTCGTTTCCATTAATTTTTCAATCCATATTTTATTATTTTTATGTTTCTACCTTTTCCTTTTGGAAAAGTACTAACAATTCATTCTTAATAATTTAATATTAGGTGGTACAGTATATATGTTTCTACACATTTTTATGGCTATCCATGGATAGCATTTCATGTTGCGTGAGAAAATATCCACAGCCAGCTGAAACATTTTGTACCACCCATTGTTATCTTCTTTCTAAGCTAGATTTGCCTGGCCACTGGGAACTACCCTTGGTCTATAGGAACAATATCAGGGGATTCATGAAACTTATTCCTCAGCACCCCCAAAGGCTATCATCACCCAGAGGGTTTCTGAAATGAGGGCCTCCTTTAGATAGAAAGACTCTTGAGACTGACAACTGTATTCTCTTTCCTGGTCATGGAGAAGAGAAAATCAGAACCAGTGAGATGATAATTTGAGTTCTCCTGTTTATTCCATAAGGGAGAAAAAGGCAAGGGACCTGTTCCTTAAATCTACTAACCAAACCATCTGTTTCTTAAATCTACAAACCACACCCCTCATAGAAATATGAAGACTAGAGACATCAATTTTAGCTTAACACCCACTTTAAGTATTATGGGAGTTTTGAATGTTTTTTAAGAAATCACCCTCATGGAAATGAGTTTGTTTTTTGTTGTTGTTGTTGTTTTGTTTTGTCTGCTTATAACCCGGTGGATGACCAACAGGAATAGAGGAGAAAAGAGAATAGAGAAGGAGGGTTTACACAAGATAGTTAAAATCCGAAGACTTCCTTGGGGTGCCTGGGTGGCTCAGTGGTTAAGCCTCTGCCTTCAGCTCAGGTCATGATCTCAGGGTCCAGGGATCAAGCCCTGCATCAGGCTTCCTGCTCTGCGCTGCACACACACACACACACCCCGCCCCCGCCCTCTCTCTGCCTGCCTCTCTGCCTACTTGTGATCTGTGTGTGTGCGCGTGTCAAATAAATAAATAAAATCTTTAAAAAAAAATCCAAAGACTTCCTCTCCTGGAGGCAGAAATGCCTTCCTCTATTCCTGGCTGTTTACTTTTGTAGATATGGGTGCTTATCTTGAGTCTCTTGCCTGAATAATTGCTGTAGTGAGGACCCTGAGGGCTTGTCATTCTCTGCTTTCTGCGGGATTAGGTTCACTATAGATTTGTTCAAGGGCAAATTGCTGGTTATTTTAAAAGAGACCTCACCATATAAGCGCTGAGCTAGGTCACTGATCTCCTGAATCCTTTCTTCTTGCTGAGGCACGGAGGGCCTGATATATTTATTGAATTGCTGGTGGAGAATTTGCACAGCTTCCTTTGTCTTGCATTCTGTGGAATATTTTCCAACTCTTACAACTGTGGCACTTGCATCTTCATACCAAAAGTGACACTAAATTAAAATGGGATAAGCGTAGATTAAAGAGATACCATGTTCTAAAGTTCTTCATTTTGACCACTGATGTATCAAATTTCAATATTCTCAAACTTTATAATCACATTAGTTTGAACTTTCTAAGTCATAATAAGGAAAATGTCAAAATATGATCATAGGCTTCTGCACTTGAGTAGTAGAGTTAGATAAGAAAATAAAGGTATGGAAATTCATTTGATTTTCCTGCCTTCTTAGATTTGCCTAAAATAGACTTGCTAAGAACATTGCAGACTTACAAGAACAGGAAATATAAAAAGCATACGGCACGAAAAAGAATTCAAATATCAGCTAAAAGAAAAGACAAAAAGTTCAAACACACAGATTACTGCCAAAATAATTGAAGTAATTAACAACACATGGATAAAGTACTGCCTGCTTAATAAATAAATTCTCTTCTAAGAATGAGACTTAGTTTATGGGTTGGGGAACAGCATTTGACCTTTTTGCTTTGTTTTGTTTTTAATAGAAGTTACTCAAGTCATATTTTCAAAGCACAGTGGAGAATTGAGACAGTTTCTCACCAAAAATACTAAATAATGGTGATGGAAGGAATGCGTCTGACCATGGTCAGAATGATTATGATGAGCGAGAAACAAAAACACATGAGTCGGTTAGGAGCTGGCTCTCAATAAGTTCCACAGGGTCACAGCAAGCCTATGGATCAGACATAGAGGAATGATCATCCTCATCTTCCTCAGTGCCGTGTCAAATCTAAAATCTGCTGCATCCGTGGCAGAGAGACGTTCTGTATCACAGAATAATGGGCCACAAAGAACTTCAAGTGTGGAATTTCTTCGACATGAGGTGTGCAAATAACAACTGTAATTTGTCAAATTTCCTATAGCTTATGCATCCTCTACCATTTATCCTCTTGACAAAAACAAAAATAACACCAATAACAATTTGTGTACGTGAAACACCCCACCATCACATTTCTTTCTAAACATTTGCAAGTGAAATAAATAAGTCACTTTGAGTATTTTAAAAAGATATCCAGCAGTGAGCATAATTTCATGACGGTTCAGCATCTTGAGTTGATGGCGTTATGGAGAAATGAGAAATTCTCCTATGTTGCTGGTAAGAGCAAATTAGTAAAATCTCTCTAAAGAACAAGTGGACAATGCTATCAAACTTTGCACCATTCATCCCCCTTTGGTCCAGCAATTCTACTTTAAGAAATTATCCTAAGGCAATAATCATGAAAAGGAGGAAGATGCATATATTTAATGACAAAATTAACTGCAGTAGCATTGTTTTTAAAGTTACAGAGCAATTTTAAAGAACATTACATATGGACACCATTTCAACAAGAAAAGGATACCTCTTCTGTCATCTCCTGGAGGTGCTCTGTCAGGTCCAAAGTCATCTTATAATCTGTCACAACTTTGTCAAACTCATCCACATGTTCTTGCAAATCCTTCATGGCTTCCAAAAGAACATTAACTTTATTATTTGGATAACTCAAGAAAGAATCAGAAGTTCTATTCTCAACTTTTTCCATTTTCTTTTTCAAAGCCTATGCAAAAAAGAAACAGTTTTTAAAACAAAATTCAGTTTTTATTTATGAGGCTAGCTGGTGATAATTTATTGACAGAAAAACTTGGGGAAAACTTTTGCAGCCTTCTCCCTGATGATATATTAAAATCATAATAATCACAAATGTATTTTGGAAAGAATGGGTTTTCTCCCACATAGTTTACTGATCCATCATTAAAATCATATAGAAAATTCACTACATACCAGGTCCTATTCCAGATTTCGAGAATGATAGTATGATTTTAAAAAAAGACAAAGATCATAAAATAAAATATTTTCTTATCTTCAAGAAGCCCACTGTCTCCTGGGAAAAATATTCAAGTTATCTAGCTGGTTCATGCGGTAATTGAGGTAGTATAGGAGGTTCTAGGAGTAATGGGCCACAAAGTTGTTCCTGACATAAGCATGTGCAAGGAAAGGAAATGGGGTGTATAAGAGGTGTGCACGTGTGTGTGTGTGTGTGCGTGTGTGTGTGCTCTGGGGAAGAATGGAAGCAGAGAGGCTGGGTAGATTTGGTAGAATTCATTCTAGAGCTGCCTCAAAAGATAAATTAACTTATACATTTTACATGAGGAACTCAACTGTTACAAAAGCAGAAAACTACCATCTGAATCCCGATGTTGCAAAAAAGCCCAAGGGTTAGGCATCTAGAATTGAAATGCAAACTGATTTTGTAATAATCATAGTAGTGCATGAATGTGCATACACACAGACACACACACAGACACGCCACCCGCACTTTCTCTTTACCTGTATTTTTTCAGCATGCACATCAACTTGTTGAATTTGATATTTAAGAGCCTTCAGATTCCGAGCCTTTTCATTTTTCTTAGCGTAATTAAACTTTAAATTGTTGAATTTCTTTTTGATATCTTTGAATGACTCTTTGAGCTGCAGTTCAATGAAAAGAAAGAGGTGATTTCCTTAAAATGAGGACACTAATATTGACTTGTAATAAATAAAAAAATCTTAACACTTCAAAATATTAATAATCCTCAAAATGTATTCAGTGATTTTTTAATAGGAAACAAATGTGCTAAGTGAACACATAATGAGAATTTAAACATATTCCTAAATTTAAATATAAATTGTTCTTTGTACTTTTTGATGTGTAAATTTTTTAGAGAGTGTTGGGGAGGGGTAGAGGAAGAGGGAGAGAGAGAATCCTAAGCAGATTCAACGCCCAGTGCACATCCCCATGCAGGGCTCCATCTTGCAACCCTGAGATCATGACCTGAGCCAAAATCAAGAGTCGGATGCTTAACCAACTGAGTCAACCAGATGCCCCTTGATTTGTAATTTAAAATTAGATTTATAAGTACAGAATATTCCTTGGCTTCCAAATAAAAGAGTTTTGAACATATCAGATTTTTAACAACTCTAATTTTCTTATTCGTATTTATTTGACATTATGTTTCCCATATATTCCGTTCTCTGTGTCTTAGATTCTTCTGCCTCCCAAGGCTCTCTTACAGTATCGAGAATAAATATACTAGGCTCCAATGAGCTGTTCCTGTTGCAGAGGTCAATGAAGGGTCGACATTCAGACCACCAAGGACATTAGTGAGATAAAAGAGGAGTCCCAATATGAGATTTAGTAGGAAAAATACTTTACTTGCCTAAATCCAGGTAAAAAATTATTTTTCATGAGCAGTTTGCAGAAGGGATTTCCTTTTTAGATATAGGCCACTAACTTTAGATGTTCTTCCAAACCGGAAAGTAAAGGGACAGCGTCACCACTGATGGCAATGCTAACTTGTGTATAAACAGAGCATATGGCAATGAACAGAGAGCAGAGCATGCATTATGACAGCCTTAAGAACATACAGTTCAACTTTACCAGTGAACCGAAGCCCTAAGCAGTCCAGTTCCATCAAACACAACACTTTCTGTACCCTTTCCCATATTCAAGAAAGATAAACATATTGACAGGCAACTCTCTCTTTATATTATCAGCAAAGAGAAGTACAGAGAAAACATAAACCTTCTCACATTATATGGAAGCATTTAACAGCAAAAAAATGAACAATGTCATGGTTGATAAATTTGAGCTATGATATGAAAAGTCAGAAACACATTAAAATTCTTTTCAATGACAGCAAATAAATTATTTGGAAGGGAATAAAGTCTGTGTACATGCTAGATTTTAGACCTATAATGCAGAAAAAACATGTCTGCCCTAAAAATATTTGCTTTCTCCAAATGCTTATTTCGAATCCTGCATATTGTAAGAACGGAACCCTGACCTTATCTTTAACATTTCTTGGAGACAATTACCTACAAAGGCCCTAGCAGATTTGCATACATGGAAATCATTACACTGATGTGATTTTTGCCTCTCACACACCTATACTGTTGTTTATGTCATATGGTAAATGAAATTGTTGAATGCTTGTTTTAAGCTACCAATTAAGCCAGCCACATTTTAAACATTTAAACCGATAAATCAGTAACATTCTGAAGAAATGGCAAGAACTATAGTTTCAAAATTTGAAAACTATTTCTCTATTAAAACTCACACAAATATTGGAGAAGATCATATTCATTTGGTATAGTTATAAAATGACCAATTAATATTTAAAGTCTTTGACATTCAGTGTTTTAACATGCATGTGTTCAATTTTAGTGGAAAAACACAAATGGGATTGAGATATATCGGGACTACTTCCTGAGTTATTCACATGGAACTTGGGCAGGAACTCTTTCCCCTCAAAGTCATAATCTGTGATTTTAGGTATAATAACTACCACATCTGAGGAAACCACAGATTCCTGTATTAAAAAACATGTCCCCAATAAAGAGTTATTGTTTCATGGGTACAGAATTTCTTTTTGGGATGATGACAAAGTTCTGGAAATGGATAGTGGTAATGATAGTAGAACGATATGAACGTACTTAATATTAACCTTAACCTTAAAATGGTTAAGATGGTACATTTTATGTTACATGTAGTACATGTGGTATTTTACCATAATTAAACATATAATTTCTATTTTTAATAAAAATAAACAGAATAAAAGAAAAAAGAAAGGGGAAAATATATGTCCTGTTACTAATAAGTATCCATTGGAAAAGGAAATTTTATATTCTTTTTTCTTGTACTAGAATGTGATACACATTATAAATTTCAGTCTAGAGAAAGGAAGAGGGTCTCAGTCATCAATCTGATAATCACTGGGTTATGTCTGCTTGTTTAAATGAGAAAGATCAACTTCTATTCAAAAACTAGGTGATGAACAGAGAAAGTCTGAGCCTTAATGCTATAATTCTAAACCATGAAATTTTAAATCTGCTTTGTATCAAAAACCTTAAGACCAATAAATGATGAGCACAATCTTATTTCTGCGGCTTCAGAATGTATGCACTTCTACCAAAGATGATTTATAAGACCAAAGAGTGTTCATGGTGCTATGAGTATGTGAAATAGAATCAGCTTCTTTTTGACACATGAACTCCTTTGACAAAGTTACTGGCACTTCTCTCTTTTGGTCCCCTAGAAATGCATTTTAAATCTTTGACCTATCCCAGCTGAAATTTAGTAGGACTTTTGCAGCTACAAGTGGAAGGCAGCATGTAGATTTTCAGAAAAACCTGATCATGCCTAAATTTCTTACCTGCACATTCTAACATGAAAACTTAACTTCCCATCTAATCCCCATATAACTTGTGATCATATTTTTAAAGGGACTGAGTGCCATGGTTGCTTGGCTGTGGGATCATTGTTCCTGCAGCTGTTTCTAACTTTAGTTAGCTTGTCAACAATGGGGAATGGTGGAAATGGCAAGACAACTGCTCAAATGGAACACGTAAGCAGAAAGAAACACCCAAAGCTTGGGCAGGATAGTTCACCCTATTCAAAAAATTTAAACGTTGCTATAATCCTTATTAACAAAATTTCTAAAAACCTTTAAAAAAACTTTAGGAGGATTTTTTTTTTTCCTAATGAATAATGTGATTTTCCTATGTTTCTACTTGTTCAGCTCCTCCACATTTGTTATGGAATCAGCGGACTAAGTTAATACAGCCATACTTAGGAATGAAATTAAGACTTTAAAATTGTGGTTCTTTTGAACCAGAATGAACATCTTCACCATATTTCCTAGGGAGCAGTGAGCTTCTTTCAGGGCTAGGAATGAACAAAACTTCCTTGAGAAGAAGCAGAAGCAAAAAGAGGCTGATGACGACCAGGCTGGATTGCTATTCTTAATCTTGACTAAGTTGGTTGAGGTCGCTCTGGCATAAGAATGTATTATTGGGAGTCTGGTGCTGGCAAGGCCAATTTATGTGAGGGCAATGGGACATTTTAAAACTCAGGACACACATTAAAACCAAAAGCCTTTTCAGGCACCTGAGTGGTTCAGTCAGTTAAGCATCCAACTCTTGATCTCAGCTCAGGTCTTGATCTCAGGGTCCTCAGTTCAAGCCCCATGTTGGCCTCCACACTGGGCATGGAAGCCTTCTAAAAAATAAAAATAAAATATAAAGCCTTCATTGGAATGATAGCACAGATTTGGCCAGACACAAAAATGCAAAACAGTCCATTTTTCTTCATGTCCACTTCACAGGCTCCATTTCTTGCTCATCCTTTTGCCCATTCCAGAAAAAAAAGCTTTCTGATGCTCATTTCCAGTAACAGAAGGCTTCACAGTTATCACTGCCCAGGATGCTTGCATTTGAAATGAAAGGACCCAAAGATTCATAATTCAACCTGAATGATTTGCTACAATTAGTATGGCTAGAATACCAAGCCTAAGTCCTGGAGAGATTTCAGGACAAGGCTCCCTTGGCCTCCTTTCGCTTGGCAACCGTGCAGCTGTTCCCATGTGCTCAAGGCCAGTGCTGCGGCAGCGGAAGTGGGACAGCCTGCAGGGAGAGGACGGTGGCTCCATTTGACCTCATGTCTCGATCATAGCTACTGTCCCTGCCCTGCAAGTTCTGTGTGTTCGTGTGTTTGTTTTACTTCCTGGACATAGTAACTACGATTTTAAACTTCAGCTTTCTGTATTCTTCAGGAAGAAGAGTCTCCTTGCAGACGTGAAACAACAAACTTTTATGGACATTTTCAGAACAAATACATCTTTTCTATTTTGTACCCTCTGGATGGACCCACGGTGTGGCCTGGTTGCGAGTGACTGTGATGTGAAGTCCCCCGGGGCTTTCATTCACTCTGGGCTCCATGTTCCCAGAGGACTTTCATGGGCTTATGGTCTAGTACGCAGTGGCCACATTGACAATATGTGTCAAGTGATGATAGTTTAGTGTTTTTTCTTAAAATGACGAATGTAGGGTTATCGATCCAGAAAATAATAACCCCAGCACCATACTACAGTGCTGCCCGCCCCGTGTTTTAGCCGTCCAGGCACTCTTTGTCTGCTTCTTCTCCTGCCAGTGGAGGACTGTCTGTGGCCATTTTGTCACCAGCAAAGTGCTCTACGATGTCAGGAAGTTCGATTTCATGAGTTGGGTATGTGTCTATTCCTCGATTCTAATTTGCTGCTTCTCATCTGCCTTATGTCTCTGGAACTCAAATGACCGACTTCAAATCAACAAAAAAAATTTGTGTAACTGGAACATGAGACTCCGACATATGGAACAGACCTATATATACACCAAGTTCTTTTCTGTTTCCTTCCCGATGAGTAGGATGTTGCTACAGTAGAAAAAGTTTCAGGCTAAAGTGATCTAATTACATGAAAGCTTCTGTTTGCGAAACTTATTTTGAAAGAATGGATACCAACCCAATTCTGTCATTGCTGTTTTGCTTTTTTTTTCTGGCAAAGTAATTGCGACCCATAATGAGACGCCAGTTATAAATTTCCATTAACATTATGTAAATGTAAAAGTAACTTTTTGGGTCAGGTTGCAGATAGAAAACATGCTTAATATCAACTTATTACGTTTCTAAATAAAGACGTGTAAAAGAATGAGTAACTACTGATGTTCTGTCACGTCTAACCACAGAGAATGTCTGTAATGCTTTGTGTATTAACAGCTTATTCATGCTGCCAGGCAAGAAAATATATGGTGAAACTCAACATTTGTGCATACCAATATATCTTTGTGTGAAATGAGTGAGAAAAAAATGCCACGAAATCTGGCAGTCTGAAGACTGTGAAGGTAGACATGGAAAAAATGAGATTTTACAATATCCTATGTCTTAGGTAGTGTATGAAATAAGAAAGTAAAAGTACTTTACTCAAAGATAATCAAGGCACAGAACAATGGTTCTTTGTCTTTAAAGAATATCACATCACATTAAAAAAAAAATCGCCTTTAGAACACCTCATTTTATTTTGCCCGAAGGTACTGAGTCATCTACTAGGGAGCTCAAGTACAGTTAGAACCATGTATGTTAGTTAGGGCATCATCAACAATTAATTTTGGTTGAAATGACCAAATGAACCGTGCTATTGTATCAGAGCATCCAAACAGCTTGAAATGGTTATGCCGGAAAACAGGCGGGCAGAGGAAAGTGCAGAGAAAGTGTACATGGTGCATCAGACTGCGCCATGGGAGCAAGTGGGGACTTTGAGTTTAGCAACTGACAACCTGTTGGTGCCCAATAGAGTCTGAAGACCAACAGATGAGCTTTTGGCCCAAAGCCGACTCCTCACACACCATGAACAGAAGCTCTGCAGTCCTAAGTGCTCTGCTCAGATGCAAATCGAAGACACCTCAGGTTTCTCACCCCAAAAAGGAAGAAGTGTCGGAGTCGAGATCTCCCAAAATCTATTTCCACTCAGAGTCTGTGAACTTCCAAGAAGCACTTGAAGCACACTGGAAACAAAACAACTGTGTTTCCAACTCAACTTAAAAAATAAAAATAAAATGCATTGGAGTGCCTGGGTGGCTCAGTCAGTTAAGCAACTGCTTTCAGCTCAGGTCATGATCCCAGGGTCCTCGGATCAAGCCCCATGTTAGATTTCCTGCTCAGCTGGGGAGCCTGCTTCTCCCTCTTTCTGCTGCTCTCTCTCTCAAATAAATAAATAAAATCTTTTTTAAAAAAAATCAATGTTTGCTCTAGTTCCTTGATGGTGTCTGACTTTAATGTTTTAATATACAAAGAACGTAGAATAACATATTGCTTTTAATTTTTTATAATGTTTTAAGTACCTATGCCAAATATTAATAATGATAATGTGACAAAAAGGTCTAGGTATGTAAATATTATCACCACTTGGAATCTAGCCATCTATACTGTGATATTCACAATACAAATTAGAATGTACATATATTTATTTAATTAAAGTGCACTAAAAATATTCCTTCTGATTATCTTCCCATTAGGCTTGTGGTTGGAAAGTCCAGGGTGTGGATGCTACACTGTGGCATGCCTGCTATAGTTATACAAGAAGGAAAGGAGGAAAGAACCAAGGATTTTCAAAGAACCTTTAAATGTGAAATTAAAACTTACATCAAAGATTAGATGGATATGAAGTAGAAACAAATGGGAAGACTACTAGTTCTTTTAATGTTTGAGTTTGTGTTAAAGTGATATCTGATTCCCACATGTATCTGGTTGCTCATTATGGTACAGACAATCCTGGGGCGTCCCGGCTGTGACTACAAGGGACATCTGTCATCTCAGCTAAGCTGGCTCCCAGCAGAGGCTCATCACGAGGCTGCCTGTAAATAGAACCCCTGTGGGAAGGGCCTGCACGGGGAGACCCAGCTCCATACATGCCATAGTGATCCAGGAAGATGGAAACTGAGCTATAGGGAGCTGGGAGTAACCCTTAGCTTCCTTCACTTGTGGTTTCTGTTAGTATAGAGCTGTATATCCCTGCAGGGAGAGAGATTTTTGGCAAAACAAAGTTTACCAAAGAAGAAGAAGGGAGAATGAGAGAAGGAAGGAGAGAGATTGGAGAGGGAGAGAAGCAGGAGGAGGAAGGGAAGAAAGAATATAACTTTGGAGAAAGGTGGAAAAAAAATTGTTTGCAAACCTGAAAATCTAAATGTTATAGCTTTGGGGAGAACAATGTTTTCTTTAATATTGTTTTCTTTAATAAGACTTGAATGAAATATTGTTAGCTGAAACCAGAAGAGGCCATAGCAGGTAGGCTACACTCTGGGCTTAACCCCGAATGAATCTCTAGCCCAGAATGAGTCCCTGGAACATGGACTCTGAGCAGCAACCCTACAGTCTGGCAGCACATTGCTAAAATGAAAGTCATTATTGGTGTTCCTGTGTCTCTGCTGGGGTCCGCGTGGCCTCTCCTGCTCTCTGCCCCTCTCACTTTCCTTCCAGCTCTGTTCCCTTCCTGCACCTGCCGGCGGCCTATAAAAGTGTGGCCTGCAGGAAGGAGCGTGTGAGAGCTCGACCACCATTCTAGTTTAGATACTCATACTTGAGTTCATGAGCTAATGTCTGATATTTGATATTTGCTGGGCCCAGATTGTGTAAATCAGGCATCAATAAAACGTTTGAGAAGGTTTCCCCTTCCTCTTCCTCCACCCGCTTTTGTAACGGACTTGTGACTGATGGACCCAGAAACATTTTTCTCTAAATGGTAATACGTCTGGAATGATAGTACTCTGTATCCCGCTGTCAATTTTGAGTCAAAAATCAGGAACTATGTTTTGCTATCCTGATCTATGTTTTCTCCCCAGAATAAGTTTATTTAAATGGAAAGTTTAACTAGGGGAGGGTTATTTCAGCGTGCTACATGTTTGGGGGTTGGGGGTTTGGATGGAGTTGAGGGAGAGGAGGTGGAATTATGTGTTTGAGCGGGTATATGGACGCCGAGGATAACTTTTATCTGTTGCTCCTTTTTCTCTAGAAGTTGTTTTTCCAGTAAACCACTCCATTTGAGTAAATACGAAACCAGCCTGTTGACTTTGGTGATAATACTTTGTAGCCTCTGAGGCAAAGAGCCTGCTCCCCTGGCCCATGCCACCCCCCTCACTTTGAGTCATTGGTCCTTAAATAGAATCTCAGCAGGTCGGAGCTGACTTCATGGGGACGGCATCGCCCTTTCTGTCCTGCTGGGCTCTATCCACTCAAGCAAGCAGTTGCTGTACAGGCTTGAGTGGGGGGAAGAAAGCAACTAGAACACTGTAACAGTGCATACTAGGTTTTTCTAGGCATTGACAACATACTGACTTGGGTGCTTGGAATTGACTCAAACTTTCAGAGCCTGAGACGTTGCTTGGTAGATGAAAGGTCAAGGTGGAATAAAGGTCCCCGATTGTGGGTGCACACATACAGACAAGAGACACATGCTTTAGGTTGAGAGCAGCTTTGGTGGGCTCTCACACCTGTCACCCTACCTCGTTTATACTGTCCCTTGTGTTGCAGAACTCCAGGCTGCAGGTCAGGGTCCGTTCATACTCCTGGGCTCTGGCACGCCAGTTCCCACTGTCCCCCTCGAGGAGGTCCAGCTGCTGCTGCAGGTTCTTTGCGGAAACATTAGAGCAGTTCTGAAAATGAAAGAGAAGAGGAAGTGACAAAGAGACTGGGCGAAACAGCAATGAGATGCATGTGCTATTTACCTGCGTTATGAGGTTCATAAAGGACATTAAAAAACCAGCTCCTGGCTGACTTTACATTAAGCATATTTGAATATAATGATTTCAGAAGGGAGAGCCAGACACCAACATGTTGGGAAGGCAAACCGTTGCATTTCCAGTCTTGAAACTTCAATTTTGAAGATTTGCTCATCACACCCAACTCTTCAGAGACACCGTTTATTATAACGTATAATTTTTACTTCAAAAGGCATAAAATATGCATTGGAAACATTCAGCTTCTGCACTATAATTTTCCTGTCAACTTGAACTTAACCTCAGGTTCATTATGCAAGTGCGCCAATCTCTGCTCAACACAGAGGGCTGCTGAGGCCAAGGCCAGATAAAGGTTGGAGAACAATTTATAATATTATTTGTACAAAGTGAGACATCTTACTTTTTTCTTTCTTTTTAAAATACATTTATTAATAAAATAAAGCTCTTTAAAAAGAAAACTCCTTCTTGGTAAAAACTTTATTGCTGTCTATAAACAGCAACAGATATTTTGTATTTCTATGTCTTTCAGTTAAAAAATTTAAAAAAATTTTTTTAATTTTTAAAAAATTAAAAAAAAATTTTTTTAATGAACTTTAGGTTCATTGCATTCTATATCACTTAATGGAGATTTTAGATAAACCTTAAAGTAAAATTGGCCATTATGATTTTGTTAATGTTATACATACTAGATAGAATAAACATAATCTTTTCTCCCCTCAAATTAGGAATTTGGAAGATTTTTTCCTTTTAATCAGAGTCCTGTATGTTATTTATAAAAATTTGATCTGAAAATACTGTCTTCTCTTTAGGCTCCTCTGTTAAGGTCAGTCCAGTAGCATAAAGCAGATCCAGTGATCAGTGCCCAAGCCTTCAGTGAAGCCAGAAATCTCCTCCATGATGGACTCTTATGGATAAAGCCCCTTCTCTGGGCCTCAGATCCTTCTTTTATAAAATGAGTGTCCTGGGCTAGATTATCTCTACCATACCTTTCCAGATCCAAAATGCTAAAGCAGCATTGGTCCAATCAAAATATAACCTGAGCCACAAGAATAATTAAAAATTTTCTGGTAGCTATATTAAAAAGTAAAAAAAGAAACAGGTGCAATTCATTTTTCACAATAAAGATTGTTCAACCAAATATCATCATGTTAACATGTTAACAAATGTTAAAAATATTAACACAGTTTTTTATACTAAGTCTTTGAAATCTAGTGTGTATTCACATTTATAAGCACTTCTTAATTGTTGCTAAACTTGTCAGAAATAATTGATCCATATTCAAATTTCATAGTTTATAGTTTAAAATGTAGAATCACATATCCAAACTATTCCCAATGTACTTAAAAGTTTTCTCATAATTACATTGGAGTGTCAGTTTTAAAATTTAAATTATTAAAAATTTAATAAAATTAAAATTTAGTTCTTTAGTTGCGTTAGGCCCATTTCAAATGCAAAAACCTGACTGCTGTATTAGACAACAGAGCTCTACAATTCTATGTTTTAATTAGCTTGAGGATAGATGTACTATACAAGACTTTATAAAGCAATTTTCCTCCTTTAAAGTTTTTTTTGTTTTGTTCTAAGTGGTAGAAATTCACCACAAATAACTACCCCAATGGCTTAATGTATTTTTAAATTTAACATATAGTAGACAGTCGGGCTGATTTCTTTGATATTACCCCCCAACTCTCAACTTTAATTACGTAGGAATGATGGTGTTCCAAGTTGCTTACAGGCCGCTGCACTGATGAGATGATGTCCACTCCCAGGGAAAGGGCCAGTTTATGGAGATGATCGACGTGTGCCTGCTTCTCCTGAGCACGACTGAGGTGGACTTGGGCTTCATGGGCATCCTCCAGATCCTCTGGCTGGTCTACATACTCTGTTTCCCTGGATTTGTGGAGATGACCCAGCTGGAATTTAAGACAGTTAACAATTAACATGGATTTCCTATTTTTCTGAAGACTGATTTTTTTTTTAAAGCCTACTTTCCATAACCTATTTTATTACCTGGTCAAAATGCTGCCAAGCCTATCTATAATTATTAATGTCATAAATAAGGAAAAAAATGTTACAGTGCTTCAAATAGGTAGGGTAAAATTGAGGAATTAACATTGTCAGTTCTCTTAAAGAAGAAAACACTCTTTTTGGTCAGAGTCTAAAACTTTTGCAAGATCTAGACTTGTGTTCTGAGTACATTCAGAGGCTATTTTAAAGAGATATCGGTATATCTCCATGTTCTGTTAAGAGAAGCTAATAACTATAAAGCTCTATTGAGCACTCCATAATATCAGTTACTTGAGATACATTAAAAAAAAAAAAAAAAGATTTGTTTTCTTACCTCAAAGAGCTTACACTTCTTGAGTTGAGGGGAAAAGTCATTTAGAATCAAGATGGTAGAAGCATTGAGACCTGCATGTCTCAATCATTCAAGCATCTGTCTTTGGCTCAGGTCATGATCCCAGGGTCCTGGGATCAAGCCCTGCATCAGGCTCCCTGCTCAGCAGGGAGTCTGCTTTTCTCTCTCCCTCTCCCCCTGCTTGTGCTCTCTCTCCTCTCTCTCTCTGTCTCTCTTTTGCTTATTCTTTCTCTCAAATAAGTAAAATCTTAAAAAAAAGAATCAAGATGCTAAAAATGACAAATGTGTAAAATAAATAATGAAAGTTCAGGGAATTTAGAAGAGAGACACATCATTCTGAGGGACATAGGTTTGCTGGGGGCAGGGGCAGGGTTTAAATAGTAGAGGAGAGAGAAAGGGACCTGTCCCAGAATGGCTTGGAGTTAGGAATGTGTGCTTTATCTTTGAGGGACAAAGAAGAGCTCCATTGGGCTGGATGGTGAGGAGGGAGTGAGAAGAAGGTTAAAGGCCAGATGGTGGAAAGCTTCTAGTACTACAATGAACAATGTGGCCTTTATTACATAATAATTAATTTTTAATTTCATAGTTTAAAACTGAGGGTCTTCCAGCTCTCTGTGACAAGTCTCACCTTCTCCTTGACTTGATGGAACTGGACCAGCTTGTATAGGATATCCTCGTAATCTTGGATTCTCTCCTCCTGTGTTTGGTGGAGATGAATAAGCTCCCTCAGCTGTTGGGACTTCTCTTTCACAGGGGCTCCTTTGCCACTTAGCTCTTCCGACGCTCTTAGGAGGTACCGAACTTCATCATTCAGTTGCTAAGAAGTTAAAAGCAATAAAAGATATCCAACTTTTAGGGAGCCTTTTCTATAACTGACTACAGGAAGGTCCATATCACCAATTATTCTCTCATCTGTTGACAATTACTTATTGTCGGCCCCACCCCATCCCTGCAAATCTGGGCTTTGTGCTATCTGTGCTACTTTTCTCAGTAATTAAAAAGAAAATTATTAGCAACACAAAGAACATTTCAGAGCTAGCTGGTAAAATACAAACCACCTGTTTCTGGGAAGCACCAAGCACTCCCGTAATCTGGGAAGTGAAGGTATTTTAGATATTTTTGTGAAGCCATGACTATCTCTGACATTCAATACAGACCAGGATCAGGCAGTATGGTAAATACACCAAGACATAGCAAGTCTAAAAATATATGGGGGAATTACTTGTCCTCTATGATAACAGAATGATCAACATGAACTACCAGCTGAGCAACGTGGTAGATATGCTGCTTTAAAAATGGTCATCCCAGAAGCCACAAATAGCCACCACATGTAGAGGGGGGACAGAGCAGCTTCCTTTTAACCCAGCACAGCTCAGATATCCCTTATAGGATTCCAGATTCTGGGATAGAACTTACAAAGGGCGGACAACTCAAAGAGGATGTCACTATAATGTCAGGGATGGCTCTTCTATCAAGCAGAGAAGTAACGGAAATGATTTAGGCTAAGGAAATAATTTGCAGATGAGTAACAGAAAGGTCTTCAAGTCAAAATCAAGCATGGGGGCATCAAATATATGCACAGTGACAGAACTAACAAAGCTTGGGAATGGTGCCTGACTTCAAAGGATTTACACACTCAGCACGTGCGGGCGCATGTGCGCACATGGAGACATGAAAGGCAAAGGGGCATATAACACAGGGTATATCAAAGTACCTGACAGGGAGGCTAGTTGAATTCTCCGAGATTTTATGGAAAATCGTTCACCATGGGCTACAATGGTGTGCTTTTGTGAAGGGGAGAGGGGGCCAGTTATCCACAATATCAGCTTTACTCTTAAAGAATCTAAAATAGGTATTTCTTAAAGGGATCTTCCACTTTCTGATTCAGCATTCTTTTTTTTTTTTAAGATTTTATTTATTTATTTGACAGAGAGAGATCACAAGTAGGCAGAGTCAGGCAGAGAGAGAGGAGGAAGCAGGCTCCGCTGAGCAGAGAGCCTGATGCGGGGCTCGATGCGGGGCTCGATGCGAGGCTTGATCCCAGGACACTGAGATCATGACCTGAGCCAAAGTCAGCGGCTTAATCCGCTGAGCCACCCAGGCACCCCTGATTCAGCATTCTTTAAGGCCAACACTTAGGAAGTTGCAACCAACAGAAACACAGAGAGCTTGACTTTGCAGCAAAGAACAAACCAGGCAGGAGAACAGCATGACTGGCAATCACTTTTGGCAGCTGCGTCCAGGGGTAGGAGCAGCAGGAGGTAGAGGATAGGAAAGGCACTTGTAGTCAGGGACTGAGAACGTGACTCAGGGTTTTCTCTCTTACATCCTGAGGGGGCTCTGAGAGGGAGAACCGGAAGGGACAGCAAGATTCCTGGGAGGGTGGTGGGAAACTGGGGTGCCAGTGGGCAGGGACCGTGACATCATAGTGGTAATTGTAGGGACAACGGGCAGCAGAGCCTGTGTGTCAGAGCGTGCACACCCTTGCTCTGAGATGTCGTAATCTAAAATGTGTCTATACCTCCTAGGGAAATAATTAGAGTGAATATATGTGATAACTGTTATTTATAAGGAAACAACTTAATGTAAACTAAAATGATCTAAGATAAGAGTATATTAAGGACATTTTGTAGCCTGAATGTTTGTGTATCATCAAACACAGAACAGTGCAAAACAACAGTAAGAAAATTTTTCTTTGAAGTGGAGTTTTAGATAAGCACTGCTTTTGTTTAAAAACAAAACACAGTAATTTACCAGTCTGTGAAAATTAGGTAAACTTTAACCAAACAGTTTTTGATTTTTTTCCTGTTCACCCAAGTCCATCAGTCTGTTTCTTCACCTGGAGCTGAGGCTTCATTTCGTTCCATTTTTTCTGTAGCCCTAAAATGGTCTGGAGGTTCCCTCCAAGGTCAAGGGCAGACACAGGCGTAAGTGCTTCATCAAGAAGTTGTAAGTTGTGAGTAGTCTGAAACAAATGTTAGATAGTCAAGGATTTGTTTTCTTTGACACCACCAGCAACTACGTAATGATCACTGCCATGATGACAATCATCGAACTTTCCATCCCCGTGAAACCCCTCACTACCTCAAATGAGTTCCTGGTTCTAAACCTGGGTTTCCTTTACTTGTTTTTGATTTTACTGTGATAAAATACATGTGACAAAATTTACCGTTTTAACCAATTTTTAACTGTGCAGTTTGGTGGCAGTAGGACATTCACATTAGTGTGAACCCACTGCCACCATCTACCTCCAACACTTTTTATCATCTCCAACAGAAACTCTGTACCCACTTAGGCATAACCCTGGTTCCCACCTTCCCTCAGCCCAGCTGACCTCTTTTTTGCTTTCTCTCTTTATGAACTTGACCCTCTGTACTTCGTGTAAATGGGATCATACAACATTTATCCTTTTGTGACTGGCTTATTTCACTTAGCATCCTATTTTAAAGTCTCTTCTATGTTGCAGCATGTATCAGAATTTCATTCATTTTTGAGGCTTAATAATACCCATTCCATGTTCCTGTACCTTTCTAAGTTGTTCCTTGAATGCTCCCCACTGCTGTTTCACAGGCTGAGTAGCAATGCCCTCAAGTTGCCATGTTATCCGAAGGTGGCCAAGTTCTTCTCTTTCTGCCTTCTGGCTTTCCATAGTGTTCTCCATAAAGTGTGCTTCACTTTTCGCGTTTAATATTTCATCTCTTTTTGCCTGTTAAATTAATAATCCATATAATGGCTTTTCTTTCCCAAGAGACATAGTGTTTTTGCATACATTATTTTAGGAGGCAAACACCTGATCATAGCTAATGCAGAGCATGGGTCTGATTGGAGGATAAGTCTGGAATGCCTGTTTAAAGCTCACAGCAGGGCTCTCAGAACCTCTATTTTATGCTTGGACACCAGGTCCTGAGTTCTTCAAAACCCTAGTAGTGTTTGAGTCCTCACCCTCATACCCCTGTCCAGGGTCTGGTTACTTCCTAAGGGATGATAGAATGAGCACCAGGATCCAGAAAAGTTGAAGTCAAGATTATGTTAATGCATAAGTTTTGAAGTGTAGTCCACCTTTTATTTGAACACACTTACTGAAGTGTGTCAAAGTCTCAGTATTGGGAATACAAAAGGTCTGTTTTTCTCTTCAAATTATCCCACTGTATATACTATGATTATTTTAAATTTTCCTCGTGAGCAGTGCTTGATGTTACTCCCTTTTGTGAGAACTGAAATGTATGCCTATAAATCTCTATATTTGTATCTCTATTATGCACCAGAATCACAATATCTAAATGCAGAGCCTTCTTCCCAACTTCTATATGCTCTGGCTGACTAATTGGAAAGCCTTTAAACAGTGTGTTTAAACAAGGGGAGAAACAACTGGACACAGAAGGATGAGAAAAGTAAAGAGTAAGACCATGTTTTGGGGGGGGGGGTTTTGCACATAAAAAAATGTATATCTGAATATTTGGTTGATAAAGCACTAGTTTTTCCTTTGATGGCCAGCCTTTCTCAATAAATCCTTGAATTTCTAAGGAGCAAATATGCATGGATGTCTATAATGGCAATTACAGCTAGGTATCTAGAAGTCAAGGGATCTTTTAAATCATAGTCAGAGATAGTATTATAAACATGTAACAATATTTTAAAAGACCATTTTATTTTTAGGGGTGCCTGGGTGGCTCAGTGTGTTAAAACCCCTGCCTTCAGCTCGAGTCATGATCCCAGGGTCCTGGGATCAAGCCCCGCATTGGGCTCTCTGCTCAGCGGGGAGCCTGCTTTCTTCCCTCTCTCTGCCTGTCTCTCTGCCTACTTGTGATCTCTGTCAAATAAATAAATAAAATCTTAAAAAAATAAATAAAAGACCATTTTATTTTTAAATTATTTTAAGTGACATTAATGACCCATATTTATATATCAATTTAGACATAATAAAGTACTGATTAATTACAAAAGAGTTTAATTACAGGTCCTAAATGAGATTTCCCCCCATGAATTTGGGGGTTCAAAAATAAATTGCTATATGCTGTAATTATGGTTAATGAGAGTCTAGTATATCATAAAAGGTTTTAGACAACTTCAGCAAAACCCACTCCAAATAATTTTTTTTTAACCTATGTTATAAAGTTAGGGTATCTTTCACATACTATTAAGCAACTATTAATCAAAATATAATATGTAATTTAATGTAAACTTGGAAATTGCAGCATATCAATGTCAAGCCCAACCAGCAGGGCATGATTCGAGTAAGGTCTGGAAAAGGGAGAACACAGCAGTGTTTGTGGCTGTCTAGCTAGCAGGATTCAGGAAGAGTGATGATGTACTTGGCACACTTAAGAAGACTAAATAATTTGTCCAAGGTCTAGTTAGTAAATACAATACTCATTCTACTTCTGTGTAGGGGCATGGAAAAATTCGCTATGCTCTTATCTAATAGGGTACTAAATTACCTATTTTCCATTTGAATTCAGGCACAGGAAATGGTGTGCTTTGTTTTCTAGATACATTGATAACAGGAAGGCAGGATCCTGGATATCATCTTTGATATTCACTGTTATAAATTAGTAAATTGGCACTTTCAACAAGATGTCTGCCAGATTTCTCACCTAAATCAATTTCTCTAATCCTAATGATTTTTTTTTTAAATAAACTGAAAATTTTTCAGTTTCAAGCTTGAACAGCAACCCAGTTGAGAGCAGAACACTCAGTGGAAAATGCCAGCTGGCCTTCTTCCTTTTTAACAACGGAACTGGTTATCACATTTCAGCAATAATGTTTGCTTAAAAGCCTAATGGTCCAAAAAATATGAAAAGAATTAAAAATGTGTTTTACTAGCTTTACCAACACTTTCTTATCTCGAAATGTCACTGAACCAATACAGTTAACTATTATGTACACCTTAATATTTATCAACAAAGAGGATTTATTAAATGAAAGTGGTAAGGCTCTCAGGGTAAAGCATGAGTTTTATACATAACGTCTGAGATTTGATAGATTTGATTCATAGGTCCTGCCAAAACAGGACTCCATGACTGGAAACCAAGAGAAATGTAGACAACAGAAACAACTTCAGGCCCAGATGTTGGAATTAGCTGACAAACACTTCAAAAATACCCATGATTAATATGGTCAAGAAAGTACAGGAGAGAGGCAGAGAAGACAAGAGAGCGAATTTCACTGGCAATTGAAATCTAGTAAAAAAAAAAAAAAAGATCCAACTGGAAGTGTCAGGGCTAAAAAATAAACTTCTAAAATGTAGCTAGTAATAAAAAGGATTGACATAAAAATATAGTTTGCAAATATTTGGATTTCCTTGTGACTACAAATTAGAGAAGTATATAATCAAGAGATTGAAGACTATATGACAAAGTAAAAATGAAAAGATGATAGATACTACATGTTCTATGTGTTCCAAATAAGAAATGACTTGATTAGTTTTTACAATAAAGCACCCATATTAGATAAGAACATGCTCAAATTGCTTAGCAAGTTTTCTCTGATACTTGAGAATAGCATTCGATAAATTAGCACTATTTAACACTTATTTTGTTTCCACACAGATTTAATAAGAACAGTCAATATTCAAGAATAGTCAATAGTCACCTTCAAACAGCAAAGGTAGACGTAGAGTAGATAAAAAGAAAATCATAGCTCAAGTGGATGAGAATAGTTATAGAACCTAACTCTTCCAAATGAACTCAGAGTCCTGACTGAGATTCATCAAAATTCAGAGTAGTGGGAAAATTGCCGATATCAGTTATCTTTGCAAACTGACAGAAAATAAGAGAAGGGCCAGAAAGTTAGAGAAAGGAAAATGCCCTCATTTTCACAAGTGGGAAAAGGATGGGCCAAATCCTTTACAGATCTGTAAGCTTTCCACTGAAAATCAGTGCAGTAAGTTTATCATGAATTAAGTAGTTTGTGAGCACTTTGGAAAGAATTCCTTGATCACAAGGAGTCAAACTGATTTATGCCAGATTATACTTACATAATTGATAGGGTACTTGGTAGATAGGCCTTCTTTTGAGCTGTCTCTCTCAACACAGACTTCGGCAAAAAGTTGTGAATTAGTGGTCGAAATGAAGTACTATTGGAGGTGTCTATGACTATTTAATAAACGGGTTAATCCAGGGATGGCTTAATGGATTGGGAAGTCGACTTAGCCTTAGACACTTTTATTAAAAATCTACTTAAAGTCACAGAAGACCTTCTTATCAAATGTATAGAATTAAATTCAGAGAACGTGGCTAATGCAGTAGAGAGCAGGTTCAGAATTAGTTTGATACAATGGAATATGGGAGAAAACTAATAACATTTAAAAGGAATAAATATAAAGTCCTGCATAAATGCCTGACCAATATAAGATGGGAGAGAAGTCACTCAGTAGAAATTGCAGTGAAAATGTAAGAGGAGGGTTTTTTTTTTTTTTTTTTTTAAAGATTTTATCTATTTATTTGACAGACAGAGACCACAAGTAGGCAGAGAGGCAGACAGACGGGGTGGGGGTGGGAAGCAGACTCCCTGCTGAGCAGAGAGCCCGATGCGGGGCTCGATCCCAGGACCCTGAGATCATGACCTGAGCCAAAGGCAGAGGCTTAACCCACTGAGCCACCCAGGCGCCCCGAAAATGTAAGAGGAGTTTTATTTGATCACAACCCTAACATGAACCAGCAAAGTTGAAATTACTGCTAAAAATGTTTTTATACTCCTAGGTCTCCTTCTTGAAGAATGATGTCAGCTTTGTTGTACTTTGTGTTGAAATTAGACCTCACTTTTTGGTTACATTTTATGAACGACTTTGACAAACCATAGAAAATTCTGGGAGAGAGAACTGGGATAGAAAAAGAAGTGAAGCTATCTCATAAATGATAGAATGGATTTCTATGGGGTTAGTTACCAGAAAAACCCAGTTTAGACATGGCAACTATTTTCAGTGTTTGAAGGATTTTCATGTGTGAGAAGAATGAAATATGAACACTTTTTTTTCCCTGTGTAGCTAAAGAGGGTTAGAAACAGATATGAAGACAGATCTGGCCTAACAATGAAAAAAAAAAATAGTTAACTAGTAGCAGGCATTTTGTACAACGAAATGAGCAGTTTCATTAGAAAGATACTTGAGGTATTAAAGAAGAGGTAGATTAGCCATTTTTTAAAAACTTTGTAGAGAAGTTTATATGGGTCAGAGGTTGATATAAAGATTCTCAAGTATTTTACAGATACAATTTGACAACTAATATTTAGAGTACATTTTTATTTTTTTTTTAAGATTTTATTTATTTATTTGACAGAGAAAGAGAGAGAGACCAGGCAGAGAAAGAGGGGGGAAGCAGGCTCCCTGCCGAGCAGAGAGGCAGATACAGGACTCAATCCCAGCACCCTGGGATCATGACCTGAACTGAAGGCAGAGGCTTAACCCACTGAGCCACCCAGGCGCCTTAGAGTACATTTTTAAATATAATGGAGTTTCACTATGAAAAGATCTACTATAGTAAGAAATTCTTCAAAATGATGATTCACCCTAGATGTTTTCTTTAACCCCTGGAAATTTTATAACACTTTGTTGCACTTTCTCAAAATAACACAGAACTTTTGGATGGACTTCTAACTGAGGTCGTTATGTAATAATGACAATACTGTATTTGAATTATAGTCACTCTTTCTTCTTCATAGTTAAAAAAGCCTTTGTTAGCAACGGATAGGAGGTCTAAGACCAGATAAACATATAAGTGCTCGGCTTTAGGACTGTTCTAGGTTGAATAAAGCTAAAATAATAATAATAATAATAATAAATAATAATAAAAAAACAAAAAAACAAAAAACAAAAGCAACTTCTTACATCAGCAACACTGATTAGCAGACAGATGAATTGGTTCTGACTTTGACAAAGAATCCTTGCAGAAGGTGTAACCCATTTAATGTCGTTCTTACCATATTTATTAAATTAAGGAACTCAAGCCCTAGATCTTGAGTTAAAAAACTCCTCTTCAAAAATAGCTGCCACTGCTTCTCAGCTGAATCTGATCGATGCTTGACTTCAGCATCATCCTCTTCCTTCTGCAGGATTTCAGTTTGGTAAAATTCCTTTAGGCTCTGATACTGCTCCTGTACCTAAAAGGGGAAAAAAAAAAAAAAAGAATATAAATGAAAATTAAGAACACTTAAAAACATTTTTAAAGAAAAAATAGCAGTAAATTCTAATAAAAACCTATATAAAAATTAAACAAACCACATTTCAGAATTCTTTAAGTTTTTATTGAATATTGTCAATTTACTAAAAAAAAAAAACAGGAAAATCTGTTTAGGTTGTCGACATATAGGATTACCCCTCAGTAGCAAATTAAGCTGACAAGTTTGTTACCTGTGAGATCTCATTACCATAAGCGAAACCATATTTATGTATTACATATGTGCATGTTTTGCAACTAAGGACAATTTGCGTCAAAGACCAGTGTGGTTCCCTTTAAAGTTGAGTTTTATAATTCAGAAGGAAGATACACACACACACACACACACACAAACACACACACAACCAGGGAATACAAATCAGAAAGAAGGAAATGTAAGCCTGTACAAATTATTTGTAATTATTAATCACAATTTCCTTCTAGTCAGTGATAAACCAGAATAAAAAAGCACAATTACTAATTTTCTCTGCAAGTATTAATATTAAGCTGCCTCCCTAAGCTTATCTTACTGAGATATAATACTCCGCCTGCCTAAAATTATATTTTCTCATTTGCTAACCAATACCAGCAGTACTAGATTATTTTAAATCACTCTCTTTGATCAGAGCTTATATAAAATCAAATGCCCCTATAGAACTATAGATTAACATATAATTGGGTAATGTAAAAATAGTAGAAAAATTCTGACACAAGCCTTTATGCATTTTGGGTAATATTTAATGGTTAATAGAACAAGACTCAAAAGAGCTCATAACTACCGAAAGCGATCTAAACAAGGCGAGAAATTTCAGGCAATGGTTAGTCACCATATTTTAAAGATATTAACATCATTCTTCATTTAAAGGAACCTAATAGATGGACCTGCAAATGGTGCTCAGAAACAGAAGTTCTATCCTCATTTCCCATTTTCCATTTATTCATGGTTCTGTTTTGCTGATGCTTGTTTCCTCAACCTAAAATGAGCTTTCCACAATTTTCTGTTGCTACTTATCCTTCCTAAACTAGTGAAAATGCTACCTCCTCCATGGAGGCTCCTAAGATTCCCCACTAAGCATTAAGCGTCCATTTCCTTGGGTTCCGAAAGACAGTTCTGGGGGAAATATAACCATAAGCAAATTATCGCAACACAAAGCTAAGTATAAGCACGGGGTTACACACCTGCTGAGAAGGGACCACAAAGTCTACATGGAGTAAAGAGGGAAGAATTTAGGAAAGGAAGTGACCTTTGATCTATGTCTTTCAGAATTGTTCAGGGTGAAAAGCCTGTTAACCCTCCCGGGTTAACAAGTGTTAACAAGTGTGAAAACTCTGGCTAGTTCAGAGCCCAATAAAATACTTAGTCTGAGCGAAGTTCAGGTTGCTGGAGCTGAGCGGTTAAGAAAGAAGCTAGAGGGATCACATTGCCACAAGCTGTTCAGCAGGTTTCAACTTGTTTTCTACCTTAACCAACAGGATGCGACGGATTCTCATTAGTTTGAAACAACTGATAGCTGTCACAATTGTTCAGAATCAGCATGACAACTATCAACATTTGGGGGGGGGGGGTGTATGCTACAGGTTGGGTGTCAATCTGATGGTCTGTCAGTTTGATGCAAATCTCAAAACATAAATTTTAATTCATCCTCCTACTCCAACGGCTCAAAGAAGCCTTCAGTACAAGTGAGAAGGACGCCATGTATAGGAATTCCCTTGAATCTGTATTGGTTTATGCTATAAGGGAATTAATGATAAACTTTAATACTTCATCCATTTTGGGGGAAAGTTATTTATAATTTGAAAAAAAAAAGTTATTGATAATTTGTTTTATAAATTACATTTGTCATATTACCCTAATATCAGGAGGTAACATGATAAGATTTGCTTTAGAATGACCATTTATCATCAGGAATGAAGTGAGAATTATAGGAAGTGGAACAGGCAAAAGACAACTTCTTTAAGCTGAGCAAGAGATGGTGAGGGCTTGAACCGAGGAAGTGATGGTTCAGGTGGAGGGGAAGGAGAATTCAGAAATCTTAAAGGTTGTCCCTATAGATAAACAAAGGATAGCATGGCCTTTGATACAGGAAAAGCTAAAAGGGAGGAGACTGGGGATTAAACTTCAGCTTTGACATTTACTAGCTGCTTGATCACCTAACTTCTCAGAGTCTCAGTTTCCCTCATTTGTGAAAGAGCGATAATAGTAACTAAACAGAGAGATGTTATAAGGATTAAACGAAATCAGGAATGAGGACAGCTGGGTGGCTCAGTTGGTTACACATCTGCCTTTGGTTCAGGTCATGATCCCAGGGTCCTGGGACTGACCCCACCTCAGCCTCCCCACTCAGCAGGGAGTCTGCTTCTCTCTCCCCTTTTTACCCCCTCCCTCCCTACTTGTTCTCTCTCTCTCTCACTTCTGAATAAGTGAATAAAATCTTTAAATAAAGAAATAAAATCAGGAATGAAAAGCATGGGACCTCGTACAAAGTAAGTGCTCATTGGGAGAGGTCTTGGAAAAGACTCTGAAGCTTCTTTACAGGCCTTCTGAAAACTGATGGGGTCATTAAGACACAGAAGAACACATTTGACAAACAGATAACTGGTGGTGTTTTGTTGAAATTCGGGAATCTCCAGGATATACAGGGAATTATTATGATGGGAAGTTGAAAGCATTGATCTGGGGCTTGGAAGAGTGGGGGCTGAGGAGCCATTTGAGTTATTGGTGAATTAAAACCACATGTAGGGGTATGATTTTGTATAGAAAGTGTACAGAATGTCCAAAAGAAAGCACAGGCAAGAGCTCCAAGACCCACCACACCTCAGAAACAGAAATCTAAGTGAGGGAAAAGGAGAAGGAACAGATAAAGAAGTAGGCAAGATGATGCCACTTATGTGAATATCCAAATAAGGTACGTCTACAGAGGCAGAAAGCATTTCTGGGGGCGCCTGGGTGGCTCAGTGGGTTAAGCCGCTGCCTTCGGCTCAGGTCACGATCTCAGGGTCCTAGGATCGAGTCCCGCATTGGGCTCTCTGCTCAGCAGGGAGCCTGCTTCCTCCTCTCTCTCTCTCTGCCTGCCTCTCTGCATACTTGTCATCTCTCTCTGTCAAAGAAATAAATAAAATCTTTAAAAAAAAAAAAAAAGAAAGAAAGAAAGAAAGAAAGAAAGCATTTCTGATCTTGCCTGAGGCTGGAGGGTGGAAGCCAGGACTGACTAAAACTATGCAGCAAGCCCCTATTTGGGGTGACAGAAATATTCTAACACTGGAGTGCAGTGATGCCTGCGCGGCTCTATAAATACACTAAAACTCCTCACACTCTAAAATAGGGGGATTTTATCCTACATAAATCATACTGAGACAAATCTGCCTTTTAAAAAGTCACGGGAGGTAAGAGCCAGACAGTTAAATAAATGTGGCGGAGAGATTAACAGGAATGAGGACTGAAAAAATAAAGCGTCTCATTTGTCCTCCAGCAAGTAGCTTATCAGAACACTTTTGATGGAAGGAAGGAGGTGGCAAATGACAGGACTGAAGAGGGAGCGCACCAGAGGCAGCGGGGCGAGGCGTGGGGAGGACGGGCAAGCAGAAGCCGGAAGCAGCGTCTCCCCGTTCCGAGAGCGCAGGTGCAAAGGGAAGGACAGCTACAGAGCGGCCGCCTCGGGGAGGGTAACACCAGCGGCCGTGGCTGTACACCCACGAGAAGGAAGCAAGGGGAAAAGCAGATTGGAACAACTGGAGTTTGGAGCTGGCTGACGTCGATTCGGAAGGGCGCAGGCGTGTGCACGGAGGCACCGACTGCTGATTGGTGTTGTGCGCAAATAGAGGCTTCATGTTATTGGCAACTGGGGGACGCTACGTGTCAATAGCTTTGCAAGTCGAAGGAGGTCAAGGGTTTTTTTGTGTCACATGTATCAGTCACCTACGAGGAAAGGGCGCTGGCTGAGATTTAGGGATGGCAACTGTGGTAAGACGTTTGAGAATTGCTACTGAATGAGCGCCAACGAGGGAACATACTGGAACCCCAGCAATGGCAGAGACCCGTTCATCGTAACGGTGTCAGTCAGCACAACTGCGTAATTTTCTGCAGGAGTGACTGAAAGCTGAATAAACAGAGCGTTGGATTGGCCTGATATTGGGAACTGGCAGGGAGAGCAGGGTGGACGGCAAGGAGATGTCGGCAAGGGGAGCGGGCTGCAGAAGAATAACCAGGGCCTGGTGAGGAAAGAAGGAAAGCCTGAAGGGGTCAGAGGGTGACGGACTGAGAGCACTGCCAGGTTGAGAAGGACAGAAGGCTCCACAGAGAGAACAGATTTAGTGAGACCAGGGAGGGTGGAAGGACAGGAGGCCCTTCTGAGAAAGTGTTTCTTGCAAAGCTAAGGCCCAGCGCTAGAAAGACTCTTGGTCCCAAAGACCAGAGCGGGCATGGAAGTAGATGCTGAACTAGAAGGCAAGCAGGTGCATTTCTGGCAATGGTGACACAGAAAACAGCATTTCTTTGCACCTCGTCCACCATTTCAAGTTCTGACTAAAAATGTTCAACAGGATAATCCTGTCAGTTGCAACACCGCTCCCAAACCATGAGGGTTCAGGACTAAGAAAAACGAAATAAAAGTTTAGGTGACTAAAGGTGGAGTATAGATGTGGAACAGGAGGCAGTGGTTACCTGAGATTTGCAGGGACTGGGCATGGCCTTCTCTCTGAGTGGGGAGAATTCAGAACATGAGGGAAGGAGAGCTGACAGGGGAGACTGTGCTTAAGCAGGACACTTGGTGGGGGGACAGGGGTGGTGGGAAGGGTGCCAGTGGGAGGGTCGGGGTGAGAAAACAGAATTCCAGCATGCTTCTTAACTTTGGTTGGCTTTACCCTGAAGTTGACGGTGTAGGTTCTACCTTGCACTAGGCCAGTGCCCGCTTCCCTGAGAGCTGGGGAGTGTGCCTGCTCCTAGGTGGTGCCCTAGCCCTTTTTGTTATTCTCTCAGAGACTGGATCTCTGAAAGATGGTCGTAGTCTATGAATCGTAGTCTACGAGAGGGAATTTCACAGATTCTCTGGTACAACCCTGTCAAGACAGTGCCTCAGAAGACACTCTCTGAGGTGAACTTGTTAAAAGCCATCAAACAAGACAGATCTGAGATGACCCCAAAGCCTGTAACTTTTTATTCTGTGTATGTATTTTAAATGAATCACAGTAATTGTTGAGTATTCAGAGAGATCCATGGTAAAAGGTGACTTATTTTTAAATGATTTTGTTCTATGTTTAGGATATTATAAATGCTTGTAGACCACAGTAAAGAGTGTTCCAACACAACCACCTTGCTTTTTTGTGAATATATCTACACCTAACAGTTGCCTTATTTTTTAGGAAAACAACCTACTCTTTGAGTCCTTGGGTGGTGCCTTGGGCCAGTGAATAAGCATGGGAGTGGAGGATACGGGACTACCCAGCAGGGCTTCTATCCCCAGAGAAAGCGAGAAGAGGGCAGAGGTCACCTTGCTGAAGAAGGTCAGCGTGTAGGCACCGTACCTCTTCTGAGGACTTGAGAAATGCCACATAAGACTGCAGGACTTGTGACCTGGAGCTGATCCTTTGGCCAAGAATTTTTAATTCTTCCTCTAACCACTTAGCTTTAGAAGAAAGCAATGCCACTTCGTCAGGTTCAAATTCATTTTTCTCTGTCATAAGTTTTGCAGCTGTTTCTAATTCATGTGCTGTCTCCTATGAAAGCAAAGCACAGGAGGTCAGAAGCTGACAGGGGAATCATGAACATTCACATTTCATTACCTTCTGTACATCCATCTATTACGATTATTAATTGAACTTGTATCAGAACTCTCCTCAGTGAAAGAAAGGCACAACTTTCAAAACTTAAAAAAAAAAAAAGTTATCTTAAAATGAAAACCATCTCAAATTATTCTGTCACTATCAGCTCTGCTTTTCATCTGGAGCATTCTATTTTTTGTGTCACAAAGAGAGGGCAGGCTGTTTGGTATGAAAAGTTATAAAACAAAATGGCAGAAATGTTTTAAGTAAGTTAGTTAGACATGAGGATTGCTTTATGAAATTTAACAATAGCTCTAGCAAATTCTTTTTTTTTTTTTTAAAGATTTAATTTATTTATTTGACAGACAGAGATCACAAGTAAGCAGAGAGGCAGGCAGAGAGAGAGAGAGGAGAAAGCAGGCTTCCTGCTGAGCAGAGAGCCTGACGTGGGGCTTGATCCCAGGACCCTGGGATCATGACCCGAGCCGAAGGCAGAGGCTTTAACCCACTGAGCCACCCAGGCGCCCCGCTCTAGCAAATTCTTAAGCTAATTTTGTTATACAGGAGATGGCAAGTTTATAGAAATTGTTTACTCCTTGTTTAATTTATTAAAAAATGGCATGTCACTTCCGCAGTCTTATTTAAATCTTTGTCTAGAAGTGTTTTTGAACAAGGGTAGGGGAAATGTTACACACGAAATCTAAACAGCCCACAGGGTTGCTCTTCTGGGTTTTCTTTTGAGTGCAATTTCTGGCAAGTAAAATCTCATGGATAGAATGGATAAGCAGGTATGGTAGGCATTACAACTACAATTGCCACAGAAAGAGCCATGTAGAATTTTATGTGAGGCTGAGCTAGGAATCAAGCGAAAATGAAAGAAAAAAGCTTCTTTGTCATTTGCAGCAAGAAGGAATTGCTTCCCTGCTTGTGTTTAATATGCTTCCCAAGTACTCCACTGAATGAAGCTAATTTTCATTTCCAAGTGTTTCTTCCAGATAGCACTCTGGGTAGAAGGAAGCAGAGGAGTTTCTCCCCTTGCCATTTCCTCCCTCTTTCTAAAATTCTTAAAATTAAAAAAAAAAAAAAGAAAGAAATTGAATTCAGACATATGTTTTATTTTAAACATTTGAAATAATGAGTTTTTAAAAATTTCATTTAAAAAAGTCAGTTTGTGAGTTCCCAAACATGAAGGAGGTCTTCTGGCTGAGGATCAAGGGAATAACAAGGCTGTTGCCTACGGACTTGGGTGAGCCTGGAGAGATGCTAGACTCACCATTCTGAACATCTTCTGGGGCCGGCTGGGGCTCAGTGTGGACGTGGAGCTAGCAGGAATATATTCGTCCCTAAGTCCCAGGGGAAAGGGGTGAAGAGGAGCTAGAGAAGGTACTGAGAAGAGGAGGGTATTTTCTATCCCCGAACAGGGGGCTTGAGACAAGATTGTGTTTTTATTTGCTTCCTGGAATCTTGCATTAATGCATGTTGCTTCTGGGAAATTTTCTTTTGTAAGTTACTCTAGCAGAAAATCACAAATGGTCTTAGAAAAGCACTCTCTCTGAGTCCTGTGGCATCCCAAAAGGAGTTGTTAACATCTCCCCGGTGAGGAAAAGGGGCTAAATGAGTGTTTAATACCAGGTTACAAAGTTTCAATGAGCTCAAACACCCTAAAAAATGCACATACAAGTATAAATAATTTAGATACACATAATAGAAGTTTTAAGTCATTATTTACCACAAATATTACTGTAGAATTGCAACCTTCAAGAGAGCTAGCATTAAGTTCTATTGCCACTGAATATAAAGAAAATAAGTCATATTTACAAAATCATAACCACAATAATAATTCCTATTTAATTTACCTTAACTTGCATATCTAGCTCCAAGTATTTACTCAAAATCTTCCCTGATTCAGAAAGGTTGGAACCGACATCCATTGCATTGGAAAGTACTGGACTGATTTTCTGAATTGACATTTCCACCTTTAGCAATAAAGAATACATTGCAGTCTTAGTAATAGGTACTTGCACACATGTTTGACTATGTATAGAAAAGATAAATACTACTCTCTCCATTCTCATTGTACTTTAAATGGATATACCAATTTTCATCTAAAAATAATCTTAAATATTTTGGAATGTCATGGTTAAATTAATAATGTTGCTCTTCATATGAGGTAATACTACTGACCCACGAAGAGAGAGTATATGTTTAAAGATATATATTTATAAACAGACACATATTTTATTAATAACAATGAGATATAAACAATCACCCATACCTTCTAAGACTTTATCACCTATATTGCCTAGAAAGGAGAATGCACCTGCTAACACATCAGCAGAGATGAATTTATCTGATTAATTAACTCACAATCACCCACTGTAAGTTGAAGGGGGCCCAGTTTACAGGCACTTCATGAAGTAAAGGTCTAAAGCCTGGGTATTAAATCACCTGCAGGGCTGCTATATTTAGGGACCCTGGGGCGGTACCAAACCCTGTACATGTGACACTAAAACATGGGGACACACGTGGGCCATGTTATTGATGAATGTCAGGGACTATGATTTGATTTTTAGTACACACAAATCAATGGAAAAGTAATCTCTAAAGGTTTCTATAACATCCAAGTTACGCTCTTCGTCTCCTGGCTCTCACCAGGGTCCATACTTTCCAGAGTCAAGTTGGGTCTGAATTGGCAGTCAGACAAGGAGCAACAGTTGTCTGAGTTCCTACTGTGTTGTCCACCACCACCAAATTAGCTTGAGTCTCAAGCTCCAGGGAATGTGGCACCGCAGCTGCTGCCTTATTTGGAATCTCCCTGGACCCAGGCTTCAGAACAAGGCTCAGATTCCCAAGTTTCTGGATCAATAACAGGTGGGAAGGCAATGCGGATAGAGATGTGGTTATTTCATGTCCTCTCCTGTGAAGTCTGCTAATTCTCGTCCTCTAAGTCAGGCATATGAGCCCACTGTATCTGATGAAGACATCATTGAAAATCTGAGACCCAGCAGAGGCATCAAGGTTCATTAGCATTAAAGTCACTGAGATAGTTTTTGCTATAGATCCCAGCTACAGTTAAGCCATTTTTAATTTAGCCAAATAGCAGCTGCTTGATTTTATTCCTCTTTGAAAATAGGAAATAAATTTCTCCCGTACTGAGCCATTGTATCCACTTTGCAGAAAGAGGATTTTCATAAGTATATTTTTATTCAGAATGACCACGTCCTTTGTGCCAACCTCCTTTAATAGAGTATGATAATGACAATTTAGCCCTGAAAATCCCTACAACATCATTTTCAGTATTTACATGCCATCCTCATATGTATGATACCATGTTAACTGAAATTTGTGCCTCCCGGAACCAGGCATAGACCCACATAAAACAAGGTCACCGTCCCAGTATGCACACGGTTCAGTTCTGTATAAAGAGCAAGAACTGTTTCTGTGTGTGCATGTTCAGGGCTGGCTGGCGGGGTGGGTAGGATTACACAGCAAGTTTTAGCAACCTGGGACAGGAATGGTTGCTGAGCAAGAGTGAACTATAACTCCCGCTGTTCAATGATAAACCCTAACGTGGAACCTAAGAGAAGCCAAAGGAGACGCACCACTGTTCTCCACCATCCCCCGCGCTGCAGGTGCTGTGCCATCTGGTATCACTAAGCAAGGAGTTGCATCTAAGTAGTAGCCAACAGAGGACACATGTAAGAGACTACCTTCTTGAGGTGGCCCTCCACCGAGGCAATTAACTGCTGTTTCTTAAGAGCAAATTCTTTGTGCGCTGAACACTGTTGGGTCAGTTGGTCCACTCGTCTCTGAATGCATCGCATCATCTCGTGGACTCCGCTTACCCGAGAGCTGAATGGAACAAGTCAGCTGTTAGTTCACTCTGCCCTGATAGAGAAGTCCCAGAAACAGGGAACATTTCAAACTGGATCTGCTCTTTCATGATAGGGATGAGTCAATAGAAGTTATCAAGCTTCAGGCTTTGGGATAACAGAAGTTGAGTAGCACCAAATTATGTTCCCTTGTTTAAATCAGTCAGTCCTAAGGGAAAAGATGACTTACGGGTTTTTGCAAACAGGTCTAGTCTTCTTCTCTAAAGGTTTACTTTTTAATATTTCTCTAAGATATTTTGAGAACCCTATGGCAAAAAGCGCAGTATGTTAGCCAAACATTTTCCCGGGGGTGTGATTTAAAAGCTTCATTTATCTAAAGATGCTCTTTGAATAGAAATGTGGATCAGCCAATTAACAAACCATTTACTAATCCAACAGGGCAAAATATTTATGTAACACTAAGTTCCTTGTTCTCGATGATGACGAATGCTCAAGGCTATATTCATTAAGTGAAAACCAAGTTATCACCAACAATTAGGAATCTAATATACTTGTTCATAAAAAAAGAGACCAAGCCTCACATTGTCATTTTTCACCTGTCATGAGAAAGAGAAAAGTGACCTGAAAGCTCATAAAATGCACATGCCTTTAGAACAACAAATGACCTTAGAGTCAGATCCCATTTGCTCTGGTCTAAAGATAAATTAGCAAGTTTCCTACCCATGTCCAATGTAGGCCCATCGGCCATGCAAGACAATGAAGGGAGGCTGCTGTTGGAAGGAGCACCTTTTAATTTGTCCACCTACCCCTAAGACAGAGCCTCTCCTACTACATAAGAAATTGAAGCCTTTTATTTTACGTCAGTCATTTCCTCAAACACTAATAAAGATTAACATGATAACTCTGAAATTTAATTACCCAGAGGTAAAAAAAAGATCTTGGAGTGAGGTATAGATTTCAGTAATTTTACCTCAAATAATTAATTTATGACTCTGTAAAAATGAATTTAATTAGTAATGAAATGAGGACAAGATCCCATATGACTGAGAGGTAAAGTAACTTCACAGGAATGACAATAAAGCTGCCAAAAGGGTGAGAGTTCATCAGGCAACTTGATAATCTTGTTGGATGTGCGTGGGATTCGTGTGTGTCCTGCGGGTACTACTGGAACCCTAGAGAAGTTTAACTGGGGAAGAAAAGGAAACTACCGCGAGGAATCTTATTCCTGACACACAATGCTCCACAGATGCTATACTTAAAACAATTAGTTTTGCATTTTAATATCTCAGGGACAGTGAAGAGTATAATCAAGAAATCAGGAGGGTTTTATAGAAATAATTCTAGTGATACTGAAGTCCACAAATTTTGTAAATAAAAACTGTGTACTGGTAATACCAACTGTGTTTTGGTTAGGTTTTAGACTTTGGGACATTATATACTAAAAAAGCACTTAGAAGTCCAGTTGTTTTATGTATTATAAGTTCCAAGTTCTCTGTAGAATATGCAACTCTGGAATGAGAAAGTCCAGTAACAAAGAAAGTGAAGCGCAATGTGGAAAGAAGATACAGAGAGCAGTTAGGGAAAGTAAACGTTTTCTAAAAACAATGACTGTGCTGCGGTGGCAAGGCAGCATTTTTAATGTTTTAAATAGTCTCTTTTCTAATTCTCATTACTACCCTATCATCTGGGTGTAATTGTTATCTCCATTTTGCAGATGAGTAAACTGAGGCACGGAAAAGCTCAGTAACTTGCCCGGGTCACCATTACTAAGTAGCAGACCTGGGATTTGAACCTGTTCATCTGAGCTCAGAGTCCACACTCTTGATTCATGAAGGGATGAGAGGGTATTCGTCCTCTAAGGTTTCACCTTCACTGGAGCTGACTGTTAATGGAACAGGATTACCGGGCCTGGCTTTTGACTTTGACTTTGACTTTTGACTTTGGCTGGCTTCTCTAAAGCAATATCTGCCTGTAGTTTGCAAAGTGGCCACTAGAGGGATACTTGTCCAAGTTCATGTTTTAAAGGACCCTTCAGGCAGAGAAAAGTAATGGGGAAACAAAACCAAATCAAGCATTCCTTTTGTAAAAATACTGCTTTATAGCAACATACAATTTTTAATTTAGATGAATTACAACCAAGCAAATTCAATCTCTCTGTTTTTGGAAGGATGATTCCTTTTCAATTTTTCAATGACCCAGGAGGTTGGGTCTCATTTTGTGGGGATCTGTGCCTTATCATATATATCTCATTGTAAATTCTTTTTTTGTTGTGTTTTTTTGTTTTTGTTTTTGTTTTAGGGGGCACTGGAGAGGCATAGGGTGAGGGAAAAAGAGGATAATGGACCCCAATGCAGGGCTTAATCTCACAACGCTGAGATCATGATCCCAGCCGAAATCAAGAGTCAGGTGCTTAATCCCCTGAGCCATCCAAGTGCCACACATCATAAATTCTTTAAGGGAAAGGACCACATGCTTTTCATCCATATATCCTCTGTAGCCCTGAGCACATAGACTTGTTAGTGGATCAATGCATTTTCAAACTAAATAAAATATACTTTAATTAAAATTTAAGGGAAAAGAAGATATAGATTTAAGAAGAAGAACATACGCAGAGACTTACTGTATAAAAATGTCACTAGTGGGGCGCCTGGGTGACTCAGTGGATTAAAGCCTCTGCCTTTGGCTCAGGTCATGATCCCAGGGTCCTGGAATTGAGTTCCGCATTGGGCTCTCTGTTCAGCGGGGAGTCTGCTTTCCCCCCTCTCTCTGCCTGGCTCTCTGCCTACTTGTGATCTCTGTCTGTCAAATAAATAAATAAAAATCTTTAAAAATCTATCACTAGTAAAGTGTCCAATAGTTTTTAAACAACGATGACTTTGCTCTTTGCTTACTTACAGAAGTTTTAAGCTATCCAGTGACAGATCTGTTATTGGATATTTGATATTTATCATTAGGTTGAGTGACTTCCTCTATTTAACGCCTCAGGGGGCTTCCTGAATGGCCTTGTTTGGCTGTGCGTTATTGACTGTCCAGGGTATGCTCTACACTCTTACTTGTGGCTTAGACCCCTTCCTAGGTACGAGGAGTTCTGAATTACCTTGCTTACCACAGCCAGCTCTGGTTTTCCTTTCCTGCTGTCAGCTAGATCATGTGTCTGAGCAGGCAGTAATCTCTTTCCTCTCCTTGATTCCCAATGGGCATATGTCTGTCATACCTCTAACCCCAGGGCCACTCCCTTCTTCCCTCAGTTCTTTCTTCCTAAAGAACCTAATGAGCAGGTTACAACCAGCTCTGATTAGTTTCAGTTAGAAACATTAAACACTAATTCTAGACTTTTCTTTTGAACATTCCAGAACATTTTAAAACATGCATAGCATGCATATTGGCAATTTTCTCAGAGCCTGAAAAGCAGATGGTTTGATCAAAGGAAAAATATGATCTCATTCTCTGCCAGCAATTCTTACATGAACTGAAAATAAATTACTAGAATTCCATCAGTCACTCAGGAATGAGTCTTATTCCTTCCCAGGAGTGGTACTGAATGATAGGGCAAGAACGGGGGTGGGGGGGCAGGTAACAGAACTTGGTTGGAAGAAGTGCCCTGTCATGTCGCGCTCACTCTGAGGCCACCTGCTCACGTACCACCTCACTGGGTGGGAGAAAGACTAAGAGCGGACTTCTGAGTCTAGCAAACTGTGGCTCTACAATCTGCACTGCATACATTGATTGACCTTTAGGTTTTCTCTGTAAGAATGGATTAGAGGGTACCTGTTTGTGGCATGGACATGAAGTACACTAGATTATTCCTGATGTGGACTTTGACTTTCCCAAGCATCACAGATACTCAGAAATGACAGACTGTGTGGGCTTCTTCAGACATTTGTCAGAAACTCCATCGTGGAGCATTTTCTCCCCTATTCACTGAACCAGTTAGAGGAGAGGGAAGGGGGAAGAAAAATGCTTGACTTTTTTTTTTTTTTTTTCTAAAGAGCAGAGACATATTGACTCCTGGCTCAAAAATAGACGGTTCTATTTGTTGAACAGAAGCAGTTGCCCCATTTCTGCATCTGTTGCAAATTGAGGCTGGGGGAAGGGAGCAAATCCCAATGTTAATGTGTTCTAATGATTCTTTCCGGAGGACAGCAAGTTGCTTTCAAACCTTTCATAAATTACTATTGGCAGCCCATCTGGATTAGGAGCTGAACCAGATGGTAAGCACTTGACAGCTTACTCTCTCATCCGAAGGAATCAGCTGATCATAGTTTTCTTTTGGTCTATGAACACATCAGACTCTGAAAATGGAAAAAAAAATTTTTTTTCTTTATCTTCAGCTTGCTGCTTCTTTTGACAGGGACCCAAACAGTGTCCCTTCATGTTTATGATCTTTATTTTGGAGGAAATAATGGCTACTGTCTAGTTTTCATCCCTACTTTTAAAAAAAGTGCCACTCATACTGTAAAAGTGAAATGCATGTTTTTAACATTTTTTCCCTCTGACTTAAGTTATGTTGTGAATGCCTCACCACCAAAAAAGTAGTAAGTGGGGTTGAAGCTACGGGTGTCCTGGGCTCTAGTCCAGATGCATGGCAGAGATAGCTACAAGCTCCACAGGAAAATCTGTCCTGTGCAACGGGTTACCATAGCCAGGATTCTACCTGAAGTCAGTAACAGGGAGGGCATTCTCCCTCCTTGTAAAAGGAGGTTGGAAAACACTATCTCCAACTGGTGCAGGGGCCAAGAAATCAGACCCATCAAGGAGATGGGTCTGATCAGTGGAGAACCAGCCCCACCGCCTGCTGCATCTCTGGGAGCCACAGCACCTCCATGAGTAACCCTGACCAGACAATACAAACTGGATGGAGTTCATGGAACATGGAATTCAGAGGGAAGTCCTGTCAAAGTCGGTAAGGAGGAAAGAGCCAAGAGCAGAGTACAAAGCAGAGAAAATAAGCAAAGAACAAGCATCTCCCACTCCAGTTGAGAGTGCCACCTAGAATTTCAAAACACACAAGGCATATACATCCTAACAAAAGACAAGTCAACAATCCGGAGATAAATGTCCTCTACCTGAAACAAAATAAAGCCGAAAGCCAAGTGGAACAATCTGAAATGACCTTCACATAAACACACCTGAGATCATTAGAAAGACAAAGAAAAAAACCCAACACCCATCATCAAAGAAAAAGAAACTCTGAAACAAAGACAGTCAGAAATAAAACAAAAATAGATATAAAAAATGAGTTAGAAATCTCAAAAATGAAATCAATATGGTTGTGAAAGCTAGGGGGAAAAAAAAAATCAACCAAAGAGAAAACCAGTGTGAGGGACTCCCTGAGGGAACAGGGCAAAGAGCTGATGGAATGACAGTCAGGAAGGCAGTTCAGAGTTCTGGGAGGCAGACCCAGACGCTCCAACAATCTCTACCAGGAGTTAAAGAAGAAGAGAAAAGAGAGAAAAACGGAAAATCAATATTTAAAGACGTAATCCCTGAAAATCTTCCATGATTGGTGACAGAAATCCTCAGATAAAAGGGACACAGAAGAACTAAACAGACCAATATTCTCTTTAAAGATAATATGGAAAATATAAAATTACATTTTAATGTATTCCTTCCAAAAAAGTTTTTCTCTTTGCAGTCCTTTTCTTCCTCCAAAGTTAGAATGATGCTATCTATACAATTTGGATCCTCACGTTATATGGTCAGGATGCTGTGTCTTCAAAGAATCCTCAGAAACACACTTTTCATATTGGCTTAGAATATTCCACAATGTGTCTTCCTTGAAACTATTCAAACATTTCCCTATTTGGGGGGACTATTTAGGTGGCTTTCAGGTTTGCACTATTATAAACAGCACTGTGATGAGCATTTTATTCATAAATAGGCCCACTCCTCTCCCTCTCTCTTCTCTGGTTTTTTGTTTGTTAGTTTTTCTCTCTAATGGAGAGAACTCCTCTAGAGTCATCCAGTGCACAGATTTCTACCCCTAAAGTCAGCCTTCCTCTCCAGACTCAGCTCCAGATCTTTCTTACTCTGGGATGCTTTCTACTTCACATAATCAACATCATAAATGAATACATTCACATTGGAGTGCGTGACTCCTGGATATTTCACAAGAACCTAGTTTTAAGGGAAAGTCTGAACTTGGCATGTTTTCCATACTAACAGTTTCAGAATTATAAAAGCCTGTACAATGTTACCAGGCTCAGATTGTAGTTAGGACATTTACTCAATCTCTAAAAAGAACAACAATATACACTTGAAAATATTTGAAAAGTGGCTGAGTTGACTTTGTAATATCCTAAAATTTGGTATCTGACATTTACCCTCTAAATGCATTTTCAAACTTTTTTTTTTATTTAAAAGATTTATTTATTTATTTGACAGACAGAGAGCACAAGTAGGCAGAGAGGCAGGCAGAGAGGGGGAAGGAAGCAGGCTCCCTGCCAAGCAGAGAGCTGATGTGGGGCTTGATCCCAGGACCCTGGGATCATGACCTGAGCCAAAGGCAGAGGCTTTAACCCATTGAGCCACCTGGGCGTCCCACTTTTTTTTTTTTTTAAGTTATTTTAAGTCCTTAAATGCCCAGCAGAACTCCATTATGCAACCATAGATAACTCTATCAGGCAAAGGAAATTTCTGTCTTCGTTTCTTTGTTTTGTTGGAGGGTGGAGATTGTTTCTGTTTGTTTTTCAAATAGGATCTTTTAAAAATATTTTCACTATGATAAAAGCTTTCTTTTCATATTGTACCAGCACCATCTCATTTCAAATCAAGCTGCTACTTTATAAATACTAAGATAAGAAACATAAAAAAAGGCTTCCCACCTGGTTGAGCTTGAAGGCTGATCTCAAAACAATGTCATGAGTTAGAAGAAGAGGGGACATTGTTACAAGTCGAACAACTAGGGAATGATTCAGAACACCACAGAATCCATGAGATAGAGCTGACCAATACAAAGGAATTCAAAACTATTCTATGGTAGTTATTGATTCTATTCATCTTGGCTAGATGTAGAGCCTTCATCCAACTTAGATTATTCAACTCAACAATGGCCTTCTTAAGTCCTTCATTTGACCTCTCCTGATCATAGAAGCTAGGGACTGTGTCTCCCTTCTGTGAAGGGGTGGCCTCAACACCCACTGCCCCCATGGCTTCCTCATGCCGAGAGCACACCCCCTTGTTTTGTCATTCCTTGAGTAGCCGTTAGGAAGGTTCTGGAGATTCGGGGCCAGGTTTATATATCTTTGACTACCCTTGAAGCCTGGTGCTGGTATGTCACTTGTGATGCTTATTCATAGGTTCAGTAACTTTTTAAATAAACTAAAAGAAAGAAAAAATTTGCAGGGAAGGGGAGACTTGAGTGACTCTTACAGATAGAGTACACTTTAAGTGTGCCAGAGTTTAAAAGAAAAAAAGAGAATCCATGTGACCTTGTTATTGATTAAAGCGGAATGAAAGGAATAGACAGAGAGCTAGCCAGCTAATATAGTGTATCAGACCTGCATTCCAGGACTCACTTTACCCTGTGACAGGTAGCAGGGAAAGTGATTGAACCTCTCTGTGCCCTAGCTTCCTCATCTGCAAAACAGAGGCAAGGATAATAGTAGTACCCATAGGACAGGGTCGTTTTAAGGACGACAGTATTTTAATGTACGTAAAGCACGCGTGTTTGCCATTTTTGCCAATGAGTGTTTAAATAGTCCAACCTGCACCTACTCGATCTTGTCTTCCGCTCCTCTCTCCTGTCACCTTCTCCTCCAGCCACCCTGCACTCCTTTCTGTTACATCTTTGCTGTTGTTCTGGGTCTACTCATCTCCCAGCTATGTGCATGGTAGCTCCTTCTCCTTGAAGAAGCTTTCGCTGACTACAACGTCCACAGTGGCCCCCTCCCCAGAGTCACTCTCTACCCCACTTCAATTTATAGTACTCATTGCTGCGCACAAGCATCTCATTTCCTGATTTAGCTGTTGGGTGGCTGTTTCTCTCCACTAGGATATAAACAGTGTGAGGGCAGATGCTTCCCCTACTACATCAGATGCATGGGAACACCTGATTTATAAAAGATGCTCAATAATATTTTTTGGACTACGTAAATGAATAAATAAATGAATATGTTCTGTCTAAAGTACATTACCATTTACCATATCAAACAACAGAAGTGGTGGTAGCCAACATAAACGAAAATTGTGAAAAGAGAATACAAGAATCCCAATTAACCCTGTTTTTATTTCTTTATAAAATATAAAAATATAAAGATTGACATTAAGTAAGTAATAATACGTATTAGATCAAAACAGACAATAAAGGTTAAACGACAGCCAACTATCAGTCAGGATGAGGTTTGTTAGCTTAAATTCACCAAAAAATGGTAAAATGAAAACTAGTCCAGTCTTTGATGCAAAGACAGAAATTGAGTCAACACTGAAGCAAGTTTGTTTATAAATCTTAAATTAATTTTAGCAAACAGAAAAAGTTGAATGGATATTGCACAAGATGGCATTGTATGTTTTTTAGTTCTGTATTTTTAGCTACCCAGAGAGAAATGAGGAGGTTCCTTGATTTTGTCCAATTATGGAAAACTTCACCCTCGTACAAAGTCTCCAACCCAGGATTTCCAATCACCACAGCTTCCTGTGGTTGAAGGAATACATTGGCCTGTCTTCAGACGTGCTGCTCAAGGATGATGCCAAGCGGACCTTCGGAAGTGGTGAGGGAGCGCTGGAAGCCAGGAACTGTAATGTCATTATAAATCTAAGTTTGACCATTATCAGATGGAGTAACTTGTGTAATAATTAAGTGCAAATGAATGCCCAAAAACATCTTTAAAATTAAAGTGGAGTTAGGTTAGATGACAGATATTATACTTTGAAAAGATGATGAATTATTTAGCAATGACTCAGAATTATCCCCTGCTTACAGGGAGAAAATAGAAAAGCAAGGAAACACGTAAACAACCATTATTTATTTTGTGAGATTGCTCCAACCTCAAAAGTTTTTTATTCCAGGATAGAAAAACAGTGTGGATCTGTTCCTAATAAGGCAATAGTTACAGAAAAGTAACAACGAAGGTCTCAGATTTACTGGGAAACATTGTTTCAGATAGATGTGAACTTCTGAAGTCCTATTTTGTTGACTAACAAGGAAAAAAAAAGATCTAAACGCCTCTGAAATTCCCGTATGCCCCAATACTAAATTTTGCCCTTTTTTTACCTTAAAATAAATGCTTATCTCCCCTATTTCAAATACAACCTTCCCTAGTTTGTGAAAATGAATAGAATGTGGTGCAGCTCTATTGTGATTAATTGAAACAACCATGTGACTCTTTGCATTTTGCTTTTAAAGTCCTTTGTAGGGAAGGTTAAAAAAAAAGTAAACTAATTGCTAAGAGTAGTGGTTTCATTTGATTTAAAAAACAAAACAAAACAAAACAAAAACAAAAAACCCTCCATTTTACAGATGAGAAAACAGGTTCAGAAAAATTAAGTTTAAAAGTCATAGCATTGTTTTGGTCCTAAGAATGCATGAAATGGAACTCTTTTGGATCTAAATCTTAAGTTTCTTATCGACACCAGTTTTCAAATGTCTGATAATGGGGACCTTAGTCATTTGTATCCTCGCAATGTGGCTGACATTCAGAAGCCTAGGACGCCACTGCAATGTTCAGGGACATGTTTATCCTCACTGCCAATGTTCTAAATTCCACCTTCACTCCAGCAGTGTCAGCAACTTGAAATCTCCTTCTTAGGTTCTGCTTCCCTCCTGTGGTGGTGACCCACACCGTTGTACAGATAAGTCATTAGATGAGGAAAGGAAGCAAGTCTCAAATGTAATGCGTGGGATTGAGGTCCTTAGCTATGTGTGGCTTTAGTTTGTCACCGAGATTCTAATGCATTTCAATTCAGTTTTTAATGGATTTCTATTTTACGTCTACCTTCTGAATCAAAAATGTCCTTTGCCAGGTAACAATTTCACTTTACCTTCAGTTCTTCCCACAAAATGGAAAAATAGTATTGATTTGTAAAATACTGTGAAATCTTGGGGCAACCAAACACCTTGGAACTACTATGGAAGCTCGTATATCTAGGACGTTGACAGAAACTATACTGACAATAAGTATTATTTTTTAAATATAGTTACCTAACAATTTTAATTCAAGTTTCTTGAAACCATTCCTAACTATTGCTTCTGTTAAGACCTAGTCTGCAGCCTAAAGAAAAGAACTGTAGATGCTCTTTCATAAAACAACATATATACATATGTATAAATTAAGCCTAGAAAGAAGACACAAAGAATGAAACTAGCTAAGTAAATAAACATATCGACCATGACCAAGTGGGTGGCCAAAAGCAGTCACGAAAGCCCTGAATATAGAATATAATATAAAATATAAGCATTTCCCCTCTTATATTTAAGTACTGAAGATGAAACATTACCAATTAGATCAAACAGGATAAAGCTTAAGAATGATAAACTGTGACTAGCTTTCCAACTCTGGGAGCTAAGCATCAACACTGAATAGCGAACTTCGGTTTCTTTCAGAACTTTTTTCAGTTTCTGGCCAGGAGCAGGGACTAGATTTACCCTCATGCCTGAACGAGTAGAAGAATAGACAAAGTATATGAAACAATCGTTCTCAGACACTGGACAACATCAGCTTACTGCCTGAGAGGCAGTTTCCAGACCAAAGCTCGGGGAGGTGGAACCAAAGGGAGCCCCGAAATCTTGCTGGGTTGAGGAGACAGGGCTCATGCTTTGGGAGGCTGAGACACCTGGAATTTCTAGGGCAGTGTACCAAAGACAGACTTCAGGGCTCTAGGGAAGGGTCTTGGGCTGCCTCCTGATCTACCCATGCATGAAAGGAAACCGCCCAAAGGCAAGGAAAGTACCACAAAAGTATCCTGAATGGAGTGTCTGTGCTTTGAGGCTCACTTGCAAAACTGACAGAGGACCACTCCCCAAATTCCAACTGGAGACCTCACCAACTTAATCCAATCATCATGACTCAGCTCAGCGTCTACATGTACTTTGAGTCCAGGCATCCGCAGGAGCCTCTGCATGGTGCAAGACACATGGACCTTTAAGCAGGAGAGAGGAGAAAGGAGAGTGCCCACACTTGGGGCCCAACATGGGTGTGCTGGGGCTCCTGGAGCAGCCAACACACCATTACCTGATGTATGGCTTGGAGTGAAAGTCAAGAAACTTAGTTGTTAGCTACAGTTGTTAGTTTTCAAAAAGGGAGAAGCATTTGCCCTTCTCATAGCTTCAGCTGTTTGGCTCCTGTTGGAAGACCCTGGATTATTTCTGATCTTGGCTTTAGAGTCCCATAGCAACCATTACAAGCCCTGGCTAAATATCTCTGTCCAGATGCAGACTGTCTTCTGAAAAGAAAGTTCCCTAAACCCAAACTTATCAAATCAACACTTTTTTTTTTTTTTAAAGATTTTATTTATTTATTTGACAGAGAGAAATCACAAGTAGACGGAGAGGCAGGCAGAGAGAGAGAGAGAGAGGGAAGCAGGCTCCCTGCTGAGCAGAGAGCCCGATGTGGGACTCGATCCCAGGACCCCGAGATCATGACCTGAGCCGAAGGCAGCGGCCTAACCCACTGAGCCACCCAGGCGCCCTCAAATCAACACTTTTTAACACATCTAAAATAGACCAGGATGAAGATTTAAAGAGAAACAGAGTCTTTTAAGAGAGTAAAATAAATAAAGAGAAGTAAAGTAATTTTACCACATTTGACCTATTTTATTATTCTTCAAATTTAATGTTTTTGAGTTTCAAGAAGATTGCTGATATGGAGGATAAATATGGGTCTATCTTATTTGCACAAATCTCTTTGGCTCCTTCTGTTAAAATGTAAGCCCCACCTTCATTTCTTCCTAGATAATATATGTTCTACCATCTGCCCCAGCATCTCCCTTTTCTCTTCCAATCCTATTCTTTCTCATATGTTCCCACTGCATCCTCTTTCCGTTTCTTAAGGTCCTTCTCTCTCCTCATTTCCACCCAGATCTAAACCCACTGCTGATACACTCACCAAATGTGCTCATAAAAACAACTTGTCCTAGCACGCTAGTTAAGAACATGCAGTCTAGGGCCCATGTACTTGCTTTCAAACCTGGACTCTGCCACTAACTGGCTGTGTGACCTTTTGCGAGTTACTTGGTCTCTCTGTGTCTCAGTTATTTATAAAGGAGAACATTCATAGCTCAATGGTCCCTTTCTTATCTGCAGGGTTTTTTTTTTTTAATTTCTGTGGTTTCAGTTACCCATGATCAACCATGGTCCAGAAGATGATCCTCCTCCTGACATATCATCAGAAGGTCAGGAGCAGCCCAACACTATGTGACAATGCCTCCGTCATGCACCTCCCTTCATCTCACCATGCAGGCATTTATCATCTCACATCATCGCAACAAGAAAGGTGAATACACTATAATAAGATATTTTGAGAATGAGAGAGAAATCACATTAACATAACTTTCATTACAGTGTATTGTTACAGTTGTTCTATTTAATTATTACTGATCACTTCAATCTCTTACTATGCTTAATTTATAAAATAAACTTTATCATGTGTGTGTGTATGGGAAAGAAACATAGTGTGGGGGTGGGGGGCGGGGGATTTGGTCCTATCCGTGGGTTCAGGCATCCATTGGGAGGACAAACTCCCTCCTGGAAAATGGGGTCAATTCTTGTGTGTCTTGTAGAGTTGCTGTGAGGATTAATGACAGAATGTTCCTAAGCCTGCTGGCACAGTGCCTCAGACATGGTGGACTCTTAATTTTTTAAAAAGTGAGCTATTGTTATTAGGACCTTTTATTTAGGCTTTTACTGGGTGAGCCACCAAGGTCATAAATGAAAGGGAATTTAGGTTTTGTTTTTGTTTTTTTTTTTCCAGAAAGGAAAAAAGGAACAGGGTAGCCTCAACACTCATGAATTAAAAGGGAGAAAGAAACCCCACTGAAGTGCTGGGCTATGAAAAGCACTGAGAATTAAGCTCTGTTTTTTTCTTTTGTCCTTTCATTCCCCCCACCTCAGAAACTCATAGAGGAAAAAAAAAAAAAAAAAAAAAAAAGCTTTTGCTTTCGCATCTTTGGGTACTCAAACTCAGAATATGGACTCACTTCTGGATGAGCAATGCTGTGTTCAGAATCACTGGTGACCAAAATTCAGTAGATCCTTTTAAGCCATGTCATAATGCAGCAAGACATCAGAAGCAGGAAAAAAAATTGTGCAACTTATTATTATTTTTTTAACAGGTTGTGGAAACTGTAAAAAAGCTGGTTACACTGAGGAAGAAATAGGCTTACTCACCTACAGGAGTCTACTTGGCTGATTAAGGCTTGTCCCTTTTGCAAAGCATCAGCTGTGCAGTCTTTAATTTCTCTGTGTAATTCCTCATGCCTCGCTGCCAAGACAGGCAGACTTAAACCCTCTGATTTAAGGAGCTTAAGGTAAGCTTCGACTCTCCCAAGTACATCAAATGCCTGCCAAAAAAAACATACTTTCATTTTCTGCTTTTCTAGCTTAAAATCTATATCAATGTGTACATGAAATACCAGCCTATTCCATTTATTAGTTTGATCATAACCAAAACCAACAATCTTAGTCTGAGAAAACAGCTGTGTAGTTTTAAGGCTTCATTTAGGAAAACTGATCATAGTTTAGCTCAACATAGATAAATGTCAACACCATGAAGTTACCAAAAGAGTTTACATTGAGAATATGTCTATACAACACAGTTACAACTGCATGGAATTTGAAGAGCCAGGCTTACGTTTCACACATTTTGTACTGCATAAAAATAATGGATGATATATTTTTAAAATATTATGCAGACTTTCAAAACCTGAACGTCTCTGTGATGCTCTTAAAAGGAAATTGCCCAGTAAGTTGTACTTTGAACCAGAATCATTATACAGAACTATTCAAGAATTACCCCTTGTCTTTCCAAGTATAAGACGCTCTGATGTTGCATCCAAGACATCCATCTGTCTACAAAGATTATAATTTGGTTCTGAAGCTGTGCAAAGACTAAGACCAAGGTAATATTTAGATTTTGATACACAGAATGGATTGTGCAGAAAAAATATTGCCTTGCAAACCAAGACAGTGTCCTAAGATAAGTTTTTTTTGTTTTTCTTTTTGTTTTAATTCCTTTATTTTTGTCCTTTATTTAGCAGATCAACCACGAACCATGGGAGATTAAGTTTATGGAGTTAACAGAGAGTAGAGAGGAGCTATCCTTCTTGTCCATTAAGGCTTAGCTGGTGTTAAGATGAAGGAGAATATGATATGAAGGCAGTAAAAGAGGACTGTGGTAATATGAGGAAAACAGAAGGACAGCAAAGTACAGTGGTCTTCTTAGGTCCTGAGAGCACATTTCAGAACTTGGGCCTGGAGAGCAGGAGCTGAATTAGGTTGAAGAAAAGCTGCATGGCAAGGGAGTTCTTGCCATGTTGCCCTTTGGCACTCCTGGAGGAAGCCACCCAATGGGATGCTCCATACCATTCTGGAGAACACTCCTATCCCAGTAAGCCTGACGGCACCACAGTCAGCAGGAGCCTTGAAGTCTAGCCTTCCTGGACTGTTGGGTTGGAAGCCAGTGAGCCTGTTAGGGGCCCACCAGGAGCAGTAGGAAGAGTCCACAGAAGACTTATGAGAAATGAAAGCGGATGGCCTCATGAGTCTAGTTACCACTGAGACCTGAAGAGGAAGGGAACACAGTTTAAGCCAAAGAGGCAACAGCTGTAGAGCTGTGTGGAAGCTGGCTGCCATCTAAGGGAGTGAGTTTAATGTCAGAATCTGAACCGGACAAAATTTGAATTAACACATGAAGTCTCTCCAATGTTTTCCCATTACTTATATGTTATTCTGTAGTCCCTTCAATGTCCTCATGTCTCCTGAATCTGTTCTTCCTGATCACTAAAAATGTTTAAAACAAAAACAATCCCCTTTATTTGGATGATAGGAAGTAATAATATCAACTGCAGTTTAATGAGAACTAACTTGTGCTCCGTCTGTACCTTTGTGTTTCATGATTACCTTCCATTCAGCCAACAAGCATTTTGGGATATCTGCTGAGTTTCAGGCACATTATCCTGAATGGCCCTAGATGAAAGTGAGAAATGACCTCCATTGTATGACAGGGGAAACTGAGTCTCAGAGAGATTAAATAAATTGCATAAAGTAATACTTCTACTAAGTGGCAGATTTGGTCTCTGTCCTTAATTTGCCTGGTCCTGAGACTCCGGCTCTTAACCCCTGGCCCATGGAACCATGTGGCAAAAGATTACCAGGGGAAGCTTAAGAAAGAAGCAGCTTTTCCAAGAAGTCTGTTCATCACCAGTGGAAAACATGAGATTTTAAAACTTAACTTTTTATCAATAAGTGTTTACCTTTCCTTCTTATAGGCGAGAAAAAATACGGAGAAAGGCTGAGTGGTTTCTCTTACACTATATAGGACTGGAAAAGGAAGATAGTTTTATTAGAGAAACGTTGAACCTGAAGATTCTTCCTTATCTGATCCCCCTCTCTTTTTCTGCATTTGGCAACAGAGCCAAATGTGTCAACATGCTGATGCTAGAAAAGAGTATTTGAATTTCTTTCCCAATCTTTCCATGACACATTGGAATACCACTTGGCAATAGTCACTATTTCTGGGATTTTGTTTCATATTTTAAATTTTTATCACTTCTTTTGAACGAAGTGGAGTCTCATGTTAATCACAGTTTAGTTTTAAAGTTAGTGCCAAAAACAAAAATCTGGTGTAGTCAAAATTATCATGACCTCCCTTAAATCATGCTTAAAATTAGGTGTATGCGAACTAGTGACTGTAGTAATACTATTCCCAATGAGGATGGGAGCCATTGAGCTAAACTAAAGGATGAAATAAAAGGAAAGGGTATATACGTAGATATCCGGGCATTCACTTCTTTCTTCCCTTAAGATAATCTCCAGAATTCCTCATGGGAATGGTTGAAAGAACAGAGAATTCCAAAGTGCTTTTTCTTCTCCACACATCTGACTCCACTCTGTTTTAGTATTAAGCCACTATAACCTTAATACATGTTTGTTGTTGTTTTGAGAATTAAAGAAGGAAAAAAAAACATGAGTTAGGGCATGCGGATGGACATGGAGTAAGTACTCAGAAATACTTTCTTGCAATTACTCTAAAGCTTGATGGGACACATATTTGAAAAGCTCCTGAGAGGAACAGGACCATCTGCTGCCGGTCATTCGTCCAGCTTGGGCCTCTCCTCCTGTGGCCTCGGGGAACAGCTGCTACCCCCTGATCTGTGGGCACTGGTCTCATCTTCATAGGAGTTAGATTCTAAAGCCGCATAAAGTGCATGTGTGAGCTGACTCTCCCCCTTCCTGAATGTCATCATAGAAGTATGACATCTCAGTAATATGGGAATAAATTGAAGGGCTAAACAGTCACTAGAAGGAGGTAGTATATCAAGGACCAAAGTAACACATAACTTAATGTCAAAATAACCAAATTTTCTTCTAGAGCTTTTTTTCTCGAAAAGATCACAGTGTTTGGAAAGCACTGACTTATGAATTGCTCTGTGTATCACACGTGATAGAGTCATGGCAGAAGAAAAGAGGTGAGTGGTTGCGCTCCTTCATGAGCTCAACAAATATATTTGCAAATAAGATGAGTAAGAGAGCTTATTCTTTATCCTTAATCCTAACCTAACCCTAATGGGAATTATCTAAACCCACAGAAATGTTATATTTAATGATTTTAAGAGGAGTCCTCTTTCAAAAATATCATACATTCTGTGATTGTCAGAATCCTATGCAAAACTCCTTTCTCTTATCCCTATGCAAAATTTGATGAAGAATCCATGTTCCCGTTCCAGAAAGCATCTAAGTATCATGGCTCTCACTTAATCTATACCCAGAATAGAACTGAATGTCTTTCTATTTACTATAACTATAGGGAACCTGATATACTGGATGCAGCCTGGAAAGAATCTCTGTCTCACATACGGTATAGAACAGGTTATTTTTGGCAATGACGCTATGGCCCCCATAGAAATCCCTTTGGAATTAATATTTCCTCTTTAGTTTTCTCTTCACATGCTCCTCTTTCTTCAAACCTGGTCAAATACAAATTTTATGACTAGAGACAAAAAGAAGGATATAAGCACAAGGATAATATTTTCTCCTTCTAGATTCTAGCTCTTCTTGACAATTTTATATTGTACCACCCAGTTCTCAGGCAGACAAGAAGACCAATTAGCTCTTGTTGCCTTGGTTTGGGAAGACTAAGGAGTTGTTTAGGTTTTTTTGTCTGTTTGTTTGTTTTTTATGCTGATAAAGATTTTTTCCCACCATTTTAAGTACAAGATCCAAAGTACAACATCCAGGCTGGACCAAATCAAACAGAGATGGTATCAGGGCATGGTACATTTTACTCTTTTTAAAATACCTATGAGATTAAAAAGTTCAGCAAGAACCATGAGTCACCCAGGATAATCATATCATCACTCTGTTTCACCAAGATGCTTAATTAGTAGTATTGTTTGCTTCTAGACTAACTTATTTGAAGAGAATCCAAAACAAAACAACAACAACAAAAAAACATTAAAAACGAAAAACAAAAAAACTCAAACACTGCAGAACTTTGAAATTTTCCTTGCACGAGTTCCGAGGCTGGAGAACGAGTTTGGTTGGAACCTTTACCCTTACCAAGGACACAAAACTCAGCTTCTCATCAGAGCACCAGATCCCACTGTCTGCAGCCACTCCTGTGGCTCCCAGTTTGGCAAGCTGATGCCTGATCCGGGTCCTCACCAGATCTGCCAAGGCTTGCAATGCCAGAAAGGCAGGAGCCAGAGGGTGACGTAAGTTTCAGCTCCCAGTATTTGCTGCCCCCTGCTGGTGCTCAGGCTCATTCCTTGCCTCGCCAGGGGGGTCTCTGCTGGGCCCCACCCAAATCTCCCTCCTCCTCACAAGGGTTAGAAGGTGGCTTTGTGGTGTTGAAACATATGTAAAATCATGACTACCTAAAACTGGTTTTGACCTCACAATCTGAAAAGCTGAAGAGAAAAATAAACTGGAAAAGGAGTTTTGGATTGAAAATGGTATGTACCTGATGCATTTTGTCAACACGGAATGAAGGAAGTGTATGTACTGACGAACTCTTACTTTTTCCTGAGATAAGCCCACCTTGGAAATGGATAAACTAGACCCATAGGTAGAACTCTAACCAGCTAGTCATTGTTTATACTTTCTGGTTTCTTTTATCTAAATTGACCTAAATAGTTTTAGGGTAATCTTGGGAATATTAACATTTCCGAAGGGAAAATGTCCCTTTACAATGTGCAAAGCAACTATTTTCTTTCATTTGTTTAACAAGCATTAATTGAACTCTATGGAGCATGTACTCTGGTACATGCTGGGGATAGGAAAATGAACAAAAGCATTTAAGTCACATTACAGTGGCTAGTGCAGTATGCAATGCATATATAATGACAAAATAATGGCTGGAACGTAGTGAGTGTTTAGCCCCTCTATGCACTAGTCATGTATTAACTCATGTAGATAGCTCAGTGACTCTGTGAGGTGCATATAATTATTATTTCTATTTTTTAGATTAAAAAGCTGGATGCACAAGGAAGTTAAGTAACTGCCCAAGGTCATAGAGCTAATAAATGTCTAAGTACAGATTCATACCTCAGCAGCCTGGCTCCAAAATCTACTGTATTATTTTAGAAAACTATCATCCTAGCAAATATTTTAAAATTTTCACTTAATGCTTCACAATTCAATTTATTTATTTATACTCCAACTCTTTCCTGGAAAGACTTTGCACATTTATCACCAGTTGCAGGAACTTTTATTACTGAATGGTATCCCCTGAAAAAGATAAGGATTGTTAGACCTATTTCAGAAAGGAGAAAACTCAGGCTCAAACTGTAAATTGACTTGTCACATGGCCATTTATTCATTCATTCAACCAAATTTGTTGAACACTAGGTGGCATGCAAAGATGACTAAGACAATCTCTCTCTAAGGAGCACAGAGCAATACTATGGGAAACTGAAAAATAAGCAATTATTGCTGCCTGGAGACTTCTTGGAGGAGGTGGTACGGGTGATGACACATCTCTTCGTACAGCATTACTCCCCTTCTCAAGTATGCTAGATACTGAGCTTGAAATTTGTGTTCCTCATGTATTACAGTAATTAAGCTCTCTGCTTTCAAAATGATCTCATTCCAATGGCCCAGGATCAATGTAATCTCTTATGAAAATGAAATTTGGCCTTCAAACTCCATGGTTTGTAATATTTCACTGCTTTCAATCATTCAAACAATTACCGAGCACCCACAGCCCGAAAGGCACTGTTCTAGGTGTTCTGTTCTGATGAATGCAAAGTAAAATAGACACGTTTCTTACCCTCAAGGAGCTTTAATTCAGCAAAAGAAAGGAAATCTACCCATAAATGCCTACAACACAGAGGAGAATATACTTAATGCCAATGGAGAGATGCAACAGTTTAAAATTTTACGTGGAAGGGAAACCAGTAAATCCACTCTTGACTTGCTCAGCTGTCACTTGATAGTTTTATAGAAAAGGATATTCATGAGTGGGTGACAGTAAAACTGAACTATTATAAGACTAATTAAATATGGACTGAGTTGTGGGGCTGTCATGAGAAATGTAAGATGTATAAGGTATTTCTTGTTTTTGATAAGTTTTCTATTATATACAAATAATAATATGGTCACAGTTTAGCCATATTTCTCAAATATATGCTGTGGTTTAAATAGCCCATCCTTGAGTTCTAAAACCAAATGTTGCTAAACCATTCTCTGAGGGAATACAGGAGGTAAGAAAATTAAGGTATCACTTACTCCATATCAGGAGGTTTGCCTCATCATGATTTGAGTCCTTAATATCTCTTCATATTTAAGGATATGTTCAGCAAAAGATTGAAATTTCTTTATTTTTAAATTTTATTTATTTCTTTATTTGAGAGAAAGAAAGCATGAGTGGGGGAAGGGCAGAGGGAGAGGAGAGACAGGATTCCAAGTAGAATTTGTGCCAAGTGTGGAACCTGATGCAGGGATTGATCTCATAACCTGAGATATGACCTGAACTGAAACTAACAATCAGATGCTTCACCAACTGAGCCACCCAGGCAACCAAGACAGCAACTTCTTAGCATGCTATTCAAGAAGTTCCTAACCCCCTGATTGCTTCTACCACTTGTCTCTCATCATTCTGGGCTTCCACCCTACATTCTTAATAAAATTAATTACCTTAGGTTTTCCAAACAAGGCACAGCTCTTTACTAATCAATTCCCTCCCAGCCCCATCTTGCCCCAGCTTTTCATATTTAGCTCAATGTGCACCTCCTCTAGAGAAGCCTTCTTTGACACTTTCCCCCTGGTCCTCTCCTCTGTGTTCTCTAATGCTCTATGCTCACTCCAAAAGCTTCGGGCTTTTCCCAAAGTGCTCAGCATTTCTGTTTCCTTGCCTCTCCTCCAAACTAGACTGAGAAAGTCTTGAAAGCAAGGATTGTATCTTTAATTGCTTTAGTTAAAGTATATATATGATTCATGAAAACAGCAGGTATACAACACATTAGCCAAATTGAAATGTAGAAGAATGGAGAAAGTTAAAAAAAAAAAAAAAAAAGATGCTTTTGGTTTTTGTAAAAGAATGAAAAGTTGTTCTGGCAGGAGAAATGTGAGACAGGCTGCCTAAGAATTATGAAATTGGAAATATCAAGGAAAGGGATGTCCAATGACAATTAGCTTAATTTCTTGAATTCATTTATATCATCTAACAAATTCCTTCTGAATAATATTTTTTAGGTCCTCTACTTGGGCAGGTTTCTTCATTCTTCAATCTATACAACTGGGCCATTTTATTTCATCGTTTCCCATATCTAGCCTAAAATGTATCTATTTTGAAAATGGGAAAACAGTACATATATAAATGGGAAAAAAAACTGTACCAAATTCCATCTTTAATTATTTTGTTTTCATCTGAAACAATTACGTTGCTGTAGACATTACTGGTTTGCATTGCTGTCCATATCTTGAAAAAGCAACGTATCTATTTAAAAGACATTACACTTCCGGCAGTGATGGCAGAAGAGGAGAAGCTATGACAATCATTATTTCAAACTGCTTTTGGTGTGTTGCGCTAGGTGTCGTAGCTTTTGTTCCATTTTGCTTTTAGGCCGACCACCCAAGAGCTACACCATGTAGATTTGGCCTCAGTCTTCACAGCTTGCTTTTGCCAAAGAAATCATGTGCCCGAGAACGGGAATCAAGGGAGATGAGACTGTATGACCAATCAGCCATGTTTTACAGCTTCAAGTTCAGTCACTGCTGTCATATAAATTCAGGTTCACACTGCGCTGCTCTTGAAGCATATATATTTATGCTTAAGCATATATATTTGAATCACATTCTTTAAACAATGATAAGTACTCTATGGGATTGACCCACCTCACCCAACTCTTTTTTGGTGAACTTGATAAAAATATAATAAATAAGATCATCTACATTCAAGAAAGATGAAAATTCGGGGGATCCCGATGAGATACTGTAATAGGTGCTATGTTCATATTTCATGCCATGTCCTAATAACTCTTAGCAACATCTCGTAATTAGAGAAACACTTCTCCAATCAGCTATCATCCCACATTGACAATCAACCCTTCTTATATTTGTTGCTAAATGATTCAGCAGTAAGTTCGCCAGCACAGGAGATAACTCTAAAATGGAAAAGAAGCATCTCAGGTTCTTAAGTGACATGGTTCAATCCACTTGAATCCAGTGGCTGGTTTATGACAGCATCAGTAGCAACATTCTGAGGTCCTATGTGCTAAAATCGCCACCTACTGTTCACTCCAGGCACAAACCGCCATACCTCAAGCCAAAGGCTATAGACACTGAGTAAGAAACACTCTTGAGTCTTGAATATTAATCAATCATCAACTTCTAGAGGAATTAAAAAGTAAACAATTTCACTCCGAAATCCGCAGGGCAAACGCAGTGGGCCACTCTAGTCAATGTGTATTATTAGGTGATAACTGTATTTTATTGAATTTCACAGATTGAAAATATATTCTAGATTATTTTGTATAAAAGTTCTCTGCTGTATCCCCCAAATTTAGAAGAGTATCTGACACACAGCAATTGTTCAGTAAAATAGACTAAAGAAATGAATCCTTAAAGAAGAAGGGTAATTGTTGATCACACTACTTATTTAAAGACTTCACTAAAAGAAATTATTATGACTTTTCCTAGTAAGTAAGAATATCTGTATCTAAAATTGATAAAGAGAAGAGAATGAATTAAAATGAAGGGAAAGGGGGGAAAGGGAGAATTTCCTTCTGCTTGCAAAAAAATACGAGCAACATATGATAAAAATCCAGATTAAAAGAAGAAATATATCTTCGGTATTAACTATTGTTAATGGAAGCATTAACAATAGTTAATTCCGAAGATGAGATTATGACATCCTTTTTATTTTAACAAAATTTTTAAAAAGTGAAAGCTGTATTTTTAAAATCATACACTTCACTTTTTACTGAACAAATACTCCAGCTGTGACATTCAGTCAGTCATTCATATATTACCCATGACACTAACATATTTTCTCACGGTGGTATTTGGCACAAATATTGAAGGAGAATATTGACCTAGCTTTAACAAAGTTGGAATAAGAGGTTGTTTGCTGAACAAATAATTCACTTATCAAGAATGGAATTGGTTTTCAAAGCAAATATCGTTTTTTAAAGCACCGACTTCCTCTTCCTTTCACGGTGCTGTATTTTTTTGGGGAGAGTCAGTAGTGCTCCTGCCCATCATTATTGGTATGCCAAGAATGCCTACCACTGACCCCTCTTTACTGGGACCATTTCTCAGTGTTGGGTTTACAGCCAGCAACCTTCAGGGCTGAGGAAATGTCTCCTTCAGAGACAAACAGAAGGCTGGATTATTGTTTGCCATCAAACAGAAGATGCCCCAAGCTTAGGGCTCCCCTCCTGGATCACTACCAGCTGCATGAGCAGTCACCCAGCGGGACCCATCTGCATCGCCCCCACCCCCAGGAATTGCGACTTGGGAAACTGACATGATGCATTGACATTTAGATTCTTGTTTTTGTGAGTAATAAGATCTTTCAAAATAAAAGTCTTTCAAAGCTGACACAAAAGTCATGTGTCTTTTGTGAACATCCACAAAACGGGCAAGTTAGCATGTTAGCTTGAAATTTGGGGTAAAATTTCAGATATCTCACAGTTCTTGACAACATGACCTCTCCTAGGGATAGGGATGTTCACAATTTAAAAAACCCAGTGCACCCAAGGTATAGTAAAGTGAGTATGGAAAGAGAAATTCAGTGCTTCAGAGATGATATAAATTGAAAATACCCCTTACTTAGTGTAAATGGAATTTTCAGACTAGAAAAAAAAAATTTTAAGGGCTTATACATTATATTAATGTTTAAATCCAGCTCTTTACTTTAACTAGGGTTATTTATAAGTACTAAAGGCTAAAATACTGAGAATTTTGTAAAATGTGGAGATCCCACAATATAAATAAAAGAGAAAAATACCATTTATAAGTCTTAAAAAAGAGTTTCCTTCTTTAATTTAAATGGATTTACCCACTACCTTATTTCATCATTTACTGCTTCTTCATAATATGATAAATATTTCATTTTAAAAATCATGATTAAATATCCACTTTCTATGCTCCGATTTCTATTTTTGCTGAGGTAAAAGCCACTATCACCTTTCTCATCGACTCTTAAATTTGGAGTTAAAAATTAATTCCTTGTTGCTTTGAAAAGGGAGAAAAAATTCTGTACTTTTTTAAGTGCCACTTGGCTATCGAGAATGCTATAGTATGGATAATATAGAATGGATAAATCCCAATGGAACTAGTGATGATTTAAATGCCACGGCATTTCAAATGATGAAATGGGATCTAGAAGTCAAGTGTTGAGACCTAAGAAATGTAATTTCTTAGGATTTGACCTGAATTGCCATTGCTATATGAATTTGAGGAAGTAACCATTCCATTCCATTCTTTTTTTTTTTTTTTTTAACTGTTACTATTACAAGAAGTGTCATTCTTTTTCCCTCAGGGCCCAGAAATAATGTAAGAAGAAAGCCTCCCTGGGAAGTTATCAGATAATGAGAATGGAGAAAGCAAGAGCAAGAGAGTTAGAAGTAAGGAGAGAGGGAAACTACATTTTGCAGGGCTGAACCTAGAGGGTTTGTTCTAGAAGTGTTGTTTTGTCAGAGCAGCATGTTCTATAATGGTCTTCCTTAGAAACGGCATTAACTTACTGACATATGACCCACTTATTTTATAGAATGAGGGTGTAATGGGTGTTAGAAAGTCTCTTACTCGAAAACAGGAATGTTGAAGAGGAACTCACCTGGCATCCTACCATTTACTTAGGTCAGCAGCTCCAGTAACATGCTCCGTATCTTCTCGTCAAACAAAAAAATCCCAAACAAATAATTTGCCAAAATTTCCTTAATTTTTTTCTGTAATTCTGGAAACTCTATTTTAGAATTCTAGTATTCATCCTTTTCAAGTTTCCTATCAGTAAGGAAGCTCAAAATTAAGGAACTATTTTGATATATACCAGGACAGTATATTCAGATTGTTGATATCATGACTTTAAATCACAATATACCTACCTTTTAGGGGTTACTTACTCATTTCCTGTCACATTGTCCAGTTTGAAAAACATCAGTGATATTTAAGGTAGTAAATAATTCCAGCAGGGCAGTTTGAAGATGTGTGTTAGATTGGAAAAGGTAAAAGAAATTTTCAAATAATATCACCAGCTTCAGATATACGATTGAGATGAACATGTAGACATTACCACTCACTAAGAGCGACCTGTTACAGTCAACCAGGAGAAGCAGAGCACTTCTCCCAGTCTAGAAGACCTGGAGATGTTCCAAAGCAAGATTTCCCGTTGGCTGACCTTAAAAGGCAAGACCAAGGCAGGGCAGTTAGGTCAAGGCTCTGCTTCTAGCCTTGTGGTTTGCCTGCAAAAGATTTGCAGTATTCGTGTATCTTTACTTGATAAATGAAAAGATAATTTTTCAAAGGGAAATAGTTTTTTGGTAAAAGTTTCACAGTGTTCTTTTCACCTTGATATATTTTATGGTAATTTCTTTACTCCATGACAAGCCCTGCAGTGTCAGCACAAGTGTCCCCCTCAAACAGCTCAATGACAGCTCTTTGATGAAACTCTCATGGGGATGTTTTTTACATGTCAAAGCAAGGAGTCTCCTCATTTTGAGAACCAAATAATGGCTATGATAGGAATACATTTTAGAAACTCGATTTTGTTGCTATTAATTTTGAAACTCTACGTGGAATCTAGACTTCCGTGATGTGCTCCAGCCTACTGAAGTTATGAGTCTCTTACTGGTCTGCCCTGATTACCTAAAATTACCAATGTGGCTTCATACTGACCTTATTCGTACTGCAAAAAAAACCATTTGCCTTTTTTAACCAAGTTTCCCTCTCCGCCATGAGCTGACGACATTCTCCTTGAAGCTGGTGCAGTTTCTGGTTAGAGAGCCATAGGTGCTCTTTCTCCATGTAGCCCTTGGACAGCAGAATCCCAAGGGCATCACTCCTCAGCTTCTCAGCAGCAGAATTCCATTCCTACAAGAGATCACTCTGGTTTATTTACACATCCTCCTCTTTGTAAACTCTGACAAGATGCAGAGAACATTTCAATGTATTGAACGTATCAGAAAACTGTCACTGTATTTTCAAATCGTGACGGAGTAAATGCCACATTCCAGGTTGGAGTACCAAGATGCAGATTAAAAAAGAGAGAGAGAGAGAAGGACAAAGGAAAGAGGCTAGAAAGAGAGCGGGATAATAGCAGGAAAGGGCAGGGCATTTGGGGTGTGTGACTGATGGAGTGTCTGGTTGCCCTGAACACAGGCCACTTCCCTTTCCATTAATGCTGTCTGAAAACAAACCCCCCAAATTATCAACAGTGTTTTTCAGTCTCTAACTCATCGTGACCGGTTTTCATTCATTTAAATATAGGAAGTCTGTCTCTCACAATTCAGTCTCATTGCCAGTGTGGGCAAATGTGTACAAGAAAGGAAGGGAAATCTCATATTTTATGGCCGCTGTGTTTGTATGTGCCTACACTTAGAACTGAAATTAAGATCTGTTATTCTCCACAAAATTAATAGTTGTGATTGCATAGTATTCCCTCCTTCCTGACCTGAGTCTCCCCTCTCAATGCTTCATTCTTAGTGGTATATAAACATTTCAGGGAAAGAAGAGGTAGGTTTTTACTTTCTGTTACAACAAGAAGAAAAACAGTAAGTAGAGAAGAAAGAAAACTAAAGTTGGAGTAAACTGAACATATTAACAATTTATTTAAAGGTAAATTTAAGTTTCTTACAAAAGAACTGAAGCCAGATTCAGCTTCATAAAATAATGCTTATCTCTAACATGGCTGTCTTGTGAGTGAATTTTCTGGTACCCATCTCGACTGAGACTAAGCTGTACGCAGAAGCTGTTTGTTACAACATCAGAAATTTAGCGCCAGGTTTCAAAAATTACAGTCTGACTCCATCCTGGCTTGTTCCTCATGGCAAAATGTCCTGTTATTAAGTTACATTTGTTACATTTTACTGTGCAAAATCAGTATAATAATAAAAATAAGTATAATTTTAGTGCAATTTACCACTACTTTATTCATTCATTCATTTCAGAAGACATACTAAAGGTTATGCACCTGGTACTATGCTAGGATAGATGGCTTGCAGAATACAAAGGAAGAATAAAATGTAATTCTTTCCTTTAACAATATAAAACTGCTATTTTACCTCACTTTCATATATACTTACATTATCAACTGTATGAAATATATGCTGGTCCTATAAACATGTCCTGATGGCTCAACTAATGGAAATAGCAAATGTGTGGTTCCAGCCTGACTACATCAGTGATGGTAATGGAAAATAGTATCATCATGGTTGATCATACTCTCAGCCTTTCGGAGAGAATGACCAAAAGTGAGGGGAGAGGATTGTTAAAATAAAAAACAAATGGAGACCAGCCCTAAAAACGGCTTGTGCAGACAAAACCAGTTTAGTCATACAAACAAAGCTTAATTTAGCTTATTTTGTGAGACTGACTTGACCTGGGTCATTTCTTGTTTATGCCTCTGAAAATTATAAGCAAAACTTGAATCTTTCCCAAGGTCAATATGAGGTAACCACTGACCTAGTCCCTATCATTTAAGAAAATTCCAATGTTATAACCAATAATTGTGAAGAGGAAGCAGTCACTGCTTCCTCGCTATATAAGCTGCTTTATAATAATGTATCCCTGAGCCTTGTTCCATGTTTTGGGATGAGTGCTCTGGTTTGCAAACTGTCTTTTTGGTGTGTGCACTAATTGCTACTTTGGTGATTCATTGGTTCTCCTTCTGTTACTTGTGAACTTTTGACACTCCAAATTGCTCAGTGGGTGCAAAATCAATATTCTTAAGCATGAATGTGGGCTACATGATTTCTTAAGATCCTTCCTTTTTTAAAGCGCTATTAAGCTCCCACTTAAAGACAGCTAATATGAGCCATGACATTCTTTCATAAAGCACTGTAAATATCCCCCCCACTTAAAAATTATTACCTTAACCTTATCAGGAAAGAGCAAATGTTTTTAAAGCAGTTAGCACCATTGCGGGCACATGTAAAAGGCATTCTCTAAACGTTAGTTCCCCTTTACATTCCATCAGTTTTATCATGGTTCACTAGCTGCCCCAAATTTGTTCTTCACAGGAATTTGTTTCTCAGCTCTAAAATAATGATAGTGGAAGGATTCTCTAAATGTTACATATTGATCAGTATTATGGGATAAACAAAATATTAAATAGGTTTCCTTACTGCTTAATAATCCTTCATATGTTAATGTGCTTTGAGACTCCTAGCTGAAAATATGGTTTGAAATATTCTGGACAAGGAGGCCTGTGTGGCTCAGTCATTAAGCGTCTATCTTCGACTCAGGTCATGATCCCAAGGTCCTGGGATCGAGTCCCACATCAGGCTCCCTGATCGGGGGCAACCTGCTTCTCCCTCTCTCATTCCCTCTGGTGGTGTTCCCTCTCTCACTGTGTCTCTCTCTAGCAAATAAATAAAATTAAAAATATATATATTCTGGACAAACTGTTTTGACCATGAAATCCCTTGTTTACTGATCATCTCTAGGGACCAATACTCCAGTTGGAACAATGTTGGGAAATTCTGTTACTGTGCTAAGAGCAGATGAATCACCTAGAAGTTCACCTGTTTTCATAAGTCTGTCTGCATCTTTCCTTGTTGATTTTGTCTCTCCCTCCAGCTACCCAACTAGTCCATTTTCTGTCTTTTGTACCCATTCTCTTATTTTCTGTTAAGATCTGTGGGGTATGAGTCCTCAATGGACTCAAGAAATGCTTAATGTGTTAAGACAGAACAAAGCAGGTAATTCTTTCAAAAGATTGTCATTGACCAGAATCTTTCTGTTCATTAGCAGAAGACCACTTAACAAATATAAAGAACCTGTGAAGGCCTAGAGAGCTAAGAGGAAGGAAATGGAAAAAGAGTTAGGACATGGAGAAAGAGATCATGGTCTTCATGTGTTCAGCCTGGACAACACGAAGCCCTAAGGTGTTGGTATCTTAACCCTCTTCAAGACAGTACTGATTTTTCTTTCTGTATGCTAAGCACTGTACTAAATGATTTACACGTATCACCTCATTCACTCTTCCTCGCATCCCTACAAGGTAGGAACTGCTTTATCCTCATTTTACAGATGAGGTAATGGAGGTTTAGAGGTATTAAGAACTTGCCTAGATTCTCAACACTAGTAAGTGAAAGAGCCAGAATTCAAATTCAGGTAGTCTGTCTCTAGACCCTGTTTCTCAATCTCAATGCTGACCTCAGCATTTCAGAGAGGAGAGGTGATGGAAAGTGTTTTTTACTGCATAGAAAGGTTAAACCTATCAGTTTAGAATTACAGAGGTGAAAGTTCTATGAAACCCAGATAAGGCCTTGGAAATGAGAAAATTCTTAAAAGACCCTGAGGTGTTTTTTTTGTTTGTTTTTTGTTTTTTTTTTTTTAGAATCAGAAACTTCCTTAATACCCACCTGTTACATATAGAAATGAGAATTTACAGCCTAAACTCATGCTTAATTTTGCTCAGCTCATGGACCAAAATAATAAAACTCTTCTCTGTGAATAAGAAGGGAAATACCTGTTCTCTAACAGTGTTCATAAATCTGCCTTTAGCATAAATTTGGCAAACAGCATTAAAGAAAGACCTCTGGAGTGGAGCCAAATCTTTGAAAACACACTTCAACTCTGTGCTTCACATCACGTTTATAAAAAGTGGGTTATGACCTTCTAAGGAAGCACTAAAGGACCATTTTGTGGCTCGTATCTTTTCTTATTCTCCATTCCCTGTCTTCTTAATTGCATTTCACAGGAACTCTGTGGGTATTAAATGAAGCTGGGTCCATTCAATATTTCTATTCAATCTTCTCAGAAAATTGGTTCTGTTTTCTTTGGGCAATCCACGCGCAGTTTCTGATGCGTTTGTGTAACATTTTGATGATGTATTTCCCCAGCCATTTTTCTTAGGGGATGCGTCCACTATTTTATTTTTAACCTAAAATGCTCCAGAGTCATCAGAATCCATCACACTATTTTTAAAAACTTAAGCTGTCATTGTTGTCAGGGCCGGTGGAACCCAATGGAGAAAATCATGGTCCGTTTTCTCTAGCCTTTGCTGCCTGCCTGCTAAGTGTTAAACCTCTGACTGAGTTTCAGTCATTCTGCAATAACATATTTCCAGTACATGTCCCTGCCAGCTGAAAGCCAAAGCCTGCCATTTCCTTCACTTTTCAGTCTTGACAGAGAAACATGCATATGTCTGCCTGAGTAAAGACATGTGGCACTGTGTGCTCTTGGGCTCGGGCTATCTCCTCGGGTCACTCTGTTTTTTTCCTTTTTCACTCTCAGTGGTTACCCTTTTACACTGTACCTTTCACTGTTCCATCTGCTGAGGAAATTGAGCTTCTGTTGGATACCTTGATTGGAAGGGTACTTTTAAGAGGATTAGTGAGGATAGACAAGAAGGTGAAAATGATTTCTTCTGCCTTTTCTATACTCCCAGGTTAGCTCTTCAAATGAAGTTATGGATTGGCATTAAAAATTACCCAGCAGGTAGATTCAAAGAGTAGAAAGTAGAAAGAAAGAATATCATCACAATACATTTAGTAAGTTTTTATTCACAGGAAACTTCACTGTAGGTGAAGGGGTCTAATGACCCAAGGGCATGTGGTAAATTATTTTCATTATAAACCTGACTTGAAAATGTAAATTTTAAGTGGGGGAAGATGGACAAGAAAGAATAGGGGACGTATTATAAACCACTAAGAAAATACCAGCTGTGGAGATGACGGGCCAAAATCACATCTGGCTGAAGCATGTGTGGAGCCCATGTATAGTCTGCATAGCATGGCTATTTCCTAGGACATCTCATTAGACACAACCCATTTCTTGTTCATTCTCTAAATCTACAGTCCCATTTGGTTCAGCACGAAGGAGAATTAACTCATTGACACAAAATCATAGAATTGTTCACAATTGTATTAATAGTTGATACAAACAAAATAAACCTGGCAATTTTAATCAGACTATTTGAAAGTCTGTTTTGAGCAGAAATTTCTTTTTAGAGGGAATTTTTATGCTTTTAAAGAGTGGCAGTGAGCCACTGAAAAGCTGAAACTCTGATTATGCCCAGTTGGACTGCAAACTGGGCCAGAGTTTCATCTCCTGCTCTGTTCCCAGGCATTTCCACACTGACGTACACAAAATCAACGATCTTACTAGAGCACTGGGTCCCATCCCACAGCTGGATGGTACAGAGTTCAGGGTCCACACGCCATTTGAACTAGACCTTCACTATGATGCATTTCGGCAAAGGTCTTGATTGCAAACAGGAAGAACTGTGATTTTGTGTCACCTAAAGATAAAAGAAGTGTGGTGTTTCACCTCCCAACCATTAGGCAGAGAACCCTTGCTACTGAACCAGAGAGAGCTTATGGGTAAGAGCAGAAAACTGGAGCTAGAAATACACTTTTTATTCCAAACTTAGTAAGTGGTCTCAAGCAGGGTATTTTTTTTTTCCCAAGCCTTACTTCCCCTGCAATGCAATGGCCACCATCAACACACATATGCCTCTGCTTCTCTAGTGAACCTATAAATTGAGTGATGGATTGCTGTGCTTTGAATTCCCAGATTTTAGGCCCTACTAAAATTTTGGATTTTAGCTGTATTTTCCATAATTAATCTTAGTGGTATTATAGCGGGATTATAGACTGATAGTCTATAGTAGAAATGACAGATACCATCAAAATAATTTTTGAGTGATAGTTGCTTTCTCTTTTCTCTATTGAAGTATTCCAAAAGTCACAGTAAAAACTATGGCTTGGAAGTTTCTTGTTTCCCTTATTCTGCTCAGTGCATGGCTACCAGGTAGGACTTGTCGTTCAGCTGCTCAGAGTAGGGTGCTTGTTGTTAATACTGAAGCAATGGATGTGTGGTAGAATAAATTTTTAAAATCAAATAAAATTTTAACAAATTGCACTCATGAGCAAATCTTCAAAGTAATGATTAGAGCAAAAATACATTTATTTTTTCTTCCTTAGTTCAACATAGTTTTGGGATGAAAATTTAATTACATTGGAAGTCAGGGAGACATTTTTTTGAAGATTTGTGTTTTCCAAGAATCATTATTTTTTCTTTACTGTCTTGTCCTTGTTGCTTTTCTTAGATTTCTTGTTCCTCTTAATCACATTTTCTTTGAGTTGAATAAGTAAGGAGCAGAGCCAGATTTGGGTGTACTGGTGTTTCCATTTTTAATAAAAATTAATAAAGTCTTGCTGTCCAGATTATTTGCATCTAACACAATTTGCCTACAATCATATTATGCCACTAGCTGATGAGGTGGTCCCAGTTTATATTAATGTTTTCAGAGGACTTATTGTTTAATTTTCTAGCACATGTGTTGGAGAGACCTTCAGAATCTCAACATGTAATTCAACTATGGGGAGAATTATTAGGTTTAGATGTTCACCTGTTGTGAGGATTTTCCTAAATAAAATAGATTAAGTTGGGAAATGGGGGAAAAATCCATATATATTACATCCACAATGAACATCATATATAAACTAGAATAACGGTCCTTAAATCTGGCTGACTATCAGTATTTCCTAGAAAAAAATTTAAAACATGCTTTCTCACACCTACTCTATATTCATTGAATCATTGTTGGAAGAAGATGTATTTTTAAAAATTGGCAGCATTTTATTTGAAATCAGGAGCAAAAAAAATTTTGGAGCTAGACTAGAATATTCCAAAATATTGAATGACTAAGTAACAATAGACCTATAGAGTTTCTGCATAATCATAACAATAAATGAGAAAGAATGTATATAATAAAAGGTTTTAACCTTATAACTTTAAACTTAGTGCTATAAAATTAAAAATTTTTAATTAATATTAAAATTAATTTTTAAATTAATTAAAATTAATATTTAAATTTTAAAAATTTAAAATTTTGTATTGATGCCTCCCAAATCTAAAATTTAACTTCTATTTTCCAAATTACTTCATTCATTCAATAAGTATTGTGTCAGGCTGTGGAAGATACAATGACAAATAAAGTCTTTACTATTATACTCCTTAAATGAGTAATACAGAAATCCATCATGAATTGAAAACTGTCCTGTTTCAATGTTGAATATCATTAGTCTTAATTCATAAAGATGAAATTAAGACATTTCTTTCTACTTCATACTTTCTTCACATTATCGTGTCAGGGAGATAAGCCACTGATTTAAAAAGGAAGCAGAAATTTGGCAGGAGGGAGAGAAACCTGAAAGTATAAAACTCATCCAGTTTTTTTCCAAAATTTTTTCTTTTCAAGATTTTTCTTTATTTATTTGTGTGTGTGAGAGAGAGAGAGAGCAGGAAAGGGGGGAGTGTCAGAGGAAGAAGCAGACTCCCTGCTGAGCAGGGAGCCCAATGCTGGACTCATCCCAGGACTCCAGAATCAGGAATCAGGACCTGAGCCGAAGGCAGTCATTTAACTAACTGAGCTACCAAGGTTCTCCTGAAATTTTTTAAAATATTTTGTTCATTCATTTGAGAGAGAGAGATAGCACAAGCAAGGGAAAAGGCAGAGGGAGAGGGAGAAGCTGACTCCCTGTTGAGCTGGGAGCTAATGTGGAGTTTGATCCCAGGACCCTGGGATCATGACCCAAACCGAAGACAGATGTGTTTAACTGACTGAGCCACACAGGTGCCATCCATATTTTTCTATACATTTATATGGTTGTCTTTAACTTTCTTTACAAACTTTTTATAACCATATTTATAATATGTATATTCTTTATTGCAGGAAAAGCCCTTACCTTTAACGATGTGTAAGAAATCACTTATCTCCTACAAAATCTAGTCAAAGGTAGAATTTCTTCAACTTATCTCCTTTCATACAGGTTCAGTTTTCAGCTAATCACTATGCATACGATTGGGATTCTCTCTCCATACTTTCTATACTCAATAATCTATGAATCAGCAACAAAAATTATACTGGGATAGATACTTCATAACTCTCCTATACTATAGACAGTGTAATCTCAAAAGCATTATGTAACAAATCTTAAGAACACCTAACTAACGCAAAATAGATCATTGTAAGTACAAATTGAAAACTAAACAGTGTTCAGTGGAAAAAAAAATAAATTCTGATTTAGTAATCTGGGGAGATCTTTTATAGGACCTAAATTATGGGTGAGACCTTCAACTGATGAGTGTAATGTAGGATCGGGGAGAAGGCAAAGTCCTGGTTTGAGCAGAAGAGACAGCCTGAGCAAAAGAACATAGGCAAGGTTGTTGGTTAATACTACCAAGGAGATGAAAAAGATGATCCTAGATCATAAGGAGATAGAACTATCTAATTTGGAAAATTAATAAGTTCTTTTCATAATAAGTGATGTCTGAGCTAAGGCCTAAAACAAAAGGGAAGGCGTTACTTGGCAGAAGTGGAGTAGAGGAGGAGTGGGGAGTGAAGAGTGAGCCCATGGGCAAACATCCAAAAGAAAGCTGCTCAGTACCAGATAGAGAAGAGTGGCCAGAATCAAAGACATAGATTTGTGAATAGGACTCTTCAGAAAGGATTTTTGAAAGCAAAGCACTATTCACTAAATAGCAGTGTGGTAAATGAGAAGAGGGGCAAGCTAAGGGCAAAAATGGAGGGATGAGCCTTGATTCCTATAATGGCTGGAGAATGAAAAGTTCACACAGAGAAAGGAATAGGAGAAGAAATTATACAAGCCAAACCAGGAGGGTCTTCCTTAGAATTGTACAAGACAGCCAAATGCAATGAATTATCCTCATTTTCAGACAATTTGAAAATACTTGAAAATGAACAAGTATTTTCATTTTTGCCTGGATGACTGCGCCTGGATGGCTCAGTCAGTTATGCGTGTCTGCCTTCAGCTCAGGTCATGATCTCCAGGTCCTGGGATCGAGCCCCACATCAGGCTTCCTGCTCAGCATGGCGTCTGCTTCTTCCTCTCCCTCTACTCCTCCCCCTGCTTGTGCTCTTTTGCTATCTCTCTCTCTCAAATAAGTAAATAAAATCTTTTTTAAAAAAATAGAAAATGAACAACAGAGCAAAAAATACTATTGTGTCAATGTTAAATTTATTGGGTATAAAATTGGAACATGGCTATAGAAGAAACCATCCTTGTCATTAGGTTATCTGTTGATATTTAGGGTGAAAATACATGATGTTCACAACTTATTTTGAAATGATTAAGCTAACTGAAATAAGTCAAGCAGAGAAACTCAACTATGATATGGTTTCACTTATTTGTGGAACATAAGGAATAGCATGGAGGACATTAGAAGAAGGAAAGGAAAAATGAAGAGGTGGGGAATCAGAGGGGGAGAAAAACCACGAAAGACTCTGGACTCTGAGAAACAAACTGAGGGTTTTAGAGGGCAGGGAGGTGGGGAGATGGGTGAGCTTGGTGATGGATATTAAGGAGGGCATGGATACTAAGGAGGAGAACTGGGTGTTATACACAAACAATGTATGTTGGAACACTACATCAAAAACAATGAAGTATTATATGGAGACTAACATAACATAAAAAAAGAAATGATTTAAGAAAAAGTATATATATGTAAATACATAATGAGAGACAGAGAAAGGAAATGTCCTAAAATTTTAAAATTGATGAAGTCTATTTGGACATTCTTTGTACTATTTTTTCAAATTTGCTATGTGGAGTTTCCAAACTAAAAGTTAAGGAAGAAGATGGGTGCCTGGGTGACTTAGCTGGTTTTAAGCGGCTAACTCTTCAACTACAGCTCAGGTCATGATCTTGAGGTCCTGGGATCAAGTTCCACGGTCAGTGGGGCATTTGCTTAAGGATTTCTCATCTCTCCCTTGCCCCTCCCCTGCTTCTCTTACATAAATAAATCATTTAAAGAGTTAAGGAAGAGAAGTAAATACTGTTAATAATAAAAAGTTAAGGAAAAAATAAAAGGGAATTCTATGAAACTAAAAAAAAAAAAAAAAAAGAAACCCTACAAAAACTCAATGTTTGAAGGCAATAGGAAAAGTCAATCATTGAGTATAAATAAATAGACTCATACAATGGAACACTCTCTGGCAAAAGTATCAGAACACTGCCTACATACTACTATAGAAGAATAGCCAAGTAATAAAAATAAGACACAAAAGGGTAAGCTTAGTAGGCCACTAATGAGGTAAGGAAGGGACAAAATAAGAATATATAGCTGTATTTGTTTAGATGACATAAAGAAACTAAGCACATAGTTAAAAAACTAATAATAGTGGTTATTTTTTACACAAGTGAGGGGGATTAGGTAGGTGAAAACAGAAGTTTTTATAGGTTTTTCTATGTCCCTTTAATATTTTTTAGGAGATTTTATTTATTTATTTGAGAAAGAGAGAGAATGAGAGAGTGCAAGCATGAGAGGAAGAAGGTCAGAAGGAGAAGCAGACCCCCCCCCCCCCCGAGCAGGGAGCTTAATGTGGAACTCGATCCAGGGACTCCAGGATCATGACCCAAGCTGAAGGCAGTTGCTCAACCAACTAAGCCACCCAGGTGCCCTTAACAATGCAAATATATTGGCCAAAAGGTAAATTAAATGCACTGAAAAGCAAAGAAATGCAACTCACGAAATAAATAAAGAAAAATCATATGATAATCTCAATAAATGCAAAAAAGAGGCATCAATAAAATTCAGTGTCCATCTATAATATATTTTTTAAAGATTTTATTTATTTATTTGACAGAGAGAGATCCCAAGTAGGCAGAGAGGCAGGCAGAGAGAGAGAGAGAGGAGGAAGCAGACTCCCTGCTGAGCAGAGAGCCCGATGCGGGACTCGATCCCAGGACCCTGAGATCATGACCTGAGCCGAAGGCGGCGGCTTAACCCACTGAGCCACCCAGGTGCCCCTCCATCTATGATTTTTTTAAGAATCCAAAATGTAGCAAATGATAGATGCAAAAACCAAACCAAAAAACTAAAAACTTAAGAAACATCATACTTAATGATAAATCTTTCTATTTAAAGAAATCTTTCTATTTAAAGTCAGAACAAAACAAATATTATGCAGCCATCAAAAGAAATGAAATCTTGCCATTTGCGACAACATGGATGGAACTAGAGTGTATCATGCTTAGCGAAATAAGTCAAGCAGAGAAAGACAACTATCATATGACCTCCCTGATATGAGGAAGTGGTGATGCAACATGGGGGCTTAAGTGGGTACGAGAAGAATCAATGAAACAAGATGGAATTGGGAGGGAGACAAACCATAAGTGACTCTTAATCTCACAAAACAAACTGAGGGTTGCTGGGGGGAGGGGGTTTGGGAAAAGGGGGTGGGATTATGGACATTGGGAAGGGGGTGTGCTTTGGTGAGTGCTGTGAAGTGTGTAAACCTGGTGATTCACAGACCTGTACCCCTGGGGATAAAAATATATGTTTATAAAAAATAAAAAATTAAAAAAAACAGAACAAAACAAAAAACCAAATATGTCCTCTACCACTGCTTCTAGTCTTCATGTTACTGGAAGTCTTATCCAGTGTAAGAACAGAAAATAAATAAATATACAAGCAAATAAATAAATAAATGTATTAGAAAGGATGAACACTACTGTCATCATTTGTAGATGTATGATTTCCTACATATAAAACCAAGAGAATCTAGAAAAATAACTTAAATCAGTAAGAGTTCATCAAAGTTGCTGTATACAAGATCATATAAGAAAATTAATAACATTCATATATAGCAACAATAGTCAATTATTACAATCAATCAAAAGATACAGGTCTTGTAATAAAGATCCCATTTATAATTCTTCACTCATTTATCCAACAAACATTTATTTAGCAGGCCTATTCTATATCAGGCATTCCCCTAAACACTTCTTCTAGATCAGGAAAGTTAATAGTAGACCAACAAGGGAGTTCCAATATTAGTGATGATGGTGGCGTGCCACTATTTTATTTTGCTTATAACCAATACACATGATAAATCAGTACATTACCTAGCATGTTATAAAGTGATGAAATTGAAGAATAAAGACAAGTAGAACATGGTAAGGGACTTAAGGTTTCCATATGGATGGGAGTTCTGTGCACTATGAAACATGATGGTCAGGGTAGGCCTCTTTGATCAGTGAGGTATGAGCAAAGACAGGAAGAAAGGGAGTGAGTGAGTCACATGGGTCTCTGGTGAAGGAACTTTCCAGGAAGATAGTATAGCTAGAGTGAAGGCCCTCAGGTAGTTTTCCTGCCTGGTTGGAGGAAGGACAAGGAAAACAGTACAGTGGAGTGTGGATGGAGGAAGCAGTAGAAGAAGAGGGGTGTGGTGGGAGCAGAGCAGGGCAGAGGTGATTGTAATCACAGAGTCATTTATTCTAAGAGACCTGGTAAGCCTAGGAGTGATATATTCTGACTTAACTTAAAAAAACAAAAATAGGAATCTATTCCATTTTCAATTGTACAAAAACCCATAAGATACCTAGAAATAAACCTAACCAAAGATGTAAAAGGTCTATACTCTGAAAACTACAAAATACTTATGAAAGAAATTGAAGAAGACACAAAGAAATGGAAAAATGTTCCATGTTTATGGGTTGGAAGAACAAATATTGTTAAAATGTCTATGCTACCCAGGGTGCCTGAGTTGGCTCAGTTGGTTAAGCGTCTGCTTCAGCTCAGGCCATCATCACAGAGTCCTGGCATGGAGCCCTGCACTGGGCTCCCTGCTTAGTGGGGAGCCTGCTTCTCCCTCTCCCTGCCACTCACCCTGCTTGTACTCTCTCTAATACTGTCAAATAAACAAAATCTTAAAAAAAAAAAAAAAAAAGTCTATGCTACCCAAAGCAATCTACATATTTAATGCAATCCCTATCAAAATACCAATAGTATTTTTCACAGAGCTGAAACAAACAATCCTAAAATTTGTACGGAACCACAAAAGATCTCAAATACCAAAGAAAAAACTGGAGGTATCACAATTCTGGACTTCAAGTTATATTATAAAGCTATAGTAATTAAAACAGTAGAGTACTGGCATAAAAATAGACACAGAGAGGCGGGAGTTTAGGCGCGGGGCGGGGCGTCCTGAGCGTCCCGGGCGGCAGCCGCCAGCCGCCAGGCGGGAGAGTGACGGTGTTTGCGGTCGTTGGTGTCAGTAGCTCCTGCGGTCCCTTCGCCTCTCCTCAGCGGCTCCAGCCCCAGCCGCCCTTCCAGCCCTCCGCGTCGCCGCTGGCGCCGCCGCCCGACGCGCAGGCCGCCGCGGGCCGCGGAGCCCATGAGGGCGCGGGCCCTGCCGCCGCGTTCGCTGCGTCGCCGTCGTCCGAGAGCGACCCGAGCCGGCGCGGGCATGGCCGCGGCATGAGTGCCGAGCCGCCGCCGGAGCCGGAGGACCAGGCGGCGTCGGAGCCCGCGGCGGGAGCCATGCCGGAGAAGCGCCCGGGCGCGCAGACCGCCGCCGGCGTCTCGCTACACGGCTTTGGCAGACCAAGTGTATACCATGCTGCTATTGTCATCTTCCTAGAATTCTTTGCGTGGGGCTTGTTGACAACTCCAATGTTAACTGTTCTACATGAAACATTTCCTCAACATACATTCCTTATGAATGGTCTCATTCAAGGTGTAAAGGGCCTGCTGTCTTTTCTGAGTGCCCCCCTCATAGGCGCTCTGTCTGATGTGTGGGGCAGGAAACCCTTTCTCCTCGGCACCGTGTTCTTCACCTGCTTCCCAATTCCACTGATGAGGATCAGCCCTTGGTGGTACTTTGCGATGATTTCTGTGTCTGGAGTCTTCTCGGTCACATTCTCTGTGATATTTGCCTATGTAGCTGATGTCACTCAAGAACACGAGCGAAGTACTGCTTATGGATGGGTTCGTTGGCTACCCTAGTCATAATTAAATTGACATCAAACAGATTACCAGGGGGGAAACGTTTAATTTTGTACAGAGCTCCACAAAGACCTGAGAGACCCAAGGGCAGTTGGGTGGTTGGAGCTGGTGTACCATCCTGCGCTGATGAGAAAGGGGAGTGGGGCCTGGGGCTTCAGAGGGAAAGAAAACCGTTCCCAGGAAGAGGAGAAGAGCAAATGTTTGGTAAATAAATGTTTGCCATGCCATGCAAATAAACCTTTCTGATAAAAAAAAAAAAAAAAAAATAGACACAGAGATCAACAGAATAGAACAGAAAACCCAGAAATAAACCCCCAATTAAATAGTCAGTTAATTTTGACAAAGAAGGAATGAATATCCAATGGGAAAAAGACAGTCTGTTCAACAAACAGTACAGGAAAAACTGGACAGCCACATGCAGAAGGATGAAACTGGATGGGTTTCTTTCACCATACACAAAAATAAATTCAAAATGGATTAAAGACCTAAAACCATAAAAATTCTCGAAGAGAACACAGGATGTAATCTCTCTGACATCAGCTATAGCAACATTTTTCTAGAAATGTCTCCTGAGGCAAGGGAAATATAAGCAAAAATAAACTATTGAGACTACATCAAAATAAAACTTCTGCACAGTGAAGGAAACAATCAACAAAACTAAAAGGCAACCTATGGAGTGGGAGAAGATATTTGCAAATGACATGTATGATAAAGAGTTAGTACCCAAAATATATAAAGAACTGATACAACTCAACACCCCAAAATCAAATAATCCAATTTTAAAATGGGCAGAAGACCTGAATAGATCTTTCTCTAAAGAAGACATACAGATGGCCAATGGAAGGTACTCAACATCACTCATCATCATGGAAATGCAAATCAAAACTATAATGAGATATCGCCTCACATCTGTCAGAATTGCTAAAATCAAAACCACAAGAAACCAAAAGTTTTGGTGAGGATGTAGAGAAAAAGGGACCCTGTGACACTGTTAGTGGGAATGCAAATTGGTGCAGCCATTGTGGAAAGCAGTATGGAGGTTCCCCAAAAAATTAAAAGTAGAACTACCTTATAATCCAGGAATCACACTACCCAAAAAATATAAAAACACAAATTCAAAGGGATACATGCATGTTTATTGCAGCCTTATTCACACTAGCCAAACTATGGAAGCAGCCCAAGTGTCCATCAGTAGATGAATGAATAAAGATGTAGTGTATATATATACAATAGGGTATTATTCAGTCACAAAACAGAATGAACTCTTACCATTTTCAACAACATGGATGGAGCTAGAGAATATAATGCAAGTCAAATAAGCCAGTCAGAGAAAAACAAGTACCATATTATCTTACTCATCTGTAGAATTTAAGAAACAAATGAGCAAAGGAAAAAAAAAAAAAAAAAGAGAGAGAGACAAACTTAGAAATGGACTTTTAACTACAAAGAACAAACTGTTGGTTACCAGAGGAGAGTGGGTAGGCAGATGGGGGAAATAGGGGATGGGGATTAAAGAGTACATTTATCATGATGGGGAAAAAAAAACATAAAATTAAAAAAATGAAACATAAACATAAACAAAGCATAAACATAAAAACATGTATTTAAAATTGTTGGCAAATAGCAAGTAGTCATGAAAAGCTACAAAAAATAAAAAACAAACCAAAAGAAATAAAACCACTGGGCTGTCATTGAGAATACATGGAAGAGGAGGACTACAGAGGCAGGGATGTGAGCACAGGGATTCATGTGGAGTCTACCATATCAGCCAGGTAAAACATGCAAGTGGCTCAGTCCCCAGGACAATGTTGGTGATGGTGAGAAATGATAGGGTTCTGGACCTATTTAGAAGATACAGCCCAGGTGCCAATTCCTCTGAGGAAGTAAAAGCTCTTTTGATCTGAATTGCTGCAAGGATTGAATGCCTTTACCAAGATGGGGAAACTAGGTGGAAGAGATTTTGAGCGGGAAGATGAGAAATTCTGTTCATGAGATCTTGTTGACTGTCTCTCTGGAAAGGCTGCACTTGGACTCCTGAAGTCAGTACTCACCACCCACCTTTGCCTGCACACACATACACACACACTCACATTCTCACACCCACACATTCCTATACACACTCAAGCACTCTCACACATCTACATAGACACTTACACACTAATACTCCATTAGCAAGTGCTCTCATGGATTTCTCCCAAATACATTCCCAGCCTCTGCAATGAGAACAACCTTTTCAAAACAACTATGAAGGAAAGAGGCTTAAAGTTGCCCGTAAAAAAAATAAGACCATAAACTAAAGTAGCAAGAAGAAACCAAATACCGGGGATTTTTTCACATATATATATTTAAAAATGTGCAGGCATGTGTGTAATCTATCAGCCAGTGGTTCTTCTTGTTCCTGGAATGCAGCGAAGCAAAATGACTGCCCAAGCCAGCTACTGTGTAAGGTAATGCTGCTCAGCAATCCCAGAGTACAGGAATGTCTTCAGTGGTTTGAAGCCCTTAACATATGCCCTGGAACACTCAGTGTTCAAAAGTACCACACAGTGGTAAGTAAGGTAAGATGTGACAGTATTTTTCAAAATGTGAGGGTATGGGTAGAACAAATATACATACCAGTGACATCAGACACTGTGATCATATTAATATCATTTGTGATCATATTAACATCACTGTGATCATATAAACATTATTTGTCATCTTGGACAATTCATACAAAGGGAGAGGTGCCTAACCTTATCTCAATACTCCCTAAGAGCCCCTTTGTGAGTAGTTTCTTTAAATCATTCTTGGTCTGGATTCCCAGGGACTTACTCTACCACGTGAATGAAAATCTTTAAGTGTTGTTGTTGCTGCTTTAGAGAGAGAGAGCTCAAGTGGGGGTTTAGGGGTCTGGAGAGGGACAGAAGGAGAGGGAGAGAAAGAATTTTAAGCACTCTCCACACTCAGTGTGGAGGCCCATACAGAGCTCAATCTCATGACCCTGAGGCCAAGACCTGAGCTGAAATCAAGACTCAGACACTTAAATGACTGAGCCACACAGCCATCCTTCTTTAAGTGTTTTTTATCACTTGCATATGGAATCTCAAAAAAAAAAAAAAAGTCAAATTCAGAAACAGAGTAGAAAAGTGGATGCCAGGCACTGGAGGATAAAGGGAGAGATTGGTAAAACAGGTGGCAAACTTTCAGCCATGAGATAAATAAGGACTGAAGATCTAATGTATAACGTGATGATTATAGTGGACAACACAATCATATAATTGAAAATTGCTAAGAAGGTGGAATGTAATTTTTCTCACACACACGAAAAGACAAATATGTGAGGTGATGGATGTGTTAATTGTATGGGTATAATCTTTTCGAAGTATATATGTATATCAAATCATCAAGATGTACACTTTAAATATCTTCCAACTTTATGTATCAATTGTATCTCAACAAAACTGAAAAAGAAGAAAGAATTGAAACCTCTCAATTCACAATGCAGTGAATCTCTGTGTTGCAAACACTAGGTTTGTGAAGAATTCACCCTGTACACTCTTTCTGTGATTGTGTTCCCCATCAATGCCCTATTACCATTATAGGATATGCTAGATTTCAGCTTTAGAAGACAAAGTGGTGTTTGGTACCAAAGGGTATTTATTACACTAAGTGAAGTTGGTCAGACAGAGAAAGACAAAACCACATGATTTCACTTACATGTGGCATCTAAAAAACAAAACAAAGGAAAAAACAAATTATAAATACAGAAAACAGAAACAGACTCAGAAAATATACAAAACAAACTGGTGATTGCCAGAGGAAATAGGGGTGGGGAATGAGCAAAATAGTGAAGGGAATTAAGAGGTACAAACTTTCAAAGAAATCAATGAAATAAAGGAAAAAGCAAAACAATACAAAACAAAACAGTTGCTTTATCTTTAATAGTAGGTAAAACTTAGAGGCAGCATTGGGTTTGGCAACTCTGCAAATTGCAAATTGGGGTGTTTGGGTGGCTCAGTGGGTTAAAGCCCCTGCCTTCAGCACAGGTCACGATCCCAGGCTCCTGGAATCAAGCCCCGTATTAAGCCCCTCATCAAGCCCCACATCGGGCTCTCTGCTCAGCAGAGACCCAAAACAGAAGTCACCTGCAAGATATTTCCCCTCCCGCCTTTTGTTAAAAAAACAAACAAACAAACAAAAAAACCAGAAAAACTCTAAATCTATTAGAGACATTATCATAGATGTACTAAAGGAGGAGATAGAGGTGAGGATTATCAAAAGATGGGGAGATCTGGCCAGCACCAGAGAAAAAGCTGGATGGGAGAGGAAGCATGAGGAGATGGCTGGTCCTCTTAGGGCAGTGCCATGTGGAAGTCCCAGGCTTCCCCAGGCATGGCTGTGAATTCCTTCCCAGGAGACTGCAAGCTGGGCCATCCCAACTTCCAGTGCCCAAACAGAAACAGAAGCAGCAGAGCCACTGAAACCGCAGTCTCCACAAAGCCTCAGACAATGATTGTTTCATAGGGAGTCAGAGTAGACTGATGAATAGAGGGACCTCCCGATACCATGGTGCTGCAAGAGCCCAAGGACACTTGCAAAACCCCGAGGAAAGGGAACTTCAATTACCACAGGGACTGGATATCCCACCAGTCAGAGGATGGGAGCTCAGAATCAGGCTTACGTTGATTAAAAAGAAAAAAAAAATAAAATAAAAGCAAACAAGCAATGCTTAATGTGAAAGTATTATAGTTTGTAGGCTCAGATTCATACATTACTCAACATAATTGTAATAATTTTCGTCAAAGATTCCAGGCACCCAAACTGAAGTGGGATGAGAAGAGGAAAAGGGAGATAGGAGGTAAGAATGGACTCACACCAAGAAGTCATCTGACCTGAAGGGAGAGAGGAAGAGAATGAGGCTCTAACATGACCTACATGAAGTTTCTAATGTGATGGCTGAAGGACTGCAGCATCTTTAGCCAAGGAAGAAAATGAAAGGGTTTGAAGGAGAAAGTAATGATCCTAGCTGAGTTAGAAGAGCTAGTATGAGGTGTATATGTAAATCTTCAACAGGAACTTGTAAAAAGAAGACTGGAGCTGAGAAATGATATATGGGTTGGAAAATTTTTTTAAAGTCTAGAAATCACCAAGATAAAAGTGACGTTGTCATCATGGGATTAGATAAGACCACATGAAGAATTCAGGAAACAAGAGAAGAGCCACAGATTAAGCACGATAAGCAAAGGGGGACTGGAGGAAGAAATGGCATTGAGCAAGATTTAGAAGAAACCATTCCAGAGATGGAAGAACTAGAGAAAACAGTGTCTCAGAATCAAGTGCATAGAGAGAGTCCATTCCTTAGTTACTTGAGAAAGAGCAGTTTCTCATAATGCAAGTAAAGGATTAGTGGAGGAGCAGAGAAGGCAGGAGGCAGAAAATGAAGTAGTTGCATTAGTATCCTGGGGCTGGTATAACAAGGTACCACAAACGGGGTGGCCTGAACAAAAGAAATGTACTTTCACACTTTTGAAATCTGGGAGTCAGAAGTCAAGGTGTAGGCAGAATTGGTTCATCCTGAAGGCTGTGAGGGAAGCACCTGCTCCCAGTCCCTCTCCTGGCTTTGTCAATGGCCATTTCCTGCCACCACCACCACCACCCTCCATGTGTCTTCACAATATCTTTCCTCTGTGTGCGTCTGCCTCTGAGTTCAAATGCCCCTTTTAAAAAGCCACCTAGAACTAGCGTCTACCCGCATGGCCTCATCTTCACTGTTTATACCTTGTTTCCAAAAGAGTTCACATTCTGAGATTCGGGATGTTACGCCTTCAACACAGAAAATGTTAGGAAGGACAATTCAAGCCATGACAATAGCCAAGGAAAAGGTGGAATAACGTCTTCAGGGTTGAGCCACAATGTTTTTGTTTTCAATTTTGTGAGACTAAAATGTAACTGAGGGAGGGTTGTTAGGGCCAATTTAATGTTAAAACCTGTTTAACTATTAGGGCCTGCTTAACCAGAGCAACTCCATATTGCCTAGGTAGCCATATTGTTTTTTACACCCACGGACTTCATTCCGGGAATAAATGCCCCAGTAGTTCCTGGTATAGTTCCAGGTATCGATTCTGGAGTAAACGCCTTAACAATAGAAGCCACCATACCTTGGGTCTGCGGTTATGCCCTATAAAACCAGCCTGTGAGATCAGGACGGGGTCGCTCTCTTCGGAGGCGGCCCTGGCCAGTCAGTCTGACTTCTAATGCTTGGCACAGAATAAAGCTCTACATAACTTTCACTCTGTCTCAGTCTCATTCCTTTGATAACGGACCCCAACAAGGTGAGAAGGGGTAACTGAAAAATGAAGAGAGATTCAAATGGAAGAGATGGGAAAGGTGGGACCTGGAATGGTGGATGGAGGCTGAGATTTGAAAACGAGAAGAGTTGGAGAAAAGGTGGGAAGGAGACAAGGCAAGGAAGAAAAGAGTCAAGCAACTTCACCTTTCATGGCCCCATGACTCCGATGTTAAGTAAAGCCTGGCTGGGAGTTTTAAAAGAGGATAAAATTTTTAGACTGGTGATTATGGGGGATGGAGCAGGGGATTAAGAGATGATAAATAAAGAAATTCGTGAGGCTAACTGATAATAGATCATTTCCTTTTAAAATAGATCTAATCAGAAAAATTATGCAAGTGCTTCATCTTTTTTCTGAAGTAGAAATAGAGGAAACGGGTGATTGAGTTACTCACAACTCAACTGCTGCAGAGTACGAGGAGGGAAGCCAGGAAAAGGCAAAAGGAAAGGGGTTGCCGGAAGAGCAGGGTCAGTAATGCTTTGGAACCAAAGCAGTCACAGGACTGAGACGATGAAGTAAAGGGCTTTGGAGTGATGACCATTATGGAGATCATCTATGGCCACAGTACTGAAAGTCTCCGAGAGAATGCTGAAGTAGCACAGAAAAGTTGTAGAGATTAAAGGCGTAAGAATGTTGAGCCCTAAGAAGTCCATGTTTTGTTTGTATTTAAGGGCTGATAAAAAAAACAAAGAGAGGAAGAGAGGAAGAGGAGGAGGTTAGATGGAAGGGAGGAGGAGGGAAGGGGCAAAAGGGGAAGAGAGGGAGGGAGAGGGCTGGGGGTGGAAGAAATGGACAAAGAATTACTGTAAAAGTCATAAGTAAAAAAGAGAGAGGAAGCTTCCTCTCAGCGGCTAAACTTAACGAGCTGGTGAAGATTCTGTAAACAAAATGGCAGCCGGTAGTTTTAAATCTAGTGATCATGGAATACAATGTTCTTCATTTGCTTCCTTAACTCATCCCCTTCTTAGATGGGCATAAACATTTCTGAGGGACTTTCTAAATCAAATTTCCCCTGGAAATGAAAGCATATGGTTCACTAAGCTTTAAATTAACCCACAAGTTAAGGCTACAGTAAGTTTACCAATGTGAAGATCCCATCACATTGAGCATTTTCCCAATGCTTGCAGGCAAATGCAATATTATTTATACTGATTTTGCCTGTTAGTAATGAAATTGTTTCTAATTTATGTTCTGTGAAAAGTGACATCTGCTTTTAATTGGGAAGTTCATTAAAAAATCAGATAAGTAAAACAAATTATTCACTAAAATGAAGACAGAGGAATTGAAATGCACTAATGCAGGTGCCTTTACTGTTTGGGGACTCACTTAATTTCTGCCTTGAGACATTTCAGATCCAGACCTCACTTTATTTTTTAAATTGCATAAAAGAAACAAACTCTGCTTCATTTTATGTATTTTCATTATAATCATCAGAGATGCTATATGCTGATTTACTGAAGCAATATGCTTTATAGTGGTTTTACCATTTTCTCCAATACCTTTAGTGAAAGAATTTGGGGGTGTAATGAAAGTTCGGATTGCAGTGTAGTCAGCTTCTTTATATACGTTAATATTTGCCACAATGGGAAGAAAAATGATGTATAAAATATTTACATGGTGTAATGACATGCAATCATTAAAAAACAGGTTTAAAATATGCATTTAAATGAAGAAATGTGAGATGCCTGGGTGGCTCAGCCGGTTAAGCATTTGCCTTCAGCTCAGGTCATGATCCCAGGGTCCTGGGATTGAGTCTCACATCAAGGTCCCTGCTCAATGGGAAACTTGCTTCTCCCTCTACCTGCTCTGCATGCTGCTCCACCTCATTGTACTTTCTTTCTGACGAATAAATAAATAAAATCTTTAAAAAAATAAATAAAAATAAATAGAGAAATGCTTATGATATCATGCTAATTGGAAAACTCACACTGCAAAACAATACATACACAATTATATATATATATATTATATGCATATGTATATAATATATATAATTATACATATACATATATGTATAATTGTATATAAAAACACACGTAGAGTATATTATACACACATACATAGTTTGGGGATACTCAATTTTATATATGCTTTAAATTTCCTTCCCATTTCCATACACATCCACACAGTACAGGTGATTTTAACTTTCTTTACTTTTATGTATTTTCTCATTTTTCCAAAATAAAAATGTACTATGTAATCAGAAAAATAAAACAATAAATATATTTTTATTTAAAAATTCTTTTTAAAAATTTTATTTATCTATTTGAGAGAGAGAGCATGCATGTGTGAGAGTACAAGCAGGGAGAGGGGGCAGAGCCAGATTCTGTGCCAGTGTGACTAAGGCGGAGCTCAGTTTGGTGGGAGAGGTGGAACACAGCGCTCAGGAACAATCCTGCCACCCTAAGATCATGACCTGACCTGAAACCAAGAGGATAAAGTTCATCTGACTGAGCCACCCGGGTGCGACCTTAAACATATTTAAAGAGTTACTTCTTGTAGTGGTTCTATTAATGAGAATTATGCATTTATCATATTCAAATAAGCATGCAAGAGATTCTGCTTTACTTCCTTATCTTATAGTTAAAATAGTTATAAATATTTTGTAAATCTAAACTTGACTTTTCCTCTAAATAAAGTTTATGTGGGACCTAAGCAGTGGTATTTTTTTAAGATCTCCAAATAATATTATTTAAAGGAACCTGAGGCCAAGATCACAAATCCAATTTATTAAATCATTCAGCAACAACTGCAAAATATTTTCAATGACTTGGAAAATCGGATTATATGATGTATCATGGAAGATGGTTTTAATCTTGAAGCTGAGGAATGTGAATTCTACTATATTAAAACATTGAAGATGATGTTTCTGTACACGTCAGAATACCAAAGATTATTGTTAATCAAGGACTTTATAAACAATATATAGTCATTTGGGAAATTAAGGAGAATATGGACATACATGAAATAGATGGTGAAAACCTCTAAGTTAGTGTCAGTTCAAATCTTATGGGGAAATTTGTTAAAATGCAGACTCTGACACAGTAAGTTTGGTGGTTAGAGTCTGGGGTTCTGTATTTCTAAAACTTCCAGATGCCACTGCTGCTGTCTGGGGACCACACATTGAAAAACACAGCTGTAAGTCTCTTTTAAGCCTTTAACGTGGCAGTTAAAGGTTAACAGTTAACATAGCACTTTACCTAAAGTTTCATCAAAATTGCAATAACTTTCTAAGTGACTTTTCTGTCTTCGATATCACTCTCTCTCATTCTGACTTTTCACAGTTTCCAAGGTAATTTACAAAAATGCAAATCAGCTTAAGCCATTACTACACTTGGATGGTACCTCATTGCCTGTCATGCCTCTAACCCAAATGCTTACGGGAGCCAGGCATATAATGTAAATAAAGTGAAGCAAAGGTGGGAGGGAGGTAGTAAGGAGGAATGGTAGGGACTGTGGGAAACTGTAGTGCATGTGTCTTTTTAAAGGGAAATAGCTATTATGGGGCGCCAGACAAGTGTTGCTATGTCTGTATGGAAAGGTGAGGCTGATATTGCCGGATCTCCCAGTTTTTTTAGAAGGAGAAGAAATCGGGGTTGCTTTTTTGATTAAAAAACATCACCGTTCTAAAACAAAACAAAACAAAACAAAACAAAATCATCATTCTAAAAATGACAATAAATTTCCTTTAAAGATTGATTGATTGATGGATGGATTGATTGATTTTATAGAGAAAATGAGTTCAGGGAGGAACAAAAAGAAAGAGAAACTTTAGCAGACTCTTCCCTAAGCTCAGGGTCCACATGAGGCTCCATCTCATCACCCTGAGATCATGACTTGAGCCCAAACCAAGAATTGACACTTAACACACTGCACCACCCAGGGGCTCTCACAAAAAAAATTAAAGAAAAAAAAAAAATCCTGATGCCCCAGACTACCTGGAATCTCTGGGCACAAGATCCAGACTTCAGTATTTTTTCAAAGCTCCCGGGTGATGCTAGTGCACACCAACTACAAAGGGTCTGAAAGTGAACCAAGGTTTGAAGCAATATTAGAGAGAGAATTAAAGGTCCACACAGTGGTATGAAAATTACTTCAAACCAAAAACATCTGAACCAGCAGCAGCCACAGAAATATTACCTAAACTTAAACAAAGTCTCCTGAAAATACAACTACCATTGGCCCTCTTCTCAGGGAATTTCCTAATTGAAAGAAGACTGACCCCCACCCGCATAAAGTACAAATTCAGCTGCCATTAACTCTTCACACTGGGAAGAAGACAGACTGCCCATTTCATTAGCATCAAAAAGCCCAATAGAACCTTGCATACTCATTGATACCCTAAACCCCCAAACCTTTTTTGTTAAATTTATATATATAATCATCAGCTTCTGGCTATTCCACAAATTTCCCATTACTGGGACCTCCCATGCATGTATGAAAATAAACCTTGTCTTTACTCCTGTTGATCTGTTTGTTATCCATCAATTTGCAGGCACTGAATCACTGGACACAAATTGGAAGAGGAAAAGTTCCAATTATACTTCCAGTACAAGTTCATTCCTGAAAGCAGTTTTTATATGAACATTATTTCTGATGTGTGGAAGAAGGAATGATTACACCTTCTCAAAATAGATAATAAGGAAGTGTTTGTTTATATATTATTTTAATACATCCTAAAACTAACTTTGAGGGGCACTTGGGTGGCTCAGTGGGTTAAAGCCTCTGCCTTTGGCTCAGGTCATGGTCTCAGGGTCCTGGGACAGAGCCCTGCATCTAGCTCTCTGCTCAGCAGGGAGCCTGCTTCCCTCTCTCTCTCTGCTTGCCTCTCTGGCTACTTGTGATTTGTCAAATAAATAAATAAAATAAAATAAAAATAAAACCAATTTTGAGCTTCAAAGTTTGAATTCAAGCCTTGGGGAATCAAATTAATACATGATAAAATCTAAAGGCATTTAAGGTTTTAAGCAAAGGATGGTTTATAATCATCCATATCTGCTATTTCTTTATCTGCTACAGATGTAAAAGGAAAATATTTTTCATATTTAGTAAAGAAAATATAATGATTTAACATAATTTATTCCTAGTCAAAGGTTGTAACAAAAATTCTTTTAGTTCATTTTTTCAACACATTCTGAAAAAGGCATTATGTTTATTAAAAGATAAAAAGTTTTCTAGGGGCGCCTGGGTGGTTCAGTGGGTTAAGCCTCTGCCTTCAGCTCAGGTCATGATCCCAGGGTCCTGGGACAGAGCCCTGCATCTGGCTCTCTGCTCAGCAGGGAGCTTGCTTCCCCCACCCCTCTCTGCCGCATGTGATCGCTCTCTCTCTCTGTCAAATAAATAAATAAAATCTTTTTTTAAAAAAGTTTTCCATATTTCTTATTTGAGTAAATTCCAGTAAGAAATAATAGAGGCATTTTCAAAATGTATTTTAAAAATCTTACTGCTTAAAAAATGAGACAATACAGAACAGCTCCCTGCTGTTCAGTTTAGCTGGGGGGGAGAGCAGAAACACCTACTTGCCAGTGTTACCAGATTATTTATATGTGTTTCACTAATGAATCGCCAGCTTGAGGCCTTATTCATGTGTAAAATCTCCTTTGAAAGACATACTCCCTCTTCCTCTCCTCATACTCACACCCAAACAAAACTCCAGAATGTAATATGCTATTTCCTATTTAAGGTCATATAAAAGTTGAATCTGTCTGTAAGAACAAGGGACAAGATGGTTGAAAAAGCACGGATGAAAAGTATTTGAACATTTACCCCATCCATGGAAAAAGAAAAGCAGCATTTTTTTTTTTTAAGATTTTATTTATCCGACAGAGAGAGATCACAAGTAGGCAGAGAGGCAGGCAGAGAGAGAGAGGAGGAAGCAGGCTCCCCGCTGAGCACAGAGCCCAATGCGGGCGGGACTCGAGCGGAGACCCTGAGATCATGACCTGAGCGGCCCAACCCACTGAGCCACCCAGGTGCCCCGAAAAGCAGCATTTTTGAACAACCATTAAAATGTGGGTGTTTTCGTAGTATTTTTAAATTGAATTTTCATGCCTTCTCCTTATAGGCGAGGAAGGTAAGGCTCAGAAAAGTCAAATGTTCCCAAATTTACATAGTAAGTGACAATAGGGATTTGAGCCCGTTCTTTTCCCCCAATGTGGATGTAACCTATTATAACATTATTATTTATTTTTAGAAAACTTGCTCATCTAGGTGGGAAGAGGTTAGTAAAGATAGCTAAGGAAAGCATTTAACCAGCAACGTCTGGTAGGTCCTTCCAAAAATCCTAATACTGTAAATAGGACCGGTTTTGTGGGCAAAGCACCCATGTCATCACACAAGGCCCTGAATTTAGAAGATGTGAGTGCTTGGTTTAATGCTCTGCTGTGGCTGTATTGAAATTTCAATAATTTATTAAGAAAATCCTCCATATTTTCATTTTACACTGGATCCTACATATTAGGTAGCTGTTCCTTCCTTTAAAAGCCAACAAAGTGAGAATAAATTTTATAGATACGAGAACTTTTCTTGAGGAACCACAGTGGTTGGCTCTCAGTGTCAGGGGCATATGGCTTGGAATAGAATAATGGCAGATACCATGAAAGGAGATATGCCAGGGGAGAGCTTTCTGGGTGTGACGCTTTCTTTCCCTTCCTGTTTAGTTAGTGCTTGTGAATGTACCTTTTTCGGGACAGAAGATAGTAGCTGCAGTCCAGTAGCATCCAGAGGGAAAAAACAACATCAGGCAATCACAAGAATCTACCAGATAGATAGCTAATGTATGAGAGGTAATCAAACTGACCTGTTTCTTAGTGAGCCCTCTCCAACTCTCACTAAGCGAATGGGATAGAACATACCCCAGGGAAATGGGTCTTGGAACAAAGTGGGATTGAAAGTCCAATCAGTGGGAGATCCTCCAAGGGATCCCCTCCTTTATATGTATCTGGGGTAGAAGGTAAAACCACAAATGGCTGAGCCCTAATTATAACAATAGAAGCTCTGCACTCAGGGGCACACAGCCTCCCACCAGAAGAGGACAAGCTGGAGTACCAGCTGTCATACCTCCCATGCCTTACCAGTCAAAATTTCTGATATCCCAAGGGAATACTAGCTCAGAGGAAAATAACATCTGATGAACATAAGCAACACACTGAAATGCATGAGTCAGAGGAAGTAGAATTAAGGCACTGGATAGCTCAAACAGCTAATGTGTGAATAAAGTACACCTTAAGATACAAGGTGAACATTAGATAAATGAAGCAGGTAAAAACAATTATGAAGCAGAATCAGTGTGAGGTACTGGGCATGAAAAATGGGGAACCACTGAAGTGAAGAAACTTGGCAAGAGAGCTGAATAACAGAAAAAGTGTGACAAGAGAGTCAGTGAGCTAGAAGGTCAAGTATTTCAGGAGGAATAAAGAAATAGGACCCAGTTAAAATTATGAAGGATAGAAGTAGAACATTAATATCTATACAACAGAACTTGCCAAAGTCCTATTAGAACTGAGGTTAGATGTCAACATATAATTTCTCCAGACTATGAGATTTTCCTCAGGGCTATGAGAAACCATGCCCAGCTACAGGTAATATAACCCCAAATATAACTAAATTATGCAAGCAAACCATTTTTGTTTGTTTTAAAGAAGGCAACAATCCTGTGCAATTCAGGTCATCTCTTATGCTTAGCATGTAGGGATTTTGATAGAATTTTCACTGATAAAACAAGTTTGACACCCACAGAATAAACTGCTGTTTAACCTTAATGAAAAAAATTAATCTCCTAAACAGATAAACTAAATGTTAAAAAATTTTAAAGAACTTTAAAAAACCATCAGTCATAGCAATCTTCTGTAATTGCATCTTTAACCAATCTGGCAAATATTCATACCAAACAGATAAAATGCCCGCGTATACTGCAGTGCTCAGAGAGAGACCATAAACAAACAAACAAAAGCATCATGATTCCTATGATATTTCTGTCCAGATAAATGCAGTTTACTGCTTCCCCTGCCTGCCTGTACCCCAGCCCCTGCCATATCCCATCCTCCCAAATATGTAAATATTTATTTGTCTTCCTTATTTCAACTTGCATCTAGTCATGCTGGTCCATTGTTTTCCAGAGCTTCAAGACTTGGCTGTACCTGCAACTATCAACCACTCAAGATACTAATAATAGAAACTTCTCTTAAGTCTTGATACTGATTAGTTTTCACTGTTCCTATTCAATCTAATACAAATGGACTTTTGATTCCTTAGAGATCAAAATGGAGCACTTGTAAAGAACTTTGGTATAGACCCCACATATACAAATAAGTCAATTGCCAAATAAGAAGACACAGTGGGAGAGGAGCATCTCCACACAGCCCCTCTGCTCAGCTTGCTTTCAGTAGTTCATGATTCCATTCTGCACATTCCGCATACCTACAAGTGGTTGACTGGCTGGTAGCCATAACTTTTTTGCAAAATGAAGAAATGTGAAGCAAGTTAAGGAAATAGGGAAATGTAAATGGGAACAGCAAGAAAACTATACCTGGAAATCATAAAATTAATAGCACAATGAGACCTCAGTGTAGAAAAAAAATTTTTTTTTAGAAAGCTGGTAGAATATAGATTTACAAGCTTTGGGTCTGGAGTTAGATAAGACCTGAATCAAATTCCAACTCTGCCTTTAACAAGATGCATTACATTGGTCAAGTATTTTGCATCTCCAAGCCTCTGTGTTTTGTTTTGATCTATAAAATAATGCATGCCCCTTAGGGGTTTTGTGCTAATTTAGATAATGCATCTCTTATATTTAATATGGTATTTAACAGATAATAACTACTCAAAAGAAGATAGTTATTATTATTGTAGAGGCTGTTTTGTTCCTTATTACTCTAGAAGCCCAGTCAGTAGGTAGTCGTATTAGCTAATACTATGAGAATCTTTTCTTTGTAAATAGTGAATTATTCAGAGAGGGTTTTAGTACTTCTCTACATTACCTACAGAAACATATTTTTAAAAAAAGACTCTGCATTTTAAAATTATTTTTAATGTGTCTCTTACCTTTGCTTGTATTATCAGTTCCTCATGTTTACAGATTAGCTCCTCATTGTCTGAAAGTGATGAACCTAGACTTTGTTCCTGTAAATCTCTTAAGGTTTTCTGAAACCAACACGTAACCTAGGTAAGAAGCAACAAAGAGAGATCAAATTTCAAGTGATTAGAATAAGTAAATCAAAATTCAAAAATATTTCCTTAAGTTTTTCAAAACTTAAGCTATTTCAGCTTCTTTCTACATAAGCTCATCTCACATATTAAATTAATATGACAGGTTTGTTTTTTCTTCATTTCAATCTACATAAGAGAGAAAAATAAAGTAATCCCCCAAAGCATGAAAATGATTTATCAGTTCAGTAGATTACATGGAATGAAGGAAATAATTCAAAATCTCCTAACAATGAAGAACAAGAATAGATTCCCACAGTCTATAAATCATGCATTCTTTTAGAATATAAATCTTCCCTGGATAAGAATATGAATCTGAGTACAGTTACATAAACATACATGAAGATATTAGACAGCATATGTAGAATTATATTTCCACTATAAAAAGACAATACAAAAATATTTCAGCAACGCAATTGCTATAATTGTTGAAAATTTGTAATCAGAAAGTAAATGGAGAAGTTATTAAAATTCTACTGATATTATAAATAGCTAAGGGCATGACTCACATTCATTTAGACTTGATTTACAATACATGATTTACTCAGTGTTGAAACAACAAATAACAAAGGCCTTGAAAGAAGCTGTGCATTTTTAAATGGTAACGTAAGTGGACATGAAGCCCCTGGGTACAGATTCTTTATTTCAGTTAAATCAAAGAGAGTTTTACTTGCAAATCCTACACAGTGTTATCTCCATGATCACATCACAGGTACTGATCCTTAAGAGCCCACAACATACTAGACAGTTTGCTACTACTTGCTTTTTGGGCATCATCTCTATTTCTCTCAACAATTCTCTAACAAGTATGATATCATCATTGCAGAGATGAGGAGAGGTGAAGCAGCTTATCCAGGGCCATATAGTAAGTGGCAGAGCCAGGTTTGTCTCCAAACCTACATTATTCCAAAATACATGCTCTTTTCACTGTGCCGTGCGGCCATCTTAGGTAACCCAAAGTCTTTCAGCCCTGGCCTTCAGGAGGAACTACTTCAAGACTGAAGAATGAATCCTGGCATCCCATTCAAAATGGTGTGTGGTGCCCAAACAAATGTACTGTTTTTTTTTGTTTGTTTGTTTGTTTGTTTTTAATTTTTAATTTTTTATTTTTTATAAACATATATTTTTATCCCCAGGGGTACAGGTCTGTGAATCACCAGGTTTACACACTTCACAGCACTCACCAAAGCACATACCCTCCCCAATGTCCATAATACCACCCCCTTCTCCCAAACCCCCTCCCCCCAGCAACCCTCAGTTTGTTTTGTGAGATTAAGAGTCACTTATGGTTTGTCTCCCTCCCAATTTCCAGCCCAGGTTGTCTTGCCTCCAACCACCTTGGGATTTCTCTGAACTCTTATAACATAGAGAAATGTGCAAAGCAGGTGGTCAAAGAGAAAGCTAGTTAGTCCTGAAGCTCCACATAGTAAATGTACACCTCCCTTCTCACCACACACACACACTACACAAAAGTCAAGTTAGGGGTTACGTAGAATAGAACATTCCATTATCATTACAGGGCTGATATCACCAAGCTGATTATGAGATCAAATGGTTATACCAACACTTAGCATTTTTCAGCATGGAATAAGCAGTACAATTTGGGGTAAGAGGTTCCTCCAACTTTCTGCTAACTGGAGATCTTTGCTAACCAGCATTTTCACCTACCGTCAGTGCAATTAAAAAATAATGGTAACTCTGTAGCAGTTTTCATATGAAGTATACTTCATTTTTTTTTTAGAATACTTGGCAACCTGTACACAATATAAACATTTGCCAATCTCTATATCTAAAGTATTATATAGGTATAAACAATTTTTTGAAGATAATCTTTCTGTTATCTCAATCAGAACTAGGTGTTATGTACAATATGCATATTAGAACACAAAAAGAGTATTTTATCAAGATCTATAAAGTTTATTCACTAATTTATTTAATTTTTATAAGAGTAGTTTCTCACAAAAGATGCAGTGAACTTATATAAAACCGCATCCAGAGGAATGATTTAAAGGTTTCATCAAAGAAACATGGACCATGAATATAACTAAGTTTAAGAGAGCATTTACTAAGTACTGGGAGTGGGTTTTATTTATTCTTAGCTAACGTGGGAGGAACTCACAAATCTCAAGAATGCTTTAAGAGGGAAAGTTAATATAAAATCTGAGTGAATAAAAAAAACAAGTACAAACAGGTGTTTGCTAATCTCTGAAAACAGGTGAGAACCCTGAACCCTCAGATAATCCTGTTCAATTTTGTGAGTCAGAGTTGTCATCTGGCACATGCCAGCAGTGATGAAAGCTGGCGAGGAGTGAGTTGTTTTGATTTTTAAAAGGCATCTACTGACCTCATCCCCTAGATTTGGCAAATACTTTTTCAACCCCCAAAGGATACTATTCCTGTACAGCAATACTATTCCTTATAAGAGAATGTAGTTAAAGATCTATGTTGGTATTCCGTGTATTCTGATCACATACTTTCCTGATAAAGCATGCTGACTCTTTAGATCTACACATTTTTACTACCAAATACACGCTGGGAGGGAACATAAAAACAAGTTGGCATAAAACTCAGAAGTAAGTAGTTCATCGTCAGGGTGTTACTTATCATGAGGCATCACATACATGAGTCGTCTTTTAGATCAGATTTACTGTGTAGTGCTGTGGCATACACACAGGATAGGCTCTCAGAGTCCTTCTGATGTAAAAGCACGACACCCTAAGTTACTGAGAGTGTGTCAACCATAATATTCTGGCACCTAATAATTAGTCATTGCATTCCACAAGTAGATACTGCAGACAGCTGCTTAGATATTCCAAGAGCACTTTTTATAAGTATTTAAATTAAATCTGCTGCTTTTCAAAAGCCTGAGTGATAAGAACAGTAAATGATGCATCAGGACATTCTGTAGAACATGATCCTTGCAAAAAGATGGGAACATAAGCCAAGGGTTCAGGGGATGCAGAAAAGAAGGAAGAAAAAAAACATTCAAAGTATGCCCTGGAAATCAATTCTGGGCAGTGATAGATTAAGGAGAAAATTAGAACATTTCTCCTCTCTTCTCAGTTCCTACTTTTCAGCTCCAACTAAGCAAAGTGTTCATGATCATTCCACCAGTTTGACATGACATTCTAGGTACTCAGTGCCCAGCGGAGATAGAACAAAGATAGACTAGGGGTGGAGATCTTTCTTTGTGGGGAAAAGGTGAACACCTATCAGAGAATAAAGGAAGATAGAGAAAGGAAGTCAGTAAAGATTCAAAGCAGAAGCAATTAGGAATGTTTAATAAAAACCAAGAGCTGCCTTGGAAATGAGAAAGAATTGCCAAGAAAACTCACTCAAACACTGTATGTAGACCTGCAAGATCCTATATGGTAGCCACTAGTCACACATGACTATTGAGTACTTGGATTGTACCAAGTTCAAAGTCAGATGTGCTCTAAGTATAAAATACACAGCAAATTTCACAGACTTTGTATAAAAAAGTAATACAAATACTTGTTAAGGATATTAGTACTGATTAAATATTGAAGTATTATTTTAGATATATTAGGTTAAATAAAATGTATTGTTGCTTTTTACTTTTTATATGACTTTTCACTTTTTTAACATGGCTACTAGAAAATTTCAAATCATATATGTGACTTGAGTTATATCTTTATTGAACAGTTCTGCCATTCAAGGATATTTAGACTATCCATATTGGTTAAGTGAAGATCTAAGGACTGAGTTTTAATTAAGGGCAATTTAAAATAGCAGAGTCAAAAGAATGGTTCTGAATTGGTAAGCATTTATGGACCACTGAGAGGAGGATAAGGAAGTAGAACTAATGACACTTCCAAAGAAACCCAATAGTTTAGTAAAGGAGAGATCCGATGGCAGCTTTAAGGAGGCAGAGGCAACAACAGGGCCTCTCCACACTTTTTTCTTTATTTATTAGATGAGACTTAAGCATTTTTTGCAGGCACAGTGACTGAAGATACATGAAGGAGAGTGGATCCAGAACATACCAGAAGAGAGGAAAGGTTGGAAGAGGGCTAGTTTGTGTTTATTGGACAACTCATCCCCACTTCAACACCCTGCTATGAGATAAAATGAAGGAAGTAAGAGAAATGAACCCCTCCCCTTTGGCAGAAAGAGTTCAGGGACTACCTTAGGCAAGTTACAAGTTACCTCATTCAATCTTTACATCCCTCTTCTGTGGAGAGATTTTCTTTTTCAGCAGATTAGGAAACACACCCAGCAGGAGTGTTATGAGTTTAGCAACTTGCTTAAGGTCACACAACCAATAAGAGGAAAATCCCACAGACAGAAATGTCATGGTCAGAATTCACACTTTCTTGTTTAATGTTTTTCTTCTCATCACCTCCATCTGTAGAACCAGAGGATTCCAGGAGAAAGGAATGGTTCTTATCAGAATATTTTATGAACATTTTTTTAAAATTTTATTTATTTGATAGACAGAGATCGCAAGGAGGCAGGGAGGCAGGCAGAGTAAAAGGGGGAAGCAGGCTTCCTGCTGAGCAGGGAGCCCAATGTGGGGCTCGATGCTAGGACACTGAGATCATGACCCGAGTTGAAGGCAGAGGCTTTAACCCACTGGGCACCCAGGTGCCCCTTTACGAACATTCTTAAGATAAAAACCAAAATGCAACACCATAGTTAAAAAGTCTAACACAGAAAAGGTTTCTGCGGATTACCACTGGGGCTCAGTGGAAATATTGCCTTCAAGAGCACAGGTGTGGGTCAGGCCTATTAGTAGACTTGCCTGAGAAGAAAACGCCAGCTATGGGCAGAGGCAACAGCAAGTGCAAACTGAGAATTCGAAAGATTGGACTAATACATGGTAGCACCAACGATAGAAAAATGCACCCTGACAGTCAAGAAGAAAAAATTCACGTGGCAAGAAGTGAACTTCTGCGGCAGCCCAAAGCGATACATCAGACTGCCAAAAAACTACCCCTCTCTTTTTGTGCAATTTGTTCTACAATCCAAGATCAGATCTTGTTTTTTGAACTTTGTTTAAAAGTATGCTGGAGGAGGTGAGCCAGCAATAAGCAATTCAAACCACCTTAACAGAAATGCTTAAGGGAAGATGAAAATCTCTTCAAATTACTTTTATTTTCTTTTCCACGTGTGAACAATTCTTGACAAATAACCAGTTACTACTAGAGACAAAAACTGATAAAGGAGAGTAAAAGGCATCAGTTATTTATCTTCTTTAACCCAAGATTTTTTGATAATCTCTCTTCCAAGTATCAAAAATGCACACATATACCAAAGTGTCTTCAATCATAGCAGATAGCCACAGGTGACACTTCTAACATCTACTTTGTTTTTGAAGGCACGTTAGCATTATAACAACTATTTTATCTCCCATAAGGTTTTTTTCTTTTTTACATTCTTTTTTGTATTAGACCATATGGTCAAATGTGCTCTGTATTTAATTAGGCAATAACAAAACTTCAAATATCCATTTGCTCCATTGGGCGATCATGTATATTAGGGAAAGAGGCACTAAAGCTGTGTCATTAATGTTTATAAGTGAGGACTTGGGAGCAGGGAGGAAAGAAGAATTACTGTCAAAAATGTGGTTGGGTTTCTTTTTAGATAGATAGTGGGACTAGTTATTGGCTAACCAGTTATTAGCCAATTACTAGTTATTTGGACTTTATTTCATTGATTCTAGGAGGATAATGTTCACAATATTTCTTTTCTGGAATTTGGAAAGTCTCTAGGAATTATGGAAGTCAAGTGGAAGGTACTAGTATCTCCTCAACAAATTACGGAATCCCAGTGTTCTCTGTTGATGGGTAGTGGGAAAGCTAAGATATGTTGTCTGTCATGAAGCATTTTTTTTTTTTTTTACTTTATAAACAGCTTCATAGATCATCTAATTCCCTGTCTAGAATCACAATTTTATGTATTTAATTATTCTGATTTGTGTTGGCATATCATTTTTCTTCTCACATCTATATAGCAAGAAAAATGTCACTAAGGACTTTCTCCCTTCCCAAGACTGGCCTCAACTCTTGTTTATGTTTATGTAGGCACTTCACTTTCAGCTCCTTAATGGAAGAAAGCTGTTTAGTCCAGTAGCTAAAATAGTATGGTGGATGTGTCTGGGCCCAAACTTTATTTCTAGCATTACCTCTGACTCATTGGGGCAAATCTTCTCAGCAGTAGAAGAAAGCCTTTATTTTAAGAACGGGAAACAGAGACTAGCCCAGTGTCCCAGCAATGTGCATTTCTGCCAAAACTATCTAAGGAACGGTTTGCTCGATATAACCTAGGGTTCCCCTATAAGTGATCTGGAGCTAATTATATTCATTGTGTGTGTGTGTGTGTGTGAGAGAGAGAGAGAGAGAGAGAGAGAGAGAGATAAAGGAAGGAAGGAAGGATAGAAAGGCAGGGGAGGGAGGGGAAGGAAGGAGGGGATAGACATTACAGAGTTACTTAGGAGAGGGATGAAAGTTTGACATTTTCACTTTACCATCCGGGTCCTATGCCATGCAGCCAAACAGATTTCATACCGAAGCTTTAGCCAGATTCTTGGTTGTTGGAAAAAAATGAGAGTCAGAACCTATCATATTGACAGGATAAATAACTGTTAAATGTTAAGAGATGTTGCCATTCTTTCAAAGTATTCTATTTATTTTGTTTGCTTATAAATCTTCTTAAAAAGCATAAAAATTAATCATACCCTTTGCTTGTCTTTGGGGACCAGAGAGTGACAGCAAAGGAGGGAATGAGTCCCACGTTCTGGCCAGTTTGGGGTCGTAGTATTTTTGAGGAGGAAAAAAAAGCCAACAATCTCCAGCACCAGGAGCAGAGAGGAAACAGAGTTCAGGGTGGTGGGAAGAGATCCACAAAGAGTTTGGAGCTTAGTAGATAGCTCAGGTAGCAGCAGCTATCCCTGCCACAGGATGGGAGGGTTTGAGGATCGGGGATCAATGCAGAACCTTCCCAGGGAGCACCCATACCAAACAGTTTTGTCATCAGTCCTACTACTGCAGCAGACAGTGTTATTTGGTCACAGTGTGTGTCCCCAGTCCTCTCACGGCTGATTAGGGAGCTTAAATCATTGTGCCTAATTAAAAGTTGGTAGGTCAATTGAAGAGTATGTAGAAATGACAGACTAAGTTCATGATTACATAATCAACCATAAGAAGTATAAATGAGCTTTAAAAAAATAACTAAAGAATGAAGAAAGTTAAAGAGAAAAAAATTAATTTTAAACTTTATCTTACAAATAAATTGGACTTTCTGAAACTTGGCTGACTACCAACCTGTGAAATGGCATTTATTTCCCCTCTACATCATAATGTTTTAGAAAGCTAAGATTTTTTTGTAATTTAGAGAGTTGATGTGAGATCTGGCCAATGTGCAGGATTTTATGCATCAGTGGTTATCCAGTAAAGCTCAGAAAGTACCCACCAATGTATAGAGCAATATGGTGACCAGATGAACATTTATTGAGCACTTACCATATGAAAGCTGTGCTCTAAGCATTTTTACCTATATAACATTGTTTATTTTTATAGAAAACCTATAAAAACCTATAGATATTATTTTCATTTTACAGAAAAGAAAACTAAAGCATTGAGGTAGCTAATAAATGTAAAAGCTAGAATTTATATCCACACTATCTGCATCAGAGTCCCTCTGTCAGGATTTCTGACATGCAATGTCATTGCACTGCACTAAGACATCAGTGTCTTAGCATGAGTGTGTGCTAACCACTTTGGAATAATGGTTAGCGTACATTCTAATTAGAGGAGGTTCTATTGTTTTCAAAATCCTATGCTTCTCCTGTACTTTCAGATACTTTGCATCTACTGCTGGTATGTCTTAGAGCAAATTATAGAGATAGCCCATGTGTTAAAACTCTGAAATAAATTTTAATCTATGAGTACCTGGAAAGTTATGTATGTCTGTTACTGGGCTGAGCTATTGGATACCAGTATCTGCAAGATAATTCAACCTTTATTGTGGTTTTATGCCAGTCAATGTTAGAAACCTGCATTCAGAGAGGTTGTTTTTAAAGACATTCATTTTTGAGAGAGAAAATGAGCAGGAGGGAGCCAAGGAGAGAGAGAGAAACTTAAGCTGACTCCACACAGAGTGTGGAACCAGACACAGGGCTCAATCTCACGACCCTGAAATCATGACCTGAGCCGAATCCAAGAGTTGGAAGCCTACCTACTGCACCACCCAGTCTCCCCAGAGAAACTTAAAACAAAAGAAAACAAAACACTTACCACTATACTAGGCACTTTTATTTTACCTCATATTAATTTAAGCAGGTCAACCATTCAAGCTCTAAGTTGTATTTAGAAGATAGTATCATATAAAGGAGAATATACTTGCACGTATGTGTGTATGTACATGTGTGCATGCACACACACACAGTTTTATAGCTGCCCACCAAGCAGGTACAAGACTGGTATCCTGAGGCTGTGCTTATATGTGCCATTTTGATGTCATTTTAATTGCCTATTGACAAGGAATATGATTACGTATGGTTATACCATTATGATAAACATGGTACTCAAATGATAAAACCTTCCAAATGTGAATTCTATTACCCTTTGTCCCCCCTGCAAAGATTTGTATCTTAAAAATATGTACAATCTGGGTAGTAAAAAAAAGAAATTATCTGCCTTTATGTCTTACTTAATTCTCTTAGATGTCCTTGACACTGTCTTGTACAAAGAGACCATGAATAACTTAGTTTTAATTTATTTGTTTGTCTCACTTATGCCTGATTGGAGCAATTGAGAAAAATTACATTCATAAATCTTCTTGCCAAGATAATTAATTATGCACGAAATATTCCAAGCTGCTTCTGATTTTCATTAATGAAGCAGATTATCTGCAAAACAAAATGCTGCTGGAGTTGGAAAGAAAGGTCAGCTAGCCGTTCATCTTTAAGTGTAAAGCAAGTGCAAATTTTTACATCTGAAAAACAATGATAAAGAGAGAACATGCTATGATTATGTTTATCAGATTATCATATCCCAGTTAAGAGAAGAAAGTATGTGGTTTTCATTTGTTTTTTTCTCTGTTATTGAAATAAATCCTATGTCACCATCACGCTAGTCAATTTCTTTTCCAAAGGAAAATTAGCTGAACTATATAGTTCAAAGTATTAGGCCATAAGCCCTTAGAAACAGAGAAGCACTAAATGCATCTTTTAAAAGGCCCTTATGAGAGAAGATGTGTCAGATATTCAGACATCCACATTATTATTCATCAGTAATCTTTGCTCTAATTCTCTACTTAATTTTCCTTTTTCTTAAGTGGTTATAATGATAGACAATGCTGGCATTTTATCACTGTAAGATTTGACAGTTCTTATGTTCCTCTAAAATAAGTACAGAACTGACAAAAAAGTCTTTGTCTTCCAATGGTACATGTGCCTCTGTATCAACTTATGGTTCCACAATGTTCTAGGCTTATAGGCAGACCATCCAGGAACATGATAGTCATAGAGTCCAGATTACTATTTAACAGAGTCACATCGTGTTAGCACATCTGACTTGGTGTTGTTGCTGTTACTACCCTTCACCACTGCATCAACAAAACTTTTTTTTTAAATAGATTTTATTTATTTATTTATTTATTTGAGGGAGAGAGACGGAGATTAGTGAAAGAGAGCACAAGGAGGGAGGAGAGAGAAAAGCAGTTTCCCTGCTGAGCAAGGAACCCAATGTGTAGACTCGATCCCAGGACTGTGGGATCACAACCTGAGCTGAAGGCAGACACTTAACCAATTGAGCCACCCAAGCACCTCTCAACAAAACTTTAAAATAGAACATTCCAAAAAACTTAAAAGCTTAGGTAAGATAATTATGTTTGTATTTACCTGAATTTTAAAATATTTCCTGGTTTGGGGTGCCTGGGTGGCTCAGTGGGTTAAGCCTCTGCCTTCGGCTCGGGTCATGATCTCAGGGTCCTGGGATAGAGCGCAGGATTGGGCTCTCTGCTCAGCAAGGAGCCTGCTTCCCCCTCCCCCTCTGCCTGCCTCTCTGCCTACTTGTGATCTCTCTCTCTCTGTCAAATAAATAAATAAAATCTTTTTAAAAAATCAGGTAATAAGATAGCATGTATAGGTTAATTCCATTATTTTTATGTGTTTGGTTAGGTGTTTCTTTGATAAATGTGTTGGAGGCGGGGGCCTGGGTGGCTCAGTGGGTTAAGCCTCTTCCTTCAGCTCAGGTCATGATCTCAGAGTCCTGAGATCAAGGTGCACATCGGGTTCTATGCTCAGTAGGGAGGTGCTTTCCCCTCTCTTTCTGCCTGCCTCTCTGCCGACTTGTGATTTCTCTGTCTCTGTCAAATAAATAAATAAAAAATCTAAAAAAAAACAAAACAAAAACCAGGTGTGTGTGTGCCTGTGACTGTGCTCATGCTTATATAAAGGTCTAGAAGGTGGCGGTATACCAAGTGCTAATAGCAATTTTCTATATGGATAGTGATCTCACTTACATTTCTAACAAATGAGCATTATTAAATGACAAGCAGAAAAAAAAATACAACTATCTTTTTTTTTTTTTTTCAACAGAGAGAGGCAAGGGGTGGACAAGGGAGAGAGGGTGGAGGGAAAGGGAGAAAGAGAATCTTAAGCAGGCTCCACGTCCAGCACAGAGCCTGATGCAAGCATCCATCTCATAACCCTGAGATCACTGACCTGAGCCGAAATCAAGAGTTGGACGCTTAACCAACTAAGCCACCTAGGTGTCCCCTTTTTTGTTTTAAACTAGTAATTAAATTCCCATTGAACAAGTATGGCTCTTGAGATCATCAAAGTAAGCTTTATTTAATCATGCTATTGAACTCAAGACAATTAATGAGATTAGCCTTTAATGCAGAAATAGTCTTTACTTGAGTATGATGATAGAGGTAGATAGGAGTATAGAAGTATGTAATATGCTGGGTCTTCACTGTCCTTTTCAGACAGGATAACAAAAATTGCTAATACCAATATAGCCGTTCTATGGGACAGATTCTTTTCTAAGCACTTGGCATTGTAATACCTTGTTTGATGATCATAACAACATTTTGAAGTAAGTACTATTATATCTACATTTTACAGAAAACTGAGTCAGAGAGAGGTTAAGTAATTACTCAGTTACTCAGCTACTAAGTGATAGAGCCAAGACTTTAACTTAGCCAATAGTCTGGACCCAGTACCTTTGCTCTTACAAGCGAGCACACAGAAGCAACAGTTACTTTATTAATTATTCCAGCTGTTATCTCTGGTGTTAACAAGAGAGGATATAACATGGAATATTTTAAGATTAAGAGCCTAAATTTTGTATTTATGGAAATGACTAACTTATTTATTTGCCAATTTTATTAAAAATTTACATTTATTTGTATTATTATTTTTAAATTGATTTTCACTTGTGACTGTTAGGAATGGAGTCGAATTGAAAGCCTAGTTCTCTTAACCACAAATATACATTCTTAAAGCTTTGCTTTACCTAAAGCAGCCACTGAGAACCAAATGGTATTAAGAAATTTTGACATATATACCAACAGTAATGCCAAGCCCAGGGAAAAGAATATAGACCAGATGAGGAAGAATTCATAGGTTATAAGGCTTAACCAAAGAGAGAGAAGACTAGGAAATTAATATTTTGTAAGCTCCTCTTAGAATGCTAGGCATTGTACTACATGTTTTATACACGTTATTTCATTTAATCATTAGAACAACACTGTGAATTGAGAGTTATTATTCCTGATTTAAATGTGCGACTCAGAAACAGGAAAAGATGGTGGAAGATAATAGGGAACCCTATTTCAACTGGTCCCCTGGATTTAGCTGGATATCTATCAAACCATTATTTTTTTTTAAGTTTTTCTTTATTTATTTGACAGACATCACAAGTAGGCAGAGAAGCAGGTAGATAGAGAGGAAGGGAAGCAGGCTCCCTGCTGAGCAGAAAGCCTGATGCAGGGCTCAATCCCAGGACCCTGGGATCATGACCTGAGCTGAAGGCTGAGGCTTTAACCCACTCAGCCACCCGGGCACCCCCTACCAAACCATTCTTAACACCCATAAAATCAGCCTTAAATGTAAGAAGATATATTTTAATCTCTACAGAGTATCTCCAGAGGTCTCGAGGTATGAAGCAGGGACCTGTGATTCTATGTGCAGATATTGGAAGATAAACAGAAAGGAGAGAGAACCACCATAAGCTGGTGCCAAGAAAATGAGATAATACCATTGAACAAAAGCATCCTGGCCTGGGACCAGGCACAAACTTGTAGACTGGTAGTGACAGGGAAAGGACTTTAGTGTAAAGCCCACAGACAGGATTCAGGGGAGGCTCGTGGTTTTAGAAGCACAAAGGGCAGAGATGTGCCCAGCCCTGGGTTCCCTATAAAACACTCCTTTGGGATTGTTGCTGTGGGGCACAAAACTGGGGAGGCTGCAGTTTTTAGGTTTTTAGACTTTTAGCTCAGACAGAAATGGAAACAGTGTGGCCTGGAAAGCTCAGTGAAGAGCTTTCCTCTATTCCTCTACTGTGATCTCTCTATTCTGAGACAGGGGTTTGGATGCAATCACTTCTGCTCTGACTCTTGGAAGAGACTCAGAAAGCCACTAGGGAAAGCCACCAGAGAACAAAAGCCACAAAAAAACAGTTTTCACTGAGACCATCTCCCCGCACTGGGGGCAGGGCAACTCTGCCCAAGCAGGGTTGCCTGAGTAACAGTGCAGCAGGCCCCTCCTCCAGAAGACGTTCTGGAAGAACAAGAGGATGACAACCCTAATTTCCCTATAAAACAGGTGCATCTTACTTGGGTCGTAGTTAATACTTTGGACTCCGTACGTTCCCTCAACCACCCCTCAACAGAATGACTAAGAGGAGGAACCCCCAACAAGACAAGAATCATAGACTGTGGCCTCTGTCATAGACCTAATGGATATGGATACAAGCAAGATGTCAGAAATAGACTTCAGAGTAACAATTGTAAAGTTGATATCTAGGCTTGAGAAAAATATTAACAACAATATAGAATCTCTAAGGGCAGAAATGAGACCTAATCGAACTGAACTTAAAAAAGCTAAGAATGAAATGCAGTCTAAACTGGATACTCCAAAAGCCAGGGTAAAGAATGAATTAGTGGGCTAGAAAATAAGGTGATAGAAGGAAGCCAAGGAAGCCTGGGATTAACTCCTGAAAGCTGAAAAGATCAGACTGAGAGAGATTAATGATGCCATGAAACTTTCCAATGTCAGATCTCTGAGGGAATGGAGAGTGAGAGAGAGAGAGAGAGGTCTAGAAGATATATTTGAGCAAATTGTAGCTGAGGACTTCCCTAATCTGGGGAAGGAAATAAGCACTTGTGCCCAAGAGGCAGAGACGACCCCTCCCAAGATCAATGAGAACAGACTGATGACATATAATAGTACAATTTGAAAATCTTGGATCCTAGGGAACAATCTTGAAAGCAGCTGGGCGGGGGGAGAGATTACTTACATACAGAGAGAGGAACTTCAGAGTTATGTCAAACCTTGACCAGGCAAGTCAGAAAGGGCTGGAAAGACATATGCAGGGTACTAAATGAGAAGGACATGCAGCCAAGGATACTCTATCCAGCAAGGCTGTCATTGAGAATGGATGGAAAGACAAGGGCTTCCAAGATTGGCAGAAACGGAAAGAATATGTGACTACCAAGCTGACCCTGCAAAAAATATTAAGGAAGGTTCTGTAAAAGAAGGACCCCAAGAGTAACATAGACCAGAAATTTAGAGATAATCTACATAAACAAGGACTTCACAGGAAACATTATGGCAATAAAATCATATCTTTCAATAATCACACTCAATATGAATGGCCTAAATGCTCCCATGAAATGGCACAGGGTTGTAGACTGGATAAAAAGACATCCATATGCTACTTACAAGAGACTCATTTTGAACCTAAAGATATATCCAGGTGGAAAGCGAGAGCATGGAGAACAATTTTTTGTACAAAAACAGACCTCAAAAGAAAGCTGCAGTAGCAATTCTTGTATCAGACAAATTAGATCTTAAACTAAAGACTGTAGTAAGAGACACAGAAGGACACTATATCATTCTTAGAGGGTCTACCCAACAAAAAGATTTAACTATTGTAAGTATCTATGCCTCCAACATGGAAGCAGCCAACTACATAAGCCAATTGTTAACCAAAATAAAGGAATATATTTTTTTAAAGATTTTATTTATTTATTTGACAGACTAAGATCAGAAGTAGGCAAAGAGGCAAGTGGGGGCGGGGGCGAATCAGGCCTCCCACTGAGCATAGAGCCCAATGCAGGGCTCAATCCCAGGACCCTGGGATCATGACCTGAGCTGAAGGCAGAGGCTTAACCCACTGAGCCACCCAGGCACCCCAAGGAACATTTTTTTTTAAAGATTTTGTTTATTTATTTGAAAGAGACAGAGAGGGAGAGGGGGAAGCCATCCCCCTGCTTGGCAGAGAGTCTGATGTGCTTAATCCCAGGACCCTGAGCTCATGACCTAAGCAGAAGGCAGATGCTTAACCAACTGAACCACCCAAAGAAATGTATTGTTAATAACACCCTAAATAAATGTATTGTTAATAACATTTTAATAACAGGTGACCTCAACACTCTCAGCAATAGACAGATCATCTAAGCAGAAGATCAACAAAGAAACAATAGCTTTCAGTGACACACTGGATGGGATGGACCTCATAGATATATACAGAACATTCCACCCTAAAACAACAAAAACTCATTCTTCTCTAGTGTACATGGAACTTCCTCCAGAAGAGACCAAATACTTTGTCATAAATCAGGTCTCAACTGATACCAAAAGACTGAGATTATTCCCTGCATATTCTCAGACCACAACATTTTGAAACTGGAACTCAATCATAAGAAAAAATTGGAAGGAATTCCAACACTTGGAAGCTATAAACCATCCTGCTTAAGAATGTTTGGGTCAACCAGGAAATTAAAGAAGAAATTAAACAATTCATGGAAACCAATGAGAATGATAACATATCCATCCAAAACCTATGGGATACTGCAAAAGCGGTCCTAAGAGTGAAATACATAGCCATCCAAGCCTTACTCAAAAAATAGAAAAATCCTGAATACACAAGATAACTTTATACCTTAAAGAACTAGTGAAAGAACAACAAATAAAGCCTAAGCCATGCAGGAGAAGAGAAATAATTAAGATTAGAGCAGAGATCCATGAATTAGAAACCAGAAATACAGTAGAGTAGATCAACAAAACTAGAACCTGGTTCTTTGAAATAATTAATAAGATCAATAAACCACTGGCCAGACTTATCCAAAAGAAAATAGAAAGGACCCCAATTAATAAAATTATAAATGAAAAGGGAGAGATCACGACTAACACCAAGGAAATAGAAAAATTAGAAATTATTATCAACAACAATATGGCAATAAATTAAGCAACCTGGAAAAAAAAATGGATGCCTTCCAGGAAACCTATAAACTACCAAGATTGTTTTGAAACAGGAAGAAATTGACAATCTGAGTAGACCAATAACTAGTAACAAAATTGAAGCAGTGATTTATTTTTTTTTTAAGTTTTTATTTATTTATTTGACAGACAGAGATCAGAAGCAGGCAGAGAGAGAGGAGGAAGCAGGCTCCCCGCAGAGCAGAGAGCCCGATGCGGGGCTCGATCCCAGGACCCCGGGATCATGACCTGAGCCGAAGGCAGAGGCTTTAACCCACTGAGCCACCCAGGCGCCCCTGAAGCAGTGATTTAAAAACCTCCAAAAAAACAAGAGTCCAGGGCCTGATGGATTCCCAGGGGAATTCTATGAAACATTCAAAGAAATAATACCTATACTCCTGAAGCTGTTTCAAAAAAATAGAAACAAAAGGAAAACTTCCAAACTCATTCTATGAGGTTAGCATTACCTTGATCACAAAACAAGGCAGAAACCTCATCAAAAAGGAGAATTACATGCAGGAGGAGTCAAGATGGCGGAGAAGTAGCAGGCTGAGATGACATCAGGTCACAGCAGTTCAGCTAGATAGTTATCAAACCATTCAGAACACCTAAAAACCCAACCAGAGACCAAAAAGAAGAAGAGCAGAAAATTCTAGAAACAGAAAATCGGTCCCTTTCTGAAAGGTAGGATGTGCGGAGAAGTGAATCCGAAGCAATGGTTAGATAGACCGCACGGGAGAGGAGCAGGCTCAAAGCAAAGTGGCGGAGCAATGGAGCAAAAAATTTGAACTTTTTAAGTCTGCTCCACTTAGGGACATTGTTCCAGAGGCTAAGCTGGGGTGGAGTCCTCACGGGGATAGTATGGTCTCGGGTCCTGTGGGATCACAGAAGGATCGGGGGTGTCTGAGTGTAGCAGAGCTCACAGGTATCAGAGCAAGAAGCTGGCTACAGAGATGGAGCTGAGGAGTGAGCTCTCAACTTGGAGTTACCTTAAGCTGTGATCTGTAGCACTGTCAGACCACTGCTTTTTGAGCAGGGACCCCACAAGTGGCAGATCCAGGGAGATCCACCTTCATCTGCTAGAAGAGCAGTGCAGCAGGAATCTGCTGGGTTTGGAGATTCCAAACAGAGCTCTGCATCAGAGACAGAAATGCTCGGTCACAGGCTGGGTGAGCTCAGAGCACAGCCAAAGGCCAGGAAGACAGGAGTGATTGAAAGCTATTCTCTCTCCTAAAGAGTGGGGAACCAAGCTCTTGGCTCCTCCAGGCCAGAGACTGGGAGGCCACCATTTTCATTCCCATCCTCCAGAGCTCTATGGAAAGCATTCAGGGAACAAAAGCTCCCGGGAGTGAACCTGAGCAGATTACTTAGCTGGCCCCTGGCAAGGGCGGAGCAATTCTGCCACTAGGGCAAAGACATTTGAGAATCACTACAACAGGCCTCTCCCCCAGAAGATCAGTACAAACATCCAGCTAAGACCAAGCTCACTGATCAAGGAGAACAGCAGAATTCCAGAGGAGGGAAAAGAAAAGCATGGAATATATGGCTTTCTTCCCATGATTCATTAGTCTTGCAAAGTTAATTAATTTTTTAGTTTTTTTTTCTTATTCTAATTTTTTTAACTTTTCCTCTTTCAGCATTTTTAACTAGTTTATCTTAACAATACCTTCCTAAAAAAAAAATCTTTTAAAATCATCATTATCATAGTCATATTTTATCCTTCATTGTATCTAATTTATTTTTTGTATACATATGGGGTTTTTTTCTTCTAAAAAATTTTTAGGATAAAATTTCTTCTAATAGATCAAAATATGCCCTAATTCTAGCACAGGACTTTGTTCTAGTCTCCAGCCCGAGCAAATTCTCTCCACTTTCTTTTTCCTTCTTTTCCCAACCAACTTATCTTATCAATTCCTTTCATAGAATTTTTTTTTTCATCTTTACAATCATATTTCATCCCTTAATCATGTTTACACTTATTTTGTATATGCTTTTCTTTCTTTAAAATTTCAGGAGGTAGTTTCTTCTAAGAGACCAAAATACACCCAAAATCAAGTGTGTGGCTCTACTCTATTCACCATGCTAATATATATATATATTTTAAATTTTTAAAAAACTTTACCCCCTTTCTTCTCCCCCCAATTTGGGGTCTTTTCTGATTTGATTAGCATACATTCTTCTGGGGTCTTTTCCACCCTTTTAGTATTTTATTCTCTCATCTCTCCTTCTTATATTGTTATCTGGATAAAATGACAAGGTGGAAAAATGTAGCACAAAAACAAAAACAAAATCAAGAGGCAGTACCAAAGGCTAGGGACCTAATTAACATGGACATTGGTAATATGTCAGAACTAGAGTTCAGAATGACAATTCTCAAGGTGCTGGCTGGGCTCAAAAAAGGCATGGAAGATGTTAGAGAAACCCTGTCTGGAGAAATAAAAGCCCTTTCTGGAGAAATAAAAGAACTAAAATCTAACCAAGTTGAAATAAAAAAGCTATCAATGAGGTGCAATAAAAAATGGAGGTTCTTAGTGCTAGGATAAATGAGGCAGAAGGGAGAATTAGTGATATAGAAGACAAAATTCTGGAGACTAAAGAAGCTGAGCAAAAGAGAGAAACAATTACTGAACTACAAGGGGAGAATTCAAAAGATAAGTGATACCATAAGATGAAACAATATTAGAATAATTGGGATTCCAGAAGAAGAAGAAAGGTGGGGTAGAAGGTATATCGGAGCAACTTCTTGTAGAAAATTTTCTTAATATATCAAAGGGAACAAGCATCAAAATCCAGGAGGCACAGAGAACCCTCCTCAAAATCAATAAAAATATGTTCACACCCCATTATCTAATAGTAAAACTTACAAATCTCAGTGACAAAGAGAAAATCCTGAAAGCAGCCCAGGACAAGAAGTCTGTAACATACAAGGGTAACAATGTTAGACTGGCAGCAGACTTATCCACAGAGACCTGGTAGGCCAGAAAGGACTGGCATGACAAATTCAGAGCACTAAATGAGAAAAACATGCAGCCAAGAATACTCTATCCAGCTAGGCTACCACTGAAAATAGAAGGAGAGATAAAAATCTTCCAGGAGGGACGCCTGGGTGGCTCAGTTGGTTAAGCGGCTGCCTTCGGCTCAGGTCATGATCCCAGCGTCCTGGGATCGAGTCCCACATCGGGCTCCTTGCTTGGCAGGGAGCCTGCTTCTCCTTCTCCCTCTGCCTCTGCCTGCCACTCTGTCTGCCTGTGCTTGCTCTCGCTTCTCTCTCTATGACAAATAAATAAATAAAATCTTAAAAAAAAAAAAAAATCTTCCAGGAAAAACAAAAACCAAAAGAATTTGTAAACACCAGACCAACCCTAAAGGAAATATTGAAAGGTGTCCTCTAAGCAAAGAGAGAGCCTCAAAGTAATAGACCAGAAAGAAACAGAGACAATATACAGTGACAGTAACCTTACAGCCAATACAATGGCACTAAATTCATATCTTTCAATAGTTACCCTGAATGTAAATGGGTTAAATTCCCCAACCAAAACACACAGGGTATCAGAATGGATAAAAAAAACAAAACCCATCAATATGCTGTCTACAAGAAACTCATTTTAGACCCAAAGACACCTCCAGATTTAAAGTGAGGAAATGGAAAACAATTTACCATGCTAATGGACAACAAAAGAAAACTGAGGTGGCAATCCTGTTATCAGATAAATTCGATTTTAAGCCAAAGAGATGAGGAAGGACACTATTTCATACTCAAAGGGTCTGTCCAACAAGAAGATCTAATAATTTTAAAAATCTAGACCCCTAACATGGGAGTAACCAACTATATAAACCGATTAATAACAAAATCAAAGAAAGGCATCAACAATAATACAATAATAGTAGGGGACTTAACATCCCCTCTCACTGAAATGGACACATCATCTAAGCAAAAGATCAATAAGGAAATAAAGGCCTTAAATGACACATTGGACCAGATAGATGTCACAAATATATTCAGAACATTCCATCCCAAACCAAAAGAATACAAATTCTTCTCTAGTGTACATGGAACATTCTCCAGAATAAATCACATCCTGGGTCACAAATCAGGTCTCAATTAGTACCAAAAGATTGGGATTATTCCCTGCATATTTTCAGATCACAATGCTCTGAAACTAGAACTCAATCACAAGAAGAAAGTTGGAAAGAACCCAAATACATGGAGGCTAAAGAGGATCCTACTAAAGAATGAATGGGTCAATCAGGAAATTAAAGAAGAATGGAAAAAATTTATGGAAATAAATGATAATGAAAATACAACTGGTCAAAATCTGTGGGACACAGCAAAGGAAGTCCTGAGAGGAAAATATATAGCAATACAAGCCTTTCTTAAGAAACAAGAAAGGTCTCTGGGGCGCCTGGGTGGCTCAGTGGGTTAAGCCGCTGCCTCGGCTCAGGTCATGATCTCAGGGTCCTGGGATCAAGTCCCGCATAGGGCTCTCTGCTCGGCAGGGAGCCTGCTTCCTCCTCTCTCTCTGCCTGCCTCTCTGCCTACTTGTGATCTCTCTCTGTCAAATAAATAAATAAAATCTTTAAAAAAAAAAAAAAAAGAAACAAGAAAGCTCTCAAATACACAACCTAACCCTCCACCTAAAGAGTTGAAGAAAGAAGAGCAAAGAAAGCCTAAACCCAGCAGGAGAAGAGAAATCATAAATATCAGAGCAGAAATCAATGAAATAGACACAAAAAAAAAAAAAAAAAAAAAAAGAGCAAATCAATGAAACTAGGAGCTGGTTCCTTGAAAGAATTAATAAGATTGATAAACCCCTGGCCAGACTTATCAAAAAGAAAAGAGAAAGTACCAAAATAAATAAAATCATGAATGAAAGAGGAGAAATCACAACCAACACCAAAGAAATACAAACAATTATAAGAACATATTACGAACAACTACACACCAGCAAATTTGACAATCTGGAAGAAATGGATGCATTCCTAGAGATATATAAACTACCAATACTGAACCAGGAAGAAACAGAAAACCTGAACAGACCCATAAACAGTAAGAAAATTGAAGCAGTCATCAAAAATCTCCCAATGGGGGGCGCCTGGGTGGCTCAGTGGGTTAAGCCTCTGCCTTCAGCCCAGGTCATGATCTCAGGGTCCTGGGATCGAGCCCCGCATCGGGCTCTCTGCTCAGCAGGGAGCCTGCTTCCCCCTCTCTCTCTGCCTGCCTCTCTGCCTACTTGTGATCTCTCTCTCTGTCAAATAAATAAAATCTTTAAAAAAAAAAAAATCTCCCAATGGGGGTGCCTGGGTGGCTCAGTGGGTTGGGCCTCTGCTTTCAGCTTGGGTCATGGTCTCAAGGTTCTGGGATCCGGTCCCGCGTCGGGCTCTCTGCTCAGTGAGGAGCCTCCCTCTTCTCTCTCTGCCTGCCTCTCTGCCTACTTGTGATCTCTCTCTGTGTGTCAAATAAATAAATAAAATCTTTTTTAAAAAAATCTCCCAACAAACAAGAGCCCAGGGTCAGACAGCTTCCCAGGGGAATTCTACCAAATACTCAAAGAAGAAGTAATACTATTTTTCTGAAACTGTTCCAAAAAATAGAAATGGAAGGAAAATTTCCAAACTCATTTTATGAGGCCAGCATTACGTTGATACCCAAACCACAAAGAGCCCATCAAAAAAGAGAATTACAGACCAATATCCTTGATGAACACAGATGTGAAAATTCTCACCAAAATACTAGCCAATATGATTATTCACCACAATTCAGTGGGATTTATTCCAGGGCTGCAAGGTTGGTTCAACATCTGCAAATCAGTCAGTGTGATACAATACATTAATAAAAGACAGAACAAGAACCATATGATACTCTCAACAGATGCTGAAAAAGCATTTGGCAAAGTACAGCATACTTTCTTGATCAAAACTCTTCAAAGTGTAGGGACAGAGAGTACATACCTCAATATCATCAAAGCCATCTATGAAAAACCCACAGCAATTATCATTCCCAATGGAGAAAAACTGAGAGCTTTTCCACTAAGGTCAGGAACATGGCAGGGATGTCCACTATCACCACTGCTATTTAACATCATACTAGAAGTCCTACTTTCAGCAATCAGACAACAAAAAGAAATAAAAGGCATCCAAATTGGCAAAGAACTCAAATTCTCACTCTTTGCAAATGATATGATACTTTATGTGGAAAACCCAAAGGACTCCACTCCAAAACTGCTAGACTCATACAGGAATTCAGTAAAGTGTCAGGATATAAAAACCAATGCCCAGAAATCAATTGTGTTTCTATAAACCAACAGCAAGACAGAAGAAAGAGATATTATGGAGTCCATACGACTTATAATTGCACCCAAAACCACAAGATACCCAGGAATACACCTAACCAAAGATGCAAAGAATCTGTACCCAGAAAACTATAAAGTACTCATGAAAGAAATTGAAGAAGACACAAAGAAATGGAAAAATGTTCCATGCTCATGGATTGGAAGAACAAATATTGTGAAAACGTCCATTTAATCTACACATTTAATGCAACCCCTATCAAAATACCATCAATTTTTTCAAAGAAATGAACAAATAATCCTAAAATTTGTATGGAACCAGAAAATACCTCAAATGGCCAGAGGAATGTTGTAAAAGAAAGTCAAAGTTGGTGGCATCACAATTCCAGACTTCAAGCTCTATTACAAAGCTGTCATCATCAAGACAGTATGGCACTGGCATGAGAACAGACACATAGATCAATGGAACAGAATAGAGAGCCCAGAAATAGAGCCTCAACTCTATGGTCAACTAATCTTCGACAAAGCAGGAAAGAATGTCCAATAGAAAAAAGACAGTCTCTTCAACAAATATTGTTGGGAAAATTGGACAACCACAAGCAGAAGAATGAAACTGGACCATTTCCTTACACCACACACAAAAATAGACTCAAAATGGATGAAAGACCTCAACATAAGATAGGAATCCATCAAAATGCTTAAGGAGGACACAGACAGCAACCTCTTTGACCTCAGCCACAGCAACTTCTTCCTAGGAACATTGACAAAGGCAAGGGAAACAAGGGCAAAAATGAACTATTGGGACTTCATCAAGATCAAAAGCTTTTGCACAGCAAACTAAACAGTCAACAAAACCAAAAGTCAACTGACAGGAATGGGAGAAGATATTTGCAAATGACATATCAGATAAACTTCTAGGATCCAAAATCTATAAAGAACTTATCAAACTCAACACCCAAAGAAAAAATAATCCAATCAAGAAATGGGCAGAGAACAAGAACAAACATTTTGGCAAAGAAGACATCCAGACGGCCAACAGACACATGAAAAAGCACTCCATATCACTCGGCATCAGGGAATACAAATCAAAACCACAATGAGATACCACCTCACACCAGTCAGAATGGCTAAAATTAACAAGTCATGAAATGACAGATGCTGGTGAGGATGTGGAGAAAGGGGAACCATCCTACACTTTTGGTGGGAATGCAAGGTGGTATAGCCACTATGGAAAACAGCATGGAGTTTCCTCAAAAGTTGAAAATGGAGCTAACCTACAACCCAGCAATCACACTCCTGGTATTTACCCTAAAGATACAAATGTAGTGATCCAATGGGGCATGTGCACCCTAATGTTTATAGCAGCAATGTTTACAATAGCCGAACAATGGAAAGAACCTAGATGTCCATCAACAGATGAATGGATAAAGAAGATATATATATATATATATATATATATATATATATATATATATATACACACACACACAATGGAATACTATGCAACCATCAAAAGAAATGAAATCTTGACATTTTCAATGACGTGGTTGGAACTAGAGGGTATTATGCTGAGGGAAATAAGTCAATTAGAGAAATACAATTGTCATATGATCTCCCTAATATGAAGAATTTGAGAGGCAAAGTGGGGGTTTTAGGGGTAGGGTAGGAAAAAAATGAAACGTGATGGGTTTGGGAGGGAGACAAATTTTAAGAGACTCTTAATCTCACAAAACAAACTGAGGGTTGCCAGGGGGAGAGGGTTAGGGAGAGGGTGGTTGGGTTAAGGACATTGGGGAGGGTATGTGCTATGGTGAGTGCTGTGAAGTGTGTAAGCCTGATGCTTCACAGACTTGTACCCCTGGGGCTAATAATATATCATATGTTAATTTTTAAAAAAGAAGACGTAAAATGGCTAACAGACACATGAAAAATGTTCATCATCACTAGCCATCAGGAAGATTCAAATCAAAACTACATTGAGATACCACCTTACACCAGTTAGAATGGCCAAAATTAACAAGACAGTAAGCAACTTGTGTTGGAGAGGATATGGAGTAAAGGGAACCCTCTTACACTTTTGGGAATGCAAGCTGGTGCAGCCACTTTGGAAAACAGAGTGGAGATTCCTTATGAAATTAAAAGTAGAGCTTTTGTTTGACCCTACAATTGCACTATTGGGTATTTACCTGAAAGATACAGATGTAATAAAAGAAGGGCCATTTGTACCCCAATGTTCATAGCAGCAATGGCCACAGTCACCAAACTGTGGAAAGAACCACGATACCCTTCAACAGACGAATGGATAAAGAAGATATGGTCCATATATACTATGGAGTGTTATGCCTCCATCAGAAGGGATGAATACCCAACTTTAGTATCAACATGAAAGGGACTGGAAGAGAGTATACTGAGTGAAATAAGTCAAGCAGAGAGAGTCAATTATCATATGGTTTCACTTATTTGTGGAGCATAAGGAATAACATGGAGGACATGGGGAGAGGGAGAGGAGAAGTGAGTTGGGGGAAATCAGAGGGGGAGACGAACCATGAAAGACTGTGGACTCTGAGAAACAAACTGACGGTTTTGGAGGGGGACTGGAAGGTTGGGTGAGCCTTGTGGTGGGCATTATATAGGGCATGTATTGCATGGAGCACTGGGTGTGGTGCATAAACAATAAATTCTGGAACACTAAAAAGAAATTTTTTAAAAAGGGAGAATTACAGACCAATATCCCTGATGAATATGGGTGCCAAGATTCTCAACAAGATCCTGGCAAATAGGATCCAACAGTACCTTAAAATAGGATCCATCACAACCAGGTGGGATTCATGCCTGGGATGAAAGGGTATTCAACATCCTTTTGTGTGACAGAACACATTAATAAAAAAAGAGACAAGCACCATGCAATCCTCTCAATTGATGCAGAAAAAGCATTTGACAAAATACAGCATCCTCTCCTGATTAAAACTCTTCAGACTGGGGTGTCTGGGTGGCTCAGTGGGTTAAGCCGCTGCCTTCGGTTCAGGTCATGATCTCAGGGTCCTGGGATCGAGTCCTATGTCGGGCTCTCTGCTCAGCAGGGAGCCTGCTTCTCTCTCTCTGCCTGCCTCTCTGTCTACTTGTGATCTCTCTGTCAAATAAATAAATAAATAAAACTCTTCAGACTGTAAGAATAGATGGAATATTCCTCAAATTCATAAAAACTATCTATGAAAAGCCCACAGCGAATATTATTCTCAATGGAGAAAAGCTGAGAGCTTTCCCCTTAAGATCATGAACATGACCAGGACATCCACTCTTGCAACTATTGTTCAATGTAGTACTAGAGGTCCTAGCAGCAGCAATCAGACAATAAAAAGAAATAAAATGTCTTCAAATTTGCAAAGAAGCCAAACTCTCCCTCTTTGCACATGACATAATACTTTACATGGAAAACTTAAAAGACTCCACCCCCAAATTACTAGAACTCATAGAGCATTCAGTAATGTGGGAGGATAAAAAATCAACACAAAGAAATTGGTTACTTTTCTATACATTAACAATGCAACTGTAGAAAAAGAAATTAGGGAATATATTCCATTTACAATAGCACTAAAAACCATAAGCTACCTTGGAATAAACCTAACTAAAGAGGTAAAGGACCTATACTCTAGAAACTAGAGAACATTACTAAAACAAACATTGTTAAAATGTCTGTGCTACCCAGAGCAATCTATACTTTCAACACCATCCCAATCAAAATACCAATGGCATTTTTAAAAGACCTCGAACAAACAATTCTAAAATTCATATGGAACCAGAAAAGACACTGAATTGCCAAGCAAATGTTGAAAAAGAATAACAAACCTGGGGGGATCACATTGCTTGATTTTAACCTATATTATTTTAACCTATATTTTAACCTATATTATTGTGATCACCAAGACAGCTTGGTACTCTCACAAAAACAGACACATACATCAGTGGAAAGAATAAAGAACTGAGAGATAGAGCCTCAACTCTATGATCAACTAATCTTCAACAAAGCAGGAAAAATATCCAATGGGAAAAAGACAGTCTCTTCAATAAATGGTGCTGGGAATACGGGACAGCTATATACAGAAGAATGAAACTTGACCATTCTCTTACACCATTCAAAAAGAAAATGGATGAAAAGACCTCAGTGTGAGACAGGAATCCATCAAAATCCTAGAGGAGAACATAGGCATTAACCTCTTGGACATCAGTCACAGCAACTTCTTTCAATATGTCTCCAAAGGCAAGGGAAGCAAAAGTGAAAATGAAATTTAGGGACTTCATCAAGATAAAAAGCTGCACAGCAAAGGAAACAGTCAAAAAAACAAAGAGGAAACCCATGGAATGGGAAAAGTTATTTGTAAATAACACTACAGATAAAGGGCTGATATCCAAGATCTATAAGGAACTTCTCAAACTCAACACCAAAAAAATGAATAATCATGTCGAAAAAATGGGCAGAAGACATAAACAGACACTTCTCCAAAGAACACATATGAATGGCTAACAGACACATGAAAAAATGTTCAACATCAATTCTCAGGGAAATTCAAATCAAAACCACATTGAAATACCACCTTATACCAGTTAGAATACAAAAATTAACAAGGCAGGAAACAACAAATTTTAGAGAGGTTGTGGAGAAAGGGGAACCCTTGTACACTGTTGGTGGGGATGCAAGTTGGTGCAGTCACTTTGGAAAACAGTGTGGAGTTTCCTCAATAAGTTAAAGTAGAGCTACCCTGTGACCCAGCAATTGCACTACTGGGCATTTATCCTAAAGATACAGATGTAGTGAAAACAAGGGGCACATGCACCCTGATGTTCCTAGAAGCAATGTCCCCAATAATGAAACTGTGGAAAGAGCTGAGATGCCCTTCAAAAGACAAATGGATAAAGAAGATATGGTCATATACACAATGGAATATTACTCAGCAATAAGAAAGGATGAATACCTGCCATTTATAAATAAATAAGAGACTCATTAAAACAATGAGATAGTAGTATATGCCTATCAGAATGGCCAATGTCCAAGACAGAGAGAACACCGATAATGCTGGGAAGGATGTGGAGCAACAGGAATTTTCATTGCTGATGGAAATACAAAGTGGTACAGCCAGTTTGGAAGATGATTTGGTAGTTTCTTATAAACATAGTCTTACTATATGTGAGTCATCAGTGTATTCCTTGGTTGCTTAGATGAATTAAAATTTATGCCCACACAAATATCTATACATGAATCCTTATAGAAGCTTTATTTATAATTGCCCAAACCTGGAAACAACAAAAATCCCTTTCAGTAGGTGAATGGATAAATAAACTGTGGCAAATCCAGACAACAGACTGTTATTCAGCACTGAAAAGAAATGAGCTATCAAGCCATGAAAAGATATGGCAGAATCTTAAATGCACATTACTAAGTGAAAGCACTCAATCCAAAAAGGCTAACTACTGATTCCAACTATATGACATTCTGGAAAAGGCAAAACTATGGAGACAGTAAAAAGATGGGTGGTTACCAAGGATTAAGGTGAAGGAGGGATGAAGAGTCAAAACACAAAAGATTCTTAGGGAAGTGAAATTATTCTGTATGCTACAATCGTGGATATATGTCATTTACATTTGACTAAAGCCACAGAATATATTGCACCAAGAGTGAACCCTAACGTATACTATGGATTCGGGATGATAATGATCCTCAAAGTAGGTCACTGACTGTAACAACCATACCACTCTGGTGCAGGATAGGGATAGTGGGAGAGATTATACATGTATGGGAAGAGAGGGTACTCTCTACTTTCCACTCAGTTTTACTATGAATCTGAAACTGCTTTAAAGAAAGAGTTCTATCTGTGCTTACCCTTAAGTAGTTGGGACAAAAAAAGTACACAGCAAGCATATTGACAACTGACCAAAGCATACCTACAGCTAGGGTGATTAGTTCTAGCAAGTCTGCAAACTCATGAACCTCTTGCCCCAAAGCCCTCTAACTATTCAGCATCCAACCACAGGCCAAGGTCATATTTCTTACTTGGAACCAGGTACTTTTTTTTTTTAAAGATTTTATTTATTTATCTGAGAGAGAGAGAGAGAGAGAGAGAGAATGAGAGGAGAGATGTCAGTGGGAGAAGCAGACTCCCTGCCAAGCAGGGAGCCCAATGTGGGACTCGATTCCAGGACTCCAGGATCATGACCTGAGCCAAAGGTAGTCACTTAACCAAGTGAGCCACCGAGGTGCCTGGCACCAGACTATTCTTCTAAAACCACTCCTTGGAGCTGACAGACTTTCACTGGCATTAGCAGCAATGTAGTACAGTTCAGCACCATCATGCCTCTTCAACTTTCAAGAAAACTTCAAAAATTTATATTTCAGAATTTCAAGGAAATATGTATATAAGTAGTAATCTGGAAAGAGGTGAGAAAGAGAGTCCAACAATAGAAAATAAAAATATTTGTTTTTCATTTAACTTATGTGGAAAACAACATGTTAGTTTGGACTAAAACCCACAGATTTTGACCGTAACAAATGAGGAACTATCCCAGGAAACAGTCAGTCCACATAATAATCAAACTTCAATAACTGAGGTCAAGGGATCATTAATTCCCCTTTGGGTTACCTGATTTTCTTGCTGGTCCCACTGACATATCTGCAGAACCTGACGCAGTTCTTGTTGTTGTTGCTTCAGGTCCTTGTCGATTTGCCGTCTCCTGTCTTGGAGAAGCTCAAGAAGGCTGTCAATCTTCAAACAGCTGTTATGAGCTCCCTGAATCAACTCAGGATTCACATTAGGTCCATCACACTTGAATTTTTCTATGAAGTCAGTGAGCTGTTGACTTTTGTTTAAAAGGGCTAGAGATCGTTCTAAGAGTTCTAGAAGAAAATTAGAAAAAAAATACTGATGATATGAGGAAGCTTTTCTATAGTAACATTCAAACTCTTGGTATAATTTAAAATGTATATAACCTTTATGTTAATGATAAATTATACTGTAAGGAATCCAAATGTGTAAATAGAAAATGTCTGATACAACTGGTCAGATAACATGACCTAACAATTTCTGTAGCACTAACTGCCAAATAATAGGATGCTGCAGTTCAGTGACAGTGTAATTCAATACAGGGAGGAGAAAAATCATGGGACTTGGGCACTGTTTCAGTTGGTTTTTAGTGGTGTGATGCTACTTACAGTGCCTGTACTTCTTGATGTGCTCTACATTCTGAAGTGAATGAAGTAATTCTGAAGTTTAAAGACTAGCACCCAGGAGTCATCCATGACACATTCTTCTCCCTCATTATCAATACCTATCAATTCCACCCTCAATCTCCTGTGTGCGTTTACTGCTCTCCATCCCTGCTACAGAAAACATTATTTCTTGCCTGGACTTGTGCAGCTACCTCTTAATTTCATCCTTCTCTAATCCATTCATCTATTCTCTATATGTTAACCAGACAGATGTTTTCTAAATATACTATGCCACTCACACACACACGTACACACGCACACACGCATGCGCACACGTGCACACAATGGGTTCCAATTGCCTTAGAATTAAGGACAGACCCCTTGACACGATTTTAGGTCTGGCATGGTCTGGTCCCTATCTTCCCTTTCAGATTATCTCAATCTCTCTACTCTTTATCTCTCTCTTTTTAACTACATCACAAACCTGACATTCCCTTCTGCACCAGCACTTTTCACTGTGTCCTCTGCCAGGGACATCATTCTCAACCCCTTCTTTCTCCACCTTTATTCTATTCATACTTTAGGTCTTACTTAACTGCCAATTCTTCAAAAGAAAAACGTGACTGAATCAAATCCTATATAAAATCCTATACCAAATCAAATACTATTAATTGTTCTCATTAACAGTTCTTACCACAACTATAGTTTTATAGTTTTGTATTGGGTTAGTTGATTAATGTCTCCTGTGCCACCAGGATCCAAGACAATATGAAGATAGTGACCATGATAATATCCTCAGAACTTAGCATAGTGATTGGCATAGGAGATATGTTCAAAAATTCTTGTAGAATACTTGAATGAGATCAAATGTATTAAGAGAGATGTAAGATTTAAGAGAGCTAAAAGTGCTAGAGATCAGGGGTTCTCTAGAGATGTAAAAAGACTGTGAGAAGGCATGAGATTTTTGTGATGGGAAAGTAATGAAAATGGAAGACAAATTATGAGGTTGAGAAGTGGGGACATTGTTATGAAGTGAAGTCAACAAGACAGGGCAATATTTGAGACATTTTCTGTTAGAAGTAAGAAAAAAAGAAGAGAGTATCAGCAGGGTTGAATATACTATTTTTTTTATTTTTAGGACAGGGAGAACTATGAAGAATACTCAGAGACTAAGTACCTTACCAAGCATCACACAACTAGAACTGGGCTAAGGAGTGCTAAAAGCCACATGTTCTGATTAGAAGCTCAGTGTTCTTTGCAGTCTCCCATGGCACTCCGCATTAGCTTTCTAACATTCAGCAGTTAACTGCACAGCACTAATGAGGCTGTGGTAGTTGGGCCAGTTGTCTCTTTTAACTTGACTTTTTTTTGAGAGGGGGTAGAGCTAGAAGAGAGAATGAGATAAGTGAAGATATTGTGAGAGAAAGAGTTTGACATGAAAAGGAAAGAATTTGAAGTATTTTATGTCACATGACCTAGATCTGTCAAATAAAGGATTAGACGGTCTTACTGCTCAGAGTGAGGAAGGTTCATTATGTGCACTGAGCAATTTGATTAGGAGTTAACAATGCAAAGAAACAAACATTGAAAACAACTTGGACCAAAAAGAGGATGAGATCAATCAAATAGAGTAAGGTAAAGCAGGGAGAATATTAGAACAAATCTCTCCAAGAAATGGAAGTGAACATGAACAAGATGGGAGAGGAAGGGGCAGAAAAAACTTACCCATCTAGAGCAAGTTCTTATGTGGAAGGGAAAGAAAGAACTTGAAAACAAGATGAAGACAGATTATAGAGGGCCTTGTATAGGAAACTGAAAAGTTTTAATTTATATAGCCTATACAATAATATGACTGATTCTCCATATGTACATATACATAATTCCTCTGCATTGAAGAGTTTGTTATGATACTGTAAAAAGTTACACACACACACACACACACAGGAAATATGGGCAAGTGGCAGGGTTTCCACATAACATTTTGTTTCTCCCTTTCCACAACTAGGTCTTACACACTAGACTTTTCAGATGAGAGAGGGAAGCATAGCTCTAAATGCTAGGGCATTGCAGACTGACAGTGGAACAGACCAACCTGTTCTTCTTCCTACAGAATACATATAATTAGCCAGAACTTCCATTCTCTGTTTCACATCTGCCAGAATAATGTAATTACTACCATAGTACCTCCAGGAATGGAGTCTCTGGCCAAGGCTGCTTGTAAACTGTACCCAGCCTAAAATCAGTCCGTTACTGCTACCATGAGAGTCATTAAAATGGACACATTTTTCCCTCAGTTTCCCTCAGTCAGTCCTTTGGTTCTTCCTCTGTTGGTTTCTTATATCTTAACTGTTTTATTCTTTATGCTTTCCCAGCATCAGTTTTCCATCAGTTGATCATACAAAATGATACATTTTTTCTCAAGAGTAAACTAAGTAGAATATCATGAACTTCAAGAAATACAAAATTTCTATGGTGTGTTTATTTTAAAGATCATATTTTTGCATACATAAAACCCTACTTTCTGACATAATGCCTTATGATGTGTGGCAAGTAGATTTTAATAAATTTTTATTATTTGTTTTGCTTGTCATTATATATAAAAAAGTTTATATTAAAAAGGATTTTATACTGATACCTATATAGTTTTCCATACTCAAGTATAAATTACAAATTCAAGATGAATAAATGAGGATGTCCATAACTTGAGTGAAATTATAGCTTGCTAAGCCATCTTTCCGAAAGAATAATTTTTTAAAAATATCAAAGTCATAGTCTTGGCATTGAGATCATGGATGATATTTCTTCCTAAAACATTTTAAAATATTCCAAATGTTCTTCAGTGGGATAGGGTTTCCTAAACTCATTTAATGGGCACTTTAAAACATACACAAAAGTAGAGAAAATAGTATAATGGACTCCAATGAATCTATATCTTAGCCACATTTAAAATATACATTTAAGAACAAGGAAGTAATAATATGATTGTTCCGGAGGGAAAGCTTCTTAGGTATTATGTTCATTTTAAAAAGACATTGGAAAACTGGAGGGTTCAGTTGTGATCCTTCAGAGCTTAGAATCAATTTTTATCTCCTTAATGTCCCTGTAGTGCCTTGTTTATTGCTCCAGTTTATGTCACTGTACTGTGTCTTACGTTGGAATTAAATACAATTAACATTCAATAAATATACTTTAGGTTGGATGCTATTTTACCTCGTGAGATTCAGATATATACTAATCCCTGCCCTCCAGAGTCTTACAATCTGGTGACAGAGACAAATATGGAAATGAAATGTTACTACGTAGTATGCTGGGTGGTGTAACGGAGTCCCACAGGTAACCCGCCAATAAATGTGTACATGCCCCAACCAAACTATAGGCTTCCTGAAGAAAAAGTCCACTAACAAATCCCCCTTTTTTTAAATAGCTCTAATAGTGAAAGAGGATTTTCCTTATCTAGAGCTGTTATTTAAAGCCTGATCTTCACTTCCTGACTCTGAGAAGGAACATTCACTGAATTCAACCATTTATTCAAACAAGAAATATTTCATGAGGATCCACCAAGTGCCAACACTGTGCTAGATGCTGAGGATACAAGGAAGAACAAGGCGGAAACGGCCCCTGACCTCAGGAGCTAAAATCTACCAAACTGAATAACTGAATCTCTGGAGGCTGTTCCATTAACATCCCCTCAGAATCATTTACAACTATGCATTTTTTGAAGCAGATGACCAAAAATAAAGCTTTATTTAAACTTTCTTGGAACAATTTGAGGTATAAACAGATATATTTAAAATGCATTGTTACACATGAGCATTCTCACATGAACATGAAGGTTATAAAACCCCTAAAAGCTTATGGGAGGAATAAACATATTTCTTGCCTTTGGTATGATGTTCGTGAAGCTGAAGAAGTGATTTTAAAGACTCGGCACTCTCAAATTCCTGGGTGTTCTGGAGGAAATCTTCAGCTTGGTCTATTTTAATAGCAAACTACAACACAAATACAAAGGAAAAGACATTTGAAACAATAAAAATCAATGTGCCACTTTGGGTGATTTGTAGATATTTTTCAGTAATTCATGACCTAGCTGACTGTATATGTGTTTGTGTGTTTATATGATGATATGTGTGTTTGTGTGAGTGTGTGGGGGTTGAGGGTGTTTGTATGAGGTTGTGTGTTTACATATGGTCAATTTACAAAGTACCAAAGAAATTTCTTCTCCTTCCTTTGTATTCCTTTCATACATGGATATATGTCAAATATGTTGAAGTAATTTTATTTTTTTACTGATAAGTGTCTATTGAAATTTTCAACTAAAATTACTGTCTATGTAACAAAGCAGCCACTTCCAACATATAAAGCAGTTTGTCAAAGAATACCCAAAATGTTTGCTAAAAACAAACAACAAAAGCCTAAGAAGTAATATCTAATCCCATTTCTTATGCAAAATAAGAGAGTGATCTGAAGAGAAACACACCAAACGATTATCTTTATGAGAAGGAATGAGATTAAGGATGGTGGGTAAACTTTTAACAAATCTATAATTTGTAATTTTGTTTGAATTTTTATCAATGAACTTATGCATTCTTTATATAAAAATGAGATGAGATACAGCAAAAATGAAAAATGGGAGATTTTTCCTCTGTTTCAAAAAAGAGAGAGAAATTTTGCATCCTAAATGGTGAGGAATATGACCCATCTCTCTGTTTCTACTTCAAGGAAATATGAAGGAGAGGTATTTGAAGTGATGGTAAAATTCTCAGGGGAATAATCTTAGAAACAAATTTTAGAAGAGGGAAAAACATGTTTGGTTCTTCCAGTACAGTACATCCATGGTAGTACACATAGTCTACATAATCTAGCTAGACAATAACTGTTTTGTTTCAGCACTCAGATTCAAAAGTTTAATCAATAATCTTAATCAATATGTTTACTTTTATATCAGATATTGAATAAACTCATAAAGGTCAAGTATCAGTAAGAAAGACACAAAAGTTTACCACATGCTTATATTTTTTTTCACATTTTCTCCAAACTATCATCTATGAATTCAGTGATTTTTTAATACTCTTATGTAACTATTTGATTAACAATATCTACTATATTTTGATTATTACAATAGTCACATAAAATCTAGTTATAAATGGCATGGAATGATGAGAGAGAGACTAATGAGCATGTCCTCTTTGGAAATATGGAGAAGGCCTCCACAATCATGTTAGAACAATCTGGTGGATACTAATCACCGTCACTTAGGGACAGTGTTCCTAAATTGCTGCATGGTGTCTAATAAGAGAATAATCTGTCTGATGGTTAAGTCTACAGTTCTAAAACAGTCCTATAGTAATTATCAACCATGCAATAAGAAGTCATTTCATATTTTTATGGAACTGCATGCATCATAGTTCAATAAGGGAACTCTATACACACATCATTTGCAACTCTTATTCATTCCATTTCTGATAGCTTATTTTACAGGTATTCTTCAAAGAGAAGTTTCAAAACAAACAAGCAAACAACAACAACAAAAGCCCAACCCTAGAAGGTGATTTAGCTTTTCTCTGTAGAACATTATAAAAAGTTCTAGAGTCACTGTATAACTTATAACATATTTCAACTGTTATTTGAATTTTAAATAAATAAATAAGCAAGGAATGTGTATACAGAAAAGTTTTCCCTAAAGTTCTGTTAACTTTTACCTTACAGATATTTTCTATCACCCACTTTTCTTTTTGCATCTTGCACTGGACAAAAGTGGCAATGGTTAGACTCAACGTTTTTTAATATTGTTATTAATCAGTGATTAAAATAGTTTGGCAAAACAAGGGGCAGGAAAAGAGTTTGCCTTCAGCTTATTCCTAAGTGACCCACAAAATTGGAAGCAGGAAAATATAAGAAACAGTATCTTTCTACTACAAATCAGAGTGGTGGGCTGAATAATGAGTTGACTTAGTATTTCCTTTTACTTCATGCAATCTCTGGAAATAATTTCTCATCAGAGAGAAAATCAGCTGACATTAATGCTACTACCCCATGAGAAACAAGTATTGGGCCTAATGACTGAAGAAAGATAATTTCTTCTGCTTAAATGAGTTGAATTTCCAGGGAAGTTGACATCTATACCCCATTTACTAAGATGGAATGATTCAAATGTATCTACAATTTGACCCTGTAGGTGAATTTCATCTGGTTCCTTCTCAGGAAAGAAAACTACGTATGAAACTTTTCCCCAAGATGATCTGTAAAATGAATTGTAGTTGGGGTTCTGTATTCAAACTGTGGAAAACAAACATAAGTTACAATAAGGTTTTTGCTCCTTCTTTTTACTTTTAAACGAGTTTATGATTCATGAGATTGTCTACTCCAATTTTTATGTTCTATTACTAATCTTCCTTCCTTCGTTATTTTGAATTTAAGACCTGAATTTTGAGTTTGGAAATGTCATATTTTTCAAAGCTAGTGCTTTATCATAATTAAGCAGTTCTCTCACATCAGAATGAATGTACTGCCACTTGACAGAAAAGTTGAAAGTGAAATTTCCAGTGAATGCCTTACACCAAATACAACAGCTCTTTTGATAATGTTCTTTGGTCTCACATTTTGAAATTGAGAACTGTGAAAACATCTCAGAATTCAAGAAAAGTCGCAGGAGGAAATGACCTTCTTAGGTCCAGACTTTTCTTTCCTTAAATTTTTAATGAGTACAAACTATGAATCCAACTGTATGCCTTTGGAAAGTATTCTATAAAATGTTATGCTTACAAGTCAAATATTCTATGGAATATTCTGCAGTTGCCTTTTTCATAAAAAGCATATGTTCTGTCCTCCACTTTTAAATCAACAAGAACACTTTAATCAGAATACTAATAATCATAAAATCGGGGATAATTGTTTGATTTAATAACTGTATTACCATCTCCTAAAGAAAGAAAGAAATCATAGTGACTTATGGATAATAGTTTCTATTTTTACTTAATATTTTATTTAATTTTAATTAGCTGTACTTAGGGTCTTTTAAAAATATTTTATTTATTTATTTAAGATAGAGAAAGCATAAGCAGGGGGAAGAGGCAGAGGGAGAAGCAAGCAGACTCTCCACTGAGCAGGGAGTCCGATGACACTGGATTCTATCCCAGGATCCCAGGATCAGGACCTGAACCTAAGTTAGACACTAAACAGACTGAGCCACACAGGTGCCCACTTAGCGTTTTCTTTGTTTGTTTGTTTTTTGAAAGGCTATATCTAAAACATTAACAATTTAATGCTTTTGCAATCAAAAATTAAATGTATTGTATATAACTTGGTCATTCTACCATTTTAAAAACTGATTGCAATGTCTATTTGTGGAAATTAAACATTTTTGGAAGTGCTATCTATTTGCTCTAGTGTGAAAGTAGTTTTTCTTTTAAACACAAACCTTCAAGGCATTTTCAAAAAATTCTGAAGTCAACCTGAGGAGCTCCCTTCTTCTTTCAAGCATAGAGACAAGGGCTGCCCATGCTTCACCCAAGGTGTTGGCCATGGCATCATACACCTGACTCCGATCCTTGTTCTCTTCAGCTGTCTTGTCTGCCTCCTGCAAGAGTTCCCATACCTGATCTTCCAAAGCCTACATACAGGAAAGGAAAAAGTGTCATTCAATGTAAGAACCTGGAATCATATTTAAAGCATTTGGCTGTTTTAAACTGCATGTGGCTTAAGAAGGTTTAGAAAAAAATTTATAAACAAAAACTACAATGCAAGCAGATAGATCAAGTAGACAGATGGGAGGAAAGGAAATTGCAATAAGCTAGAAAGCATGTCTGGGCTAAAGGCACTCACATTTAAATACCATTTAAACACTGTAGAGATTTATCAAAGGAACACATTTATATTCCCAGAGGTCCAGAATATTATGTTGACCTCACATGTCAACAAAATGGAAAATTAATTGGAACACATCCAGAAGAGAGTGATAAAGAAAAAAATAATTATGAGAAATGAAGCTAGTAAAACTCACTTTATTCTAAATAATTATTATTGTTAATATGCTTGTGAAGCTTAATATAAATGCCAAAAATAAAAGAGAATATTCATAATGTAAAAATTTGAGTTTCTAGAACTGGTAATACATATTGAAGAAAACACAGAAGATAAATTTGTTAATATGCTTGTGAAGCTTAATATAAATGCCAAAAATAAAAGAGAATATTCATAATGTAAAAATTTGAGTTTCTAGAACTGGTAATACATATTGAAGAAAACACAAAAGATAAAGGAGACCATGTGTTTATGTAATTGTTTCATTTAGGGATAGGAGGAGGGATAGGAGGAGGATCTCAAAGATTCTGTTTGATTCTTAAAGTTGGCACCAAAATAATGGGAAAAGCTTTAAAAATATCTAATAGATTGGGAGGGGAGTCAAGATGGCGGAGAAGTAGCAGGCTGAGACGACATCAGGTAGCAGAAGATCAGCTAGATAGCTTATCAAACCATTGCAAACACCTACAAATCCAACAGGAGATCGAAGAGAAGAAGAACAGCAATTCTAGAAACAAAAAATCAACCACTTTCTGAAAGGTAGAACCAGCGGAGAAGTAAATCCAAAGCCACGGGAAGACAGACTGTGGGGGGAAGGGGCCGGCTCCCAGCAAGCAACAGAGCAATGGTGAACAAAATCAGAACGTTTAAAAGTCTGCTCCACTGACGGACATCGTTCCAGAGGCTAAACCGGGGTGAAGCCCACGTGGGGTCAGCGTGGCCCCAGGTCCCGCAGGGTCACAGAAGGATCAGGGGTATCTGGGTGTTGTAGAGCCAGGGAAGCTGGCTACAGAGACAGAACCGAGGAGTGAGCTCTCAGCTCGAGGTTACCTTGAACTGGTCACAGGCTCTGGTGAGCTCAGAGCGGGACGGAGGCCAGGGAGACCGGAGTGATTGGGTGCTCTTCTCTGAGGGCACAATGAGGAGTGGGGTCCCTAGCTCTTCGCTCCTCCAGGCCAGAGATTGGGAGGTTGCCATTTTCATTCCTGACCCCCGAAACTACGGAAAGCATTCAGGGAAAAAAAGCTCCCAAAAGAGAACCCGAGCAGATTACTTACCCAACCCCTGGGGTGCAATTCTGCCTTGGACAAAGACACTTGAGAATCACTACAACAGGCCCCTCCCCCAGAAGATCAACAAGAAATCCAGCCAAGACCAAGTTCACCTATCAAGGAAAGCAGGACAATTCCAGAGGAGGAGAAAGCAAAGCACGGAACTCATGGCTTTCTCTCCATGATTCTTTAGTCTTGCTGTTAATTTAATTTATTTTTAATTTTATTATTTTTTTCTTCTACTAATTTTTTTAACTTTTGCCCTTTTCTTCTTTAACGTTTTTTAACTAGTTTATCTAATACATATATATTTTTTCTTTTATATATTTTTCTTTATTTGTTTTTTTTTAATTTTTTTTTTCTCTTCTGAACTTCTTTTTATCCCCTTTCTGCCCCCAAGATTTGGGGTCCCTTCTGATTTGGTTAAAGCGCATTTTCCTGGGGTCTTTCCCACCCTTTTAGTATTTTATTTGCTCCTTCATATACTCTTAACTGGACAAAATGACAAGGCAAAAAACTCACCACAAAAAAAAAAAAAAAAAAGGAAAAAAAAAGAAAAAAGAAAAGAACAAGAGGCAGTACCGAAGGCTAGGGACCTAATCAATACAGACATTGGTAATATGTCAGATCTAGAGTTAGGAATGATGATTCTCAAGGCTCTAACCAGACTCGAAAAAGGCATGGAAGATTAGAGAAACCCTCTCTGGAGAGATAAAAGCCCTTTCTGGAGAAATAAAAGAACTAAAATCTAACCAAGTTGAAATAAAAAAAGGTATTAATGAGATTCAGTAAAAAATGGAGGTTCTTACTGCTAGGATAAATGAGGCAGAAGAAAGAATTAGTGATATAGAAGACCAAATGACATAGAATAAAAAAGCTGAGCAAGAGTGACAAACAGCTACTGGACCACGAGGGGAGAATTTGAGAGGTAAGTGACACCATAAGATGAAACAACATTAGAATAATAAGGATTCCAGAAGAAGAAGAAAGAGATAGGGGAGCAGAAGGTATATTGGAGAGAATTATTGGAGAGAATTTCCCTAATATGGCAAAGGGAACAAGCATCAAAATCCAGGAGGTGCAGAGAACCCCCCTCAAAATCAACAAGAATAGGTCCACACCCCGTCACCTAATAGTAAAATTTACAAGTCTTAACGACAAAGAAAAAATCCTGAAAGCAGCCTGGGACAAGAAGTCTTTAACATACAATGGTAAAAATATTAGATTGGCAGCAGACTTATCCACAGAGACCTGGCAGGTCAGAAAGAACTGGCATGATATATTCAGAGCACTAAACAAGAAAAACATGCAGCCAAGAATACTATATCCAGCTAGGCTATTATTGAAAATAGAAGGAAAGATAAAAAGCTTCCAGGACAAACAAAAATTGAAAGAATTTGCAAACACCAAACCAGCTCTACAGGAAATATTGAAAGGGGTCCTCTAGGCAAAGAGAGAGCCTAAAAGTAGTAGATCAGAAAGGAACAGAGAAAATATACAGTAACAGTCACTTTACAGCCAATACAATGGCACTAAATTCATATCTCTCAATAGTTACCCTGAATGTTAACAGGCTAAATGCCCCAATCAAAAGACACAGGGTATCAGAATAGATAAAAAAACAAAACCCATCAACATGTTGCCTAAAAGAAACTCATTTTAAGCCCAAAGACATCTCCAGATTTAAAGTGAGGGAATGGAAAACAATGTACTATGCTAATGGACATCAGAAGAAAGATGGGGTGGCAATCCTTATATCAAATCAATTAGATTTTAAGCCAAAGACTATAATAAGAGATGAGGAAGGACACTATATCATACTCAAATGGTCTGTCCAACAAGAAGATCTAACAATTTTAAATATATATGCCCCTAAAGTGGGAGCAGCCAACTATATAAACCAATTAATAACAAAATCAAAGAAACACATTGACAATAATACAATAATAGTAGGGGGCTTTAACACTCCCCTCACTGAAATGGACAGATCATTCAAGCAAAAGATCAGCAAGGAAATAAAGGCCTTAAATGACACACTGGACCAGATGGACATCACAGATATATTCAGAACATTTCATCCCAAAGCAACAGAATACACATTCTTCTGTAGTGCACATGGAACATTCTCCAGAATAGATCACCTCCTGGGTTATAAATCAGGTCTCAACCAGTATCAAAAGATTAGGATCATTCCCTGCATATTTTCAGACCACAATGCTCTGAAGCTAAAACTCAATCACAAGAAGAAAGTTGGAAAGAACACAAATACATGGAGACTAAACAGCATCCTTCTAAAGAATGAATGGGTCAACCAGGAAATTAAAGAAGAATTGAAAAAATTCATGGAAACAAATGATAATGAAAACAAAACAGTTCAAAATCTGTGGGACACAACAAAGGCAGTCCTGAGAGGAAAATATATAGCGGTACAAACATTTCTCAAGAAACAAGAAAGGTCTCAAATACACAACCTAACCCTACATCTAAAGGGGCTGGAGAAAGAACAAGAAAGAAAGCCTAAACTCAGCAGGAGAAGAGAAATTATAAAGAACAGAGCAGAAATCAATGAAATAGACACCAAAAAAACAATAGAACAAATCAACAAAACTAGGAGCTGGTTCTTTGAAAGAATTAATAAGATTGATAAACCCCTGGCCAGACTTATCAAAAAGAAAAGAGAAAGGATCCAAATAAATAAAATCATGAGTGAAAGAGGAGAGATCACAACTAACACCAAAGAAATACAAACAATTATAAGAACATACTATGAGCAACTCTACGCCAACATATCTGACAATCTGGAAGAAATGGATGCATTCCTAGAGACATATAAACTACCAACACTGAACCAGAAAGAAACAGAAAGCCTGAACAGACCCATAACCAGTAAGAAGATTGAAACAGTCATCAAAAATCTCCAAACAAACAAAAGCCTAGGGCCAGACAGCTTCCCAGGGGAATTCTACCAAACATTTAAAGAAGAACTAATTCCTATTCTCCTGAAACTGTTCCAAAAAATAGAAATGGAAGGAAAACTTCCAAACTCATTTTATGAGGCCAGCATCACCTTGATCCCAAAACCAGACAAGGATCCCATCAAAAAAGAGAACTACAGACCAATATCCTTGATGAACACAGATGCAAAAATTCTCACCAAAATACTAGCCAATAGGATTCAACAGTACATTAAAAGTATTATTCACCATGACCAAGTGGAATTTATTCCAGGGCTGCAAGGTTGGTTCAACATCCACAAATCAATCAATGTGATACAACACATTAATAAAAGAAAGAACAAGAACCATATGATACTCTCAATAGATGCTGAAAAAGCATTTGACAAAGTACAGCATCCCTTCCTGATCAAAACTCTTCAAAGTACAGGGATAGAGGGCACATACCTCAATATTATCAAGGCCATCTATGAAAAACGCACTGCAAATATCATTCTGAATAGAGAAATACTGAAACCTTTTCTGCTAATGTCAGGAACATGGCAAGGATGTCCATTATCACCACTGCTATTCAACATAGTACTAGAAGTCCTAGCCTCAGCAATCAGACAACAAAAAGAAATTAAAGGCATCCAAATCTGCAAAGAAGAAGTCAAACTACCACTCTTTGCAGAGGATATTATACTATATTGGAAAACCCAAAAGACTCCACTCCAAAAAGCTAGAACTTGTACAGGAATTCAGTAAAATGACAGGATATAACATCAATGCACAGAAATCAGCTGCATTTCTCTACACCAACAACAAGACAGAAGAGAAATTAAGGAGTCAATCCCATTTACAATTGCACCCAAAACTATAAGATACCTAGGAATAAACCTAACCAAAGAGGCTAAGAATCTATACTCAGAGAACAATAAAGTACTCATGAAAGAAATTGAGGAAGACACAAAGAAATGGAAGAATGTTCCATGCTCCTGGATTGGAAGAACAAACATTGTGAAAATGTCCATGCTACCCAAAGCAATCTACACATTTAATGCAACCCCTATCAAAATACCATCAATTTTTTCAAAGAAATGGAACAAATAGTCCTAAAATTTATATGGAACCAGAAAAAACCTCAAATAGCCAAAGAAATATTGAAAAAGAAAGCCAAAGTTGGTGGCATCACAATTCCAGACTTCAAGCTCTATTACAAAGCTGTCATCATGAAGACAGCATGGAATTGGCACAATAACAGACACATAGATCAATGGAACAGAATAGAGAGCCCAGAAATAGACCCTCAACTCTATGGTCAACTAATCTTCAACAAAGCAGGAAAGAATGTCCAATGGAAAAAAGACAGTCTCTTCAACAAATGGTGTTGGGAAAATTGGACAGCCACACACAAAAAAATGAAATTTGACCATTTCCTTACACCAGACATGAAAATAGACTCAAAATGGATGAAGGACATCAATGTGAGAAAGGAATCCATCAAAATCCTTGAGGAGAACACAGGCAGCAACCTCTTTGACCTCAGCCACAGCAACATCTTCCTAGGAACATCACCAAAGGCAAGGGAAGCAAGGGTAAAAACGAACTATTGGGATTTCATCAAGATCAAAAGCTTTTGCACAGCAAAGGGAACAGTTACCAAAACCAAAAGACAACTGACAGAATGGGAGAAGATATTTGCAAATGACATATCAGATAAAAGGCTAGTGTCCAAAATCTATAAAGAGCTTAGCAAACTGAACACCCAAAGAACAAATAATCCAATCAAGAAATGGGCAGAAGAGGGGCACCTGGTTGGCTCAGTGGGTTAAGCCACTGCCTTCAGCTCAGGTCATGATCTCAGGGTCCTGGGATCGAGTCCCGCATCGGGCTCTCTGCTCAGTGGGGAGCCTGCTTCCTCCTCTCTCTCTCTGCCTGCCTCTCTGTCTACTTGTAATCTCTCTCTGTCAAATAGATAAATAAAATCTTAAAAAAAAAAAAAAGAAATGGGCAGAAGACATGAACAAACATTTCTGCAAAGAAGATATCCAGATGGCCAACAGACACATGAAAAAGTGCTCCTCATCCCTCGGCATCAGGGAAATCCATATCAAAACCACAATGAGATATCACCTCACACCAGTCAGAATGGCTAAAATTCACAAGTCAGGAAAAGACAGATGTTGGCGACGATGCAGAGAAAGGGGAACCCTCCTATGCTGTTTGTGGGAATGCATGCTGGTGCAACCACTCTGGAAAACAGCATGGAATTTCCTCAAAAAGATGAAAATAGAACTACCCTATGACCCAGCAATTGCACTACTGGGTATTTACCCTAAAGATACAAATGTAGTGATCTGAAGGGGCACCTGCACCCAAATGTTTATAGCAGCAATGTCCACAATAGCCAAACTATGGAAAGAACCTCGATGTCCATCAACAGATGAATGGAAAACAAAGATGCGGTATATATATACAATGGAATACTATGCAGCCATCAAAAGAAATGAAATCTTGCCATTTGCGACGACGTGGATGGAACTAGAAGGTATCATGCTTAGCGAAATAAGCCAATGGGAAAAAGATAACTATCATATGATCTCCCTGATATGAGGAAGTGGAGCTGCAACATGGGGGGTTAGGCGGGTAGGAGAAGAATAAATGAAACAAGACGGGATCGGGAGGGAGACAAAACATAAGTGACTCTTAATCTCACAAAACAAACGAGGGTTACTAGGGGAGGGAGGTTGGGAGAGGGGGGTGGGGTTATGGACATGGTATGTGATATGGTGAGTGCTGTGAAGTGTGTAAACCTGGCGATTCACAGACCTGTACCCCTGGGGATAAAAATACATGATATGTTTATAAAAATAATTTAAAAATAAATTTAAAAAATAAAATAAATAAAAACAATAAATGTAATAGATTAAAAATAATATGAATACATTCTAAAATATCAGCAGAAAAGAGGACTAAAATGTGATAATGCAAAATAAAACAAAGAAAATAAAAGACATAAAAAGCATATTTACTGGTATAAAAACAAAAAAATACATAATGATAGGAATGTGATTAAATACCAGTTAGCACCAAAAAAGTGGATGGATTAGCTTTCTCAATTAAAATACAAATATTTTTTAAATTAAAAAATTAAAAATTAAATAAATAAATATGGGGGCGCCTAGGTGGCTCAGTGGGTTAAGCCTCTGCCTTCAGCTTGGGTCATGATCTCAGGGTTCTGGGATCGAGCCCCACATTGGGCTCTCTGCTCAGTGGGGAGCCTGCTTCCCCTTCTCTCTGCCTGCCTCTCTGCCGACTTGTGATGTCTCTCTGTCACATAAAACAAAACAAAACAAAACAAAAAATATATATATATATAATCAGGTTCAGCTTTAAAAAAATTAATTTATGTGTTTGCTAAAGACATAACTTTTGAAAATAAAAAGATGTGATGTATCAGGCAAAGACAAACAAAATTTAAAAAGTACTAACAGCATTAATGGCAGATTAAATAGAACTGTAAACAAAAAAATTGGTATTTAAAATGGCATTTTATTTTGATAAATGGTACAATCTACAGTAGATATAAGGTACTTATGAGTTTTTATACTTATGACATCAAAATATTTAAAATAGATATATCTAGTCACAACGTAATAGGTAGAAATAATAAGAAGTCCAGGTAATAAAACAAATCTCTTAGAAATCTTAAGATAATACTTTAAGAATAATTCTTAGATAAAATGGAGAATAAAAACTACTATGGCAGGCTGTTTCGAGAAAATAATGAGGCTATTATGCTTAATAACCTAAGATAACTAGCTAACTTTGGGTTCATATAAAATTCACAGCATTAAACAACTTTGTTTTTAAAGAAAAAAATAAACATTAAAGTCTAACTTGTAGAAAAAGAATAAAAACATAAGCAAAAATTATGCATTAATAAATCAGAAAAATATAAAAACTAATTAAAAAGAAGTTGGTTCATTGGAAAGCCAAATGAAATATAAAAATATCTAACAGATGTACATAAAAATAGCAGAATGGATGGCCCCAATGTTTTATCCCTCTACAAAAACATTGAAAAGGCAAGCAAAAACTTTCTTTTTTTTTTTTTTAAAGATTTTATTTATTTATTTATTTGACAGACAGAAATCACAGTAGGCAGAGAGGCAGGTGGAGAGAGGGGAAGAAGCAGGCTCCCTGCTGAGCAGAGAGCCCGATGCGGGACTCGATCCCAGGACCCTGAGATCATGACCTGAGCCGAAGGCAGAGGCTTTAACCCACTGAGCCACCCAGGCGCCCAAGCAAAAACTTTCTTAATCAACATTATTGGAACTCTGGAAAGCAGTCAAAGGTTTATAGCAGCTTGGTGGCACAGTTAGTTAAGCATCCAAGGCTTGGCTTCAGCTCAGGTCTGATTTTAGGATTGTGAGATTCAGCCCCTCATTGGGATCTGTGCTCAGTATGGAGTCTGCTGGGGGTTTCTCTCTCCCTCACCCCCTCCCCATCTGTCTCTAAGATAAATTAATAAAAGTTTAAAAAGAAAATGGTTTACAGCAACCAAATGAACACTGACACCAAAAAGGCAACTTAAATATGGTAAGAAAATTTTGAGACCTTTTTTGCTTGCTCTTACCTACCTGCTGAGTTCAGCAGAAAGTATCAGAGTGGAACCAAAAACAAGACTATATGTCATCTACAAGAATCCCACTTACAATATACAGTGTAGAGAGATTAAAAGCAAATGGATGGAGAAAATATACCATGAGGGTATTAATCTAAAGAAAACTAAAGTAGCTATATTAATTTCAGAAAAGCAGATTTCAGAGCAAGAAATATTATGAGAGATTAAGATGGGCATTCCATAATGATAAAGGTATCAGTCTCCTAGAAGATATTCTAGTGTTAAATGTATATGTGCCTAAAAATAAAGAATCAAAATATGTCAGGCAAAAACTGGTAGAACTATAAGGACAAATAGACAATTCTACCATTATTGTTGGAGACTTCAATACCTCTATCACTAATTGACATACCTAGCAGATAAAAAATTATTAAGGATACAGTTTAATTGAATAACACTATCAATCAACCAGATATAATTAAAATGTACAGACTACTATACCCAACAACAGCTGAATACACAATCTTCTCAAGCTAACATAGAGCATTCATCAAGTTGATGTATGAAAAAAATTAAATTAAAAAAAAGAATGAAGAAAAAAGAGAGAGATGCTTATTTATAAAGATAGACCATATCCTGGGACATCAAACATATCTGAAAAAGTTTAAAAGAATAGAAGTCAAAGTATGCTTTCATACCTAATAGAATTGAGGTAGAAATCAATAACAGAAAGAAAGTTGGAAAATTCCAAAACACTAGTAGTTTAATCCACTGAGCCACCCAGGCGCCCCCAAAACACTAGTAGTTTAAACAACACACTTTGAAATAACACCTAGGCCAAATAAAAACTCTCGAAAAAATATGTAAAAATATTTCTAAGTATATAAAAATAAAATACAACCTCTCAAAATTTGTGGGATGCAGCAAAAGCAGTGCTGAGAAGAAAATTTATAACACTGAATACATATATATGAAAAGAAGAAAGATCTAAAATCAATACTCTGAGCTTCTATCCTAGAAAACTTGAGAAAAAAAAGAGTAAATTAAATATAAGATAAGCTGGATAAAAAAGTAATAAAAATTAGAATAAAATTAATGAAATCAATAAAGAAAATCAATGAAATCAAAATCTAGTTCTAAAATCAATAAAATTGTTAAACTTCTAGCCATAATAAACAAGAAAAAAAGGAGATAAAACAAATTACTAACAGCAGAAATGAAAGAGGGGTCATAACTATAATACTATAAACATTAGAAAGATAACAAAGGAATATTAAAACTTCTATAACTTAGATCAAGTAGACAAATCTCTTGAAAGACATAATCTACCAAAACTTACACAAGAAGAAATAGATAAGCAAACTGAATCAATAATTTGTAACCTTTTTTAAAAATTATTTATTCACTTGAGAGAGAAACAGAGAGAGGACAGCAGGGGGTAAGTCAGAGAGAGAAGACAACTCTCTGCTGAGGTAAGAGCCCAATGCAGGGATTGAGGCAGGGCTCTATCCCAGGACCTGAAGATCATGACCTGAGCTGAAGGCAGATACTTAACCATCTGAGCCACCCAGCTGCCCCAATAATTTATAACCTTTTAAACAAGAAGGCATTAGTCTCAATGGTTCCACTGGTGAATTCTACTAAAATTTAAAGAAGAAGTTCTACTAGAGCTAATAAATTCAGCAAGGCTGCAGTACACAAAATTAATACACAAAATAAATTTTGTTTATTTTATACACCAGAAATAAATAATCTAAATAGGAAATTAAGAAAACAATTCCATTATAATATCAACCAAAAGAATAAAATATCTAGGAATAAGTTTAACTAAGGAGGTAAAAGACTTCTATACAGAGAACAAAAACAGAATCATCACTAAAAAAAATTAAAGGCCTAGGTGCACCTGGGTGGCTCAGTGAGTTAAAAGTCTCTGCCTTCAGCTCCTGGGATCAAGCCCTGCATTGAGCTCTCTGCTCAGCAGGGAGCCTGCTTCCTCCTATCTCTCTGCCTGCCTCTCTGCCTACTTGTGATCTTTGTCTGTCAAAAAATAAATAAATAAAATATTTTTTAAAAAATTAAAGGCCTGGGGCGCCTGGGTGGCTCAGTGGGTTAAGCCGCTGCCTTCGGCTCAGGTCATGATCTCAGGGTCCTGGGATCGAGTCCCGCATCGGGCTCTCTGCTCAGCAGGGAGCCTGCTTCCTTCTCTCTCTCTCTGCCTGCCTCTCAGTGTACTTGTAATTTCTCTCTGTCAAATAAATAAATAAAATCTTAAAAAAAAAAAAATTAAAGGCCTAAATAAATGAAAAGACATCCCATGTTCATTGATTAGAAGACTTAATGTTATTAAAATTACAATACCACTCAAAGCTAACTAGAGATTCAACAGATTCAATGTAATCATTATAAAAAATCCAATAGCCCTATTTTTGCAGAAATCAAAAAGCTAATCCTTAAATTCATATTTAATTGTAAGATCCCTATAGCCAAAACAATCTTGAGAAAGGAGAACAAAGCTGAAGGATTTCAAAACTTAATACAAAGTGACAGTAATCAAAACAGAGCTATACTGTCACAAAGATGTACATAAAGATAGATCAATGGACTAGAATTGAGAGTTCAGAAATATACCCATACATCTATGGACAACTGATTTTCAACAATGGATCCATGACCATTCGATGAGGTAAAAACAGTTCCTTTAATAAATAGTACTGAAAGCACTGGATACCCACAATTTTAAGAATGAAATTGGACCCTTAACTTACACTACATAAAAAATTAAAATGGACCAATGATTTAAAGGTAAGAGCTAAAACTATAAAATTCTGAGAAGAAAACAGGGGTAAACCTTCCTCATTTTGTTAACAATGTTTTCTTAGATATGACGCTGGAAGCATAAGCAACAACAACAACAACAAAAAGAGAAATTGGACTGCTTCAAAATTAAAAACTTTTATGTATCAAGGACATTATCAAAGAAGTGAAAAGAAAACTTATAGAATGGAAGAAAATATATGATAATCATTTCTCTAAAAGGATCAAGTATACAGAATAAAGAATTCTTCCAACTTAACAATTAATGAAAAATACCTCAACATCATTAATCATTATGAAAATGTAAACCAAAACCACAATGAGATGACACTTCACGCCCACTAGAATGACCACAAATGTTTTTCACAAACAGAAAATGGTAAGTGTCAGCAAATGTGTGGAGAAATTGGAATCCTCATACATTCCTGGTGGGAATGTAAAATAGTGCAGTTAGAAAACATGTAGACAGATAAATAGTAGAGAGGCTTGGGAGGTAAGAATGAGAAGTCACTGCTTAATGGGCATGGGGTTTCATTTTAGAATGATGGAAATATTTCAGAATTAGATAGAGGTGGTGGTTGCACAGAATTATGAATGTAGTAAATGGTACTAAATTTTACACTTTAAAACAATTTTATATTCTATGAATTTCACCTCAATAAGAAAAAATTATAAAACTAACAGATTTAAAAGGGAACAAAATGACATAAAATTATATAATATTAAGATTAAGGGATATAGCTGCATATAGTAAGTTTTGGATTTATTTTTAAGTGTAAAAGGAATATTTTTGTTAATAAATGTCAAACTGGAATAAAATGGGAAGTTTCCTTAAAAAAATGTTAAGAAAACTGTCCTAAGAAAATCTTATCACTAATGCCCACATCTTCACTATCATTACTACCATCACCAAGGAATATATTGAATAATTTCTCAAGAAAGTATTCCCCAACAGGTACCAGTCCCAGAGAGTTCAGGGGTGGGAGTGTTTTGTTTTGTTTTTGTTTTTGTTTGGTCTTGTTTTATTTTAAGGCAAGGTCCCAGCTACCTTCAAGAAACATAGACATATTCTATGCTGTTTAATCTTCTTTAGACATAAGAAGCATTCTCATTCATTTTAAAATGTTAGCATGATTCAAATATCAAAACTTAACAAGATAGTACCAAAATTATAGGTCAAGCTTACTTGTGATATTTTTGTAAATGCAATATAAGTAGGTTAAATCCCACAGTATATTAAAGTATAATAAACACACAATTGTATGCATTTTTTAAAACTCAACAAGGCTTGCACTTTAAAAAGTGAATTTTACTTTATATAAGTAATACCTCAATAAAATGGGCTTAAGAAAAAAAAAAAGAATACACCATGACCAAGTAGGGTTTAGTCCAAAATAGCAAGGATAGTTTAATATTTGTAATTAAATTAGTAATATAATACTTTAGTAAAAATAAGAGGAGGAGGAGCAAGATGGCAGAGGAGGAGACCTAAATATGATCAGGTCCCAGGAATTCAGGTAGATAGTTATCAAACTATTCTGAACAGCTACAAACTCAAAAGGAGATAGAAGAGGAGAAGAGTAGCAACTCTAGGAACAGAAAACTGACCATTCTGTAGAAGGTAGGACATGCAGAGAAGTGAATCCAAGGCAACATTTGGGAAGATAGACCGTGGTGGGAAGGGCTGGCTCCCAGCAAGTGATAGAGTAGCACAGCACAAAAATAGAACTTTTAGAAGTCTGCTTCACTGAGAGACCTTACTCCAGAGGCTAAGCAAGGGTGTAGTCCATATGGGGATACTGTGGTCATAGGACCCACAAGGTCACAAAAAGACCAGGGGTGTGTGAATGTGGCAGAGCTCCCAGGTGTTGGAGCAGGAAAGCTGGCTACAGAGATGAAGCCAAGGAGAGGGCTCTCAGCTTGGGATTACCTTAAACTGTGATCCAAGGCATAGTTGGATGTGACTGCCCTTAAAGCAGGGACTCCACAAGTGGCAGATCCAGAGAGACCCTATCCTTCCTCCTCTGTGAAGAGCATCATGGGAGCTCATGTCAGGATTCTGCTGCATTTGGAGGGCCATGGCAAGAGATAGAAATGCTCAGTTACAGGCTGGGTGACTTGGGATAGTGGCCAGAGACTAGGGAGATGGGAGAGACTGACTGCTTTTCTCTGAGGGTGCATTGAGGACTGGGGCCCTGAGCTTTCAGCACCTCTAGGCTGGAGAGTGGGAGGCGCCATCTTCATTCTACTCCTAAAAACTATATGGAAAGCGTTCAGGGAACAAAACCTCCTGAGACCAAAACCACGTAGATTACTTAGCCTGGCTCCTGGCAAGGGTGGTGCAATTCCGACTCAGGCAAAGACATTTGAGAATCACTGCAACAGGCCCCTCCCCAAAAGATTAAGAGGAACAGCCAGCCAAGACAAAACATACCAATCAATGAGAACTGTGGAACTCCAGAGCTAGGGGAAGGCAACCCATAGAATTCATAGCTTTTTTCCCCATGATCCTTCAGTCTTTCAAATTAAATTGTTTTAATTTTATTTTTTTCTTATTCTATTTAAAAAAAATTTTCCTCTTTCCTATTTTAACTTTTTTTGAACTATTCTATCTTATCAATATCTTTTCTTAAATCTTTTCAAATTTTCATTGATATAGTCATATTTTATCCCTTCATTGCATTTAACATTATTTCTTGTATACATATAGGTTGTTTTTTCTTTAAACTTTTGGGATACAACTTCTTCTAATAGATCAAAATACACCCTCATTCTAGTGTCTGGCTTTGTTCTAGTCTCCAGCCTGTCACATTCTTTCCTCTTTTTTTTTTCTTTTTTTAAACCAAATTCTTATCTTATCAATTCCTTTTTTAGAATCTTTTTAAATTTTCATTTTTACAGTTATAGTCCATCCCTTCATCGTGTTTCCCCTTATTTCTGTGTATATGTATGTGTATATGTATATATATATACTTATTTCTCTTTCTTTAAAATTTTGGGAGGCAGTTTATTCTAACAGACCAAAATACACCCAAAATCAAGTGTGTGACTCTGTTCTATTCAGCAGTGTGTATATATATATATTTTTTTTTCTTTTCTTTTTTCTCCCTTTCTTCTCCCTTCTGATTTGGTTTGTGTATATTTTTCTGGGGTCATTGATACCTTTTAGTATTTTATTCTCTCATTCATCTATTGTTACCTGGAAAAAATGACAAGGTGGAAAAACTCAGCACAAAAAAAAAAAAAAAATGAACAAGAGGCAGTGCCAATGGCTAGGGACCTACTCAATATGGACATTAGTAATATGTCAGAACTATAGTTCAGGATGATGATTATCAAGGTGCTAGCTGGGCTCGAAGAAACCATGAAAGATATTACAAAATCTCATTCTGGAGAAATTAAACCCTTTCTGGAGAAACAAAAAAACTAAAATCTAACCAAGGTGAAATTTTTTTAAAAAAAGGTATTAATGAGGTGCAATAAAAAATGGCAGCTCTTACTGCCAGGATAAATGAGGCAGAAGAGAGAATTAGTGATATGAAAGATCAAATGATGGAGAATAAAGAAGTTAAGCAAATGAGAGACAAACAACTACTGGACCATGAGGGGAGGATTTGAGAGACAAGTAATACTGTAAGATGAAACAATATTAGAAAAATTGGGATCCCAGAAGAAGAAAGAGAGAGGGGGAAGAAGGTAAACTGAAACAAATTATAGCAGAGAATTTCCCTAATTTGGTGAAGGGAATAAGCATCAAAATCCAGGAGGCACAGAGAACCCTCCTCAAAATCAATAAATATAGGTTCACACCCTGTCATCTAATAATAAAACTTACAAGTCTCAGTGACAAAGAGAAAATCCTGAAAGCAGCCCAGGACAAGAAGTCTGTAACATACAAGGGTAACAGTATTAGATTGGCAGAAGACTTATCCACAGAGACCTGGCAGGCCAGAAAGGACTGGCATGATATATTCAGAGCACTAAATGAGAAAAACATGCAGCCAAGAATACTCTATCCAGCTAGGCTATCAGTGAAAATAGGAGGAGAGATAAAAAGCTTCCAGGACAAACAGAAATCAAATGAATTTGTAAACACCATATCAACCCTAAAGGAAATATTGAAAGGGGTCCTCTAAGCAGAGAGAGCCTTAAAGTAATAGACCAGAAAGGAACAGAGTCAACATACAGTAACAGTAACCTTACAGCCAATACAATGGCACTAAATTCATATCTTTCAATAGTTACCCTGAATGTAAATGGGCTAAATGCCCCAATCAAAACACACAGGGTATCAGAACGGATAAAAAAACAAAACCCATCAACATGTTGTCTACAAGAAACTCACTTTAAACCCAAAGACACCTCCAGATTTAAAGTGAGGAAATGGAAAACAATTTACCATGCTAATGGACACCAAAAGAAAGCTGGGGTGGCAATCCTTTTATCAGATAAATTTGATTTTAAGCCAAAGACTATAATAAGAGATGAGGAAGGACACTATATCATACTCAAAGGGTCTGTCCAACAAGAAGATCTAATAATTTTAAAAATCTAGGCCCCTAACATGGGAGCAACCAACTATATAAACCAATTAATAGCAAAATCAAAGAAAGGCATCAACAATAATACAATAATAGTAGGGGATTTAACATCCCCTCTCACTAAAATGGACACATCATCTAAGCAAAAAATCAACAAGGAAATAAAGGTCTTAAATGACACATTGGACCAGATAGACGTCACAGATATATTCAGAACATTCCATCCCAAACCAAAAGAATACAAATTCTTCTCTAGTGTACATGGAACATTCTCCAGAATAAATCACATCCTGGGTCACAAATCAGGTCTCAACTAGTATAAAAAGATTGGGATTATTCCCTATATATTTTCAGACCACAAGCTCTGAAGCTAGAACTCAATCACAAGAAGAAAGTTGGAAAGAACCCAAATATGTGGAGGCTAAAGAGAATCCTACTAAAGAATGAATGGGTCAACCAGGAAATTAAAAAAGAATTTTAAAAATTTATGGAAACAAATGATAATGAAAATACAATTGTTCAAAATCTGTGGGACACAGCAAAGGCAGTCCTGAGAGGAAAATATATAGCAATACAAGCCTTTCTTTTTTTTTTTTTAATTTAAATTATATTTATTTTTTTATAAACATATATTTTTATCCCAGGGGTACAGTTCTGTGAATCGCCAGATTTACACACTTCACAGCACTCATCATAGCACATACCCTCCCCAATGTCCATAACTCCACCCTCTTCTCCTGATACCCCTCCCCCAGCAACCCTCAGTTTTTTGTGTGAGATTAAGAGTCATTTATGGTTTGATCTTGTTTCATTTATTCTTTTCCTACCCCCCACGCCCCTGACGTTGCATCTTTACTTCCTCATATCAGGGAGATAATATGATAGTTGTCTATACAAGCCTTTTTTTAAGAAACAAGAAAGGTTTTCAAATACACAACCTAACCCTACACCTAATGGAGCTGAAGAAAAAGTAAAGAAAGCCTAAACCGAGCAGGAGAAGAGAAATAATAAAGATCAGAGCAGAAATCAAAGAAATGGACACCAAAAAAACAGTAGAACAAACCAACAAAACTAGGAGCTGCTTCTTTGAAAGAATTATTACTAATTCTTTTTGTATTACTAATTTGTATTAGTAATTACTAATTACTATTTACTAAAAATTACTAATTTGTATTACTAATTACTAATTGATAAGCCCCTGGCCAGATTTTTCAAAAAGAAAAGAGAAAGGATCGAAATAAATAAAATCATGAATGAAAGAGGAGAGATCAAAACCAACACCAAAGAAATACAAACAATTATAAGAACATATTATGAAAAACTACACACCAGCAAATTTGACAATCTGGAAGAAATGGATGCATTCCTAGAGACATATAAACTACCAACACTGAACCAGGAAGAAACAGAAAACCTGAAGAGACCCACAACCAATAAGGAGATTGAAGCAGTCATCAAAAGTCTCCTAACATAAAAGATCCCAGGGCCAGAAGTCTTCCCAGGGGAATTCTACCAAACACTTAAAGACCTAATTCCTATTCTCCTGAAACTGTTCCAAAAAATAGAAATGGAAGGAATACTTCCAAACTCTTTTTTTGAAGCCAGAATTACCTTGATCCCAAAACCAGACAAAGACCCCATTAAAAAAGAGAATCATAGACCAATATCCTTGATGAACACACATGCAAAAATTCTCACCAAAATACTAGCCAATAGGATTATTCATCGTGACTCAGTGGGATTTATTCCAGGGCCGCAAGGTTGGTTCAACATCCACCAATCAATCAATGTGATACAATACTTTAATAAAAGAAAGAACAAGAATCATATGATACTCTCAATAGATGCTGAAAAATCATTTGACAAAGTACAGCATCCTTTCTTGATCAAAACTCTTCAAAGTGTAGGGACAGAGGGTAAATACCTCAATATCATCAAAGACATCTATGAAAAACCCACAATGAATATCATGCTCAATGAGGAAAAACTGAGAGCTTTTCCACTAAGGTCAGGAACATGGCAGGGATGTCCACTATCACCACTGCTATTTAACATCATACTAGAAGTCCTACTTTCAGCAATCAGACAACAAAAAGAAATTAAAGGCATCCAAATTGGCAAAGAAGTCAAACTCTCACTCTTTGCAGATGATATGATACTATATTGGAAAACCCAAAAGACTCCACTCCAAACCTTCTAGAACTCATACAGGAATTTAGTCCAGTGCCAGGATATAAAATCAATGCCCAGAAATCAGTTGCGTTTCCATACACCAACAGCAAGACAGAAGAAAGAGATATTATGGAGTCCATCCCACTTACAATTGCACCCAAAACAATAAGATACCTAGGAATAAACCTAACCAAAGAGTAAGAATCTATACTCAGAAAACTATAAAGTACTCATGAAAGATATTGAGGAAGACACAAAGAAATGGAAAAATGTTCCATGCTCATGGATTGGAAAAACAAATATTGTGAAAATGTCCATGCTACCTAAAGCAATCTATACATTTAATGCAATCCCTATCAAAATACCATCATTTTTTCCAAAGAAATGGAATAAATAATCCTAAAATTTGTATGGAATCAGAAAAGACCTCAAATGGCCAGAGGAATGTTGTAAAAGAAAGTCAAAGTTGGTGGCATCACAATTCCAGACTTCAAGCTCTATTACAAAGCTGTCATCATCAAGACAGTATGGCACCGGCATGAGAACAAACACATAGATCAATGGAACAGAACAGAGAGCCCAGAAATAGACCCTCAACTCTATGGTCAACTAATTTTCAACAAAGCAGGAAAGAATGTCCAATGGAAAAAAGACAGTCTCTTCAACAAATATTGTTGGGAAAAGTGGACAACCACAAGCAGAAGAATGAAAATGGACCATTTCCTTACACCACACACAAAAATAGACTCAAAATGGATGAAAGACCTCAACGTAAGATAGGAATCCATCAAAATGCTTAAGGAGAACACAGGCAGCAACCTCTTTGACCTCAGCCACAGCAACTTCTTCCTAGGAACATTGCCAAAGGCAAGGGAAACAAGGGCAAAAATGAACTATTTGGACTTCATCAAGATCAAAAGCTTTTGCACAGCAAAGGAAACAGCAACAAAACCAAAAGACAATTGACAGAATGGGAGAAGATATTTGCACATGACATATCAGATAAAGGGCTAGGATCCAAAATCTATAAAGAACTTATCAAACTCAACACCCAAAGAAAAAATAATCCAATCGAGAAATGGGCAGAAGACACGGACAGACATGTTGGCAAAGAAGACATCCAAGTGGCCAACAGACACATGAAAAAGTGCTCTACATTACTCGACATCAGAGAAATACAAATCCAAACCACAATGAGATACCACCTCACACCAGTCAGAATGGTTAAAATTAACAAGTCAGGAAACGACAAATGCCAGCGAGGATGCAGAGAAAGGGGAAACCCTCCTACACTGTTGGTGGGAATGCAAGGTGGTGTAGCCACTCTGGAAAACAGAATGGAATTTCCTCAAATAGTTGAAAATAGAGCTACCCTACAACCCGGAAATTGTACTACTGGGTATTTACCCTAAAGATATAAATGTAGTGATCCAATGGAGCATGTGCACCCTAATGTTTATAGCAGCAATGTCCACAATAGCCAAATAAATCAGCAGATGAATTGATAAAGAGGTACGGTATATATATATATGACTTCTATACACACACACACACACACACACACACACACACACACACACACAGGAATATTAGGCAGCCATCAAAAGAAAGGCAATCTTGCCATTTGCAACAAAGTGTTTGGAACTAGAGGGTATTATGGTGAGCAAAATAAGTCAATCAGAGAAAGACAATTATCATATGATCTCTCTGATATGAGGAATTTGAGAGGGAGGGCAGGGGGTCATGGGGGATAGGGACAGAAAAAATGAAACAAGATGGGATCAGGAGGGAGACAAACCATAAGAGACTCGATCTCATGAAACAAACTGAGAGTTGCTAGGGGGTGGAGGGATAGGGATAGGGTGACTGGGTTATGGACACTGGGGAGGGTATGTGCTATTATGAGTGCTGTAAAATGTGTAAGCCTGATGATTCACAAACCTGTACCCCTGGGGCAAATAATACAGTATATGTTGATAAAAAAAAAAGAAAGAAAAATTACACTGAAAGAGTTGGGAAAAATACAGCATTCATTTCTAATCAAAATTCAACCTGAGAGAAGAAAAAGAATATTTGCTTAATTAAAAAGAATATTTAGGGCGCCTGGGTGGCTTGGTGGGTTAAGCCTCTGCCTTCGGCTCAGGTCATGATCTCAGGGTCCTGGGATTGGGTCCTGCATTGGGCTCTCTGCTCATTGGGGGGGGGGGGGCGCTGCTTCCTCCTCTCTCTCTCTCTCTGCCTGCCTCTCTGCCCACTTGTGATCTCTCTCTGTCAAGTAAATAAATAAAATTTTTTTTTAAAAAAAAGAATATTTATTTGATTCCAAGATCAAGTATCTTTCTCACGGGTAAAAATTTGAATAAATCAAGAGTACAGTCAAGAATCCATTCCTGGTTACTAAACTTTGCTTTGGAATCATCAGTCCATGTGATTAAGTTTAAAAAAATGTGCAATATGATTGTTTATCTAAGCACACCTAAGAAAATCAACTAAATAATCATATAACAAATTTTAAATTTCCTTAAATTTCCAGAAGTAGACTGAATACAAGACAATGAAGGATATCTGGTACTTGTCCATAATTCAAAAATTAAATTTATTGAAGTTATAGTTTGCATGTGATAAAATGAATTTTGACAAATGTCTATATGTAAGTTACCATCACCATAATAATTTTACTACCCCAGAAAGTTTGTTATAGCCCTTCTTAACCAATCCTGCCCACATCATGCCCCAGGATGACATTGATATACTTTCTGCCACCTTAGATTAGATTTTCCTTTTCTGGAGTTTCACATAAATGATATCACAGAGCATGTAATCTTTCTTATCTGGCTTCTTTCAATCAGCATAAAGTTTATGAGATTCCTTCATGCTCCTGCATGTGTTCTTTTCATTATGGAGAAGTATTCCACTGAATGAATATACCATAATTTATCTGGTTATCTGTTGACATTTGGATATTTCCAATTTTAAGGTACAATGTATATGCCTATTATGAAAATTTATGTATAAGTACATATATATGTGTATATAGATAGATACATAGATAGATATTTTCATTTTGCTAGGTATTTACTTAGATGTTTCCTACTGAATTTTACTTTCTTATTTATGCCATCTTGTATGTTTTTAATTTTTTATGAGAACATTATTTTTATCATTGGGGAAAATGTGATGTTCATTTTTATATAAAATAGAACTATTCTGAAAAAAGCAAACAAAGTAGCTCTGCCATGGTTTTACTGGAAACAGGGGATCTGAGTTATCTCCAGTTAGAATTCTAGAGCAGTTCTTCTCTTCCTTATACTTTCAGATTATACCCTAAGACACATTATACACTTTAATTGTATTATTGTTGCCAGTTACTTGCTATTTCTCCCTGTAAGAGGATTATATTCTCATGTCTCCTAACATCAGTCTTTTCCATGTGATTTTCTTGAACTAATGAAATGTGAACAGGAGTTTTGTGTGTCATTCCTGAGCAGAACTTTTAAGAACCAACAAGAGACTCCACCATTTCTCTCTTCATTGAAGGGAATGCTTCTTCACCCTGGATCCCAAAATAAGGAAGACAAACAAAACTGAACTGTAATCACCATGAAGGCAAGATGTAATTACTCATGTTTCTTACATGAGTAAGAAAACTCGTTTCTTACTCATGTAAGAAATAAAATCCATTACTCTGAGCCACTGCTGCTGGGAGGTTGTTTATACCCTAGCACCCCCAGATACATTCAAAAAGGTAAAATCTTGTATTATACATCCAAGTTTCTCTCATGCTTAATAAAGAAGGAAAATAGAATTCATAATGCAAGAAAAGAAAAAAACTAGACCAGAGCCTGACAATGTCATCGTTAACTAAAAGTCTCCGGCAGACTGGGTTGAACATGCCAATCACCTCTTCAGAGACATGAACTGAATATACTGAATATGTATCAGCCCTGATCTCCTTGGTGTTTAGGCTAAACCAGACAAATGCTTGTTTAAACTTCCATAATAATTAGATGAAATGTGCATACTTCTTGTCTAGCTATTTGGAAAGCACTGTATCTGGGCATTTTTTTCCTACATGAAAAGTTTTAGATTATCTTGAGGGCTGGTTAGTTTTGTATTGTCATGTTTTTTCATTTTGTATTTTTTGTCATTAAAAGGGAATGACTTGGCCTTAATTTCTACTCATAATGGGTGTTAGCTCAAGAGGATGTAAGGAGAAGAAAGAGATAGGAATTTTAAATTCAAGATACCTCATTGGATGACAGACTGTATTCAGAACTGAACATAGGAAAACTTGATCATTCCAAGGCAGAGATTCAGGGGAGAATGTGAAATGGGCAATGAATTCATTCCAGGGCAAAGCAAGTGGATACAGTCTTTCAGTGATATTTCTCAGATTTGATAGAAGGGTGAGGAGATCAATCTGAAAGTTAGCTATTTCTACATCTAATAAATAGGGTTGTCTTTAGAGGTGTTTTTTCAGCTTTGTTCATTACATATACAACAGTCCCTCTTAATACTGTTCCCACTGAAGCTAAAGATCGTAAATCAGTGATGCAGAGGTTTTGGGGACAAACAGTTTGAAGGACTATAATTCTGGCTTCCAATACTTCCTTTGGACTCTCCCATGACCTCCAGTGTGAACCACAAAAAATGTTCTATTCACTGCAATCCAAAGACCAGAACATTCTTGCAGAACCCTATGGGTTTAATTTAGTACAAGTTGCACTTGGGATTTTCTCCAAAAAAGCCCATAGGCAGTCTGCTTTGAGGACTGGCAAATAACTATCTGCTCCAAATTCTCTTGGAATTTAGATCACTCTTGGGGTGCTGGGTTCAGAGGCCAGGTAAGGTTCAATGCTCCCCAGGGCCTATCAAACACCATCTAAAATACTGGAGGAGAGCGAGGGACCCAGACAGTGAAATAGGCAGGATTTATAGAACAGGGATACTTCTCAGCCAATTTAAGATCTCAACATAATGATCAGTTGAAGTATATTTCTGTGAGATTCCTGAATGGATCATGATCTGAAACTAACGCCCCAAATCCACCATCCAGGTGTTTGATGTTTAACACTTGGTCTCTGTCTTCTTCAGTCTTGAAGGTCTTAGGAAGGCCATGAGATTCTTCTAGTGTTCTCCAACTTTCCATGGTTGCCCATGTACATGACACCCTACTAACCAGCCTTCTCTTCTGAATCTGGTGTTATTTCATATGTTGCTGGTACTCAGGAAATACTGTTCTATTTTTAATGTGGATTGTCAAGCCCCTATGGAGACCACCTCTTTTGTCTCTGTAGAGGAAACACAAGAGATCTTATGTGGTCTCACACATATTTAAAACTCTAGCACCTATCACTGGTTCTTTTTTTTTCTTCCCATTGGTTCTTAACTAGAATGCCCCAAAGGAGTGTCTGGAAACATGATGAAGCATTTCTAGTTGTCACAATGTTTGTGTGGTGGAGAGTGGTTTGATGAAGTATTATGCCACCAAACAGAAACACTACTAAGAAACACTGAAGGTCCTACACATAGTGGGGGCCTAATGAATATTTGCAGTAGAATGTGTGGGAGAGACTGAAGAGGTTTCTTTCACTCTCTCTTGAAAATCATTTCACTCTATTCCTTCTAGTTGGGGCACCTGGGTGGCTCAGTAGGTTAAGCATCTGCCTTCAGCTCAGGTCATGATCTCAGGGTCCTGGGATGCAGGCTCCCACTGGGCTCCTTGCTCATTGGGGAAACTGCTTCTTCCCCTCCCCACTTGTTCTTTCTCTTTCATGTTCTGTTTCTCTCTCTCCCTCTCTATCTCAGATAGATAGATAGATAGATAGATAATTTTTCAAAAATAATAATTTCACCTTATTTCACAGGCTGTTGGAGTTTAGAGACCATTGTTCCCATCTGACATTAAGTTTAGGAAGCCCCTCTAGCAAAACTGTCACACAGCACTCTTTCAAGGGTAGCAGTTCTCTGTTACTTTTGGAGCAAATCCTTCCACAGTTATTTTAAAACTTTTCTTAGACTGGACCAAAATTAATTTATTCCCTTATTCCCTCAAATGCCACTCCCCCAGCATTTCCAACGGTGGGAAAACCCCTGACAACACCCTGCAGGCCTTCTTCATCTCTTACTTCTTATTTAGACCTAAAGAGTTCCTGTAAAAATGTCCCAGATTTATTTACTATGCAAGTGAAACCCAGGCAACCCTGAGGATACAATTCTGACACCTGAAGTAAGTCAGTGCTGCTCCCACCTTCACCACATCTCTTCAACTGCCTCTGTCTGTTGCTACTGACTATAGATGGACTTCTTGTCCAAAGAGAGAAACAACTCTTCCATGTTGAATACTATCAAAAACCATTAGGTAAAAAGATAAATTAGTACCTGAAAGCATACCTAAAATGGGAGAAAACTCATTTTTGCTTATCTTATTTGTCAATACTGCAATATATATAATGCTTATATAGTGCTTTATAGTTTCAAGATTTACATATTATCCCTAAAGTACTTATAATATCCTTAGTCAACAGGGTGCTATACCAAGTATTTCCCTTGAATGGAAAGAGTGCTCTTTATTCTCCATTAAACCTAAAACCAAACTGTCACTTGTTCAACAACGATACAATAATACTCTCAGTGACTCTTATGGTTCACAGAAGATAATACCTAATGGAACCTGAAGTTATTCAAGAATGTATTCACTCATCTATGCTCTCATCCATTCAGCAAGAATTTTCCAAGCATCTCTTAATCAAGTCATACAAACTGTGGTAGGAGATATGAAAGATTGGGGAGGGGACATCCAGTTATGATTGTATTGTTTTCTTTTCTTTGATACTTCAGCTTTTTATTAATACCCACCCACTTCTCAACTCACCTCTGAATAGCTTTCATCCCTGCTAACTTACTGAAATATTCTCGTATAGTTCCCCAGTGACTTCACATTTATTAATGCCGACAATCCTCATTTATTTTTTTGTGATTAATACTGTTAAATGCTCCTTAAAATTTTTTTTCTTCCATTTGTTACTACTGCACTCAGATTTGCCTTCTGTGCTTTTTTTCTCTCATACAAGTCCATTTTCTCTACCTAATTTTAAATGTCTAGGTGTTTCAGAAGACTGTGGTCTTTACTCTTTTCTTCTCACTCAGCAAGTAGGTGTCAGGACTGAGCTGGGGAGATTATATAGAAATTATTTGTGTGACTTTTTCAAACAATACTTAACTTCTTCCAGAACTTTAGATGTGGTCCTGTGGACAGAAGGCAAGTTATTCCAAAGTCTGGATGGACTATTACAACGAGCCACAAGTACTGATTAGATTGCGTTTCCATATAATCCATGGGTAGAAGGTGGAGGAAAAAATACCTCTTCACATGTGAATGCATAAGCTCTTATAACAAAAACCACTGTTTTATATAATTTATTTCTCCTGACTTTTAAACTCTATGGAAAATCTCCACAAATATTCAATAACTACCTCAAACTCAAAACATTGAAAACTCAACACCAAAAATACAAGTAATCCAATTAAAAAATAGGTAGAAGACCTAAATAGACATTTTTCCAAAGAAGACATACAGATGGTCACCAGACACATGAAAAGATGCTCAACAACATCATTCACCAGATAAATGCAAATCAACATCACAATAAGATACCACTTTATACCAGTCAGGATGGCTAGTTTCAAGAAGACAAGAAATAATGTGTCTGGTGAGGATGCAAAGGAAAGGGAACTCTCACACACTGCTGGTGGGAATGTAAATTGGTGCAGCCACTATGGAAAACAGTATGTAGGTTCCTCAAGAAACTAAAAACAGAAATACCAGCAATATGAATAATTCTACTTCTTGGTATTTACCTGAGAAAAATGAAAACACAATTTGAAAAAAATACATGCACTCCTGTGTTTACTGCAGCATTATTTTCAATAACCAAGATATAGAAGGAACCTAAGTGTCCACCAATAGATGAATGGATAAAGATGTGGTATATATACAAAATGGAATATTACTCAACCATAAGAAAGAATGGAATCCCACCCTTCACAACAATATGGATGGAATTAAAGGGTATTATGCTAAGTGAAATAAGCCAAAGACAAATGCCATATGATTTCTTTAGATGTAGAATCTAAAAAGTTGGTTAAGCATCTGCCTTTGGCTCAGGTCATGATCCCAGAGTCCTGGAATCAAACCCCACATTGGGCTCCCTGCTCAGCAAGGAGCCTGCTTTTTCCCTCTCCTCCCCACCTGTGCTCTCTCTTGCTATCTCTGTCACTATCTCCATCTCTCTCTCTCTCAAATAAGTAAGAAAAATCCATTAAAAATATTTTTTTAAATGAACAAACAAAAGAGAAACAGTCATAAATTCAGAAAACAAACTAGTGATTGTCAACGAGGAAGAGGGTGGGGTGGGGGGATGGGCAAAATAGGTGACAGGAATTAAGAGGTACAAACTTCCAGTAATAAAATGAATAAGCCACAAGGATGCAGAGTACAGGATAGAGAATGTAGTCAATAATATTGTAATAAGTTTGTGTGGTGACATATGGTAACTACACTTCTCATGGTGAGCATTTCATAATGTATATAATTGGCAAATCACTATGTTGTATACCTGAAACTAACATACTATTATATGTCAACTATATCTTACTTGGAAAAAAAAAAAAAACAAGTAATGAATCAATCTTGCTCACATTGTGTCAGCCAGGGGCACTTAAAAAAAAAAAAAGGAAAACCTAAAACTGACCATTTCATCTTATTCACCAAATCTCCTACTCCCCTGGCTTTCAGGAGCAAAAAAGGGAAGACATCTGTTACTTATTCTTGTCTCCCCCCACATGTCCTTCAGTTCCAAGATGTGATCAGTTCCAAAGACCTATTGAGTCAACCTCATACATATCATTCAAATCTTCTCCTCCCTCTACTTCTACCCCTCACCTCTGTTTAGTCTCTCTTCACTTCTCACCTGAATTTCTACAATAATCTCTCAGCTTGTCCTTCTGTCTCCAAGTTCACTCTTAGCCGATCCATTCTCTGCCCTTAGGTCATACAGATCTTTCTGTATCAGAAATATGATGGCACTCAGCAACTCGTGAACTTTTCAGTGGCTTCCAATTGATTTTAAGATAAAATTTAAAGTGTAAGTGCAGTATTTAATACCTTCAGTGTTTGAGTCTCTATTTAATCTTGTTTCTGTTCATTCTCTCACACTGCTTTCCAGCTCTCTGAACTTTCTGTGGTTCCCTGATTCTCCCATGTTCTAAGCTCCATGTTTCACTCTAGAATGCTCTCCCTTACTGCCACCACTTTCCCTGCCCTCTCCTGCGACATCTATACCTGAGTAATTCTTTATCATCCTTCAAAAAAACTTCTCAAGTGCTGACTCTTTCATCAAGCTTTCCCTCAACCCCAATGTCCATGGGTCTAGGGTATTTGCCCCTTTACTTATTTTTTTTTATTTTTTCCCCATGCAGGAGATTTAACAGGAGGAACGAATCATTGAAACAACACCTGTAGGGAGGGAGAAAGCAGGAGTGGGCAGAAGGACAAGTTGAACTGTGTTACAGATACAACTGACGTCTCAGCCAGTCACTCTGGACCTGGGATAGACCTTTGGAGTTGATGCCTATGGAGGTGCTATGTCCCCTCATGTTAACCACTCATTGTATGAGAGGTGTCCCTGAGCAGGGCATGTACTTTAGAAAGCATGACTCTCTTCAGCTGAGGGATATTCCTAAGGAGGAAATTTATTGTGATCCCTCAGCAGCCCGTGCTCCTGGCAGCTGGTGAAATGAGCACACTGATCCTCAAAGGAGGACCTGGGAGGCACACCATGCATCGTCTACATAGATGATACAAACAGTTCTGAAACTTGCTTTTCATACTAAGAGTAGGAGATCTGCCATTTTTAGTAGTTAGACTGATCTTATTTTTAGTATTTAGATTGATATTATTTTAGTGGCAACATAGGATTCCAGAAGATGATGTACCACTGGCTTTTGTTGGTGTACAAATTGTTCCCAGCTCTTTATGGGCAGAAAAAATACTGCAGGTTTAAAGATTTTACCAATTTATTTGAAAGAGAGAGTGAGTCGGGAGAGGATCAGAGGGAGAGGGACAAGAAGACTTCATGCTGAGCATGGAACCCAACATGGAGCTCAATCTCATGACCCTCAAATCACGACCCCAGCCCAAATTAAGAGTTGGTTGCTCAACCGACTGAACCACCTAGCACCTGTATTTGCCCCTTTAAAGTGCTTTCCACTGGGGTGACTGGGTGGCTAAGTCAGTTAAGCTCAGGTCATGATCTGAGGGTTGTAAAGTCGAGCTTTTGCTCAGCCCAGAGTCAGCTTATCCCTTTCCATGCCATTCTGCCTTCTCTCCACTCATTCTCTCTCTCTAAAATAAATAAATAAATAAAAGTGCTTTCTACTAGTATAACAATTGTATAGCAAATTATTTTTTATTTTTCTGATTATGAAAATAATGTAATCTCATATTAAAAATGGGGAAAATAGAAAAAATTTTAAAAAACACATAAATTCTTTATAAATCCACTCCAGAGATAACCACCATTAATATTCATATACATACACACATATACACATACACACACACACCCATAACTAGAATCATATGGTGTAGTTCAGGGAGCAGCAAACTGGCCATCATCCAAATCCAGGCTGTAATCTTTTTTTGTATGGTCTACAAGTCAAGAACCATTTCTACGTTGTTATATGTTTTACATTTTACATTTACATTAGGTGGTTTCATAACAAAAATTTTAAAAAATACTATTTCATGATATGTGGAAATTATATAAAATTCAAATTTCAGTTTCCATATATTTTTATTGGGATACAACCATGTTTATTGGAACAAAACCCATTTGTTTAAGGATTGTCTATGGCTGCTTTCACACTACAGTTGCAGAGTTTGAATAGTTGAAACTCACATAGTAATATGACCCACAAAGCTTAAAGTATTTACTATCTGGCCCCTTACTAGAAAGTTTGGTGACCTCTGGTGTTACAGCTATGCTGTTTTTCTAATTCACATTATATTATGAATCCTTTCTTTTTCAATATTTTATAGAAATGTTACTTGTAGTGGTTATTTAATATCCCATCAATTAGGCCATACTTTATTAAAGTATTCACCTCTTATAAATATTAATTCTCGTCTCCATTTTTAACTGTAATAAGTAATATTGAGCTGAGCTAGTTCCAACAATTCTCATTCAATTGACTTTCTGATCCTTTCATATAAATCTTTGTGGTTCTCTCCATAAGACAAATTCTGAAGAATAGAATGATTAGGTCAAGAATTATCCCACATTTTCAAGGCTCTTGAGGCAACAGCTAAATTGTTCTCCTGAAAGTTAGTACCAACTGACAAGTATTATCACAATATATTAAAATTATCTTTTTATGTATCTGACTTCTCCACCAAGCCTTGAAGACAGGAACTTTTTACATTCCCAGTGAGGCTCATAAGGATTACACACACAATAGATGTATGAGGAATGAGTAGCTCAGCCTGAGTGGTTGCTCTTTTGTCCAGGACCATTTCAGCACGGTAAAGCAGTGTTTCTCAATCTCAAGAATTCAGGAACTCGGAGAATAATTCTGTGGACTCCCAACTTGAGAAAACACCAGAAGAGTCAAACCGCTGCTCCATTGGAACCAATGAAATGAAAAACACAGCCAAAGTGTAAGCATTGAAATTTGGCAGGGTATGTGCTTTGGTGAGTGCTGTGAAGTGTGTAAACCTGGTGATTCACAGACCTGTACTCCTGGGGATAAAAATATATGTTTATAAAAAATAAAAAATTTAAAAAAAAGAAATTTGGCAGCTTACATTAAATATCTTAAAATAATTATCAAAAATTTGAAACTAGGGGTACCTGGGTGGCTCAGTCAGTTAAGCATCTGCGTTCAGCTCAGGTCATGATCCCAGGGTCCTGGGATGGAACCTGGCATTGGCATCAGGAACCCTGCTCAGTGGGGAGTCTCCTTACCCCTCCTCCTCTCCCGCCACACTTGTTTGTGCTTTCTCACTCGCTCATTCTTTCTTTCTCTCTCTCAAATAAACAAATAAAATCTTTTAAAATGTTTTTGAAATTATTTTAGGCATTCATGGATCTCTGAGACTATGTCTCTAAACAACTGGGGATCTGGGAAGCACAGTTTGACAAACAGTGTGATAGAGGAAGCAGGGGATGAGCAGGGACGGGGTGGGGGGCAGGGGCTAACTGTGCCAATGAGGGCAAGGAGCAGGAGATGTTCTATGCTGAAGAACTGTGTAATTAATACAATCCCAATGATAAGAAACCACTTCCACCTTTCTAGCTTTGTGATTGCCCTTTTTGTGGAAGGAAGAAAAGGGGAACCAGTTTGGCTGACAAAAATCACAGGGTTGAACAGAAAGGTTGGAGAAGGAGGTAAATTTAAGAAGAGATATGCTTGGCTGCAAAACACCTGTAAATCAGGAAGCCTCGGGAAACAGATCCAGAAATAGGAGGATTAACAGAGTCAGGAAGATGTCAGTCATTTGATGCAAGAAGATTGAGACCAGGAAGGACAGTTGAATGGGTGAGGTGAAGCTCCCAGGAAGCATCCCAAACACATCAAAATGATATGTTTCACAAACATGCAGGCTACTTGGTATGCTTCTTGTGGAATCACGATAGCTATGAGGTATAGGTTGCCAAGAAACATAAGTGAACAGTTGAACAATTACTCAGATAATTTGATTTATGCAGTAAGCCAATCTGGAAAATGGTATAAAAATCTTTTTTGCTCAGTGCTTGCTTCTGGATTGAATAACCCTGATATTTTTTTGTCTAGGTATTTTAACATTTCTTGATGAAATTTAAAATTTTTCATGTCCCAACAAGAAACAAAATTTGCTTATGAAAAAAAATTTTGAGGTTATGTCTAGTCTTTCCTATTTGAAGAGGATATTTTAACACCAGCATGTACATGGAGGTATCTTTCCAGTGGTGGAGATGAATTTGCCTCAAATGGCTATATTACAAAAGAGTAATTATTTTTCTTTTGTGATGTATAATAGTGATTCAGACACAGAATCTGGGGCCCCCATTCTGACTACACTTAGTAGTTCTGCACTTTTTTAAGGAGCAACACCCTTTGGGGCACCTGGGTGGCTCAGTGGATTAAAGCCTCTGCCTTTGGCTTAGGTCATGATCCCAGGGTCCTGGGATCAAGCCCCGCATCGGGCTCTCTGCTCAGCATGGAGCCTGCTTCCTCCTCTCTCTGCCTGCCTCTTTGCCTACTTGTGATCTCTGTTTGTCAAATAAATAAATAAAATCTAAAAAAAAAAAAAAAAAAGAGTAGCACTCTTACTTTTTCTCCAGTCTCAAGTCTCAGCCTATTCTAAAATGAGAGCAATATTAATAGCTACCTTATAAGGTTTTGTGAAGATTAAAGGAAATAATCCATGGAAACTCTTAGTGCCTGGTATACAGTAAACAATAAATGTTAGTAATTACTTTAGTTATTAATGTTAGTTATTACTTTAATTATGCTTATGTGTACCTTCTAACAGGGATTGTTTTTATGGATTTAAAACCACTGGATAAAGAACAGACTGGAGTCCTAGCAGTAATAAACAAAATGACCCCATATCCCAAATAGGAAACAAAAAGCTATTTCTGATTTGAAGTGGGTACATGACATGCCAATCTCTGTACCTGCAATAATAATTTCAGGATTGATAAATTTCAAAACATAAAATATTTTCACTTGAGTCCAAATAACAGTAACACACCTCAAAGACACATAAGTGTTAGAATATATTTTATAAAGAATTGTCTTTCCAGAGAAATTCTCAACTACTCATTTTGTCCTCAAATTTTATACTAATTCCTTATGGTGGAATACTTCCTTTTATGTATGCAAACAATTCATTGTATCACATATGCTCGTATCACATATGAGATGGGTAATACAAACATTCACTACTTAAAATTAATGTACAAATGTAGGAAACTAGACAAAAGTCTATGTTACAGTCTTAACATTTAAGTTAAGTTCAAGTCTTAACATTTTGGGTTTCATAGTAAATCCAACTACCTCATCAAATTTACTCCATTAGTTTCTGAAATCCATCTTTAAGTAAGAATAAAATGTTGTATTCTGGGATTTGTGGTTCCTTTGAGCAGAGAATTGTATTGGTGACTAGGAAGACATCAACATACTCCTTTTTATGCATCTCTGGGACATCTCTCACTAAAACAAAGTGAACATATGTGAAAGCAAACGTCTTTTGTTTTTTTGCAACCACACTGCCAATTCTGATATCAAGTGTATTCTAAATAAATGTTTATAGTCATATTCTGCCATTTCTTCTAAAGCTAATAACTGTCCTATCAAACTGGTTTCAAAACTCATCATTCATACTAATGACCAATTTTTTTTTAAAGAATAATAGCCATTTAGATTGGTGAACTGGGTTTAAATATTCTTTGAATCAATAAATATTTGAGTTTACTGTTAATCTGATTCTAATTTTACTGCCAAGCATTTCTGTTCTTTGTTCTTACATTTCAGAGGCAGGATGAAGATGCCAACTAAAATTTCTATTTTACAGATGAGATCTGAATATTGATTTTCTAAAGTTTTCTCAACACAATACCTTGTCCTCTCTATCAGGTATCTAAGAAACCTCTAAAGTAAAGATAAACATAAAATTTAGTCTTAAGAGCAACAAAATTTCCTTTGGTTTCTTGAGAGTTTTGAAATTACCAAACTTACCAAAATTCAGAGAAGATTTAAGGATGTTCTATTTAAGCCAAGAATAGAACAAAAGCAAGTTAATAAAAAAGTGAGATGTATTTAGAGATTCACATGTGATTTATCTATGGGAAAATAACAACGAAAGTCATATTGCAATGAACAACACATTGTATTCTAACAACCTTTGTTACCAGAGGTAACAGATTATAGTGCAAGAGGTATGGGATGCATGCTTACTATCTCTACTCCTGCTTCAGTACTGTGTGGGTTTCTTAATATAAACTTCCTCTCTGAGGTACTTTGTGTATTCCTACCTTTTTCACATGAGGCAACACCTCATGTCCCCATTCTCTGTAAACCTCTATCAGCCACAAGACAGGCACAGTAACTAGTGGCATAGGGTCAACTACTCAGTACTACCATTACCACAGCCTTCCACTCAGGCAGCTCCAACGTGCCCTTCAGGGGATTATACCTAAAAGAACTATGACCTCCTTCTCTGTCTGTCTTTGTTCAATTCCTTGACCAGAATTTTCCCCAAATTTCCTTGAACAAAGGCCAGTTTGCTCATTTGAATTTCATTGGCCGGTAATAGCACTTGAGACATCATTCAATAGTAATTTGTTATTGGCATTTTACATGCATAGGGGTGGGATGAGAGAGAAAAGACATTGAACAAACAATGTGAATGCATCTTTGTTCGATGTTATCAGCTTCTAATCATTTTATAAGATGCTCGTCTAGGGCAACAGAGTCCCTTGAGAGGAAAATAGTGGGGATTCTCATATGCAAGTGTTCAAATAATGGTTCAATAACCACTCTGGGATATTGTAGGGGAAGTCGATACCCATCTAAGAGAGTAACCAGATGATTTCTATAGTCCCAGTGAGTTGTGGTACAGTAGTTCATTAATTTTCTCACATTTATTGAGTCTCTACCACTTCCAAGGTACAAGAAGTAGCTGAAATCTAGACACTTTGTATGTGAAATGTTTAACTTTATTTTCTACAATTTCATACAAGGATTTAATATTAAATTTGGGGTTGGTTTAAGACCTTTTTTAAGACCTTATTTAAAACTTTATTATAATACACAAAAAACTATTGTTTATACAATTGAAGAAATGCATTTCTTTCTCACTTGATAGACCAAAATTTATTTTTGCCATTGAATACTGTACTTCTTCTTCCTTTCTTAGACACACAGAGACCAATATAAAAGTTAAGCCACTATAGCAGGAATACTGATTCTCTCCTTTTCACCAATAGAATAGACTTTTTCTTCCCTTCAATAGAACCCTTCTTTCATGTGAAAAATCCATGACATGTGACTTTGGCAAGAGCCGACCCTGCTCCTCAGCCATTAACAAGGGAATGCAATGACATAAGGCTAGCCCATAAGTTATCTATCCCAGTTGTGGATTGGTTGGTTGGCTCAAGGATCAAAGTGTGATTGATCAGGGATGGAAGATGATCCAAGTCTAGAATATCCAAACTCCCCCATAATTTCTGTGGAGCCTTCTAGAAAGGTTTTTCACCTGAGTTACTAAGTTGGTTGGACATGGGACTGTAATTGATTGACCATCCTACCAGCTATATACAGACGGCTTGTCCAAAAGATGGAGAGAGAGCTTTACCAGCATTACTGTGTTCCTAATTCTGGCCATGCTTGATTCTCCTATTTATAGAAATAAACATATTCACAAATTCATGTCTTTCATGGCTTCCCCAAACCAAAATTACTTAATGAATATGTGCACAAATTAAAATCTTAAAATCACTTCTGTTCTTGAATTGAGAATTAGCAAAAGAACTGTACCTGATCAATATCATTATTTAGCTACTTTAAAATGCATGTTACTCTGGAATATGGATTTTGAATAGATTAAAGTATTAATCCTAAAGATCAGGTCTGTTCCCAGCATCCACTTTTGGACTGCTCATTTAGCCCTTTCCCATATTCACAATGCTTAAATAAGACTCTTCAAGTAGTTGAGGGTTAGAAATGAACGACTTAAAAAAATGTGTTTTAACATCTAATAAGAATCTTGGTTTTGACGTCTGTAATGAAATGTCAGCTAATGATTATGCAGTGATACAATCTCTGCTTTTGCCAAGTAAGATAACACGTTTCCTAACACTTATTTCAAAACATTTGAAATAAACATCATGGGATGACAGTCAAGTTTAGTTTTTAAATGATTTTTCCTATCTCCATTACTTAATATGTCTGAATTAACTCCCATTATTATCTCTACCTGTCATCACTTAGATTATCTATTACAATCACACAGTGATGATAATTGATTCAGAAGGAGTACCAGGGAATACATTTTCTTAGTTTAGCCCATAAAATCTCAGTGTGGCAGTGTTCACAAGGTAACTGATGTCATCTCCTACATTCTGTTATTTTTTTGAAAGCAGGTATTTTATCAAAATGGCTGAGTCTTTTTTTTTTTTTAATGGCTGGGCCTTGGTTTTTAAAAAATAGGACTGCTGAAAAGTCTGATTAAATATCTGAGTTTCAGGCTACCTATATCATTTATCCTAATAAATTGGAATTTTTAGAATATTTTGGTCAAAGATAAACAATCATAGTGCTAGCCATCTCCTTTGCTACCATTAGGGCTAAGCAATGCTCATTCATTTGTCAGATATCTGTGGAGCCCTTACCTTGGTCCTGACTTTGGGATACTTTCCAAGGACACAAAGAGATAAATGACATAGTGACTTAAACAACGCAGGCTTATGCAAAACTGCATTCCCCTAGCATTTGGTAGAGTTGTCCTGGGCACTGATCAGCCCTGCTAGAGCATAGACCCCTGCTACTGATTCTCCCCATCTTCTCTCTACAGGTCAGTGATCCCAAACTCCAGGAAGTGAACTGTATGCACCAGCACCCAGGTCTCACCTCAGAGGTTTCTGACTCAACAGATTTGAAGTTAAAAACAAAGAAATTGGAAGGGGAGGTGAACCATGAGAGACTATGGACTCTGAAAAACAATCTGAGGGTTTTGAAGGGGCGAGGGGTGGGAGGTTGGGGTACCAGGTGGTGGGTATTATAGAGGGCACGGATTGCATGGAGCACTGGGTGTGGTACAAAAACAATGAATACTGTTATGCTGGGAAAAAAAAAAAAAACAAAGCAAAAAAAAAACCAAAACCCGGACATCTCTATTTCTCAAAATCTCCTCACCTGATTCTGATGTACAACCATGTTTACAAAGCACATTTCCACATATCCATTCTTCTGGGGATGGAAAACAGGACATCTATTCATGGGTGAGTATTAAGGCTTATTAAGGCTTTTAAAAGCCCTCTCTTACAGTAGTTTTTCTAACTTTAGACATTTTCTCTATAAAGTTCTAGTAATAATGCACAAATCAGGTCTCTCCCTGCCTAACACTAGTCAGTGATTATTCATCAACGATAAGATAAAGAGAAATCTGCTTTCTATGGTGTATCTGGCCCTCCTTGATCTGGTCATTGCCTGCCTGTCCATCCTGTTTTCCCCATAACCCTTTTTCCAAACTCATTCCTCCTAGCCCATGGTCTTGCCATGAAAACTATTTACTGTTATCTTTTTCTTTCTTATTTTTTTTAAGGTTTTATTAATTTGACAGAGATCACAAGCAGGTAGAGACGGGGTGGGGTGGGGGTTGGGAAGCAGGCTCCCTGCTGAGCAGAGAGCCCGATGCGGGGCTCGATGAGGGACTCAATGCGGGGCTCGATCCCAGGACTCTGGGATCATGACCTGAGCAGAAGGCAGAGGCTTTAACCCACTGAGCCACCCAGATGACCCTATTTACTGCTATCTTAATGCTCCACACTGTGTTGGCCCTGGGGCCCTAGTGTACATATGTTTTTCCTATTGTTCAGGCTATCTACTCACCTGTTATATATCTGGAAAATAATCTTATGAAGAATTTCTTGATTTCTTTTTTTTTCCCTGTAACTATATTTTATATGGGTTTCTGCGAAAGCCCCTCCAAACTTACTGGACTTACTTGTTTAAATGCCTAACATTTCATATCTGAAACTTACTTTTAAATAGTGCTCTCCCTACCCCAAAAAGAAAAATGTGTGTGTGTGTGTATCTATATCTATCTATATCTATCTATCTATCTATCTATCTATATATTTCTCGTGATATAGTGAGAAAAAGAAAGCAAATATAGTGCAATGTTAACAATTAGTAAAATTAGGTAAAGGATTTTTGTAGGTTTGAAATGTTCCAAAAGGCTAAGTTACAAAAAATTGTCCACCTTCATGTATGTTCCCTGAGTACAAGAAGTATGTTGCGTTCATCTTTGTATTGCCCACATATAATCCAGTACCTTCTTTCATTACCTACTAAATGAATCAATGAGACGAGTGACACATTAATTACTTTTTAAAAAATTTCTACCTCCATACATATTTGCAGAAGTACTACCAGTTCTTAAATGTTTGGGATCTTCTCCAGGGTAACTAGGTTGCTTCTCGGCTTTTTAAATCATGTGTTTAGGAAGCCACTTTCTCAAATCTAGGGTTAGGGTTAGGGTTAGATTTAGGGTGGGCATATTAATATCTTGCTACCTTTTGATGCATGAGTTAACTTTCTGGCTTTCTGGCTGAGGTTGGAGGGTTGGGGATGACATTGTGGTAGAGATTCAGGACTAGATGGGCTGGACTTTACAAGCTGCTGAAACTCTGTGTTTCTAAAAAGCAGGTAACAGAAATGGTAAAGTTTGGGTGAAGTGGCTCCAGGCAAAATCTATGTCAGCTGCCATGCTTCAAGAGTTCTCTCCCTCGGGGCACCTGGGTGGCTCAGTGGGTTGGAGCCTCTGCCTTCTGTTTAGGTCGTGATTCCAGGGTCCTGGGATCAAGCCCCGAATCTGGCTCTCTGCTCAGTGGGGATCCTGCTTCCTCCTCTCTCTCTGCCTGCCTCTCTGCCTGTCAAATAAATAAATAAAATAAAATAAATAAAATAAATAAATAAATAAATAAAATCTTAAAAAAAAAAGAATTCTCTCTCCCCCCCCCCTTTTTTTTAAGTGAGGGATAATGTAGATCTTGCATATGCATAAAAGCATTTATTTATTTATTTGGAATTTTATTTCTGCACATAGCAGAAATACCTGTAAGTTAAAATGATCAAGCTTTCAATGTTATCCAAATATTTTGAACTTTTTCATAATTACTTGTTACAAAAGTAAGTGCCTGCCAGTGGCCTATTAGTCCAACTTTTACCACATCTTACTTTCTTCATTTGTGTCTGAATAATAGTTGACCTTAGGGGGGAAAATATCCTTTACTTCTATCTTTTAAATATCGGCTATGCTAAAGAGCCATACCATTCCATTATAAACTAGAGAAACCCACTTTATAAAATGAGCTTCGACTTATATCTTAATTTGGGAGAAAGGTGTTTTATAAGGGTGTGAGTGGTTGATATTCCCTCCTTTCTATCCCTTGGGAGTAAAACACACTGCATCCCTACCTCTCAAGTATTCTGCATGCCCTTCTTAAGACCCTCATTCCCTGTCACATGCTTTAGAGCATAATAAAGCCCTCCCTTCTCCTTTGTGTCATCTTTAAATCTGAAGAAAATGGCAGCTGGGTTACACAAAAAATCACAAAGAAAAATCAGACACTGCCAGAGGTGTAAACATATATATGTGTACTTCAATCTATTTTCAAAGTCTTAAAAAAATTGATTTCTTGTCCTTACGTGGGGGGAAAAAAAGATATTTCAGATTTAAAAATCCATTCTCAAATTGAAGAGTCCTCAGGAGAGTCACCAAATAAAACATAGATTAATTAACAGTAACAATAATATCATGTTTTGGTTTTGTTCTTTTTTTTTTTTTTTTTTTTTTTTTAAGCTAGCTGTTAGAACAAAATGGAATGCCCGGTTTACAGTGTAAGCAGACTTAATGTTGACAATGAGATATAGAGCTTCTAAGATGAGCAATCCATGAAAAATGGCTTGCCTCAGGATTCGGTCAAGGCCAGTTTAATTTAAGTTTTCCTCTCCCACTTGGTTAGTCATTAAAGTCAGGAAAGTATTTTGGAATTGGATCTGAGAAAAATACATTCTGGCCAACATCATAAAACTGGTTATTTAAAGGGATGCTAAAAGACACTACTTTCCCTTTGGGTTCCAAAAGAATAGGGAACCAAGACTATTCTGTGATACTCGAAAAACACACTGTCTTTTTAAGTGTAGTTTTGAAATCACTGGTTTTAAGTATAGCATATTTTATGGACATTACACCACCTCAACTGCCATGCTGAGAACAAAAAGGATTATGGATTTTCTCTTCACTGGAGCATTAAATGGTCCCCTGAATAGCAATTTTCTAAAAGAGCAAATATATGTGGCATATCCTGCATATGTTTTCCTGACACGACAGAGTCTATCTGTAAAATAGACTGTGGAGCACAGGGAGAGTCTCTAATGCTGAGAAATAGTATTTTGACCACTAAACTGAAGACAATTAGCCTAGGATACTTGAAAGCAAAGAATGAAAATTTTGGAAATTTCTGAGAATAAGAGATTGTTAAATTCTATTATTTTGGTCAGTCTCTTGCAGGTAACATCACAGGTTTATTTTGGTGTTTGCTGTTCTTTTTAATTAGAATATTCTACATTTTCACTTCTGCTTATCCAAAAGCTGTTGTGCTTCAAGTTCCAATTCCATTGCTGCCTCCTGCATCGAATCCTTCTATTCACCCCAGCCAAAAGCAAATCCTCCTTCCTCTGGATTCTTTTGTCACTTTAGTTCTACCTTTATAATTTGGATGTTACATTTCACTGTAGAGTACCATTGTAAATGGGCAAGTTTTAAATTCTGTAGATTATAAACTAGGTGAGAGTGAGAATTGTGTTTTATCCATTTTCACATCTCCTACAGGAATATATTTCTTTAAAAAAATTCTTAAGATGAAGTTATTGTAAAAGGTAAATAAAGAATAAATGAAAGAAGATGGGATTGGGAGGGAGACAAACCATAAGTGACTCTTAATCTCACAAAACAAACTGAGGGTTGCTGGGGGGAGGGGGTTTGGGAGAAGGGGGTGGGATTATGGACATTGGGGAGGGTATGTGCTTTGGTGAGTGCTGTGAAGTGTGTAAACCTGGTGATTCACAGACCTGTACCCCTGGGGATAAAAATACATGTTTATAAAAAATAAAAAATTATATTAAAAAAAAGGTAAATAAAGAAAGTAAAGAGTGTTTTAAAATTCATATTCTGAGAAGATGGGCCATTGCAATTTTTTCACATAGTAATTCCTTAAAAGGAAATTTTTAAAAACAAAAATCCAGTTTCCATTAGAATATAAAGTCCCCAAAGCCAGAGCACACCCTTCTTCCCTTGGCTCACACAGCACCAAGTCAGTGTTAATTATTATGTGGTGGTTCAAAAATATAACTGTGTTCACTGAGCAGATGTCATACAGTTTAATAGTTCTGTTTACTTACTACTATCAGACAAATGTCTCTTTGGATCTCAATACTTATTTCAAATCCAAATACTCACAACATGTCCCAAATATTTCTATCAATCTTGATGAGTCTACCTAGGGACTCCAGGAACCAATAAAATATATTTACGGCTGTACTACTGATCAGTGAAGCACCTTCATATTAAAAAATAATAATTAATGACTCCTATAGCCTTGACTTCACATATACAGAATGTTAACGATGACAGAGATGCATTCATCCTAAAGACCAATCAACACTAAGGCCTCACCACTGTATACTTTAATTACCCAAAGCCACACATTTCTTTATCTTGTATCAATAATTCCTCTGTCAGTTTGACTATATATATATATATATATATATATATATATATAAAAGATAATTCTTTATATATAGAGATAATTCTATATATATATCATATAGAAAAGATAATTCCTCTGTCAGTTTGACTATATATATATATATATATATATCATATAGAAAAGATTTTAGCAGTGTTCAGTTGGTAAAGCTACTCATAAACTATTATATCTTTTCTTTCACTTTCTATTCTCTTTCATGCCTTGCTTCATACCAAAAGTGAAATGATTATTCTACAGTAGGACACTATACTTCAATAATTAATTAGTAGCACACACCGGAAAGAAGTATTAAAGTAAAAAGAATAAAGACAATACTAAATGCTGATGAGGATGCAGAGAAACAGACTCTGTCAACACTGCTGGTAGAAAGGTAAATGGGACAGCTCTTCTGAAAATGCTTTGGCACTTCTTTATAAAAATAAACAGGGACTACTATAAGACTCAGCAACTGTATTCATCCCTGAGAGTTGAAAACTTATGTCCACAGAAAAGTCCGTACATGAATGTTCAGATCAGCTTTATTTGTGGTAGCCAAAACCTAGAGACAACTAAAATGTGCTTCAGTGGGTGAAGGGTTAAACAAACTGGTACATTTATACCATTGAATGCTACTTAGCAATAAAAAAGAAATGAACTATTGATACACACTACTTGGATAGATCTCACGGGCATTCTGCTTGCTCAGTGAAAACAAAAGTCAATTTCAAGAAATGAAAGCTGTATGATTCCATTTCTATAAAATTATTGAATGATGAAATAGTAATGCAAAACATATCTATGGTTGCCAAGAGTTAAGGGCTGTGTGAAAGAGAAGGATACATATGACTATAAAGGGGTAGCAAAGGGAGATCTTTGTGGTGCAAGAATCCTTCCTATGTTGGTTGCAGAGGTGTTCACACTAATCTCCACATGTAATAAAATTACATGCATGCACATACGCATATACAATGTATCAATATAAAATTCCTCATTTCGACAGCACACTCTAACTGTATATGTGGTAACCATTGCAGGAAACTAAGTGAAGGGTACTCAAGTCCTCTCTGAACTAACTTTGTAACCTCCTGTGAATCTAAAATTATTTCAAAACATAGTTTAAAAACTAAAAATAAAAAATAAAATAAAATCTTACAAATGTGTTCAACTGGATGGAACTCAATAATAGTAAGTATTTAGTAGGACTGTCTTGGGCATCTGGGTTTATATCATTGCCCATATTTATTTTTTATGTAAGTTTCATGTTATTTGCCTTCTTCTACTGGATTGTAAATTTCAGCAAGGCAGTGACTTTTGTCTGTTTTGTTCACTGTTGAAGCCCAAGAGCGTAGATCAGTGTTCGCATATGTAATATATTCAGTCAAAATCTGTTGAATGAGACAAGTAGAACAGTAGTTCCATTGCTTTAGCATGTATGGGAAATAACTTATGGTGATAGATGAAATGATTATGAGAATTATAATAATCATGCCACAACACCTTTTTATTTGCTACCTTTCTATTTGATCTTGTGTTTCATTTACCCATATAATTACAGGCCCATAGTTACTCTGTTTCTTTTATAAATTCTAAGTAAATAAAAAAAATGCTTTATTAGCGTTGAAATATATAACAGCAAGGTAAAGCACAAATATAATTTTTAAAATAAAATTCTGCTGTATTTAAAGAATAATTATATTTATTTTTAAAAGTTGAAATGACATAGTTCAAATATGTCACTAATATAGCCCTTGATCTATTCCACAGAGATGGGAGGATCATTTAAATAGATAAGACATGAGAAAATAGCCTGTGTCCATTAGCAAACTGACTTTCTTGTTATTATTATCACTCATAATTCAAAGAGCTCCATAGAAAGCATTTGCATGTGTCAATACAAGTATGTATTTTGTTCTACTCAATTATATACAGAGCTTTACAGCTAAAATCCAAAAGTATAATCTTACCTAATGTCCTTGGCCCTGTATGTAAGTTATGTGATCTCCCAGACCAGGTGCCCCAGGGCTCCTCGGGGCTGATGCACACCACCATTGCCAGGGCCCCAGAGGATCTTCACACTGGCACCAGACTAGACATAGGTCACACTGCTCACTGGGGACCAAAGCATCCCCATCGCTGGCTCTGAGGTGACAGCACTTTTCATGGAATCAGGTCTAGACTTCTAGAGAGGATGAGTCTTAAGTACTCAGTAAGTGCCAGGAGGCCCCCTGATACAGCATAGTGGGAAGATCATGACAAACTGGATTTTAATCAGTGTGGAAGGCCCAACTCAGCCAGCTCCCAGGACTGAGCAAGTCCTCAAACCTCTCCAAGACTCCATTTCCTCACCTGTAAAGGGAGTCCATCCCACATCATCCTTATTATGTCAGCAAAAGTGAGAAAAGGTATATGAAAGCAGTCTCCAAAGTAACTATGTGTGCTATATAATTATTCTAACCTAGTTGTTGTATTGGCATTTTATGGAACTATATCAGCAGTATAGCCCAGTTATATGCAATACTTGTTATATTTCTCCAGGCTGCAATGTTTCCTGAAGTCAGACAGATTAACCATAAATGTTTGTGGAATAAATGAGTAAATATGTGGTGTGATTTCAAGGGTATAAAGAAACCCTGACATTCATGATAAATCCTTCACATGCTCACCAATACCAACAACTCTATTAACAGAGAATATTGTTTTAAGACTTTTATTTCTGTAAAAAGTTTCATATTATTTCCCCCATTCCCCTACACTTTTTTTTTTTTTTTTTAAAGATTTTATTTATTATTTATTTGACAGAGAGAGAGAAATCACAAGTAGGCAGAGAGTCAGGCAGAGAGAGAGAGAAGCAGGCTCCCGCTGAGCAAAGAGCCCGATGCGGGGCTCGATCCCAGGACACTGAGATCATGACCTGAGCCGAAGGCAGTGGCTTAATCCACTGAGCCACCCAGGCGCCCCTCCCCTACACTTTTAAAGAGCATCTAGCCTAGGTGTCAACCACAGACCAGAAAGCCTTTGGGGCAAAGGAGATAGAGTATGAGGACAGAGGAAACCACTGGCAAATGTACCAGGATGGAAAGGTGTTTGTTCCACTATTTGTATTTGCATGAAGAACAGTTTACTGATTATTTGAAAGAATGATTCTCTGATGGTGGAATTTTTGGCAGTAGAGACTGCCTGGATGAGAAGGGCATGGATATGTGAGAGCTAAAATACCCTCTAAGTGCTCCCCAAATCATATTATCAGTGGGCCCTGCCACTTGCTGACTGTGATCTTAGGCGACTGCTCTTGAGTCTTGGTTTTCACATCTAGAAAGCTGGCATGGTAAGAATATTTCTTCATAATAATGTTAGGAGGACAAAATGAGATGAGGCATGTAAAGGGCCTGGCCACTATTCTGTCCTCCATAAAAGTTGGGAACTATTAGCATCATTTTCATTCCTAATGATAACTAAAACCTGAGGTAATAAATGTTTTGGAAAGTACCTACTTTCTTTCCAAGCATTCTATCATTTTAAATTATACCCTTTTCTGTAAATCATACTTTAAATTTTAGTTTATACATACAGTAGGGTAGCAAAATGGATTTCTGGCTTAAGATATTTTTCTGATACAGGAGAAATGAACATGTCATCACCTAATTCTGGCTGTGAAAAGCTACCTGCACTTGCCTATTTGATGGTGTTATCACCCTGTCGTTTTTGTTTGGGCTGCCCCTAATCCAAACCAGCACACAAATGGCAGAACTAGATTTCTGGTTGGCTTCCAGTCTGAAAAAGAAGTGGCAGCTAATAGGCTGCTGAAAACCCCCTGGGCCACACCTGTCCTGAGTGGAAATAGCCTCTAACTGAAAGCTAGACCACAACCCTCATTTAACGAAGAATTGTTGTTAACAACTCTAACTTCCAGGGGTTTCTACACTAAAACCAAGCCAGTAAAATATCAGGTGATTCTGTTGTCACTAGGAAATGTCAGTAACATAAGCAATGACAGAAAGAGGCAAGATTAAGAAAACCAACTTGGAAAATTCTGACATTGTACTGAATCAGTCAGTTTGGATTTTTAAAAGTAAGCTTTTTTAGGGGGCAAGAAGGTCATTTTTCAAGCCAGAGTCATTTACTAAAGCACCATAAAATCCATTCATAATAAAAATACCAGAACAATCTTTACCCTTTGAAATTACAACTTAGTCTCTTTGTAATTAAATGTAAATAGAACCAGATTTTTCCTCCTTTCTTTTTTTAGAGAGAGAGAGAGCACAAGCAAATGTGGGATGGGGGGGGGTAAGAGGGGAGAGGCAGAGGAAGAGGGGAGGAGGGTATTAAGCAGGCCCCATGCCCAGCACACAGCGTAATCTCACGACCCTGGGATCATGACCTGAGCAGAAACCAAGAGTCAGGTGCCCAACCAACTGAGCCACCCAGGTGCCCTGGAACCAGATATTTTCTTTTTCTTAATTTACTGCCAAATAATTGTTCGAAAAAAGATTTCTTTCTCATGACTCAATAAAAAAAGATGGCATTTTCAAACAGATGTTTATGTGCACCCAAATAGTTCTACCACATTATTTTTCATAACTGCATTTTCTTAACTTTTCCTTCTTGGGTATTTTGCATATAAATGACTCTTCCATGCCATTTCACCTCTGTGAAATGAAGTAAATAATGTAATTAGAAATAATATACAGGTGCATGGATTAGATTATTAATGGTGGTTTCTGTTGTTTGAGGACATTTTCTGTACCCTTGGATTTGTTTAGAATTGCTAGCTTTCGTTAAGAGTTCTGTGGCCTTTTATGTTACTGAAAAAACAGAGTTCTGAAGGCTTATCAAGAATGCCATTGTGTGCTTTACTGGGGAACTTGAACTCCACCATGCTTGAGTAAAAAACAAAAACAATAACAAAGAGAATGACATGTTCCCTAAGACTTGATGAAAGCCAGAACATTGGGAAGTTTTTGTACCAAGCAGGAGGATAAATAAATATAAGTATTAAGCTAGCATTTGTACACAGGATGAAGCCAAAGTGAAGGAAAAACACTGCTACTTCTGGCTTAAAGAGTCAACCCTCTCCCATGTCTCAGAAACTCTTCTTCTCACACTGCTTACTCCCATAGCCCCATATTTTAAGGTGACCTTAAATCCCATCTTCACCAAAGAAATTAATTTTCTTGCTAAATTAATTTTTCTTTTCCCCAGAATTTGCCTATCAACCTCTTTTATCTGGGGACTTAATGAATCGTCCGGTGCCTTGATGTTGTGATTTCCCTGTTCTTTAATTGCTCCATGGATCTATGAGGGCCATTTTCCCCATACTAGTATACATTGTAAACTGCTGGAGGCCAAGGATGTCCCTCACATTTCCTGACAAGTTACTCATACCATTCTTATAACCCTCCTGAGTGAGTGGGATTTTATGGCATTCGCTAATGGGCGACAGTCCACAGCATGCCTAGTATAGGTATGGCACAGAGGTACGCTGTGTGATTGGAACAGCTCCGCTGCTTCTTAGCTTTGTAGCAAATGACTTGTGTGTGCATTGGTTTCCTCATCTGTAAAAATAATAATAGTTAACAATCATTCAACACTATGTGTGAAGCCCTGTTTTAAATTCTTTCACTGTTTTAATCCCTGAGGTAGGCACTATTATTATCCCCATTTTATAGATGAAGATATTAAGACAGAGAGAGAATAAATAACTTTCCCAGAGCTGCAAAATCAACCAGAAACATTGGGATTCATATTCAGGCAGGTTGAGCTTACATAGTCAACAGCTAAGGTACACTGCCTCTCATAAAACTTATACCATATGGTTATGTAAAGGATTAAACCAATTAATATACCTAAAGCATTTAATTTATTAAATACTGAATTTTAAAAGTGGTTGACACATAGTATGCACTCAATAAAAGTCCACTGTATTGTGCTTAAATATAGGTTCCAAAACTCCTCTTTCTCTCTCTCTCTCTCTCTCTCTTTTGAGAGGATGAGAGAGAGACGGTGCAGGATACAGGGAGAGGGAGAAAGAGGATCTCAAGCAGGCTCCACACCCAATGCAGAGCCTGATGTGGGGCTTGATCTACGACCCTCAGATCATAACCTGAGGTGAAACCAAGAATTGGAGGCCTCACGTCTGAGCTGCCCAGGCACACCAAGGCTCCAAAACTCAATGAATTTAGACAAAATTATCCATATAATAACTTAGTACATGCCAACACCATCTCTGTCCAGAGGGAAGCTTATCCTCTAATGAGAACTGCATACATATGGAAAAAATAGATATATATTAAGCAAACCTATGTTAAAAGTGACACTAAATGATAGGAAGAGCCCAGAAAAGCTGCAGGTAGCAAGTTGCCCTATTCAGAGAGAGTCTTATTTCATAGAGGGCTATAGAGCTCCTTTTAACAGGTATCCAAGACGACTCTGGTGTAAACTACTCATGAACTACACTTTAAACATATTCATTATATAGGCTGTGCCTGAACAAGTACCACAATCGGATATAAGACTGTACTTCTGTAAGTACAGAGGGGCTGAAAAGCACAGTGGAAACACACGGAGAGAGGTCAGCCTAAGATGAAACCAGAGCTTAGAGGGAACACTTCTCGGGGCGGCCTCTCATTCTAAGAGGAGGATATCAATAATTTACTCAGAAACTCATCCTCCAGCTCCGTTAAAAGAAGAATAATGACACAAATCAGAAAAACTAACAGAATTAATATTTTATCAGTTCCACTATGTTCTCTAAGGAGCCCAAGTCTTCTGCACATTAATAATTGAGTCTCCTTAAAACCTTCAGAACCATTGTGAGCAAGAAGAGCAGGGTATGTGAATACCATTTAAATAATCACTATTCCATTTTTTTACCCACAGTCCTTTCATGCTATTTCTTTTGTTAGTACAAAGTGATGACCGGTTCCTGAAGACATGTAATGGATATATGTACTCATTCCTTCCTTGCCGAATTTATTCACTCATTCTATAAATATTTATTGAATATATAATCCAAGCACAGTACTAGGCCCTCAGGACAGAAATATGATCAAAGCCTAATGAAGATGACAAAAATAAAACCTATAAATGTTTTCTATTAAATAGATCCAAAGTAGAGAGAGAGAGGCTACAAATCACAGCACGGATTCAGAGGAGGAGGTGGTCAATAGCATAAATGGGGAGTATTCCTGAACGCTTTCAGAGAGTAGTAATAATCTCCTTACAGTCAAGTCTAATGGTAAATTCCTCAAACAAGCTGCTGCTTCTAAGCACTATCCAATACTTCTGTCTAGAAACTTCCCTTCCCCCAAACTTTTGTTATATGACCCTGAATATGATTGCCTCTAACTTCCCATGGCCCCCCTTTCCCAATTCCATTGACAGCACCTCTGTTCGGGCACTTTAATGTGGTTGTTTAATGGTAGTTGTTTCTTTTGATTTGAGCCAGAGTCTCTTATTCCTAATTGTCCATCAGAATTACTGCAAACAACCTCAAAAATATACAGGTGTTCCAGCCTTCCTTTGGGTCTTCAGTTTTGGGACCTAGATATAGGAGTCCTGTGGTTTTCTTTTTAAGCTCCTAGGTGATCCTCACAAGATTTAGAACCAGCTGATGCAGACTTCCTTCCTCTTACTGCTCCATATGGAGAGTTCATTTTCATCATTCTCTCCCAATGGCTCTCCGAACTGCCTGGAGTTCTGGGACTGGAAACAGTCATCAGGCTGACAACCATTGAAATAAGAAGTGGCTGTCCTACTCTTCTCCATCCAGGATACCCTAAGGTCAAATCCACCATGCCCATTTGGAATAACAAAACTGCCTCATACTCCACTTGTCTTTGGTCACTTGTGTAAGACCTTCTGTTCATCTGCCCTCTATTCATCTATCATTTTTCCTCTTATTGTGCCCCTAACCTTCCAAATTTTACAATGAGATCTTGTGGAAATTTAGATTCATAATAAACAAACTCTTCACTAATTCTCACACCCCATTACTTAAGTGAAATTTGCCCATTTCTCCTAACCCTGGCTCTCTCATCCTAACTAAAACTTCCCAGTCAGCATCGCCTTCTTTGTTTCAAATTTATTAGAAATTTATTAGAGATGGCCTATTCTTGCTATTTCTGATTCTTCTCTTCACATTTGTTCATTAAACAACTACAACTTGGTATCCAGCATGACTATTTCCTGAAACTACTCTAACAAATGATACCGCTAACTTCCAACGTGTCAAATATAAAGAACGTTCCAATTCAAAATGGCACCCCTTTGGCAATTATGAAATAATATCTATGGGACATCTATTTTTCTTATCCTACAAGCTTTAAGGTTTGGAATTATCACTGACTTTTCCCTTACTTTTTATGTAAAATAAATTATCTAATTCTATAATATTTTATAATTTATGAATTCATCAAAGTGTAGTTCTACTCTACATAATAGATGCTGCTATTACAAACAATATTCAAGTTTAATTCTCTTTACTCTTATACTCAGAACTCTATTCTAAGTTCCATTGTCTATTAAACACCTCCATGTATATCTTTTAACTCCAATGATTTTCTACCTACATTCACCTGCTTAATGTTATAAAGATAATCTTTCTCAAACTGAATTTTTATTGAATCTCTCCCCTGCTTTAAGAATCCTTACCTGGCCACAATCAATTCTAACTGTATAGCCCAACATGTACTGATTTCCAGCCAAATCTTTATTCACCATACCAGTTTAGCCTCATCATTTGACATTTTCTGACAGAGTTCTTCACATACTATGCATATCTTTCTTCTACTTTGTCTCAACAGCTTTGTTAATACCTTTCTCTGAGTTGAATGTCATTCTGACTCCCAATTCTTACTCCTCACTTCCTTTGAGATCCAAATAAATATTCTCTTCTATTTGACTGATGGAACTCTTGCATGTGTTATCTGTCAGCATCCTGCATAAAGATTTCCGTTTATTATTTGGCAATGTCTTTATTTTGAATACTAATCCTACCTCTTAAAATAAATTGGAGTGGCAATGACATATAATGGCATAGACCATTGTGGAACTTGGGCAAAAGCCACTGCTGAATTTATTTTATCGTCTGTTAAATGTGAATATTTCCTACCTCACAAAGTTGATGTGAGCATTAAATACCTAATGTATCTATTATGATGGCTGGCACATAGAATATAGTCATTAAATAGTAACCATTATTACATCTGCAGTCTTTCCAAGAGGTAGGAATTTCTCTTCAGTTTGTAACATTTCACGCCACAACTCTTTGTGCACCTAATTCTGAAGTGTATACACAGAGAAGGTCCTATAGCCAAATATAGGGTTACTAAGTTAATGATAAAAGTTCTAGTAACTATGAGAAAATTCCATTTGCAAGTTTAGCTTGGTTTTTGTAGAAGTATAACCTTATCAATTAAAAGAAATCTCTCAAGAAATTGGTCAGGATGAAAATTTCAGGATTGAAAATGTCATTTGTATTCCTCTGTTTACTTAATCTTTTCTGCAAGCCAGTTTTAAGTCCCAGGCAAGATACAAGGGATTTTTGTTCCTGGAAGAAAAAAAATCCAGAATGTATAATTCTTTGTCTTCTTAATCTTGACTAATTATTTAACACTTTTCCAGGTGGGTGTCTTAGTTCTGGAATGCAGGCTTCACCAAAGACCTCACTCTTAACCTCATTTATATAAGTAACAATACACAGACCATGATTCTTTCTTTTTCAAGCACAAAACATTAACTGACAATAAAAACTGGTAGATCACTTGGTTATTAAAGATTAGGGAAAGGGGTGCCTGGGTAGCTTAGTTGGTTAAGTATCTGACTTCAGCTCAGGTCATGATCCCAGGTCCTGGGATAGAGCCTTGCATCAGGCTCCCTGCTCAGTGGGAAGCCTGCTTCTCTCTCTCCCTCTCCCTCACCCTGCTGCTCTGCCTACTTCTCCCCTCCTCCATAAATAAATAAAATCTTTAAAAAAAAAAAAAAAGAAAGAAAAAGATCAGGGATATCTCTGATGAACACAGATGCAAAAAAGTCTCAACAAAATGTTAGCAAACTGAATTCAATGATACATTAAATGGATCATACACCATGATCAAGTAGAATCTATTCCAGGGACACAAGGCAGGTTCAACTTCCACAAATCAGTCATGAAATAGGTTCATGAAAAGATGCTCAATATCATTAATGACCAGGAAAATGCAAACCAAAACCAATGAGATATGAGATACCACCCCACACCTGTTAGAAGGCTATTATTAAAGATAAGAAATAAGAAGAGTTGACACAGATGTGGAAAAAAGGGAACCCTTGTGCACGCTTGGTTAGCATATAAACTGGTATAGCCACTATGGAAAACAGTGAGGAAGTTCCTCAAAAATATAAAATAGAACTACCGGGGCACCTGGGTAGTTCAGTCAGATAAGCATCTGACTCTTAGTTTCAGCTCAGGTCATGATCCCAGGGCCATGACCTCAGGATGGTGAGATTGAACCCCAAGCCAGGCTACTCAGCATGGGGTCTGCTTGTCCCTTTTCCTCCCCCCTCCCCGCCCTTCTCCCACCGTCCCTCCCTCTGCTCTCTCTTCCTCTAATAAATAAATAAATGAAATCCTAAAAAATAAATAAAATAAAATAAACTAGAACTACCGAATTATCCAGCAATTTCACTTCCGGGTATTTATCTGAACAAAATGCAAACAGGAACCCAAAAACATATATGTACCTCTAGGTTCATTGTAGCACTATTTATAATAGCCAAGATGTGGCAACTTAAGTGTCCATCAATAAATAAAGAAAGTGTGGTATATATATACATGGAGTATTATTCAACCACACACACAGAAAAGGAATCTTACCATTTGCAACAATATGGATGGAACTTGAGGACATTATAAGTAAAATCAATCAGAGAAAGACAAAAGTCATATAATCTCACTTAGATGTGGAATCTAAAAACAAAGAAAACTCATGGATTGGTGGTTGTCAGAAGCAGGGTGTGCAGTGGGAGAAGCGGGGTGAATAGGTTTAAAAGGTGAAAGATAAAAAGTGAAAGATGAGCGACAAAGAAAGAGGTAAAGAGGTCAGACATGATAAGGGTGCAAGAAGTACATCTTAGTACAAAACTATGATGGGTAAGAAAGAAAGAGCGTAGCCCCGTAAGGAAAGTGCAAGCCTCAGCACAGAGTTCAGCTCTTGTGAGTGTATGAAGTTAGGTTATAGACTTCTGGGACAGGAAAAAAATAAAATAATGAAAAAGAGAAAAAAGTTGTTAGAGATTAAATTTTTCAGTAATATTTGTATCCCCTCTTTTATTTATTATTCAGAATTGAGGCCATCATCAACAAACATAAAGGAAAGCTAGTCACAAGTGAAACATTTATAAATGAATTAAGCAGTATAAAGAAAAAATTTTAAGTTAGTCCAAGTTTTACAAATATGCTAATGGAAGCACATTCCTGCTTTGTGTTACATATTTATCACTCAAATACAAAATATACAATTTTTAATGATTTATTGTGTTAATTTTTAAGATTTTATTTATTTATTTGTCAGAGAGAAAGAAAGAGCCAGCGAGCACAAGCAGGGGGAGCAACAGACAGTGGAAGAAGCAGGCTCCCCACTGAGCAGGGAGCCCCATGCGGGACTCGATCCCAGGACCCTGAGATCATGACCCAAGCCAAAGACAGCCGGTTAACCTACTGAGCCACACAGATATCCTCTTTAATGATTTGTTAACCAACATTAAGCAAAATTAACCAAGGCATAGTAACAGAATCCTTTTGGCTAATTTTAGAATCTGGATTGCATTTGGTTTCCCACATTATCACCATTAGACAACATAACCATAAGAAATCCACTGAACAATATTTGAGCAATGGAAAAATAATGAACAGCAAATTAGTTACACATAAAATTATTAATGAAATATGCAGTAATGCTTCCAGAACTCACGACCAAACAAGTCACAGTTTAATTACTGCCTTCTCCTGTCAGCCTTTCACAAAATGGATTAATAAAAGATTTTCTTTTCATTGTCTCAAAATCCTATGTAATTCATTTGTTTGAAAAAAATTACTTTCTCAAGGAAAATCAATTGCAAGTTACCAAACACATTGCACAAATACATATATTTTTTTAAATGTTACACCAGGAAAAATATTTCTACTTCCTCCTATGACAGTGTCTAATAATTGCTTTATTAATGGCTTTCAAAAATTTCCTACTGGAAATAAATTAGGCTGGTTTTCTTTCATTTCTTGTCCCTGAAAGAAATCTCATCTCCTAATTTTCCCTTTCAGGCCCTACATATATTGGCTTGGTTATAAGCAGACTTCTCCTGAGCTTAAAAAAAAAAAAATTCTGATTCCTAGAAGGTTTCTTCCTCTTTATTCTCTAAATCTACCTTGTATAATATGATACCCACTAGCTATTTGGAATGTGGCCACTTCAAATTGTGATGTGTATGAAGTACATACTGAATTTCAAAGACTTCATACCAAAAAATTAAAATATCTCATTAATAATTTTATAATGATTACATGTTATTTGATAATATTTTAGATATATGGGGATGAATTAAACATACTAATTTCATTTGTTTCTTTTTACCTTGTTTATTGAGTGAGTTTTGGCAATTTATTGTCTTTAAGTAATTGGTTCATTTCATCTCAGTTTTAGTTGAATTTATGAGCATAGAGTTGTTCATAGTATTCTCATTTTATACTTTTAGTGTCTGTAGCATTTACAGTGACACCTCATGCCTCCCGCTTAACACTGGCCATTTTGCTTTCTCTCTTTTTTCTTTCTCAGTTAGGCTAGAGGCTTATTGATTTCATTGACCTTTTCAAAGAGCAATTCATTTCCCTATTGTTTTCCTGTTTACAATTTCATTGATTTCTGCTCTTTATTCTTTCCTTCATTTTGCTTGCTTTGGTTTTAATTTGCTCTTATTTTTCTAATTTCATAAGGTGGAAACTTAGATTGTTGATTTGAAACATTTATCCTTTTCTACTACAAGTATTTTATGTTCTAAAATTCAAATCTGGCAGTTAGAATATTTTAAATTACATATGTTGGCTTCCATGTGCGGTTTGCATTATAGATTTGTAATTGTTGCTCCTTAATAAGTGTAACACACTAGCCAAGTAGGCTTTTTTCCCACTACATTAATAAAAGTTTAACAGCCTATGGAATCACTGAACCAAAGAATCTTGAGCTCTCAGAAAGCAGTGAGCAAAAGCCTTGGGTAGTTTGGGTTTTTCTAAATTCAATTATGTAAAAATTTGGGATATGTTTTGAGTTGAAAATTAAAGTTTAAAAAAGTGTACTATGAAACTGAGTCTGAGAGCTTGTGATTCTTCAGAGTTCCCTGTCTACTGCCTGAGTAATTGAGCTTTTTAAAAAGAAAACCAGAAAGCCATCTATATAAAAATGAGTAACGGAGTTGAAAGGTGAGATTGCCTCTTCTAATTTCATTACCTTGACTCAGGGCCTGAAATTTGTACCATGGAAGCCCCCTTACTGCTCCTCTGGCCCCAAACCTGGAGCTTTGGTTTAATTACTCCGCCATGCAGTTCCCATCACTGTGTCTGCAGGACCAAACAGTGGGGATGACAGAGGGAGGAAAAAAGCAATGCAAAGTCACTTCAAGCTCTGAGACCGTAATTCCTCAGGTCAGAGAGGTCTCTCCCCTTCTCAGAGGTGTAGGCACCCCCCTGGTGGCCTCCACCTTCTCCATCACAGCTGCTTCTGGGGGACTGCTTGGGCTAAGGAAAAAAAAAGAGCAAAAAACAAAAACAGAAGCAGAGTATTTCCTCCCTTTCTGTATGACCCAAGGAAGCCCGCTTTCTACTGTTCAGATGTGAAACAGAAGACTCTTCTAGAGCTTTTTCTGCCTACCTCTGGGCATACTTCAGGGTATCAACTTGCCTTTAAATCTAAGCTGCGCCACGCTGGAGGAAGAAAACAACAACACCGCTGTTTGGTGGTTTGGGGATTCTGATCTCTTCCCCTGATCTACCTGCTAGCTCTTACTTTTCACCATGCTCTGCATACACACATTCGGTAGAATGTTTATAGTTGCCTTTAATGGAGATAGGGTGAAGTGTGTTTACTCCATCTTGCCTGGAACTGGAACCAGTATTCCATTTTCAGACAACTTTTTTAAGATAAAAATTCTAATCTCACTTAAATCCCTGAACCTCGAATATGTGATGGGAGAGAGAAAGAGGAAACAGGTAATTTGGAAGACGGGGTTAACCAAAGAATCAGAAGTTTGCCTTATTCTCCTGAAGACCAATAGCTTTATGAAATTGTCAAGAGAATGCTATAGTCATGCCATTTGAAAAACTCTTGAGTTTTGCACATTTATACGTTATGCTATATCTAAGACAAAATCTATATTTAGAAAAGATACATCCTTGGCTAAGTACAATATACAGTTGGGTCTTTTGTAGAGCAGAAGGATCTGTTGCCATCTGGATAGAATGCAAAAAGGGTATTTCTATCCTACCATTTAAGCTAACTCAGCAGTACTGAAGATTGAGAGTAGGAGTGAGTGGGTCCTGTGCTACCATTTTTATCTCTGCTCTCCCTCATTTGTATTTCTTATAACCAAGTTTTGTCCTGTCAGACCAAGACCCTTCTTGTGATAACCAATAAGGACTATGGGTTCTACTTCAATGAAAATTTTTGTTTGTAGATTTATATTTTAAAGAAGCACCATTTTCTAAGCAATAGCCTAGAGACTATAGGCCTATGACCTAAAAAAAAAATACTAGTTATAATCCTGACTTTTAACCCAGATTCAAATAAGAATGTGTTTGGCGATAAATAACAGAAAGCCCAACCAACATTGGGTTAAACATCTACGAGTTTACCTATGTCACAACAAGAAGCCTGGGACTCAATATAATCTTCCACAGTATGAAAGAGGCATAAATGGTTAATTTATAAATGTATTCCCCTATTGTTTGACATCATTATTAAATTATTCCATTAAACTATTAAATTAAATTATTGCAATTAAATTATTTATTAAATTTATTAAATTATTCCATTAAAAACATGTGGAAAGGTGCTCAATATCATAGCAAAGGCATTTTCATATCTATATCCTTACTAGTGTTCTCATTTCCAAGGACAGATTCCAGGAAGTGAGGTTGCTGAGTCACAGAATGTAGGCAGTTTACATTTTAATGCTTGCTAGTTTCCAAAATGATTGTGTCAGTCCAAATTCTCACCAACAGTATGGTAGAATGTTCTTTTCCTTATATTCTGTCATTGGATATTATGACTATCTTGAGTTTTTAATAGTACATTAAGCAAATCATTTTTTTTTTAATTATTTAGTTTTGCTTCTCAGGCTATTACTGATGTTGAGCATCCCTTTTCTATGTCTATTGGTGATTTGCCCCTCTTCTGTGAATTGTGTATTTTTTATTGATTTTAGTGGGTTTTTTGTCTTTTTGACTTTGTTATCAAAATGAAGGATTGTAATTCTTTAACTTTCATATAAACTGCAAATGTATTTCTTCCAGTCTATTGTTTATCCTTTAAATTTGTTCTATGGTATCTGGAAAACTCATATTCATCTCCAGGACAGCCAAATATCACTTTCTCTGTCAAGTTTCCCCTGAATTCCCTGGCAGTTAGTCATTCTTTCCACACTATACCCATAATATTTTGTGCATATCCCTGTATGCAGAATTATAACTACAAACCTTTTCCTCCTGTTCAAAAAACTATACCAAAATGAAAGTCAAACAGATATATTTTTGAACATTATAATAGATATATTATAATAGATATACTATATAATAGATATATTTTTGAATCTGCTTTCAATTTTCTAAAAGTAAATCATTCACAAACTTCAGAATTTTCTTTTCACTAATCATTAGTACAATCATATCATCTTTCATTTTAGAAAATCTTAGTCCCACTTCTCAAGTGTCTCTCCATGAAAACTCTTATTTTCTTCTTTCTATACCTTTTGTTCATGAGTGCTGACTTCAAAATCTCCAGAGGATGCCACTCTTGCTGTCACCCTCTCTTCTCGTTATTTATTGCTGGTGACAAACTGCTGCAAATTTAGTGGTCTAAAATACTTATTTACTTTGCTCACAATTGCCAACTTGAGCAGGGCTCAGTGGGGAAGATTTTTCTTTGCTCCACACAGTTCAGCTGGGAAGCTTAACCAAGCCTGGAGAATCTACTTCCAAGATGGCTCAGGTGGCTCACTCACATAACTCGCAGGTTGGTTGGCTGTTACCCAAGATCTCAGCCAGGGCTGATGCTGGGAGCCTCGGTTCTTCTCCACATGGGCCTCTCCACAGTGCTACTTGACTTCCTCACCAGTTGTCTGGGTTCCAAGAGTGACTATTGGAATTACAGAAAGTAAAAGCAGCCAGTCTTTTGACACTGGGTCTGGAAACTGGTACAGCATTATTTATGCTGTAATATTTGGGGCAAAGCAATCTGAGAGTCTATCCAGTTTTAAAAGAACGGACACAGACCCCACATCTCAGTGGGAGGAGTGCCTAAGAATTTATGGTCCACTTTAATCTATCATAATCTTCCCATGTACTGTGTCCTAATTTTGTCAAAAAAGTTTCAGTATTTGATATAACCAAGCCATGCACTATTCCCTACAGAAATACGAAAGATGCCTCTCTCTTTCTTGCCAACTATTTGTCACTTGGTGTCCCAGCCCAAAGCAATATGGTGAGTGACTTGTGCTCCCTACAGGCCTATCAGCTTCTGCCAAGGAGTCAAGTCCAACCTAACTACTGAGCCAAGACAAGGGATAAGATAATGTCCTCTCCCAATTTTTTACTCTGCAGTCTCTGTACCTACAAAATGTTCCACTTACAGAATTTCTTCCCCTCTATCAGACCAACTCCCATCAGCACTTCATTAAGTATAATCACACTGAACTGGTGCTTAATCTGAACTACTGACAAATTATTTGTGATATTTGCAATACTAATGTGCCTTAACTTCATGTCTGAGAAGCCTATTGTCATGGACTCCCTCTTTAACCAACTTCTCTTATACAAATAATATTCTATCAGATTCTCCATGGCACTCTTCAATCTAAAGAATTTGAATTTTATTTCACTCTATACCTCCATAGTACTCACTGGAGTTGAATATCTCAGAAAAGAAATATCCTATAGACTAGGGAAGTGCCAAGTGAGGAAAGGAAAATCACTAGAAGTTTCACTGTTTCATAATTGTAAGAATACTTTTTTTGTTGTTTTTTAATGGTAGAAGTTCTCCATTTTTAAACGTATAAAAGAAAAATTAAACTGCCTACTAGCTCCTATTCCCCTAGGAATAGCCTATCTTATTTCAGTGATTTTCTTCAAAATAATCAGTGAAAAATATGGCAGGTCCTTTATATGTGTAGAACACTAAGACACAGATCCCTTTGAGCCACAGAAAAAAGGAATTCTTGTGTACTACTGTTGATGGGAATGCACAGTGGTGCAGCCACTCTGGATGGAAATACAGAGTTTCTCAAAAAGTTGAAAATAGAACTACCCTGTGATTCAGTAATCATACAACTGAGTATTTACCCAAAAAATACAAAAACACTAATTCAAAGGGATATATGCACCCCTCTGCTTATTGCAACATTATTTACAACAGCCAAATTATGGGAGTGCCTGGTGATTTTTTACCTCAGCTCAGGTCTTGATCTTGGGGTCAAGAGTTCAAGTCCCACACTGAACTCCACACTGGGTGTGGAGCCCACTTTAAAAAATTAGTAAGTTAAAAAAATAGCCAAATTATGGAAAGAGCCCACATGTCCATCAACTGATGAATGAATAAAGACGATATGGTATACATAGACAATGAAATATTATTCAACCATTAAAGGAATGAAATCCACAGGGCACCTGGGGGGCTCAGTGGGTTAAGCCTCTGCCTTTGGCTCAGGTCATTATCTCAGGGTCCTGGGATTGAGCCCCACATCTGGCTCTCTGCTCAGTGGGGAGCCTGCTTTCCCCTCTCTCTCTCTCTCTGCCTGCTGCTCTGTCTACTTGTGATCTCTCTCTCTCTCTCGCTCTCTCTCTGTGTCAAATAAATAAATAAATAACAAAATCTTTTAAAAAAATAAATAAAGGGATGAAATCTTGCCGTTTGCAACAACATTGTTGGAGCCAGAGAGCACAATACTAAGCAAAATAAGCCAATCAGAGAAAGACAATATGATTTCACTCATATGTGGAATTTAAGAAACAAAACAATTGAACAAAGGCAGAGGGGAAGACAAACCAAAACCAGACTCTCAACTATAGAGAATAAAAAGATGGTTACCACAGCAAAGGTTGGTGGGGGTATGGGTGAAATAGGTGATGGGGATTGGGAATACACTTATCTTGATGGGCACTGTATAATATATGGAATTGCTGAATCACTCTATTTATACCAGAAACTAATATAACACTGTATATTAACTACACTAGAATTAAATTTATAAAAAAATTTTAATATTGGAATTTGGAAGGTACAAATTAATCTTACCTCTCTCCCCTCAAGATTTCAAATCAACTGAAAAATTGACATCAAGTTCAGATATGGGTCAAAATAGCGCCTCTCATTACCATAAAACTAGACTAAAGAATGGGCTGACTTGACTTTCTATTTTTTCTTCTTAAAATCTAGTCATTGGGACCTGCCTGTGAAGAGAGTTGAGTCTGAGACACAGACATACATTCAGCTGCCCTAAAAGGTAAGATTGCAGCCTGCCTCTGCCAGGCAAGGATTTCCAGCCAGGTCAGCGGTAAAGAACATGTGGCCCATGAGTAGACAGTGTCTGCAGGTAGAGACCATGAGGTTGGCATCCCCATGGCTGCCACTTCTTTCCCTAGTCTCACCAATCAGGTACACAAGGTCCCAACCCCCTCATTCCTGTAGGGAAAGAGGAGAGATGGGTGAAAACATCTAAGAGTAGCATTTCTGAGAGGGTAGAATTTTCTGACTTGTGAGTCTATAGGAAAATAGGCAAAGAGTGGAAATGGATATCCTATATGAAGTAAACATTCAGGGTAAAATACTGCTATGATGCAGATAATATACTATAGGTTAGTTCTCTTCCAATACTGTCCTAACGGGTTCCATCATATTCTCAACATACATGTTAAAATTTTCTCTAGTGTATAAATATATACAATTAAGTCATACAGATTTACTTTATTCTTCATTTTTTTTTTAAGATTTTATTTATTTATTTGCCAGAGAGAGAGAGCGCGCGAGCGACCACAGGCAGGCTGAGTTGCAGCAGAGGCAGAGGAAGAAGCAGGCTCCTCGCCGAGCAAGGAGCCCAATGTGGGACTTGATCCCAAGCGCTGGGATCATGACGTGAGCTGAAAGCAGCTGCTAAACCAACTGAGCCACCCAGGCGTCCCTTTATTCTTCATTCTTAAAGGACTTTATTAGGAAAGTAAAAAGACAACTCAGAGAATGGGAGAAAATGTTGGCAAATCATATACCTGATAAGGGATTAATATCCAGAATATATAAAGAACTCCTAAATTCAACAACAAAAAACAAACAACCTGATTAAAAAGTGGGGAAAATATTTGAATAGACATTTCTCCAAAGAAGATACACAATTGTCTAAACACATGAAAAAGGGGTTAATATCATTAGTCATTAGGGAAATATAAAACGAAACCACCACGAGATACCACTTCACACACAGTAGAATAACTATAATGAAAAACACAGAAAATAGCAAGTTTGGACAAGGATGTAGAGAAATTGGAACACATGTATGTTGCTGGTAGGAATCTGCTCCTAAATCTAGTAATATGTACAGCTGATGTGAAAATTTTTTGGTGTTTCTTCAAAAAGTAAAATGTACCCCAAATAACTGAAAATAGGTATTCCAATACTTTATGCCAACGTTCATTTTAGAATTATCTTTAACAATTGAAAAGTGGAAACAACCCAAGTGTCCATCAAAGTATGAATGGATAAATAAAATGTGGTATATCCATACAATAAAGTATTACTCATAAAAAGGAATAAAGTTCTGATGCATGCTACAACATGGATGAATCTTGAAAACATTACATGCTAAGTGAAATAAAGCCTACCAGAAAGAACATATATATGAGTGAGTCCATTTATAAGAAGCACCTAAAATGGACGTAGAGGCAGAAAGTAGATTTGAGAAAGTAGATTTGAGAAGGCAGGAATAGGAGTCATTACTTAATAGGTGAGGAGTTTATATTTGAGGTGAAGAAAAGGTTTGGGAAATAGTGGTGATGGTTGCACAACACTGTGAGTGTAATTAATGCCATAGAAATGTATACTTAAAAATAGTTGAAAGTGCAAATTTCATGCTATATATATTTTACCACAATAAAAAAATTTTAAGGGCGCCTGGGTGGCTCAGTGGGTTAAGCTGCTGCCTTTGGCTCAGGTCATGATCTCAGGGTCCTGGGATCGAGTCTCTGCTGAGCAGAGAGCCTGCTTCCCTCTCTCTCTCTCTGCCTGCCTCTCCGTCTACTTGTGATTTCTCTCTGTCAAATAAATAAATAAAATCTTTTAAAAAAAATTTTAAGTACTATATTCTTAGTAAATACTCAAGTTTATAGTAGAAAAATCACACTATTCCTTATGTATAGCAAGTTTTAATAAGACTTTTAGCTTTACTACTAATGTATTTTGACTATTCCTCATACATTCATTTCTAACTAAGTAAATGGAAATAGGACAAAAATAATTATTCCCTGGGTTAGAAATTTAGTCAGAATCAGGGAACCAATAGATTTATAAGTCAAATCAGAGGTGAAATTTAGTATTCTATACTCAAAAGGGTCATTCTTCACTGAATGCAATTACGGTATATGTACAAATACAGGAGCCAGTGGCTGGAAGTTTGTTTGGTTTGTATAATTCCTTTGGACAGTTGCGAGGTAGTTATTTTTAGCCAGATGCTGAGGAGAATATTCTCAGCATCATCCTTAACATAATTCCAATTCCTCTTTCCTCCTAGAACCACTTAGAAATGTAATGTTGAGACCAGCCATAGGCAAATCTTTACCTGATTTAAATCTCTCTCCCTGTTCCCATATTTCTTCTTTCTTGTTAGAAATAATTTGAGTATGGTTTAAGAATCTAGATGACTTTTGGGAGTTAATGTTTTTTGCACATGATTATGTTTTCACCACTGAAAAACAGGGAAATTTTTTTTTTCTGGACATTCCACTGGAATTAAATGTTATACTGCCGAAAGGAAAATAGCATCTTCGGGGTATAGACATTACCAACATTAAAAAAAACTGATAAAAGTTCTGTTTTTCCAGAAATTTCCCTTTTAGTCTAAGTTACTAGTGTTTGAGATATCCAAATTCCTCTGATACATTAATTACTAGCAGAATATTTATGCCACTTTTTCTTTTAAAAGCAGCAGGTATATACATGTATCATCGCAAATTTTCTTTTTTTAGGTGTTTGAGGGTAACTATTTTTATCATAATTTTTCATATGAAAAACCTGAGACCAGAGAGGCTAACTGCTATGCCCAAATTAAAGTAGACCCAGCGCTGAACCCTACAACCTCACAACACCACTTACACAGCATTCTTCTTTATAATTAGAACAAGTTGCAGGGCCCTGTGCACAGGAAAAGGACTGGAATGAATATTAAAAATTAAATATTATTGGCTTATTGAACTACTAATGTTCTTATCATTCAAGAAGCTCATATTAAAACTAACTTGGATGCAACAATTTTGTACTACAGGTTTGTGCCTACACTGACAGCATAATAGCTAATAAATTGGTTAAATTCATGGTAAATTCTATACATCAGCAATATGGAATTTACCTTTTTATTATATTATTTTTAAAATTGTTTTAGACTTTATTTATTGATTGATTTATTCATTTATTTATTTATTTGACAGAGTGAAGGAGCACAAGCAGGGGGACAGCCGCAGGAGAGGGAAAAGCAGGCTCCTCGCTGAGCAGGGAATCTGACTTTGGGGTTGCTTCCCAACATCTTCTGGGATCATGACCTGAGCCAAAGGCAGCCACTTAACTGACTGAGCTACCCAAGTGCCCCACCCTTTTATTTTTTTTAAGAAGTTTTTTTAACAGCAAATCTGGAACAGACTTCAGATTCCTTGACTTCTATTTTTTAATCAATAACATTGGAAGATGATGCTACTACTTAAAATTTCTTTAGGGGTTGGGTGGTTAAGTTGACAGTGATAGATGGGGTTGAGGAAGGTATGGGAAATGGACATAAAGAGGTCACGACTAGAAGTCTACATGAAGCCAAAAGGCCTTTTTACTGAGACCTCACGTACTTAGATCCACTCACTCACAGAGAGGGAGAATGACCCCATGATCCCATGGCACACTATGGTGAGATCCACAATAGATATGAAGCTTTGGTCTATCATCTCTCTTCATTTTACAGTTAAAAAGCTTGAAGTCTGGAAGGCTAGTCCATAACCAGGAGATTAGCATGAAAGGACAACAGGACTTCGGAATCTAGAACCACAAGCACCTGCTGAGTATGGATCCCGTTAAATGGGAAGCTCTCTCCACCACCCCTGACCTCACTGAGCTCCTAATTGATTTAAGTATGAAAATTTAAGCATAGCTGCTGTGGAGCTGAACTATTTTGCCTAAGACAGCATTACCCCTGAGTTGTGCGGTCTTGGACAGGAATAGGGGTGGAAGAAAGGAGGGAGCCTAAAAGACCCAGACTTCCGTGAGCTTCCCCACCACTCAGATTTCAGTAGTAGACTTGCAAATGCTCACTGGGCATGAAGTGTTAGTGGAAGTGTTAGGGGAAGGGATGTGGTTTCAAGTCCAAGTTAACTTCAAGCATAAACAGTTGGCAGGTATATAAGAGGGAACTGGGGACACAAGAGACCATGAGAAAGTAAACCTCTGGGGACAAGCAGGAATTTTGAGGAAGCATTGGGTTTCCACAATTCATGGAATTCAGTTTATTTGTATAGCAGCCACAGCCAGACTTTGAATTTTCAGCTGAATTACACTAGTTAGGGGCATAATCAGAGCTAAAACATAGATCTTTTGATTCCTGGTTCAATGTTCTTCCACATCATAATGTGTTCTTTTCTTATATACAAAGAATTTCCTGGTGGCCAGGGATTTCTACTTTGAAAAACAACACAGAGCCCAGAGCCTAGAGCCCAGAACTGCCTAAACAGGAGAATAAATTCTGGATTCTAACGGCTCCGTCCTTCAGTACTAATTCTTTCTTCCACTTTCCAGTCTGATGTACCCAATTAATTTTACTACTCTCCAATCAGGAAACCACTGTCTGTATATATCAGATGCAGTTTAGATCTGCTCCTAAATCTAGGAAGCAAGTATAAAATCCAGGCTAGATGTTCAAAGAAGCCAGTACTATTAAAGCACTAAAAACACGAGTCATTGCTGGCTGTCTGATCAAACCTCTTTGATCTTAGTGAAGGCATTCATTTACCTAAAAGAGTTCTTACTCACAGGGCTGGCTGCATCCCTGGGCTCCATTTTTAGAAAGGGACACCCCTTGGGGTTTGAAGTGACTTTGTCTGCTGCTATTTTGAAATTTTTAATAATTTGATTTCTAAATTTGTGTTTTGTAAGTAAAGTCCAAAGGGAAAACAGAGGAAGTGCTGGGGGATTGGTGCCTTATCTCACATGGGGTCCTGCCTCCCAGAGAGTCTCTGCTATCCTTTCTACTCCCCTCCCTTGTTCAATGACCTCTGCCATCTGCCCTGTGGGGGTCAGGGCACAGCTGGGGAAAGGCTGGGATCAGGCCCACACCCTGTGCACTCAGCCATGGCCAGGGCCCAGAGCCTGTGAGGGTGTGTCCTCCGCCAGTGTGTATCCCATATCTGAAGGAGCTAACAGTAAATAGCAGATAAAATACAATGTGACAGGTCAAGAAAAAGTTTTTTCTTGCTTTTTGAACAAAAAGCCCACCTTTTTATTTTGTACTAAGCCCCACAAATTATGTATCTGGCCCTGAATTAGTATCTTACCTGGCAATCTCAAGCTAATGTTATTTTTAGATTCTGAACTAAATAGCCACACAAATATGGAGTAATAACTCTGATTTTACTAAAATTATTATTTGGTTTCAAGAACTCTTAATATTAAATACAAAATCAGATCTTTTCAAAAGTTCAACAGAAGGAAAATAAGCTTCTATGTTATTCTTGCCAGCAGGTATGATTAACAACAGGAACTTTGGATCTGTTGTAGCGACTTGACAGTATAATGGATGAAATGGAAAAATGATGGAATTTTTTTTTTTTTCACTGAGACAGCCAGGAAAAAAATCAGTTATTTCTCCACAACAAAAATAGTATCACTCCATATTTTCTATAACATTAGGGAAAGTTTTTAAAAAATCTTGTCACCTCTCTCCAATCCTAGTATTTGCTCATAAATAACTATAGCACTTTTCCATTATCTATATGGCACTATATTTAATGGCAATAGGACAGTGATGTCAGAAGAATCAAGAGGAAGTATAAGAAATGGATTTTTATTTATTTATTTATTTATTTTTGGCATCTGCTTCACATTTTAATATCTTACCTTGAGCTTGCCCAAAAGAAGTTCATGATCATGAAGAAGCTTTTTGGTCTCATCTTGATTGCTACCAATTTCTAGAAGATTGGGCTGTGATTCAGCCAACTGAAGTTGCACCCACTTGCCACACTATAAATAAAAATGAAACAAAATACACTTTTAGTTCCTCTTGTTTCTTCCCCTTTACCGCTCTCCTTTTTTTCCTTCCTTCTTTCCTTTCTTTTTTACAGTTTCAGTTATACTGTGAATAGTTTATTCCTTCCATAGAGATAGGCTTTACTGACATTGAAATCTAACAGGTTTGATATAAATCCATGCCCTGTCTTTTCCTTCATTCTTAGGGTAAATTCTTTTCTCTTGGCATACTGTATTTAAATTAAAAATTCTCAAATGAAGAACAGATACAATAGATTAGGTATTAGTGACTATTACGATCAAATGAAGAACAGATACAATAGATTAGGTATTAGTAACTATTACAAAGTTATAGAACATGCTACACAATTGTACATTATCTCTCACAAAACTTAATTCCATAAAAATTGTGAAATTGCACCTGGGCAAATAGGATGCAAGCTTCACCAAGGGGAAAATGTTTTATAAATGGTATTTAGGCTGATCAGAGTCTTTACATTGACCTCGCTGGTTCAACTGGGAAGAATAAGCAGCAGAGGAAGGAACAGATTTTTATCCTACGTTAAAGTAAAAACATAACATTTTCCAATTTTTGTTGTTCAGTAATCAATAATATATGTATGATAATGTCAATAAATTTAGATGCATGTGAAACAGATGTATGAATGCGGCCAATTTGTTTCCAACATGTAGGACACTTTCGCTGCTCCAATATATAAATCACTGTTGCATTTCCTGAGGAATTACTTTTCTAAGAAGCAGCAACTGATTAAGCAAGAGGAACCGTTAAAGGTACTGCACACGGATAAGCAAATTGCTGAAAAGAAATGAAAAAAATGTGTAGCTGGTCCATATCATGAGTGCCCTAAGACCATTTGGAAACAAACCCATACAGATTAGACCCCGACACTTCTATTTCTTTAAGGTGGACTTTCTACTCTGAATAGCTTGAGATTTATTTTATTTGGGACAGCATTTAGTTAAAGCAGTGAAGGGTGGCCAGAGGGAACATTCTTAGAAACACGATCAAGTTAAAATAAGTATTCCCAGCATAATTTTGGGATTTTTTTCCCCCTGTATAGTCAAATGAACTCTGATTCTCCTATAATTTATCCCATACACATTATCCCTTTTCCTGCTCTAAGAAATGTTTCCTATTTGAAGGAAAGAAAAGTTGACTTCTTTCAAACAATGAGTTTGCCTCTTTTCCCTCACTGGTTGAAATTTGTAGTTACTCAAATCATCATAAAATCACATGTAAATCATCAATTTTTGCTACCTCTGCTTCAGGCTTCTTTCCATGTCCACCCACTGCCTTTGAAAGGACTTGAGGGCCAGGGAATCACCAGAGGTGCTGTTTACACGGGGCTGGTTCTCAAGAGCACTGGGAATCACACCAGTAGGAGCACTTTACGTTCAGTGATCTAGAGGGAATCGTTTTGCTCAGTATCAACTGCTGTTTTCCTGTTACAAATTTTCATATTAATGTAAAATTCACAGCAATTAAGTTAAATTAAACAGGCCTCAGTCACGGCTTCTAACAAAGGCCAGAGAAATCAGGTTGATGAGGTCCTGAAAGTAACTGGATGGTGAGCACTGGCTTGTTTGCCTTGTTCCCTTCATTAAACACTGAATTCCTGAAGTAGTGACTTGTCTAAATCCAAGCACAATGCTTCAGGGGTTTTTGCAAGACATTCCATAGGAAATAAAATCATGGATGTCTTCTTCGACCTAAAGGTATGTGGCCATCATTGCAAACCAGCAAATTACTTGACATAAAATATGCAATAGCCCTAAGCCTCAAGTGTTTCAACTTCCTGCTGATAAGGACAAATTTGACGCCTGCCCTTTGCACCTTCCCTGGCAGGGTCTTCATTCTCCCAAAATGTGATAAGGATTCACTAGTGCCTTTACCATGGCAAAAGCAGTGCTGCCGAGGGCACATGTCTGAGCCTCCCATTAGGTGTTCCCTGCCCTCCATCGTGTTCGAAATAGCACCAGCCTATTTCTGCTGGGAACGTCCTCTTCTCTCCTCCATCACAGCCACTCTCAAAAATCACTAACATTTTACAGGTCCACCTGACTCTCCAGCCTGGTAATCATGAACTTGCAGTCATGAGTAGCTTGGCTTTAAAAATAAAATTGAAAGTATATGGTAGAGTTTTTTGTTTTTGTTTTCATTAAGCTGCTACAGATGTTTTCTGGCTAACTGAAAGAGAAACCATAGTGAATTGCTGAAACTTACAAGTAAGACGCACTTGCTGTGCTATTTTCTATATGCCGACTATGTGGAATGTTCTTTAGGATTATTAACACCCTGCAAAAAGCCAGCTGCCACAGAGAAAAAAGAAAGTTGTCTTACCTTTACCACAGCTATCACGATTTTGGAGTCCCCAGCCTGAACAGCTACTGAACTGACTGTTGTCGTCGAAAACTCCACATCAGGACTTCCTTGGCTGGACATGGCACGTTAGAACCAGAATTTATACTCTGGACAGCCTCTGGACAGATGTGTGTCTGCTGGTCATTTCAGAAGGCAGTCACTGGGGTTACTTGGATTCATTCAGGGGAAGAGCTCAGCTCATACTGATTACTCTGCCAAAAGGAAAGAACAGGAGGTTAAAAATAGACAACCCCATTGAGTTTATCACGAGAGGGGGAGAGAGAGAAGAGAAGGAAAAAGAATCGCCACACCCCTGGTATGGTAACACTAAGTGCCTGATATTTTTGCCATTATCTTAAATGGGGAGGGCAGCTTCTAGCTCTCTGCCTATCAGTTGATGTTTAACAGCAAATGGGAAAAAAATTACATCCTGACAACCCAAATTCATTTTGCCATTGAATCTATATGGTTAGGGTGGACTTTGAAACCAGCCAGTCACGGACCTGGATATCAATCCTTTCAAGATTTTTAAGTCTCCCTTATGCAAAGAAAACCCCCCAAAATGTACTTTAAAAATAAGCTCTAGTGTGTATTTTGGGATTAAGCCACAGAAGTGCTTATAATTTTAGATTAATTTGCTTCTCTAAAACTTACTGCCTTTTGTCAAATGAAGTTTATGAGGCATGGTCACATTTTCTCAGGGCTTCAGATTTCTTAGGGACATTTTAAAAATATTTCAATAAGCAATTATCAATAGAGATCTACCATTTCAGGATTTCTTTGTGACTACTTTACTCCATTCACCAGCATTTTCAAATTCAATTATCACAACTAACAGGAAGTAATATACCTTGCTATTACCTTTAAATAGTAGCAAGAAAACCAATTTCTTTTGTTTAATTAAGGGTTAATTCTGTATATTTTACTACAATTTTTTTTTAAAAAAAGATAATAATGTATGTACTTCAGGTGTGGTTTTTATTCTTCTCTACCCCCCTATGCAGGAAAATTATAGACAGCTTCAAATCAGAGTCCAAGATTGGCAGATTAATCCTCTTGCTAGAAACCCAGCGTGTGTCACAAGTTGTCTGTGGTATTAAACAGCAGCTGTTGGATTCCCTGTCAAAGAACAGCTGAAAATAACACTGTCGTTTAGGTCAGAGGTCAGATGCAAATACATCAGAGATACTGACTCCAAAGTTGCTAGAGCTGTTAGAAACCTCTGGGACAAAGCCAGAATGGAGGATAAAGTAATAAACAGAGTTAAACTAGTCCACTAACCGTTTAAACCCTTAGGTCATTTCAAAAGCATGTTCGGGTTTAAGCCTCATGTTCAGAAGACTGAGTCAGCACCACCGCTTTGTTTTGCTAAGGTTCATGATAATATTCTTGAGTCAAGGAGGGAAAAGTGCTTTCACATATAATTCGGTGTTCAGCGATTGTTTTTGTTTCCCACAATATGTCATGGCTGCTCTGTAGTTAGATAGCTCCGACCCAGGTCCCTGGTCTCAGCACCTGCCTGCTGGCTAGCAAGATGGAAACCACGCCTGGATCCCAGAAACTGGGATCCGCAAACTATCTGACACTGTGAAAGGAGAGGTTGGAACAAGCTCTGGAGAGTAGCCACCAAGAGATACCAGGATGTAGAAAATATCATAAATACTTTCATTTCATGGCAGAAATGGAGAACCAACCTGACCTCTTTGTTAAGTTTGCCTCTGTGTCGAAGGCAAGCTCCTTCTGCTTGAGCAAGTAGTTAGTCCAAACAAAACAAACCAAACAGAAAAACCAGTTTTCCGCTAATTGCCCTCAAGAACAACCAAGAGTTGACAACTGTGTCACATAATAGCCACACCCTAAACTAAAATGTCCAAAGGAGTATTGCTTAAATCTTTGTGTACCTTGCCACCTGGAACAGCAAACAGTGACTTGCACCCAAAATACACAGTGCACTTTTACTCCAAGTCAATCTTACTGTTAGAAACTCAGTGTGTGTCCAAAAAAGAAAAAAAAAAAAAAAAAGAAAAGAAAAAAGAAACTCAGTGTGTGTCCTAGTTGTATATAAACCTTCAAGAGGCAAAGGGACCTTCGGTCAGCAGGCTGCAAAGACAAGGGCTGGGAAAAAAGGGGTTATGTTCATAAAGCCCCGCTTAGGATGGATGATGGGTGTGGAGGGTAGGCTAGAATGTGTGGCACTACAGGTCCACACCAAGGAAAAAGGAAAAGGGAGATGCCGAGCACAGAAAATATGGCTGAAAGTCTGATGAGTTCTAAGGTTTAAGGGCAAAGGGAATTAGAAATATTTAAGACTTTGTTAAAAGATTAATCCAGCTCTTTAGCAGCAAAGGTGGTGCTTTTTTCTGTGCAGATGACCTTTCTCTGTTAATTACATGGAGCAGGGCTCGGTGTTGCGTAAAGAAATTGTTTTCTACATTGGGAGATGTAGACGATAATGCAAACTGCATACGTGAATTTAAGTGATTTCGGACTAATATTTTTTAATTCAAATTCTTGGCTTTAAAACCTTTAAAAGGCTTGACTCACTACTGTTTCCCCTTCCCTTGCTATCTTTTCAACTTTTTAGTCCTTTCCTCTGCAGAAGCTTTGTTGTTCAGATCTATCCACATGTAGCTCCTTTTGAACTTTTGCTGTATTTCTTCATCTAGCATAATATTTAATCATAACTTGCACTATTAACTCTGGGAAACAATTTAGAAAATAGTTAGTGTAAAATATATTGTACTAAGAAAACTGGTACACTACAATTTGATGGACTTTTTTTTTTAAAGATTTTATTTATTTATTCAACAGAGAGAGATCACAACTAGACAGAGAAGCAGGCAGAGACAGAGAGAGAGGAGGAAGCAGACGCCCCCCTGAGCAGACAGCCCGATGCAGGGCTCAATCCCAGGACCCTGAGATCATGACCTGAGCCGAAAGCAGAGGCTTAACCCACTGAGCCACCCAGGCGCCCCAGATGGACTTTTTTAAAAAAAAGCTTTTTGAGATACAGTTTGTTTATACTCCACCTCCCCTATCATCACCAAAAAAACAAAACAAACAAACAAAAAAATCCAACCAATCGAATAAACAAAATAAGCCAAAACAAAACAAAATAAAAATCCTTACAGGCAGTCTCATATCCTTTGAAGTTTATGGAGGATCTTACAAAGGTTATTATGCCTTCTCTGTTTATCCTTCTGGGAAATGCCTGTTTTTATACTGGCTGAATTTTAGTGAAGTATCTTTCATGAGAATATATCAAAAACTATAACTGGATTCTATAGAGTTACAAATACCATTTCTTTTCCCCAATTTCTTTTATTATGGTAAAATACACATAACATGAAATTTACCATTTTAACTATTTTTAAGTGTACAGTTCAGGGATATTAAACACATTCATTATGTTGTACAAGCATTACACCCACTTATCTCCATAACTCTATAACTTTTAACCTTGTAAAACTGAAAATCTATACCCATTAAACAATAGTTCTCCATTCCCTCCTTCCCCAAACCCCTGGCAATCACCATTCTGCTTTCTGTCTCTATGATTTTGACTAAGAATTCTAAGTACTTCATATAAATAGGATCATACAGTATTTACGTCTTTGTGACTGGCTCACTGCACTTAGCATAATGTCTTAGAGGTTCATCCATGTTGCAGCCTCTTTCCTTTTTAAGGTTGACTAATATTCCAGAGTGTGTATGTGTGTGTGTGTGTGTGTGTGTGTACATCACATTTTTGCATATCCACTCATCCATCTATGGACACTTGTACTCCTTCCATATTTTAGCTATTGTGAACAATGCTGCTATAAACACGGTATACAAATTATCTGAGATCCTGCCTTCAATTCTTCTGTGTATATACCTAGAAATGGAATAAGTGTATCATATGGTAATTCAATTCTTAATTTCTTGAGGGAATATCAGACTGTTTTTCACAGTGGCAAATAGCACATTTTAATAAAATATAATTAGCTGGTAGTTTGGAAACTTTATCATGTGATTTTTTTAAAAGATTTTATTTATTTATTTGAGAGAGAACATGAGCAGGGGGAGGAATGGAGGGAGAGGGACAAGCAGACTCCTCGCTGAGTGTGGATCCTAAGGCAGGCAGGGCTTGATCCCAAGATATCAAGGTCAAGAGCTGAACCAAAATCAAGTCTGATGCTTAACCTACAAAGCCACCCAGGCAACCATCATGTGCTTATATTTTAGCTTGGTCTATGGCTATGATGTTAAAACAACACATTTTCTTTACTAGAGTATATGTGGGGTCTGCTCAATTCTTCATAGAGAATCCCAGGTGTTTGTCTTAATCAATATTATAATTAGTTAAATTAAACTTTATATAAAGACAAATTAGATAGACATGACATAAATAAAGCAGAATGAGTCTATTTATCCAGGCCAAAAATTCAAGGCAAAACTTTCTCTGCTATCATTATTATTAGCAATAAAAAATAACAGCTACCATTTAGTGATAGCTGTTACATGCCAAGAACTGGGACAAGTGTTTTATACTCTATTCCATTTAATCCACATATGGCTGGAAGATTTATTTTCCTGACTTTATAAATCACACACACACACACACACACACACACACACACACACACACACACAGGGATTTACTGATATCTACCACCCCCTGTCTAAACTTTTCTGCCTGGGTTTCAAAGCTATCTATGGCCTGGCCCCTCCCACCTGCTCAATGACATTTACCATTTTTACCAGTCCCCAGGATCATCCTTGGTCTCTTCCTTAATTTAGTTGTTCTTTGCAGGGGTGTCATCCTCTTCCTCCCTTCATCTATCAGAATTCCTCTCATCATTTAAGACCAAGATGAATTACCAATTCCTTTTGAAAGTTGAAATACCTGCCTATAGTGCTTTTTTCTAAAATTTGACTGTTGTCACAACTTAATAATTATATGTTTATATTGCAAACTTGCTTCGTTTTCTAACAATTTCATTTCCACTAGTATTATTTCCCAACTATGTTTGAAGCTTCATATGGAAAGAAGCCATGTCTTAACATTTTTGGAGATCTTTTCAGACCACCTCATAGGGTCACTGTAGAGACTAAAAGAGTTGCTTACATAAAATGCTTGGAAGACGACCTGGTATTTAGCAAGGGCCATAGACAGAACACAACACTACGCACAAAACTGATGCTTATAAATATTGGCTAACTGATTAAATCACATTACATATAGAAAAAACGACACTTTTAATACAATTCATTCAGTCAATATTTATTCATGCAAATAGTAGTTATTGAACATTTGCTATATATACCAGGCACTTACAAATTAGAAATATAGCAGTGAATGAAACAGAGGTCTCTACCCTTGAAAAGGTAACAATCCAGTAAGAAAGATGATGTCTAAGATGACGACAATATCCTAAATCTAGTAAATGCCAAAAATTTTGAAATGGATTATTAAAATTAAGATGAATTGAAACACATGCTCAGCAACCCAAATGGATTAAATGTATTAGAAAGACATAAGATATGCATTACCAGGGAGGAAATTATTTTACTATAATCAGATGGTAAAAGCATTTCAGTGAGTCATCATTTCTAGAATACCATCTTTACCACCCCCTTTAGCCAAAATTTTCCTAAGTCATTCTGTGTATTATTTAACATTCCTCCTCATACTTCTAGTTTATTTTAGATTACAAGCACTCTCAATTGCCATCCATAAGTAAATGGGAATTGCTCTTTCCCCTTAAAACAGCCTCCGTTCTAGCCATCAGTTCATTCTTCTATGCATGTATCACTTGTTCATTCATCGAGTATGATTAAATACCCACTAAGTGTCAGACACTATTCTAGATGCTAGGCACATGGTAATACACAAAGGCCATTCACTGATGGAGTTTTCGTTCTGGTGGAGGGGACAAAACCAAGCAGGAAACAAAAAGTACACATATAATTATGTCAGAATATAGTTAAGTGTTATGAAAAAAAATAAGGCAAGGTAAGAAGAGAACAGGGGAAGAGGAATACTATTTTACAGTGGCAATTATTTTGCAGGCAACACATTGTACACCTTAAGCTTATACAATGTCTTATGTCAACTATACCTCAGTAAGGCTGAAAATAATAAATAATTGAAATACTAATATTTCTAAGTGTAAAGTTTGTGTTACCTCAAAGTATCTTCAAATATCTCCACAAGAATTTTAAGTATTTGAAAAACAACTTTTACAAAAACCTAGCCTCCTCCCTCTTAGGCTCTTGCTCCAGTTAATATTACAACAGAGCTTAGTACATGATATACCATGAGCAGAAAGAGGAAGTAATGGATTAGCAATTTCACAGATTAAACCACAGAGTGTAGTAGCTTAAAGAAGGTTGGAAATCACTATATTAAAATATAAATTGAAGAAGTGGAAAGGTGAAGGTTAGAGGATTCAGATATTCAGGGAGTCAGTCAATGTTTAAAGATGGTCCTCTATGCCTCTACATTTTATCCCAATGTAGCAGGGTTCCTTCTCTGTCTACATTTCCTATGTCTTTTAACATAATCGGGTGTCCTAAGAGTCACCCTTCAGAACAGTGGATGGTTATATGAGAAGATAAGAGTCTTAGTCAACTTGATTTTGGAAAATTAGATTTCTTTTGTTTTTCCTAACTGTTGCTAAACTCTAGTTCAGGCTGAGAATTTCCAGCCCAGAGTAATCCCCAGGGAAGCCTAAAGAACAGAAGTCCTTCCAGCTGCTTGGGAAGCCAGCACTGACACTGAGGGTGAGCTGTCACTTCTCTAAGCAGTAAGAATTTTTGCCAAGGAAGGAAAAATAATATAATGTAAAACCCAAGGACATGAAAATCAAATACCCTATACAGGATGGTATTATCCATGGATTCTAAGCAGGAAGCATATAAAGAGCTAAAAAGAAAAAAAGTTTCTTTATAAAATATGAGGTTTTAGTAAGAAACATGAAAACATAAAGAAATGAATGTAAATAGTATATATCACACATTAATAACATATGTATGTGTGCAGATATGTGCATTATATACAGTAAGACTCTTTCAAGTAGTATTATGATGGGCTTTTCTCAGTTATATGGGGTGATGTTTCATAATTTACTGACAGTTTGTTGGCATTGGTTAATGACAAAGCCAGGTTTAACAAAATTCTACCGTAGGTTAAAAAAAAAATATATATATATATTTATATGTAAATATATATATATATATATATATATATATATATATATATATATAAAACCAAAAAAAAAAATCTTAATGGAGTTTCTAAAAATTTATTGTATGGACTTTAAGATCTGCATCCTTGCTCCAAGTGAGAATGCCTCATACCAGTGTTCACACAGAAGCCCCTTGCTAGGAGAATCTTCATTTTTGTTAATACGTCACTCACCCGATCGAATCCAACATGAAAGGCAATGATTGCTGAGAATGTCCGGAAGGATAAAGAAGTTACCAACACCTGCAGGAAAAAAGATATTCATATACTCCAGCTTTTAGGAAAAACAGGAAACAAGATGAGAGAAACTCACAGAAACCTGGAAATCAAAAATGGAAACAAAAGTAGCAGCTCATTTGTGCCACACCCCACACAACTCATACCACCCTAAGCAAACCAGTTTCCTATCACAAATTCCACACTCATAAAGGAAGGACTTCAAAAGCAAAGTCAATTTACTTTATTTAGAGTTTAGATTCTGCTTCTGGTTTGTCCCTGCCTTAAGCTCCTGCTTTCAGTGTGAGCTCATGGCCTCACCACAAATGTTTGCTGACCTGCTGTGCATAGGCCCTGATGTCCTTAATTAGCACCATCCTCATCAAATTCCTTTAGATTTGTAAAACGTGTAACCACTGGGCCTGGCTGGCCCCTCAGCAGCCTTGCACTTCTGTCAGAGTTGTTGAAGAACTGAGGCAAAAGAAGCTCAGTGTCTTATTCAAGTCTATGGACCAAGGGAGTCTACAACCTAGCCTCCTCCCTCTTAGGCTCTTGCTCCACCACCACAGAGAGTAAGGTCTTCTATCCTAATGTGAAGTCAAAAATTATTCAGATGTAAATATACACCCTTCACTCAGCTAGTTCACACAGTTGAGTGCTTCCTGGACAGAGCTCTGAGACAGAACCTCACATAAGCATTCTTAAAAGTCAATAACAGACATACAAAACCCCATCTCTGTTTCCAGTTTTCCTCATTAGAAAACTGAAGATAAAATACACATATGATGGGGCGCCTGGGTGGCTCAGTGGGTGAAGCCACTGCCTTCGGCTCAGGTCATGATCTCAGGGTCCTGGGATCGAGCCCCGCATCGGGCTCTCTGCTTAGCAGGGAGCCTGCTTCCTCCTCTCTCTCTGCCTGCCTCTCTGCCTGCTTGTGATCGCTCTGTCAATTAAATAAATAAAATTAAAAAAAAATACACATATGAATCACTTTGACAAGAAGGCTTTTATAACATAGAAAATACACCAAGCCTAATATCCTGGAAATGCCAAGAACCCTCTTAAAGAATTTCCCAAATCAGGGTGCCTAGATGGTTTAGTCTGTTACACATCGGACTCTTGATTTTGTCTCAAGTCAGATCTCAGGGTTGTGAGATCAAGTCTAGCGAGCCTGCTTGGGATTCTCTCTCTCCCTCTCACTCTGCCCCTCTCCTTCATCTCTGAAAAAAGAAAAAATAAGAATTTCCCAAATCAATGTGAGCAATCACAATACGGAATAGTTTTATACATGGTTGCAAATTAACAGCATCATAATAAAACTGCTTTGGATTTGTGTCATAGTTCTTAGTTTTTTTTTTGGCTGTTAAAATGAAATTACATTGTTAAGGAATTTATACATAGAAGAGTGGAAATCAATTCTTCTAGTAATACTCACCATAGGATTGTTTAGTAATTTTATAGGCATTTGTATAAATTATGCATCTGTATAAACTATACATAATTATGCTTAATTTATATATATATATATAAATTATTTAAAATGATTTTCATTTTTCCTATACTTCAAATATGAAACAAAAACATCTGCTGGGGGTGCCTGGGTGGCTCAATCAGTTAACTGTCTGCCTTCAGCTCAGGTCTTGATCCCAAAGTTCTGGGATCGAGGCCTGTATCAGGCTCCTTGCTTGGAGGGGAGCCAGCTTCTTCCTCTGCCTGCCATTCCCCCTGCCTGTTTTATCTTTCTCTGTCAAACAAATAATGCTTTAAAAAAAAAATCTGCTGTACAAATGTCTGCTTAAAATATATTTTATGGACTTTTAACTTCTCAGATTCCTAATTTTATTTTCCTAATTTCCCCATACTTTACACAGGTATGTTAAATATAAATATTCAAAATAAAATACACAACTTCCTTGGATTTTCATTTTTTTCCAAGTACTTCACTGGTACTTAAGAAAAAAAAAATCCATGGAGAAAGGAAATAGCTATAATTAGCATTTGTTTTTAAATTTGCTGCTATGTTATATATTCAATCTATATTTATCTATCTTGCATTTTATTGGATTTCTATTATTTATATATTTATATATAATCATATATATTTATAAATATTTATATATAATATATTTATAGATATCTATATATTACATATTTTATATCTATTTCATTTATAATTTATATTTATTTATATTAATTGACATATATTTCAATATACATATATTTAATATAGATAAAATGTAGAGGCATAGAGGACCATGTTTTTTTTTTTTTTTTTTTTTTTTTTTTTTTTTATTTTTTATAAACATATATTTTTTATATACATATATTTTTATCCCCAGGTCTGTGAATCACCAGGTTTACACACTTCACAGCACTCACCAAATTACATACCCTCCCCAATGTCCATAATCCCACCCCCTTCTCCCCAACCCCCTCCCCCCGGCAACCCTCAGTTTGTTTTGTGAGATTAAGAGTCACTTATGGTTTGTCTCCCTCCCAATCCCATCTTGTTTCATTTATTCTTCTACCCACTTAAGCCTCCATGTTGCATCACCACTTCCTCATATCAGGGAGATCATATGATAGTTGTCTTTCTCTGCTTGACTTATTTCGCTAAGCATGATACGCTCTAGTTCCATCCATGTTGTTGCAAATGGCAAGATTTCATTTCTTTTGATGGCTGCATAGTATTCCATTGTGTATATATACCACATCTTCTTGATCCATTCATCTGTTGATGGACATCTAGGTTCTTTCCATAGTTTGGCTATTGTGGACATTGCTGCTATAAACATTCGGGTGCATGTGTCCCTTTGGATCACTACATTTGTATCTTTAGGGTAAATACCCAATAGTGCAATTGCTGGGTCATAGGGCAGTTCTATTTTCAACATTTTGAGGAACCTCCATGCTGTTTTCCAGAGTGGCTGCACCAGCTTGCATTCCCACCAACAGTGTAGGAGGGTTCCCCTTTCTCCGCATCCTCGCCAGCATCTGTCATTTCCTGACTTGTTGATTTTAGCCATTCTGACTGGTGTGAGGTGATATCTCATTGTGGTTTTGATTTGTATTTCCCTGATGCCAAGTGATATGGAGCACTTTTTCATGTGTCTGTTGGCCATCTGGATGTCTTCTTTGCAGAAATGTCTGTTCATGTCTTCTGCCCATTTCTTGATTGGATTATTTGTTCTTTGGGTGTTGAGTTTGCTAAGTTCTTTATAGATTCTGGACACTAGTCCTTTATCTGATATGTCGTTTGCAAATATCTTCTCCCATTCTGTCAGTTGTCTTTTGATTTTGTTAACTGTTTCCTTTGCTGTGCAAAAGCTTTTGATCTTGATGAAATCCCAGTAGTTCATTTTTTCCCTTGCTTCCCTTGCCTTTTGCGTTGTTCCTAGGAAGATGTTGCTGCGGCAGAGGTCGAAGAGGTTGCTGCCCGTGTTCTCCTCAAGGATTTTGATGGATTCCTTTCGTACATTGAGGTCCTTCATCCATTTTGAGTCTATTTTTGTGTGTGGTGTAAGGAAATGGTCCAATTTCATTTTTCTGCATGTGGCTGTCCAATTTTCCCAACACCATTTATTGAAAAGGCTGTCTTTTTTCCATTGGACATTCTTTCCTGCTTTGTCGAAGATTAGTTGACCATAGAGTTGAGGGTCTATTTCTGGGCTCTCTATTCTGTTCCATTGATCTATGTGTCTGTTTTTGTGCCAGTACCATGCTGTCTTGATGATGACAGCTTTGTAATAGAGCTTGAAGTCCGGAATTGTGATGCCACCAACGTTGGCTTTCTTTTTCAATATCCCTTTGGCTATTCGAGGTCTTTTCTGGTTCCATATAAATTTTAGAATTATTTGTTCCATTTCTTTGAAAAAGATGGATGGTACTTTGATAGGAATTGCATTAAATGTGTAGATTGCTTTAGGTAGCATAGACATTTTCACAATATTTATTCTTCCAATCCAGGAGCATGGAACATTTTTCCATTTCTTTGTGTCTTCCTCAATTTCTTTCATGAGTACTTTATAGTTTTCTGAGTATAGATTCTGTGTCTCTTTGGTTAGGTTTATTCCTAGGTATCTTATGGTTTTGGATGCAATTGTAAATGGGATTGACTCCTTAATATCTCTTTCTTCTGTCTTGCTTTTGGTGTAGAGAAATGCAACTGATTTCTGTGCATTGATTTTATATCCTGACACTTTACTGAATTCCTGTATAAGTTCTAGCAGTTTTGGAGTGGAGTCTTTTGGGTTTTCCACATATAGTATCATATCATCTGCGAAGAGTGATAATTTGACTTCTTCTTTGCCGATTTGGATGCCTTTAATTTCCTTTTGTTGTCTGATTGCTGAGGCTAGGACCTCTAGTACGATGTTGAATAGCAGTGGTGATAATGGACATCCCTGCCGTGTTCCTGACCTTAGCGGAAAAGCTTTCAGTTTTTCTCCATTGAGAATGATATTTGCGGTGGGTTTTTCATAGATGGCTTTGATGATATTGAGGTATGTGCCCTCTATCCCTACACTTTGAAGAGTTTTGATCAGGAAGGGATGTTGTACTTTGTCAAATGCTTTTTCAGCATCTATTGAGAGTATCATATGGTTCTTGTTCTTACTTTTATTGATGTGTTGTATCACATTGACTGATTTGCGGATGTTGAACCAACCTTGCAGCCCTGGAATAAATCCCACTTGGTCGTGGTGAATAATCTTTTTAATGTACTGTTGAATCCGATTGGCTAGTATTTTGTTGAGTATTTTCGCATCTGTGTTCATCAAGGATATCGGTCTATAGCTCTCTTTTTTGGTGGGATCCTTGTCTGGTTTTGGGATCAAGGTGATGCTGGCCTCATAAAATGAGTTTGGAAGTTTTCCTTCCATTTCTATTTTTTGGAACAGTTTCAGGAGAATAGGAATTAGTTCTTCTTTAAATGTTTGGTAGAATTCCCCCGGGAAGCCATCTGGCCCTGGGCTTTTGTTTGTTTGGAGATTTTTAATGACTGTTTCAATCTCCTTACTGGTTATGGGTCTGTTCAGGCTTTCTATTTCTTCATGGTTCAGTTGTGGTAGTTTATATGTTTCTAGGAATGCATCCATTTCTTCCAGATTGTCAAATTTATTGCCGTAGAGTTGCTCATAGTATGTTCTTATAATAGTTTGTATTTCCTTGGTGTTAGTTGTGATCTCTCCTCTTTCATTCATTATTTTATTTATTTGGGTCCTTTCTCTTTTCTTTTTGATAAGTCGGGCCAGGGGTTTATCAATTTTATTAATTCTTTCAAAGAACCAGCTCCTAGTTTCGTTGATTTGTTCTATTGTTTTTTTGGTTTCTATTTCATTGATTTCTGCTCTGATCTTTATGATTTCTCTTCTCCTGCTGGGCTTAGGGTTTCTTTCTTGTTCCTTCTCCAGCTCCTTTAGGTGTAGGGTTAGGTTGTGTACCTGAGACCTTTCTTGTTTCTTGAGAAAGGCTTGTACCGCTATATATTTTCCTCTCAGGACTGCCTTTGTTGTGTCCCACAGATTTTGAACCGTTGTATTTTCATTATCATTTGTTTCCATGATTTTTTTCAATTCTTCTTTAATTTCCCGGTTGACCCATTCATTCTTTAGAAGGATACTGTTTAGTCTCCATGTATTTGGGTTCTTTCCAAACTTCCTTTTGTGGTTGAGTTCTAGCTTTAGAGCATTGTGGTCTGAAAATATGCAGGGAATGATCCCAATCTTTTGATACCGGTTGAGTCCTGATTTAGGACCGAGGATGTGATCTATTCTGGAGAATGTACCATGTGCACTAGAGAAGAATGTGTATTCTGTTGCTTTGGGATGAAATATTCTGAATATATCTGTGATGTCCATCTGGTCCAGTGTGTCGTTTAAGGCCTTTATTTCCTTGCTGATCTTTTGCTTGGATGACCTGTCCATTTCAGTGAGGGGAATATTAAAGTCCCCTACTATTATTGTATTGTTGTTTATGTGTTTCTTTGATTTTGTTATTAATTGGTTTATATAGTTGGCTGCTCCCACGTTGGGGGCATAGATATTTAAAATTGTTAAATCTTCTTGTTGGACAGACCCTTTGAGTATGATATAGTGTCCTTCCTCATCTCTTATTACAGTCTTTGGCTTAAAATCTAATTGATCTGATATAAGGATTGCCACTCCTGCTTTCTTCTGATGTCCATTAGCATGGTAAATTCTTTTCCACCCCCTCACTTTAAATCTGGAGGTGTCTTCGGGCTTAAAATGTGTTTCTTGGAGGCAACATATAGATGGGTTTTGTTTTTTTATCCATTCTGATACCCTGTGTCTTTTGACAGGGGCATTTAGCCCATTCACATTCAGGGTAACTATTGAGAGATATGAATTTAGTGCCATTGTATTGCCTGTAAGGTGACTGTTACTGTATATGGTCTCTGTTCCTTTCTGATCTACCACTTGTAGGCTCTCTCTTTGCTTAGAGGACCCCTTTCAATATTTCCTGTAGAGCTGGTTTGGTATTTGCAAATTCTTTCAGTTGTTGTTTGTCCTGGAAGCTTTTAATCTCTCCTTCTATTTTCAATGATAGCCTAGCTGGATATAGTATTCTTGGCTGCATGTTTTTCTCGTTTAGTGCTCTGAAAATATCATGCCAGCTCTTTCTGGCCTGCCAGGTCTCTGTGGATAAGTCAGCTGCCAATCTAATATTTTTACCATTGTATGTTACAGACTTCTTTTCCCGGGCTGCTTTCAGGATTTTCTCTTTGTCATTGAGACTTGTAAATTTTACTATTATGTGACGGGGTGTGGGCCTATTCTTATTTATTTTGAGGGGCATTCTCTGAACCTCCTGAATTTTGATGCTTGTTCCCTTTGCCATATTGGGGAAATTCTCCCCAATAATTCTCTCCAGTATACCTTCTGCTCCCCTCTCACTTTCTTCTTCTTCTGGAATCCCAATTATTCTAATGTTGTTTCGTCTTATGGTGTCACTTATTTCTCGAATTCTCCCCTCGTGGTCCAGTAGCTGTTTGTCCCTCTTTTGATCAGCTTCTTTATTCTCTGTCATTTGGTCTTCTATATCACTAATTCTTTCTTCTGCCTCATTTATCCTAGCAGTGAGAGCCTCCATTTTTGATTGCACCTCATTAATAGCTTTTTTGATTTCAACTTGGTTAGATTTTAGTTCTTTTATTTCTCCAGAAAGGGCTTTTATATCTCTCGAGAGGGTTTCTCTAATATCTTCCATGCCTTTTTCGAGCCCGGCTAGAACCTTGAGAATTGTCATTCTGAACTCTAGATCTGACATATTACCGATGTCTGTATTGATTAGGTCCCTAGCCTTCGGTACTGCCTCTTGTTCTTTTTTTTGTGGTGAATTTTTACGTCTTGTCATTTTGTCCAGATAAGAGTAAATGAAGGGGCAAGTAAAATACCAAAAGGGTGGCAACAACCCCAGGAAAATATGCTTTAGCCAAATTAGAAGAGATCCAAAATCGTGAGTGGGGAGAAAGGGGATAAAAAGAGGTTCAAAAAGGAAGAAAGAAAAAAGAAAAAAAAAAAAAAAAAGAAAAGAATTTTTTTTTTTAAAAAAGAAAACACCTAAGAAAAATGTAAAAATATATATATATATATTAGATAAACTAGTAAAAAATCGTTAAAAAAGAAAAAGGTAACAGTTAAAAAAAAAAAAAAATTTTACCCGAAGGCGAGAAAAAAAAAAAAAATGAAAAAGAAAAAATTAAATTAACTGCAAGACTAAAAAAAATCACAGGAAAAAAGCCATGAGTTCCGTGCTTGGCTTTCTCCTCCTCTGGAATTCTGCTGCTCTCCTTGGTATTGAAACCGCACTCCTTGGTAGGTGAGCTTGGTCTCGGCTGGATTTCTTGTTGATCTTCTGGGGGAGGGGCCTGTTGTAGTGATTTTCAAGTGTCTTTGCCCCAGGCGGAATTACACCGCCCTTACCCGGGGCCGGGGTGAGTAATCCGCTCGGGTTTGCTTTCAGGAGCTTTTGTTCCCTGAGCGCTTTCCGTAGAGTTCCAGAGGACGGGAATACAAATGGCGGCCTCCTGGTCTCCGGCCCGGAGGAGCCGAGAGCCCAGGGCCCCACTCCTCAGTGCGCCCTCAGAGAACAGCGCCCAGTTACTCCCGTCTGCCTGACCTCCGGCCGCGCTCCGAGCTCACCGAGCCTGCGACCGGTTCAAGGTAACACGGAGCTGCGAGCTTACTGTCGGCTCTGTCTCTGTAGCCGGCTTTCCCGTTCCAATACCCGCAAGCTCTGCGACACTCAGACACCCCCGATCCTTCTGTGACCCTGCGGGACCTGAGGCCACGCTGACCCCGCGTGGGCTTCGCTCCGGTTTAGCCTCTGGAGCGATGTCCCTCCGCGGAACAGACTTTTAACAGTCCTGATTTTGTGCGCGGTTGCTCCGCCGCTTGCCGGGAGCCGGCCCCTCCCCCCGGGGTCTATCTTCCCGTCGCTTTGGATTCACTTCTCCGCCGGTCCTACCTTTCAGAAAGTGGTTGTTTTTCTGTTTCCAGAATTGCTGTTCTTCTTCTCTTCGATCTGCCGATGGATTTTCAGGTGTTTGCAATCTTTAGATAAGCTATCTAGCTGATCTCCGGCTAGCTGAAGCAGTCTCAGCTTGCTACTTCTCCGCCATCTTGACTCCTCCCCCCTAGAGGACCATGTTTAAACATTGACTGACTCCCTGAATATCTGAATCCACTAACCTTCACCTTTCCACTTTTTCAATTTGTAGTTTAATATAGTGATTTCCAACCTTCTTTAAGCTACTACATTCTGTGGTTTCATCTGTGAAATTGCTAATCCATTACTTCCCCTTTCTGCTCATGGTATATCATGTACTAAACTGTGTTGTAATATTAATTGGGTTTTCAAAGGTTTTTTTAAAAGTTGTTTTTCAAATACTTAAATTTGTGGAGATATTTGAAGATACTTTGAGGTAACACAAACTTTACACTTAGAAATATTAGTATTCCAATTATTTATTATTTTCAGCCTTATTGAGGTATAAGTGACATAAGACATTGTATAAGTTTAAGGTCTACAATGTGTTGACTGCAAAATAATTACCACTGTAGCATTAGTTAGCACCTCCATCACACATATATAATATACATATATAAATATTAATAAATATATAGATACATTTTAAATATAAAATATATAATCATATATATGTATATATTTATATATACACACACTTTTTTTTTAGAGCAAGAAATTGGAGGTGAGGGACAGAGGGAGAGAGAGAGAGAGAATCCCAAGCAGGCTCCACATCCAGAGCCTGCGGCCAGGCTTGGTTTTACAACCCTGAGATCATGACCTGAGCGAAAAATCAAGAATTGGACGCTTAACCAACTGAACTAAGCAGGCACCCCTGTAGTGAGACTATTTAAGGTGTACTCACTTAGCAACTTTCACATATTTTATTATACAATACTGTTCACTATAATTAACCATGTTGTGCATTAAATCCTGAGAACTTACCTTTAATTGGAAGTTGTACTCCAAATTAGTTTGGAAGTTTGACCAACATCTCCCCATTGCTCTGATCTTCCAGCGCCTGGTAACCACCATTCTATTCTGTTCCTGTGAGTTTGGCTTTTTTTTAGATTCCATATGTGAGTTCATACAGTATTTATCTTGCTCTGACTTATTTCACTTAGCATAATGTCCTTGAGGCCCAACCAGGTTCTCACAAGTGACAGGATTTCCTTCTTTTTCATGGATAAATGATATTCCTTTGTATTTATATCACTTCTTTATTCATTCCTCCCTTGACAGACACTTTGGTTTTTTTTCATAGCTTGGCTATTGAGAATACTGCTGTAATAAACATGGGAATGCAGACATCTCTTCAAGATTTTGTTTTCATTTCCTTTGGATATATACCCAGAAGTGGGAATCCTGGATCATATGGTGCCTCTATTTAAAATTTTTAAAGAAACCTCCATCTTCTTTTCCATAGTGGCTTCACCAATTTGCAATCCCGCCAAGAGTGCACAGGGATTCTCTTTTCTCAACAACCTTGCCAACTCTTGTTATCTATTGTCTTTTTGACAACAGCCATTCTAATAGGTGTGAGGTGATATCTCATTGTTTTGATTTACTTCTCTCTTACAATAAGTAATGTTGAACATCTTTTCTGTTATCTATCTGTATATCTTCTTTGGAAAAATGTTCAGTTCCTCTGCCTATTTTTTAAATGTTTTTTTTTTTTTTTTTTTTTTTTTTTTTTTTGCTATTGAGTTGTATGATTATGGGTTGGTTTTGTTTGTTTGTTTTGGCTATATACTTTGAATATTAACCACTTTTCAGGTAGATATATATTTTCTCCAATCTGTATGTTTTCTTTTCATTTTGTTGATTGTTTGTTGTTGCTGTTGTTTTGTTGTGCAGAAGCTTTCTTTTTTTTTTTTTTTTTTTTTTTAAAGATTTTATTTATTTATTTGACAGAGAGAAATCACAAGTAGATGGAGAGGCAGTCAGAGAGAGAGAAAGGGAAGCAGGCTCTCCAATGAGCAGAGAGCCCGATGTGGGACTCGATCCCAGGACTCTGAGATCATGACCTGAGCCGAAGGCAGCGGCTTAACCCACTGAGCCACCCAGGCGCCCGGAAAAATGTTCAGTTCCTCTGCCTATTTTTTAAATTTTTTTTTTTTTTTTTTTTTTTTTTTTTTTGCTATTGAGTTGTATGATTATGGGTTGGTTTTTTGTTTGTTTGTTTTGGCTATATACTTTGAATATTAACCACTTTTCAGGTAGATATATATTTTCTCCAATCTGTATGTTTTCTTTTCATTTTGTTGATTGTTTGTTGTTGCTGTTGTTTTGTTGTGCAGAAGCTTTCTAAAAGTTTGATGTACTTCCACTTATTGGTTTTTTCTTTTGTTGCTTGTGCTTCTACTGCCATATCCAAAAGTCGTTGCTAAGACCAATGTCAAGGAGCTTTTTCCCCTATGCTTTCTTCTAGGAGTTTTATGGTTTCAAATCTTATATTTAAGTCTACAGGCAACTGAGTTCATTTTTGTGCGTGGTTTAAGATAAGAGTCCAATTTCAATTTTCTGCATCCAGTTATCCAGTTTTCCCAACACCATTTATTGAAAAGACTTATTCTTTCCCTGTTGAGTCTTTTCAGAATTTTGATAGGGATTATATTACACCTATAGATGACTTTGGGTAGTACGAACATTTTAACAATATTCTTCCAATTCATGAACATGGGATATCTCTCCACTTGCTTGTGTCTTCTTCATTGTTTTTCATCAAAGTCTTGTAGTTTTGAGAGTACAGATGTTTCACTTCCTTGGTTAAGATTGTTCCTGTTTTATTGTTTTTGATGCCATTATGAATGGACTTTTCTTTTTTAAATATTTTCTCACTAATGTTTAGAAACACACTGATTTCTGTATGTTGAGCTTACAGACTGCAACTTTACTGAATTCACTGATTAGTTCTTCTTTTCTGATTTGGATACCCTTTGTTTCTTTTAAAGAATTCTCTAGTACTATGTTGAATAATAGTGGTGAGAGTGGGAACTTTGTCTTGTTCCTGATCTTAAAAGAAAAATCTTTCAACCCTTCACTGTTGCATATGTGGGTTTGTCCTGTATGGCCTTTATTATATTCAAGTATTTTCCTTCTCTACCCAATTAATTGAGAGTTTTTATCATGAAAGGATGCTGTATTTTTCCAAATGCCTTTTCTGCATCTATTGAGATGATATCATTTTTATCTTTCATTCTATTAATGCATGTATCACATGTATTGATTTGACATGTTGAGCCCTTCTGGATTCCCAAAAGATAAATCTCACTTGGTCACAATACTCAAAATATGTGATCCTTATAATGTGCTATTGAATTCAGTTTGAGAATATTCTGTTAAAAAATTTTGCATCCGTATTCATCAGGAATATTGGTCTATAGTTTTGTAATCTTTCATATCTGTCTGTGGTATTAGAGAGATGCCAGCCTTAAAGAATGAGTTTGTAACTCTCTTTCCTCACCCTCAACATTTTGAAAGAGTTTAAGAAGGATTGGTGTAAATGATTCCTTAAAAGTTTGGTAGAATTTACCAGTGAAAGCATTTGCTCCTGGATTTTTCCTTGATGGGGGTTTTTGATTACTGATTCAATCTGTTTACTTGTTATTGACTGTTCAGATTTTCTATTTCTTCATAATTCAGTCTTGGTACATTCTGTTTCCAGAAATTTATCCATTACTTCTAGATTAACCTATTTTTGTGTATCTAATTACTCAGAGTAGTCTCTATGATCTTTTGTATATCTGTGGTATCAGTAGTAATGTCTCTTCTTTCACTTGATTTTTTTTTTTTTTTTTTTTTTTAGATTTTATTTATTATTTATTTGACAGAGAGAGAGATCACAAGTAGATGGAGAGGCAGGCAGAGAGAGCGAGAGAGAGAGAGGGAAGCAGGCTCCCTGCTGAGCAGAGAGCCCGATGCGGGACTCGATCCCAGGACCCTGAGATCATGACCTGAGCCGAAGGCAGCGGCTTAACCCACTGAGCCACCCAGGCGCCCCTTTCACTTGATTTTAAGTCTTCTTTTTTGCTTAATCTAGCCAAAGATTTGTCCGTTTTTTAAATCTTTTTTTTTTTTTTTTTTTTTTAAGAGCTCTTAATTTTCCCAATCTTTTCTATTGCTTTCTGGCCTCTATTTCTGTTCTGATCTTTGCTATTTTCTTCTTTCTCTTAACTTTGGGTTTACTTTGTTCTTTTTTTAGTTCCTTAAGTTATAGAGCTTGATTGTTTGAGATCTTTCCTTTCTCTTAATCTTGGCATTTATCACTATAAATGTCCTCTTAGAACTACTTTTGCAGCATTGTATAGATTTCAACATGTTGTGTTTCTGTTTTCATTCGCTTCAGGATATTTTTTCATTTCCGTTTTGATTTCTTCTTTGACTCATTTGGTGTTCAGAAGATTCTTCTTTGTACTTTTAAAATCACTTTTGTCTACCTTGGTTGATAGGTACATGGACAGAATGAGAGGTGATTTGACCAAATCATCAGTAACCAGTGGATTGTGAGTAGATAGGGCTAAGGGTCCAAATAGGCCAGGTCAAATAGGTAGTAGAACATGTAAACAAATAATACTCTTAAACAGAGAATCTGGGTTACTACTGCAATGTGATACCACCCTCTCATAATTGACATCCAGACTAGTTAAGCTTGTGGACATCTGGGTTGTGTAATATTTGGTTAGTTTTCTTAATTTTCTTCTTCATGGCTATCAGGAGGCTTGAGTAAGTAATGTGGCTGAAGCCAAGGTACATTTCCTTCAAAGCCAAGGATACATTAAAATTCATTTCTGAAAGGAAGTTCTTTGGTTTAGAATGTATGTTCCAGGATAAAGAGTAGCATGCATTTTATTTAGAATCTCTCCACAAAATTCTATCTCCTAACTACATTTGGACTTGCAAAATTTGCAGAATAAAACAGAAAGACCAGCTTATGGAGAATTACAAGGTAGAAGTCTGTTTTTGTGCCTTCACATTCTGTTTCCTCCTGGTCTCCTCTGCCAGAGCACACACCACCTGTCACGAGCTCCTTGCCTCAGAGCCAACCATACTTGTCCTTACCTGGATGTTAACCAGCTCCTACCAGGGAGCTGTCTCTACCTAATATTTTAGTTGGTACTGACTTGAAGTGTGGCATCCTCTAGATGATGCTCCATTTAGGACTCTTAACAAGAAGAGATGTTTTTACATTTGGAGAGTAGACCTACAAAAAGCAAACTTGTGGTCTTGTCTACTCTCTTCTCTCCTATCATAATACTTGTAATACTTGACGAAAAGCCCAAAAGAAACAAATGGGTTAAAAACAGAACAGAAATTTGATGGTGATTAGATTCCATGTAAATATTTTTTTTCAACAGGTATTATTGAGCATTTCTGATGTTTTGGGTATGGTTTTAGACACAAGGGAAACATCAGGGAATACACACAGGGTCTTTGTCTTCAAGGACCTTGCAGGCTAAGAAGCTCACAGAGGAAAAATGCAATATACAAAACTGATCATGTGCCAGTTACCCTCCTGAAGATTTGATAATCTCATAAAATTACCAGAAAAACACTCTGAGGTATTCACTATTAATTTCATTTTACTGAGGAATTTGACCTAGATACAGTAGATAACTTATCCAGAATTACAAAGTTAATATGGCTCAACAATACCAACAGAACACCAAAAACAGGACTCTTCATCTCTAGCTCTAGAATGTAGAGCCAAAGCTTGTGTAATTCCAAACTTCTCTCTGCTTTCTATGTCATACTGCCTAAAGCAAATTGAATTATGAACAGATGTAGAATCATAAACAAATTTAGCAAACTGGAAAATTAAACATCTATTAACAATTTTAGGTATGTCTAAGTAGGCTCTACACTTGTGAATTCTCTTGATCATCAATCCAACTATGGAGAGAATTGGTTGTGATTTGGCAGCCAGATCACATTCTTCCCTCTTTTTTTAACTAACTTCTTATCAATTCCTTTTAAAGAATCTTTTTAAATTTTTATCATTACAGTTATACTCTATCCCTTCATCGTGTTTACCCTTATTTTATATATATATATATATATCTTTCTTTCTTTCTTTAAAATTTTGGGAGGCAGTTTCTTCTAACATACCAAAATACACCAGAACTCAAGTGTATGGTTCTGTTCTGTTTGCCAGTCTAATATATACATATATATATATTTTTCTTCTCCTTCTTCTTCCTTTCTTCTTCTTTCTTCTTTTTTCTTCTTCTTCTTCTTCTTCTTCTTCTTCCTTCTTCCTCCTTCCTTCTTCTTCTCCCCCCAGTTTTGGGTCTTTTCTGATTTCATTAGTGTATATTTTTCTGGGGTCATTGCTACCCTTTTAGTATTGTTGTTCTTTCATTCATCTCTTCTTACCTGGATAAAATGACAAGGTGGAAAAATTCACATACAAAAAAAGAACAAGAGGCAGTAGTGGTGGCTAGGGACCTAATCAATACAGACATTAGTAATATGTCAGAACTATAGTTCAAAATGACGATTATAAGATGCTGGCTGGGCTCAAAAAAAGTATGGAAGATATTAGAGAATCTTTCTGGAGAAATTAAATCCCTTTCTGGAGAAATAAAAGAACTAAAATCTAATCAAGGTGAAATAAAAAAGCTACTACTGAGGTATAATAAAAAATGGAGGCTCTTACTGCTAGGATAAATGAGGCAGAGAGAGAATTAGTGATATAGAAGACCAAATGATGGAGAATAAAGAAGCTGAGCAAGAGAGAGGTAAACAAGTACTGGACCATGAGAGGAGAATTCAAGAGATAAGTGATATCATAAGAAGAAATAATATTAGAAAAAAGGGATTCCAGAAGAAGAACAAAGGAAGAGGGGGACAGAAGGTATATTGGAATAAATCATAGCAGAGAATTTCCCTAATTTGAAGGGAACAAGCATCAAAATCCAGGAGGTACAGAGAACCCTCCTCAAAATCAATAAAAATAGGTCCACACCCCATCATCTAATAGTAAAACTTACAAGACTTAGTGACAAAGAGAAAATCCTGAAAGCAGCTAGGGACAAGAGGTTTGTCACATACGATGATACAAATATTAGCAGCAGACCTATTCAGGGAGACCTGACAGGCCAGAAAGGACTAGCATGATATATTCAGAGCACTAAATGAGAAAAAGATGCAGCCAAGAATACTATATCCTGCTAGGCTGCAATTGAGAATAGAAGGAGAGATAAAAAGCTTCTAGGACAGGTATTTTCATGGGGGGGGGGGGACAAGATGGCGGGGAAGTAGGAGGAGGCGCCTTTTAAACCTGTACCCTAAAGTGAGCTGATTACCAACCAAAGAACTCTGATCACCCATGAAATCAGCCTGAGATCAGAATTATACACATCTGGATCTCTACAGGGGCAGAAGACGCCACTGGGCAGGTAAAGCGGAATGGGAACAGTGAACTGATATCGGAAGATAAACAAAAGGGGGAGGGAGCCACCAGAGGCGACCGGTTGGTAAGTAATACCCCAATACTAGCGAGAGTGCCCTGCATCTGGGGACCAGCATTAACTTGGGAGACTGGTTGAAAGCACTTCAAAAAAGCAAAAGAACGTGGGAGGAAATTGTGGGAATCAGGGTGGCTAGGGACAGGGGCTTAAGTCCCCGGTCCCAGGACAGCCTCCCCTGGCAATGAGCCAGAGAGAGTGCGGTGGAGAAACCAGGTGTTGGTCCCTAAGCCACCAGCGCGCCCGAGAATGTGTGGGGACCGGCTCCTGTGAGGGGCTGGGTGCCTCACCAGAGGACAGAACGCCCAAGCCCTGCTATACAGCCTGAGATGTGCGCGCCCCTCATTCTCCCCTGAAAGAGGTACACAAAGGCCGGGCCATTGTTTCAGAGCCTAAGACGCACGCCCCAAATTCTCCCTTGAAAGAGGTGCTTGAAGTCCCAGCCTGGTGCTTTCGGACCTGCGCCCCATTCTCAGAGCCTGAAAAGCGTGCGCGACCCACAGTCTCCCCTGAAATTGGTGCGTGCAAGCCAAGCACTCTTAGACCCAGAAAGACCAGGCACTCCCAGCCCGGGCCAGCGGGAAAATCTCAGTGTTTGATCGCTGCTTGGAACCTCTCTGGCGGTCTGGAGCTGCCTAGACAGCCACTGCTGCCGCGGTTTTGGGTACAAGCAAAAGATCCTGCATCCCCAGGGACCACGACTTGGAACCTGCTCTGCCAGCGGCCAATTGGGAACTTATTTGGGCTCTGCAGCCAGACTGAGGCTTCTCTCTGAAAGGGAGGCCAGGATGCAGTTTGTTTTCCCCTAAAACTACAAAACCCATCAAAAGCGGTCAAGGTGAGAGAAAAAAAAAAAGTGAACAAGTCAGGAAATGACAGATGCTGGCGAGGATGCGGAGAAAGGGGAACCCTCCTACACTGTTGGTGGGAATGCAAGCTGGTGCAACCTCTCTGGAAAACAGCATGGAGGTTCCTCAAAATGTTGAAAATAGAACTGCCCTATGACCCAGCAATTGCACTATTGGGCATTTACCCTAAAGATACAAACGTAGTGATCCAAAGGGGCACGTGTACTCGAATGTTTATAGCAGCAATGTCCTCAATAGCCAAACTATGGAAAGAACCTAGATGTCCATCAACAGATGAATGGATCAAGAAGATGTGGTATATATACACAATGGAATACTATGCAGCCATCAAAAGAAATGAAATCTTGCCATTTGCGACAACATGGATGGAACTAGAGCGTATCATGCTTAGCGAAATAAGTCAGGCGGAGAAAGACAACTATCATATGATCTCCCTGATATGAGGAAGTGGTGATGCAACATGGGGGCTTAAGTGGGTACGAGAAGAATAAATGAAAGAAGATGGGATTGGGAGGGAGACAAACCATAAGTGACTCTTAATCTCACAAAACAAACTGAGGGTTGTTGGGGGGAGGGGGTTTGGGAGAAGGGGGTGGTATTATGGACATTGGGGAGGGTATGTGTTTTGGTGAGTGCTGTGAAGTGTGTAAACCTGGTGATTCACAGACCTGTACCCCTGGGGATAAAAATATATGTTTATAAAAAATAAAAAAAATTATTAAAATTTAAAAAAAAAAAAAAAGTGAACAAACATAAAAACTGCCAGAGAACAAAAACCTGAAAAAAACCAGTTTCCTTAGAGCCCACCCCCTTGAGGAGGGTGGGGGGACTTAACTCAGGGAACCTCATTGACTGAAAACCCACGTGGCAGGCCCCTCCCCCAGAAAACAAACCAAGAAAGGAGAAAAAAAAAAAAAAAAAGAAGACTACAAGAGAACAACCACCACTACTTCATAGGACAACTTTTATTTTTAACTCGTTCCCACTATTCTGGTTCTTTTTTTTTTTTAATAGATAATTTTTTAACCTATTTACCATCACAGTGAGATGTCCAGTACATCAAATTCCATAATAACCTTCTAACCTGAACTTTTTGTACATACACCTGTGTTTTTCTTTTGCATTTCTATTTTTTGATTTTTTTTAATTTTAGTTTAGTCTAGTTTATTCCTTTTTATTTTTACTTTCTAATAGTCATATAGAGTTAAACTTCAAAGTAAACCCCTTTCCCCAATCAATACTACCCCTATAGGTAAACCAATTTTTAATCCCCCTTTATCTAGGAAAGTTGAGTCATTTAACAAAGATACCAAGATACATCCAGGAGGAATCAAAACAACCTTCCTCACCCACACTGAGAATTTATTACCACTCTCCCATCTTTTTCTTCCACCAGTGTTTCTGTGTTTTTGTGTTTGTCCTGATAGTATATAAATCTTATACTTGGGGTTCTTTTTGACGAGGTTCTTCCTTTATTTGCATATATATATTTTTTTCCTCTTGTCATATATTTTTATCAGTCTTTGTGTTTGTCTGTCTTTGATTGTATACTTCATAAATCTTACCTTGGGGCCCATTTGGCTGAACCTTCTCTTTGATCTTCCCTTTCTTTCATCTCTCTCTCTCTCTCTCTTTTTTTTTTCTTTTTTTCTTTTTCTTTTCTTTTGTCTCTCGTATGGGTGGGGAATCCTGATTGCTCAGAAGTGTTCCAGGGTGCACCTTGACTGCACCATGGTCGATACATCAAGCTACATGTGTTCAGTCATCTCTCACGAAAATGATTAGGAGGAGAAATGCCCAACAGAAGAAAAATACAGAGGAGGGACCTTCAGCAACAGAGCTAATGGCTACCAACATAGACAATATGTCTGAAAGAGAATTCAGGCTAACAATTATCCAGGCAATAGCTAGGTTGGAAAAAGCCATGGACGACCAAACGGAATTGATTAGGGCCGAACTGAAAGCGACCAGACAGGATGTTCACAATGTTAGGGCTGAGCTGAAAGCTACCAGGGATGAGCTTCACAATGCTCTCAATGAGTTCCAATCTAATCTAAACTCTCTCAAAGCTAGGGTAACTGAGACAGAAGATAGAATTAGTGATCTGGAGGACAAACAGATAAAAAGAAAGGATCAGGAGGAAGCCTGGAGCAAACAGCTTAGAAACCACGAAAACAGAATCAGGGAAATAAATGATGCCATGAAACGTTCCAACATCAGAATTATTGGAATCCCTGAAGGGGAGGAGAAAGAAAGAAGTCTAGAAGATATAGTGGAACAAGTTCTTCATGAAAATTTTCCCAATCTCATGAATGGAACCAGCGTTCATGTACTAGAGGCTGAAAGGACTCCACCCAAGATTATACATTCCAAAAAAATATCACGACACCTGATAGTCAAATTGAGGAATCATAATTGTAGGTATAATCTCTTGAAAGATGCTAGGACAAAGAGGCTCCTTAGTTACAAAGTAAAACCCATCAGAATAACGTCAGACCTCTTCACAGACCCTGGCAAGCCAGAAAGGGCTAGCAAGATATATTCAGGGCATTAATGAGAAGAACATGCAGCCAAGAATACTTTATCCAGCAAGACTGACATTCAAAATGGATGGAGAGATAAAGAGTTTCCAAGACCGACAAGGCTTAAAAGACTATGCAACCACCAAGCTGACACTGCAGGAAATATTAAGGGGGGGTTCTATAAAAGAGGAAAAATCCTAAGAATAGCATTGAACAGAAATATAGAGACAATCTACAGAAAGAAAGACTTCAAAGGTAACATGATGTCAATAAAAATGTATCTATCAATAATCACTCTCAATGTGAATGGCCTAAATGCGCCCATAAAATGGCACAGGGTTGCAGACTGGATAAAACTACAGGACCCATCCATATGTTGTCTACAAGAGACCGATTTTGAACCTAAAGATACAACCAGACTGAAAGTGAAGGGATGGAGAAGCATCTTTCATGCCAATGGGCCTCAAAAGAAGGCTGGGGTAGTGATTCTCATATCAGATAAATTAGATTTTAAATTAAAGACCATAGTCAGAGATATAGAAGGACACTACATCATTCTTAAAGGGACTATCCACCAAGATGATCTAACAATTGTAAATATCTATGCCCCCAATATGGGAGCAGCCAATTACATAAGAAAACTGTTAATCAAGATAAAGAATCATATCCATATGAATGCATTAATAGTAGGAGATCTTAACACTCCTCTCTCAGAAATAGACAGATCATCAAAGCAGAAAATTAATTAAGAAACAAGAGCATTGATTGACACATTGGACCAGATGGACCTCATAGATATATACAGAACATTCCACCCTAAAACAACAGAATACTCATTCTTCTCAAGTGCACATGGAACCTTCTCATGAATAGACCACATACTGGGGCACAAATCAGGACTCAACCGACACCAAAAGACTGAGATTATTCCCTGCATATTCTCAGATCACAATACCTTGAAACTGGAGCTCAATCACAAGGAAAAGTTCCGAAGGAACTCAAACACCTGGAAGCTAAAGACCACCTTGCTTAAGAATGCTTGGATCAACCAGGAGATAAAAGAAGAACTGAAACAATTCATGGAAACCAATGAGAATGAAGACACTTCAGTTCAAAATCTATGGGATACAGCAAAAGCTGTCCTAAGGGGGAAATACATAGCCATCCAAGCCTCTCTCAAAAAAAATTGAAAAATCCAGAACACAGCAGCTATCTCTACACCTTAAAGAACTGGAGAATCAATAACAAATCAAACCAACTCCACACATAAGAAGGGAAATAATCAAGATTAGAGCTGAGATCAATGAGGTAGAAACCAGAAATACAGTAGAATGTATCAATGAAACTAGAAGCTTGTTTTTTGAAAGAATCAATAAGATCGAAAAACCATTGGCCACACTAATCCAAAAGAAAAGAGAGAAAGCCCAAATTCATAAAATTATGAATGAAAAGGGAGAGATCACAACTAACACCAAGGAAGTAGAAACAATCATCAGAAGTTATTATCAAGTTATATGCCAATAAGCTAAGCAACCTAGATGAAATGGATGCATTCCTGGAAAACTATAAACTCCCAAAATTGAATCAGGAAGAAATTGACAACCTGAATAGACCGATATCTAGTAACGAGATTGAAGCAGTGATCAAAAACCTCCCAAAAAACAAGAGCCCAGGACCTGACGGATTCCCTGGGGAATTCTACCAAACTTTCAAAGAAGAAATAACACCTATTCTCCTGAAATGTTTCAAAAAATTGAAGCAGAAGGAAAACTTCCAGACTCTTTCTATGAAGCCAGCATTACCCTGATCCCCAAACCAGGCAAAGACCCTATCAAAAAGGAGAATTTTAGACCAATATCATTGATGAATATGGATGCTGATTCTCAACAAGATCCTAGCAAACAGGATCCAACAGCACATTAAGAAGATTATCTACCATGACTAGGTGGGATTCATCCCTGGGCTCCAAGGATGGTTCAACATTCGCAAATCAATCAATGTGATAGAACAAATTAATATGAGAAGAGAAAAGAACCACATGGTCCTCTCAATTGATGCAGAAAAAGCATTTGACAAAATCCAGCATCCATTCCTGATTAAAACACTTCAAAGTATAGGGATAGAGGGAACATTCCTGAAATTCATCAAATCTATCTATGAAAGACCCAAAGCAAATATCATCCTCAACGGGAAAAAGCTTGCAGCCTTCCCATTCAGGAACACGACAAGGATGCCCACTCTCACCACTCTTGTTCAACATAATATTAGAAGTCCTAGCAACAGCAATCAGACAACAAAGAGAAATAAAAGGTATCCAAATTGGCAGTGAAGAAGTCAAACTCTCTCTCTTTGCAGATGACATGATTCTTTATGTGGAAAACCCAAAAGACTCCACCCCCAAACTACTAGAACTCATACAGCAATTCAGCAACGTAGCAGGATACAAAGTGAATGTACAGAAATCAGTGGCCTTCTTATACACTAACAATGAAAATACAGAAAGGGAAATTAGAGAATCGATTCCACTTACTATAGCACCAAGAACCATAAGATACCTGGGAATAAACCTAACCAAAGAGGTAAGGATCTGTATTCGAGGAACTACAGGACACTCATGAAAGAAATTGAAGAAGACACAAAAAGATGGAAGACCATTCCATGCTCTTGGATCGGAAGAATAAACATTGTTAAAATGTCTATACTGCCTAGAGCAATCTATACTTTTAATGCCATTCCGATCAAAATTCCACTGGTATTTTTCAAATAGCTGGAGCAAATAATCCAAAAATTTGTATGGAATCAGAAGAGACCCCGAATCGCTAAAGAAATATTTAAAAACAAAAATAAAACAGGGGGCATCACGCTACCTGATTTCAAGATTTACTACAAAGCTGTGATCACCAAGACAGCATGGTACTGGCATAAAAATAGACACATAGACCAGTGGAACAGAGTAGAGAGCCCAGATATGGACCCTCAACTCTATGGGCTAATAATCTTTGACAAAATGGGAAAAAATATACAGTGGAAAAAGGACAGTCTCTTCAATAAATGGTGCTGGGAAAACTGGACAGCTATATGTAGAAGAATGAAACTCAACCATTCTTTTACACCATACACAAAGATAAACTCAAAATGGATAAAAGACCTCAACGTGAGACAAGAATCCATCAGAATCCTAGAGGAGAACATAGGCAGTAATCTCTTTGATATCAGTCACAGCAACTTCTTTCAAGATATGTTGCCAAAGGCAAAGGAAACAAAAGCAAAAATAAACTTTTGGGACTTCATCAAAATCAAAAGCTTCTGCACAGCAAAGGAAACAGTCAAGAAAACAAAGAGGCAACCCACGGAATGGGAGAAGATATTTGCAAATGACAGTACAGACAAAAGGTTGATATCCAGGATCTATAAAGAACTTCTCAAACTCAACACACACAAAACAGATAATCATATCAAAAAATGGGCAGAAGATTTGAACAGACACTTCTCCCATGAAGACATACAAATGGCTATCAGACACATGAAAAAATGTTCATCATCACTAGCCCTCAGGCAGATTCAAATTAAAACCACATTGAGATATCACCTTACACCAGTTAGAATGGCCAAAATTAGCAAGACAGGAAACAACATGTGTTGGAGGGGATGTGGAGAAAGGGGAACCCTCTTAAACTGTTGGTGGGAATGCAAGTTGGTGCAGCCTCCTTGGAGAACAGTGTGGAGTTTCCTCAAGAAATTAAAAATAGAGCTTCCCTATGACCCTGCAATTGCACTACTGGGTATTTACCCCAAAGATACAGATGTCGTGAAAAGAAGGGCCATCTGTACCCCAATGTTTATAGCAGCAATGGCCACGGTCGCTGAACTGTGGAAAGAACCAAGATGCCCTTCAACAGACGAATGGATAAGGAAGATGTGGTCCATATACACTATGGAGTATTATGCCTCCATCAGAAAGGACGAACACCCAACTTTTGTAGCAACATGGACGGGACTGGAAGAGATTATGCTGAGTGAAATAAGTCAAGCAGAGAGAGTCAATTATCATATGGTTTCACTTATTTGTGGAGCATAACAAATAGCATGGAGGACATGGGGAGTTAGAGAGGAGAAGGGAGTTGAGGGAAATTGGAAGGGGAGGTGAACCATGAGAGACTATGGACTCTGAAAAACAATCTGAGGGTTTTGAAGTGGTGGGGGGTGGGAGGTTGGGGTACCAGGTGGTGGGTATTACAGAGGACATGGATTTCATGGAGCACTGGGTGTGGTGCAAAAATAATGAATACTGTTATGCTGAAAATAAATAAAAAATAAATTAAAAAAAAAAAAAGCTTCTAGGACAAACAAAAACTAAAAGAATTTGCAAACACCAAACCAGCCCTACAGGAAATATTGAAAGTGGTCTTCTAAGCAAAGAGAGAGTCTAAAAGCAACAGACCAGAAAGGAAGAGAGGCAATATTCAGTAACAGGCACCTTACAGGCAATACAATGGCACTAAATTGATATCTTTCAATAGTTAATCCTGAATGTAAATGGGCTAAATACCTCAATCAAAAGACACAGGTATCAAAATGGATTAAAAAAACAAGGCCCATCAATATGCTATCTACAAGAAACTCATTGTAGTCCCAAGGACACATCCAGATTTAAAGTGAGGGAGTGGAAAACAATTTACCATGCTAATGGACATCAAAAGAAGGCTGGGGTGGTAATCCTTACATCAGATAAATTAGATTTTAAGCCAACGACTATAATAAGATATGAGGAAGGACACTATATCATACTTAAAGGGTCTGTCTAACAAGAAGATCTAATCATTTTAAATATCTATGCCCGTAACATGTGAGCAGCCAACTATATAAACCAATTAATAACAAAAAAATCAAAGAAACAGATCACCAATAATACAATAATAGTAGGGGATTTTATCACCCCCTCACTGACATGGGCAGATCATCTAAGCAAAAGATCAACAAAGAAATAAAGGCATTAATGACACACTGGACCAGATGGACGTCAAGATATATTTAGAACATTGCATCCCAAAACAAAGAATACACATTCTTCTCTAGTGCACATTTCCGTTCTCCAGAACAGATCACATCCTGGGTCACAAATCAGGTCTCAACTAGTACCAAAAGATTGGGATCTTTCCCTGCATGTTTTCAGACCACCATGGTCTGAAACTAGAACTCAACCACAGGAGGAAAGTTGGAAAGAACTCAAATACATGGAGACTAAAGAGCATCCTACTAAAGAATGAATGAATCAATCAGGAAATTAAAGAATTAAGAAAATTCATGGAAACAAATGAAAATGAAAACACAACTGTTCAAAATCTTTGGAACACAACAAAGGCAGTCCTGAGAGGAAAGCATATAGCCATACAAGCCTAGCCTCAGCAACCAGACAACAAAAAGAAATAAAAGCATCTGAATTGGCAAAGAAGAAGTCAAACTTTCATTCTTTGCAGATGATCTGATACTTTACATGAAAAACCCCTAAGACTCCACTCCAAAACTGCTAGAACTCATACAGGAATATAAAATGTGTCAGGATATAAAATCAATGCCCAGAAATCAGTTGTGTTTCTATGCACCAACAGCAAGACGGAAGAAAGAGAACTTATGGAGTCCATCCCACTTACAATTGCACCCCAAACCATAAGATACCTAGGAATAAACCTAACGAAAGAGGCAAAGAATCTGTACTCAGAAACTATAAATACTCATGAAAGAAATGGACGAAAACACAAAGAAATGGGAAAATGTTCCATGCTCATGGATTGGAAGAAAAAACATTGTGAAAATGTCTATGCTACCTAAAGCAATCTACACATTTAATGCAATCCATATCAAAATACCATCAATTTTTTCAAAGAAATGGAACAAATAATCCTAAAATTTATATGGAACCAGAAAAGACCTCAAATAGCCAGAGGAATGTTGTAAGAGAAAGTCAAAGTTGGTGGCATCACAATTCCAGACTTCAAGCTCTATTACAAAGCTGTCATCATGAAGACAGCATGGCATTGGCATAAAAACAGGTACATAGATCAATGGAACAGAATAGAGAGCCCAGAAATAGAACCTCAACTCTATGGTCAACTAATCTTCGACAAAGCAGGAAAGAATGTCCAATGGAAAAAAGGCAGTCTCTTCAAAAAATTGTGTTGGGAAAACTGGACATTCACATGCAGAAGAATGAAACTGGACCATTTCCTTACACCACACACAAAAATAGACTCAAAATGGATGAAAGATCTTAACGTGAGACAGGAATCCATCAAAATGCTTGAGGAGAACACAGGCAGCAACCTCTTTGACCTCACCCACAGCAACTTCTTCCTAGAAACATCACCAAAGGCAAGGGAAGCAAGGGCAAAAATGAACTATTGGGACTTCGTCAAAATCTAAAGCTTTTGCACAGCAAAGGAAACATCAAAAAACCAAAAGACAACTGACAGGAATGGGAGAAGATATTTGCAAATGACCTATCAGATAAATGGCTATTATCCAAAATCTATAAAGAACTTACCAAACTCAATGCCCAAAGAACAAATAATCCAATCAAGAAATGGGCAGAGGACATGAACAGACATTTCTGTAAAGAAGACACCCAGATGGCCAACAGACATAAGTACTCAACATCACTGGCATCAGGGAAATACAAATCAAAGCCACATGAGATACCACTTCACACCAGTCAAAATAGCTAAAATTAACAAATCAGGAAATGACAGATGTTGGCAAGGATGCAGAGTAAGGAGAGACCTCCTACACTATTGGTGGGAATGTAAGCTGGTGCAGCCACTCTGGAGAAGAGTATGGAGGTTCCTCAAAAATTTGAAAATAGAGCTACCCTAGACCCAGCAAACACACTCCTGGGTATTTACCCTAAAGATGCAAATGTGGTGATCAAAACAGGCATGTGGACCTGAATGTTTATAGCAGCAATGTCCACAGTAGCCAATGTATGGAACGAAACTATATGTCCAACAGATGAATGGATAAAGAAGATGTGGTATACACACACACACACACACACACACACACACACACACACACACACACTGGAGCACTATGCAGTCATCAGAAAAACAAAATCTTGCCATTTACAACGACATGGATGGAACTAGAGGGTATCATGCTAAGTGAAATAAGTCAATCAGAGAAAGACAATTATCATATGATCTCTTCGATATGAGGAGTTTAAGAGGCAGAGTGGGGGGTCGTGGAGGTAGAGGGGAAATATACCTAAGCTTCTGGAAAGCAATTCAGTTATATCTATCAAAAGCCTTAAAATGTGGATAAATTCCAATCTAATATTTCCTACTTCAGCAATCAATCTTAAGAACAGATGCTGTCACAATTAAGTACAAAGATGTTCATATTAGCATTGCTTATCACAGCATTAGGAAAGACCAAAAAGAAGGAATTGAATGAAATGTTTTGCCTAATAGTTAAATTATGATATCTACATATTGAATATTAACACAGTCACTGGCTTACACTAAAGAAAAAAAATATTTAATAAAGGGAAAATTTTACGATACAATGACCATAAAAATTGGGAAATAAAGTTGAATATTAAGATAATCTTGTTAGGTAAAATACAAATGAAATGCATCAAATATTAACTATATTTTCTGTGTTGATGAATTATGGACAGTTTTTGCTTTATGCATTTTTCTCTATTTACTAGGGTACTTTTAAAAACAATAGCTGTACTTCTTTCTGAAGTTTAAAAAGAATTTTTTTTTTGAAAGAGGGAGAGAGAGAGAGAGGCAGAGGGAGAGGGAGAGAATCTTAAGAAGGCTCCACGTCCAGTATAGAATCTGACATTGGGCTCAGTCTCACAACCCTGGGATCATGGGCTGAGTCAAAATCAAGAATCAGATGTTTAAATGACTGAGCCTCCCAGAAACATAATTTAAATAATAAAGCAAAAAGCACAGTGGACCACAATCATCACTCAGTCATGAGATAGTGGAAATTTCAGTTCAGGCTTCACTGTTCTGAGTTTACTAAACTTTAACCACATATGGAATGTGCTTATATTCCTGAACCTGTTAATTTCATAAATATATTTGGTTTCTGTGGCCCCTGAGGTATGTAACGTATTTCCCAAAATGCCACCACTGCATTATTTTATTTAAATTACAGAAATCAGATAATTTGAAAGATGATCAGATAATGACTTTGAAAGGTTCATATACTAAATTTTTTATAAAAGATATCTTAGAATCTTGCAATCCAAAGTGGTCTATAGACTGGTGTTAGCATCAACATCTGGAAACTTATTGGAAATGCAGAACCTCACTTCCTACCCAACTTACTGAATCAGAATTTGCACTTTAATAACATCTCCAGTTAATTTATGGGCATAGTCAGATTTAATAATTACTGATCTAGAACACATATTTTAGTTCAAACTACATGTCTACAACGTAACTATGTTCCTCCCTTGAAGTTAAATCTATGTTCATGTCCTAAGCACCAAAGAGATATCTCTGGTTTACCAGCTCTAAACATTTTTTTAGGACAAATGTGGATGCCTGGGTGCCTGGGTGGCTCAGTTGGTTAAGTGCTGGACTTTTGATTTAAGCTCAGGTTATGATCTCAGGGTCATGAGATTGAGCCCCATGTAAGGCTCTCTGCTTGGTGTGGAGTCTTGTCTCTGCTCTTCCCCTTGCTCTCTCTCTCTCTCTCTCAAATAAATAAATAAAATCTTAAAAACAAAAATAAAAACAAAAGCAGTTTCCAACTACTGAATGAAATAGGTTCTAAAAATCTATTGGTAGGTAAGTCAATTGTTTACAACTTGCAACATACAGTAATATTATTAATACTAACTATATGTCTAGGTCACCCTACAGAGTAGCTTGCTTAACCCACAAGTAACTAAAGCGGATCAAATTGCATTTTAATCATTGTTTTTGATGGGAAAATTTGTTCCCAGTCCTAGCATAAGAGTCTAAGAAAGCCTGGTCCTGCCATCAATACAGCACTTCCGTATAGCTGCAACTATGTAGACAACTGGTAGAGCTAATAGTCTAATTCAGAGAGTGTTGTAGATACAATAAATTGGATAGAAAGACAGAATGCTAGGTGTTGCTATGGACTCATTCATGTTGTCTCCCAGTCTTCATTTTTACTAAGAACAGACATTGGCAAGATTACTTATCTTCAGGGGTTTGGAGGAACCCTCATCCTGGGACTGAGGGAATTAACCTTTGCAAACAGGCATGGCTTCATTAGCACCAACTGGTAACAAAGGATTTATAACTGAACTATCCATTAAGAGTATCTTCTTTGCTTCTCCACTCTTAAAGTGCAGTTTTGTCCTACACAAAATAATGCTTGAAATAGACCTGAAGAGAGGGATATTAGCAAATTTCAGTGCACATTGTTTTCATGAGGTATTTAAACCATGATGTTATAGTCTCCATATTTCAGACACTTATGACTTCAATTGAGATTTACTTTCTATAACAGTTTAAAAATAAAAAAGGTACATTGATTTATACTTTTAAAATTGTATTGCCCCAGATTTTCTTATATATTATTTCACCTTGAGAATTCTTGTTGCAACAGGTATTTCAGGATAAGAATATACTTGGTAAGCATTTTATACTTACAAGTGTTTTTAGAACACTGATTTTAATAGAAAATTTAGAAAATAAACATAAGAAAATTACAATGATCTATTAATTCTCTATCTCAAAGGTAACTTACTAAAGTTCTGCAAATAGCTATTTTTATCTTTAAAAATGGGTCATACTATTCCTATGGTTTTGAAAACGTTTTTTCACTCAACAATGCATCATGAATATCTTTTTAGTAGACTTCTACCAACTTCAATAAATAAAGTTCTATAACATTTTCAATGGTATAGTATTCTTACAGAATATCTTTTTAAAACATTTGGGTTATTTTCAAATTTTTGTTCTTATAAACATTGAAAACTAAATCTTTTCAAGACTAGACCCTTTTTGTTAAATAATCAAAGTAAAGTGGAAGATAAACTCCCTATGACGTGTTGTAGTGCGAGGCTATTTAATAAGGGAGTATGACTTGTTAACCACTACATTTTATTTAATAATGGTCACAAATGAGCTTTTATGCTTATTGTTCACTTCTTTTCCAGTTTTTCCACTTTTTTGTTGTTGTTGTTGTTGTTAGATGCCTTTTGTCTCCTATATCAAGGTTAATTCTTTTCCTTCTGGACCTGGCAAAAACTGGGGAATTTCTTGTGCACATATTGATTTTCACATAAGAGTTTATGATTATGGGGGCACCTGGGCGGCTCAACTAGTTAAGCGTAGGGCTTCAGTTCGTGTCATGATCCCAAGTTTTGAGACTGAGCCCGGTATCAGGCTCCCTGCATAGTGGAGAGCCTGCTTCTCCCTCTGCTACTCTCCCTGCTTGTTCTCCCTGTGTCAAATATATATATATTTTCAAAAAAGGGTTTATGATTATCAGAATACTTTTGGGTAGACTTTAAACATTATATGGAATAGCTTTGTGGATACACTAAGTCTCTAATGGGAAATCTAAAGATGTGGGTGAAAAGTGCAACTAGTAAAATGAAAATATCTATTAAAAATAAAGGTACATTCTTTTTTATATACATATTTTGATCTTATGTTGAACTGTCACCCAAATGTACTTAACTTCATTGGACAAGATATAAGGCTCACCAATTTCCAAACTTTGGCAATTTCCAATTCTAAATTCCTGGCAGCCATTCTGGAGCTGATATTATTTATAGCATAGTATGATTAATTTTTTTATTTTAAATATAGATAAATTTGTTCCAATATGCTTTCCCCAGTCCAAATACATATTCACCTTTTAAGTCTTAATAATCAGCTTCTAGGTAGGGAAAAGAGGAATTTAACCACTACCTATTGTGGTAAGAACCTAACAATTTCACACAATGTAAGATTTAAAGAAAACCCTGAATTTCTGTGCCAAACCTGTGGGTGAGATGAGGGGCTGTTGACAGAGAATGAGAAGCACAAGGGAAGGGGTATTTAGCCTCTGTCTTCTATGACTCCAGATTTCAGAATAAAGAGGTCACATTTTGCTTTAATCATTTTAGAAAACAATGTTAGAATAAATTTAAAGCTTTAGAGAACATAATTCAAATAGATTCAAAAATACAGAACTCATCAGATTATGTTATAGAAACCAATATGAATGAATTCTCCCTAGATTTTATGAACGATCTTTATTAACAGAAACCAAAATTATTGTCCAAAGTGATAACATATCAATGAAATACATATCAAAATATACTGCCATTATTAATAGTTTTTAACATCTTTATTGCATTTACAATGTGTGGAACATTATAGGGATTTACAATAGAGGCCAAATATCCCAGCCCTTAAAAATTGAATAGGAAAGATTGGATGAACCATACATAAGTATCTTTGAACATAAGCATTAGAAACATACATATGATCATAATTTCACAGGCTTATACAAGTAATTGCTGTATGTAATATAACAGGCAGGAAGGGTAAAACACAGTGAATAAGAAAGTCACTGGGGTGTGAAATAACTATAACTAGGTGGTACTAAACAAAAAGACAACACAGGAAATGTGATTTGTAAAGGCTAAAATGTCCTGCAAAAACATAGCTATCCTCTATCACAACTGTGAGGTAGAATTCTTCCCACCCCGTTTTCTGGTTTCTTGACCACTAGTTAGGGGCCTTTCCCATCCAGATGGCGCTCTCTCACATTGCTGTACTCAGGACAGACTAGTAGCACACATTTTTCACTACCCCTTCTACCTCAATTGAACAGAAGTAATCTTTTGTTTAATTGGTCTTCCTTCACCTACTGAAAACGGGTGGCAAGTTAGTAAGATAAACCAGTGCTGTTTCTTCTAGCTAAGATATCACCATGCTTGGGAAATGCTTTAATCCTTCAAGAAGTGAAACTAATGCTAAAATTTCAGGTATAGGAACCTGTTGGGTGCTGTTTAGGGCAGACAGGTATTTCTTTCCTCAAAGAACACCAACTGCCAAGCGTTAATGCCATTTCTATCACAAACCCACTTCTAATATTTCAAATATGAATCATAAAAATAGTTTACACCTTTCTACACATCCAAAATATAGTGAAAATCCAGGACACAGTATAACCACATTGGGAAAAGTATAGCCGTTTCTTTTAAAACTACCCTATGACACAGAAACTCTAATCCTAGGTACTCACCCAAGAGAAACAAAAGCTTATCTTTACATAAGACTTACATTAAGAATAATCATAGCAGCTTTATTTATAACTACTAATGCTGGAAACAGCCCAGGTATTCATAAATAGAAAAATGGATAAATTGCAATATAGTCATACAATGGAATACTACTCAGCAATAAAAAGTAATGAACTACTGAAACAACTAACAATGTGGATATATTTTCAAACCATGGCAAGGGAAGAGGCTTCTAGAAAGAGTACATGCTGTGTGGCCCTATTTACATAAAGGTCTAGAAGAGAGAAATTTGATTCGTGGTAGACAAAAGAACAGTGGTTGCCTTTGGGAGGGTGGAGTGGGGTCAAGGATTGACTAGAAAGGATCAGAGGGGAATTTTCTGATTATATATTTTTATAGCACTGTATACATTGTCCAAAACTAAGAGATGCGCACTTAAGATTTATGCACTTCATTGTATGCTAATTTTACATAAAAAAAAAAAAGTGGTTAAGCACATACTGAGCTCTAGAGTTAATGATATGTATGCTGAAGTTATTAGTAGGAAGAGTGAAGATGCCTGCACTTGGATGAACTGTAGGATGGAGATGATAATGCAAGCATAGTTAATGCTAACTAGTGTCCGGGTGGCTGATACACTGTAAAATTTTAATTTTGTATGTTTGCAAGATTTCATAAAATGTTGGAAGAAAAATTCCACGGTGCAACACTTACCAAGTAATGCCACTGAGAATTACATTATTGATCTCATGGCAAGATAATCATCAAATTCTTCCAATCAGTGTTAACGTAGAAATTTAAGAGCTTGTTTTAGATATTCCTGAGTGTGAGGTGACAAGTCAGCTCTCAAATCTATACTGGCTCAAAACTATCAGTTACATTTTGATATATATATATATATGTCATTTATTCTCAATAAATTTGTTGGCTGTGTAGACTAATGTAAGAGTTAAGGTGAAGAAACATTCTTAAGAGAAAAATCAAGCTCAGAAATTTTTACCCGACTTCTAAACTAAAAAAGAACTATGGCAACTATAATAAAAGATGTGTAGACCCAAAACACAGTGTAAGGTTTGATCATACAGACAGGCCCCTATGTTTTGAGTGGAAGGACATCTGAATTATCCTGTCTCTCAAAGGAGGGACTCATTTGGGGATGCCCTGAAGTGATGGCATATAACTTATAAATATTTCTAAGGCGACACCTTTAGAGTCACTAAGACTGGCTTCAGACTTCATTAGCCTTTTGTCAGAAGTAGTTTTCCACATGCCTGACTTAAAACCCATTAACAATACTGTGCTTATTATTTAGTGGCTGCTAGCTATCTTTAGGTGTTTGCTAAGAATTTCTATAGAACTGTATAAGGAATACACACACACACACACACACACACACACACACACACACACACCACCCCCCCCCCCCAAGGGTTCTCTAACAAAAATAACCAAATAATCTTGGTTCTCTAAGTGCTTCATGTTCTAGTCCAGGCTCTGCTTTTCTTGAAACACATGGACTAGTGCTGTCAAGCTTTCAAGTTTGCTTTAAAATACTGCAGTCATGTTATTCAGGATCATATCTACGAATCTTTTTAGTCTTAAAACCTTCCCCTGCATTTATGCTATTTCATGGAGCATCCCTAGTTCTAGCAGTCAATGACAGGACTAGTCTTTTTCATTAACACGGCTCAAATTTATCAAGATTGCTCTTTTCTAACCGTAACAGTACTAATGGTGGTCTCAAGTCATGCTTGTTGATTATTAGGATACTTTTAACAGCTTTGTGCTTTTGTTGTTTCCACCGGCTGGTGCTGACTCTCTGAAATCCACTCTGAGTATGATTTTTACTTACTTATTTATTAATGCCACTGTGTCATGTCCTGTCACCCTCAAAGTAGATGATTCTCCTCACTTGTCTTCTATTTCGCTGGTCTATCATCCTGCCATAAAAGAGTTAAATCTGTCAGATTTAAGTCTTGTTTCTTACTGATGAGCTCATCGACTCCACCCTTAGTATTTCCAGTACGTAATTCTGAATGCAAGGGAAATGGAACTCAGAGAGGTGAGCATAGTGCCATTTCCCTCATGACCCCATGCTCATCATCAGAGAAAAGAGCAACATTAAAGACGCTCTATTTTCTATTCTGAGAAGATAATTATATTAATAATTCCTTCCACTTTGGATAATATTGTAGTTTTCTTTTTTTTTTTTTTTTTTTTTTTTTTTTTTTTAAAAGATTTATTTATTTATTTGACAGACAGAGATCACAAGTAGGCAGAGAGGCAGGCAGAGAGAGAGGAGGAAGCAGGCTCCCTATTGAGCAGAGCCCGATGTGGGGCTCGATCCCAGGACCCCGGGATCATGACCCGAGCCGAAAGCAGAGGCTTTAACCCACTGAGCCACCCAGGCGCCCCTAATATTGTAGTTTTCAACCTATTTTTTAATATGATTATATTTACAGACCCAGAGAAGTTTAGCCATTTTTATAAGGGTCAGTAAATGGCCAAGCCAGATTTTGAGCCAGATATTCAAACTCCAAACTCATTCCATTTATATTCACTACAGTTCTTACTTTGGCTTTTTTATGATCTTTAATATGTTTGCCATTACTTATGCTTCTTAGCTAAACATAGATGTTTCCATAGCACATACTAAAGCTGTGTAATGTCAGATGTTAAATCAATACTTAATTTTGCCTTATCAAGGTATTTGTTGCCCTCCACAGCAGAAGTATAGTTCCACCTCTAACTGAAGATTTTTATTTTCAGAACCGAAAGTTAACAGTGCTAAGTCTACTAATTGGGTTAATTGGCTAGGTATGTTCCAGGCTATCTCCTTAATTAGGGAATTCTTCCTTTGGGGGTTTAACCAAAGATACCTCAACCATATAACTCTTGTCACTGATGATACTTATGTTAGTTTCCCATGCCATTTTCAGTAAACTCAAGATGTGGAGGACTTTCACAACCAGAGCATGTTTAGTTCTTAGGAACCACAGGATAGGAAGAGTACACAGCAATATCCAATCTCTCTGGCAAAGAACATTACAATGCAGTAGAGAATTCTGAGTTCTCTGACTGTAGACTATACAGTGAGTTCCATTCAGCTAATCTCACAGTCGTGCTGTTGGTTACAACAGGTTTACAACAGAGAGTATGGTTAGCTCACCACTATCAGAATGTAATCGTCATGTTCACCTTAAGTGTATGCCACCAACAGTAACAACAAACTAAATAGCACACCCCATATTTCAACTGACAGGTAATGAAACAACACATTAATACTAGTTAACACTCGGGAGCACTGGCCAATTTAAATGCCTACAAAGTGATAGTAGTATTCAATCTTCCACACAGTAATGAAGCCTAGACCTGCCATCAACATCCTGGCTGGACAGGCTGAGCAGTTTCATCACCATCATCAATGAGTCACCTTAGCAGAATAAGTTCACCAATAAGGACTGGTAATGAAGTTAATTTTATCTGAAATAAAGTTACCATCTTTACATCTTAGCTCTGCTGGGTGAGACGTGTGAAGAACAGATGTCAAAACTGTTATGTACTGAGCTTATAGAGGAGCAAATATATAGTAAGTAGGCAAGAGAAAAAAAAAATCCCCCAAACCAGAACAAACAAAAAACAAAACAAAACTAGCCCAATTAACACTTCCAAGAATTCCCTGAGATGAGCCAAAGTAATGTGGAAAGTTGTGGCATATACCAACAATGGCATATACAAATGATGGTTCTTTCTCCATTTGTGGGCCAACATTAATTCACGATGAACAAAGAACTCATGCTTTCAAACAGACTTCTGTCACTTCCTTCACATGTACTCTAAGTAACGCTATGAAAAAAAAAAACCACATTAGGACACTGTTGGGTTTTTAATCATCATTGTATGTATACATACAGATATACATATAGAAAGTAGCAGCTAATTTACAAATGAAGAGCAACAGTATTATGTCAAAAGCATATTCGGTTTCATCTGAAATCCTCAAATTACAAATAACATTTCCAGATGATGCCTCATTTTACTCTTGCTGTAGGCTGGATTGCTTAAGGCATATTAAAAATTAACGTACTGGACAGTAAGTAGTCGAGTTGATGATAAAACCAAGAGTCCCATTACTTATAGTGCAGTTCCTTTCTAGCAAAGTCTTAATAAAAACATTCTTACTACTCTGAAATTCAGTAGAATATTGAGTGTAACTAAATATCTATATTACTTAATACATAAGTATCTAAAATACCAAATGACTTCCTGATGAGTTGTTTAATTCATAAGTCAGTCATAATTTTAGGAAGTATATTTAAAACACACTTCAGACTGCAATATAGAGGGGATTATTACTAATGCCTACAACAGACCATTCACATACAGAGGAAGTGAGCAATTATTACATATGAGCAAAAGCCTGGGAAGAGGAGAATCCCACAAAATCCCTTCCCTCAACAGAGACTATGATGCAGGAGGCAAAGGCATCAATAAACAATTGTAGCATGTGCTTAGCACCATTATGAAGACTGAAATGAAGAATCACAAAAGTTTGAACTCAGAAGTTAAGTCCTAAAAGACTGAGAGGATATCAAATATAGAAGGAATTTCTAGAATGTTCTCAGAAGCAGTGGGAGCATAAGAAAAAAGGGAGCAATTAGGCATCGCTCCCAGATTTTCTGGCATGGCTGATTAGAAAAAAATTAACCAAATTGCTCAGAGAGAACAAAAGTGAAAAAACAGGATGACTTCTCTAGGCTGAAATGACAAGTAGGTAGTTGAAAGTATGGGTCTGAAATTTTGGACCAGATATGGAACACAAAACATGGATAACACAGAAATCTAAGGATGAGATCGTTCCAGAAGCCTTCTGAAGACAGAATCTGAGAGTGTATTTTAGTAGATACACTTTAAGTAGAAGTTATGTGACTGCACTCAAAGTTATGGCAGAGGATGACATCTTCAAGGGACACCATTTAGGAAAGGCTGCTCAATGGTGTAAATATTAGAGACAGAGAAGGATAAGTAATCCAGACTGAAAGAAACAATCATTCAATTCTGTAACTGAGAGTTACATGTCCACTGAGAACAGTTTCACTGAAGTGTATAAAATCAGACTGCAAGGTGTTGAACAGTGAGTGAGAAGGATGCAGAGGGAATGATATGGATTTCTCCAAGAGGTCTGGCAGTGAAGAAGGCTGGAGAAACCAATAGGCTGAGAGGGAGTTTTTTGCTTTGGAGGATACATGAACATTTTTATGGACATGAAAAAGGAACCAGCATACAATTCTTTGCATAATTCTATATTAATCACAGCTAAAAAATTATTTTTAATCTTTTTCAAAAACATTTTCTGAAAAAAAATGAACACAAAAATATGTATTTTACCATTTAAACTTAATATAAACTTAAAAGCACTAACATTTTATAAATTTTATCTCTCTAAAAGAATTGTACAATTTTTATTATTAGACTGCTTCAGAATTTTGCTTCATCTATCATGAGAAATTAAACTTTATTAATAATTGCCATATTCAATTCAGAAAGATTCCTCTGATATACAGGATTATACTTAAGTAATTATGTATGCCTTCTTCCCCAGCCCTCCTCCCCAAAGACAAAAGTATCTTTAGGGTTGTTAATAATTTGGATATTTTCAACTTGAAGAGAAGAACAATTAGAAATAGTATTCCATTATTTTTAAGTTAAGATCTAAATTGCTCTTCACAATTATTTTTCAGTATTAAACATGCTTATTTATTATATACACATGCTTACATATGAATTTCCTGGCTAAAACACATGCAACCAACATGAAAGAACAAATATTAAACCATCCTCACAATCCTAAGAATGCCCTTTTAAATAAGGCACTCATGTTTGGAAACAGGATATAACCACCAAATTAAATAAGATGTTTAAAAGAAGCCTTTTATTAAGCACAAACAACTTTTAATACATTATCAATACAAATAGGAAAATGTCCTTTAATGAATATATCAAAGATCTGAAAGTTTTCTTTATACTGACACAATAAAAATAATCAATTTTGAAGAAGAATTACAAAGTAAAATCTTTGAGTACACCACTGTCTACTAATAACAATTTAACTATAGTCTAAATTTACTACATCACCTGGGGAGGAAGGTCAACCATTTTTTATATAGAGAATTCTTAAACTCTTATTAGCACCATTCAATGCTTATTATCAGTTGTTCACCTACAAATTGACAGGTCAGGTAAAGCTTTAAAGCAAGTGTTTTCAGTGCAATGTTTACAGTTCCTTCTTTTAAGATACTTGGAGTCTATGGTCTCAGAGCAAGTTAAGTAATGATGCCTTGTAGTTGCAAGGTGTTAATGTGTATAAAGAAATGTAAAATGGAAAAAAATGAGGCTTATCCTGGCTGTGAAATGTATCTTAATGTATTGCGGCTAATGCTGTAGTATGCCAACAACATGCGGGATTATGAACTGTAGATTTGTGGGAAGCTGGTAGCTATTAGCTCTCTGTGGTCATCATTTCGGGATGTCTCAGCTGCTGCCTTTTGAGACTAACCAGTTTCATCCTGTCTCTGATGTGTTCTGCAGTGGAAGCCATGTCACTTGGACTCCCAAAATATTGTTCAGTTCTAAAAATCAAAACAAACAGAAAAACCGCAATCAGATTAATACAAATCCACGGACTACAGCAAATGCAAAAGGGAGCAAAGATTACCATAAATATTATACACGTGATAAGACAGTTCACTTGCAGACCATACTGTTTACCTTTGAATAGTAATTCAGTGGGAAAAACATTTTTAAATGGCATTAAATATATTAAGACATGTTGAGAGAAAAAGCCTAGTGGCATTAAATGTTGTAGCATATGTACTTATAATAATCTCAATAAATCAAACAATGCAACCAAACAATGAAACAATAAAGGAAACAATGCAACATTGGAGATATTCTACTTTTCAGTTTTGGGTGCATATGCATATACAAATATAAAATCTGTATGTGTTCTTCAAGGATAAGGGCTATGTACACCAAATGTGTGTCTAATATATGTCTAATATAGCTGGCAAGCGAAATACTTGTTTAATGTTAAGGGATCATTTGAGACTTTAAAAGATAAAATCACTTAATTTTATCCTACTTGAAAAGGTACTGTATTCAGAGTCACAGAATCTTTTAGAGCTAGAAGAGTTCTTAGAAATTATTTGGTTAAGGTTTGTATTTTTTAAGATCAGAAAACTAAGGCCTAGAAAATTAAATGATTTAACTAGGATCACACAGTGGGAAAACCAACATTTGAACTGGAGTCTTCAAGCAGTGAATCCAGACAGATCATCTAATTTCTTTTATTTTTTCCAGGACAGTGTTACAAAAAATACATCTGAATATGCTTGCTGTCAAACAAACTATACAGTATCAACAAGTTATCCATTTTTATGACAAAATAACAATTTGAAATATTAAAGGTGGTGGTTGTGAAATGTGAATACACAGTACTAACTTATTCCTCAATCTTAAAAACATGAAGAAATGCTATGGACTATTTGTAGAACACAGTAGTAGGAGGAGAAGACCAAGCAAAAATCCTAGTTATAAAGGCTCCCAGGCTGACCTCAGTAGAAGAGAGATAGTGTTAACAACTGGTTGTGAAGCACAGAAATGGGGATGGGGACTCCCTGGAATGGAATAACCAGAAGGCATCCCTCCAATACTGTTGCAAGCTAAATTATAAATTTTTAGATTTTATTCTTTTACACTGCATTGCAAATACCTAATACGAATTTAGGCTACTTCTGATGGTTTAATTTTGCCTATGACCAAAGATTATCTAAATATAGACTATGAATTATATGCTTTCAAGGGAATAAAATTGTATCTTCCCAAAATCAATTTCAAATAATCACTTGAAGTTCATGACACAGTAGTAGTGGCACTTACTATGTGTCAGATTTGGGGGTTTTTTTTTGTTGTTTTTTCTTTTTTCTTTCTTTCTTTTTTTCTTTTCTTTTTTTTTTAAGATTTTACTTATTATAGAGAGAGCACGCAAGCAGGGGAAGGGAGAGTTGGGGAGAGAATATCTCAAACAAGCTGTATGCCCAGCACAGACTCTGGGCTGGATCCCACAACCCCTGAAATCATGACCTGGCTGAAATGAAGAGTAAGACACTCAGTTGAATGAGCCATCCAGGAGCCCCTGTGCCAGATTCATTGTAAGTAATTTATATACATTTAGCTCATGTAATTCCCTTGCCCCTGTAACCTGAAAAGGTATGAATAATATATCCCTAATTTTTAGATGATGGAATTGAGACACAGAAAGGCTGAGTGGCTTCCCCAAGGTGTTACAGCTAGTAAGTGGTGGAGCTGAAATTTAAACCCACAAAATCTGATTCCAGAGTTTACAATCCTATCAATTACACTATACTACAGAGTAAAGATAAATACATTCAATGATGTAGTTGCTCTGTCATTTGAAGTAAATATCCTCTGGATTACCTCTAAATTATTTTCACTGAGGTCGATAACCTGAGGGATGAAGCTCCTTCAGATTCACTTAATGGCCCATTTATTTGCATGAGATCACTTCTTTCTTTTATTAACTTTCAAAATGCAAAGCAATGTGGGAAGCAGGACCCCATCATTTTACAAGTGAAGAAATTCAGATTCCATATAGCATAGAGAAAAAAGAATGTGTTCAGAGTTGGACCAACATGAGACTGTATTCCAATTCTACTTAGAAGCTGTGAAATCCTGAGCACCTCACTTAATTTTTCTAAGCTTCAGATTTCTACATCTGTAAATCAGGATTAACCATATTGGTCTAGTACTGTTTGGTCAAAAATAACGAAGTGAAGTGTTTAACTTGATGTTTAATATATTATCAGCTAACTGAACATTACGGCCCTGCACTCCCCTTCCCTGCGCCAGACGAAGCCCAGAGGCATCCTACTCCCTCTCATCAGGGCCATGGCTAGAACCCAGGTTATCAGCCTTCTGCAATAAGCTGTCAAGAAGCACCACATTTGATAGTGTCAAGTACCAACTGCTACTGTTTCTAAGAGCTAAGTTTATATTTCTTTTCATTACAAACCAATTTATTGTGAAATAGAAGACGTGAACCAAAGCTAATTTTTACTTGGCTTTTTAAAAAACAGATATTCCTCTCTTGATGATTTCACTTTAAGAATTCACCAATAAAAAGACAAAATTATAAGAACATGTATCATACCCATCAGGATAAACTACAGGAACAGTTAATCTATCCAAAAGTGATTTCCCAACTGCTTCAATCTCATCAAATTGCTCCTCATCATTAATAGCTTCAGGCTCTTCTGGACAGTCTTGCAAAATCTGTAACAAGTAAAATGGCAACCTCGATCAAGAAATAGAGAAAGGCAATCAAGCTCATGTGAATTCAGTAGATTGAAGCTGTTTTTGTTTCGTTCTTAGCATCCCCATGTACACCGCCATTGCACAAGACTGATTACTAGTGAAGTTGGCTCAAAAAATTCAAATAAAAGGAAACACATAATCCTTAATCATAATAAATAATTGGAGTAAAAAAAGTCTATAGTGATTTCTAAGGAAAAAATAATACCAGACTCTTATTCGGAAAGTAAGTTTAAACTGTGCTTGAGAAATAGCCTTCATTCATTCATTCCTTATTGTACTAAATGTTTATTTAGCAGCTTTGGATGTGACTGAAATATAGATTGTGACCTCAAATAGCTTACAGACTTCAAAAATGAGAGGAAAATAAAAATCCAAAACAACATATGCTTACATTATAAATAACTGATAGGATGACCTACATAGGCACAGTTATTTTAAAAACTGATCTGCTGACTTACCTGATATAAACTGGAAAGGTTATGATTCAAATACAGGAAGTTCTACAGTCCTTGATAAAAATACTATTTTCCTTAACTATTAACATTTAAACTTAACAAGGGGAGGAGAAGAAGGAAGAAATTGCTATAATTTATAATAGCTAAGTCTATAGGTACTGATCCACACTAGTCAATCCATTAGCAAACAGCCTAGTGAACACTTGAACGGTGGCTAGTCCAAACTGAGATGTGTTGTAAGTCCAAGATACACACTATGTTATAAGAAAAAACTGCAAAATGTGGGGAAGAGAAAAGAAAAAGAAGTATTTATTTTTGCAACTGCTTTTGCATTATACTTAATCTAATCTGTTTATTTCAGCACTACTCAAATAACTTTATATAAAATCCTAGATTCACCTTAAAATATCTTCGCAGTCATTATACTATACAAGTTGTTTATAGTTATGGTTATATTTATGTTTACCAGTATAAAATAAAACACAGGAAGAAAATTATACCTGATAACAAAAAGCTTTACAAAGGTTTGAGTAGTAAAGAACCTTAAATTGTGCTTGCTTTAAGTATGATAAAGGCAATATAAGAGAATATTCTATGCAAAACAATCTCTCAACCATTTACATTCTTATATGGCCTCATAAAGAAGTCTAGATCTTAATGTCCTTGCAGATAATTTTAAGTTTTATTGAAATTCCATTCAGTTAACATAGAATGTAATTAGTTTCAAGTGTACAATACAGTGGTTCATCACTTACATACAACACCTGGTGCTCACCACAAGTGCCCTCCCTAATCCAATCACCTATTAACCCATCGCCCACTCACCTCCCCTGTGATAACATGTCTGTTCTCTATAGTTGAGTCTGTTTCTTGGTTTGCCTCTCTTTTTTTTCCCCTTTCCTCATTTGTTTGGTTTCTTAAATTCCACATGAGTGAAATCATATGGTGTGTGTCTTTCTCTAACTTATTTCACTTAGCATAATCCTCTCTAGTTCCATCCATGTAGTGGCAAAGGGCAAGATTTCGTTCTCGGCTGAGTGATACTCCATTGTGTGTACACTCCACATCCTCTTAACCTATTCATCTATGAATGAATACTTGGGCTGCTTCTATAACTTGGGTTATTGCATATAATGCTGTTATTAACATCAGGGTGCATGTATACTTTAAATTAGTATTTTTGTATATTGCATTCTTTGGGTAAATCCCTAACAGTGGGATTGCTGGATTGAAGGGCAGTTCTATTTTTAACTTTCTGAGGAACCTTGTACTGTTTTCCAGAGTGGCCTTGCAGATAACTTTTTAAGATACTGCTTTCAAAATGTATCAGGGTTGTTAGATATTGGGCCAGTAGTCACCCTTGCACAGGAGGCAGGGGCAGCAGGAACAATGTGACTAAAAGAGATTCTGAGGTGCTGGTAATGTCTGTTGTTTGAATAGTGCAGTGATTTCACAGGCATGCTCACTTTGTGAAAATTCATTGAACAGACTGAATTCAACAAACATTTACGATCTGTATACTTTTCTGTGTTAATATACTTAAATAAAAACTTTTCATTAAAACAATCAGTAGGGGAACCTGGGTGGCTCAGGTTGTTAAGCGTGTGCCTTCGGCTCAAGCCCTGAATCAGGCTCCCTGCTCAGCAGGGAGTCTGCTTCTCCTTCTCCCTTTGCCCCTCCCCCAGCTTGTGTGCATTCTCTCTCTCTAATAAATAAATAAAATCTTTTTAAAAAAATAAAACAATCAGTAGGTAAATAGGTGAAGCCGCTTATATACTTTCACCTTCATTATTGTTAGGCCTATTTTAAACCAAAACACTGACCTGTGGAGTTCTGTGACCAGCTCAGCAAGAGTTAACTATAAACACTTCCCAACAGAGATACAGTAGAACACTGCGCAATTCCTGAATTCCTAGTCACATCTCTTCTGTTCTACAGACTAGGCTATATCACATTTACGCCTTCAGTTTCTCACGTTTCATATGGTACTGAACATCCCCTACACATAAACTTCCACTGTGAGAGATCAAAACAAAGTTAACTATATAACAAAGCTCCTCTTCAGAGTGGAGATGTAAGGGTTGAGTGCTATAAAGTTTCTCTGCGCAGAGTTACAAGAAGGGCTCTAATGAAAATCTGCCCAAATAACACTACATATTGCATTTCTGGTTTCCAGGACTGATGAATTCATTAAATAAAAAATTCTAGAATGAATCTTTAAAGATAGCAAATGAAAAAATATTTTATTTTTATCTTTATTTTCATTATTTTTAGCTGGGAGTCTATACTTGAAACCTTATAAAATTACAAAGTGCCCTTTTAAAGAATTTATGACAATTAGTTGTAGTTGCTGAGGCAAAATGTCCTTTCCTTGCATAATGAAAGCAATGGGAGTTGTCACACCCTAAAGATAGTTCATTTTGGGGGTCAGATTTGGTAAGAAGAGAAGCACTGTTGAGAGAAGACTCTTAGATGGTTTTGGATTTCTCAAACCACAGTAAGCCAGCACTGGTATACATTATACTACAAGAATTTGATTTGAACTAAGACAATATATTATATCTAAACAAACTTTAAACAATTGGATTAAAATAAGGTGGAAAAAACACAAAGGTTAATCACATAATTATAATATTAAAATTAATGCATTTTAAACATATAAAGTAAGTATTACTGAGACTACAATTTTTAAAAAAGCGAACCTTTTCAGCATTTGAGTGAAATGCAATAGCCATTTCCAGCCTATGCACTCTCTCTTCAGATGCTATTGTAAATTGTTTCCATACTCTGTTCAGTCGAGGAAGTGTGTCTCCAGATGACCGAGATGTGCAGCGCAGAGACTGACACAACACCACCGTGGCCTGTAGCAACTGTCTGCCGTAGTCATAAGTGCTCTAAAAAAGAAAAAGTAAACGTGAAATTATAGTATAAGAATTCTGAAAAGAGAGACAGGAAAAGTGTGCGGGAAGGGTTGTGGTTGCAAATAATAACACTACTGGGAATCAGTACTGAATGACTTACTTACTTACTGACACTTAATACTAAAAATTAACTGCAGGCATAAAAAAGGATGGGAAGACAACACTTTGAATTTTTAGTAAGTTTCTTTCTTGTTAGGTTTTGCTCTCGTCTTGTGTTTTCCCCATCTCATTCTTATCAACTCCACAATCCAAAAATAATGGCTGATAAAGATGGGCTCTTCAAAGGGCACTTTATATCCCATGCAGAAAACTCAATTATTAGGGAAAATAAATAAAGATACTTTTAACACACACAAACACACACACAAAATCTGCATTGTTATACTAACACTGGTGAAATAGAGAAACTGGGGTTTTTACTATACCGCTATTAACTCCTCTATTTCTTATTCACTTTCGTGAGTGAACAGATGGATTGCCTAAAAATGGCATAATCTAAAACAAATCAGAGGGAGCATACAGAACCTGTATTCAGGAAAACATAAACCCTCTCAAGTTTATGCAGCCTGCTTTTGATGCACCAGCTGATATTTTCTAAGTTCTGTGATATTTCTGGAATAATATAACTAACCTTCTTGGGCTTGGAGGGTTAAGTTACATTATAATCATGCAGAAAGCTATTCAAACACTGAGCTTGTAGAAAAGGAAGATAACCAGTTCTGCACCTGTGCAACATCAACAAATTTTCTATGCTTTTCTAGTAAAACTTTCGTTTCCTGAGCATCATCACCCAATCTGATGTGGGTCTTAAGCAGGGCATCCAGAAGTTCACTTAGCCATTCTACTGCCTAAATAAAAAAATAAAGAAGAGTGACGCTGGATCCATAACTCTTATTATATCAAATCAACATGTTTATCAAAAGAAAAATTACTACCATATGATTAATTAATCTATTAGTTATAACGCAAGTCCTTAATAGCTTATTTCATTTAAGAAAGCTACATGAATTAATGATCTTTCCACCCCCTCAAAACTTTTAAAATCTAAGAACAAGATATATTAAAGAGAAGCACTTTTTAAAAATTAATAGCACATGATTCACATTAATAGATCATGTGTTTTCCTTAATGTCCAAGCACTGGTATTACAGAAGACTGATGAATCACTGAACTCTACCTCTAAAACCAATAATATGCTATATATTAGTTAATTGAATTTAAATTAAAAAAAAAAAAAGATTGTGTGGAATCTCATTACAGATTTATGTTCTTATTTAAAATCATAAAGTTCCTCTAGGTCAAGCTGCACTGATGTTCTCTGATGAAAATTACACAAAGACAGCATATAGTTTTTCTAGTTGAAAAACCCTCTTGCAAGTTAAAAAAGCATTGTGCTTAAACCAGCCTTAATCTTAGCATGTAACTAACAAGTCAATAATAATAAATAATAAATAATCCCAATTTCTCACTTAATAGAGGATTTCATTAAGAAGATGAGTCATATGAGACCAGTAAAATAACTGGAAATTTAAAAACACTTTGCTATTTTAAGAAGATAAACTAGAATTTGACTTAACACATTTACTTTCTTAGGACCATGAAAAGTAAACTTTTTTAACAGTTAGGTGAAATCAGTCTTTTAAGAGAAGACAACTACATCATGTGCCTGACTGATCTTTTACCTGGGCAGCATCTTCTTCACATTTAAACAACTGCACCATTTGAAGCATCTTTAACCTTCGCACATCCACCATGTCTTCACATCTAATAAACAAAAACATAAGGCAGAACATCATTTCAGTTTCATTAATAATTATTTTAACATCATCATCTGGCATGCATGTTTTATAGTATACTAAAATACTTAATCTTATACACCATGGAGACTTCCAACTACTTTGTATTGATTTGTAAGAATTTTAAGGATATCTATATTACATCAAAATACTTCAAAACTTCAAAATACCTGAAAGATTCCTAATTACAAACCCCTGAGGACAGAATGGATTCTGTGAAATACTGAAGCAAAGCATCAACAAAGTAGTACACTAAAACCCAAAGAAATCTCCATTGCCAGTTAACATTAAACAAGCCTCAAAGATAAACATACGAAGTTTCTTAAATAATAATTTTGACAATGATGCACCAAGGAAATAAAACAAAATAAAAACGTTGAGGAAAGATACTATATCATAATTAAAGGATCTATCCAACAAGAATATCTAACAATTGTACAAATACTTATGCTACTAACTTGAGAGCAGCTAATTACATAAACCAGTAACAAAATTAAAGAAACACATTGGTAATAATACAATAATATTAGAGGACTTCAACAGCCCACTCATTGCAATGGACAGATTATTTAAGCAGAAGATCAACAAGGAAACATAGGCTTTGAATGACACACTGGAACAGGTGGATTCACAGATATATTCACAACATTCCATCCTAAAGCAACAACTTACACATTCTTCTCGAGTGCACATGGAACATTCCCCAGAATAGATCACATCCTGGGTCACAAATCAGGTCTCAACAGGTACCAAAAGACTGGGATTATTCTCTGCATATTTTCAGACCATAATGCTTTGAAACTTGAACTCAATTACAAGAGGAAATTTAGAAAGAATTCAAATACACAGAGGTTAAAGAGCATTCTACCAAAGAATGAATGGGTCAACAGGAAATTGAAGAATTCAAAAAATTCATGGAAATAAGTGAAAATGAAAACACTACTGTTTAAAACCTTCGGGATGCAACAACGGCTATCCTAAGAGAAATATATAGCAATACAAGCCCTTCTCAAGAAACAAGAAAGGTCTCAAAACACAACCTAACCTTACAATTAAAGAGCTGGAGAAATTACAGCAAAGAAAGCCAAAACCCAACAGGAGAAGAGAATTAATAAAGATTAGAGCAGAAATCAATGAAATAGGAACCAAAAGAATAGTAGAACAGAGCAACAAAACTAGGAGCTAGTACTTTGAAAGAATTAGAAGGATCAATAAGCCCCTGGCCAGACTTATTCAAAAGAAAAAAGACCCAAACTAATAAAATCATGAATGAAAGAGGAGAGATCACAACCAACACCAAAGAAATACAAACAATTATAAGAACATATTATGAGCAACTATATGACAACAAATTGGGCATTCCAGAAGAAACAGATGTATTCCTAAATGTATAAACTACCAAAACTGAAACAGTAAGGAATAGAAAACCTGAACAGACCCATAACCAGCAAGGAAATTGAAGCAATAATCAAAAATCTCCCAACAAACAGGAGTCCAGGGCTGGATGGTTTCCCTGGGGAATTCTACCAAACTTTTAAAGAAAAATACTTACACTTCTGAAGTTGTTTCAAAAAACAGCAATGGAAGGAAAACTTCCAAACTCTTTCTATGAGGGCGGCAACCTTGATCCTAAAACCAGACAAAGAGTCCACCAAAAAGGAGAATTATAGACCAATATCCCTGATGAACATGGATGCCAAAATTCTCACCAAGATACTAGCCAATAGGATCCAACAGTACATTTTTAAAAAGATCATTCTGGGGTATTTGGGTGGCTCAGCAGGTTAAGTGTCTGCCTTCAGCTCAGGTAATGATCCCAGGAACCTGGGATTGAGCCCCACTTTGGGTTCCCTGCCCAACGGGGAGTCTGCCTCTTCCCCAGCTCATGCTCTCTCTCTTGAAAAAATAAATAAGCAAAATCTTTAAAAAAAAAAAAATAAAAGAATCATTCCCCACAACGAAGTGGGATTTATTCCTGGGCTGCAAACTGGTTCAACATCCACAAATCAATCAACGTGATACACTACATTAATAAAAGAAAGGACAGGAACCATACGAGCCTCTCAATAGAGGCAGAAAAAGCATTTGAATAAATACAGCAGCCTTTCTTGATTAAAACTCTTCACAGTGTAGAGATAGTGGCAACATACTAAATATCATAAAAGCCATCTATGAAAAGCCCACAGTGAATATCATCCTAAACGGGGAAAAAACTGAGAGCCTTTCCCTTAAGGTCAAGAACACAATTGGGATGTCCACCCTCACCACTGCTGTTCAATGTAGTACTACAAGTCCTAGCCTCAGCAATCTGACAACAAAAAGACATAAAAGGCTTCTGACATGGCAAAGAAGTCAAATTCTGATTCTGAAGATGACATGATACTCTATGTGGAAAACCCTAGACTCCATCCCCAAAATTGCTAGAACTCATATAGGAATTCAGCAAAGTGGCAGGATATAAAACCAACGCACAGAAATCAGTTGCATTTCTATACACTAACAATGAGACAGAAGAAAGAGAACTAAGGAGTCAATCCCATTTAAAATTGCACCAAAAACCTTAAGATACGTAGGAATAAACCAAAGAGGCAAATGAAAGAAATTGAGGAAGACTCAAAGAAATGGAAAAACATACCATGTTCATGGGTTGGAAGAAAAAATATTGTTAAAATGTCTATCCTACCTAGAAGAATGTATACATCCAAAGCAATCCCTATCAAAATACCATCACAGAGCTGGAACAAATAATCCTAAAATTTGTATGGAACCAGAAAAGACCCCAAATGGCCAAAGGAACACTGAAAAAGAAAACCAAAGGTGGCGGCATCACAATTCCACTTCAACCTCTATTACAAAATTATAGTCATCAAGATAGTATGATATTGGCACAAAAGCAGACACATAGATCAATGGAAAGAATAGATGACCCAGAAATGTCCCCTCAACTCTATGGTCAGCTCATCTTCAACAAAGCAGGAAAGAATGTCCAATGGAAAAAAGACAGTCTCTTCAACAAATGGTGCTGGGAAAATTGGAAAGCCACATGCAGAAGAATGAAACTGGACCATTTCTTTAAACCATACACAAAAATAGATTCAAAATGGATGAAAGACCTAAATGTAGACAGGAATCCATTAAAAATCCTAGAGAAAAACACAGGTAGCAACCTCTTCGACCTTGGCTACAGCAAATTCTTGCCAGTTACCTCTCCAAAGGCAAGGGAAACAAAAGCAAAAATGAACTTTGGGGACTTTATCAAGATAAGAAGCTTCTGTACAGCAAAGAAAACAGTTGACAAAACCAAAAGGCAACCTACAGAATGGGAGAAGATAAATGCAAAAGACATATCAGATAAAGATTTATCCAAAATCTATAAAGAACTTATCAAACTCAACACCCAAAGAACAAAAAATCCAGTTAAGAAATGGGCAGAAGACATTAATAGGCATTTCTCCAAAGAAGACATCCAGATGGCCAACAGACACGTGAAAAGATGCTCAACATCACTCATCATCAGTGAAATACAATGCAAAACCACAATGAGATACCACCCTCACACTGGTAGAATGGCTAAAATTAACAAGTCAGGAAATGACAGATGTTGTCCAGGATGCGGAGAAAGGGGAGCCCTCTTACACTGCTGGTAGGTATGCAAGCTGGTATAGCCACTCTGGAGAATAGTATGGAGGTTCCTCAAAAATTTGAAAATAGACCTACCCTATGACCTAGTAACTACACTACTAGGTACTAATCCCAAAGATAAAAATGTAATGATATGAAAGGGCACCTGCACTTCAATATTTATTGAAGCAGTATTTATTGAAGCAGCAATGTGCACAACAGCCAAACTATGGAAAGAGCCCAAATGTCTATCAACAAATGAATGGATAAATAAGATATGGTATCTATCTATAGATATCTATCTATCTATCTGTATCTATAGAATGGACAAAGAATCTTGGAACACTGTGTCAAAAACTAATGATGTACTTTATGGTGACTAACATAACACAATTAAAAAAAAGAATAAAAAAAAAGAATGGGCTACTATTCAGCTATCAAAAAATGAAATCTTGCCATTTATAATTATGTGAATGGAACTAAAGGGCATCATGCTAAGCAAAATAAGTCAGTCAGAGAAAGACAAGTATCATACGACCTCACTCATATGTGGAATTTAAGAAACAAAATAGAGGATCATAAGAGAGGGAAGGGAAAAATTAAACAAGATGAAATCAGGGAGGGAGATAAACTAGAAGAGAGTTTTTTTTTTTTTTTTTTTAAGATTGTATTTATTTATTTGACAGAGTGAGATCACAAGTAGGCAGAGAGACAGGCAGAGAGAGAGGAGGAAGCAGGCTCCCCGCCAAGCAGAGAGCCCGATACGGAACTCAATCCCAGGACACCGAGATCATGACTTGAGCTGAAGGCAGAGGCTCAACCCACTGAGCCACCCAGGTACCCCTAGAAGAGAGTCTTAATCATAGGAAACAAAATGAGAGTCGCTGAAGGAGGGGAGGTGATGGGATGGCGTAACTGGGTGTTAAGGAAGGCACATGATGTAATAAGCACTTGGTATTATATATGTTGGATGAGTCGCTGACCTCTACCTCTAAAACTAATAATACACCATGTTAATTAACTGAATTTAAATTTTAAAAAGACAGCAAACAATGTAAGTGTACAATAGAAAAATAAAAAATTATGGAATATTCATAGAAAATATAACTTTTATAGCAGTGTAAAGACTGACCTGCAATACATGAATTATTGGTATTGAATCTCTCAAACATAATCTGAGTTTTTTTTGAAAGGGCATTTTAATAAATCTTGAAAATAAGCAAAAAAAGTTAACACTTTTCATTATATTTCATCACCCAAAGTAATATCTAATTTTGAATTTTTTTAAAAAAAGAACAAACAAAAAAACCCACTCCATCTATGTTCCAAAAGAGAAAAAACAAAACAAAACAAAACAACTCTTGATCTCTGGGTGTAGAGAGAAACAATTCAGAGTACTTCAAAATTTTAGTGTGGTCTGTCCTATATAACAGACGACTGAACTTTCAAGGTGACTTTAGCTACCTCAGCTCTGATCTATTCGCTTTGTCCTCATGCAATTTCATGTATTTTAGAGGAAGAGTGAACTCACTACAATCTCAAACACTAATGACCAGTTACCCAGAAGGCACTGAGCTCCATGACAGTCAGTGTTCTTAAAGAAGGTGAATAATAATACAGAAATCATTGTCACAAGGCTATTTTTTATAAAGAGCGCCCTTTATAAAAGCCTATTAACATAGTACTAAAATGAATCTGGTTACAGTTATCCTACAAGGGACTAAAAGGAAGTGATGATTAGAAGTATTTTTAAAATCTGAAGCTAAACAATGTAAAACATTTTAATGATGAAGATGATATCATAGATATATTTAATGCATACTGTCAGGTGTCAAATAATGTGCTTCATGGTCTCAACTATTATGTTGGTTCCATTTTTGGCAGCAGAGTTCTAAACAAACAATGTGGTGAGGGCTACTATGGAGCTATGTAAAGAGTTCTATGGGAGCAGGGAGGAACAAGTAATTAATATGTCCTACAAATCTAAAAAACCTTCCAAAAATAAGTATCCCCAAGTCTTTAAGAATCCAGCAAGAAGAAAATGAAGAAAGTAGTAGTCTAAGTCATAGATTCATGAAACAGCACGATGCATTCAAGAAAGTGAACAACTGTGTCTGTAAAAATTGCAGGACATAAGATTATATGGGATTGAATTATGAAGAATCTCCTACACTATTTCAAGGAGACTGAACTTCATCGGAGAAAACAGGAAATCATGAAGTGGGGTCTTATGATTAGATATGCACTTTACAACGATTATTCTCATGTACAACAGACTAGAGAGGATCAAGGCCAGAGGCAGATAAAAGAGAAGATTTTAAATAGAAAATTTCAGGACTCAGAGACAGCAGAACTTAAAATATTTGATCGGGCTATATGGGGTGAGGAGGAGTATGGATTTTAGGATAAATCCCAAATTTGGTACCTGATACTAACTTTAACCTAGATAAGATATTAAAAGAGAAGATCAAGGGGCACCTGGGTGGCTCAGTGGGTTAAAGCCTCTACCTTCGGCTCAGGTCATGATCCCAGGGTCCTGGAATCGAGCCCCGTATCAGGCTCTCTGCTTAGCGGGGAGCCTGCTTCCCCGTCTCTCTCTGCCTGCCTCTCTGCCTACTTGTTATCTCGTCTGACTTGTGATCTCTGTCTGTGAAATAAATGAATAAAAGAAGATCAAGTATCTGGACATACTAGGTTTGAGGAATGTGTGCGGCACCCACCTAGAGATACTTAGTAGGCCAAGTATAGTTATGGGTCCAAAGCATAGGACAGGAGTCTGGGTCAGAACCATAAATACTCAATCACAACCAAATAAAATAAAGTCATTCAAGTAGTGAAACCATCCAGAGAGAATACGTAGACTAAAACGACTGGGCCTCAAACCCTGAAAGCAGAGAAATTAGCTAGAGGACAAAAAAAAAAAAAAAAACAGTGAAGAAGACTAAGAAGAAACAGATTATTGGGATCATGAGGGTGTTTTCAGAAGACAAGGTTGTCAGAAAGTTTCACGAAGAAACTTTCCAATGCTATTCAGCGTGATCAAGCAATGTGAAGACCAAAAATACTCCCTGGATTTTGAGGGAGATCAAGCATTTATTACATGATAATTATAAAGTCACGGATGATATCAGTAAGAGCAAATCCAGTGAAATAGGGTAGAAGTCAGACTGAGGAAGGTTGAAAAGTTAATGGGAGGCAGTTAGGAAATAGTATGAGTATAGATTAGACCTTCAAATGACTTAGCTGTCAGGAAGGAGAATTCTAGGGCTAGAAGACACAAAGAAAGAGTTGAGGAGGAAAGTATATGCATGTGTGTGGTTTTTTTTTTTTAATGAGAGATTTAAGCATTTAAATGAGAGGCAGAGATCAGAGTAGAGAATGAGAGTAGACAGGGAAGACATGAGGGTACGTGACTTATTAAATACAAAGCTACAGCATCCTTTGTGATTAGAATAAAATAGTGAAATGGGTAAGTTTGCATGTGATTAGAATAAAATAATGAAATGGGTAAGTTTGCATGTGAGGTTAGAAGGAATTCCTCACTAATGAGTATTTTCTCTGTAATGTAGAAATAGTTTCTGTGAGGTTTTGTTGATATCCTAAAATTTTTAAGTGTCCAAAAATTTCATAAACCATGCTATACTGTATATACTTTCATATATTAATTTAATACTTTACTTTGTAATGTTCTCTCAGGTGCTACTGCAAATTGAATTTTCAAAGAATCTTTTAAATTCCTGACTCTATATGAAATAAAACTAAATAGCCCCTTGCCCAGAGTCCACTATCTAATCCTTTCAGAGCACATATGAGTACAATGATAGTGTGACAATTTGTGAGAACTGTAGATGAAGAAACTGATGAAAGTAGATGACATATTTAATAGCAACTCTAAACCAAATGAAAACAGAAAATCAAAATTCTCCAAAAAGGGTTTTCTTAAAACATGAAAGGGTCATAGGCTATAGTAGAAATATGGAATATAAAGTACTTGGGTGTAACTAAAATTTTATCACTAAATTAAAAAGGGGAAAAGTACCATTAGTTGAACAAACTGTCACAATTTGTTAGTACAATTATATACAACAATTACATTCACCAAAACTTACTACAAGCCTTCTATATTAACAGGTTAGAACTTCTATTTTGTACGGAAAACATAAATTATATCACTTCTCATTTTATTGTGTCATTTTAGCAAAAATTAACATTAACAGTCAAACTTTGCCTTTGTTTCCTAAGCTGCATATCTTCCATCACTCCTTGTATGTGGTCCACATTTTCTTTATTTTCAATGGTTACATCCTTTCCATAGGCCCAGGATGCCTGATTGGAGATCTGATCCAGAAGTCCTTGACCTTTTTCACGCAAACCTTGTAATCCTACATCTAAAACAAAAGTTCCTAGATTTAATCTCTTAAACAAAGGAGGTGCTTTCCCTCCCTCAAGGAAATCCCCCCAGCAGATACTGTACTCAGGTTCTACGCACTGATAGCTTTGTATGTTAAACTACCTTGGGAGGAGGTTCTCTGAACACTTCAAGGAATAAAACCATTTAAACGTGGTTCAAACTGAGCTCCCTCTCACACCAGATTTTGCCTAAAGATAATTTCCAAAAGGTGAATTTCCACTGATGATACTTATTTTTGAAAACTGAAAGCAGGAAGAAAATGTGAGAAGTTCTATTTTGATTAGTAATATTTTTCAGTTTGTTTCCTTTGTGCTTCTATGTAGTCCAATTTTTAAGAGAACACGCCAAACATTTTGTTCAAGATAATGTTTAAGAGTTACAAGACTTCAAAGCATTCAAGCAATATTCAGGATGCTGAATATTTTGAGTTCAGGCATCTTCCAGTTTACACCTAATGAGAGGGAACATTTAGGATAGATTTACAGATTTACAGTACCCCAAACCAACAAGCACACAGGAATTCCTTTCTTTTTTAAAGGAGAAGTATGGTTCTAGAAAGCTTCTGATCCTTTGAAATAAACTGCATTTGGCAAATTAAATACAAAATACGTATTATGCCTATCATGTGTTAAAATAACAAAGGCTGCAAACAAATGCCCATACAAACATGATTTTTCAAACACATTCCCTCAAATCCTTTTCAATAATTGATTGATTTGGTTCAATCATGTGTCACCATTTTCTACTAAGTCTGTCTTAGGTTTCTGCTTCCTTACCTCCATTCCCCTTTGCCCTCCTATCCTACCCAGAACAACCCTTTCTTCCCTTTTGTACATCCACTATCTCCTCTACAGTCATGACCTAGGGAAATTCACTGTACTTCCTTCCTACTGTAGTAAAATGTGAAGTGTCAAGTGAACTGGGATCATCCTCCCCTTGGGAGAGTAGGTAACCTTGGCAATATTCCCAATTTGGAGAAACAAATGCACAGAACCAAACCAACTATTTATTCACAAGGTTAGGATACAGCAACAACCAAAATCACTGCATAAAACACAGTTTTGGGGCATACAGGATTTACCACAGAACACTTCACAGCTAATTACAGCTTATGCATGCACTACAAATAACTGTTCGTAGTATATGCAAGACATAGCACCTATAGATATACCTGGGTAAAGAAGAAAGGCTAAAGGCCCAATGAAGGAAGGGTGACAGACCATCAATGAAAAATAGTAATTTTACCATGTATTACACCCTTCAAGGGAATAAAACCTATTTTATACTAATTTTTCCTGTGTTTCCTATAAATAATTATAATTAGCTCAGTGTAAGTTGACTTCTCTAACCATAGTAATGATATTTCTAAAAAAAGAACCTTATGTTTCAGCATTGTTAAAATCTGCTTACCAACACTTTTCAGCTTCTCTTCAAGCAGTTTTAAAGTCTGCTGAATCGATGCTCCATCAGCTGGTGCTACATCTACGCACAACATCCCTAATAAGCCATCCAACTGCTGAGACAACTAAAGCAGAGGGACACCAAAGAGATAACCCTGATGTGATCAGCATCTAAAGTGTTTAATGATTAATGAGGTTTATATCTAATGAGGTTATCACAATTACACTTGAAAAAGTCTTTGCTGTTAAAAGACAAGGGCGAATAATTAGAATACATGTTATCTGAAAAGACAGAACACATAGAGGCATGCACCAGGAAGACAAAGATTTATATCCAGGTAAGCAGAATGTAGGAAAGTACTCAAACGTCCATTGCAATCTAGGTTATAAAGCATAAATAGAGAAATGATCAAAATGAAATATATCTAAGTTCAAACACTATTTAGACAAAAAATGTTTAGTTGCATGCAAAATGACTTAAAAATGAAAAGAAAATTTTTTAAAACATTGAAGACTTTTATCATCTCCCCATGACTAAATTATTTTATTTTTCCAGAAAAATAATTAGGAGACATGCAAACCTGCAAAATTTATGTGCAGATAAGTGTTCAGATCATTTGAAGAACAGAAAAGCAATCAGAGTAGAAACTTACATCTTGGGCAACACCATGAAATTCAAGAGCTGCTTGTAAGAGATTCTGCCTAAATTCCAGTTGACTGGCCTGTCGATAGCAAACATCACTAAGTTGTTGCTGCAGTGACTTCAGTTCCACAAGATCTTCCTCGTCCCCAGCATTTAAGAGTGCTGCAATTTGCTGATTAAGTTCCACATACACTGCAAACCATTCCTGTAACACACATGTTGTACATTAAGGATCAAATTGGCTCCTGAAGAACCACACCACATTTTATAATTCTTCCAGATAAACTAAGTAACATATATGATAATTCTGTAAGGCAGAATTACTTAAAGTGAGGATGAGAAGTCCCCAACCCCCAAATCCTTCCACATGACTCCCGGAACTCACTCTTATCAACGTCAGTATCCATCCTATATCTTCATCTTTGTATCTAAATGGTTCCTTTCCTTTCCAGTTCTACCTGAAACCTGTCCATCCTCAGAGAAAATTATTACCAGATCATTTCTTCTCTCTTTCTCTTAAAACCTACATCTCCTTTAAAGTGCATGCTGTTGGATAACATCCTTCCAAACCTTTCCCATTAAGCACCTTCTTCCAGGGAGTTTGACAATGGTCACGGCCCTCCGCTCTGGGTCAGCGTTTCCACTGACTCCCACCATGTACACATCCTTGCAGTACTCTTATTAACTCTGTCTCCTGATTCCCTCCCTCACTTGCAACCATCCTGTCCCTACCCCAAATCAGCTACCTACTCCAACACATGTAAATACTTGTCGTAATCATGTATTACCATACAGCTCCCAAAGCTTCAAGAATCTCATTCTCTAACCACCAGCTACTGACTCTCTTGGTCACACTCTTAAGGACAACTCACTCCTACAGCTCCATGAGACTACCCAATCCACTGACCTGCTTGTTTCATGGCCCAGCACGAAAGAGTCTCACATCCTCACTTCTGTCTTTGATCAGAGGCTATAATCACCTCCCAGAGCATAACCCATACTCATGCCCTGCATCTTCCTTTTCCAATCCACCTGTCAAGACCTCAGACCTGGTATCTCTGCCTACTGTATACCTACACCAGAGCAGCAATATGGCTGGATAATAACAATGATGTGAACAGGTGTCTTTTTATAGTGTATGTAAATATATAGACTCTCTCCACATAAAAGTATATAAAGTATATAAATAACCTCAAATAGACCTTCTGCAATCCTATTTCTCTAGTCAATGCATTTTCCCACTCTCATGATTATTTGTTTTTTTCACTTCTTAAATCTCCAACTCCCTTTCCCTCTCTTCGTTCCCAGCCAAAACTCTAACTTCATTTTCTCTCCGACAAACCTATGACCCTCCCTCTTTTCTGCAGCCTTGTGCTTCGCCCTCCCCACTAAAATAGCAGATGAACTGTCCCTGGTTCTAAAGTAGCCACTTAACTTGCACTCTTTGTCCTCTATTACCTACACAAGGCTTTGCCCTTGCACTTATCTTTTCTCTCCCATCATCAATTCATTCTTCTTAATTGGATTATTTCTACCAGCATACAAATAAGGTGCAGTATCTTATATTAAAAAACAGAACTGCACTCAAGACCAAGGCTGTCCCTTAAAGGAATACTCTATACTCATTCTATCTCCTATTTCCCATTCCCTTGTTAACCCATTCTCATCAGGATTTTGTCCTTCCTGCTCTTAGCAAATTCTCAGTCTTTACCTAATTTGGGTCTCTCAGTTGCATTTTACAAAGGCAACCACTTCCTTCTTGAAATGCCTTTTTCTATTCTTTCCTCAGACACAACAGTTCTGCTGCCCTCCTTCTGCTTCTTGCCTTCTAAATTTAGGAGTGACCTGGGGTTCAGTTTTCCAAAGGCTCTTTTCTTCTAAATTAGTACTCTTTGGGCTTGGATGAGTTCGTCTGGTCCCATGCCTTTAAATAACATTTATATGCTGATAATTCCCACATTAGTATCCTCACCTTGTCCCCTTCCCTGAACCCAACAGTGATCCTCAAGTGTCCACCAACTATCTCCATTTGGATGAGTATTAGACATCTAAAATTTAACCTGCCCCTGAAGCTACAAATTCTGTAGAATCCCAACCTGCTTCTCTCACAGTCTTTCCCAACTTAAGAGTAGCTAAGGCCAAACACCTGATTCTTAACAAGAGCAAGACTTGCTGGCTCAACCTCAGCAATGTGACAACTGCTTACTACATCTACTGCCTCCATACTATTAGTCTCCAGTCTTCCTGTTTTGTTGTTTGTTCCTAGTCCTTATTTTCCACATGGTAGCCAGATATCTTTTTATTTTATTTATTTTTAAATATTTTATTTATTTATCTGACAGACAGAGATCAAAAGCAGGCAGAGAGGCAGGCGGGGTGAGGGTGGGGGAAGGGGAAGCAAGCTCCCTGTTGAGCAGAAAACCCGATGCGGGACTTGATCCTAAGATCCTGGGATCATGACCTGAGCCAAAGGTAGAGGCTTTAACCTACTGAGCCACCCAGGTGCCCCCAGAGATTTTTTTTTTTTTTTTAAGATTTTTATTTATTTATTTGACAGACAGAGGCAGAGAGGCAGGCAGAAAGAGAAGAAGGGAAGTGGGCTCCCTGCTGAGCAGAGAGCCTGTGCAGGGCTCGATCCCAGGACCCTAGGATCATGACCTGAGCTGAAGGCAGAGACTTTAACCCACTGAGCCACGCAGGCGCCCCTCCCAGAGATCTTTTTAAAAACATGTATCACACAGACCTGTACCCCTGGGTCTAATAATACATTATATGTTAATAAAAAAGAAAAGAAAAAAAAATGTATCATTTCTCTGCTCAAAAATCCCTTCAATGGGGGCGCCTGGGTGGCTCAGTGGGTTAAGCCGCTGCCTTTGGCTTAGGTCATGATGTCAGTGTCCTGGTATCGAGTTCCACATCAGGCTCTCTGCTCGGCAGGGAGCCTGCTTCCCTTCCTCTCTCTCTGCCTGTCTCTCTGCTTACTTGTGATCTCTCTCTGTCAAATAAATAAATAAAATCTTTAAGAAAAAAAAAAAATCCCTCCAATGATTTCATGTAACATTTAAAATAAATGTCAAGCGGCGCCTGGGTGGCTCAGTGGGTCCTGGGATCAAGCCCTGCATCAGGCTCTCTGCTCAGCAGGAACCCTGCTTCCCTACCTCTCTCTCTACCAGCCTCTCTGCCTACTTGTGATCTCTGTCAAATAAATAAAATCTTAAAAAATATAATAAATGACAAGGGACGCATGGGTGGCTTAGTCGTTTCAGCATCTGCCTTCAGCTCAGGTCATGATACTAGGGTCGTGGGATCAAGCTCCATGTCTGGCTCTCTGCTCAGTGGGGAGGCTGCTTCTCCCTCTCTGCCTACTGCTCCCCCTGCTTGTGTTCTCTCCCTCTCCCCCCAAATAAATAAATAAAATCCTTAAAAAAAATAAAATAAATGTCAAGTTCCTTTTTGGGGGTGAAATGGACATGATTTGGCTCCGGACTCCCTTAGAAACATTGTTTTGTGTGACCTTGCTCACTGCACTACAACACCACCAAAATAACTTGCTGTTCCATTACAATGGCAAGTAAGCACCTACCTACAGTGTTTTTACTTCTGTGTCCTCAATCTGAACTGCCTTTTGCTTGAATTGCTCCTTCACATCATTTCAAGGTTTCTGATTAAATGTGATCTCAGAGAGGCCTTTCCTAAAAGCCTTGCCTTACCTTCTCTCCATTCCCTTTTTTCCAATATGAACTTAAATTCCATATTATAAGACAGTGCTATATAGCAAAGAGTCTAGAACATGTGACATTTATTATGTGTTCAGTTAATATGTAGCAAATGAACATATAAAGCACTTCATATCAGATACTGTAGATTAGCTGACATTAAATTAAGTAGGTAATAGGTACTGCTCTAAATGTGGTATACTCTTGTGCCCTGTACCTAAAACTTGGGCTTCTCTATTTTTTCATGTTGTTTTATTGCTTGAACTACTATGAAATTTCTGAATATTATTATATAGACAATGTAGTCAGATGTAGAGAAAAGAACAATGGATGTGAAAGACGAACTCAAGGTCTTTTTTCCTTATAAAGGGGTGTCATCTTCATTAACTCACTTATCTCTCAGAACCTGTTTTTTTGTTTATTTGTTTTTCCTTTCGAGCAGTGATTTTCAACTGGGGGCTATTTTGCTTCAGAGGGAATATTTTGCAATATCCAGAGACATTTTTGGCCACAATGGAGAGGGCGCAATACTAATGCATCCAGTGGTAGAGGCCAGTGATGCGGCCAAATGACCCTATAATGTACAGGATAGCCACTACAACAAAGATCCATCTGCCCAAAGTGTCATAGGGCCAAGACTGAGAAACCCTGTTCTGTATAACAGTGATGATATCATCGGTCTTACCTACCTTATTGGTTATTGTATAAATTAATTACATAATACTATGTGTAAAATACTTTTGAAACCATAGAGTGATTATATAGTTTTTAATTTTTTTATAAAGATTTTATTTATTTATTGGACAGAGAGATCACAAGTAGGCAGAGAGGCAGGCAGAGAGAGAGGAGGAAGCAGGCTCCCTGCTGAGCAGAGAGCCCAAATCGGGGCTCGATCCCAGCACCCTGGGATCATGACCGGAGCCGAAGGCAGAGGCTTAACCCACTGAGCCACCCAGGCGCCCCCACAGAGTGATTATAAAGGTTAACGGAGGTGGATTTAAAGCAGAAAATACAACTTGAGAAAAATATCACAGTAGTGTTCTAAAATAAAAAGGGATTTCACAGTATTCTCTATAGTACTTGTAAATTTAGTTAATATTCTAAACAAATAATTAATCCAATTCTTTGAAGAAGTAAGAGTCATGATTCAAAAAAAAATAGTAGGCTAAAGGATTAGCATCCTGGGTCACCATGTCTTACAGTGAGAACTATCTATACCATATTACCAGGGTGCTTACTAAAAATACCAAAGCTCCACCCCTGACCTACTAAGTCAGAGTCTGTAGGCAGTTTAACAGTCGCTTCAGGTGACTCTTAGAACCACTAAGGTTGGGACGCCTGGGTGGCTCAGTTGGTTGGACGACTGCCTTCGGCTCAGGTCATGATCCTGGAGTCCCGGGATCGAGTCCCGCATCGGGCTCCCAGCTCCATGGGGAGTCTGCTTCTCTCTCTGACCTTCTCCTCGTTCATGCTCTCTCTCACTGTCTCTCTCTCTCAGGTAAATAAATAAAATCTTAAAAAAAAAAAAAAAAAAGAACTACTAAGGTTTAAGAACAACCATACTGGGGTTGATTTTTTTTCCTAGTCTGAACCTATAAAATAAAGGCCCTAATAACTAGAACAAGGAGGTAAACAATTTAAGAACTAGTATTTTTCTTGAAATTAGCACTTGAAATTAAAGAAACTCACATTAGGAACTGAGGTTTTCCTAAAGAAATAATCAGTCTCTCTGGGATGTAAGGGAATAAAATCTGGAATGCACAGGCACACACACACTCTCTCTCTTCAGATTAATCAAAATGTTTTTTTCCTAGGAAATAGGAAAATATAAAATTTATAGAACCTTAGCTGAACAGGCTGCATTCAGTTCAGTTTTGGCCATCCTCGGGCCTACCTTTTATGAACATTTAACTGCGCAGGAAAAAAATCAATTCTAAGACATGCAGTTTGTACTTAGACGGTAGGTAAGAAATGAGCTTGAATGCTCACATGGTAGGACAGAGGTAGTCATCTCGATTGACAATGGAATAGTGCAGGAACTGGTGGTGATGCACAGCTGCTGAAATAATGGGTATTTATGCTCAAACCAAGACACAGGAATTCTAATCTAGAAGGAAAGAAACACTGCCAGATCACTTGATTAAGGTCAGTATGTTCGTGAGAGATGGGTTTTGACCCTTCATGCACACCTGTTTTGCTGCTTACTATTAGGCATGACACAACAATGTTCTCTTTGAAGACCAAAAGTCAGCATTGTGAGATGGGAGATACGAACGGAATCCTAAAGCTTCAGAGATTTATACTTCTGCACAGTCCTATGACATGTTTTCCCTAACAACCACCTACCTCAGCCCAAAAGAAAAAATCTGATTACTGAACTAAAACACATTAAAATGTACTTTAAGTTACTATTACCGTTTTTCTTATATTTTGTTATTTTTTGTTGTGCTTACCTCCTTCATATTAAAAAAGCAAACTTCCTTTTGACAAAGAACTACATATTTGTAATATTTTCATTTTCTGTATATTAAAACTAAATATTCTAATAAATTTGGGTTTATTTTTAGCTTTAAGATTATGCTTTTATAAGAATCTAAAATTTAATACTCGACAGAGTGATTTAACACAAAATGGTATGTTAATTTCTATCCCTATTAACCAATCAATATATCAGAAATTTGTCATAATTTCATTAAGACCTGAACAACTCTAACATATGCTTTAAAGCGTTCCTCTTTTTACAAAGAGAAAAGCTTTTAATAAAATATTGGAACATCATAAGCTAATATACTCATCCTGAATCAACCTATTCTCAAGGTAACAATGTAGTGCCACCTATTGGTTACAGTGCAATTCTCATTTGTAAACCTTGTAAAATGAAAAATTTCAAACTATTCAAAAGTGGAAAGAACAGTATAATGAATCTCATGTGCTATCCATCTTCAATAACTATCAACTCCTGACCAATTCTGTTTCTTCTACACTCCCATTCAATTTGTCCCCACCTCCCAATTTTGAAACTGACATACATCATTTAAAGAAATGAAATCCATAAACCATCAGTGTTTCTCTTTTCTCTGAAGCACCAGGTCCATGAATGCAAACAATATATGTGCATATGTCCTCAAATATTAAGAGTATAGGAAGGAAAAAAAATGTTATTATCTTAAGTACATCCATGAGTAGCTTTCGTTGCGAGCTAGCCAGTAAGCAGGTGAGACAGACTGACAGAGACAGAAAAATATAAAAAGGGAGAAAGAGAGAGAGAAATACAGAGAAACAGAAAGAGGAAAAAGAACTCCAAGAGTATGAAGAGACTGGTGTTTCAACCGAGTCTAGCTACCCAGTGACCGAAAAATGTTCTCTCCCAGTTTATTCATATAAAAATAAGGTGATGACAGAAGAATCTGTAAGATCCTCTCCAATTCAAAAGTTCTAAAATTTTATTCACATTATAAGTAAACCTGAACACACAGAGCTATCCATAAATAATTTTTTCATTTAAATTAATTTTTAGGAGCACCTGGGTGGCCCAGTTGGTTAAGTGTCAGCCTTCGGCTGCAGGCATGATTTTGGGGTACGGGGATGGAGCTCCACATCGAGCAAGGAGTCTACTTCTCCCTCTCCCTCTGTCCCAACCCCAGTTCATGCTGTATTTATCTCTTACAGAGGTCTCTCTCAAATAAATAAAATATTTTTTAAAAATAAGTAAAATAAATTGATTTTTAAACTTTATAAATAAAACTACAAAAATAAAAATCTAAACACAAGAATCTCTATGTATACTATTTATAATTTCATCCATACTGTATGCAACATAAAAGATGTTTTTCAATTCCTTTTGTGAATTTCTTTATAATAGGTACATAATCTAACTTCAAAGTATAATTATTCCTCTTGACATCTTTAAAAAATAATATAATGTAGATAAATCCTGTCTTTAGGGCCCTCAAGTGTCACGTATCTTTACATAAAGGACTCTGGGGATACCTTCATAACCAAATCCTCTAGATGGAAGTCTACAATATTTTACAGCAAACACTGTTTTCAAGAACCAAAAATAGTGGGATGCCTGGGTAGCTCAGTTGGCTAAGTGTGGGCTTCAGCTCAGGTCATGATCTCGGGGTCCTGAGATCGAGTTCTGCATCAGTGTCTTTGCTCAGCATGGAGCCTGCTTCTCCCTCTGCCTGCCACTCCCCTTCTTGTGCACACATGCTCATGCTCTCTCTTTCTCTCTCTGATAAATAATACATACAATCTTTTAAGAAAGGGGGGTACAGACTATAGGATATTGTTACCCTATAGTAACATGCTCCAGAACAATCCACAGGGTTCAAATAAGTCACAACAGTATCAAAAATATCAAAAGAATTACGTTATTTATAAAGTACCAAGAGAGGCGCCTGGGTTAAGCTCCAGCTCTCAGTTTAGGCTCAGGTCATGATCTCAGGATCCTGAGATCCAGCCCTGTGGCAGGTTGAGTGTAGAGTCTGCTTGAGATCCTTTCCCTCTGCTCCTCTCTACTCACCCTGTGCGCAAGTGTGTGCACTCTCTCTCAAATAAATAAATACAATCCTTAAAGATTTTTTAAAAATTTATTTGACACAGGTGGGGAGGCAAGCAGAAGGAGAAGCAGGCTCCCCACTGAGCAGAGCCTGACATGGGGCTCAATCCCATGACCCTGGGATCATGACCTGAGCCCATGGCAGATGTTTAACCGAATAAGCCACCCAGGCATCCCTTAAATAAAATCTTAAAAATACATAAATCTTAAAAATAAATAAAATTTTAAAAAATAATAAAAATAAAAAGTACCAAGAACAATAAAAGATTATAACCTCAGGAACAGGAGTAAGAAGTTAAATACAAATTACTCAGTATATTTTATTAGCATAAAAGGAAAAAGCATTATGTTGGACCCTGTGAAATGAATAAAATATACAGATTTTTTTCAATTATAGGATTTCATAAGATTTCATTTCAATCTTTTATAAGTACTGGGGTGCTCGGGTGGCTCAGTCAGTTAAACACCCGACTCTTAATTTTTGGCTCAAGTTAGGGTTGTGAGATCAAGCATGGCATAGGGCTCTGCAGTGGGCATGGAACCTGCTTAAGATTCTCTCTCCCTTTCCCTTTGTCCTTCCCTCTTCCCCTTCCCTCTTTATCTATCAATCAATCTCTTAAGAATACTAATTAGGAAAACTGCAGACAATATACAATCTTTAGATGATTTCAAATCCAAATCTTGTGATATCTCTTCCATATTATTCTCTCAGCTAGATTACAGATACTACAGAGTACAGTATATATTTTATCTGCCAATACAACATATTATTAAAGCTGATCTGGGGAATATTACAAAGAAAACAATATAAGGAACTGAACAGAATGGTATATATAAAAGAGGAAAATAATGTCAAATATTGTTTAAAATATCTTTAGTAAACAGTAGTTAAAATATACATTTATTAATACTACTCAACTTTTAACTACCACTTCAATTGGGGAAGTTAAAGGGAAAAGAAAAACTTAGATGTTCACATAATACATAAATCTTATCTGGGCCCAGAGTTTAAAACTGTTATTGAACAATTTTTTTTTAGTTCTCTATTATTGTGCATTTAGAGCCTAGTGATCGGGATTCATCTGAACACATGACTTTTTTTCTCAATTAACACATAAATCCAATCAGAGTGTCTTCTGAGCATCTGTATTTGTTTTTGCTTTTGTTTGAGGGGAAGGCTAACTTCTTTTATTACCTATTTATGGGAAAGATGTTTTATTCTTCATATTAAATGCAAGGTTGAATGGTGTGTGTGTGTGTTTGTGTGTGTGTGTGTGTGTAAACTGATCGCTTTTTTTAAGCCAGATAATCTAAGGAGATAGAAATTAATGAATCTGTTTATTTTTCTACTTTTCTAGTCAACCTATTTAAATTGCTATCAGAAATAATATGACTGGGGGGAAAAAAATGATGAACTAATTGATCCACAAAGCAGATGATCACTTTCTCTCTCTCTCTTTTTTTAAAATAAATTAATTTATTTATTTTCAGAAATACAGTATTCATTATTTTTTCACCACACCCAGTGCTCCATGCAATCCATGCCCTCCATAATACCCACCACCATGTACCCCAACCTCCCACCCCCAGATGATCACTTTCTCAATAATGAAGAGTTAACTTTAACAGAGCAAGAGCTTAACATATATCAACGTCCTCCATACACAAGTTGTTAAATTTTAAGCCCTCCTGAATGATTATCTATAATCTGCCCACAGATCATTTTCTAATTTTATAACTGATTTGTTTGATCATCTTCTTCAGAATTACAAGTGGGAGCCCCTAAATGCACAAAGAATGGAAAAATATCCTGCACCCTCTGCACTCACTCTCAATTAGTTGTGATTAATGCAACAGTTCTGCAATTATTCTCAGGCATTAACTGTACTGTACTCTCCCTAATAAAGCATGAACATCCCAAGCAAGCCTCCCTCTGAGGATTTAAGGATTATAATTTCTGTCTCAGGACTGCAGACGAAGGTTCTATTTTTGCACTATCACTCTTTATTCTGTCATGGTAATTTTTAAAAATTTCACATGGATTTGTTTCTATAGAAATATATAAACTATACTGGAGGCAAAGCAAAACCAAACTTCCAATAAATACATACTAAATGGTCAAAATGTTCTTTATGGCCTCTAAATATTAAACATACTCTACTTTATGTCCTATACCAAAGTTTATAGCAACTTATCCCTTAGCACCACACAGGCTCCTAATTATGCCCAGTAACAACAGCCTGTAACCTGCAGAGGAGAGGGACTCACACTGTGCTGGCTCTCAATCTCTTCATGCTTCTGCTGTAGGGCCTGGGAGGCTCGGATGGAGTCTCCAATCCCCCACTGGGCTCGTAGTTGTTCTGATCCAGGGCCTTCAAGCCAGTTTACAACCTATAAATGAAAGTTGAGACCAAAATCTTAAAATAATGAAAAGCTTTTCAAACATTCAATGTTTTCTCCTCCCAAAGCTCCTCAAAAATTTTTTTTTTAATTTTTGATTTTTACGTTTATTTCTTTGGCAGAAAGAAAGCACAAGTGGGAGAGCAGCAGGCAGAAGGAGAAAGAGAAGCAGGCTCCATGCTGAGCAAGAAGCCCAATGATACAGGGCCCGACAATGTGGGGCTTGATCTCAGGACCCCAGATCATGACCTGAGTCAAAGGCAGAGGCTTAACCGACTGAGCCATCCAGGCACCCCAGTTCCTCAAGTATTTTTAAATTCTTTAAATTCTACTGTAAAGGCAGTAAATGTTTCTTTTCTAATTACGTGGCTATAATGTGACAACTCTTCCAAAAGCAAAATTTGAAAGAATGCACACTGTAGCACCTTAGGCTTTCAGCTTTCTGACCATCTGCCAGGCTAAAAGAAATCTGGAATGCTCTCCATAAAAGAAAATTAAAAATTAACTTACAATGAAAGAAAATAGAAGAACTATTGGATTTTGCATTGGAAGAAACACCAGAAAGGATACTGGTCAAATTTCTTATCTAACACTTAAGAAAATTTAATTTCAAAGATTAACTGACCTGCCTACGGTAATATAATACATTATTAAAAACCTAGGACTAAAATCCCTGTCTCCAGACTCGTAGTCAAATGTTCTTCTCAAAGTACTGATAAAACTAAAGGAACTAAGTAATTAACTAATATGAAGTTAAAATGCTACTTTTGTCACTTTGAAAATTACAAACTAACTGTAGAATTATACTACAGCAATACCTTCTAGGGGTCTTAGGATGAACTAAAATCTGCAGACCCACATACCATCTGAGGTCCCACTGGCACCACTCAGCAGGATGTGAGGTTAGCAAAGCAGCATGAGGCATTCTTCTTCTGCCAAGTCAGTTCAAGCATGAGGTGATGAGATCCATATGGGACAGATTTAGGGAAGACTCTGGTATCAAAACTCCAGAATCCACAGTGCTCATGCATGCTACAGAAGTTCTGAATTCAAGGATGCTCAAAGTTATGCCTTCCATCAAGTACTAACAGTTCTAGTCCAGACCCAGAATAATTTTTACTATAAAAGCAGTAGTTGACATTCCAAGTTTTATAGGTTTTCAAGGAAACAGAGCTAGACAGTTAAGCAAAGATCAAAGCCTCATGCAGAAAGAGTTTTTCTAACTCTCTACCCACCCCCCCTACACACACACACTACAAAACTACATGGACACAGTGAAGTAATTTTAACAGAAAAAATATTATCAAATTTTACTTGTTACTGAATTAAAATAAGGAATTCAACAACAGATGTATGGTTAGGCCCTAAAATGTAAACTTAGGATTGCTGGTAAGAAGCAAATGAGGGTATGTCCGTAGCATAATGTTATAACCCAGTGGATACACAGGCTTAACTCAGAACTTTATAACAGACCCATGCTGCATTTTTATTATTATCAGGTTAAAATATATTCCTTTAAAAATCTAATAGTTCATGGAATTTTTAGTAGTTATATAAAAGTACCACATCATAGGGAAAAATCATGTCTATTTCTTTCCATTATTTTTTGACACGCATTGCATTTTCACATTACTCCAGATTTAAGCACTACAGCCAATTCTTACAGAACAGTTATTTCTATCCTGTGTTTTTCACTTAACATTACACTATAAAACTATAATGATTTTCTATGTGGCTACAGTTATAATTTACAATAGTTACAAACCTCTTTTTTAAGAAGGCAAAACTTGACTGCCTTCTTCCCTCCCTGTCATCTGTCTAACCAACTAATCAACCAACCTATATACATATATATTTGTATATCTACAACAGCTACTTTATATATATATGATATATATACATATATACAAATATACCCCCACACACACCCTAAATATAAACTTAGGATATATAGAGAGACAGAAGTTCATATGTAGTTATTTTTTTTTTCTCTAATTCTGTATTGTTTCCCTAGGAAAGATTTTCAGTAGAGATCTGAATTCAATGACAATATAATGTTAGTACACATTAAAAAATTGCTCTCTAAAACACCTTTTTCAGGGTGCCTGGGTGGCTCAGTGGGTTAAAGCCTCTGCCTTCAGCCCAGGTCATGATCCCAGGGTCCTGGGATCGAGCCCCACATTGGACTCTCTGCTCAGCAGGGAGCCTACTTCTCTCTACCTCCCTGCCTGCCTCTCTGCCTACTTGTGACCTCTGTCTGTCAAATAAATAAAATCTTAAAAAAAAAACCAAAAGATTATTAAAAAAACCCACCTTTTTCTATATGAACATCTAAGCAATGAAAGTTTTAACTGAGAAACCTCTGTAAAGTATACAAACTGTCTAATGCTTTTAAAAAACTTCTGCCAAAGGGATGGAGTAAGATAAATAAAGCTAATATGGAATGTAATGTGATATTTTGTTTGGAGTCATGGAAAAGAAAAATAGCATTAAGTAAAAACTAAGGAATTCTGAATAAAGTATAAAGACTGTTAAAACAACAACAACAACAACAACAACAACAAAACACCTTCTGCCAAATTGAAAAACAGAAACCTCTTCAGGTGTACTTTTCAATATTAGTATACCGAATGCATTGCAAATGTTTGGTTACTGAAAATTTAAGATCTTTAGTAAATTATCCCTTCAAGTTAGTTCCCCACTTATCTTCTACCTTCTTATCTATTAATATATTCTCAGCTTCCACTTTCTCTTTACAAGGCTTTAATAATATAGTACAAAAATTTAAAAACAAAAAAAGCCAAAGTATTATTTTGGATTCACTGGAATAGACTTAAGTGCTTTAATTTTCTTGGCTGTTTTCGCAGTCCTAAATTAATCTGCAACCCCTTACTGTCAAGTGTTCTTTGGAATACAAAGGTTGGCTCCTCAGCATCTCTAGTCTTCCCCTTTAAACTTTGTATTAGCTATCTTTGGAAGGGCAGAGTACTAGGATTCTGTTTCTGTTAGCCTGTGGAAAGGATCACTCTTTCACAGTCATAAGAAAACACTGGGCACGAGTCCCAATTCTAAATTCTGGTTCTGCTCCTACCAGTTTTAAGACTAGTCTGTCCATCTTTAAAATGGTGTTAATGCTACCTACCATACAAAGGTGCTGGGAGGATTATTCCAGTCATTATATGTAAGACACTTAGCACAATAGATAAATACTAGTATTTGTTATTCTCTTTGCTTTTCCCACTTTCTTGAAGAGAAAAGCATAGCTCCTTCTATCTATTCACTCAGTATTAAGCTTTTTATTTTCATTCCAGTATAGTTAACACGCAATGTCATATTAGTTACAAGTGAACAATAGAGTGATTAAACATTTCTAGACATTACTCACTGCTCATCATGATAAGCCTGCCGCTTAATTCCCATCAACTGTTTTACTCACCCACCTCCCATCTCCCTTCTGGTAACCATCAGTTTGTTGTCTATAGTTAAGAGTCCGTTTCTTGACTTGTCTTTTTTCTCCTATGTTCATTTGTTTTATTTCTTAAATTTCACATGTAAGTGAAATCATATCATATTTGTCTTTCTCTGACTTATTTCACTTAGCATTACACTCTCTAGCTCTATCCATGTTGTTGCAAATGTCAAAAGTTCATTTTTTTGATGGATGAGTAATAGTCTATTGTATATATATACACACCACACCTTCTTTATACATTCATCAGTTGATGTACATTTGGGTTCTTTCCATAATTTGGCTATTGTAAATAAAGCTGCAATAAACACAAGGATATACGTATTGCTCTGAATTAGCATTTTCATATTCTTTGGATAAATACCCAATAGTCTGATTGTTGGACCATTGGGGTTTCTGATCTTAGGGGAAAAGCACTCATACTTAACTATGATGTTTATTGTTGAGTTTTTGATATGCAGCCTTTATTATGTTGAGGTATGTTTCCTCTAGACGTACTTTGTTGAGGATTTTTATCGTGAATGGATGCTGTATTTTGTCAAATGCTTTTTCTGCATCTACTTAAATGACCATTTGGTTTTTATCCTTTTTCTTACTGATGTGTGTCCATTCATTCTTTATAAAGTTTGTCTCACACCTGCATTTTACAGTAAGATCCTGAGCTTCTTAAGGAAGTCCCTGAACTGTTTTATTCAACATTTTTTCAAATGGAAATATAAAGTGGGGGCTCCCGTGTGGCTCAGGTTGGGATCTCTGCTCAGGTTGTGATCTAGGGTCCTGGAATTGAGCCCCTTGTCAAGCTCAGTGGGGAATGTGCTTCTCCCTCTCCCTCTGCCCCTGGCCACTCTGGCTTATGCTTTCTTTCTCTTTCAAATAAATAAAATCTTTAAGGGGAAAAATGGAAATAAAAAGTATAAGTTTTAAGGAAGCTTATGTAAACATTTTGAAACCATTTTCCATTTCCTTTATGCAATTCAAGCCTCATCTATTGCTATTTATTATGACTAAAGATATAAAGACAAATACACAATGGCTTTCAAGTGTTCTATTTCTTTTAAAGATTTACTGATTTACAAATTTGAGAGAGAGAGCCCTAGAGTGTGCGGGGAGGGGCAGGGGACAAGGGAGATAATGTCTTTTTTTTTTTTTTAAAGATTTTATTTATTTATTTATTTGACAGAGAGAAATCACAAGTGGAAGGAGAGGCAGGCAGAGAGAGAGAGAGAGGGAAGCAGACTCCCTGCTGAGCAGAGTGCCCGATGCGAGACTCGATCCCAGGACCCTGGGATTATAACCTGAGCAGAAGGCAGCAGCTTAACCCACTGAGCCACCCAGGCGCCCCGGGAGATAAAGTCTTGAGCAGACACTGGCTCAGCATGGTGCCTGACATTTCACAAACCAAAGATGAGGACCTGAGCTGAAAGCAAGAGTCAGAAACTTAACAGACTGCACCACCCAGGAGCTCTGGCTTGTAAGTATTTTAAATAACATAATTATTTCACTAGAAATATCTAAATTCTAAAACTAAGGATGAAATAAGAGCATCTCAAAAGTTTTTAATTAATTAATAATATGTTATATGGAGAGGAGTCAAGATGGCGGAGAAGTAGCAGGCTGAGACTAATTCAGCTAGCAGGAGATCAGCTAGATAGCTTATCTAAGGATTGCAAACACCTGCATATCCATCAGCAGATCGAAGAGAAGAAGAACAGCAATTCTATAAACAGAAAAACAACCACTTTCTGAAAGGTAGGACTGGCGGAGAAGTGAATCCAAAGAGACGGGAAGATAGACCCCAGGGGGAGGGGCCGGCTCCTGGCAAGTGGCGTAGCAACCGCGCACAAAATCAGGACTTTTAAAAGTCTGTTCCGCTGAGGGACATCGCTCCAGAGGCTAAACCAGGGAGAAGCCCACGCGGGGTCAGCGTGGCCTCAGGTCCCGCAGGGTCACAGAAGGATCGGGGGTGTCTGAGTGTCACAGAGTTTGCGGGTATTGGAGCGGGAGGGCCAGCTACGGAGACAGAGCCGACAGTAACCTCAGAGCTCCGTGTTACCTTGGACCAGTCACAGGCTCGGTGAGCTCAGAGCGCGGCTGGAGGTCAGGCAGACGGGAGTTACTAGACGCTGTTCTCTAAGGGCACACTGAGGAGAGGGGCCCGGGGCTCTCCGCTCCTCCGGGCTGGAGACCAGGAGGTCGCCATTTGTATTCCCATCCTCTGGAACTCTACGGAAAGCGCTCAGGGAAGAAAAGCTCCTGAAAGCAAACCCCAGAGGATTACTCAGCCCAGCCCCTGGTAAGGGCGGTGCAATTCCGCCTGGGGCAAAGACACTTGAGAATCACTACACCAGGCCCCTCCCCCAGAAGATCAACAAGAAAGCCAGCCAAGACCAAGTTCACCTACCAAGGAGTGTGGTTTCAATACCAAGGAGAGCCGCAGAATTCCAGAGGGGAAGAAAGAAAAGCATGGAACTCATGGCTTTCTCCCTGTGATTTTTTTAGTCTTGCAGTTAATTTTTTTCCTTTTCATTTTTTTTTTCTCTTCTGCTAAAATTTTTTTTAACTTCTACCCTTTTCTTTTTTAACGTTTTTAAACTAGTTTATCTAATATATATATTTTTTCTTTTTTATATTTTTCTTTATTCGTTTTCTTTTTAAAATTCTTTTCTTTTTTTTTTTCTTTTCTTTTCTTTCTTTCTTTTTGAACCTCTTTTTATCCCCTTTCTCCCCCCTCACGATTTGGGATCTCTTCTGATTTGGTCAAAGCATATTTTCCTGGGGTTCTTGCCACCCTTTTAGTATTTTACTTGCTCCTTCATATACTCTTATCTGGACAAAATGACAAGACGGAAAAATTCAACGCAAAAAAAAGAACAAGAGGCAGTACCAAAGGCTAGGGACCTAATCAATACAGACATTGGTAATATGTCAGATCTAGAGTTCAGAATGACAATTCTCAAGGTTCTAGCCGGGCTCGAAAAAGGCATGGAAGATATTAGAGAAACCCTCTTGGGAGATATAAAAGCCCTTTCTGGAGAAATAAAAGAACTAAAATCTAACCAAGTTGAAATCAAAAAGCTATTAATGAGGTGCAATCAAAAATGGAGGCTCTCACTGCTAGGATAAATGAGGCAGAAGAAAGAATTAGTGATATGGAAGACCAAATGACAGAGAATAAAGAAGATGAGCAAAAGAGGGACAAACAGCTACTGGACCACGAGGGGAGAATTCGAGAGATAAGTGACACCATAAGACGAAACAACATTAGAATAATTGGGATTCCAGAAGAAGAAGAAAGAGAGAGGGGAGCAGAAGGTATACTGGAGAGAATTATTGGGGAGAATTTCCCCAATATGGCAAAGGGAACGAGCATCAAAATTCAGGAGGTTCAGAGAACGCCCCTCAAAATCAATAAGAATAGGCCCACACCCCGTCACCTAATAGTAAAATTTACAAGTCTCAGTGACAAAGAGAAAATCCTGAAAGCAGCCCAGGAAAAGAAGTCTGTAACATACAATGGTAAAAATATTAAATTGGCAGCAGACTTAGCCACAGAGACCTGGCAGGCCAGAAAGAGCTGGCATGATATTTTCAGAGCACTAAACAAGAAAAACATGCAGCCAAGAATACTATATCCAGCTAGGCTATCATTGAAAATAGAAGGAGAGATTAAAAGCTTCCATGACAAACAAAAACTGAAAGAATTTGCAAACACCAAACCAGCTCTACAGGAAATATTGAAAGGGGTCCTCTAAGCAAAGAGAGAGACTACAAGTGGTAGATCAGTAAGGAACAGAGACAATATACAGTAACAATCACCTTATAGGCAATACAATGGCACTAAATTCTTATCTCTCAATAGTTACCCTGAATGTTAATGGGCTAAATGCCCCTGTCAAAAGACACAGGGTATCAGAATGGATAAAAAAACAAAACCCATCTATATGTTGCCTCCAAGAATCTCATTTTAAGCCCAAAGACACCTCCAGATTTAAAGTGAGGGGGTGGAAAAGAATTTACCATGCTAATGGACATCAGAAGAAAGCAGGAGTGGCAATCCTTATATCAGATCAATTAGATTTTAAGCCAAAGACTATAATAAGAGATGAGGAAGGACACTATATCATACACAAAGGGTCTGTCCAACAAGAAGATTTAACAATTTTAAATATCTATGCCCCCAACGTGGGAGTAGCCAACTATATAAACCAATTAATAACAAAATCAAAGAAACACATAAACAATACAATAATAGTAGGGGACTTTAACACTCCCCTCCTGAACTAGACAGATCATCCAAGCAAAAGATCAGCAAGGAAATAAAGGCCGTAAACGACACACTGGACCAGATGGACATCACAGATATATTCAGAACATTTCATCCCAAAGCAACAGAATACACATTCTTCTCTAGTGCACATGGAACATTCTACAGAATAGATCACATCCTCGGTCCTAAATCAGGACTCGGCCGGTATCAAAAGATTGGGATCTTTCCTTGCATATTTTCAGACCACAATGCTCTGAAGCTAGAACTCAACCACAAGAGGAAATTTGGAAAGAACCCAAATACATGGAGACTAAACAGCATCCTTCTAAAGAATGAATGGGTCAACCGGGAAATTAAAGAAGAATTGAAAAAAATCATGGAACAAATGATAATGAAAATACAACGGTTCAAAATCTGTGGGACACAACAAAGGCAGTCCTGAGAGGAAAATATATAGCGGTACAAGCCTTTCTCAAGAAACAAGAAAGGTCTCAGGTACACAACCTAACCCTACACCTAAAGGAGCTGGAGAAAGAACAAGAAAGAAACCCTAAGCCCAGCAGGAGAAGAGAAATCATAAAGATCAGAGCAGAAATCAATGAAATAGAAACCAAAAAAAACAATAGAGCAAATCAACAAAACTAGGAGCTGGTTCTTTGAAAGAATTAATAAAATTGATAAACCCCTGGCCAGACTTATCAAAAAGAAAAGAGAAAGGACCCAAATAAATAAAATCATGAATGAAAGAGGAGAGATCACAACACCAAAGAAATACAAACTATTACAAAGAACATACTATGAGCAACTCTACGCCAACAAATTTGACAATCTGGAAGAAATGGATGCATTCCTAGAAACATATCAACTACCACAACTGAACCAGGAAGAAACAGAAAGCCTGAACAGACCCATAACCAGTAAGGAGATTGAAACAGTCATTAAAAATCTCCAAACAAACAAAAGCCCAGGGCCAGACTGCTTCCCGGGGGAATTCTACCAAACATTTAAAGAAGAACTAATTCCTATTCTCCTAAAACTGTTCCAAAAAATAGAAATGGAAGGAAAACTTCCAAACTCATTTTATGAGGCCAGCATCACCTTGATCCCAAAACCAGACAAGGATCCCATCAAAAAAGAGAGCTATAGACCAATATCCTTGATGAACACAGATGCGAAAATTCTCACCAAAATACTAGCCAATAGGATTCAACAGTGCATTAAAAGGATTATTCACGAAGACCAAGTGGGATTTATTCCAGGGTTGCAAGTTGGTTCAACATCCGCAAATCAGTCAATGTGATACAATACATCAATAAAAGAAAGAACAAGAACCATATGATACTCTCAATAGATGCTGAAAAAGCATTTGACAAAGTACAGCATCCCTTCCTGATCAAAATTCTTCAAAGTGTAGGGATAGAGGGCACATACCTCAATATCATCAAAGCCATCTATGAAAAACCCACCGCAAATATCATTCTCAATGGAGAAAAACTAAAAGTCTTTCCGCTAAGGTCAGGAACACGGCAGTGATGTCCATTATCACCACTGCTATTCAACATAGTACTAGAAGTCCTAGCCTCAGCAATCAGACAACAAAAGGAAATTAAAGGCATCCAAATCGGCAAAGAAGTCAAACTATCACTCCTCGCAGATGATATGATACTATATGTGGAAAACCCAAAAGACTCCACTCCAAAACTGCTAGAACTTGTACAGGAATTCAGTAAAGTGTCAGGATATAAAATCAATGCACAGAAATCAGTTGCATTTCTCTACACCAACAACAAGACAGAAGAAAGAGAAATTAAGGAGTCCATCCCATTTACAATTGCACCCCAAACCATAAGATACCTAGGAATAAACCTAACCAAAGAGGCACAGAATCTATACTCAGAAAACTATAAAGTGCTCATGAAAGAAATTGAGGAAGACACAAAGAAATGGAAAAATGTTCCATGCTCCTGGATTGGAAGAATAAATATTGTGAAAATGTCTATGCTACCTAAAGCAATCTACACATTTAATTCAATTCCTATCAAAGTACCATCCATCTTTTTCAAAGAAATGGAACAAATAATTCTAAAATTTATATGGACCAGAAAAGACCTTGAATAGCCAAAGGGATATTGAAAAAGAAAGCCAAAGTTGGTGGCATCAAAATTCCGGACTTCAAGCTCTATTACAAAGCTGTCATCATCAAGACAGCATGGTACTGGCACAAAAACCGACACATAGATCAATGGAACAGAATAGAGAGCCCGGAAATAGACCCTTAACTCTATGATCAACTAATCTTCGACAAAGCAGGAAAGAATGTCCAATGGAAAAAAGACAGCCTCTTCAATAAATGGTGTTGGGAAAATTGGACAGCCACATGCATAAAAATGAAATTGGACCATTTCCTTATACCACACACGAAAATAGACTCAAAATGGATGAAGGACCTCAATGTGCGAAAGGAATCCATCAAATCCTTGAGAACACAGGCAGCAACCTCTTTGACCTCAACCGCAGCAACATCTTCCTAGGAACATCGCCAAAGGCAAGGGAAGCAAGGGCAAAAATGAACTATTGGGATTTTATCAAGATCAAAAGCTTTTGCACAGCAAAGGAAACAGTTAACAAAATCAAAAGACAACTGACAGAATGGGAGAAGATATTTGCAAACGACATATCAGATAAAGAACTAGTATCCAAAATCTATAAAGAACTTAGCAAACTCAACACCCAAAGAACAAATAATCCAATCAAGAAATGGGCAGAGGACATGAACAGACATTGCTGCAAAGAAGACATCCAGATGGCCAACAGACACATGAAAAAGTGCTCCATATCACTCGGCATCAGGGAATTACAAATCAAAACCACAATGAGATATCACCTCATACCAGTCAGAATGGCTAAAATCAACAAGTCAGGAAATGACAGATGCTGGCGAGGATGCGGAGAAAGGGGAACCCTCCCACACTGTTGGTGGGAATACAAGCTGGTGCAACGACTCTGGAAAACAGCATGGAGGTTCTTCAAAATGTTGAAAATAGAACTACCCTATGACCCAGCAATTGCACTACTGGGTATTTTTCCTAAAGATACAAATGTAGTGATCCAAAGGGGCACGTGCACCCGAATGTTTATAGCAGCAATGTCCACAACAGCCAAACTATGGAAAGAACCTAGATGTCCATCAACAGATGAATGGATCAAGAAGATGTGGTATATATACACAACGGAATACTATGCAGCCATCAAAAGAAATGAAATCTGGGGCGCCTGGGTGGCTCAGTGGATTAAGCCGCTGCCTTCGGCTCAGGTCATGATCTCAGTGTCCTGGGATCGAGCCCCGCATCGGGCTCTTTGCTCAGCGGGAGCCTGCTTCCTCCTCTCTCTCTGCCTGACTCTCCGCCTACTTGTGATCTTTCTCTCTGTCAAATAAATTAATAAAATCTTTAAAAAAAAAAAAAAGAAATGAAATCTTGCCATTTGCGACAACATGGATGGAACTAGAGTGTATCATGCTTAGCGAAATAAGTCAAGCAGAGAAAGACAACTATCATATGATCTCCCTGATATGAGGAAGTGGTGATGCAACATGGGGGCTTAAGCAGGTAGGAGAAGAATCAATGAAACAAGATGGGATTGGGAGGGAGACAAACCATAAGTGACTCTTAATCTCACAAAACAAACTGAGGGTTGCTGGGGGGAGGGGGGTTGGGAGAAGGGGGGTGGGGTTATGGACATTGGGGAGGGTATGTGCTTTGGTGAGTGCTGTGAAGTGTGTAAACCTGGCGATTCACAGACCTGTACCCCTGGGGATAAAAATATATGTTTATAAAAAATTTAAAAATCTTAATAAATAAATATTTTTTTAAAAAATTTAAAAAAATGTGTTATATGTTATTTTTTAAAACCTAAAATGCTATTTAAACATTTAAGCTTTGACTTCAGAATATTCTATAAGCAAAAGAAGCAGGCTAATATAAATCATGATACCTGAGGAAAAACAACTCATTAGCATGGAACTTTCAAAGAGCCGTAAATTTAAAAATACACTTTCAATAAAGCAAAGACATACTCTTGGTGCAAAAATCCACTCTCATAGTCAAGTACACATATAGTTTTAATGTATGCTAAAAGTAATTTTTCCTTACTGTGCAACATCAGTAATGTAGACAGAGTAAATGTATGACTCTTTCTAATAAAAATGATGCAAATTGAGGTTGATGCCCAGTAAACAAGTCTATTTAAATGCATTAATGATGGTAGTTTGCCAAACTAGGCTATAAAACTTAATTTTAATCAGGACATCTTGCTCAGTCAATCTGAATATTAACTTACAGCAAGAGTAGTTTCATGCCCAATCCATATCAATGTGACCCCTCAAATGCCTACATTTATATGCAAAGTATAACCTTGGAGATATGCTATTAAAATCTACCATGACAAATATTTGCAGAGGCCAAAAATGCATGTGACTACACAACATTCTTTCCTAGCCGGGCTAATTTCTAAAGACTTCATGAGAGAGTATCTGGAAGAATCTGGAAGAATGTGGGGTCAAACAAGGCAGAAGGGCATGTTAAACAAATGTCAAGCATGTGACCTGAAGAAAGAATTGGGGGAACTAGAAGCATAGCCTCCAGCTATATTCTTATGCAACTCTTAATGTATCCTATTTTGCATCTATGATTCCTTTCTACAAAGGAAGAAAAGCACATGGATGATTCTAGAAATAACATTTGTAATGCTGGCTATAATTACTGCCTCAGTAAATAATGAGAATAACAACAGCATATTTCATTGAAGTAGCATCGTCTCCCACTTAAAAGTTGATGAAAATCTAATTTTTAAATATAGCAACAGCAGCACGGAGAACCTCTGCATACCACATAAACTCTAATGCCACTGATTTAAACTGGGAAATAAATGATAATTTTAATGGCTATTACTTATCATAGAGCTTATCTATTAGAGCTATTGATTTATTCTTTTCCTAACATTTATTTCTTTTAGAGAAAAAGAGAGAAAATGCAAGCAGAGAGCAGGAGCAGATGGAGAGAGAGAATCCTCAAGCAGACTCCCCACTGAGCACGGAGCCCAACTCGGGGCTCTATCCCAGGACCCTGAGATCATGACCTAGCTGAAATCAAGAGTCTGATGCCTAACTGAATGAGCCACCCAGAGACCTCTGATTTCTTTCATTATGCTTTCAGTGATAAGACAGTGAAGAAGAAATATGGAAAAATTCAGTTTTCACTAATTTAACATAAGTCGTGATAATCAACTTTATGATTATCTTTATATAAACAATTTTTTTTATTTTCCCCAAATTTGTAAGACGAAAGTGCATTTTATACTCTGTGGATGCTGACATGATCAATACACATTTAATATATAGCTAAGTTTAAGTAATTATTCTGGCAAGGGAAAGAGATCTTTGCCTAAAAAGTGACCTGTGAAAAAGAAAGAGGAGGAACCATTACATGATGCAGATTAATGTTCTAACCAACTAATGTGTAACACTCAGACAATAACCTTATAATAAAGGTTATTTGTTTTTAACAATAATCTCGTTACCATCATCACCATCATAAATATCATCATCATCACCTCCCTTCTCTAGTTTCTTTATTCAGTTGAGCTGGTCTATCATTTCAAAAATGCATTTGCCCATACATTAACTCCTCTGCCATTTTTTTTTTTAAATCATACCCACTGATCCCATGTAGCAAGGCACAAATGCTGAATGAATCCCATCACCCACATTCTCTGTACCTTCACTTCAACATCTAGCCATGAATTGATAAGGTCACACAATAAACCAGAAAGGTTCCACCATAAATCCAAAATCAATACGACCTAAAAATACAACTACATGTCTGTGGTATTTTACATGTCCAATTCCCACAGAGAAAACATTGAAACCTCTTGTAACATCATACTCTTCAACCACCACCACCCACCTCACCTTCAAATCTGTACCACTAAGCAGATGACCTTTTCTCTTACGTTATTGAAAAAAAGAACACATTGCATAGGAACCCCTTCATCTTCACATCTGACTCACACAGGGAGACATCTCTGGATATATCCTACCCATCATTCCTCCTGTTAACAATGGAGTTCTATCTATTCCATGCGAACACTAATCCTTTCAACACCGTCTTTTGGAAATGATTCACTTCTACCTTGTGAGGAACTTGATAGTACTAAATATCTTTTCTCTCGTGTATATTCAACCCCTCTTTCCACATAGATACTCCCCACTGGCCTTTAAAGCTTTGAGAGTTTTCCATATTACTTTAAAAAGAAAAATAGAACAAAATTATATCTCACCTTGCTGTGGACTGAGTTTTGTTGTCCTCCCTCCCCCAAATCCATATTTTAAAATGCTAATAAGCCTCAGTACTTCAGAATGTACCCCTATTTATCTGAAGATAGGGTCTTCTAAGAGGCAATTAAATTGAAGTCGAAAATACATACATTCTTACATACATACATAAAATGAGGCTGTTAAGCTGGTGCAGCCACTCTGGAAAACAGTATGAAGGTTCCTCAAAAAGATGAAAATAGAGCTACCCTATGAACCAATAATTGCACTACTGGGTATTTACCCTAAAGATAACACACGAAGTGATCCAAAGAGGCTCGTGCACCCCAATGCTTACAGCAGCAATGTCCACAACAGCCAAACTATGGAAAGAGCCTAGATGTCCATCAACAGATGAATGGATAAAGAAGATGTAATATATATATATATTATATATATATATATATATATATATATATATATATATATATAATATATATATAATGGAATATTATGGAGCCATCAAAAAAGGAAATCTAACCATTTGCATGACATGTATGGAACTAGAGGGTATTATTCTAAGCAAAATAAGTCAATCAGAAAAAGATAATTATCATATTATCTCTCTGCTATAAGGAATTTGAGAGACAGGGCAGGGGTTAGTCGAGGGCTGGGCAGGGCAGGGGTTGGGGGCGGGGTGCAATGAAACAAGATGGGACCGGGGAAGGAGATAAATCATAAGAGACTCAGTCTCAGGAAACAAACAGGATTGTTAGAGGGGAAGTGGGTAGAAGGGTTGGGGTGGCTGAGGGATGGACAATGGGGAGGGTATGTGCTATGGTGAGTGCTGTGAATTATGTAAGACTGATGATGCACAGACCGTACCCCTAAAATAAATAATACACTATATGTTAATTTAAAAAAAGAGGTTGTTACAGTGGACCCTAATCTGGTGGACCTAATCTGGTCCTTAAAAGGAGAGGAAATTTGGACACAGAAAGGTAGAGAGTTAAGATAATGTAAAGATACAGAAATAAGACGGAGCATCAACAAGCCAAGAATCTGGAACATATTTTTTCCTCAATGCCTTTAGAAGGAATCAACCTTCCTAACACCCTGATCTTAAGACTTTTACCCTTTAGAACCATGGGGAAATAAGTTTCTGTTGTTTAAGCCACCCAGGTTGTGGTACTTGGTTACAGCAGACTTAGCAACTAATACCACCCTTTTTCTACCGCTTTTAGGCATCAATATTTCTCATCTTTCCTTCAGAGACAAATTCTCAATGAGTTGCCCATACTCAGTGTCTCCCTCATTACACTTCACTGTCATTCCAAATTCACTCCTGTGTGCTTTACTCCATGCTCAAGGGTCACCAGTGGCCTCAATCTTATACATTATAATGGACATGTTAAGTTGTCCTTTTATTTGATCTTTCAGCAGCATTCTACAAGGATCCCAATTCCATCCTGAAATACTTCTCCTGGCTTCCGAGACACAGAACTCTTCACACTTTTCTCCTCCATCTCTGGCCAATCCTTCCGTTCTGTTCAGGAGTATGCTCCTCTATCTTGTCATCAAATGCTGGAGTTTCTCAAAGCTCAGTCAGAAAGCCCTCTTTTCACATACTCTTAGGACTTTCCTTGGTCAACTCTTATCCAAATCAAAGCTTTTAATTGCCATTCATACATGATGACAAACAACTAAGTCACCAGCCCAGACCTGTGTGGGGCTACCCTTCCATATTTTCTCTTGGTGTCTCAAAGTCACCTCAAATTCAACAAGTCTAAGCAACATCAGAAGAATGAAACTAGACCACTTTCTTATACCATACACAAAAATAAATTCAAAATGGATGAAAAACCTTAATGTGACACAGGAAACCATCAAAATCCTAGAGAACATAGGCAGAAACCTCTTTGACCTTGGACATAGAAATTTCTCACCAGACTTACCACAGGCAAGGCAAACAAAAGCAAAAATGAACAACTGAGACTTCATCAAGATAAAAGGCTTCCATAGCAAAGGAAAAAATCAATAAATCTAAAAGGTGGTCTACAGAATGGGAGAAGATATTCAAAAATGACATATCTGATAAAGAGTTAGTATCCAAAATCTACAAAGAACTTATCAAACTCAACACCCAAAGAACAAATAATCCGATCAAGAAATGGGCAGAAGACATGAATAGACACTTTTCCAAAAAAGGTAATAGATACATGTAAAGCCGCTCAACACCACTCATCATCAGGGAAATACAAAATAAAACCCCAATGAGATACCATCTCACACCCCTCAGGATGGTTATAATTAACGTAAGAAATAACAGGTGTTGGCAACGATGCAGAGAAAGGGGAACCCTCTTGCACTGTTGGTGGGAATGAAAACTGGTGCAGCCACTCTGGAGAACAGTATGGAGGTTCCTCAAAAAGTTAAAAATAGAACTACCCTATGACCAAGCAACTGCCCTACTAGGTATTTACCCAAAGGATACAGTGATCTGAAGGGGTACACACACACCAATGTTTATAGAAGCATTATCAACAATAGCCAAACTATGAAAAGAGCCCAAATGCCCATCCACAGATGAACAGATAAAGAAGACACGGTATAGGGGTGTCTGGGTGGCTCAGTTCAATTAAGTGTCTGCCTTTGGCTCAGGTCATGATCCCAGGGTCCTCAGCAGGGAGTCTGCTTCTTCCTCTCCCTCCAACCCTCCCGTGCCCCCACGCCCCCTGCTGCTCATGCTCCCACGTGCTCTCTCTCTCTCTGCTCTCTCAAATAAATAAAATCTTAAAAAAAAAAGATGTGGTATATATATAATATATGTGGAGTATTATTCAGTCATCAAAAAGAATGAAATCTTGAAATCTTGCCATTTGCAACAACATGGATGAAACTAGAGTGTATTGTGCTAAGTGAAAGAAGTCAGAGAAAGACAAATACTCATATGTGGAATTTAAGAAACAAAACAGATGAACACATTGGAAGGCAGAGGGGAAAGGAGAGAGGGATATAAGCCATAAGAGACTCTTAACCATAGAGAACAAACTAGATGAAGGGAAGCAGGGTGTGGGATGGACTAGATGGGTAATGGTTATTAAGGCAGGTACTCATTATAATGAGCAATGGGTGTTGTATGTAAGAGATGAAACACTGAATTCTACTCCAGAAACCAAAATGGCACAAAAACAAAAACAAAAAGCCAACATGTCTAAAACCAAACTTATGATTCTCTATACCCTTTTTCACCCATACCTAAACCCAAATCCTGTCCAGTGTTTACTAACTGAACGACAAGACCACCCATCAAGTCTTACAAATCAGAAAAATTATTCATCTCTGATATTTTCTTCTTACCATTACTCCCACCACTTTCCTTATTGGGACTTGGCACAATTGCAATTTTACAACTATTTGTGTAATATGTAATCATGTACCATAAAAGTGGGAATGCAATCTATTCTTACTCACCATTATATTCTACCTAGCACGAAGTCACCCTATTGTAGACATTCATTTTTTGAACGAGTGAGCAAACGTCAGGTATTATTTATAGAAAATTCATTATATGCCAAGTACTAAATATTTTATAAATATTATTTTCTTTAATCTTTGTAGCAGCCCTATTAAATTGGTATTATTATTGTTGTTGTTGTTGCTGTCATCCTCAGGAAGCTAGGGCACTGAGAAGTTATATTTATTTCCTGAGAAAGTAAGTAACTTGGAAGTAGTAGAAAAAGGTGGACCCAGATCATGTCAGTGACTTGTATGCCACTACGTTATTCTGTATTTATGGTTTTCAAAGATACTCTCAAGCTACTTGGCTGAAGTTTACCTACCTGTACTATCTATACTATCTGTAAGCTATAAATCCTATCTATAAGTTATAAATATATTACAAAGAAAAAGCTATCTACAATTAATGTATACTTGGAAATCTTCAGTGTACACATGGCTATCACAAGAAAGATTGAATCTCTTTGCCTGGAATTCAAAATCTTCCATGATTGTCTTCTTCCTTTCAAGCCTCTTCTACTCTAACACCTTGATTTTCTAGTCAGGGGTCAGCAAACTACTGCCTACAGGCCAATTCTAACTACCCATTATGTTTGCAAATAAAATTTTATTTTAGCACAGCCGCACACATTTGTTTATATGATGTCTACACACTACAACAGCAGGGCTTCACAGCCATAGCTTTAAGAATTGTACAGTCCACACAGCGTAAACATTTACTATTTGGCCCTATTTTATAGGAAAAGTTTGCCAACAATGGGACCAGACTTACAGACTAGAGCCTCATACAATGAAAATAAATGTAATAGATACTATTAATCCAGCACTGGATTCTTTCAACAAACCTTTCAAAAGAGGTCTTGTTACCCTTGTTTCAGTTAACGGAAGAAGGAAGGAAGGGTAAGAAGAGAGGGGTGTTAATAAAGAAGGAAGTCCTTTTGAGTTTGAGGCACAAGTTGGTGAATAATGTGACCATGATCACAGTAAGTACGCGGAGGAACTGGGATTTAAATCATACTTGCTGACCATGCTTTGTGATTCAAAGGCCAAAAACTTCCTGCGGTGCCTGACTGCTTGCTTTTTCCTCCACAGAATTTGGGATTTCATGCACCGGTGTTTATTTATGCTATCCTTTCTCTTGCATAAAATGCCAATTCTTCTTTAAAACTTAAAGGAGGTGCCTAGTGAAATCTTTACACATTCTTGGAGAAAACGCTCAACTACTACCTCCTCTGCTAAATCTTCCTAGATCCCCTGCAATCAGAGGAATAGTCCCTCTTAGAGATGCCCACAACACTTCTGTCTTCAGCTTTAACACTTAAGATTTTATCCCCTTAGCTTAATTTTAGCAAAAACCAAAGCTATCTCTTTATTCTATAGAAAACCCAGCACAATGTCTTCTACACTTCATTGCTGGATTTTTTAGGTAAAACATTTAACATTTATTTCTTAATTCAACAGAGGAAAATCAGAATGTGATCTAAGTTACAGAAATGTCTTAGTATTGAGCTTCAGTATTTTTAACCTACTGTTTTTATAAAAATCAACTCTCAAAGGAACTAATACAAATTCCGAAGTATTAAATACACTAGAGGTTTCTAGCAGCATCAAAAAATAATGAAATCTAATATTAAAATTCCTTACATTTTATGTCATCATTTTGCTAGGAAAGAAAACCTCTTCATAATGCCTAAATTAAAAAAAATAACACTAACAAGTCATTAGAAATTAAGGATAACTTGATCATCATTAATAAAGTGTTACTTATTGCAAGAATGTAGAGATCATAGGTGATATTTTCCAACAACTAGTCACTTTTAAAGTTCATAATGATAGAGTAAAAGGAACGTTCCAAGTCATCATTGTAGAAATAATATAGTTTTAATGGAAATATTATTTGTAAAAATGTACATAAAATAGTTTTAGTCTGTTTTGATAGGATTCAGGTTCTCTACACAGTATAATAAGGCTTAATATAAAATCAGTCACACAGTAGAAATTGCTTTTTTAAAAACCTTAACATTTAGATTTTTTAAAAATTAAACATATTCAAATCAGACACTTACCTGCATCACCTTCTGCTGAATCTCCTCTAACTGTGTACGCTTACTACGTTGTCTACAAACTTCCTGGTATCGAGTATATTGTTCTCTCAGAGAATCTAATAATTTCATAACCTGTGGCTGGGCCAGCAGTTCATCATCCATAGGAGACCATGAGACCCCTCCATCTGAGCCATTAAATCGACGCTGCTGTAATTCGGACAACAATTCATGCCCTTTACAAATGAAAGATACTTATAATTAATTAATATCCTAAAAAAATACAATTCTTACTTCTCAGTCTCCTCAATTTTAGGCCCTTATTTTTAGAATCTATCTGCCTATACGTCTGCCTAAATAGGTCATAATTACTGAATGCAATTTTTAAATTTATATAGAGATGGGAAATAGCATATTTTAGTATATAACTACATAGTATATTTATATGCTATATATCATATATATCATGAAGTATATACTATGTATGCTACACTATTTAGTAAATATATGGCATTTTTTTTTTCTATATCCATCTGTCATCACATTCTTGTTATTGGTGGATTCATTATTCAGGAAACTGTGTCAACCAATTCTCTTTCCCTGTAGAGCACAATTACATTCTGGGATTTGTGTCTAGTATGGTACTAACCAGTATGTTCTATTTGATAGTACTAATCAATACTAAGCAATATGTTGTAGAATTTCAGTATCAATCCATACCTTTAGTCCTACTATCTAAAATAAAAGTTGACAGTGTAACAAATTAATGTATGGTTAAAGGGAGAAAGCTTTATTACTGGTACAAAATAAAATTTAAATAGTTTCTATTTAAGGAATCTCTACAACATATTAACTGTGAATCATGAGGGACTACACTAGTATAAAAAATTCATTCAATGTTATCCAATTATATCATATTCATGTAAAAATCCATTCATGCATGAGAAATTAAAATTGCAGAATATCCAACATCAAAATTGGAATTTTAAAAGTGAATAAATCGCAAACTGTTTTTTCAGGATAATACTATTCCAATTATTACTTAAGGACCAAAAATAAATGCAAATACTTAAATTCTCTTCATCTTTATTCAGAAAAATATCCTATATTTAAATGGCTTTCAATACTTAGAAACAGAATTTTTATCATGATTTGAAGGTATTACCAATTTCTAAGAAATACCCCAAATTGTTCTAAAACTCTCCATTTGTATATTCTCTTTTTATCCCTACTCTAAGAGTCAAAAGCATCTAAAAAAAGATCTTAGTGGCATATAAAGCTAATTTCAAAATACAAATTGAAAAAGCTTCTTAATTCAAGGTCTTCAGTAGCTTTCAAAACATTAAATATAACAGTGGAATTAAAATTTAAACCTAAACCAAGCCATATTTTTACTGACAGTCTACTGTACCTGCTCAACATGTAGGAATTCATAGATTACAATTATTTCCTTATTCTCTAAGGAAGATCAGTATCATACTGAAAACACTTGCCTCAATGGTATCAACACAATGAAGATATTCAGAATTACTTTCTTTACTCTTCATTACATGTTATAATTAGAAAAACAACTGTTTTAAAGACTTTTAAACAAAGTCTCTATATATATTCACATACATTTTTCATACACACACACACACACACACACACACACACATATAAAGCCATTAAGATCAGAAGTCATTTATTTTTTTCCTTTACAATTGTTATTACTCTTAATGTTTTCCATATAGAAACATTTCCATCAAGAAGCAGCACCATATAATGATTTCAGAGACCATACTTTGAAACCAAACTGCCTTGGTTCAAGTCCCAACTCTAGCATTACCAGTTGTGTAACTTGCATAAGTTACTGAGCTTTTTTTTGCCTCAGTTTCCCCATCTTAAACTTAGGATGATAATAGTACCTGTTTTTAGTAGTATGGTGACAGTTTTAATAATTACTCCATCATGAGCAAGTTTTTTCATTATCTTTAATATACCTGAGCTTATATCTACTATCTGATACTAACTACATCAAGAGGTCATTAAAGGGGCGCCTGGGTGGCTCAGTGGGTTAAAGTCTCTGCCTTTGGCTCAGGTTATGATCCCAGGGAGCCTGCTTCCCCCTCTCTCTGCCTGCCTCCCTGCCTACTTGTGATGTCTCTCTCTCTGTCAAATAAATAAATAAAATCTTAAAAAAAAAAAAAAAGAGAGGTTATTAAGGAGAATGGAATATAAAAATACAATCTTAGAACCCAAGGAGTATTCAATAATCCTCATAGCAATCCAATGAAATTGAAACTTCTCTCCATTTCATAGACAAGGAAACAAGTACAAATATTTCAAGGGAGAAATCATTTAACAATTTGTCATTATTAATACTTTCTAAAAATATTGTAAAGTATATTAACACACCGTTAGGTTAAACCAAAGGCCAGTTTTTAAATTCCCCTTGAGTTTTTTCACATAATATATGCTTAATCAATGTTTATTTCATGAACCAATCAATATATGATTGGTTTATTGGATTTGACTATCACCAATAAACACATTTTTTATCTTACCTGTCTGGAGAACTGTTTCAGGATCAACTGATGGAAGAAAGTTTAAATCCACAGACCTGGCAAACACCACAAGAATAACTTTTAAAAACTTTATCTATATGACCAAAGAAAATCATTTATGTATGCATATCAAACAGGAGCATATGGTGTGGAAATCTGAAGTATACTATTCTACCAGGCTAATGCTCTTAAGCATTAAGAAACCAATTAGAGATAATTAAATATTAGTAGCCAAAAAAAAAAACCCAAAAAACTGTGTGATAAATCATAGAATATACTACTTGAAAAAAAGTTTATTATTATTATGGTATTATTTCAAATACATCAAAGGAATGCATTTTAGTATTTTCCCACTGCATCTTTATTCCAAAATGAAATGTGTAACTATATAACAACCCAGAAATGTGAACATTAAAAATGCATGAAGCCATCTTCCAATTAAGCATTTACTTATCTACAGCAACCTTTGAGAGCTAAAAGGAGTCTCTGATATTCATGTGCATGTGTATCCCCACGCAGTTGTACTCTCTTCCCTGTATTAATTGTGCTTAATTTGCAGTTGGACCATTCTCTGTATTTTTTTAAACACATATAGGAAGTAGAAGATGAAGGAAAGATAGGGTACACAGTAAATCAAACCCTAGGACCTTGATGCTGTAAATGACAGGTCCTGCTCTAAATCTTCCACTTTTGTCAATTAATCTGGGCCCTTGCCTCTTGTGTAGCCTGGACATTTCTGGAGTAATAACATTAAAAAGGTAATGAAAATTTCAAGTGGAGGGACTGCATTATCTGGGATTTAGTGGAGGGACTTTATTATCGAGATTTAAAAAAGACTAAGTAGTAACACTTGAGTTCCCTAGGGAGGAACTGGAAATACAAGATTTTATTTGATATTTCATGTAGTCATGCAAACTAGCACTTCCCAAAGTGTTTCCCAAAACACTGAACAAGATATTATTAGATGGAGAAAAGGGGGTCCCACTGGCATGTAAGTACATGAAACAGGTTTCTTTACTGCAATGCTTTCTCAGGACCTGTAATCTATAAATGTTCACAGTCATTCTCAGAGAGGGAATATGGTAAACAGCATTAAGCTATGACCATGAACTTGTTTTCTACAGGGACCCTCTTAGGACATCTTTCCTAAGGAAAATGACTTTAAGAAGCATCAAACTTACTCTGCTGGGCTACTCAGAAAGCAAGAAGTTTGGCTAATTTTTGTCAACCAACTTATGCAATGTTTTCAATTCCTAAGCCATAGCATGGAGTGTATGGGTTATCTATATACACACATTTATGTGTATGTCAAAATTTTGCATTTTATATTTTTATATGATATCTACAGGACAATAATGTTCCTAAATGCTTTCTGTAACTTTAACTAGATTTCCATTCAAACCATTTGTTCTCACATTTTCACTTTGTTTTAATCAAGACTGGGTGTTAAACTCTGACCTTCTCACATCCCACTTCCCTTATTATCTCAGTTAACTGGTATGTTGACTAAATTTGTATTCAAGGAATAATAATAATATTATCAAGGTTTCATTACATTTTTAAGATCAGATTCAAAAGACAGAGACAAGGATGAATGTTGATCCTTTCCAATTTCCTAATGAAAAATTATTGTTCTAGTAAGAGAGACCAGAAAGAATTAATTTGCTTCTAAAAAGCTTTTAACCTCAGGAGAAGGATTTGGCTTATCAACAGAAAAATGAAAATTGTTAAGCCTGGAAATCTGTTAAAATGATAAATCTAGATAGTTATATTTAGATAATGCAGCTGAACAATTACTTCATCCAGAGTCAAAAACACTAAATTCTCCAAACTGAATTCATAAATATCACATATTTTATAAGGACCTAGGAGTTCTAGAAGGTAGGCATTTAAGAGGTATTTAAATAAGGTTATAATAATTTTACTTCAAGCCACAACCTTTTCCTTTATAAGCAAAGTAGAACTCTAAAAAGAAAATGGTTTCACTTTGAGAACATGTTCTTGCAGATGAATTTTTAAGGTAAATACATTTTTATACATCAAAAAGCCTTTATAGAGAAACTCTGATTCAAATCAAGAAATTTTACATATAAAGCAAATTCTCATGAATTAATAAATTTAATACAACTTTTGTATGTCAATTTTGACTGGAGAATTGCTACATCTTACCTCTTTTAGCTTGCATTAATAGAGAGATTCTTCTTAAGGTTAATCACAGCCTCGCAAAGGTATAATTGCAAGACACCAGCCACCTACCTTTCTTTCTCTTGCTGATTTCCTTTATCACTTCCATTGTTAATCAAAGCAAGTTCATCTAATAATGATGTAGATTCTTTTGTAAACTTCTCAAAAACCTACAATAAGATTTTGTTAACATATTAAAAATAATCTTGAAAGTTATTTACATAAGGATTTTCAGTTAAGAGGAATAGAATTAGGCAGGCAGAATTCCCTTTTCCTCTCCTGATGCCACTTCGTACAATTCAACAACCACTGCACAACTTAAAAAAGAGAAAACAAAATCCCCCTTCTAGAACAATGAATAGTTTCAATGTAAGAAATTTTTAAAATTTAAAAAAGAAATATTTATAAAGATTTTATTTACTTATTTGACAGAGATCACAAGTAGGCAGAGAGAGAGAGAGAGAGAGAGAGAGGGGAAACAGGCTCCCTGAGAGAGAGAGAGAGAGAGAGAGAAGGAAACAGGCTCCCTGCTGAGCAGAGAGCTGATATGGGGCTCCATCCCAGAACCATGGTTCATGAGAAAGCAGAGGCTTTAACCCACTGAGCTGCCCAGGAGCCCCTAAAGAAATTATTTTTATTCCTCAGACAAGGAGGAATAAAATTCCTGTGTTTTGTGAAGAAACATCTGCACTAGTAACAGTTTTAACTACATGAACATGCTTTGGGCCATTATTAATATTCTAATTCCAGATACAGAACTTTTCTTTATGTTTTCCTATCACCAATCCATACTGGTTGCATATACTGAAGACTTTTATATATAAGCATGTAGCATAAAAATAAATTAGCTATAACTTTTAACATGGTTTCTTAAAATATTTCTAAAAACGGATTTGGGCAAGTCTGTTTATAATAAAGGGGACACTCATTTGTTTTATGTAACTGTCCAAATATGATCGAAATCAAGTTATCCATTCTGAAATATCCCAGTTTATTATTCTTCAATAAAATTAACCTTATACAGTTGACCCTTGACCATGTTTTTGGGAAGTCAAAAGTTATACACAGATTTTCAACTCTGGAGAGGGTTAGGACCACCAATTCCCATGTCATTCAAAGAATAACTGTAATCTAAACTGAGTTAGTTAACATTTTTTCTTTTAGTCCCCAGTAGTTTGTTAAACAATGCCATAGCAAGCAAAGGAGTTGACTTCAGTATGGCCAAAGATACATTTTCAGAAATGAAAACCTTAACCTGTCAAACTGCTTTTCCAGTCAAACTGATGTTTAAATATCCTCTCTGAAAATGGTACACCAATTAGATTACCTCTCAAGAAATTGTGCTACTCTGTCATTCAACTAAAATATTCAAAATTTTGATAGTAATACTGCTTCAAATGACAACAACAAAAGCAAGCACTTACAAGACTGACTGTAGACGATTTGCCTTCAAGCATTATGCTATCAAATGGTATGCACTATATATTTTATTTTTATAACAAAGAACAATCTACATGCTACTTAATTAAAATGATAAAGTCACCAAAATATGTCTATTTGTATGTAATAACAATCTCACTATAATATACCAACCAGTCTCTTATTTAACCAGTCCATGTGATCATAGGTGAGACTCCCGCCAAAATCTTCTGTTAACTGGCACGGTTCTATGTAACGAGTCAATTTATTGGCAGACACTAAAATAACCTATAGAAGTAAAAAGAAAAGAACGATTTAGCAAGCCAGTGTTAATGGCAATGAAAGCAATACGGAGGTAAAATCAGGTTAAAATATGCAATACTGTTTCCAAAATGATGATATTATCATGTATTTGATTAATACAATATTTAATACATTAGTAGAAGCATTTAAAATCAATTCAAAAATTGTGGGTATCTGCTAAGAATAAGTTATTATAAACCATATATAATTCCACATTTTAAAAAATGAGATGCAGCTGAGATGAAATATTTTCAAAATTTTATCAATATTAATAACTTCTTGATAATAAAAATCAGTTATTTTGATACACCGTATTCAGCAAAAAAGCTTGCATATGGCCTTAAAATTAGCTAATTACAATAAGAAGATAAACACAAATCATGATAAATCTGGCAATCAAAAAATTATACACATTAAAGTTTCTATAACAATTTTTTATTATGTATTAACAAAACATGTCCTGTAATAGTAAAGTAAAACTCAGGATAATATATATTAATATTTAATTTGAAAATCAGAACTAAAAAGCAAGGAGAAGTTCAGAGAATTCATAAATTTGAAATTTACATATTAACTTGATAACCTTTAATGGTAAACTTTAAAATACCAAAATATTTTAAGTACAAATTATAGAATGACCTAAGAGATCATTGTGTGCTAAATAAAATTTCAATGAGGATATACAAGAATACATAAGAAAATATATGTGTGAGAAAAGGAAATTCAAATGGTAGTGTCAATGCAAAATGATACATGGAAAGTTTAATACCCATCCCCAAAATGTGCAAGTGAAACAACGTGTTTAATAATAAATAGTATCTTTAAATGGCAACTCTACAGATATAAATGTAAAATAATAAAAGATAAACACTCCCTATTTTCTTCTGAAGATTTTGTCCTTCCCGTTTAAGTTTTTAATATGTACACACACAAACACACAGAATGAGAAAATGAACAAAACATGGATAAATACAAATCAATACCTTTATTTCAAGACACTGATAGCTAGGTTCTTGGGCTGGATCGTGGGTATCCAAGTGTTTTAGTTTTGTTTTCTATATATACATACATTTTTAAAGAATATATACCAAGGGATGCCTGGGTGGCTCAGTGGGTTAAGCCGCTGCCTTTGGCTCAGATCATGATCCCAGGTTCCTGGAATCCAGCCCTGCATCAGGCTCCTTGCTCAGCAGGGAGCCTGCCTCTCTCTCTGCCTCTGCCTGCCTCTCTGCCTACTTGTGTGCTTTCTCTCTCTCTTTCTGACAAATAAATAAATAAATAAATAAATAAAAATCTTTTAAAAAAAGAATATATACCAAATACTGTGTTAAAAACCTGAAAACAGGGCAGCTGGGTGGCTCAGTTGGTTAAGCCAGTGCCTTCAGCCCAGGTCATGATCCCAGAGCGCTGGGTCTGAGTCCCATATCTGGCTTCCCCTGCTCTGCAAGGAACCTACTTCTCCCTCCCCTCTGCCTACCATCCTCACTGCTTGTGCGCTCGCGCTCTCTCTCTCTCTCTCTCTGTCAAATAAATAAATAAAAACTTAAAAAAAAAAAAACCTGAAAACAGAAAGACTCAAGAAAAAACCAAGAGAAGGGACCTACTAACAGCAGGAGCACAATGAAATCTCGTGCAACTGAAGAAAGTAAATTCTCAGAGCACCAGGGTGGCTCAGTCATTAAGTAATTGCCTTTGGCTCAAGTCATGATCCCAGGACCCTGGGGTAGAGCCCCACAATGGGCACTCTGTTCAGCGGGAAGACTACTTCTCCCTTTCCCACTCCCCTTGCTTCATGTTTACTCTCTCGCTGTGTCCCTCTCTGTCAAATAAATAAATAAAATCTTTAAAAAAAAATGTAACTTCTCTGAGGCAGCTTTCAGGGAGGTTACAGTGAGAACAAAGAAAAATCTAGAGATGGTGGTAAGAGAAAAACTGAGGGAGTTTATATGCCTTTTTTCCCCATTTAAAAAGTGAAAGAAAAGATAAAGAACTTCAAATTACATTTTTGACTAGTTTAGAAACAGCAAACTATATTATGCCTAAATGGCAATTAATGTAATCTCTCTTTTATGAGTTTAGCATATCTCAATTTCATTGTTTTCCTGTTTAGGTAACAATAAGAGCTAATTTAAAATAAATATCTTAACTTTTTAAATAAAATAAACATCTTAGAATAAAAAGAACACAGAAAAATATTACTCTTTTATTGAAAAACTTGTCATAGACAGCTTTATCCTTTTGTTCCAAAAAGCCTTATTTATATTTAGACTAGCTCTTAGAGACCGGCATGATGTTAAACTGTCACTGGAAGTGTAATAAGGCCGCAGGAACAATCTCATCGGCCAGCAAGCCATTCTCGGATCTAGGCAGATACTTCCACACAGTCACCTCCTACGAAGGGGGCTTTTCCTTTCTAGGAAGTGCCTAGTAATCAATTAACTATATATATATACCAACAATGAAACAGAAACATGTATTTATGAGGAAATACACTACTTTGCTAAATTGAGCACCAATTCACATCTGAAAGATACCCCCCCACAATGCTCTCTCCTGAAAAGACAACTGAATAGAAAATGTAACAAATATAAAATATAATGAATGATCTCTCTGCTCTTCTAGTGTGCCCTATTTGGCACAGTGGTTTATTTAAACACTGAAATAATATCTCCTGAAAAATCTATCATGTCCCTTATAATTTAATTTTTAGTCATGTGTCATTCGTTTGTTCAACATTTTTTACTTAATATGAGTTAAATTTATTTATTAGAAGTATTATTTAGTAGAAGTTACGTGTTCTACTGCTGAGAATAGGATAAACTAAGATATGTTTCTACAAAAGAAATGAGCTTTTATTTCCTGCAGTATTCCAGAGAGAGTTGTGCAATGCTTTCACAAAAAGAAATAGATTAAAGTTTTCTGGTTTATTTCTACAGCCTTAGTAAAAAATACTCTAAATCTAAATGTTGTTGTCCCTTTGATATAATAGAACAGAGGGACAAAGTTTTTACTAGAATATGCCAAATGATTTCCAAATAACTGTCTTAGGTTAAGCACTAATATAACTGAAAGGATACTAGGCACTAGGAGCCAATCACTCCAGGTTTGTACCCTAGCTCTGCCACAAATTCACTGGCCTTATAAGAAGTCAACCTAAAGGAACTCACTCCAGGCTTATTTCCCCAAACTGCCAAAGAAGGCACCCGCATTAAACTATCTGTGATGTGAGCTCTACAGGCTCTTTAAGCTCTGTAGAGGATTCTAATAAGGTGTCATCCTATACATTTAATTTGGGCCATTCTCTTTTATATATGACCTATTTTGTGCAATGAAGAGCATTTGTCACTTTCTATACACACTGGCCTCAAAAAACAAAAACAAAAACAACAAAACAAAAAATAAAAAACAAAAACCAGAAGCAGATGCAGTATTAAGAAGAGAGAAGAAAACAATTTAGAATGGTGGCTGATTATCACTGCCAATAAATTACACTTTCACTCTCATGAATGACAATACAGAATAGGGTAGAGATCCTTTTGATTATTAGTCTCCCAATTTGAGGATAAAATTAATACCAGTACTACTTCAATTTTATCTTGTCATTTGATAGACTACAGATACTATTATCTAAGCAACAAAAGCTTTCAGAGTCACCAGGTATAATGCTGCTTAAGATAAAAGTACATGAATCTCTGAATTACTAAAAGGGAAAGTGGACAGGTAGATAACTATTTCAGAGATAAGACATAAGGAAATATTTAGGTGAGCAACAAGAGAAGAATATCCAATCGCTAATGAAAAACAACAGAGAAGTGAGGAGGAAGAAAGTCATCTAGAAGAAAAATAAGAAAAGATGACGAGGAAGGAAATGTGAAATCATATGGGAAGAACAAGGTGTCATTAAAACAACTACTATGTGTTTATTTGATCAATGCTGTCAACACCTGGTAATAAATCCTTCTTATGGATAATTCTATGAAGTAAAACATACTCTTGCTTCTAGGAACAGCAGTATTTATACCAAAGTTATACTTTAAAAATACTTAGAATACAGGCGTGCCCAGGTGGCTCAGTCAATTAAGTATCTGCCTTCAGCTCAGGTCATGATTCCGGGGTCCTGAGATGGAGCCCTGTGTTAGGCTTCCTACTCAGTCTGCTGCTCCCTCTCCCTTTGCCCCTTCTCCCCAATTTGTGCTCTCTCTCACCTCTCCCTCTGTCAAATGAATAAATAAAATAAAATAAAAAATAAAAATATTTAGAATATAAACAAAAACACAAGCTTAATTACAACAGCCCAAATGATCCAAATAACACCAAGGAAAATAATTTTTAATTAAACAAACATCTACACTGAATTTAATTATATATAGCTCTAAGTATCAAAAATGGCTGTGTTGAACTGTACCATAAAGTCAAATATGTTTGTCAGTGCATTAGCCAGCATTTGAAATGACTTACTCTCATCTCATTAGGGATATTACAGGCTTTTTAATAAGTGCCTAGTGCTTATTTACTTGGGAAGATACTCTAGCTGAATCTTCAGTCTAAAAGAAAACAATATGGAGATAACGAGAAACTTCATAGTTGAGTTTTAAACAGCAATCTATAACATTAGATCCAAGCAGACAGGAAATGTGTCTTCTATTTTACCCTCTAAGATGCAAGGTGTTTAGCCACTGTGAATTCTTATATATCATGAGACCAACAAAGCAAAGCATTTCTGAGCAGATGCCTATGCTTAAGCAGGATGTGATGGGCTCTTCATAAAAGGGATCTTTTCTCCTACTGAGTGTTCGCAGCTTTAGTTTCTACACCACTTGCTTCTGCTCACTTTGTATCATCCCAGAGCAACATTTCCTGTGTGCCCTTGGCATGAACAGCACACCTCCCACCAGTCAAAAGTACTCACTCACCATGGCAACATTCAAACTTTACTTAACCCTCTTCCCTCACTATACTTTTGTTTCTCCTCTTTGGGATGCAGTTTCCCATTCAACTATCAGGGTAACACCTTTCCTAATGGAACCCAGCAGCCCAGACTGCTTTCCCCTACAATGCTAGCACACCTTTCCACTAAGTCTATACGCCAGTCAAGTTAACCAATGATTAAAGCGTATAAGATAAAAGCAGGGGGGAAATGCAACTCATTTCTGCTTAGGATGTAGAAAGCTGGAAAGAACAATGCTCCAACCTTTACACCACTATCTCCACTATCAAAATGATGCAAGTTAATGTGAAAAACGAAAACTTTTCTTGAACCCGTGAGGGTCAACAGGACAACCAACTAACTTGAAATCTAAGGATAGACCAGTGCCTTTGAGAAAAGATGGGGCTGGAGCACTTGTTTACCTGGGGAAAAAAAATACCTGACATGATACAAGCCAGGAAAGAATCCAGCTAACATTTAATGAACTGTTAAAAGCCAAATGTGAACTAATGTGAAAATAGAGAACCCCTGGGAAGCATGGACACGAAGAACTCCACCACTTGAGGGCTCTTCTCACAGACCTCCTGGGAATCATGAGAAAGACTGGGATAATAAAGATCAGAAACTTCAACAAAACAGCCTCTCTCAGAGTACAATCCTGGGGGATGCAAATAGTAGCCACCGCTGGAAAGGCATGAAGCTGAAGAATGGCAGAGATTCAACTCTATCTCTTCTAGAAAATAAAAACCTTCATGACCTGAGGGAAAAGCAGCAAACCCAGATGACCTTAGAGGACAAAAACAGTCCCACTGTAGCTAGAGGGAAGGAAAAAAAAAGCCCTCTATCCTACTAGAGACAAGAATATATGATGAGCCCAGGGTATCATAGGCCTTCTAAACCTGAGCTGAGGGCCCTATTCCCTAGACTCAGTGTCACAAAGCCAGCCTAAGACTGAGGCTAAACCAGAACAACAGAAAATGCCCCTCTGACAAATACTGAATAACAAGGAACAGCAGTCTTCTGCTAATGGAGTGTCAAAATTGCAAAGAGACCTTTTCTGAGGCAAGGTGCAAAGGAAAGACCTATAGTTAAGGGTGGTATAAAAACAACCTAGGGGACGCCTGGGTGGATCAGTGGGTTGAGACTCTGCCTTCAGCTCAAGTCCTGATCTCAGGGTCCTGGGATCAAGCCCCGCATCGGGCTCTCCGCTCAGTGTGGCGCCTCTTTCCCCCTCTCTCTCTGCCTGCCTCTCTGCCTACTTGTGATCTCTCCCTCTCTGTCAAATAAATAAATAAAATCTTAAAAAAAAAAAAAAAAGGGAGGGGGCGCCTGGGTGGCTCAGTGGGTTAAGCCGCTGCCTTCAACTTGGGTCATGATCTCAGGGTCCTGGGATCGAGCCCTGCATCGGCTCTCTGCTCGGCAGGGAGCCTGCTTCCTCCACTCTCTGTGCCTGCCTCTCTCTCTGCCTGCTTATCATCTCTCTCTGTCAAATAAATGAATAAAATCTTTAAAAAATAAAAAAAAATAATAAATAAACACAACCTAAGCCTGTGGTACACTGAAGAAAATAATAGCACCAACCAAAGTCAAAGTCAATTCAATTCCTGGCTAGGCTAATTCTCCTGCCCCAAAAAAACCCTAGCAAAAGCCAAGATGGACCCATGTTTAGGTACAATACTGTTTACCTCAGTCCTAAACAAGATGTCCAACATGCAACAAAAGACAAGGAATGCAAAAAGCACGAAAAAAAAAACAACAACCCACTGTCAGGAAACAAAGCAAAAGATATAACTAGAGGAAGACCCAGAATAGTAGAAGTATCAAGTAGGGAATTTAAGATAATATAATACATGCTGAAGGTTCTCGTGGAAAAAGTGCAAGACAACATGCAAGAAGAAATGGGGAATTTCAACAGAGATAGAAATTTAAAAAATAGAAATGTTACAAACAGGGAATGCAAGCTGGTGCAACCACTCTGGAAACAGTATGGAGATTCCTCAAAAAAGTTGAAAATAGGGCTACCCTATGACCCAGTTATTGCACTACTGAGTATTTACGCCAAAGATACAAATATAGTGATCCAAAGAGGCACCTGTGCCCCAATGTTTATAGCTGCAATGTCTACAACACCCAAACTATGGAAAGAGCCCAGATATCCACTGAGAGATGAATGGATAAAGATGTGGTGTATATATTAAATGGAATATTAAGCAGCCATCAAAAAAAGCAATCTTGCCATTTGCAACAACATGGATGGAACTAGAAGGGATAATGCAAAGTGAAATAAGTCAATCAGAGAAAGACAATTATATGAACTCACTGATAGGTGGAATTTAAGTAACAAGGCAGGGGATCATAGGGAAGAGAGGAAAAAATGAAACAAGACAAAACCAGAGAGGGAGAAAAACCGTAAGAGACTCTTAATTTTAGGAAACAAACTAAGGGTTGCTGGAGGGGAGGAGGATGAAGGGAATGAGGCAGTTGGGTAATGGACACTGGAAGAGCATGTGTGGTGGTGAGCACTGGGTGTTATGTTAAGACTAATGAATCAACACCTGTAACCCTGAAACAAATACTACATTATAAGCTAATTTAAAAAAATTGGGGCACCTGGGTGGCTCAGTTGTTAAGCATCTGCCTTCAGCTCAGGTGATGATCCCAGGGTCCTGGGATTGAGCCCCCACATCAGGCTCCCTGCTCAGCAGAAAGCCTGCTTCTCCCTCTCCCACTCTACCTGCTTGTGTTCCCTCTCTCACTGTCCCTCCCTTTCTTCCTCCCTCCCTCCCTCTCTCTCTGTCAAATAAATAAATAAAATCTTTAAAAAAAAAAAAGGGATAAAAAAAGAAATGTCACAAACTGAAAACATGGTAACGTAGATAAAGTAATCTTACAATGAATGGGTTTCAACAAACTCAATAAAGACAAACAAACAGTAACTTGAAAATGGATCAACAGAAAATACCCAAACTGAAACACAAAGAGATAAAACAGAAAAAATAAATAAGAACAACAACACAGAATGGTGAGAAATTTTCAAATAGTCTAAGTTACATATAATTGGACTTCTAGAAGAAATAGAAAAAGAAAATGGGGTGAAGAAAATATTTAAAAAAAATTTTTAAGAATTTTCCAAAATTAATGGCTGACATCAAACCAGAGATCCAACAAATGCAGAGAACACCAAAGAGAACAAATACCAAATAAAATACACCTAGGCATTATATAATAAAAATGCTGAAAACCCAAAAATAAAGTGAAAATCTTTTTTTTTTTTTTTTTAAGATTTTATTCATTTATTTGACAGAGAGAGAGAGATCACAAGTAGGCAGAGCAGCAGGCAGAGAGAAAGGGGAAGCAGGCTCCCCACCGAGCAGAGAGCCTGACGCAGGGCCACCCAGGAGCTCCTAAAGTGAAAATCTTATAGGTGGCCAACAGGGGAAAAAAGATATATGGCACACAGCAGGCTAACGATACAAATAATAGAACTCTCCTCAGGAGCTATGAGAATGAGGGGAGCCTGCGTGGCTCAGTGGGTGAAGTCTCTGCCTTCATCTCAGGTCACAATCTCAGGGTCCTGGGATCAAGCCCCGCATCAGGCTTTCTGCTTGACAGGGAGCCTGCTTCCCCCTCTCTCTCAGCTGCCTGCTTTTGATCTTTCTCTGTCAAATAAACAAATAAAATCTTAAAAAAAAAAAAAAAAAGAAGAAGAAGATATGGGAATGAGAAGTCAATGGTGTTATATAGTTAATGTGCTAACAGAAAAAAATAATGCAACAAAATTCCATACCCACTGAAAATATCTTTCAAAAACATAACAGAAACAATAGGTTTTTTTAAGGAAAACAAAAGCTAAAAAAATTCAAAGCCAACAGACCTGTTCTGCAAGATATGTTAAAGGAAGTCCTTTAGGCAGAAGGAACATATCAAACAAAAAGATGAATCTCCAAAAAGAAATGAAGAACACCGTAAGTGGCATAAAGAAAGATAAAGTTCATTTTTTTATTATTTTAATTGCTGTAAATAAACTATCAGTGGCAAAAATAGTAACCATCTATTGTGTGTTTATAGAACAGGAGAAGTAAAATGTATGACTACAATGGAAGTGCTGGATATATACTGTTTTAAATAATTTCTACTACATATTAAATGCTATAGTATTTAGGTAATTAAAGATATACATTGTGAACTTAGGGCATGGACATAAAAATTTTTTCATAATAAGGGATGTAAACTACAATGGAGATAAAATGTAATAATAAAAAATAATCCAAAAGAAGGCAAAAAAAGAACCAAAAAGTACATAAAATCTAGCAAGATGATAGATTTTAATCCACCTGTATTAATAATTACACTGAATATAAATGGTTTTATGAAACACTGCAAAGGACATATTGTCAGAATGGATATGAAAGCAAGACCCAAGGATACTATAAGAAGCCCACTTTAAATATAAAGAAATAGGTAAATAGATGATAAGTAAAAAGGTATTATGGAAAAAGATACAATATGCCAACACTAGTCAAAAGTAAGCTGAATAGCTATATTAATGTCAAACAAGGTACAGTTCAGAACCAGATATAGTATCACAGATAAAAAAAACTTTTAACAGGTTGTGGCAGGAAAAATATGACAGAATTGTTTAAATTTGTATTCCATCTGGAACTTCTTTTCTGATCTACAATAAGATGTACTTTTTACACAAGACAGATGAAAACAGAGAGTGTCCATAGGAAAGGACAAATAACTTTTTTTCATGGATGAAAACCAAACCAGATACTAAAAATAATTATGACATATCACACAAAATAGACTCCAATTTCAAAATGTCCAGGGTTTCCTAGTATTAGCTAAATGTCCTCTCAGTAATACTTTTTTTGTTTAAATAAAAAGTTCTACTTACTCAAAGTTTATAAAGAGTGATACAAATGAAAACAAGAAAAAATTTATAGTCTTTGACAAAGAATCATAATATATTCCACAAGTATCTGAATGTCAATTATATACTCATCATTGCTTAGGCACTGACTCATCACTGCACAAGCTCAGCTTAGTTTCCAACGATGAGCAAATAAAATAGCAGCAATATGCTATTTTTAAAGATACAACACATTTCTGCTTTTTAACAGAGTTTATTTACCTCAAAGCCAAGTCTATCCTTCTCTTTCCAAAAACAAAAATGTGTTACTTTCTTATCCCAGAATTCATCAGGCTTCACTACACAAACAAGGGACACCTCAGCTGGAACAACATTCTATAAAATAAAAAAATAAAAAAATAAATTATAAATTATACATGTAAAATGAATAATTTATTAAAGTTATAAATTACTAGGTTTTCATGGTTGGGCTAATTAAAAGACCCTTGGAAAAGAATTAAAATAATAAGAAATACTCCAAACTTCAAAACATACATGGCAATAAAGAAATACTTGGAAAGACAAGTCGATTCAGAAAAGATTTCAATGTAATATACACAGTACATGTGAATTATTTTTCTGTTGTACCGAATCTAATAGGTATATATTCAGATTAAGCTGTAAGACAATTTTTAATTGGCAAACTACTACATTTGGTTTTTCTACATATGAAAAGAAATTTTTTTAACACAATCACCTTCGGAGAATTTCTTCAAAAGTGTAAAATCAAGTTTCTCATAAAATATATTTCTTACTGGCCATTATACAAAAAAGCCCAGATTCTGCTTGATAATTAACTTGAAGAACAGGACTAGCTAATCTCTGACAAATATTTCACATTTAATAGATATGGTTATTCATATTACCTAAAGAAGAATGGAAGTTAACATTTACTGAGTTAATAAAATATTCCATGTATATTTTATCAGCAAACCCCATACAGTCTATCTTTAAATAAGATCTTAAACCTATCCATTTCTACCACCCACATTGCTAACATCCCCAAACGAGTCAGCTTTAAAAAAAATAAAAAATAAAAAAACAGGCTGCCTTCCTTTCTTCACATTTTTCCATGCTCACAGTAAAATTCAAACTCCTTTCCAAAGCCTAGAACGCCCTCCAGGCTCAGGGCCCCACTGACCCTTAGACCTCAGCTCACACCCTCTCCTCTTAGCTCATTACTCCCCCCCACACACAGTCATACTAAGTTTCCTGCTGTTGCTGGAATGTAACAAGTCTGTTTCCACCTGAGGCTTATACCCTTGATGTTTCCTCTGTCTGGAGTGTTTTCTGTCCTATACACCTAGGAAGAATGCTCCCTCCATTAAGTTACAGAGAGACCTTCCCTGACCACCCTATCTAAAGTTGCATCATCTGATTCAGTGATCATCTACTATTGTATGTTGCCTCATAGCACTTATCACTGTCTGCTGTTACATTAATTAGTACTTAGCGTAATTACTTACTGACTCCTTAAGTAGAACACTAGCCTCCCAATGGCAATTACCTTATCTACATGTCACCCCTATATCTCCAGCCTATGACAGTGCCTGCCATATAGAAAACACTCCATAAATATCTGTTGAAGAAATGAATTCACATTAACAAGGAAATCTCATTCTCCCAATTTTACAGGAGAGTAAACTGAGTTTCAAAGAAGCTTGTCCAATATAACAGAGTTGTTTACTTGTGGTACTAAAACAGAAACCAGGTCTGACTCTAAAGTTCTACCACACCATTTCAAATGTTCTACACCGGGAGCCAGTAAATTCTTTCCAAAAGTGTAGATAATAAATATTTTAGGCTTTGCAGGCTATGCAAAGTCTCTAATGCAACTACTTCAAGTCTGTCATTGTAGTATGAAAGCAACTATAAAAAATATAAATGAATAGACATAGCTGAGTTTCAGTAAAACTTTATTTACAAACTCTAGGGGTCAAATACCATTTAAGATGATAAATGGCACAACTGAATAATAATAAATTATGGTTACAATTAATTATTATTAATTAGGAGAAAATAGAAATCTTTCAATTTAAACACATTTTTGGGCACATAACAAATCTGGTGCCTGCTGCAATGACTGGATTATGAGTAAGATAAAAAAATTCAACAGTATCAAAAGTTATCAGAGGTTGGGAAATCTAGGCTAGACTGAGGTTTATTTATATATTGACTAGTGGAAGGCTATTACTTCAAAATGATTGAATATTAAAGTAGTGAGAAACAAGAAAAACCAAACCACTCATTTTAGAGAATATTAGTTATAAACAAAGCCAACATTAAGCTCTGGGATCCCAAATAACTGGTACTAGTACCTTCTGAAATAAAAGCAATGAATGATTACGTATGTAAAAACTGTTTGAATAGGAGTAAACAAAAGGCCATTGCAACTTCTGAAAATGTTAACTATTAATAAATCCAAAAGTTGTTAAAATACCTATCAGGAAAGAAATCGCAAGAGGGGATTAAATCATCCACTGATTGTTCTTCAAAACTGCCACTGATCAAAGTCCAGTTCATACAGCAAGTCCCAAACAGGTCATCTGTGACACAGTTGAATGACAGGATGAAAGGAAGAACACAAGGTCATAATTAATGGATTTCTCACCTAATAGTTATTTTAACAACTTTTACAAGAAGAGTTCATCTTTAGGGATGGAATATAAAAGTGCTGGGAATACACCAGACAAAAAAAGTGATGGAATACCAACCTGTGCTCCCTTAAAAAACTGATCCTCTGTGGGCTATAGCCTTTCCAACCCAAAGGAGTGATTCTAATGATAAAGGTTTAGGCCACACATTTAAGAAGAAGATAATGGATAGATCCTTTGGATAGACCTCCAATACCCCCCACATTGGTAAATATCCCCTTTGTAAAGGATAAAGCCAAGACCTGGGAGTTAGGCCATGTTAAATTCCAACTGCAGCTCTTTCCCATGTTCATTATAAGAACCTGGTTATTTAAAATCTTTGAGCATGGGGGTGTGTGGGTGCCTCAGTAGGTTAAGCATCTGCCTTCAGATCAGGTCATAATCTCAGGGTCCTAGGATCAAGCCTGGCATCAGTTTCCCTGCTCAGCAGGAGGTCTGCTTCTCACTCTCCTCTTCTCATGCTTTCTCCCTCTCAAATAAATAAATAAAATCTTTTTAATAAGTGAAATGAAATGAAATGAAATGAAATAAAATAAAATAAAAACTCTGAGCCTCAGCTGATCTTTGGGATAATAGAACCTGCCTCCCAAGGTTGTGAGGATAAAATTAAATGAGATTAATTTATAGAAAGTTTAGTACACTACCCAAACCATACTGAGCACTGAAATTACTAGTTCCCACCCCCCAAAATCCCTTTTTTCTAATCCCAAATAAAAAATAAAACATTAAGAACCATTCTTCTTAGTTAGCATTTAAAATTCTAAATTATGGAGCACCTCGGCGGTTCAGTCAGTTAAGTATCTGGCTTCAGCTTGGATCATGATCTCAGGGTCCTAGGATGGAGTCAGCAGAGGATTCCCTGCTCAGCGGGAAGCTTCCTTCTCCCTCTTCCTCTGCCACTCCTGCTTGTGCTCTTTCTCTCTCCCTCTCAAATAAATAAATAAAATCTTAAAAAAAAAATAAATGAAAATGAAATAAAATTTGAAATTATACTTCTTTCCACAGAACCCAAAAGCAGCTACTAATTATTTCTCAATTCATTTAAAATACTGGATCTTTCTTTCAATGTCAGTGATATTTACCTAACTGAATACTCATTTTCCCATATAACTGTCAACTTCTATTTTCTCCAAACTGACCTGACATCAAATCCCTTCATTATATTTGTTTTATCTCTGAGCTATCACTAAGTCAGTGTCCCTGCTAGGAATGTCCTTTTCACTTTCTTTCATCTAAATTAGATAATCTCTTTTATTTAACTCACTTAATTTCTACATTCTCTTGAAGACTTTCTAAGGAAACACAGATACATTAGAGCAATCTGCCGCCTTTAAATCACTCAAATGGTTTATTTTTCCATTTCGGATCACAACGTCTTCAATACCCTAATAATAAAGCTAAGAATGTTTACTAGGTAGGTAGGTACCTAGTACAAGCAAAGATTGTGAAATCTTCCTGTGAGGAACACAATACAAAAACTAGTATCAGACCAAAGACTCTGCAACTGCAGCTGTTTATTAAATGCTGGTTTGTGGGCTGCTCAAGTTCCCAAGGACACAGCTGTCAAGTACATTTCTTCCAGGAAGTACCACAAATCCTGGTACTCTTGAGAGGAAAGTACGAACAGAAGGAAAAGACTGCTCAGAACCACATGAGAAGCTCTTCCAGCCTAGACTTACCCAGTCCTGCTGCCACCTACAGTATCAGAACGGAGAAGACAGGGGACGATGTAGATATCACAGCACACAGAAACTCCCAGGTAAGTCTGACAAGATCTTACACTTTTGGATTCACTGGCCTACTTACTAAATTATTTAAACACAACATACTATTTTTTATCATTTACGAATCTTTAGAATAGGTCTCAAATTTATTTTACTATTCAAATCAAACCTCTATTACTCAGAAATGAATTTTTAAAATCCAGTAATGTGCATTTCAGAACTCAGTCACTGCTGAGAAGGTTGGGCACAGTGAAATAAATGAAATGCATTTCCATTATCACTTTATCTGTTGCTATAAAATAAAACCATTTCCTAATAGTCAAAAATAAAATTACCTGTAGCATTAAGACTACTGTTTTCACCACATTCCACTGTGATTTTCTGCCATCCACAATCACGGTAAATCCTCTAGCCTTACACTTTTCACTGAAACAAACAAACAAACAAAATTACAAAGTATTAAAACAGGCGTCATACTTTATAATTCCAGATAAAGTCTATAGCTTAATCATATATGGCACAGAATTAATCTCACTTAGTTTGGTTTACACTGTCTTTAATAAAATTCTTCAGAGTATCCTTTCAGTTTTTTCAAGCAATTTGAGTTTTCTCCTTTTAGGAAACACTGACAATTTACAAACTAATCTGGCAAGAAAATTACCCTAAAAGTACAGGGAAAATGTCCTAAAAAGAGAAGAAATCAGAACAACATTCCACCTCAAGAGCCTTTCAATTTTTTCATTTATAAAATAGGATCCTAGTGAAGTATTTAACTAATGACTGCCAAGTGCATACATACTTCTTGCCTCTCCTTCTTGCCAGAAGTAAAAGTAATAGTTTAAAACAGGTAGAAAATAGGGGCACCTGGGTGGCTCAGATGGTTAGGCAGCTGCCTTCGGCTCAGATCATGATCCCATCAAGCCCCACATCGGGCTCTCTGCACAGCAGTGAGTCTGCTTCTCCCTCTCATTCCATAATCTCTCTCGCTTTCACTCTCTTTCAAATAAATAAATAAATAATTTTAAGGGGAGGGGGTGGCGCCTGGGTGGTTGAGTACGTTAAGCCTCTGCCTTTGGCTCAGGTCATGATCCCAGGGTCCTGGGATCGAGCCCCACATCAGGCTCCCTACTCAGCAGGGAGCCTGCTTCTCTCTCTCTCTGCCTGCCTCTCTGCCTACTTGTGATCTCTGTCAAATAAATAAATAAATAAAATCTTGTAAAGGGGGGGGCTGAAAATAGAGTAAGCTATTATTAAACCACTGGAAATGGATTTTTTGGTGTTCTTTTGGGAAAATTTAATGAAATGAGGTAGTATTTGGTCTACATAGTAGTTGAAAACTTGACTACACCATGTCTGAATATATACCCCCTTCACCTTTGCATTCTCAGTTACTTGACCAGCAAAATATTCTCTTGAGTGTTAGAATATGTTACTGCTATATATTACATTCAATTATTCCAGTATTATCTAAAAACTTCTCAGAAGCCTACCCTACTAAAATACAACTACACTTAAAAAACTCCATGCTGAAGACCAAACTCCATAGCTACTTCATGATTATTTTTTTACTTATAAAATAAATTCAGTGCGAGGATCTCAACTGCTCTCTCTTCAATACAGTGTAAGAAACTGCAGTTTTGCTTAGCAGAGCAAGGATTTGGTAGTAAAACCTCTCCACACTCAAAGTCCTATCAATCACATACATTATAGAAAAGGTAATTGGCAGACCCTTTCCTAAGATTTAAATCCAGCAATCCAGGGGATTTTACTAATCTTGCCTTACTTCCTCCAAGTTTTCACATTAGACTCAAGAGGTTTCTTGGAGAAGTAATGTCTAAATCTACCAAACAACAGTAAGATTATAAGTAAGAGGATGTCACTGCTAAAGATTTATATGAACAGGGGCCTCTGTAGGCAGGGACAGAAGCTGAGCTTCCAAAGAACAAGCAACGGTTCAAAAGACAAGACAAACTGAAATATATGTCCATACAAAAAACGTGCACACAAATGTTCACAGCAGCGTAATTCCTAACAGCCAAAAGTAGAATCAAATGTCTATCAGTGATGAACAGAAAAACAAAACATGGCAATCTATATAACAGAGTATTATCCACTATAAAAATGAATGAAGTACTGGGGCACCTTGGTGGCTCAATCAGTTAAGTCTTCAGCTCAGGCCATCTCAGGATCCTGGGATTGGATCCTGAGATGTCCAGTGGTACTTTCTTCTCAATTGGCATGTGCTTCTCAGAGATACAGGTTACATGACCATTTTGTTAAAGAAGTTTTACACAATAACACATTTTTATTTCAGACAGAGTCTACTTCTCCCCCTCTCCCTCCCCCTGTGCTGGTGCTCTCTCTTTCTCACATAAATAAAATCTTTTAAAAAAAAATGCGGGGGGGGGGGGAATAAAACACTAATACATGCTACAACATGGATAAACCTTGAAAACATTAAGCTAAGTGAAAGCAGCCAGAAACCAAAACCCACATATTGTACGATTCCATTTATATGAAATGTTCAGAATAAACAAATATGCAGAGACAGAAAGCAGATCAGTAGCTGCCAAGGGCTAGGAGGAGGAGAGAATAGGGAGTGACTGTTAATGGGTGCAGCATTTCTTTTCGGGCCAATAAATGAATGTGTGTAATGGTCACACAACCTTGTCAATACAATGAAAAACACTAAATTGTATACTTTAAAAGGCCGATGTTTAAGGTATGTGAATTACAACTCAATAAAAAAAAATGGTGAAGTATTCCTTTTTTGGATTTTGTATTTTAAAATGAAGTATTGAGTATTCTGAGTATTCTTTGGCAGGGGGAATGTGAGGCAATACAGTGTTCACTTTGGATTAGCAAAAACATATAAAAAACTTGGTTGGGGAAGCAAATCTGACATCTAATTGCTAGCTGTAGGATCAAGTAAGGAGGAAATTCTTAGAGTTCCACCAACAAGCCATCTAGGAAGACCACTATAACTCAAATAGGATACAAGTAACTTAGATAAGGAAACTTCACCAAAAGAGACCGACCTAGGTAAGGCAGCTGGCTATTGAGTGGTCTTCAGAAAAGTAAATGCAACTCAGGGTCTCTACCAATGCCTTACAGAAATCTGAAAGTGGGAGAGATAAGACACAGAGTTGTCCAGTAGGAGGCCTTCCCTTGTTGGTACTACAGCCAAGAGAAGTGTGCCATCCCTATAATGTGGTACTTTCTTCTCAAATGGCATGTGCTTCTGCCGAGATACAGGTTACATAACCATTTTGTTAAAGAAGTTCTACATGAATAACACATTTTTATTTCAAAGCACACTCTAAATTAATCTTATATTAAGAGAAAAAATATTGACACTTGCAAATACCATCTGCAGTGATCTTAAGGGCATAAAGTACTCTAAATTTAATCTCTTTGGCCACTTAAAAATAGACTTAATCATAATTTTCTCCACATTTTGCTAATATAATGAAAATTCATCCAACTGAAAGATATTATTTGAAAACTGCAAAACCAAGTGATCTTTCAAATACATGAAAGGATTGTTTTTCTTTTTCTTTTCTTCATTCCTACAAGTGAAGTGATAGTTTCAAGTGTTTTTTAACATACTTCAGAAGCATGCTCTGTCCTTTATAAAAGGGAATATCAGGAGCTGCAGTACTAGTATTAATAAACTCTTACAGCTTTTAACATGGGTGGCTCAGTGGGTTAAACCTCTGCCTTCGGCTCAGGTCATGACCTCAGGGTCCTGGGATTGAGCCCCACATCCAGCTCTCTGCTCAGCAGGGAGCCTGCTTCCCACCCCCCAGCCTGCCTCTCTGCCTACTTGTGATCTCTCTGTGTTAAATAAATAAAATATTTTTTAAAAAAAAGCAATGATAAAGAAATCTCTTAACACTATCTCCTTGTTCTTCTCCCGTTAGAGCTTTTTGAGAGTGAGGTGGCTGAGTTAAAACTTCTGTTAAGAGGAGAGGCTCCTTAACAAGCCTACTCACTTTGATTAGAAACAGATGGTCAATTGATTTCTTGGGTCCAGTAGCTCCTCACTAATTTCTGTGATTACAATTAAGGGTTCCTTCTTCTTCCACTCAAATACAGCTCTGCTTACATTTACATTATTTACATCTATTACATTTACAACTAATTTCACTTGTGCTTTTATTGTAATTACTTGTTTACAATTTATCTTCATTAGATAACATGCTTCCAGAAAGCAAGGATATTATCTTACTGATACCCTGGCAGCTTTTAGCACAGTGCTTTAAACACAAACAGCCTTCAAAAATGTAGAGGGTGCACTACACATCACTCCCTAATCAGAAAGCAACAATGGTTTTCCTTCTCCTTCAGAACTGAAGCCTTTACCATGGCCTACAACAACATCCTCTATGATCTGATTCTAGCCTTTCTCACCTGACCACAGTTCTAAAACTCTGAACCTCTCTCAAACTGCTCCCACCATATCACCTCCTTGTTGATCCCACATTGTGCTGATCCTGTTCCTGCCTCAGGGTCTTTGCACTAACTCTCTCTGTCATAAATGTTGTTTCTTAAATGCTCTTCCATTAGATATCTGTACAGCTTGTCCCTCACTCCCATCATCTCTGGTAAAACATTATCCTCTCATTTTAAAAAATATTGCCATACATGCCATCTTCTGTTCTTTTCATGCTTTGTTTTCATAGCATTTATGAACATCCAATATATTATGAATTTATTTGTAATATACATTGGATCATTATGTATAAGGCCCATAATAAGGGCGGGACTGGGTCTCCTTTGTTCACCAATTTTCTTAGCATCTAGAACAATGAGAAGCTTATTATAGGGTCTTACATATTTACTGAATGACTTGAAGACTTATGATCTTAATGCCTATGTGATTTTTGGTAAATCATTAAACCTCTGCATTCTGATCTTTATTCTGTAACATAAATGAGTTTTTCTACAATTAGGAAGAACTGACTTAAGATCCAAGTTCGAATTTTTAAAAAAAATCAAAACTTGAAAAAAGTGGAAAGGTAAATTTTATAGATTTTGAATCACTACAGAATCAATAGTAACCTGATAAAGATTAATCTGGACAAGTACTTGGCAGTATTTCTACAAAAGATTTAAGAATAGAAAAGGTGGTAGTCTAGATGATTGTTAAGGTACTTTCCAACCCTAATGAGGTTCCATGATTCTACAACTGGATGATCAACAAGTTCCCTTTACACTAGAAAAATACTGATTTTTAAATACAGGTATTTTATTTTTTTTAACTGTTGTTCCACATTCTTTTTTTTTTTTTTAGGACTTTATTTACTTGAGAGAGATTTAAGATTTTATTTATTTAAGAGAGAGAATGAGAAAGAGAGAGAGAGCATGGAGGGGGGTGGTCAGAGGGAGAAGGAGACTTCTTGCTAAGCAGAGAGCCAGATGTGAGACTCAATCCTGGGAACCCCAGATCACGACCTGAGCTGAAGGCAGTCATTTAACCAACTGAGCCACCCAGTCGCCCCAGGTATTTTACTTTATTTTATTTTTTATTTTATTTTTTAAAGATTTTATTTGATAAAGAGAAAGAGAGAGATCACAAGTAGGCAGAGAGGCAGACAGAGGGAGAGGGAAGATGGCATGTATGGCTCTGCTGAGCAGAGAGCCCAATGTGGGGCTTGATCCCAGGACCCTGAGATCATGACTTCAGCTGAAGGCAGAGGCTTAACCCATTGAGCCACCCAAGCGCCCCCCAGGTATTTTATTTTTATTGTACTTTGCTTTACTGCACTTCATAGATACTACATTTTTTACAAATTAAAGGTTTGTGGCAACCCTGCATCTATCAACTCTACAGGTGCCATTTTTCCAACAGCTTTTGCTCACTTTATGTCTCTGTGTCTTATTTTAGTAATTCCTGTAATATTTCAAACTTTAAATTATTATATTTGTTATGGTGATCTGTGATCTTTGCTGTTCCTACTGTAATTGTTTTGGGGTACCAAAAACCATACCCTTGTAAAATGGAGAATTTAATAAGTGTTGTGTGTTCTGATTCTATCTACTGTTTGTTCCCCTGTCTCTCCCTCTCCTTGGGCCTCCCTAGTCTCTGAGACACAATAATACTGAAATTAGTCTAATTAATTACCCTTCAGTGGCTTCTAAGTGTTGAAATGAAGTGACAAGTCTCATGTCTTTTACTTTGAAACAAAAGCTAAATATGATTAAGCTTAGTGAGGAAGGCATGAGCTATAGGCTAAAAATAACACAGGCTAAATAAAAGCTAGGTCTCCTGCACCAGTCAGCCAGGTTGTAAATACAAAAAATATTTATGGAAGGAAATTAAAAGTGCTACTCCTGTGAACAAATGAATAATAAGAAAGCAAAACATTCTTGTTACTGACATGGAAATAGTTTGAGTGGTCTGGTTAGAAAATCAAACCAGCCACAACATTCCCTTAAGTCAAAGCCTAATCCAGGGCAAGCCCCTAATTTTCTTCAATTCTAGGAAGGCTGAAAGAGGTGAGGAAGCTACAGGAGAAAGTCTGAAGCTAGCAGAGGTTGGTTCATGAGGTTTAACCAAAGAAGCCATCTCTGTAATGTAAAAGTACAAGGTAAAGTTGCAAGTGCTAATAAAGAAGCTGTAGGAAGTTCTCCACCAAAACATCTAGCTAGGATCATTAATGGAAGTGGCTACACTCTACAACAGATTTTCAATGTAGACAAACAGCCTTCTACTGGAAAAAGATGCCATCTAGCACTTGTAGAGCTAGAAAGGAGAAGTCAATGTGGCTTCAAAGGACAGGGGCACCTGGGTAGCATAGTCAGGTAGTGTCTGACTCTTGGCTTTGGTTCAGTTTGTGAACTCAGGGTCCTGAGACTGAGTCTCATGTCTGGCTCCATACTCAGCACAGAATCTGATGAAGACTCTTTCCCTCTCCCTCTGCCCCCAACCACCCCAGGGCATGCTCTCTCATGTGCACTCTCTCTCTCTAAAATAATTAAATAAATCTTTAAAAAAAAAAAGTCAAAGGACAGACTGACTCTTTCAGAGGCTAATGCAGCTGGTGACTAAATTGAAGCCAATGCTCATTTACCATTCTGACAATCCTAGGGCACCTGAGTGGCTCAGTTAGTCAATTTCAGCTAACGTCTTGATCTCAGGGTCGTGAATTCAAGCCCCACTGGGCATAGAGACTACTTAAAAAAAAAATTAAAAAATAAAAAGGAATTATGCCAGGGTGCCTGGGTGGCTCAATGTGTTAAGCCTCTGCCTTCAGCTCAGGTCATGATCTCAGGATCCTGGGATCGAGCCCCACATTGGTCTCCGCTCAGCAGGGGGTCTGCTCCCCACCCACAACCTGCCTCTGACTACTTGTGCTGTCTGTTAAAAAATTATAAATAAAATCTTAAAAAAAAAAAAAAAAGAAGGGAGTTATGCTAAATCTACAATGCCTGTGCTCTATAAATGAAACAAACTCTGGATGAAAATACATCTGTTTATAACATGGTTTACTGAATGGGTTTAAGCTCACTGTAGAAACCTACTGCTCAGGAAAATACCTTTTAAAGTATTACTGTTCGTTGAGAATCCTTCTGATCACCAAAGAGCTCTGATGGAGATGTACAATGAGATTAATGCTATTTTCAGGCTTGCTAACATGACATCCATTCTCCAGCCCATGGACCAAGAAGTAACTCTGACTTTCAAGTCTTATTATTTGAGAATATTTCATTAATCCATAGCTGCCAGAGATAGTGATTCCTCTAATGGATCTGGGCAAAGTAAACTGAAAGCCTTCTGGAAAAGATTTACTGTTCTAGGTCCTATTAAAGAACATTCATTGATTGACGGAAGAGGTTAAAATATCAACATTAACAAAAGTTTGGAAGAAGCTGATTCCGACCCTCATGAATGACTTAGGGATTCAAGACTTCAGTGGAGGAAGTAAATGCAAATAAGGCTTTTCTGTCATATTCATTCACTGCAGTGGTCTAGACTTGAACCTGCAATTATCTCCAAGATTTGCCTGTATACACTGAATACACTGTTGAAAGAAAATGTTAAGACAAAAAAGTTTTCAATATTTTTGTAATACTGTATTATTTAATTTGTTAATTATCAACTGTGAGAGATCTACATTAAATGTGACTAAATACGGACACTTATCAATAGGTACTGCACTGTGATTACAGCAGAGGTGGCTGTAGGGCAGTAATTAGGAATACAGGCTAGCAGCCAAACTGCCAGGTTCAAATACCCCTTCTCCCCTGATTTGCCACATGCTCTCAGTCAAGATACCTAAAATTGCCCACTCTTTCTATGTCTCAGATCCCTCATACACAAGACAGGGATAATGATGACTATATTCATCATGTTTGTTATGAGAATTAAATGACTTAATGTTATCTGTTATTTCCTTAAATATAAGATATTCTTTTCATATATGCCTCCCAATCATCCATAAGTAAATCCTCAGGTCCATTTGAATTTAAAGTCCTAAAAAGGAAAGCAAGACCATCCTAGAAAATCTTCTTATCCATCAAAATAGTTTCTACTGAGCCACCAACCTCAGTATGCTTATTTGATTTTCCAACAAAATGTAAGATGTGCTGAGAATGGTCAGTTACTAGGTCCAGTCAGCCCACACTTGAGAAACCAAACTAGTAAAATAAAATAAAAAGTACCCATAGGCCATACTGACCACTGATTAAGAATGAGGTACTACACTGACTTGTGAAAAATACAAATTATAAGAGTTTCTCCCCTCAAGGAGCTCAGAATCCCTTAGTGTCTACTCTATATTCATTGACATTATATTATTTAATGTTACTAGGGAAACAATATATGCTTTTGAAATTAAAAAAAAAAAGACAAATAATATATGTAAAAACAAAATAAAAATTTGGGCACCTGGGTGGCTCAATCAGTTAAGCATCTGCCTTTGGCTCAGGTCATGATCCCAGGGTCCTGGGATTGTACCCCACATTGGGCTCCCTGGTCAGCAGAGAGCCTGCTTCTCCCTCTCCCTCTGTCCCTGCTCATGTTCTCTCTCTTGCTACCTCAAATTAATAAAATCTTTACATGTAAATAAATAAATACTTAAGAATCATCATTAAACATATCATGGCTTAACTCCTAAAGAATCAGAAGCAGCAAGGACTCTAAGTGTGGATAACAGCAGAATCTGGAAGAGATCTACATAAAGAAGATAATAAAATCTAATGTGAAAGGAGGATGTGTTAAAGAGCATAAAGAATATAGAACATAAAGAATATGATCAAAGGCACCAAATACTAATTTGATAAAGTTTCTTAATTTCTCCGCCCTTTTTCATCTATGAAACAGAAATAATAATACTACCTTATTATTTTGAAAACTGAGTTAATACAATACTTAAAACTAAGTGCTTTGCATAGTAAGTATTTAAGAAATATTAACTGAAAAGATGAGTCGAATCATATAAGGTCTTGGCACAGCATTTAAGAAGGCTGAAAGACTGCTTTTGAGAGCAAAGACCTACTCTTTCCTGCCTTCACAATGCAAGACATACAAAATAAGTGGCTACTGGGGCGCCTGAGTGGCTCAGTGGGTTAAGCCACTGCTTTCGGCTCGGGTCATGATCTCGGGGTCCTGGGATCAAGTCCCGCATGGGGCTCTCTGCTCAGCAGGGGGCCTGCTTCCCTTCATCTCTCTCTGCCTGCCTCTCTGCCTGCTTGTGATCTCTCTCTGTCAAATAAATAAATAAAATCTTTTAAAAAAATAAAATAAAATAAGTGGCTACTGAACTGAATTCACTGTGCAGTAAGAAAAAGAGGAGGTCAGAGAAAACTGGGAAGGCTGAAACCATCACATCAGTGAAATTAATCCTGTTCTTGTGCGCAAAGTGGAAAGAGAATAGGGACAGAGAAGTTAGCTTGGCTATTGTACTAGTCCAGCTTGACAACTCAGCCATCCCTTGATGTGAACTGAAGCATATCTGAAAAGGAAAGAGAAAGTAAAGAAAAAAAAAAAAAACTACATGACAAAGAAAGCAAATACTGGCTTAGTAGTCTAGTATTGGACTGGCTTTGAAATTGCACATTATAAATTTTCAATACATATGTGTTGTATGAAGTGAGATGATTATTGAAAACAACAACACTCATCAAGAGCATAAAGAATGCTCAGGAGAGCCAGGGTGGCTCAGTCAGTTAAATGTCCTACTCTTGATTTCAGTCCAGGTCAAGATCTCAGGGTCATGAGATTGAGACCTGTGTCAGATTCTATACTGCATGTGGAGTCTTCGCAAAATTCTCTCTTCCTTGACCCCTCCCCATCCCATGCTTGCTTGCTCTCCCTCTATAAAAAAACTAAAAAAATCTAAAAATTAAAACAAAACAAAAAGTATGTTCAAAGCACTTAACCACAGTGTTTTGAAGTAACTCTAAGGTCAAGGCAATTATAACCCCATTTGCTAAAAGTACATTTCTTAAGGAGGAAAAAGGAAGGTGCTGTGGCTCAAACGGCCTTGGTCCTACAAGTCTCATTAAAAAAAAAAAAAAGAGGAAAGCCATCCCAGTCATACTCTTATAGACTACACTGAAACTTCCAAAGTCTAAGAAGACAAATCAATGATCAATTAAGGGTGTTAGATTCATATTCAAACTATCATCTAATTGCTCTGCAGAGTCCTAAACACTCCAAGAAGGCTCCTTAAAGTTGGGAGAGGGGGGCATAGCAGTGGAAGTGGAGTTTGAGAAGGGAAGATGATAATGAGCAGAAATGGCTATGGCCCTCCAATTCTATATGTTTTATAAATTTGGCTTCCGTGTCAGATTTTCACTGAAGAAAAATGTCCATAGATAGATTTTTTTAAAATTCTGAATATACAGAATATATACCTTTCAGAATACTAGTAGCTACACAGTCCAGAAGGGAATGGCATGATATATTTCAAGTGCTCAAAGAAAATAAAACAAACAAACAAAAATCTTCAACCAAGAATACCCTACTTAGCAAGATCATCACTTAGAATTGAAAGATAAAGAGGTTCCCGAACAGGAGTTGAAGGAGTTCATCACTACCAAAACAGTCCTATGAGAAATGTGAAAGGGCATTCTTTAGTGGAAAACAAGAGAACATAACTAGAAGAAAATTATGAGAGAAGTTCACAGGTAAAAGTAAACATAGATTAATTACTTTTAAGCCAATATCAAGGTTAAAGCACAAAAAAAAGTAAAGTCAATTATATCCAAAAAATTCCAAGGGATACACAAAATAAAAAGATAAAAAATATGACAACATATACATAAAATGGAGGGATAGTAAAAATTTAGTGATTTTTTTAAAATATTTTATTTATTTGATAGAGAGAGACACAGCAAGAAAGGGAACACAAGCAGGGGAAGCAAGAGAAGGAGAAGCAGGCTTCCCACTGAGCAGGGAGCCCGACCGATGCAGGGCTTGATCCCAGGACCCTACCTAGGATCATGACCTGAGGCAAGGCAGACGCTTAACAACTGAGCCATCCAGGTGCCCCAAATGTAGTGCTTTTAGAATGTGTTCCAACTTAAGCAACTATTGACATAGACTGCTATACATATGGGATATTACATATAAATCTAACAGTAACCACAAATCAAAAACCTATAATAGATACACAAAAAAATAAAGGGAAAGGATTCCACGCAAAACACTAAAAAAAGCTATCAAGTCATAAGAGAGCAGGAGAAGAGAAGAACATACAAGAACCAGAAAACAATTAACAAAATGGCAGTAAGTACATACATATCAAAAATTACTTTTAATATAAATTAACTACTCCAATCAAAAGACATGGGGTGACTGAATGGATTAAAAAAAAAAAAAAAGAGCTGCCTACAAAAGACTCATTTCTAACCAAGACACACACAGATGGAAAGTGAAGGGATGGAAAAAGATACTCTAGGCAGAAGGAAGCAAAAAAGAAAAAATGTTGGGCTAGCAATACTTATATCAAACAAAACAGACTTTAAAAGGAAGACTGCAGCAAAAGACAAACACTGGACATTACATAGTGATAAAAGGATAACCCAACAAGAGAATGTAACAATTGTAAATATCTAGGCACACAACATAAAAGCACCTAAGTACATAAAACAAATTTTAATAGACATAAAGGGAAAAACTGACAGTGATACAATAGTAGAGGACTTTAACACCTCACTTACATCAGTGGATAGATCAGCTGAACAGAATTATTAACAAGGAAACAATGGCTTTGAATGACACACTAGGCCAGATGGACCTAAAAAATATAAAAGTAAATACAGAACAACCCAACCAAAAAAGAGCAGAATAAATATACCGTCAAATGCACATGGAACATTCCATGATAGATAACATGTTAGGTCACAACATAAGTCTCAGTAAATTTAAGTGTCGCCTGGGTGGCTCAGTTAGTTAAGCAGCTGCCTTCAGCTCAGGTCATGATTCCAGCGTCCTGGGATGGAGTCCCACATCAGGCTCCTTGTTCCGCAGGGAGCTTGCTTCTCCCTCTGCCACTCTGTCTGACTGTGTGCACTCTCTCTCTCTCTGACAAATAAATAAATAAAATTTAAAAAAAAAAAAAAGTCTCAGTAAATTTAAGAAGACTGACATCATATAAAGCATCTTTTCCTATCATAACACTATGAAACTAGAAATCAATTACAAGAAAAAGAACTAGAAAAAACACAAACAAGATGGAAGACAAACGTGCCACTAAACAACCAACAGGTCATTGAAGAAATCAGAAAAAATAAAAAAAAATACATGTATACAAAACCAAAAACAAAAGAGTATAAAATCTTTGGGATGCAGCAAAAGCAGTTCTACAACAGAAGTTTTTAATGATACAAACCTACCTCAAGAAACATGAAAAATCTCAAATAAACAATCTAATCTTACACCCAAAGGAACTAAAAAAAGAACAAAAACCAAAACCCAATATCAGAAGGAAGGAAATGATAAAGATGAGGGTGGAGATAAATAAAATAGAGACTATAAAAAAAATTAGAAAAGTTCAAAGAAATGAAGAGTTGATTCTTTAAAAAGATAAAACTGATAAACCGCTAGCTGAACTAATCAACAAAAAACAGAATTCAAGTAAAGTCAGAAAGCTTGAAGGACACTGACACCACAGAAATATGAAGAATTAGGAGATTATGCTATAAAAAATATGCCAACAAATTAAACAACCTGGATGAAATGAATCAACTCCTAGAAACACAATCTTCTAAAAGTGCATCAGGAAGAAATGGAAAATTTGGACCGACTAATTTCTAGTAACAAAACTGAATTGGTAATCAAAAATCTCCCAAACAAAAGTCCAGGACAAGATGGCTTTGCAGGTAAATTCTACCAAATATTTAAAGAACTAATACCTATTCTTATTCTAGAATAGAATAGGAATAAGAATAATTATTTATTCTAAAAAGTAGAAGAAGAAGAACTTCCAAATTCATTCTATAAGGCCAACATTATCCTGATACCAAAACCAGACAAAGATAATACAGAAAAAGAAAAATACAGGCCATATGCCTAAAGAACATGGATGCAAAAATCCTCAACAAAATGTAAGCAAAGCACATTTTTTAAAGGGACCATTCACCATGACCAAGTAAGATTTATTCCAAGGTTGAAAGGATGGTTTGATATTTGCAAATCCAATCAATATGATGCCATGACATTAACAAGAGAAAAGATAAAAACTGCATGATTACGTCAATGGATGCAGAAAACCATCTAACAAAACACAACATCTGTTCATGATAAACATTATCAACAAAGTGAGTTTAGAGGGAACATACCTCAACACAATAAAGGCCATGTAAGAAAAACCCACAGCTAACATCATACACAATGGTGAAAATGAAAAGCATTTCCTTTAAGATCAGGAACAAGACTAAGGATGTCCACTCTCACCACTTTTATTGAACATAGAACTGAAAGTCCTAGCCACAGCAATCAAACAACAGAAAGAAACAAAAGACATCCAAATTGTCAAGAAAGAAGTAAACCTGTCATTATCTGAAGACATACACAGAAAACTCTAGAGATGCCATCAAAAAACTATTTAAAGTAATAAATGAAATCTGTAAAGTTGTAAGATACAAAATTAAAGAAATCTGTTGCTTTTCTATACACTAGTAACAACACAGCAGAAAGAGAAATTTTAAAAATCTCGGAGCACCTGGGTGGTTCAGTCAGTTGGGCATCTGCCTTGGGCTCAAGTCATGGTCCCAGAGTCCCAGGATCAAGCCCCAAGTTGGGCTCCCTGCTCAGTGGGGAGTCTGCTTCTGCCCCTACCCATACTCCTTCTCCTTCGCTCTTTCTCCATCTGTACCTCAAATAAACAAATAAATCTTAAAAAAGAAAGAAAGAAAGAAAACAATCTCATTTACAATTGCACCAAAAAGATTAAAACACCTAGGAATAAATTTAACCAAGGAGATAAAATCCTGTTCTCTGAAAACTATGACTGATGAAAGAAACTGAAGACAACACAAACAAATGGAAAGATATATATTCACAGACTGGAAGAATTAATGTTGTTAAAATGTCCACACTACCCAAAGCAATACTGATTCAATTCAATCCCTAACAAAATTTTTCACAGAACTAGAACAAATAATCCTAAAGTTTATATGAAACCACAAATGCCCTTGAATAGCCAAATCAATTTTAAGGAAGAACAACAAAGGGTACCTGGGTGGCTCAGTGCGTTGGGCCTCTGCCTTTGGCTCAGGTCCTGGGATCGAGTCCCATAACAGGCTCTCTGCTCAGCAAGGAGCCTGCTTACCGCCCCCCCCCTCTGCCTCTCTGACTACTTATAATCTCTCTCCCTCTTTCTGTCAAATAAATAAGTAAAATATTTTTTAAAAAAAGAACAACAAAGCTGGAGGTATCACAATCCCAGATCTCAAGATACTCAAGTATCAAAACAGTATGGCCTTGCACAAAGACAGACACAAGATTAGCAGAACAGAACAGAGAGACCAGAACTAAACCCACACTTGTATGGTCAATTAATCTCTTACAAAAGAGGCGAGAATATACATACAATGTGAAAACGAGTCTTTTCAAAAAATGGTTTTGGGAAAACTGGAGAGCTACATGCAAAAGAATGAAACTGGACCACTCTTACACCATACACAAAAATAAAGTCAAAATGGATTAAAGACCTAAATGTGAGAAATGAAACCATAAAAATCCAAACAAAGCACAGACAGTAATCTCTTGGACATTGGCTTTAACAACATATTTATGGATATGTCTTCTCAGACCAGGGAAACAAGAGCAAAAATAAACTACCGGGACTACACAAAAATAAAATGCTTTTGCACAGCAAAGGAATCATCAACAAAACAAAAAGGCAACCTAGGAGAAGCTGTTTGCAAGTGACATATACAATAAGGGGCTACTATCCAAAATATATAAAGAACTTCTACAACTCAACACCAAAAAACAATAATAGGATTTTAAAAATGGGCAGAGGACCTGAAAAGACATTTTTCCAAAGTCATCTGTATTTTCCAGATACAGATGACTAATACATAAAAAGTCACTCAATATCACTAATAGGGAAATGCAAATCAAAATCACAAGGAGAAGACACCCCACACCAGTAAGAATGGTTAGTATCAAAAAGAGAAGAAATAACAAGTACTGACAAAGATGTAGAGAAAAGAGAACCCTCATGGTCTATTGGTAAGAACATAAAATGGTACCATGACTATGGAAAACAGTATGGAGGTTCCTCAAAAAATTAAAAATAGAAATACCATACAGTCCTGTAATTCCACTGAGTATTTACTCAAAGAAAACAAAAATACTAATTCAAAAAGATATATACACTCCTATGTTTATTGCAGTATTATACACAAGAGCCAAGATATGGAGGCACCTGGGTGGCTCAGTGGGTTAAAGCCTCTGCCTTCAGCTCAGGTCATGATCCCGAGGTCCTGGGATCAAGCCCCGTATCGTATCGGGCTTTCTGCTCAGCAGGGAGCCTGCTTCCCTCTCTCTCTCTCTGCCTGCCTCTCTGCCTACTTGTGATCTCTTTGTCAAATAAATAAATAAAATATTTTTTAAAAATAAAATAGATATGTATCAAATAAAATATGCATGAAGTATAGATAAGAAGCTGAATAGTTTCTTTTCATTTTTACAAAACTTTTAAAAATCTAATGTTACCTTCAAAATATTAACATGTTCATTGCAAAAAGAGACCACTTTGGGGCATGTGCTGTAAGGAAGGGACCAGACAAGCATCACTGCTGGACCTGTCCTGAGACAGTCACAGCTTGGGAGGGGTCAAACTTTAACAGCCAAAGACTGGGAGACACAGCAGGTCCCACAAAAAAAATGAAAACATACTACTAAAATGGACAACTTTCCAGGCTGAGCACAGTCTAACAGGGTAAACTTAGAAACAGTTCTGGGGTAGAAAGAGAGATGGATAAATGAATACATATGTGATCAAGTCTAATTTTGGTTGGAAATTTCTAAGTGAGGGGCATAAAGGTGTTTACTATACAATCCATTAACCTTTTCAGTGCATTTGAAATTTTTCACAATAAAATCCTGGGGCAATTATAATTGAAAAGCAGTTTGGTGGGCACCTGGGTGGTTCAGTCAGTTAAGTGTCCAACTATAGATTTCAGCTGATGTCATGATCTGAGTCATGAGTCGGGCTCTGCATTGTGCATGGGGCCTGTTTGAGATTCTTTCTCTCCCTCTCCCTCTCCCCCTCCCTGCTCTAAAAAAATAAAAAAAAAAAATAATAAAGTAAATGCACTTTTGAGTGGTAGACATTTTGAAGGAGAAAAATCAGTTTTTAAGATTGCACCTAATTAAAAAAAAAAAAATAGATTGCACCTAATAAACTGATCTCCAGAGTTGCAAAGAAGAGCTCAAAAATACTCCAGCGCTTTAGCAAGTACTGATATAGAGAGCTGCCAAAGTTATAGGAGGCTACTGCAAGAAAACAGAAGGTTAACAATTCAGTTTTCACAAATATTTGAGGGCCAAAACCTTGCAAAACAATTTTCAAAAATAAAGTATCCAGGTATCTATTCTGCCTTGCTAAAATAAGTTCTTTCATCTTGCTTCAATTCATATCTTCTCTATTAGATGGCAGGTATGTGTAAATATGCAGAAACTGATTCATAATTTACACTGGAATAGCATTATATGTATATTTATCTAAGAAAAAGAGAAATTCCAATAGCGTACGCTATTTTGCCCTCCATTGTACTTGCTGCTCATACACCCGGAATGAACAGACAAAAGAGGTGAGTGAAACTATTGGTCCCTTAGCCTGCCTCAGTCACCCAGTGCCCCTTATAATAGGAGCAACCTGCTGGGCTGAGTTTGAGTCTAGAATATACAAGCATGCATTTTCTTTCTTTTTTTTTTTTTTTTAAAGATTTTATTCATTTATTTGAGAGAGAGAGAGAGAGCTTGAGTGAGGGGAGAGGTAGAGGGAAAAGTAGATTCCCTGCTGAGCAGAACCCAGGACCCTGGGATCATGACCTGAGCCAAGGGGAGACACTTAACCAACTGAGCCACCCAGGCACCCCGTAAGCATGCACTTTTTTATTACAAACTAAATCACAAGCTGAATGTGTCTTCTGGAACGTAGCCTCAGTGACACATTTCTCCAGTGTCCATGCTAGGAAAACTAGCATGTTCATGAAAAAACAGTTTGTAAGTCTCTAATCTCTAATCCTTACTTAGGCATTTTTCATGGATAATTTTGACCGTCAGTAATTTGCATAGTACATTCCAACTTCAGAACCTAACCTCACCTCACCTAAGATTCAACTATACTAAACTCTAGTCATTTGAAATATTAAAAGCTCTGGATTGGTATCAGCAATGACAGATTCTAGTCCCAGCTCTACTACTAATTAGCTGTGTAATCCTGGGCAAGTAACTATAACCTGAGTCTCAATTCCCTCGTCTACATAAGGCAGTTGGTTCAGATGGCCTCTAATTCATAGATGGTTACCACATGTAACCATCTATGAATCACGCAAACTTTTTTAGAATTTGTTAGCTGTACTCCAGCTGGTATCATTTACCTAGAAATAGTTACTTAATGGTGAATAATACAAATCAGCATTCAGCTCATAGTAGATTAGGAAGATTATTAAATACTAACACACTGTCAATTCTGCTAACTTTCCTTTCCAGAAGTAAAAAAAGAAAATTGAAAATTCTCACTTGAAGACATCTATTTCCCCAACATAGAAAAACCAATCAGCAAGAGAATCATTAAATTACAGGCCAATACTGGAAGCAGGTATGATTAAAGTCAGTGGTTCTAAAATATAGTTTTAACCCTGTTCTCGGCAAAGTGGCTTAAGATGAAATAATCTATTGTACCAATAATGCAAATATGGGAAGAATACAAAGAACTGTTCTGACTAAAATGTTTAAAATTCATTATCTGGAGCTTAAGAGCATTATATAAGAGAGTTTTGTTCCTTTTACCACCTCTATATTTTACAAACAAAAAAGTCTGTCCTCATTCTCATTCTTTATTGCAGTGGCTTGTAAATAAGGATTATCTGGGAAGCTTAAAGGTTTGTAAAGGATTTTTTAAAAAAGATATTACTCAAAATGAACAGAGGGATGAGGGAGTGCCGAGGGAGAAAGAGAATCCCAATCAGACTCCACACTTAGCATGGAGCCCGACACAGGGCCTGATCCCAGGACCCTGAGATTATGATCCAAGCCAAAATCAAGAGTCAGATACTTAATCAACTGAGGGTCCCAGGAGCCCCAAGGATTTTTTTTTTTTAAAGATCTTAAGTAATATCTACACCCAATGTCAGGCTTGAACTCACAACCCCAAGATCCAGAGTTGTATGTTCCACCGACTGAGCCAGCCAGGCACCCCACTAAAGAATTTTTTTTAAAACATCTGATGAGCAGACTTCCCAGGAACAATACAATCAGATTCTCTCAAGAGCATTAGAATTTTGAAGAAAAAAAAAAAATCTCCAGATGATTCTAACACACAGTCAGATTTCAGCCTCCAAATATCACATATAAAAGAGGAGGTTGGGGAAGGAGCTTATTTTTGTTTTTGAAGTGATGGGGAAGCTCAAGCAAAAAGAAAAGTCTGTCTTCACCCAAGAAATACAAACTCCAAGGATCTTCGATTAAAACATAAACTTTTTTTGCATTTTTTTAAAATGAAAATGCTTTGAACTCCTTAATAGCCTTTACTCAGTGTATAAACTTACAGATTTATATCTATATAGTGAAATAGCTATTTAAATAAAAGATGCTTTCTACCAAATTCACTTCTCTGTGTTTTCTCAAGTTGCATGGTACATAGATGCTCAGTCTTTGTGTTCCTTAAAAGTTGACAATGCATACATTTTGGAAATCTGTATCACATTATCCAGTGACTTAAAAGCATACAATAATTCTTTTATTTGGTGTTGTATCAGAAAAGACTGATTCTAGTGTTTTTAATTATAATTTCACTAATAAAAGCAGGTGACATAGCAACATACACCTTAATAACAGAAAACATTAATAAGTGAACAATAACATATCAAGCTTTTTAAAAAACACCTGCAGAGTCACCTTGGAATGCTGAGTAGGTAGTCTAAGGTAACACTCAGCTCGTCCATATTTGTCTGCTCCAGGCATAATGGAATTGTCAGAATGAGGCCACTCCGTCTGTCCTTTCCTCCTATTAGAAAAAAAAAGACATAAATACAACATGTAATAGATATTAAAGCACTAACTAAATAAATATGTTTGGGTCCAATGCTACTAAAACAAATAGTATTTAAGATATAAGTAAATAGAACTATCTAATAGCTGCTTATTTTATACACTGTAAATGTTTATAGTAGTATAGAAAAATTATACCAAATTTAGAAAGAATAAGAGAAAAAAATTCATCCATGAAAACTTCACTTAAGCACAGCTATTATCATTCTGTTTAATTTTCTTCATTCAGGCTGCTTCTTAATGTAATCAATTCATCGAGCTCCTACTGTACACCTAGCACTATAAGCATTTACAAGTAAAGTAAATTTCCAATCAACCCAGGAAGAAAGGCTTTACATCATAAGAAATAACAGTATGAAATATAAGTTTATCTGCTAGGCTGTGTTGTATAATACATACAAAGTATTATAAAAAAGGATTTAGAAAATGAGAAAATGATAAGAGCTGTGATAAAGGTAAAAAGCTTCGTAGAAAAGTTAAGACAAGAAAAATGGGTAGAATTTATAAACCAAGTTAAGAGTATTAGAATATTCTGTGATGAGGAATGATCTGAGTGAACTCATAGAGGTCAGACAGGACTTCTGCATTCAGGAGGCAAGAAAGAAAGTTCTGCCCAGCTGTGAAGAGCACATGGGACCTTGCTGTGGAAGCCTGAAAGCCAGGCAGTGGAACATACTCGCATTTTGTGGATGCTCAAGCCCTCTTCAATCTTCCATAGGCATTAAAATCTAACTAATACTTTTATACACACATATCTTCTGTGAAAATTCCCCATGTGACTAGCTTTGACACTGATGTCCATTCTCTGACCCAACTGACATTTCTGGCAATTTCAGAAGCTTAAGAAACAGTAAATACTAAAGGTAAAAAATTTATACGATCTCTAGAAATCTATCACTAAAAACTGAAAGCCGTGAAGTGAAAAAAACAAATCCTTTGAGTGACAAGAGGGCAATTCATGATGGACCAACCACAGACAATCTTCTTTTTATTAGGCTAAACTTATAAATGAATGACATTCAACCAGTCTGTGTAATATGAATAAATGTAATTTCAAATGGTTCAACTTAATAGATAATCAATAGTGACTTCAACTACTTACGGTTTTTGTTCAAGTTTTTTGTTTTTTGTTTTTTGCTTTTTTTAAATGGATTGCACCCATGGTTTTCAAGCTGAATCCCTGAAATGATTTTGGTTTGAAAAGTTTTTCTCTATTATTAAAAAAGGTGAAAATTATGGGTTGATAAAATGAATAGTCAATAGAGAAAGTAAAGAAGTATGGCTAAGGAAAATTTCATTTGTTAGTCAAAAACTGCTAAGTTTTACGCCTACATTAAACTAAATGTGCAAAAAAGGTTCATATCTGTACTGCAGCATCCTGACCCACTGTGCATTTGGTCTTCAGAGGACAGTTCTAACATACAGAACTACATTTAACCTCCTGTCCTCAGCCTTCACTAAGGAACAATAAAATAATTACTAGAGTAAAAGAAAAAGCCAAGAGAAAAAAGATCTTCAAGGTAGATATGGCTAGGGTGCTTTGGTGGCTCAGTCAGTTAAGCAACTGACTTTTGGTTTCAGTTCAGGTCATGATCTCAGGGTCTTAAGATCAAGCCTGGAAACTGGCTCCATCCTCAGCAGGGAGTCTGCTCAAGGACTCTCTCCCCCTACCCTTGCACATGTGCACACACACCCACACCCTCTAAATAAATAAATATAATGTGTTTTTTAAAAAGTAGATATGGGGGCGCCTGGGGGCTCAGTGGGTTGAGTCTCTGCCTTCGGCTACCATGGTCTCAAGATCCAGGGATCAAGTCCCACACTGGGTTCTCTGCTCAGCGGGGAGCCTGCTTCCCCCTCTCTGCCAGCCTCGCTGCCTACTTGTGATCTCTGTCTGTCCAATAAATAAATAAAATCTTAAAAAAAAAAAAAGTAGATATAGCAATGGAATACCATGCAGCCGTCAAAAGAAATGAAATCTTGCCATTTGCAACAACGTGGATGGAACTAGAGAGTATTATGCTTAGCGAAATCAGTCAATCAGAGAAAGACAATTATCATATGAACTTCCTGATATGAGGAAGTTGAGAGGCAACGTCGGGGATTTGGGGATAGGAAAAGAATACATGAAACAAGATGGGATCACGAGGGACACAAACCATAAGAGACTCTTAATCTCACAAAACAAACTGAGGGGTGCTGGGGGAAGGAGGTAGGGAGAGGGTAGTGCGGTTATGGACATTGAGGAAGGTAATGTGCTATGGTGAGTGCTGTGAAGTGTGTAAATCTGGCGATTCACAGAACTGTACCCCTGGGGCTAATAATACATTACATGTTAATAAACATTTTTTTTTTTAAAAGTAGGTATGTCCAACAGAATGAAATGCTGCACATAGATAAGTATCATAAAGATGAAAATATGTCAATGATAAAAATTACAGAATAATATCCACACAGCAACAGTGTGGGCAAAAAGGCATTTTCTTACACTGGTGGGAGAAACAGAAATTGAAATACTCTTAGAGGGTAATCTGACAAAACCTTACTAAATTTAAATGTAAATTCTCTTTAACAGCTCTACTTACATGGGAATCTATACTGCTGAACTTGTACAAAGTGCATGAACGATGAATGTTTCCTGTAACACCATTAATATCAGAAAACAATGGAAAAAACATCAGCATCAACTGGTAAGGAAAGAAGTTCTTTTAAAAAAGGAAATACAGGGATGCCTGGGTGGCTCTGTCAGTAAGCATCTGTCTTCAGCTCAGGTCAAGATCCCAGGGTACTTGGATTCAGCCCTGCATCTGGCTCCCTGCTAAGCAAGCTCCCTTATCCCTCTCTCACTCCCCCTGCTTTTGTTCCCTCTCTCACTGTGACTCTGTCAAATAATAAATAAAATCTTACCAAAAAAAAAAAAAAAGAAAGAAAAAAGAAAATACATTAAATAAGGAAACAAGAATTCTAATGGAATTCAATATCTTATTTTGTCCTTTATAATCTGCACTAGAAAAACATAGCAATTCAGAGATACAATATAATTTTTAAAAAAGATTGTTGGTAGCATAATGATCAAGACAATTATGATAGGATCCAAAGTAAAAAAGAAATAAAAAGCAAGATAAAAAAAAGTCCAAGTAACTCTAAACAGGCAGGCCATATTACCTATTCTAAAGCATATGCAAATGATATCATTTACTCAATGATCCTTAATTCCAGATAATCACTATACCTGAAGTACCCTGCAACTAATAAAGTATCTTTCAGCTTCTCTCCGATTCTTAGCACATACACACTTTAGGTTAATAGCCAGAGAAAAATTCAAGCCTGTATAAACCAATTCGAAGAGTAAAAAGTGAAAACCATGTAACTGGTATTTCCTAACTACTCCTACTGCACTGAAACTATCTCACAGGAAGATGGAAGACAAAAGCTATGATGCAGGATATCATAAAAACTAATTCTATATTTCAAAAACAATTACTTAGGTGCTGGTTAGTCAATTATTCTTGGCCCGTATTATTTCATTTTTATATAAAAAGATATGACATCTACCTTGCAGAGGTCATTTTAATCAATTACAGAGTAAATATTGTACTGCCAAGTACCAACAGTGACAGAGGTGGCTTGCACACAGCTATCCACTCTGATTAACAGAGGTCTCAGAAATATCTCTGAAATGAAACCTTCACAGAAAAATGCATTTCTGTTGAACTTACCAAAGGAAAAAAGTTTAAACAAATTTATATATCAAACTCTTCCAGTTTTAAGAAGAAAGCATACCTGAAAGGAATGCAAGTTTTTTCTTCAGAATGGGTAGTATTACTGAGGCCTCCATTTTATTCCAGTAAATGTCCTCACTTCTGAAAACAAAGAAAGGTAAATGTTAACTACAAGAAAGTAACTATTCTGTGAAATACATACTTATGATGGCTTATCCCAGGGAGTCTCAATTTCAGCATTACTAACATTTTGAGTCAGATTTTTTTTTTATAAGAATTGTTCTGGGCATTGTGTTTAGCAGCATCCCTGGCCTCTACCCATTAGAATATAAACAACACTCCCTCTTCCAGGCTGTGACAACCAAAATGTCTCTATAGACATTGCCAAATACTCTGGTAGGCAAAAATCACAGCCAGTTGAGAATCACTGGCTTAACTCTTTTTGTTATTGTTTTTTGTTTTTTTATTTTTTAAGCAGGCTCCATACCCAACATGGGGCTCTAACTCAGGACCGTGGGATCAAAAGGCACATGCTCTACCGACCAGCAAGGTGCCCCACTGACTTAACTCTTCTCCGGAGCAATACTCTTGGGGTAGAACAATAGTAATTCAATAATTCTTGCTGAATAAAGGAATGAATCAATTACTCAAAGAGGCAATCTTTTCTCTATTGCTCTCCTCCTTAATTATACAGCTTAATTCCAAATAACTGACTCTTTCCATTGCACTATTAAATAGCTATTCCTAATTTCTCATACTTTTGCTTCTCCATATCACTTCTTATCCTCATGTTTACCTCAAGATATTTCCTAATATACTGTTTCAACTTTTGTCACCACTGTTAATTATCTCCGTCTCTCCACAACATGAATTTTTTTTTTAAATCTCCAGGGAAAGATCTGATTAACCCAGCTGATCTCCTATCAAGCTATAATTCACTGTTCTTGGTTTCGTTTTCTAGTATTCACTTGGCCACAGAGAGGGGTTATGCCTAAATACAAAATGGGACTATCCACACAGCAAGGCCTAAGGACAAGACAGTTTCCCTTGAAAGGGAGCTTTAACAGCATAGGCATCTGGAGACTTGGCCAGCCCCATATACTATTAAAATAGGATTTTGAGGAGAGCAGGCCATTTAAAACAAAGCAAAAAAAAAAAAAAAAAAAAAATCAAAGTTTCAATTATTATTATCCACCTATACTTAACTACACATCTGAGATGTATTCTCCAGCACATTTTATTCTTCCTTCCCCATCCCACCTCACACCCACCCACCATCACAATATAGTGACAGCTCCCTGCAATACTCCATGAATTTGCTTTGTATTTAGCGAATTTTAACAGCCTCCTTTTTTAAAATTGAGATATAACTGACATATAACACTATATTAGTTTCAAGTGGACACAATGATTCACTATTTACATATATTGCAAAGTTACCACAATAAGTCTAGTTAACATCAGTCACCATACACAGTTTCAAAATTTTTTTTTCTTATGACAACTTTTAAGACCTATTCTCTTAGCAATTTCAAATATGCAGTATAGTATTATAAACCATAGTCACCACAAAGCATACTTTCTTGAAAATAATTTTCGAGCAGAGTAGAAAATGTGACTCCAAATGAAAATATATTACTTATTCAGCAAAAATTTGCTATGAACTTATCCCATTACAGATACTATGTTATTAGCTGGAGCTAAAAACTCAAGTCATAGCCCTACCCTAGGAAAAAAAAAGTCTTTTAAGGAAAAAAAACCTCAGATATTAACAAAAAAAGATGTGATCCTAATATTTGTCAAATAATCACTAATTAAACAAGATTACTTAAAGAAATATATTATTTTACAGCTTCTATATATACAACTAAAAAAAAAAAAAAATCACCATTATTTGTACCTGTCTACAAAGAAAAAAATCGCTATCAAACTAAATAGGATAGATTTTTCTCAAGTTTTATTCTTGAATATTTGTTTGCAATTTGTTCATTTTTGTTCTACATTGGCCGCTGCTGACATACAACTAGTAGGAAATGTGATGGAAAAGCTCACATTATACATTTTAAATCTAAAACAAGTAGCAAGAGCACCTGGGTGATTCAGTCGGTTGAGCATCTGCCTTTCGCTCAAGTCATGATCCCACGGTCCTGGGATCAAGCCCCACATCAGGGTCCCTGCTCAATGGAGAGCCTGCTTTTCCCTCTCCCTTTACCCCTCTCCCAACTTGTGCTCTCTCACTCTTTCTCTCTCACTCTATCTCAAATATAAATTAAATTAAATTAAATCAGTAGTTCATACTTGCAGGTCAATACCCTAACCTGAGGAGTCAGTTACCCAGCTCTACAAAAACCAGAGAGCTCAGATTCATATCTACGGTCCCCTCTCTTGTGACCACCTTATCAGAGACCAGATTTGAAAATGAGATAATGTGGGGGTTCAGAGTGAGTTATTTGCCCCCAGACAAGTCCCTGGGACATTCAGATATTTTTGAGTTAAAAACAAAAATAATCAAGGCCCAAAAGACATAATTAGAAACTCTGACCTTCCCCCTAACTGCCTAAGTGAACTCAAATAAAGGACTTGCTCCAGGGAGAGCTATTAATCACTGTAGATAAACCACATTAAAATATGAACTCAGGGCAGTAGACCTTGAGGAACTTAAGCAATTTTGATCTTTGATTAAGTTCTCTCTATAGCTTATTGTTCCTACAGTTGCTATAGGGCCTAACATTTGTTTACCAAACATTTACTCTTTTTCATCTTCCTGTGAATTGTTTTCCTACCCCTTTCTCCTAAGTTCAGGATGACATATATATCTCATTTTGCCTGGCTGTCTTTAGAATCTCATAATTATGTGGATTCCCTATAGGTAATTAATTTGATTTTCTTCTCTCAATCTGTCTCATGTGAATTTAATTCTCAGACCAGTTCCAGGGCACCTGTGTGGCTCAGTCAGTTAAACATCTGACTTTGGTTCAAGTCATGATACCAGGGTCTGGGATCAAGACCCACCTGCAGCAGGGAGCCTGCTCCTCCCTCTTTCTCTGCCACTCCCCCTGCTTGTGCTCTCTTTCTCTCAAATAAATAAATACAATCTTAAAAAAAAAAAACTTAGAGCAAAAGAACCTTCAGAAGCAGAGAAAAATTCTTCTTCCCCAACAATAATCAAAATGATAATGAAAATTAATATTCACCTAATATTTACATAAACCATGCATTGTTCTAAATAATTTATTTGTATTAACTTATTTAATCCTCACAATTTTTCTATGTGGTAAGTATCATCATCCCCATTTTACAGAAGAAGTAACTGGGGCTTAGACAACTTAAACATTGCCCAGCATCTCACAGCTAGTTAAGTGGGGAAGTTAGGATTCACACCCAGGCAATATATTCCATAATGATATTCTCACATTGCATTATCAACTTACTGGTAAAATAGCTCTGAAAATATCCAGTGACATTTGGCCAAATGAGAAAGATGGAGCTCTAGACTATATACAAAATTAATACACACACACATATGTGTATCCTATATATACAGGATATATACATATGTGCTGTCTTAATTCATGCTAGGTGCTGTAACTTTTGCTACCACTGCTTCCACAAACAACAGTGCAAATGCCAAGTGATACAAGAATTGTTACAAAAAGTTTTGACCCAAGAGAATAAGCTGGAAACAAGAGAACTACTGCTCTAGGTAGTCAGTGGGATGCAGCCACGAAGTAATTTCAACCTTGAAGAGGTAATACAGATGCAGGAACAACTTAGTCATAGAAACAGAAGGGGCTTTCTAATCAAACTTTCCCTTTGGCATAAGCACAAACCAATTCTCAACTGTCTTTGGTTCCTTCCTATTTTCTGAGTCTATTTCTCCATGATTCTTATCAATTCTGCGTGTTATATAACATCCTTCCAATAAATCCCTTTTCTGCTTAAGTTAGCTAGAATACCCTTCTCATTTAGTCAATAGAGAAACTTGCTTGGTATAGAAAGCAAAACTGTAATTCAAAGTTTAGTAGTATCTGCCATCATTTAATGCTTTTTAAAAAATCTTTTGCCATTTATTCTGACTGAAAATGTCCATCAACACTAAGGTTTAAACCATTGCCACAATAAAACCTAGTTAACCAGTACCCAAGAGAAAAGAATATATGGAATTCCTAGGATTCCAAGAGTCATAAGAAATGATAACTGCAGCTGACCTTTAAAGTAGTATCCGTGTTATCCAAGCTTTGCAAGTCAGGTTATTGATTGTATGCAGACAAGGCCAAATTCTTCACCATTGTATTATTCTCCATATACTTAAAGTGAAAAAGACAGATGGTCTTAGTCTCCAGTCTAGATTTACCTGGACACACTACGATATCCAGAAGCAATCTTATTTTTTGTCACTGTCTCCTGAGAGATGGATGTTTTATCCAAACTTTCCATTACTTTGTAGAACCATCCCATTTTGAGAAAATACAAAGAATTTTTTTTCCCTAAGAACATGTTGATAGTGATGAAAAAGTAGCTTAATGAGAAATAAAGGCTTTTGGGTGTGTAGGCCACTTCAAATGACCTCATGGATAAAATGTAAAGCAGCCAAGAAATGAAAGCCGATGAAGCACCTACCCAGGTGGCTCAGCTGGTTAAGTGTCTGACTCTTGATTTCGGGTCAGGCCATGATCTCAGGTTCTTGAGATCAAGCCCCACCCTGGGCTCCACACTGGGTGTGGAGCCTGCGCTTAAGATTCTCTCTTACGGCTAATAGGCACATGAAAAAATGTCCCACATCACTCATCATCAGAAAAATACAAATCAAAACCACAATGAGATAGCGCCTCACTCCAGTCAGAATGGCTAAAACTAATAAGTCAGGAAACAACAAATGTTGGCAAGTATGGGGAATAAAGGGAACCCTTTTACATACCTGGTGAGAATGCCAACTGGTACAGCCACTCTGGAAAACAGTATGGAGGTTCTTCTAAAAGTTAAAAATAGTGATTCTAAGGGGCATGTACACCCCAATGTTTATAAGAGTAATGTCCACAACAGCCAAACTATAGAAAGAGCCCAGATGTCCTTCAACACCTGAATGGATATAGATGTGTTATCTATCTACCTAGATATGCAATGGAATATTACTCAGCCATCAAAAAGAATAAAATCTTGCCATATGCAAGGACGTGGATAGAACTAGAGGGTATTATATTAAGTGAAATAAGTCAGTCAGAAAATGACAAATACCATATGATTTCACTCATATGTAGAACTTACAACAAAACAGATCAACGTAGGGGAAGGGGAGGAAAAATAAAATAAAATAAAAACGGAGAGGGAGGAAAACCACAAGAGACTCTTAACTGCAGTTAACAAACTGAGGGTTGCTGGAGGGAAGGTGGATGGAGGGGATGGGGTAATTAGATGATGCGCATTAATGAAGGACTTGATATGGTGAGCACTGGGTGTTGTATGCAACTGATGAATCACTAATACCCCTGAAACAAATAATACAGTATACCTTACCTAAATTGAATTTAAATAAAACAATTTTTAAAAAGATTCTCTCACTTCCTCTCCCTCTAACCCTCCTACCACTTCCACTCACTCTCTCTCTCTCAAAAAAAAAAAAAACCACAAGACTTTAAAAAATAGAAAAATTAAGAAAAAAGAAAGCTGTGATGTTAATCCTTCTAGAATCTGCTTCCCACCAATTTTTCATTGTCCTCATCACAAAGGAGATGGGTAATGAAAATAATTACTGTACTACTAGTTCCAATTAAATAGTTTTTCAAAAGTTACTTGTTTTAGATTTTTCAACTCATTAGCACAGCCATGTAAAAAAGAATTGCCTATCTCTGGTTATCTTCTATCTCACAAAATAGTTAAAGTGCAAAACACAAAAAACAAAGGAAAATCTTGCAAAATATAATCACCCAATACCATCACCACAATAAAATGTTATATAACACAAAGGTATCTGTTCATGCTCTTCTCCAATAAGATAGATACAGACCATTATTTTTCACAACTTTAATATATTAACTAATATTAATATATTATATATAATATATATAGTTAATATATTAACTCAGATATATATACCTGAGTGGATCATATTCTCAAACAAGAAAAGAAGCAACCATTCTCTTCTCTGTCTCTATGGGTTTCACTACTCTAAGCACATCATATGAGTGGGAAAATAAATAAATAAACAAAGTAAGCAAATTAAACAGAGCCCTTTACAATTAGAGATGATGAATTCTGAGAATTAGATATGTAAAGGAGGCTAAGTTTCAACTATTATTTGTATCCATCTTCTACTTTGAACATCTCTCCCAAGATCTTGGAGCATTAAAAGAGGAAAATTGGAACAGCCAAATAGGTAAATTGGTATGTGTCTCCCCAAGGCCAGAGATCTTCTCTGATTTATCTTTGTATTTACTCACTCATTCATTCCTCATTTAACAAAACTATAATGAGCACCTAATAGATCTAGGCAACACTAGGTGATAGACCTGGCATTCAAAAAATATCTAATAAATGAATGTATAAATAAATGAACAAATAAAGAAATATATAAAACAAACACCCTACAAATATTAACATCACCCCAAGTGTGGAGCAATCATCGGATCATATATGCATGCTTTTCCTTCAAAGAAGCTCTTCCCAGTTTCTCTCTACTGGGACAGTCTCTCACAGATCCAGGAGGCATATAAACTAAACTGCTAGATGCTGGAGAAATGCAGGTCCATGATGGCAGTTAGAGGGACAACAATGATGCTACCAATGGGCAGCCATTAGAGGGCAGCAGAGGATGTGCTGAGTGTCAGGGAAAGAGAATTGCAAGCCTTTTAATCAAGACTGGGCAAATTACACTTCATAACAGATTGTAATTGATGATATGAGTGGGTGTACTGGAACTCCTCTCTCAATAAATATAAATCAACCAGTTTATTTGGAAAATTTAGTTAGATTCTTCAAAGAGCTTTAACAACCAGTGAAAACCCATTAGGATAGCCTAAGGCTAACTAAATCATCTCTAATAAGTCTACATCATGTAGACACATAATGGCGATGAACAAAATCAGAATGCTGGCTCCTTAGCCTACATTTCCAGAAGAAATACTACAGCTGTCCTTAAATTCAGATTAGAAATACCTTCAACTGTTGTTATGACATAAAAGCAATCTTGGGGATGAAAATAAGCAAGCACACATATAGATACTAGATATATTACTCTACATATCCATATATGAAATTATACAGAAATAAACTTATCCAGATTTACAATAATACAACAGTGAAGCAGATCAAGAGTTAAAAATTTATGTAATTTTTCATTATGCCAGGATGATTATTAATCTAGTTTTGCAATAGTATTGACAATTCTAAATGAAATAACACTTTTTAAGATTTTAAATAAAAGTGATTAAATAATAATTATCATTAATTTTATTATACGTATGCTATGTGATATATATTAATTATATTAATTACCATAATTAATAGAAATATTATTATATTAATAACAATAAACTTGCACCATAATATACATCTAGCCAAAACTATAATTTCTATAATAAAACTGCATCAGGACCTAGTTTATTCAGTAAGGGAGGAAAAAAGGAAGAAAGGTTAGAAAGAGAAATATTTTGAGTTTGCTATGAAAATATCAGAAGGTCAAGAAACAAAGGGAAGTCAGTTCCTTAAAGATTTCTCCACAATTCCAGCTATTCTATCAAACCCTTAGCAGCTGAAAACCTCCATTTTTTGAAAGTCCAACTTTAAAAATTCCTCAACTGCAAAAATTTTTCAAATCTTTGGTTCCTCTTGTCTGTGTAGTGATACACTCAGGAGTCTGGCTGCTTCTTCACCAAAAGTGAGGTGAAGGAAAAGGGAATATTGTTTTAGTAAAATGAATCAGGATTGAAGAATCCCAGGAAGGTAGATATTTCTGGCCTCCCCAGCTATAGAGAAGCCTGTGGCTAAAGCCTCTTTATATGTTTCCAAAGATCTTAGATAAGCTCTTTACCAGCACAGTTTCTGCATCTCAGTCTTCCTGAACTCCAAGAAACCTGGACCACTTCCTTCACCAGGGCAATGAATATGTCCATCTAGTTCACCTGCTGGGTAGGTCTCCCTCCATCACCAAAGCAAAAAGCACATCCAGCCATAATAACTTCACAAACTCTCATTTCTAGATTTCAAACCCTCTTTACCTGCTACAGGTATCTCTTGCCTTTCTCTTCATCTCAGAATTTCTTTGGGTAATCACCAAACTTCTTCTCTCTTAACCTTAACCCTAGAAAAAAAGTGGTTTTCCTCTATCCTTGGCAAAGACATACATGCCTTTCATGGAGATTATCTCAGACAAAATCCAATATCCCAGATATTAACAGTCTAATGAATCTGAACAAAGGTTCACATGTATCATCAGATTTCTAATTCCAAAGAATTGGCATAAAAACTAATTTTAGTATCCAATCATTTATCTGTTGGATACCATACATTCACAAGAGAACTTTTGTTCAACTGAAATATACATAAAACATGAACTGAGATTTTGGCACTACCACATTCTGTTGTTTATATGATGTCAATTTAAGACACATACCAAACACCACACTGGGAAAAAAGTAAAAAAAAATACTAAAAAAATGTTTAAAAGTATTTAAGTTAACTAATACAATGGAAAACTACTCAAAAATGGAATTACATTATTACCTGGCAGAAAGAAGCCAGTGAACATGTAAAAGAGTTGTTTTCCATCATACTAAACATCTCGTTTAAAAAAAATAATGTGTAATGTAACGTATTTTTTTTTTAAGTAAAACTACAAATGCAATACTGAACATACTGCAAACCCTTTAACTTGTCCACTAACTGAAATATCACTTCACCATCAATGGAACAAAGTAATATAAGACATATGAAAAACTATTTATAAAATGATCACCTCTTTTATACCTCATTAGGACTATTAATACTAGCTACCTTTTCCCAAGCAAAGACTTCCCCCACTGAAAACTTCTCTGCCATGGGATTCTGTTCCAAAGAGCTATTCTTTCCAAAAGGCAGTTTAGTGCAATGGTAAAGATCATGGTCTTGGGGACAAGGTGTGACTTCAAAGCAGCCATTTACAAAGTAGGGTACTTAGGCGATTACTTCAGTTTCTCTTATGAGCATAATCAATGAACTAACTCACAGGACTGAGGATTAGGTGAGCTAAAAAAAAATAGCATTTAATATACTCCAGGATGGTAGGTAATAAATCTATCAGCAGGTAAATTTTCTTTCCTCCACTAATTACTGACTTACTACCACTGATTCATCACAGGCCATAGCCAAAGCATTCCCTCCCAAGGCTAAAACGGCCACATCTTTAAGTAACTCAATACATCCTGTTACTTTTTTTTTTATGTTCAAGATTATTATTTCATCCTCACAACAACATACTACTTTGTTAGCATGTCTATTTTTTTGATAAGTGAGGTACAGGGAATTTCCCCAAGATCATACAAAAATTAACCGATTTATAAATCACAGAATCACAGACAGCATCCACTCCAACTTTTCCATTTTATTGATAAGGAAACTGTCTTAGTCTGCCTGAGATGCTAGAACAAAAATACCAGACTGAGTGGCTTATAAACAACAGAAATTTATTTCTCACAGTTCTGGTTAAGCTGCTATAACAAAATACCATAGAGTGGGTATCTTACAAATAACAGATATTTATTTCTTACATTTCTGGAAGCTGAGAAGCCCAAGATCAATACACAGGTGTCTAGTGAAGACCCACTTCCTGACCCACAAGAGGACCATCCTCTATGTGTGTCCTCGCACGGTAAGAAGGGCAAGGGAGCATTCTGGGGTCTTGCTTATAAGAGCACTAGTCACCTTCCAAGGCCCACCTGCAAATATCATCACATCGGGGATTAGCTTTCAACATATAAATTTTGGGGGGACACAAACATCCAATCTAGAGAATCATCACAGTTTAAAACAAATCAAGACTGCTTTTGAGAAAAGTATAAAATGTGCCTTTGAATTAAAACAATACTAAGACTGTTCTGTAGGCCCAAATATCAAGGGCTTAAAATTGAATGCAAGTCACTTTAAAATAACACCTATCCTAAAAGGTAGAATCTTCAATTACTTAACCTGTGTATTTCCTTATACCTCCAAATAAAAAGTAACAATGAATAACATTACTAGAATGTTTTACAAAACAGTATCCTAATCACTTTGCAACACTGCTTCATTTATTTCTAACATTTCTAACAATCCTGTTAGAAGTAGTGTTGTCAGTATTTAACAGCTGAGGAAACTAGGCTTAGTGAAATAAAGAAAAGATCCCCTGCCCAACGTCATGTAGCTCACAAACAGCAAAACTAGCATTTGAACCTAAGGTTGGGTCCAAGGCCTAAGAACTTTATTTCTCATGCTCTTGTTTAATATAGTAACCTTTATTATAATGTGAATAAAGGTCTTTAATAGCTCTTGAACAGAACTGCTCATGTTTAAAGTATAATGACATGAAGGTTTTATTTGTTAAGAGCCTCTTATCTTCTAATAACATACTTCGATATCTGCAAATGGAATATGTCTGGGATTTATGTCAATAATTGGAGAGGCATACGTGGAATAAAACTGGCCATGTGTTGATAACTGCCAAAAGCAGAAGATATGTAAACAGTGGTTCATTTTATTATTCTCTCTGTTTTTATATGTTTGAAAATGCCTATGATAAAATTAAAAAGACTCACCCTTAAACACACCAATACTGTAAAAATGGAAGCTACAATTCTTAAAAATTTTTTTGCATTTAGCAATATTTTATTTTAAAAATCAAGAAAACACAGGAACTAGACTACACATAATTTTAAAATATTCACATATTCACCATCATATTCTAAACCCCTTATGGAGAAAGATCTGAATATTTGATCCTCATGTAAAACTGCTGAGGAGGAGGAGACCAATTCTGTCAGAGGCAGAAACCAGAAGATAAAGAGAAGCAGGCAGGCAGGCAGGCTGGATCCTTGTCCCTGCTGTTCTGTTGGCACTAGAGAACTTGATTTCCAGTCTCTTCAGGTCGTTCTTTGTGACTGGGGTCACTTCCTCAGCAGTCTCTCCCTCCCTCTACCACCATCACCATACCATACTCTTTTTTAAGTGAATAAATTACTAAGAAAAGCATATGTCCACAAAAGGCATTCACTGTAATGTGGGAAGAGCAGTGGCTGGTCCAAGACAGGCAGATCTCTTAGGTGAAGAATGAGTATCATATTGTTTAATCCTAAAACAGTCCAAAGGTTTTGCATGCAACACAATTCAACAGGTGAGAGCACAGTTCCAAATTTAGTATCAATTTATTTTAGCTACATAGTCAACAGAACCAAAAAGATTATTTCTGAAATCTAAAGTAGGTGACGGAGTTCAATTTGTTTGAATATGTGTATTTGCCTAGGACAGCACTCGGCACATGACCAGTGCACAATACTTGCTGAATTAACTCCCTTCTCATGATCCCACCATGGCTTTCTCATTTAGGAGTCACTGGGCAGAATAATTAGGAAACAGGAGAAAGAGTAAGAGAAAACAAGCTTAGGTAATTTTAAACATGACAAAGCACTATGAATAGAGCATGCATTTACTTTGAGCAGAATATTAAATTACATAGTTCAGGAACCTTTACTGAAACATCTTGGGACCTGGCGCATCAGGATCATGAATGGAGAGAGGCACTTTATAAAAGCCTTCTTTATGCTGTAACCCATTTTAACTTCTGACTTTTAGAACTGGCTTATTTAACTTTTTACTACCTTTAGAGCCTAAGTGAGTTTTCATTATCTATATTTCAACGCCTGGGAAAAAAAATCACTAAATATAACATGAATATTTTTCCATTTTCTGAATTATATCTTCAATTTTACTGTAATATTCACCATCATCCCCTCCTCCAACTAACTCATTTTCTCACTTTAGTAACTATAAATACTTCCCAGCTTCTATTTCTTTCTTGCAATATTTAGATGGCTCCCGATTCTAGCACCCACATCTCACTGGGCAGATTATCTGATCTGTAAAATTCACAAAAGAAACATAGAGGAAACTCTGGGATTCCTCTAGACAGTCAAAAAGAAGTTTTTTGCTAGCAAAAAAAAAAAAAAAAAATTTCCTTCCTTCCTTCCTTTGTTTCTTTTTAAGATTTCATTTATTTAGAAAGAGAGAATGCATAAGCAGGCGCGAAGAGCAGAGGGCAAAGAATCTCAGTCTCCACAATGAGTGCAGAGCCCTATGTGGGGCTCAATCCCACAGACTGAGCTGAAACCAAAAGTCGGACACTTTTTAACCGACTAAGTCACCCAGGCGCCCCTTCACTAGCAAATATTTCTAATAATCGAGGCAATGTAATTTCTGCCATCACCCAATATTTATACTCTAGATGTGAGATTGTGACAACGGCAATTAAACAAATCAAAATATTTTTAAAAGAGAAGAAATGGCGACTGCTTAAAAAAATTCTTGAAGTTTAAAAGGGCCTTCTTGATGTGACCAGTGCTTCTAGTACAAAGCATAACACTTAGGTAGGAGGCACAAAGCAGCACTTCTCACATTTAATGACTTCAATACTGTTTATGGAATTCCTGAAAACAAGCATAGGCAACAGGGGTTCATGATTAAGAGGAAAGTCAGACTGACAAGGGGTCAAATCCTGACTCTGTCCCTTATTAGCTGTGACAAATTGCTTTACATCTCACCCTGGTCTTCAGTACCTCAAGAAGGCCCAGCTGCAGTTCTGTGTCTGTCGGATGGGTGATATGCCAGAATTGTCTTTTTAAATCCTCCTTTTAACTTAAGCTCATTATACCAGCTTAAACGCTTAAAATTAAACAGACCACACCTATCACCCATCCAGAGCCCTTTCCTAGGACTGATTCTTACACCTCCCAGCAATCTATTATGAATCTACCACTGAGGCCAACTGAGAGACTCAATCCTTTCCCCTACAAGAAGAAATAAAGATGTCTAACAAACTATATTTTGCTACAGTGACAGAGAGGGTACTCTTGATTTAGTATTCTAAGACACCCCCCCCCCCCGCCAAAAACATCAGCCTTGCTCACAGAAATGCAGAGGAATAACCAATCTTAATCTATATAATACTACTATAAAAAATGAAATCAGAGGGGCGTCTGGGTGGCTCAGTGGGTTAAGCCGCTGCCTTCAGCTCAGGTCATGATCTCAGGGTCCTGGGATCGAGTCCCGCGTTGGGCTCTCTGCCAGCAGGGAGCCTGCTTCCCTCTCTCTCTCTCTACCTGCCTCTCCATCTACTTGTGATCTCTCTCTGTCAAATAAATAAATAAAATCTTTAAAAAAAAATTTAAAAAAATTTTTTAAAAATGAAATCAGAAAAATTATGCTGATGAAACGTACCTCCCAAACAACAATGAAGCAGAAACTTTAATAAACATCCCAAACTGAATTATATCTCTTTAAATGGGCATTTGGAATATGAAAAAAAACACTCTGAATCAAAAATTTGTAAAATCCTAAAAATGACAAAAGCAAAAAGATATGAAAAAAAAGAGATGACTAATCTCAGTTAAGAAATAAAAGAAAAAGGGGTGCCTGGGTGGCTTAATCAATTAAGCATCTACCTTCAGGTCAGGCATGATCCCAGTGTCCTGAGATGGAGCCCCACATCAGGCTCCCTATTCAGCAGGGAGTCTGCTTCTCCCTCTACCTCTCTCCCTGCTCAGGTGCACACACTTTCTTTCTCTCTCTCTTTCTCTCTCCCCCCTTCTCAAACAAATAAAACCTTAAAAAAATAAAAAGAAAATCACATCAGGATTGAAGACAAAATTATATGCTGCTTCACAATAAATTCAAGTAAGAATTTAATAAAACACACTGAAGAAAAGAGTAAAAGAAAGAAGAGAATGAAAATGAGATAATAAAGTAAAAATAGAAAGTTTTTGATATGGAAGAGAGACAAAGAAGATATAATTATGTGTAAGTAAAGCCCCTAAAGAAAAACAAAACACTGGAATGGAACTAATATTTAAAACTATAATCCAGAGGCGCCTGGGTGGCTCAGTGGGTTAGGCCGCTGCCTTCGGCTCAGGTCATGATCTCAGGGTCCTGGGATCGAGTCCCGCATCGGGCTCTCTGCTCAGCGGGGAGCCTGCTTCCCTCTCTCTCTCTCTCTCTCTCTCTCTGCCTGCCTCTCCATCTACTTGTGATTTCTCTCTGTCAAATAAATAAATAAAATCTCTAAAAAATAAATAAATAAATAAATAAATAAAACTGTAATCCAGGGGCGCCTGGGTGGCTCAGTGGGTTAAGCCTCTGCCTTTGGCTCAGGTCATGACCTCCGGGTCCTGGGATCAAGCCCTGTGTGGGGCTCTCTGCTCAGCAGGAAACCTGCTTCCCCCTCTCTCTCTGCCTTCCTCTCTGCCTACTTCGGATTTCTGTCTATCAAATAAATAAATAAAATCATAAAAAAAAAAAACTATAATCCAAAAAACTTCAGAAACAGAAGACCCACACTAGATGGCAGGAAAAACTGAACTGCTACAATAAACTCTAAGACAAATTCCAGTAAGACTATTAGACTTTAAAATTAAAAAAGAAAGGAAGGGGCACATGAGTGGCTCAGTCAGTTTAGCATCCAAAAGTCTTGATTTTGGCTCAGGTCATAATCTCAAGGTCCTGAAACAGAGCCCCATATTGGACTCTGCACTAAACATGGAGCCTGTTTGAGATTCTCTCTACTTCTCTCCCTCTGCCCCTACCCCTATTCTTGTTCTCATAAGCGTGCATGCTCTAAATAAATAAATCTTAAAAAAAAAAAAAAAAGGAAAAATAAGTAAGACAAGGTATTCCAAGCAAAGAGATGAAATAACTTAAAAGAACAAGAAAATTAAGACTGGAAGACTGGTAGGGGCCCAGGTGTGGTTCAGTTGATTAAGCATCTGACTCTTGATCTGAGCCCCAGTCTTATCTCAGGGTCCTGAGTTCAAGCCCCACACTGGACTCCACACTGAACACTGGATCCACCACATTGAGTGTTAAGTCTACATTAAAAAAAAAAAAAAAAAGGAAAAGGAAAAGGAAAATTAAGGCTGACAAAAGGGTTCTCATAAACAATACACACTTCAGGGGCATCTGGATGGCTCAGTGGGTTAAGCCTCTGCCTTTGGCTCGGGTCATGGTCTCAGGGTCCTGGGATTGAGCCCCGCATCGGGCTCTCTGCTCTGCAGGGAGCCTGCTTCCCCCTCCCCATCTGTCTGCCTCTCTGCCAAATAAATAAATAAAATCTTTAAACACACACACACACACACACACACACACTTCAAGACCACATTGTAAAAACCAAGGATTTTATTTCTGACCAAGCTGTCTTTCAAGTAGCAAGGCTACCAAAATACTTTAAATATCCAAGAACTAGGGAAAACTGTGCCCTGAGTGCTTCTTCAGAAATCTACTAGAAATTGAGCTGTATCTAACCAGTGGGTGACTAGGAAACTTAAGCAAAGAACTGATGGTGAGGGTTTAATATATTTATTTGTAAACCTAAAAGCAAAACAAAGTTTTGAAGGCAAAGTAGATAAAATGCTAAAAATGCAGAGAAAAAAGTGTAAAATAAACTCACTGTTGAAATAAGAATAAGAATCAAAACATACCATTAAAAACTAACAAAGAATAGCAGAAAAAAAAAAACAAGAAAATAAGCAAAATACTTAAGTAGCTTCTGTACCAACAAAAAAAATCCATTATATCCAAAGAATTTCTTTAAATGAAAGCACATCATAAACAAAGAAAAGCATAATATAATATAAAAGTTTTTATAACATAAAATAATTTGACAATTGAGATCATATTCAAGTCATTAAAAGAAAATGATTTTTAATATGACTCATTTAAAAAGATCTCACTAATTGCTATATAAAGAGATAACTGATAACCTAAAACAAAGCAAATCAGAAAGACTAAAAAATAAAAGGATAGGAAAAGCATATCAAGCAAACAGAAACAATAAGAAACCAAGAACAGTGATCTTGATACTAAGGAATTCAAGCCAAAAAGCAATAAATAAGACAGAGAAACTCTGTTAAAAGCCACAATATCCAATGAAGATGCATAACAAGTAAGAATATGTACGCATCAAAAAACAACTTCCTTTACAAAGCAGAAACTACAGGCACACAAAAATACAGAAAACAACTTTAATAATACATAAAACCAACACACAGGAAGTTAACTTAGAATATAAGAATTACTGAGAATATAAACTTATATAACATAAATAAGGTACCTCTTATAGGTATATATCAAATTTTACAGCCTGATAATAAAAACTCTACCTCCTTCCAAGGAGGACATGAATACTGACTAAAAAAAAAAAAAAAAAGAAGTGGTCATATTGTAGGTCTTAGAGAAAGCAACAGTGTATTTCATGATATAAACACTGATTACAATTCTAAAAAAACTGGACATTACTAACAAAATCAAAAACATTCACAGTATTCTACTTCAAAAATTTAGAATTTTCTACTACCAAGCAAATCTTGAATAAAACGAAAATTAGATTTTTAAAAACTAATATCAAAATGATAAATCTAATGTACTGAAAAGAGGAAAATCTGGAACTGTGAACATTTATATCAATAGTAAAAATAGTAAGTTCCTCGTTCAAAATGAACACAGTAAATCAGAGGAAAACACAAGGATGGTAATAATAGAGGAATTAATGAGGTAGAGAATTAGAAAAAAAAAGTGTATCTAATTCATAAATTGAAATCCTAGGGAATTTTTAAATTAAGAAAATACACAAGGTTAATTCAGGGGAAAAAAGAGAAAGCACAAATATGCAAAATAAGAAATATATAAGGGGGAAGATAGGCTTTCGAAAATATAACAATACAAAAAAAAATACATGTTACACAAGATTATTCACTACAGTACAGAGTTGGAAAATACAACTGCAAATAACCTGCATGTCCAGAAGTAATAGAGTATTTTAATAAAGAATGGGTATAGCCACACAATGAAGTACTATGCAGCTCTAAAAAAGAATGAAGAGCTCTATGAACTAACAAGTGTATCTAGTAGACTGTTAAGTGAAAAAAGTAACAAAAGTTTTTGCAATGTGTTACTTTTTAGGTAATAAAGAGAAGAAAGAATATATACATTTATCTGTTCAGTGTGCAGAGAAACAAAGGATAAATGAGAAACTAGAATAGTTGCCTACAGAAAACAGGGGAGATTGTGTGCCAAACTTAGGAGGCTGGAAAAAGAGAAGAGCTGATTCATGTAGTTCTGACTTTTGAAACCATGCTAATGTTTCACATACTAAAAAAAAATATAACAATATCAACAAAAATGAGAGAAAAAATAATACCCAAAATGAAATCAAAAAGAAAAAAAATGTCTCTAGTAGCATTTCAAATGACAAACATTCTACACTAAATGTGGAAAAGAGGGGAAAAACTAACCCAAGTAACTTCTGAATACCTTATTTTTACTACATACCCTCAGGCTGTAAACAAAACAAAACTGTAAATACTGAACACCAGTAAATGGGTTTGTTTGGTTTTTACAACATTACGGAGTAGCAATTCTGAGTTACTTTCTGTGTTTTCTAGGATTGAGCAAATAAATAAGTAATGAGGGTCAGATTTCTCACTGTCAAATGGAGTTACAAATATGGAAGCAGGGAGGGAGCCTAAATGCACCCCATAATAATGGCTGGAAAACAAAACCTTAATATGTAATCACAGCTTTTAAAACATTTAGATACAGAGCTGTGTGTGTGAGTTTGTGTACATGTTCCTTAGCTCTGTCCACTGAGAGGGTTCTGATGATTAATTTTATGTGTCATTTGACTAGACCACAGAGTGCCCAGATATTTGATTAAATATTATTCTGAATGTTTCTGCAAGGGTGTTTTTGATGATAGTAACACTTCAGTCATAAAGCAGATTGCCCTGTGTTGTGTGTGAACTTCATCCAATCCGTTGAAGGTCTAAAAATAAAACAAATAGACTGACCCTTCCCTAACAGGAGAGAATTCCCTAATAGACTGCCTTCAGACTTAATCTGCAACATCAACTCTTCCTGCCTGATGGCTTTTGAACTGGATCATCCCTTGGTCTCCAGAGCCTGCCATCCTACCAGCAAACTACACCTGAAGCCTCCATAGTCACAGGAGCAAATTTCTAATGATAAATCTCTTTATGCATATGTCCTACTGGTTCTGTTTCTCTGGAGAACCCTAATACAAGGGTCTAAAATCAGTAACATCTCAGTAGCAATGAGCATAGGTGCCTGGATCATGATTTCTAGCTACTATTACCATTAAAAAAAAAAAAAAAAAAATCAGGACTCCTTGAAAAAATGGCATATTCTAAGGCCAGTGGAGAATATGTAAATTGACTCTGGAAAATCTTGTTGCTAGAATATAAAGTTACTCAAAGATTTATAGGTACATGTCAGAAGAACACAGAATAATTCAGGTAAGAATTATTGTATGGTAAAACACATAGGTAAAAAAGGTATGAAAAATCAAATATTTTGAGATTCTCAAGGCATCTCCTCTAAAGATACTTATTAGTTACAAAGGAAAAAAAAAAAGTAAGTTTACAGTGGAGAAACATGGAGGACACCACCATATCCACGTGATAAGAATTTACATCACCAGTACTGGAAAAACAAAAGCATGGGCCTCCAGATAAGATATACAGATACACTTCTGTAGTATTCCAGCCAAAACCATATAACCTAAACCTAATCAAGAGGAAATGTCAGACAAATCCAAATGGTGCAATATTTCTACAAAACAACTGACATATATTCTTCAAAAATGTCCTATCATGAAACACAAAGAAATACCAACGAAGTGTTCTAAATGAAAGATTTTAAAGGTATGACATGAGAAAATAATACACACTCTTAGTCTGGAATCTATGCCAGGAAAAAAAAAAGTTTCTTGTTTACTCAAAGGTTGTTATAAAATTCAGCAAAATCTGAATAAAACCAGTACACTGTTTTATCAAAGTTAATTTTCTGACTTTGGTTATAGTACTGTGGTTATATAAGAAAATATGTTTAAAAAAAAAAAAAGAAAGAAAATATCCTTGGTTTTTAGGAATGCATCCTGTAGTATTTAGGGGCGAAAGGACATAATGTCCGCAACTGCTCTCAAATGGTTCAGAAAAAATATATATATATATATTTACTGCTTTATGAAAATCACATGTGATAAAAAGTCAACATTTAGTGAACTGGGGCTAAGGAATATATAGAATTCTTTGAATTATTGTTGCAATCTTTCTGTGTGTCTGAAGTTACTTCAAAATTTTAAAACTGGGTAAAATTAAGTATTTGATAATAGGGCTTTCTACATCATTCCCCCACATGTGTGCACCCACACACACAATATTACAAAAACTGAAACCAAAAACCAAAGAGAGACCTTCAAGTTATTCTTTTCCTAAAACCTCTATATAAATGGCCACATAAACTGCCAGCTCTACCTTCTTCTCTTCAACAGCACTATAGCTTCAATTACTGTATAACCTCTAAAAGATTCCCTACTTCAGAATCTCGTCTTTTGCATGCTTGCAAAATGAATCACCTGACTACTCTACTAGAAAATCCTGAACAGTCCTCCATGGTCAACTCTGGAGTCAGCCTTCAGTCTTTCCAGAACATGCCCCTGACTCTCTCTACCTAATGTTCTCATCAGCAAGAAACCAAGTCCAGTTCTCTGAACTTGCAATGTTATTTAACTGTTTGTGTTCTAGCATGTGCAGTTCTCTCTGTTGAAATACCCTTCTCTATCTTGTCAAAGAAATTCTCATTTATTCTTTAAAACTTATCTTAGCTTCACCTTGTCTGTGAAAGCTTCCCTGACACAATACTCAATGTCAGGATAAGTAACTGTTCTCTCCCTTCCCAGTATTACTATTTTATCTTCTGCCATCTCTTTTATCTTGTCACACAGCATAACTATCTCCCATTCTAAGACGAATGGGGACTCCATGACAGACAGGATTAAGTTATGCTCATTCACTGAATTAACTTCGAATACAATAGGTCCTCAAGTAGTGTTTATTAACATGAGTAATTACATTTACAAATACACAAATTATGAGAATACAGGTTTAAAAAAAAGTTAAGCAAGCCTCAAACTATATGTTGAAAAGTAAAAGTTGAGAAAATAAAAAATAATCATAAAATTAATAAATATTTCACAGGGAAGATGACATGTGCTTTGCTTGTTATTTAATATAAATTAGAACAAGCCCTAAATGTAAGGGTTTTTTGCTTTTATCTCTGAAAAATAATCTGATGTCATTTTTAAATTTTTATTTTCTACGATTTGATGATTAAGAACACTTTGTTTTTCATAGGCCTTTAATTTTTTTTTAAGATTTTATTTATTTATTTGACAGACAGCAATCACAAGTAGGCAGAGAGGCAGGCAGAGAGAGAGAGGAAGGGAAGCAGCCTCCCCGCTGAGCAGAGAGCCCGATGTGGGGCTCGATCCCAAAACCCTGGGATCATGACCAAAGCTGAAGGCAGAGGCTTTAACCCACTGAGCCACTCAGAAGCCCCTTTCATAGGCCTTTAAATCATGAAATGAAACTGAAGTAAATTTATGTAAATGAAATAATAGGAAACCAAAAGGAATTTTATTTCCTAATAATTAGTACAAGAATCACTGTTTTGGCTAAAGTACTTTAAAAGCAGTTAACTCCTGATTTAAATTCAACCCTATAAAAATCTAAAAACCTCTTAATCTTGTTTTCTCTATCTAAAACTAAACTGATTATATAACCTATCACAAAGAAGTTTAAAGAAAAACACTACAATCATTACACTTGCACTACTTCATGATATACACATTATAGGGATAAATGAAACTGTTTTCTAATTTTCAGAGAGAGATGCTCAATTATCAGTGCTCAAATTATCAATAATCCATGTTAAAGCTTCCATGAAAAAAGTGCTGTCACATACCAATATGCAAAATCATAACTATAAAAATTAGCACTGTTGTTGACATCTCTGATATCTCCTTCTGGTCTTGATAAAAAACCCTCCTGGTTTTTCCAATGGTCACTCTGTCTTAGCATTTTGAGGACCAGGCATGATCTGACCTTTGCTTACCTGGTCCTTCCTAAGTGTTTCTATCACAGCCTATATTTCCAAGTACAAACTTTAGCATCTGTTATTAACAGTATATGTTCCAGAAGTTCAAAGACTGGGCCAATTTTACTTTACTTTGACATCTCTCCTTTCCCTACAAATGACAAGCGCAGCGTGTGGAGCATAAAAAGAATTCAATAAATAATTTTTTTTAAAAGGGGGTGGAGGGGCGCCTGGGTAGCTCAGTGATTTAAGCCTCTGCCTTCAGCTGAGGTCATGATCTCAGAGTCCTGGGAAAGAGCCCCCAATCGGGGGGCTCTACTCAGCAGGGAGCCAGCTTCCCCTCCTCTCTCTGCCTGCCTCTCTGTCTACTTGTGATCTCTCTCTCTCTCTGTCAAATAAAGAAATTAAATCTTTTTTAAAAAAGAGAGAGAAATGGCTGAATTAGTTGGAAGACATTTTAAGTGGTAATTTTCATATAAATACAGTTTATTTTCTTTAGGAATAAGGAAGGCGATTATTTTCCAGAATAAGCACTAATAATCAGACATGTGTGCCAAAGTAGGCCTTTAGACGTACCTTTAGTAGGTCTAAAGGCCTACTTTCAGTAGCAATAAAGGGTACTTCAAAATCTCCCCCTCAATGTTTGTAGAACTTCTTCTGCAACTGTTAACCAAAGACAGAGTCCACGGGCATTGGTACTTTTATCGCTTATTAGAAGGACAGAGATACAACTCTGGCAACAAATTTTGAAATGATTCTGTAAGTATAATGACACTGATACACCCACAGGAAACTGCTGGCATACTGAAAACAAATGCCTTCTCTTGAGCTTCCCTCAAGAGTCCTTATGATCATGCAGTGCCTAGGTGGCTCAATGGGTTGAGCATCCAACTCTTGATTTCAACTCAGATCATGACCTCAAAGTAGTGGGATCGAGTCCCACATCAGGGTCCACATTGAGCATGCACTATGCTTATACCTCTCTCTCTGCTTCTACTCCTGCTCATGTGCACATGTTTTCTCTCTCTAATAAGTAAATAACACCTTAAAAAAAAAAAGTCTGATGATCATGAATTAAATTCCTTCAAAACTTTTATATTCCATAATATACATTAAATAAAACATTATATCTATAGCATACACTATATTTAGAAAAACAAAAAATCTAACAATTGACAGTAATCTAATAACACTTCACAATGCATTAAAATTTTCTTAATATAAACTACAACTCTTTTGAAATAGTCCCCTCACAGTGATGCCAGTTTCCATATAAAATCAGAAATTAGCAAATTACTAACTATAGAACAAAGTCAGTGTCATCTTATAATTCTTTGTGTATATTGCTTGTAAAGGTCATATATAACAAAGCAAACCGAGTAAGTGTCCCAAAAATAAAGAACAAAGTAGAGCACCTAATTTCTTCTTCCTCAGAGGAAAGGCTTTGTTGTCATAAAAGTTAATTGAGTTCTTGTCTTTGATCCTATTTTTTTCTCTAGTGTTCTCTACTAACTGACCTCTTTTCTTTCTTCCTCCTCTAACTTGTGTTTTTTTTTTTCCTTAGCCCTAACTGCTTTTATTATTGAAACTTAAAGTCCTGTCTACCTCTAAAGTTAAATACACTACTTAGATGATACATGTCTACCAATTTTATCATAAGACATTTAAGAGTGCCACACTTACTAATCACGGCCAATGTCTGATTGCTTTGGTAGCACATTCCTTTTTTTACAATTAGTTAAGTTATTATATTTTTTCTGTGTATCTCAGTGCTTGACAAAAAATAAATACTCAAAGTTAGATTATATAAAAGAATGCTACATTATCTGCAGTGTCCCTACAACTATCTTGCAAAAAAAAAAAAAAAACCCAACAATTTTTAGTAATTTAAGGTATCTAAAGAAATACTTTTTTCATTAAATGCCTTCTCTTTGCAAATCAGATCATATTTCATGCAATGCTTCATACTACAATCACACAGGTGTCATTTGTAGGATGGACAATAGGGTTTTTAAAAACCTGCTATGGTAAAAACAATGAAAGATAAAGTTCAAAACTGCACAGCTAGAAGCATTTCAGAATAGAACCTTAAAAGTAACTGAAACCACTAATACTCACTTGTATTTTTTGATAGTATCATTCTAGACCTGTGGTTCTCAATCTGGCTATACATGAGAATCACGTGGGGAACTTTTAAGAAATATCCACTCCAGGTCAACTGAATCAGAATCTCTAGGGTTTGAACCTGGACATGAGAACTGTTTCAAACCTCCCCAGGTGACTATAATGTTCAATTAGAATTCAAAACCATTAGGAGTCCATAATTATTAACTTAATAAAATATTAAGCTATCATTTAGCACAAACAACATTTTATTCTTAAAGAACTGCCATTCAACTAATTTAAGTCTTTAAATTAATCTAGCAGTATGACAACACTTAAGACCATTCCTCAACAAAAATGAGGTCCTCCACTATCATTTGCTGGTGATGCAGAAATTTCAACAATTAAAACTATGATTATTATTTTAAAAGGAATATGGGGCTACTATAATACAAATATGTTATTTCAGTATTTTACAGTAATTCAAGGTTCAAATTCTCCAGAACAGTTGATGAGATGCAATGAAATACCTAACAACCTGCAAGTTACAGGGTGATAGGAAACGCCTTGAGATGAAGAACTGAGGCTTCTCAGGCAGAAGAATCAATTGATCAAGGCCATGTTATAAAGACAGTACAAGTGTAGAATCTGTACAGAACAGAGGCGGAAGTTCAGCGTGATGGAGTCAAACAGGAATACTCAGATATGGGAAGAAAAGCTAAGACTGTGTACAGACTGAAAAGTCTCAGAATGACAGACTCATTAGTCTGTCCTACTTGCACTAACTAAAAATGAATGACAGGGTGTTCCACTTCTGACAAGATGGAATACTTTTCTCATTCCTCTCACTAGGTAAAACTGAACACCCTCACACATAAAACAAACCTAAGAAGTCTGTGAAAGGTGGAAAGAGGAAGGCAGACTGGCTAGGGACCTCAGGACCCAAGGAACAAGTCTGTGGTAAATTCCCTGGGTTTTCTTTTGTCTTCATGTATCTCACAGCTAGAGTTAAAATGCTGACCACCTGCAAACACCAACAGATCAAAATTAGAAAGACCCCAACAAAAGCTTGCTCTCCTTAGCCAAAAGACCAGGAAAGGGCAGTCTAGCAAGATACAAAACTTTTAGATAATGACTGTGATATTCTAGCTAAACAATACACGAAAAAGTGACCCCACTTTTATCCATGTCAGCAAAACCTGAGTGAGGAGACCAGACTTCCACCCTCAGGAGTATGTAATGAGGTGCTCTTAGAACCCCAAGCAGGATGGTGTCACAGATAGCCAAGAAATGAGCCCTCACCCTCCAGTACCTGCCATCCCTGTATGTAAGTGAAAACCACATAGAAAGCTGTTAGAATTATTAATTAGATAAAGGTTTTAAAGCAGCCATAATAAAAATATTTCAATGAGCAATTGTAAACATACTTGAAACAAAAGAAAAACTAGCCTCAACAAACAAAATCTCAGCAAAGAAATAAATAGAAGATAAAAGTTCCCAGATGGGAACTTGAACTAAAAGGTAAAGTAACTGAATAAAAAATTTAAAAATACACTGAGCTAACAACAACAATAATAATAATAAATATACTGAACTGACAGTATATAAAAGAAAAATACAGTACAGCTGGCCCCTGAACACGGCAGTAGAAAATCCACACATAACTTTTGACTCTCCAAAACTTTATTAACAGACTACTGTTGACCAAAAACTTCACAGACAACACAAAGTCAATGAACACAGGTTTTATATCTTGTATGTATCATATGCTTTATTCTTACCATAATGTAAGCTAGAGAAAAGGTTAAGAAAATCCTAAGGAGGGGCCTCTGGGTGGCTCAGTAGTTAAGCACCTGTCTTGGGCTCTGGTCATGATCCCAGGATCCTAGGATGGAGCCCCACATCGGGCTCCCTGCTTAGCAAGGAGCCTGCTTCTCCCTCTCCCACTCACCCTGCTTATGTTCCCTCTCTCACTATATCGCTCTCTGTCAAATAAGTAAAATCTAAAAAAGAAAGAAAGAAAGAAAATCCTAAGGAAAATACATTTACAGTACTGAACTGCATTTATTGATACTGTAAGATTACATTGTTTTTACAAGATGAATTGTTTGTACTAACAAATCTACATCAATACAGTCCTACAGGATACAAAACCATAGATACTATGAATATTAATAACACTAGGCATCAGAAATTAAGATAATGTGAAATAAAAAGTGGCTTCAAAATTATTACAGTAGGACAGTATATACTACAGTTAACTTAATGCAGAAGGGAAGGGAAAAGGGAAAGGGAAAAGGAGGAAAGGGAAAGGAAAGGGAAGAGAAGGAAAGGAAGAGAAAAGAAAAAGAAAGAAAAGGCATACAGATCAATGAATAAGAAATGAAATTCGCCCTTCTTCCAGATGACTCATTTGTCTATATAGGAAATCCTAAGGAATCTATCAAAAAACTTTAAAAATAGGGGCGCCTGGGTGGCTCAGTGGTTAAAGCCTCTGCCTTCGGTTTGGGTCGTGATCCCAGGGTCCTGGGATCGAGCCTCATATCGGGCTCTCTGCTCAGCGGGGAGCCTGCCTCCTCCTACTCTCTCTCTCTGTCTGCCGCTCTGCCTACTTGTGATCTGTCTGTCAAATAAATAAAAATCTTAAAAAAAAAAAAACTTTAAAAATAAATGAGTTCACCAACATTGCAGGATAAAAAATATCATACAAAAATCAACTGTATTTCTATATACTAATAATAAGCCTGTGAACACAAAATACAACACGATTTATAATCACTCTAAATAACAGAATGCTTAGATATTAACCTAATAAAACATACAATACTTCCACACTGAAAACTACAAAATGCTGATGAGAGTAATCTAAAAAGACCTATAAAACATGGGGAGAGATACCATGTTCATAGATTGGAAGACACAATATAATAAAGATGTCAAATCTCCTCAACTTGATACATGGGTTTCACGCAAGTCCTGGCAAAATCCCTCTCCATCAAGATCCTTTGTAGATAGATTATTCTAAAATTTATATAAAAAGACAAAGGAACAGGATGTCTGGGTGGCTCAAGTGGGTTGAGCAGCTGCCTTCAGCTCGGGTCATGATCCCAGAGTCCTGGGATCAAGCCCTGGGATCGAGCCCTGCATCAGGTTCCCTGCTCAGCGGGAAGCCTGCTTCTTCCTCTGTCTGCTGCTCCCCCTGCTTGTTCTCACTCTCTCTGAGAAATAAAATCTTTAAAAAAATAATAAAAAAATAAAATAAAATAAAAAAGACAAAGGAACTAGACTAAAATAAATTTGGAAAAGAATAAGGTAGGAGGAATCAGTCTACCAGATCTCAAGACATGCTATATACCTATGGTAATCAAGACTGTGGTATTGGCAGAAGAATAAACATATAGGTCAATGGAACAGAACAAAGAACCCAGAAATAGAATTATAAATGTGCCCGTTTTTTGACAAAGGTACAAAATCAATTCAAGGCAGAAAGACTACTTTTCCCACAAGTGGTACTAGAACAACTGGATATACATGGGAGGAAAAAAAAGAAAATTAACAAAATTAACACAAATTAACTCAAAATGGATCATAGTCTTAAATGTAAAAAACTCTAAAATTTTCACAAAAAGTTTTCCAAAATCTCAGAAGTCAATTTTCAGGATCTATAGCTAAGCAAGATTTCACACCAAATGCACAATCCATTAAAAAAATTAAAAACTGGACTTCATCAAAATCAAAAACTATTGCTCTGTGAAAGACCATGTTAAGAGAATGAAAAAACACAAGCTACAGAGTGGAAAAAAATATTTTCAAACTACCTATCTGACAAAGAATTAATATCTAGATAATATAAAACAATACCTGAAATTTCCAACAGTTTAAAAAAAAGTCCAAATAGAAAATGGGCAAAAAACATGAATAGAGTTCCACCAAAGAAGATGTACAGTTGACAAATAAGCACATGAAAAGATGTTCAATATCATCCAGCCACCAACACAATACAAATTACACCAACAGTGAGACCTCACAATGCACTTATCAGAATGGCTAAAATTAAAAGTCAAAAACCAAATGTTACCAAGAATGCAGGAAAAAAAAAAAGGATCACTCACTGTATTAGTCTGCCAGGGATGCTATAACAAAATACCACAGACTAAGTGGCTTAAACAACAGAAATTTATTTTCTCACAGTTCCAGAGGCTAGAAATCCAAGATCAAAGTGTCGGCAGGTTTGATTTCTTCTAAGGCCTCTTTTTTTTGGCTTGCAGATAACTACCATCTCATCTCACTGCACCCTGACATGATCTTTCCTCTGTGAATCGACATCTCTCAAGGATGTGTATCCACATTTCTTCTTCTTATAAGGACATCACTCAGATTGGATTAGGTCCACTGTAAAGGCTTCATTTTAACATATATTGCATCTTTAAAAGCACTACCTCCAAAACAATCATGTTGTGAGATACTGAAAGTTAGGACTTCTACATATCAATTCTGGAGGGATCAAAATCCAGTCCATAAGGAAGACAAACCATAAGAGACTCTAAATCTCACAAAACAAACTGAGGGATGGGGGGGGGGGGGGCGGGGGGCGGGTATGGACATTAGGGAAGGTATGTGCTATGGTGAGTGCTGTGAAGTGAAGTGTGTAAACTTGGTGATTCACAGACCTGTACCCCTGGGGCTAATAATACATTATATGTTAATAAAAAATTTAAAATTTTCTAAAAATTAGTAATTCATTATACCTTAAAATAGTTATATATTAGTGGTGTATAATTAAGCATATGCTTTGGATAGTGTCCTTTGTTTCCAAAAGTTATTAAAAATAATAATAAAATTGTTTCATCAGAAAAAAAAATCAGTACATAATATTCATACACTGCTACTGGGAATTAAATGGTACGGCCAATGTGGAAAAGAGTTTGACAATTTCTTAAAAAAAAAAAAAAAACCATGAAAACCATACAACCCAGCAAATGCACTCCTGATCACTTATCACAGAAAAAGGAAGACTCATTTTCCCACAAAAACCTACATGGCGCATCTACGTGGCTCAGTCCTGAAGTGTCTGCCTTCAGCTCAGGTCATGATACCAGGATCCTGGGCTCAAGACCCACCTCAGGCTCCCTGCTCGGCCAGAAGCCTCTTTCCCTCTCCCACTCCCCCTGCTTGTGTTCCTGCTCTTCGCTGTCTCTTTGTCCCTGCCAAACAAATAAATAAAATCTTAAAAAAAAAAAAATAACTACACAAAAATGTATGTAGCAGCTTTAGTCATAATAACCAGTAACTTAAAACAATCTAGTTCTCCTCAATGGGTGAATGTTTAAATAAACTGTGGTACATCCATAGTGTGAAAAAGTACTCAGCAATTAAAAAGAAACAAACCATTAAAATACAAAGTAACTTAAATGAATATCCAGAGGATTATAAGAATGAAAAAAAGCCAATCCCAAAGGTTTACATAATGCAGATTTCATTTACATAGCATTCTTGAAATGACAAAATTATAAAAAGAGAGAACAGATGAGTAGTTGACAGGTATTAAAGAAAAAGGGGGTAAGTAAGAAGGAAGTTATGTATGACTGAAAAAACAAAAAACTTTTTGTATCTTACTACAAACGGGTGGGAAGTTTCACTGAAACCTTTGCACTTTCTGATATTTAAATGATGTGCTATAAAAGTAAATTATAAGAATAATAATGATCAAATAGCAGTGGATGGGGAGATATTAGTTACCATATGTGGATGATTAAGGAGGGCCAGGCTCTGTGCTAAGCCAGACTTATCCTGGCTCCAACACCTATTCTTCCTTCACCAGGCTACGCTCAATTCTCCAATGTCATGGAAAATTAAAAACCAATGTCCAGCATGATCCTGAACAAAAGATATAAGTTATAAAATTACCTCTCCTCTTCTATCAACATTCTTATTTCCTTAATACCTTATCTTAGACAAGTATTAACGAGAAAAGCAGTAATTATATGCTTAAATGATTCACACTAAGATAGTAACTGATAGGCTTAAATAGTCTCACAATTTACAAAAGCAAGTTAATTCAAATGGCTTTTTTTTTATTTTTTTAAAGATTTTTATTTATTCATGGACAGAGAGAGATCACAAGTAGGGAGAGAAGCAGGCAGAGAGTGGGGGCGGGGGAGCAGGCTCCCTGCTGAGCAGAGAGGCCAATGTGGAACTTGATCCCAGGACCCTGAGATCATGACCTGAGCTGAAGGCAGAGGCTTAACCCACTGAGCCACCCAGGTGTCCCAACTCAAATGGCATTTAAACAGAAATTGTATGGGGGCACCTGGGTGTCTCAGTCATTAAGTACCTGTGTTCAGCTAGCCTCATGATCCCAGGGTCCTGGGACTGAGTCCCACATCAGGCTCCCTGCTCAGCGGGAGGCCTGATTCTCCCTCTCCCTCTGCTGCTCCCTCTGCTCCTGTTATCCTCTTTCATGCGTACACTCTTTCCCTGTCAAATAAATAAATAAATCTTTAAAAAAAAATAAACAGAAACTGTATGTTTAAGAAAGAATTAACTGGGGATGCCCGGGTGGCTCTGTCAGTTAAGCGTCTGCCTTCAGCTCAGGTCATGATCCCAGGGTCCTGGGATTCAGTCCCACATCCAGCTCCCTGCTCTGTAGGGAGTCTGTTTCTCCCACTGTCTGCTGCTCCCCCTGCTTGTGCTCTCTCTCTCTCTGACAAATAAATAAATAAAATCTTAAATTAAAAAAAAAATAGAATTAACTGTACTCCAAGTGTTGTCATCTGTTCAATTCAGGTGCCCCAAAGCATGATTCTAAATTTCTGATCTTGGAGTTGTGGCTTTTTTTAAAGTAAACTGGATACAAAGGCCAAATTACAAAGCAGCAGTAATAGTTTCCATCATATGACAAGACGTCTTTCTGGTTAGCTGCCTGTCCTGCAGAGAGGAAATATTTGGAACAGAGCTTTTATTTGTCTGAGTAAAGATAACCCAGAATCTGGTGAAAATTGCAAAAATCCACATTTGTCCTCTCAGCTGCCTATGAGCTTCCCTTTCCCCTGCCTTCTGGGTTTTCTACCACCCTCAGGATATCCTTCATGCTTCTGGCCCCCAGGAGGGAGCTTTCTTCCAGCTTACTCTATCAAAACAGAAAAGGACTTATAAAGAACTGAACTCCATCTTTTAACAGACTTGTTTCAGACTTGTTTCGTAGTTTAAGGCATCTAGGAGATATGTTTTCCTTTTGGTTTGATTTGATTTGAGGGAGTAGGAGATGTTTGTTTTTATTTTGCTGAGTCCTCTAGAAATGCTTTCATACCGCTTTCTGCCTGGGGAAACCAGGTCAAAAGAGTTCACAGGTTACAAGAGCTCTACTTTGCCCTCTCCACTCTTTTAATCCTATTCGGAAGCCAAGAATCTCAAATTCTAAGGACCCAGATTCCAATTTCATGGTGTCTACTTCCTTCTCCTCGTTTGGTATCTCTTTATCTTTCTTTCTTTCTCTCAGAATGGTGGTCATTTTGTACCTCTTCTCCCCTCTAATCCCCCCTAATCTGTTCTCGTATTTCAGAGTTCTTAGAGCCTCCAGTGTGTAGCAGGGACTGTCTGGTGGAAAGGGTCTGTGTCCTTCAAGATGGGCTAGGTTAAGCTCATGAACTCCAAATATGAAACTCAACAAAGGAAAAGAGCAAAGGGCCATCAAGCCCACTACCCTGCCCATCCAGGTTACGTAAAGTAAGATTCAACACTTTTGGTTTTTATACTGTAGTTAGTGGTGGGGTTGGGGGATTAGAGGGGGGCAGTTAACCATAACCACTTAACAGTACACAATATATGATATCGGAGGGGCCGCTGGGTGGCTGTCAGTTAAGCAGCTACCTTCAGCTCAGGTCATGTTCGTATGATCTTGGGATAGAGTCCCGAGTCAGGCTCCTTTCTCAGTGGGAAGTCCACTTGCCTTCTCCCTTTGCCTATCACTCTGCCTACTTGTACTCCCTCTCTCTGTGTGTGTCAAATAAATAAAAACCTTTAAAAAAAAAAATACATGATATCAGAAAAAGAACTACAAACTGACCATGATTATACATACCAGAGAATGCAATAATAAAGAAAAACTCATAAAACTGGATGTTAAAATTAATTACAAGGGCGCCTGGATGGCCCAGTTGTTAAGCGTCTGCCTTTGGCTCAGGTCTTGATTCCAGGGCCCTGGGATCGATCCCCGCATCCGGCTCCTGGCTTGGCAGGAAGCCTGCCTCTCCCTCTCCCACTCCCCCTGCTTGTGTTCCCTCTCTCACTGTGTATCCTTCTGTCAAATAAACAAATAAAATCTAAAAAAAAATTTAATTATAAATATACAACTAATAACAAAATATTTTAATTTCTGCCTAATTATTATGCAACATAAAAATAAGTATCATAAAAAAATGTGTCAGGTTGATTAACTTTCAGTCTTACTTTAATGCAACTGCAGCCTTTCCTTCCAACCTGCACCCCTACAGCTTCCTTCATTTCTAGCTGCAAATGTAGGATGGTGGCAACCCTTCTTAAAACTTTTTAAAAAACAGGGGCCTGGGTGCCACAGTTGGTTAAGCCTCTGCCTTCTTGCTCAGGTCATGATCCCAGGGTCCTGGGATCAAGCCCCGTGAAGGGCTCTCTGCTCAGCTGGGAGTCTGCTTCTCTCTTTATGCTCTCCCCAACCCTCAAATAAATAAATAAAATCTTTAAAAAAAAAAAAAAAAAGCTTTTTAAATAACAGTTACAAAGACACCCCACTATCACACCAGAAGAGAGGCCGGCAACTTAATGACCCACTAATGACCCACTTCTTGCAACCACAGTCTTTCCCAGGTACAAATTATTCCTTACCTAGTAATTATAATTATTTCCGCCATCAACATTTTTTATCATTTCCCAGCTGATGAAGTCCAGGTTACAATACAAGGAGCATCAAAATCTAAACTCTTAAATGGCTCAATAAAAAGATGCTCAGGGCGCCTGGGTGGCTCAGTGGGTTAAAGCCTCTGCCTCAGCTCAGGTCAGGATCCTGGGATCAAGCCCTGCATCGGGCTCTCTGCTCATCAGGGAGCCTATTTCCGTCTCTCTCTCTGCCTGCCTCTCTGCCTACTAGTGATCTCTGTCAAATAAATAAATAGTCTTAAAAAAAAAAGATGCTCAAATTATTTCATAATAAAAGTAGGCACCAATCAATTGGCAAAGATCAAATAATTTGATAACATGGATACAGAAACACAGATGCTCTCATATCTTTTTTCGTTGTTATTAGAACAACTCAGCATTCTCATGAATCTGATGAATATGCAAAATACTATAACTTCTATGAGAGGCAAATTTGGCAAGATCTATCAAAATTACAAAGGCAAGTAAGCATTTCTAGAAATTTATCATATGGTATACTCACCTGCCCCACCACCGTGTACGAAATAACATATACAAACTTACTTATTGCAGTATTATTGTAAGGACAAAAAAGTGAATAATAGCAAACACTTATCTAGCACTTAATATAGCAGCAGACACTATTTTAAGCACTTTGCATATTTTCTCATTAAATTCTCTCAACAGTACTATAAGGTATGTGCTATTAACAACCCCATTTTAAAGATGAAGAAACTGAGAGGCCAAGTAAAAATAGCCCAAGATCACGTAACTAACATGTAGCCAAGATTTGATCATTGGTAGTGTTAGCTCTGGAGCCTGTTTTCTTAACTGTTATGTTAAATCATCTAAATATAGATCAACAGGAAAATAACTGAATAAAATATATAGTACATCCATTTAAGGAGTATTACTTTTTTTTTTTTTTAAGATTTTATTATTTCTTTTTCAGAGAAAGAGAGGGGAAAATCGCAAGCAAGGAGAGCAGCAGGCAGAAGGAAAAGGAGGTTCTCTGTTGAGCAAGGAGACGAATGCAAGACTTGATCCCATGACCCTGGGATCATGACCTGAACTGAAGGCAGATGCTTCACTGACTGAGCCACCCAGGCACCCCAGGAGTATTACATTTTAATCTCTACACACAACTTGGAGCTCGAACTCCCCACCCAGAGTCAACCAGGCACCCCCAAGGGTATTACATTTTTTAAAAGAAAGTCCTTTAGTTCTCCCTCCTACTTTGAAGGCAGACTGAATTCAGTGACTCACTTTTAAAAATGAAGTACAAAAAGGGAAAAAAAGATAGTAACATTACATTGAAGAAAACTGGCAAACACTACCTTAACCAAGTGATCCAGGTTAACATCACCAGTAATGTCACAGAAATATCAAGTATTCCCTCACATGACATGATGAGAAGAGCAACTCAACTTTGTGTATTATTTTCAGAAAGCCATAGCCCTATTCTAATCATGAGGAAAACATCAGACAAACCCAAGTTGAGAGAGACTCTGTAGGCTATCTGACCAGCACTCCTCAAGACAGTTAAAAAAAAAAAAAAAAAAAGGACTGAGAAACTGTCAGAGGAAACTAGGGAGACAAGATAAATAAATGCAATGTGGTATTCTGGATGAAATCCTGTAACAGAAAGAGGACATTAATGGAAAAACTGGTGATATCCATATAAAGTCTACAGTGTAGTTAACAATAAGGTACTGATGTTCAGTTTCCCAGTTTTGATAAATGTACCACAGTAAGATAATAACATTTGAGGAAATGAAGTGGGTGAGTTATATATAGGAACTTTTTGTACTGTTTTGCACAACTTTCCTGTAAATCTGAAATTATTCCAAAGCAAAAGGTTTTTGGTTTTAAGATTTATTTATTTTAGAAAAAGAGAGCTGGGATGGGGGGTAGAGACGGGCAGAGAGAGAGAGTCCTAAGCAGACTCTGATCTGAGCATGGAGCCTGACTGATGACTCAACCCTACAACCTGAGATCACAACCTGAGCTGAAACTAAGGGTTGGAGGCTTAATCAACTGTGCCACCCAGGCGCCCCAAAAGGTTTATTTTTTAACAAAGAAGAAAATTCCTTGTGTACTGATATGAAAAAAATCTCTAAGAAATGATCAATGTAAGATACAGAATATTGTATATAGTATGGAAGAAACAGTTCCATATATAGGTACAGAAATATTTATTTGTGTAAAATGGACAGGAAAACACAAATGTATACAGAAAATATTTCTGGAAAGATACTTACAAATCTGATAATACTGGTTGACCCTATGGAGGAGAAAACTCAGTAGTTGAGAAACAGGAGTAAAAGGAAGACTTTTTAATGTGTCCTTTCGTACCTTTTTAATTTTGAAATATATGAATGCATTAGCTACTCAAAAAATAATTTAACTTTTAAAATTAAAAGGATGACAAAGACCTGAACTAAAGCAAAACCACTGGAAATAATATAAGGAATTAATTAGAATTTTAAGAGATAAAAAAGTCTAATCACCTCCATCTACCTGTTAAGGCTATCACATTCCATTCCTCAATTTTTCCACCGACCTAATTTTTCCTTAATGCACTAGAGACACTGTATTCTAGATGAACCAATCTGACTGCCAGTTTCAAAAATTCACCAACTTGTTCCTCAAATCTACATCTTTTCCAGCCAAACCTAGCTCTAAACATAAAAATCCACCTACTTATTGTACTATTCAATATGCTGTATGTTTTTTCTATAAAAGGGATGGCAAATAGAGGCACCCATGCTATCACTACTCCCACACCCAAAACAACAAAACTGCTCAGTGATCAGAGTGGTCTTTCCCACTAAATCTGCATGCTGCCTCCAACTACTCCGTAATGCAATGTTCCACAAAGCCACCATCAATCAAAGCTAGCCCATGAATAAAACCTATTTGCCACATCTGGTCTCTACTATATTAATCTGTTTGCCTTGATATGTTCTTCCATGGATTTCATGTATATTTATTTACATATACACCACTATTTTGTTCTGAAAATGATTGAGACAAGAATATGTGAACTATAAAAAGTCAATAAATTTTTAAAGTAAAAGCAAAAGAATAAAGAATACACTAAAATGGTGCCAAGAAAAAGAAAAAAAAAGTAGAGCACAAAATCACTATGCCTGCTCTGGAGTGTGCCACAAATCTGGCTTTGGCTTTCTAGTAGCCATCACAAAAAGGAAAACCCAGTCCACAGTCCTGGAGATAAAACAGAAAGGTACTCCAATGAGGAACTTCTATCTACTTAGACCAAAGAGGAATTTTTATAAAACAAAAAGAACAGGACTCCTGGGTGGCTCAGTCGGTTGGGCAGCTGCCTTCAGCTCAGGTCATGATCCCAGCATCCTGGGATCCAGTCCCTCATTGGGCTCCTTGCTCAGCGGGGAGCCCTCTCCCTCTACCTCTGCCTGCCACTCTGCCTATGCTCACTCGCTCCCTCTCTTTCTTTCTGAGACAAATAAATAAAGTCTTTTAAAAAAACAGGGGGGGGAGGCGCACCTGGGTGGCTCAGTGGGTTAAAGCTTCTGCCTTCGGCTCAGGTCATGATCCCAGCTGGGGTCCTGGGATCAAGCCCCGCATCAGGCTCTCTGCTCATCAAGGAGCCTGCTTCTTGAATGAATGATGAATAAATAAGGATTAGTTTTTATTGTAGCATGAATAAATAGAATCTTTAAAAAAAAATTAAAATTAAAAAAAAATTTTTAAAAGAGAGAGAACACTATAAAATGCATAAGATATAGAAGATAAACAACTACCAGTTTTCAAAGAACTGGGATGTTTGTGATAGTGCCCATCAGGCGATACATATGGTACCTTACAAAAACCCAATGCAGCAAAATTGATTTTCCAAAAAGCAGGCACAAGCTTTAAGAACTCACTCTGTCCTTTTACTTTGTTTCTTCCTTCAGTGCCTCCCTAAGAGTATAAACTCTTTGAAGAGAAACATATTTTCCAACACATAGAGCTCATGACACTTTGTACTGTATTCTGCCAAAAAGAAAAATTCAGTATCAATGAGAATTTACATAGCACAACTCAAACCTAATTCTGATAAAAATTCTCTAAACTAAACATAGGAATTCCCACTCCTACCAAATAGAATAAAAATGATAAATGAAGCTTCAGTAGACAGAATTTCGTGACCTTCTATACTATTATTCAATCACAATTTAATTTGTAATGTCCTAACAGCATTTTATTTTTAGTATCCCTAGCACAAAGCTAGCAAAAAAGCCAAATCAATATCATTGCCTCTGATCAAATAAAATGAAACTCAGAGCAAAAGCTTTGGCAAACCCTATCAAAGGAAATACAATACAACTGACTACCTTTCAAGAACATAATCAATAGCTCTTTATACACCAGCTGACAAAGGTAGGTTCATTTTTTAAATGACTCTGCAAGTCTGCAAGTAGACAATGAATTATAATGCATTTCTCTACTCCTTTCCAAGAATTTGTAATTTCTGTAAGTGAACAACACAAGTACTTAAAAACTTAAATTATGGGCGCCTGGGTGGCTCAGTGGGTTAAGGCCTCTGCCTTCAGCTCAGGTCATGATCCCAGAGTCCTGGGATCGAGCCCCATATTGGGCTCTCTGCTCAGCGGGGAGCCTGCTTCCCCCTTTCTCTCTGCCTGCCTCTCCGCCTACTTGTGATCTCTGTCTTTCAAATAAATTTAAAAAAATAATAATAAAAACTTAAATTATTACTCTCAAGTATATGCATTAGGATACATTAACCATCCTGTATTTGTATTTTATTAATGGGAATCATTAATAAATAAGTAGTCTCATCCTATACTGGTTCAGTTTGGGGTTGTTGTTTTTTTTAATAAATTTGGTATTTCAGTTTGCAGTATGCTCATCTGGAATTCCCTGTACGCAGGGGCACACCCTCTCATCCCCAAGAGAGGATAGCTGTACCGAGTAGACTGAACAAACATGGACAGGCGTAGAGGGTGGGCAGTACCTTTAAATGGATGTCAGAAAATCCAATTCCTGCACCTTTGTTTTGACTGTTAAGATGGGAAATAAACGTCATCTCTATTTGATAGAGTTATTGAAAGGATTAAATGAGGTTAAGATTTGTAAACTGTCTAAATGCATATAGAATAGGTGCTCAACAAGTGTTAGTTTTCCTACTTTTTTTTTATAGGTAAGGAAACAGAAGCTAAACAGACTTGTCCAAAGCCAATGGCTAATAACCGTGAGACACAGGCTAAAACTCCAAGGTCTTAATGCTCTTTCCAGTACACCAAGCAGCATGCTAACAGCAGAACCCAATACCTCATGTTTGTCACTGATGACCATACAAAGAAAAAAATAAAAAGTCTGAACTCCTATTAGATGCTGAACATATACTAATCTCTTTCCTAATACCTACCCTATAAAGTGAGTATATTTATCCCATTTTACTGAGAGAAATTATTAACCTGTCCAAAGTCACAAAGCTAGTAAATCATAAAGCGGATTAAATCAAGTGTTTACACCACTACTTTTCCCTACTAAGCTGCCTCAAAACCATACAAGTATTTACAAATCATGGTCTACTAAACTCGAACTCTAAATGGCCTAGAAAATTTTAAAGGATTCTTTCACCAAAATTGTAACAGAAAATAAGAACCAAAACTTAACAGACCAAATAAAAACAAGAAAAATTTGAAAGGTTGCCTCAGAGCTCTTCCCTCTCCCGAGGTTATCCAGGAATTTCTAATAAATGCTTAGAGGGCAGATATTTTTACACTATTCTAAAGCACAGGGGAATAAAGGAATATTTCTCAATTCATTCTTAGAGGTAAGCTTAATCCTGATACCAAACCCAGGCAATAGTAATAAATATTACATTTATCATTTGTGACTATAAATGCTTAATATATTTCATTTAAAAGTGTAGTATGATCCTATTTGTAAAGGAAAAACCATTGTGAATGTATGTATATAATATGGCCAGATTTGTAAATGCATATTTATACATATGCACACAGAAACCAAAGACACAAGTGGAAATATAAATCCTAAACTTTTAACAATTGTTACCTGGGACAGGAATGATCTTGGGGGTGAAGGAAGGGAAGGGGACCAGAAGTAAAGAAGATTTTCAGCTTTTATTGAATATACCCACATATTATTTGAATTTTTATAATGAACATGTATCATGTTTGCTATTAAAATATACAAATGAAAAGCACAGCCTAAATACTCATTTGCTGTTATCTCTTCTACATGCTACAATAAAAACTAATCCTTTTATTCACTCATTGGACATTCACTTATTTAACCAACATTCAGGGTGTAGTTCCTATGTATGGGCACTGAGCTAATAAACACTTGTGCCAGCCACCAGGTACTTAGAGCCTTTTTTTTTTTTTTAAAGTAAACTCTATGCCCAACATGGGGCTTGAATTCAGGACCCGGAGATCAAGAGTCACATACTCTACCAACAGGGCCAGCCAGCCAGGCATCCCTAGAGTCTATTTTTTTTTTTTTTTCAAAGATTTATTTATTTATTTGAGAGAGAGAGAGACAGAAAGAGTATGTGTCCACAGGGCGAGGAGCAGGTGCAGAAGGAGAGCTAGAATCTTTCTTTTTAAAAAAAATTTTTTTTTAATATTTTATTTATTTATTTGACACAGAGAGAGAGAGATGGACACAGCTAGAGAGGGAACACAAGCACCGGGAGTGGGAGAGGGAGAAGCAGGCTTCTCATAGAGCAGGGAGCCCAAGGTGGGGCTTAATCCCAAGACCCTGGGATCATGACCTGAGCCAAAGACAGGCAGTTAGCCACTGAGCTACCCAGGGGCCCAGAGAGGGAGAGTCTTAAGCAGACGAGCACAGAGCCCAACACAGGGCTAGATCGCTACCTGAGCCAAAACCAAGAGTTGGACTCTTAACCAACTGCACCACACAGGTGCCCCGTCTAGAGCCTATCTTTTAAAACACAGGATGGAACAACAGTTACTTCCTTCCATAAGTGCTGAATTTTAAATCAAGTTCTAATTTTTATCATTTATTATATTTTTAGGTCATGTGTCAGGGGTAAGAAATACATTCTTTTTCTGGAATTTGTACTGCCTTTCTTCTAAAAAAGAGTACTAGATAATTTTTGCTGGGTTTTTTGGGGGGGCAGGTTAAAAAAATTCATTTGTATTCAAGAGTACTGGGCACTATGTCAGATAATGGACTTGCAAAGATAAATAATTAACATATGCCTCTACCTACCCTCTAAAGAGCTGATAATTTTGTATACCTATGTCTGAAATTCGTATCTTAGTTATCCTGCACTTCGAAATGAAACTGGCAAACTGCCCTGCTCAAAAATAAAAGTTAATTTCAGTTTCACCCAGAATTTTAGTGTTTATGAAAAATGTTATATTATTCAATTATTTTAAGATACAGTGAATAAATCAGTGGGAAAATAGAGAACACGGAAGCTGCAGGATAATATAAAACACGATGTCTCAGTGAAGAGTGGGTTCTAGGATTAGCTATGCCACCAATAAGGTGGGTTACTAGGTTTAATTGTTCTGACTGCTTCCCTAGAGGAAATGTGAAAATCCTACCTAATTTCTTAGGATAGGAGAACCCAAAGAATTTATTTAAAAATAGTAAAATCTGGGATGCCTGGGTGGCTCAGTAGGTTAAGCCTCTGCCTTCGGCTCAGGTGATGATCTCAGGATCCTAGGATTGAGCCCAGCATCGGGCCCCCTGCTCAGGAGGGAGCCTGCTTCCCCCCGCCTCTCTGCCTACTTGTGATCTCTCTGTCAAATAAATAAAATCTTAAAAAAAAAAAAAAAACAAATATTTTTTTAAAAAAATAGTAAAATCTGATGAGTATCAGGCAGTATGACCACCTGCTTTTTGTTGTTTGGTTTGCTTTTATTTATTTCCCCCCACTTTGCCAATGATTAGCCAAGCAAATTTGCAAACACAATTTAACTTCTGTATGCCTCTTGGGGTAAAAGGAATGCAGGAAGTAGAGTTAGAAGACCTGAATTTATATTCAAACCCTCCTACTAACTCTGTAAGGTTAAAAAACAAGCAAATTATTTAACCTCTTTGCACCTTAGCTTCCCAGCAGTAAAATAGGGATAAACTTAACTTACAGAATTATTTCGAAGACGAAATAGAAAATACACATGAAAACACAAAGTTAGAAGCTATTATAAATTAGACATTTTTCTAAAGAAGATAAACAAATAATCCATAAGAACATGAAAAGATACTCAACATCATTAGCCATTAGGAAAATGCAAATGAAAACCAAATGAGATACCACTTCACACCCACTAGGATGGCTATTATCAAAAAGACAACATTAACAAGTACTGGAGAAAATGGAACCCTCATACTTTGCTAGTGGACATGTAAAATGCTACAGCAGCTATGGAAAATAGTTTGGCAATTCCTAAAGTTAAACAGTTATCATATGACCCAGCAATACCACATCGAAGTATATGCCCAAGAGAACTGAAAACATGTGCACACACAAAAACTTGTAAATGAATGTTCATAGCAGCATTACTCATAATAGCCAGAAAGTGGAAACAACCCAAACGTCCATCAATGGATGAAATAATCATCAAAATGTGGCATATCCATACAAGAAAGATTATTCAGCCATAAAAAGGAATGAAGTAGTGATACATGCATAATGTGAATAAACCCTAAAACTAAGATGCTAAGTAAAAGACACAAAGGGCCACATATTTGTATGATTCTGTTTATATGAAATGTCCAGGCAAATCTCTAGACAGAAACTAGATCAATGGTTGCCAAGTGCTGGGGAGGAGGAATGCGAGTGATAGCTAATGGGTATAAGGGTTTCTTTTCAGCAATTGAAAATGTTCTTGAACTGGTGATGTTTTGCACTACCTTATAAGTATACTAAAACCGCAGAATTGTATGCGTTAAAAGAGTAAATTCTACAGTATATGAATTATATCTCTGTAAAAGAAAACTATTATAGAAATGTAAGTTTCTGTTCCTTTTCATTATTCAAAGTGCTACTTTTCTCAAGAGGCTGTTCCTGTATCCTGGAACAGCTATGAAAGCTCTTTGAAGTTCGATGTTACAAAGATGAACGGTATTTTGGGTAAAGTAAAACTACTAATCATGTTAGAAAAACTTTCCATGGATCAGATTAATTTGGCATAATTTTATTTCTTTAAAAGTAAAGTCCCTATTAATAGCAAGTTTGTTTTTAGGGAGTAGAAAGAGCTTCAAGGAGTTTTTACAGAGTACACCAGAGGGTGGGGGAGGGGGGTAGGATAAGCCAAAATGTTACACCCTTTTCTGCTTTTTAAATTACTGGACATTTACTTTTCAGATATGTCCTTGCCACTGATCAACTAAAACCCAAGTAGATGGAACTTTGCAACCTCTACCACATTCCGTGTTCCAATCTGCTGTCACTCTGCTAAATCCATCACCAGCTTCTAATCTCCATTACTCTTTCTTATTATTATTCTCAGGGCTTAAAATGCTTAGCAAACTATTTAAATATAATCAACTCATTCCCTAATGCTGGGGAATTTATAGAGTAAGGCCCAAATTTTAAGACGAAATTTAGTCTAGATTGCCTGAATAAAAACACAGCAAAATGACTTCCTGCAGTTTGGGATAGAAAAACAATCTATAGAGTTGTGTAATGCTAAGTCATTTGGGAATTTTTTCACGTATTGGGTCATGGGGTAAAGAGAGTCACCAACTTTTTTTTTTTTTTTTAATTTATTTTATTTGACAGACAGAGATTACAAATAGGCAGAGAGGCAGGCAGAGAGAGAGAGGAGGAAGCAGGCTCCCTGCCGAGCAGAGAGCCCGATGCGGGACTCGATCCCAGGACCCTGAGATCATGACCTGAGCCGAAGGCAGCGGCTTAACCCACTGAGCCACCCAGGCACCCGAGAGTCACCAACTTTTGTCCACAGAAAGTATTATGTATAAAAGCTTCCTGGTTCTAGAACAAAGAAGCATTTTATTGCTCAAAGCAAAAGTAAGATATTTTCCTTCCATTTAGTATTGTTATACTAAAATAGCATACCAATGAAACCAGCTAGGTAACACCATGACCAAGGTATGTGAACAAAAATAAATTGTGCTTTGTTATGTACTCTTCCTTGGGGCTTGGGGGGGGGGGGGGGGAGTGTTCACATCTAACAAAATACGCCAAAATCAAGCCAAAGAAAACCATATGGATTAACATTTTCCAAAATGGGGGTATTTTCAGTGGCAATTTTAATTTAACCTATGCCACGATGTGTAACGGGTGTATTTATCACAGAAATAGGTGCATTAAGAGGTGCAGGAAGAGATGACCTGTCAAACGGCTGCTACAGAGTTACTCCCTCAACAGCACTTCCAACTTCTGGGGCGATACGCTATCTGTGTATGAGAGAAAGATGTCAAAGCACCAAGAAAACCACTTGCTGTCAGAGCAGCAGCGAGTCCAAACCGTGCATCCCACGGTGAAATCCCACCCGCACCCTCACGAGCCGGCCAGACTGCGGCTCCTTTCTGCTATCAGTCTACCTAACATATAAAAAATAAATACATAACCACAAATCCTTGCCAACCCTCTTCCTTCCCTTTGTGACTCCTCCAAAGGCTGGAGGGATGTTAACATCCGGCAGGCCCGGGGGAAGCCAAGACCCACGCCGCGAGGGAGGCATCCAGGAGGCATCCCGAGCCCCGGGGGCCTCGGGACGGGAGTCCCCCACCCACCGGGCAAGGCTGGTCACCGGCCACACAAAGAAGCCGGCCGCCGGAGCTGGTCGCTGGGCTCGTCCCCGGGGCCGGGCGCCGCCGCATGTGGTGCCCGCACGCCGGGAAGACGAGACCCGCCGGAAAATAAGGATTAACGCCCAAACCTGTTGCATGATGCGGGTCCCTTTCACCCATTAATGAACGAGGGCGCTTGGGGGGGGAGGAGGCCAGAGCGACCGGGCTCTGAGGGCCGCGGCCGCACCCTGCAGCCAGCGCGGAGGCAGAGGCCGCCCGCGGGGCTCCCACCTCAGGCGCTTTGTCTGCGGTGGAGGCGGCGGCGGGGACGCGGGCGCCCCTCCCTCAGCCGCGCGGCTCCACCGCCCCGCGGCCCGAGCCCAGGAAGAAAGCCGGGCCCGCCGCCGCCACCGCTACCGCCTCCACCCGCCCGCGCCCGCTACCCGGCCGCGGGGCCTGCGCGCTCCTCCCGCCCGGGCCGCCTGGGCCGCGTGGCGGCCACACTCACCTGGCTGGCGCTGGCGCTGGCGCGAGCGCGGGCGGCCGACACCTCCGGGGTTGGTGGGGAGGACGCGGGGACGCGAGCGAGGCGCGGACGGAGGCGGAGGGCGAGGCGGGAGGAAGGCGGGCTGGGGGGCGGAGCGGCCCTGGACGGCGGCGGCGGCGGCGACTCCAGCCACTCGCGGCAAATCGCGTCCCGGCCCCTCCGTGCGTCAGGCAAGGGGCGGCGGCGCGGGCTGCCGGGCGACCTCCCCGCACCCGCGGCCCGACCCGCGTCCGCGCGACCCCGCGAGCGCGCGAGAAGCGGCGGCGCAGCGACCCCGCCCGGCGCGGGAAGGGGGCGGGACAGGGAATCCCACAGGAGCGGGGGCGGGGCGAGGAAGGGGCCTTCAACGTGCAGCTGGTGGACCCTGCGAACCTGGCCGGGCCGGGGACTCCGCGCTGCCCAGCCTGCAGTGGTGTAGATAATGAAAGGAGCAGTGGAACTAGAGTCTGGAAGCCCGGGCTCAAGGAAAGACCCCTCTACTGGACGGCTTGCAAGTCGTTGCTTTTCTCTGTCCTCATCCTGAAATACGTAGGTTTGAGTACATGGTCTTCAAGATTTTCAAAATTCTGATCCCCACAACCTGAAGAATGAAGGCACCTGGGGGGGAATGGGTCGTAGTGAGGAAGAGCTGGATTCAGGGCATTTGGTTTTCTTCGGGGATCTTTCCATTCAGCCCAAATTTATTCACAAATGACCCTCTGGTAATGGCTACTTCCCCCACCTTCACCAACTCTAGTTATTTTTCTACAAATGTACAGACTTCAGAGTCTTCGTTCTCCTGATTTTATTGCGCAAATCATTTTTGTGTCATTTCCTGAATTCAGTTCAAAAGAGTCATCAGCTGATACACACAAGCTCGGGAGGGCCATATGGTCCCAATCCCAGACCTTCCCTATTTCTCACTTCAGTATCACCTAATTCCATTGATAAAATCTTGCCCTTTCAACAACTAGGCAATCAAATTTCTCCCACTGAAGTTCTCTGATTTGAAATCCCATGGATGAATTCTTCCTCTTAATTCTGTGACTAATAATCTGTCTCCACTCTTTCAACCTCTTTGCCACTCTCTAGGTCCAGCCTTCCCAATTTCCCTTCTGCTTCTGTTCCACATGACTGTCAGAATATGCTGCGAAACCAAAGAGCCTCCTTCTTTAGAATTCTTCAGAGGCTGTCCACTTGGACAATCAGGTGCAAGCTAATTACCATGGTACGCAAAGCCGTGTATAACCCGATCCCTAGACCTCTTCAGCTCCAGCTCTGACTCCCACATTTACACACAGATACAACAGGCTCTGTCAGTATCTCCATACATTTTACCCCACCTGAAATCCATTCCTCATTTAACCAGGTGAACTCCTACTATCCTCCAAGATAATAAATGCTTCACTTGCTCTTTAGAATCTTCCCTGACACCCACTCTTTTTCCCACACCCACATGCTCTCCCTATGCACTTCCGCGGAATTAGATACTCTCCTTTATGCCTTCCTGCGGCAATCTCTCATCTCTTCTCCATGATTGTCCTTAGTACTTTTTTCTTTTTTCCTATTGCTTGGCTTGGTGGTCTTTTGTTACTAGACTGAGTTCCTTAGAAGGATAGATATTTTTGTCTAGTTCATTTTTGGTTCCCAGACATCGCAAAGTGCTCAGCACTCAGAAGTTTCCTTTTAAACATGTGTTGAGGGCTGACGTCATTCCTTCCAGCAAGTAGATGTTGAGCATCTACTCATCAGGAGGGAAATAACAGTACAACCCACAGCCCTTGCCTTGTTTAACCTTCCACAGTATTCTGTTCTTCCTTTACTAGGTGGCATTCTCTGCTTATCATTTAAAACCCTCTCTTACTACCACTCACATTCTTTGCTTGTTTTAATAAAGCAAGAGCATGCCAAACAATCCATTACAATAATTCCCAAACATCTCTGCCCTTCCTCTTTCCATATCCTCTAGTTCCACACTGTATTACCCAGTTAGTAGATAAGGGATAACTGCTGCAATAGGAAAAAAAATTAGTTTGCAAAACCAGAGAATGAAGTTTGAATGCCATATTTTCCAATAATTACTGAACTAATGAATGTAGCTCAATCACTTAAATTCACTAGGCCTCGCTTATAACGATCCTTTGGCTCCATGACTAGCCTTCATTTTTAATATTTTGTTATTGAGGTAAGCATGTCCTTCTTTATACAGTGTATGTATAAATTGAGGAACTACCAGATCCTTGGAAAGTAGCTGTGCAGCATAGACTTGAACTCCAAGTGATGGGGAAATACTCACTACTTCACAGCAGTACTCATTTTTGAACAGTCCTTCTAGTCCTTACATTGAACTGAAATGTGTCTCCTTATAAATTTGTAGGTAGTCATGGTATTGTCTTGGTAGGAAATACCTCTGGGTTTAAGTTCCAAAGCAGTGTAGTCAGATCCCAGTTATAGAACTTCTTAACTGTTAAACTTGGACTAGCACAGAACAACTCCAAGGATGAGTATGTTCAACTCTAAAAGGGAAACCATTATTACAAATATGAATACAACATATATTAAAGTGCTCAGTGAATCTGAATCTAGTAATGTGTATTGAGTATAGAACAGTCCTATTCCCCTCCATGTATAATCTTCTAAATATTTGAAGCCAGCAACCACAGAACACACCTTTCAACAAGATGCTTCCCTCTCATGCCCCCTTCATCTCCACACCCTCTCATCTAAACATAACTTACTGACTCTTAAACTGTGGCATTTGGAGGTAAGTCCAATAATCCAGGTATGAAGAGAGAAATAGTAAAATATAATTTTCTACAACTTAATGATTTTTCAATCAGTTGGTATCACAATATCATTTTCTATTACCACACCACTGTTCATAAATGTCATGTGTTGCTGATTAAAAACAAAAATACTCCCAAATCTTTTAGAAGTTTTTAATATAGCTTTAGCTATAAAACCATATCTCCTTCAGCCTGTATTTGTACAATTTGTTTTTGAAGACCGAGTGCAGATCTTTGCATTTATTCCTCTTAAATATCACTTTGGAGGTTATGTACCAGGAGCCCCTGCCATAATAGAAATCAGTGAAAGGAGAATAACATTGAAAACAACTTTGAGTGATGGGGGCAAAAGAATCCCAAAGGCCCTTTAAGTAACAAATTCCTCCATTCCTAATTTCTCCCTCACAATTTCCCTCTGGCTTTTTATTAAAAGCCACATTTAAACTTTCCCTAAAATCAAATAACTTTTCACACTCCTCTTGTTTTATTTTTATAATAAATGAATGTTGAAAACACCTTTTATGTGCATGTGTTTCCCACACATTATTCACTGCAACTTCGGAAGAATTCAGCAAAGTAAGTCAGACCAAGAGGCCATTTTACTGAAGCTCAACAGGCTTAGGTAATTTGCTGAATAGTCACTCTGCACCAAAATTGGCTTCTTGGCGAAACAGCCCCACCCACAGCCCATGCTGAAGGGGAGGCCCCAGGCAGTACCACGGCACTCCTGTAATCCCTGAATCACTGTTGATTACCCCGGCATACAAACACACCCGGTCACACCCATTCAAAAATGACCTGTGGTGTTTGGAAAAAACACACAATCCCCAAAAAGCTGGTCCAATCAGACCAAATCAGACCAGCTGAATCCAAAAGAAGACACAGATGGTGTCCATGGCTGAGCAGGGCTCTGACAGAATAATGTCAGCCAGTGTCTAAACAGAAAACATGTATTCATTATACATTCAACTCATGTATTCAGCAAATATTTATTAAGTATGTCTGGTTTAGGTGGAAGGGATACAGTATGGACAAACGACACAGAAATTCTGCCTCTTCGATCTTGCGTTCTGGTGGATGGGACAGGCAACAAACATAATAAATAAGTAAATCAAAAAGTATATTAAAAAGTGGTAAGTGTTGAATAAAAATTAGGCAGGAAAGGGGACTAGAAAGTGTAAGACGTAGGGGTACAGTTTTTAATCATAGGAATAGGAAAGGCTTCACTGAGAAGGTATTATTTGAGCTAAGTCTTGAAGAAGATGAAGCGCTGATCCTGTGAAAAGGTCTGGGTGGCTCAGTTGTTAAGCATCTGCCTTCAGCTTAGGTCATCATCTCAGGGTCCTGGAATGGAGCCCTACATTGGGCTCCTTGCTCATCAGGAAGCCTGCTTCTCTGTCTCCCACTCCTCCTGCTTGTGTTCCCTCTCTCCCTATCCCTCTGTCAAGTAGATAAATAAAATCTTTAATAAATAAGTAAAAAGACACATATAGCTGAAGCTGAGGGAAGCAACTGTAGTGGGCTAATCAGGAAGCAGACAATAAAACAATAGCAAAATTAGGCAATGCAGAGAGCAGGGCATTCAAAACCCATGTGGAAGATTTTTAACAACCAAATGATCAGGGCACCAATGCACATGGACTAGACCAGAGCCTTTGCTGACAGGGTCTTCCTATCTACCTTATTTATCTATCCATCTATGTCTCTATCATCTATCTATCTTTCTATCTACATATACTTTTTAAAGATTTTATTTACTTATTTGACACAGAGAGAGCAAAAGGAGGGAGCAGCAGGCAGAGGGAGAGGGAGAAGCAGTCTCCCCGCTGAGCTGGGAGTCTGATGCAGGGCTTGATCCCAAGACCCAGGGATCATGACCTGAGCCAAAGGCAGATTTAAATACTGAGCCGAGCAGGCACCCTCTCTTTATATTTTTTAAATAAACTCTACACTACACGTGGGGCTTGAACTCACACTCCAAGATCAAGAGTCACTTGTTCTATGGACTAAGCCATCCAGGTACCCCCCCCCCCACAATCCATGTATTTTTGTTTTGTTTTAGGGATTTTTGTATTGTTTTGTTTTGTGTTTTTGTTTTTGTTTAGTTTTCACAAATCTATATATTTTTTGTTAGTTTCACAGGTAAAATTTAGTGATTCATCAGCTGCATGTAACACCCAGTGCTCCGTACATCAAGGGCCTCCTTAATGCTCATCACCAAATTATCCCTTTCCCCCACCTCCAGCAACCCTCAGTTTTTTATATTTTATTTTTTTTAAGGATTTTATTTATTTATTTGACAGATAGAGATCACAAGTAGGCAGAGAGGCAGGCAGAGAGAGAGAGAAGAGGAAGCAGGCTCCCTGCAGAGCAGACAGCCCGATGTGGGGCTCAATCCCAGGACCCTGGGATCATGATCTGAGCCGAAGGCAGAGGCTTTAACTCACTGAGCCACCCAGGTGCCCCAACTCTCAGTTTTTTAAAATGTCCCGCAGGTGATTGGGATGTTCAGCAGAATGGGAACCCCTGCTCTACCAGCTGTTGCCTTGGATTCTGAACACTCTTTAAATTCTGTGTTCCAGTTGGCCCAACCCAGTGTGTATCCCGCTTTCCCATTGTTCAACTTTTCTGTTATTCCTGGGTAGCCTGATACCCACAGCTGAGTTTTAGTTTTTCTAATTTGCACATGTATTCTTTACGAAGGAACAAGAACCAAATCCCAACCCTATTCCCTGAGGTCACATGTTTGCATTTTCAGAATTTTGTAATCCCGAATTGCGTAACATACCACAACCACAAAGCCAAGAAATTTTGGTGCTGAAACCGTAGCCCTGGGTTACTATTCTCCGTGCTGCAATGCTCACCTTTAGGGGCAGAACAAAAATGGAAGTTTGGGGATATTTCTTTAACATTTCCATATCAATATTTGAAAAATTGCCAAAATGTTATATTTTAAAATCTTAAGGTGTATAACATTTGTTTTAGGAATGTACCTGTAATATATTACTGAATTTTTAAGAAAATATTTAATAATTTTATTTAAAAAATATTTTGAGGACTCAATTTATCAGTTTTTACAATTGACATTGTAATTCAAAGCTCAAATTTTCTCTCACTAAGGAAGTTAAGACCTGTTTTTGGTTTTGTTTTTAATATACTTTCATGGTCCTGAAGTTATTTAAATAACACTTTGTTAGTTAAGAAAACATCAAAGACTAGAATTTAGGCCTCCTGACCTAGATTTGTTAATATAAGCTGAAAGCATTTGAATATTTGTAGGATCATCTGTGTGTAAGTAGATGTGGTACATAGTTTAGGCATAACACAGATTTGTCTCTTAAACATCAGTAGTGCTTTAAAACTATTAGAACTAATAGAAAATGAAATAAAATTTCAGACCAAGGGAAGGTTCTAATTTCAGCAATTTACTGTCACTCTTAATTAACATAAGCTTTGTAATAGAGATTAGCAAAGGAGGCCAAGTTAAAAACAAATTGCTTAGGTAAATTGCTTTAAATGCTCCTGGCAACATACAAGACATTACATAATAAAATACAGTAAACTGACTATACCAATTTTTATTGTTCTCTCCAATAAATTTTCTTCCAATAAGTACCGTTGTCACTGTCTTATATTCTCAAATAGGTGTCCCTGAGTCAGAATTCTTCAGTTGCTAGTACCAGAGCCAATTTCAACTGGATTGAGATGAAGGGGTGGTGAATTTTCTGTAACAGTCCTGTGGATTTTCTGGAATAAGAGTGAGGTAGCTCAAACGCACTAAAGGAAGAACTGCATTTCAGGGTGTTCGAGTAGGCAGTTAGGTCCTAACAGGATACGCGGAGGCCAGCAACAAGGAAACCATGGCCAACTATCAGGAAGGTCAGAGGCCTGTCCTGGCAGCACTTCACAAGAGCCAGATCAAAGCAGACAGGCCTAAGATGGTGGGTACCGTGACAGGAAATCCCTGCCCAAATAAGGAAGAAAAAGTATGGAAACCTTGCTTCCAAGAAATCCCAGCCCCAAGTAATGAATATTCCACCCTCTAATTAACAACCTTCAGTAAAAGAAAGAATCCCAGCCCTAAGGGTGTGCAGCTTTCTCTCTCACGGACTCTCTCGCTCTCTAGAGTTTGCCAGCTCTCCCATCTCCAAAGTGTACTTCAGCTTTAATAAACTTTCACATTTGTGTCCCTCATTTGCTACACTGTGTGTCTGTCCTTGAATTCTTTCTCATGACAAGACCAAGAACCTTCTGCGATATCTTTGGGACGGCCTGGATTGAGACCTCAGAACCCAGGGCAAGGGTCAGGGTTCTCCCCAGTTCTCCTGTCAACATGGGGGGACCTCTGAGACCAGAGCAGAGAGCCAAGAAAGGCAGCATCTTTCTCAGCCCCTTCTGTGAGACCTGTTTCTCTGTGACTTGCCTTCCTTCTGTCCAGCTGCAAACCAGTCTGTTTTAGACCATATGGAGAAGAGTCCCAGTGGCACGGGGTGTATAACCTCAGCTTACGGACACTTCATGTAGAAAACTGTCAAGAGTTGCTGATGTTTTGGGTCACACAAATATTCAAACACTCAACAGTAAAACAGGTCTGGCCTAAAGGGCAGCTCCCTCTAGGGGAGGAAATCTCCTAAGAAGTTAGTGGCATTACCAGAACAAGGGAGAAAGGAATACCAGGCCAGTCAAATTACTGCAAAACAAAATGTCTGCTAAGCTCACACTAATAAGATTATTTTTAAAAAAAGATTTTATTTATTCATTTGACAGACAGAGATCACAGGCAGGCAGAGAGGCAGGCAGAGAGAGAGGAGGAAGCAGGCTCCCCATTGAGCAGAGAGTCCGATGTGTGGCTCAATCCTAGCACCCTGGGATCATGACCTGAGTTGAAGGCAGAGGCTTTAACCCACTAAACCACCCAGGTGCCCCCAAAAAGATGATTTTTATGAAATTTTCTTACCTACTCAAATCTTAAAATTGTAATGTAAATTACATCGAGTCTCACCATTTAATATTTTTTAAAATATATTATTTATTTATTTGACATACACACACACACACACACACACACACACACACACACAGAGGGAACACAAGCAGGGGGAGTGGGAGAGAGAGAAGCAGACTCCCCACTTAGCAGGGAGCCCAATGCAGGGCTTGATCCCAGGACCCTGGGACCATGAGCTGAACCAAAGGCAGCCACTTAATAACTGAGCCACCCAGGCACCCCTCACCATATAATATTAAGAACTATACTCAAGTACCCTTTTTCTGGTTTGTTGATGCTACTTTAAAACCCTAGGCTAGAAAAATCCTTCAGTCTATTCATGATTATGGTAGGAAATGACAATTTCACTTGATCAGAGCATTTTTAGTTATTACATTTTAAGTCGAAAAAATTTAGATCTAAAAATGTTTTATTCAAAGCTGAAGAGGTAAAAGCACTTGATTATCAAATTCAATCAGCACAGTGAAATAGGTCTCATTTAAAGAGTATAGTTAAGTTACAGAGAGAGTTCTTTAGTTTCTGTAACATGGTGTTTCAATATGGGGCTAGGTCCTAGTTATTAGTAAGATAGAAAAGAATGTTAAAAACAAGCTTGGTCCAAGTTATAAGGTCTACTTTGTTTTTCTAATGTGCTCTAGTCATCAGCCTGAATACAAAGGTCAAGAACATTTACCTCAGCCATCAAGCAACGTATTCTGTTCTAGACTCTAAAATCAGAAGCCAGAGACCAAAGTCTTCCTTCCTAGCTTCAATTCTCCTGTGGTCAGAAACGGCTCTCTTGTTTATCTACACTTAAGAAAAAAATCCTATGTTCATGAGCAAAACAGGGACAAACCACATTTAAAAATAATCTCCACCCATCGTCAGGCTCCCTCCACTCTGTCAACGTCTCCAGCTGCTCTGGAGAGGTGTGTGACATGGGTCTGTGAGCCCAGCAGCTGAATGAAGCCCAGGAGAAGTCCCGTTGCCTAAAGTCGGAGGAGGCTCTGCCAACACAAAAGCAAAGAATTGATTTGGTTGTGGGATAAAGTGGAAAATGGAAAGAATTGCCCTTTGTATCAGTCCAACTTTTCCTCCCCTTCTGAACAAAACATTATTATGTAACAAAGAGCCTTTAAACAATTTCTTTCTTTTTTGAATTGGCAACTTGACAAACACAGATTGTGTCATCCTGGGTTACAGCCACTTCTTAGGGTGTGGAGTTACTTGATTCCGGCACTGTGGATCAGTGTGCCCAAAACATGTGACACAAGCTAGGTCCGTGGCTCGCTGATAGTATCTGAAATTTAGGGGGAAAAAGGAAAGCTTCTTTCCCTTTCAAAACTTGAAGAAAGGGAACCACAGAGCGAGCCCTGGTTGATCCTTTTATTTCAAAACCTTAACTTCCATATACTAATTATACAAATAAACCAAGAAGAATGTTCTATCATCATTCTGAAAGAGGGGGAAAACTATAGTCCAGAGTTCTCCATTGAGATGATGGCAGATTTGGGGCAAGAGCTGCTGCACTTGCTGAACTTAGCCTCCTGAAAGATGATCCTAGATGTCACAACTGTACAGAAATCTTGCTTAGAACATTCTGAGGGAGAGTGTCCTACTCCGGAACAGCATCTGGAGATGGTGCTCCTGGTTGTATCCCAGTGTGACATTTTAATATCATATGACCAACTTTTAAGCATTTTACTTGGAAAAAAGTTGTGCATGAACAGAAACAGGAGAGATGTTGAAGGATTAATTTGTTCATGAAATAAGAATTCAGTGCCAGTGTCGCTTTACGGACCTGGAGACAATGATGAGGACACTAGGAGTTTGCTCTTGGTCTGACTGGGGGACAGGAAACCAACCAAACATTCAAAGCAACATGCTACATAGTTGTCATTAAATTCTACATAAAATGCTACCAAGAGACACAGGAGTCACTGCCAATGTGTCTAGTGAAGATTTCATGGGGGCCTTGATGCTTAAACTGAGGTTAGTAGAGTCAGCGCTGTCTAGGCTGGGAGAAGGGAGAAGAAGCAGAAGAGTGTATACAGTGGCTGCAAGGCTCTGAAAAAACATGCCATTTGGTGGGGTATTTCGAGTATTCTTGCTGTGGCTGCATGAGCAGAGGGTCATTTAAGGCAGGGAAATGTGGGTGGGGGTGGAAAATTCAATAGCCTGCCAGCCATAGGTGATGTAAATGATTGAAGAAGGCTGGCAGGTCTGGGTACAAAAGTATTTGCTGTGAGTGCCTGAGCAGATGGCTCACTAGAGGACACAAAACCTCTAAAAAATATTGCACGGAATTATACTTACCTCTCCAAATGTGAGAGATTGCCTGTTCCCATAGCCTTGCCAAGATGAGTACTTTTCATTCATTAAACCAATATTTACTAAATGCCTTCTATTGTGAGCTATTCGTATTAAGAATTGAGGATACAGCAGCAAATAAAACAAAAATTCCTATTCTCATGGAACTTACATTCTATGAGGGGCACACAGACAAAATAAAGAAGTAAAAGTTGTGGCTGTTGGATAAATGCTATGGAGAAAAATAAAAGAGGGACAACCTATAGAGAATGGGAGATAGGTTGGATTTTAGGTATAATAATCAGGAAAAACCTCACCAAGAGGACAGACATTAAACAGAGACTAGAGGATGTGAAATAGGGAGCTATGCAGACATCTATAGGAAGAGCATTTCAAGCAGAGGAAACCATCAATCAAAGGCCCTGAGGAGAGATCACACCTGCCTGGGAAGGGAGGTTAAGGGGAATGGGAAGAGAGGGAGAGATTGCGTAGGATCTTTTAGAGAATTGTAATGATCAAGGCTTTTGTTCTGAGCAAATTAAAAAAGCTTTCAGTGATTTTGAGCAGAGAAGTGATAGGTGAGCTTTGTATTTTTTTAAAGACTCGTTGAGGCTGCAGTGTGCACAGCTGAATGCCTTGAGGGAAGGGTAGAAACAGAGAGCCGCTAGGGGGTGAGAGCTACTGCTCAGGACAGACAGAGGGTGGCTTGGCCCAGGAGAGGGCAGCAGAAGTGGTAGGAAGTGGCTGGATTCTAGTTATATGTTAAAGGTAGAACCCCAGGACTTCCTGATAGATTGTCTGTGGGGTGTCAGAGAAAAAGAGGGATCCAGGGATAACTGGGGTGTTTTTGGTTTAAGTGATTAGAACAATAATATTCCACATACTTTGGGGAAAACTGTGGGGTTAAGCAGTTTGGGCTGGAAGATTGGGAAAGGAGGCTTAATAATTTGGTTTTGGAAATGTTACTTTAAGATACATATCAGACAATAAGACTAGATTTGAAATAAGCAGCTGGATATGAGTCTGGAGTTAAAGGAAGAGGTCTGAACTAGAAATATGCATTTGGAATTTTTTGGAGTAACCTCTCCAGCAAATGAGGTTGGAGAAAAACCAGGAGAACATGTTATACTGGGAATTAAGTAAAAGTATCTCAAAAAGGAGGGAGTGATTGGGGTACCTGGCTGGTGCAGTCAATTAAGTGTCCAATTTTTGGTTTCGGCTCAGGTCCTGACCTCAGGGTCACAAGATAAAGCCCAGCGTCAGGCTCCACACTGAGCAAAGAGTCTACTTGACTTTCTCTCTCCTTCTCCTCTGCCCCTTCCCCATCTCTTTCATAAATAAATAAATCTTTAAAAAAAAAAAAAAGAGGGAGTGATCAATTTTGTCAAATGCTACTAACAGGGCAAGTTAATCAGTCAGGGTTCCCTGAGAAATAGAACCAATAGGAAAGATAGATAGATAGATAGATAGATAGATATTGTATCACATCTAATGCTGGGGGAAAAGTCAGTCCTTTGTTCTACTCAGGCCTTTAACTAAATAGATGAGGCCCATCCACATTTATGGAAGGCAGAATGTATTAATCAAAGTCCACCAACTGGGATGCTTGGGTGGCTCAGTAGTTAAGTGTCTGCCTTTTGCTCAGGTCATGATCCCAGGCTCCTGGGATTGAGCGCTGCATTGGGGTCCCTGCTTAGGGGGAAGCCTGCTTCTCCCTCTCCCACCACCCCTGATTGTGTTCCTTTTCTCACTGTATCACTCTCTGTCAAATAAGTAAATAAAATCTTTTTTTAAAAAGTCCACCAGTTTGGGGCACCTGGGTGGCTCAGTGGGTTAAGCCTCTGCCTTTGGCTCAGGTCATGATCCCAGGTTCCTGGAATGGAGCCCCGCATTGGGCTCTCTGCTCAGCAGGGAGCCTGCTTCCTCCTCTCTCTCTGCCTGCTTCTCTGCTTACTTGTGATCTGTCTGTCAAATAAATAAATAAAAATCTTAAAAAAAAAAAGTCTACCAGTTTATTTATTTATGTATCTACCCATTTATTTGTTTATTTAAGGAGGCTCCATGCTTAGCGGTGGGGGTCGAACTCATAAAACTAAGATCAAGAGTCGCACACTCAATGACTAAGCCAGACAGGCACCCCCAAAGTCTACCAATTTAAATGTAAATCTCATCCAAAAACATTTTCACCAAACGTTCAGAAAAATGTTTGACCAAATAGCTGGTCACTCTACCTCAGCAAAGACAAAACATAAAAATAATTGTTTCACAGCAAGTGAAACAAATCTGAGAAGTAGCTATTTTATTTAGCAACATGGAGGTTATTCGCAACCTTAGGGAGCACTTTGATGGAATGGTGGGAGAAGAAAACTTGACTGAAAGGAGTTCACAAGAAAATGAGAGGAGGTCCCCTTCTAGGGCAAACCATAAATGCCATGTATTTCTGGGGGCCCAGGACCTGGGGGAAGGAAAACACAGTGAGCTATCAGCCCCTGGGGCTGTCCTGGTTGGGGAGCACCCAGAGAAAGAGCCTTTGGGCAAGATGGACAACTAATGGAAAGCAGTTCTCGCATGAAGCTAGAGATCTAGAATGGGTAACAGTCGTCTCAGGTCACTACTGAGGTATTTGGCTTCTCCAAAGAGAAGAAGAGTTTTGGAAAAACATATCTTCAATGTATTAATATCAACTAAATGAGAGATAAGCAAGCAAATTTTGAGCATATCAGAAAAAACAAACAGCAAATCTACCCCCAGGGATTTCAGATATACCGGACTTAGCAGACAAAAAAATAGGAAAAAAAATTATGAAATGTTTAAAGAAATAAAAGAAGAGCAAATAATAAGAGGCCCTCCTGTAAGATAAGACATATTTGAAAACAAACCAATAAGGCTTTTAGAAATTAAAAAATAAAATTGTTAAACAATCTTAATTGGTTAAAACACTTATTAGGCATAGCTGAATAAAAATATTGGTAAATTAGATGCCAGATCTGAAGAAATGATACAGAATGCAGTACAGAAGATAGCAGTTGACAAATATGAAAGATTAATAGCTATGGAAATAGTCATATGAGGTTACTAGGGAAAGAGAAAGAGAAAGCCCATTCGCTCCCTATACCTAGCACCAGGCAGGGAAGCAGAAGATAAAACACATGTAGTTCATACACAGCAGCACTGAGCCACCAAATTTTAGATTTTAGATTGATCTGATTTCTATTTCCTTTTGGGGGGGAAGTTGGCAGGGAGTTGAGAAAATGGCGGAGCCAACAGGAGTTTCTCCTCCCAGCTACCAGTCATAAATGTGATGTGTAAACAGCAGAGCACTTAAAGTGCACCCGTTTTAAGGAAGGACTATAATCTTCCTGTACAACTAATCTTGCCATGTGACATCAGAATTGTCTTGTGGGTAGTTTCTTCTTCTGTGCCTACAAGCATACTTAAGTTTCTATCTATTTATAAAAACCAAAATTCAAAGAATTCTTTCAAGCTATTATCTTTTTTTTATTTGACAGACAGAGATCACAAGTAGGCAGAGAGGCAGGCAGAGAGAGAGAGAGGAGGAAGCAGACTCCCTGCTGAGCAGAGAGCCCGATGCGGGACTCGATCCCAGGACCCTGAGATCATGACCTGAGCCGAAGGCAGAGGCTTTAACCCACTGAGCCACCCAGGCACCCCTCCAGATATTATCTTTGCTTTCCCTTCCCATTCAGTGACAAATTTCTTGGGGAAAAAATCAACTAGACTTAAAATGATTATTTGATCACCATTCATTACTTCTGCTCCCTACTTAACCTCCTGAAACAGCTCTCTTAAAGTTAACAGTGACTACTTATCATGTCCAATGAATTTTCTTCCTCCCTTCCATGTTATAGTACTTGATACTGTTGAGCACTCATTTCCTTCTTTTAATCAGCAAACCTTTACCTAATTTTTACTAATCTATACGTAGGCCATGGAGACAAAAAGATCAAATGGTTCTCTGATGTCAAGTGGTTTCCTGTCTACTTATCAAAGAAGATAAGTGCACAATGAAGTGAAATAAAACACTAAAGGAAAAAGTGCGACCATGAATGAGGGCGTGTTCATTTCCACCTGAAGGAGTCGGGACAGGTTTGCCACCTGGATCTTCTTGAAAGAATGTGTGTTGCCAGGTGGATAGGCGAAGACTATGGCATCATTTGAGGCAGAGGAGCACATGAGCAAAGGTATAGAGGCATAAAGCATCCACGTATGTTGCTGGGACCACAAATAGCTCAATATACTTGGGACAAAACAACCAAAATTGGCACTAAGTTAAAATGACAGGGGATGAAAAATCATGGATGAAAAATCAAGGCTTTGATCCCATTCGAAGGAACATGGACTTTATCTTATGGGCACTAATGGGGATGCTAAAGGCATTCTTTTTTTTTTTTTCATCCTCTTACTGTATTTGCAATTTAGAAATAACCCTCTGACAGAAGATAGAGGCTGGATTGGAAGTTAGGAAGTTAGGAAACTTTTCAGTTCTGAGTGAGAAAGGGTAAGGGTCTGAACTAAGATGGGTCAGGCAAGTGTGAGAGATGGTGAACTGAGTGAATGACAGTCCCATCAGGAGAGAGAGGAGCAGGTTTTAAGAAGATGCTCTCAGAGATGAGACGTGTGGGCTGGTTGGCATCCCAAAAGATGTCTACTCCAACTGATGACCATGTATTACTTTTGGGCTCTCTTGATTTTGTTGTTTTTATAATACTGATTATTTTCCTCATTATAAAATATATAACTTTCATTGCAGATGATTTGAAATATCTTGCAAAGTAAGAAAAGCCACCAGATCTTATATAATATCTACATCTGATAATCTAGATATTACAAAACATTCTAAAAGTATGAACTATGCATATTGTACATTCTTCAAAATCTGTTTAATATCCTATATAGAATGTTATACCCTGCTTTTAAAACTTAATTATATACTAAAAGCACTATTCTGCCTGAGATAATCTTTAAATATATCACTTTAATAACTGCACGGTGTTTTATCCTATGAATGAACTATATTTCCCTATGATGAACATTAAGATTGACTTCTGTTTTGCTATCAGATATAATGTCGTGATAAACATCCTTGCATATAACATTAGATTACTCTGATTATTTCCTTGGTAGAAATTCCTGGCTCAGTCAGTTAAGCATCTACTTTTGGCTCAGGTCATGATTCCAGGGTCCTGGGATCAAGCCCCGCATTGGGCTCTATGCTCAGCAGGGAGCCTGCTTCCCCCACCCCTGCCTGCAGCTCCCCCGATTGTGCTCTCTCTCTCTCTCTGTCACATAAATAAGTAAAATTTTTTAAAAATTCCTGGAAGTGAAATAAGAGTGTTAAATTTATGTACAATAATAAAATCTCCTGATACATATTGACAAACTGTTTTTCAAATGCACTGTCCCAATTGATGTTCCCATTAGCCCTGAGAATTGCACTGATTTTTTTTCTTTTCTAGGTGTAGAGACAAAGATTTCTTCTTTTCATTTGCATTTCCAGAATTACAAGTTAATATACTTATTATAAATTCGTATTTTCTTGTTTTGTGAATTGTTCCTTTATGTTTTTGGATTATTTTTCTATTAGAAATTTTTTTCTTGAGTTGTATTAGTTTTTTTTTTTTTTGAAGATTTCATTTGTTTATTTATTTGGGGGGATGAGGAGCAGAGGGAAAAGGACAAGCAGACTCCATGCTGAGCGCAGAGCCCCATGTGGGGCTCAATCCCCCAACCTGAGATTATGACTTGAGGTGAAATCAAGAGTCGGATGCTTAAGCAACGGAACCACCCAGGAATCTCTAATTCTTTATATATTAAGTATATTGATCCTTTTTGTCTGACATTTTTTTTTTTACAAATATCGATATATGTAGTTTTAGAATTATTTTATAGCTATATTTATTTACTTTTTCATTTGGAACCTTTGCTTTCCTCTCAAACACTTTTCTTTCGTGTCTGTGATGCTGTTTGCCCTGTTTCCTATTTCTCAGTCTAATTCTCTATGGTGTCTAGATGGCACTTCTTCCTTCTTCAAATAGAGACATTTTTCATGGCCTTTGGCCTTTTTACTCACTGTCCTTATGCTCGGAAAGCTAATCTATTCCAAATGTTTCAGTCTTTATAAATATCAACTCTCTTAATCAAAACAGTTTTTCTGAATATGTACATAGTATCAAATTCAAAAGTACAAAATAGTATACAGGTGAAAAATAAGTCTCTTTTTCTCCATGATCCCCAGTCTTTTTCTCTCCTGCGAGGCAACCATTATCACACTCTCTTGTGGAGCCATCTAAAAATATTCTATGCATTTACAAATATTCATACAAATACTAGCAAACAAGCTATATATGCTGTTCTACATATTACTATTTTCACTTCACAATAGATTTTGGAGATCTTTTCCTACCAGTACACATGAGACAGCATTGTATTTCATTATGTGAATATACCATAACATTTTAAACCAGGCTTCTAATGCTAAATAAACTTTCGTTTATTCAAAATGGATCGCTTCAAATCTATTACGATCACTTATAAACATTTTTTTGTATTTATCGAATAACTACCTAGGACTAGAATTGCTAAATAAAAAAAGTATGTACATTTGTTATTTTAACTAATTGTAAAATTTCCTTTTATTAAGGTTGTACTAATGCACAGCCCCTTTATCAATGCTTGGTAATTGTGTTATAAAATTTGGGGGGTTTTACCAGTCTGATAGGTGAGAGTATCTCATTGTAGTGTATAATTAAGGCGAGGACTGCTGTCTTTTTTACACATCTAAGAGAGATCTATATTTCCTTTTCAGTAAACTATTTTTAATAGCCTTTCCCACTTTTACTCCTATTTTGTATTGAGTAGTTGGTCTTTTTCTTAGTAATTTATAGAAATTTGCTTCTAGTATATGTTATATACATTATGCCTTAATTTTTACATAGAATGATTTTGCTGTGTTTTATTTTCTATAGAACTTCTGTAGTTATTATAATAACCAATTGGTAATTGGTAAACCAATAAACCATTTCTTTTTTTTTTTTAAGATTTTATTTATTTATTTGACAGAGAGAGAGAGAGAGAGAGATCACAAGTAGGCAGAGAGGAAGGGAAGCAGGCTCCCTGCTGAGCAGAGAGCACCATACGGGGCTCGATCCCAGGACCCTGAGATCATGATCTGAGCTGAAGGCAGAGGCTTTAACCCACTGAGCCACCCAGGTGCCCCCAATAAACCATTTCTTATGGTTTCTGAGTTTGTGCTATACTTGGAAAGGTCTTCACATATTGTTATTACTTAAGACAAAATTTTCCAATGTTTTATTCTTATACTTATATGCAGCTATTTTTATATCTAGATCTTTGATCTATCTGGGATTTATTTACATGTGAAATGTAAGGTAGGAATAAAAAAAAATTTTTTTTTTTACTAAGTGCTATCTACTCTCTGCAACACCGTTTTTTGAATAATTATACCTTCCTTCCCAAGTTGAAATGCTGTCTTTATCACCTACTTACGTTTTGCAGTCCATTTCTGGATATTTTATCAAGTTATATTGATGAATGTGCTCCAACATATTTTAATTACTATAGGTTTATATTATAGAGTAGGGCAGTCCCTTTTCATTCCTCTGTTCTTAGCTTTTCATGACTGTCCTTGTTTATGTATTTTTACATATGAACTTTAGAATCAGCTTGTCTAGCTCTAATTTTTTTTTAAAGAATGCTTACTGTTGGGGCGCCTGGGTGGCTCAGTGGGTTAAGGGCTCTGCCTTTGGCTCAGATTATGATCTCAGGGTTATGATGCAGGATCCAGCCCTGCATCAGGCTCTCTGCTCAGCAGGGAGCCTGCTTCCCCTCCCCCTCTCTCTGCCTGCCTCTCTGCCTACTTGTGATCTCTGTCTGTCAAAAAATAAATAAACATCTTTTTTTAAAAAAAAAAGAATGCTTACTGTTATGCTGATTGCAGTCAGCTTAAATTTACAGATTAATTTGGGAAGAATCAACATCTGTATGATGTGGAGTCTTCCAATCCAAAAACATGTATGTTTTTGATTTGTTCAGGTCTTCTTTTGTGTCCTTCAGTAGTGTTTTTCTTATATAAATGATGAACATTTATTTTAAAGTTTATTCTCATATTTCATCTTTTTGTTCTGTTACAACATCTGTGATGTCGGTGCAAATCACTTTTATTTTATTTTTTTAATTTTTTTTAGATTTTTAAAAAATTTATTTATCAGAGGCTTTAACCCACTGATCCAGCTAGGTGTCCCTGTGCAAATCACTTTTAAATCGATATCTCTACCTTAGAGTCTTTTAGAAGCACCACACATATGGCCAGTTATATTCTAGATATTTCCACTTGAAAGTTCTGCTGTTATTTTATTTTGCTTTATTATTTTTTAAGTAGACTCCATAGCCCCATGGGGAACCCAATGTAGGATTTGAACTCACGACCCTGAGATCAAAACCTGAGCTGAAATCAAGAGTCAGATGCTTGCTTGTGAAATCAAAAAAAGAAAAAAAAAGTCTGTAAGTTAGTTAGTAATATTATACCAATGTTAATTTAATTTCTCAGTTTTGACAAATATGGCACAGTTCTATAAGGTGCCAACATCAGGAGAAACTGAATAAAGATATGGAAATTCAGTACCACTTATGCACCTTTTCTGTAAATCAAAAATTATTCCAAAATAAAAAATTTATTTATTTATTTTTAGATTTAATTTATTTATTTGACAGACAGAGATCACAAGTACGCAGAGAGGCAGGCAGAGAGAGGGGGAAGCAGGCTCCCTGCTGAGCAGAGAGCCTAATGTGGGGCTCAATCCCAGGACCCTGGGATCATGATGACCTGAGCCGAAGGCAGAGGCTTTAACACACTGAGACACCCAGGCGTCCCTAAAAATTTTATTTTAAAAAGAAAAAAAAAAAGTCAGATGCCTAACGAACTGAGCCACCCAGGCACCCCTGCTGTTATTTTTAACTCAACAAGTTCCAAATTTTAATTATCGTTCTCCACTAGCCAAAATGTAATCTGTCTTCTTCAGTTTTGTATCATACCAGTTCCTGGTATAGGGCCATGTGCCTGGCACATAGTAGGCTTATATATGTCTTCTGAATTGAAATATACGGATATGTGCCTTCTCTCTCTCTTTCCCTCTACCTCTCTCTCCTACATACACACACACTCTAAGGATCAGAGATATCACTCGTGCAGCCTAGTGCAAAGAAAGAGGAGGAGGAGAAGGAGATGGGGGAAGGAGGAGGGGGAGAAGAGGAGGGGGAGCCCTGGTTGGAAAAGCAAGAAAAAGTGTTATTAAAGGTACTAAAATATAAAGCTTCTTCCTTGTGGGTTGTACTTCCAGATCTGGTAAATACCCTCTTCCTTGACAACTTCTTATCTGATGATTTTAGTGCCTAATTAATGATCACTTCCTGAATCGCTATTACATTTGCGGTAACAAAATGGTATTCTTTCACCTTTAGACAACAAAAATAACAAAAAATAACAAAACTTTTAGAAGCTCCAATAACAAAAATGCATTGTCCTTTCTGAAGAGAATGGGAAGCTGGCGCTTGGGTTTAAGCACAGAACTGAGATTTCAGTAGAAAAGCAAAGAAAAGGCTATGAAGTAAGAAATATACCAACAAGGGGTCTCTTTCCTCTAAGAGCTGTCTATGCATGCCAGCAAGAATAGTAGCCACTGGGCACCTGGGTGGCTCAGTGGGTTAAAGCCTCTGCCTTTGGCTCAGGTCATGATCCCAGCGTCCTGGGATGGAGCCTCCCATTGGGCTCTCTGCTCAGCAGGGAGCCTGCTTCCCCCCCACCCCCAACTTTCTCTGCTTCCCTCTCTGCCTCCCGACTTGTGATCTCTGTCTGTCAAATAAATAAAAAATTAAAAAAAAAAAAAAAGAATAGTAGCCATTTCCTGCTAAACTAAAGCTATACTCTTAAACAGCTGGAAGTCCTTGGGCAAATCAAACAGAGTCAAGATTTAGGATAGGAGTCAGCAAACTATGACCTACGGGCTAAGTCTGGCCCACAGCTTGCTTTTTTTTTTTTTTTTTTTTTTTTAAAGATTTTATTTATTTATTTGTCAGAGAGAAATCACAAGTAGATGGAGAGGCAGGCAGAGAGAGAGAGGGAAGCAGGTTCCCTGCTGAGCAGAGAGCCCGATGCGGGACTCGATCCCAGGACCCTGAGATCATGACCTGAGCCGAAGGCAGCAGCTTAACCCACTGAGCCACCCAGGCGCCACCACAGCTTACTTTTATAAATAAAGTTATATTGAAATAAAGTCATGTTCATTCGCTTATGTTGCTTATGCTGCTTTCTCACCATAACACCACATTTGAGTAGTTCTAACAGAGAGTGAATATCCCAAGAAGCCTAAAATATTTACTATCTGGTCCTTTATAGAAAAAGTTTGCAGACGACTGGTAAAGACTCTTTGCAAGTGTGTATTTGCTAAGATATGATATTTTTCCAGGCTTCTAGGTAGAAGCCCCAAACAAGTGAAGGATCGCACACTCAATTGAGAAGATCAAACAGAAGCAAGAAAATTGATCATTTAGCCAGTGGGCTCTGGAACCAGTTGGCCTGGGTTCAAATCACGATTCTATCTCTTATTAGCTGTGTGACCTTAGGCAAGATTCTGTGCCTTTGTTTGTTGTATAATAATCACCCCTACCTCCTAGGGTTGTTGTGAAGGTTAATTTAACACATATAAGACCTCCTAGGGACGCCTGTGTGGCTCAGTTGGTTAAGCAGCTGCCTTCAGCTCAGGTCATGATCCCAGGATCCTGGGACCGAGTCCCACATAGGTATCCTTGCTTGGCAGGGAGCCTGCTTCTCCCTCTGCCTCTGCCTGCCTCTCTGTCTGCCTGTGTTCGCTCGCTCTCTCTCCCTCTGTCTCTGACAAATAAATAAATAAAATCTTTAAAAAAAAAAAGACCTCCTAGACTACGTTCTCGTACTAGTAAGGGTCATTAACAGCTCTAACTATGTTAAGCAATGCTGACATAACTTTGTATTTCCTAAATCATTTAAGACAATAAAATAGAGAAATGTTATTTTAATTAGTGCTCTGATAATCAAAATAGAGTGGAATATGTCTGATGATGAAACCAGTGTAAGGAGAAATTGTGATGTATTTGGAAGACCATAGTCAGAGATCTGTCTGGTTCTGGATAGGTAAAAGAACAACCATCAAAAGTCACCAATCTCTAAAGGAGAAGGAAAACAACAAATTCTGTAATTGAGTGTTTATTTGTATTGCTAAGGTAACATGGGACTGTAACACTTACTCATTCTTTTAATACTTTTCAAAGAATTACCATTTGTTAATTTAAATAGTACCTAATATTTGCTTGAAATCACTGGATGACTCCAGGTTTCTGTTTATAAGTCTAAATCTATGAAACTTAAATATAACTGTAAAAACTTAAATATAACTGTAACTGTAAAAATTAAAATTCATTATTTTTTGTGGGTATTACTGGCTTTAAAACATTAGAAAAATATTTCCCATGATTTAATATGATAGATGTGCTAATCCTCTGCTGCTTTTCAGCCCTATTCATTAACCTAAAATGTGCTGCACTCTGTACATTACAGGATTCTGCTAACTGATTTATTTGTGTGCGTGTGTAATTGCATTTGACCTTTTATGAACATAAAATGTTTTTTTAAAGAGCTAAAATCACTTTACATACATACTGCATCAGTTAACTTCCAGACTGCATTCTAATGTAGGGAGAGAATTTGCGGCTGTCATTTCCATTTAAAAATTTTAAAAATGAAAACTAAACCTTGTTCTTCTTTTTAGTTTCCAAATCATGCTCACAGCTTTTAACACATGCCATCCATTCTGAGCTAGAGTAGGTACCAATCCTATCTAATTGATAAGGAAGCCAAGGCTCTGAAGGTTTAAGGGATTTACTGGAGGTTGTGAAACTGTTTAGTGAGTCCCGGAATCCAGAACTGGGTCCCAGTCTCCACTGTCCACTGTCTACTTGTTAAGTCAAATTTGGGTAGGATTCTCTCTTTGAATCTCATTGTCGTAGAGGATCTTTCCTTTCAAGGTCTGCCACTCCAGTCCACATGTGAATTGGTTTTGGAGCCAGGAGTAAGTTCAGATCTGCTTACTCTCAAACCACTGTACTTGCCACAACTTATACATATGTTATCAAGCAAAAAGATCATTTTTTTCCATTTTCAAATCTGAACAGTTATGGCTGTACACACAAACCATATACACAGTTAACTATATTATTCTGTAGGAATTTTTAATTTTATAGAAAATTAATGTATACGCAGAAAAAAACCCTTATGTCAGGGGGATTTTTACACGGGAAAAGTTTGTGCAAAACACAACTGTGAACTGAGAGATAAAGGGCCTCTTCATGAGTATAATAAATAATAGATCTTCCACCTACTTCATATTTTCCTGTTGATCTTTTCCTAAGTAATATGAATTTGAAGTCCACTGCTTGCCTAGAAATTCTTCAGTGAAGCCTGAAGGATGAAAATGCTGGACATTTTAAATGCAGCTAAAATACATCCATGGTGGCTGGATATTTAAGTTGGTGTGTGTGACTGGAAAGGAAATAGTGGTTTTCCCACTTGACATTGCTTCATCCCCCTGACCGCTACCTACCAATGCTGGTTCCACAGGAAATTAAGGTCCTAAGGTATGCGTAGTAAGCCATTTATTATTGAACATTTTCAATAAAATGGCTCATGGAAGAAAGAGTAGAATAAAATCCTTGAGGGCAAGGATTTCCTTTGCGCTTGTTGCACTTTGATGTACCTACTTTATTTACTTGTTTTATGTAAAACAACTGGAGCCCCCAAAACAATGGAATTCAGTATGGGATGTGATCCATCTGGGAACAGCCTCAGCTGAAGAGCTGGTCTACCCACAGAGCACATTGGAAGACATAGGGGGAAATTCTAACTATTCAGCAAACTTACAGTTTCCAGTTGGGTTAGAGCCCAGTTCTCCCATCCTATACAATCATTGCAACGAAGTTCAGAAGAATAATCTGAACCAAACAACTGAGAAAGTTCTATATTTTCCTAAACCTAAGAGAGAAAGAGAGAGAGAGAGAGAGAGAAGGAGAGAAACTATTTCAGGGTTCCGTTTCTTTCAAAATGCTTCAAAGTTTTCACATCCCTCTCAAAATCATCTTCAAGGCCTCTCTTTGGGCTCCCACAGATACTAGGTGGAGAGTTGCATCTGGAAAGTTTATTGGGGAGTTATCTCAGGAAATATACCTGTAAAGAAGAAAGGCAGAGTAAAAAGCTGAACTGCAGCTGGTTACAATTGAGGTCTCGGCCAGTTTGAAGGGGAGGTCTAAGCTGGGTGGACCAAGCTGACAGAAGGGGCCTCAGCCTAGTCATTGTATTCTCACATTAGCCAGTCATTAGTCATGGGCTGTTCCCTAAAAGGGATGCGGTTCTATGAAGCCAAGGGCACGGACCATGGAAAGATACACCATGAGCCCACTAGCAGCAGCTAGCGTTGGGTGCATCAACCCTGAAAAGCAGGGTTGGGTAGAGGGCCATTGCATCTACTGTGAGGCCATACATGATGTGACCTCTTCATATTACCAAGCTCATGCCCTCTCTAACCGCACTGACTTCTTTCCTAGATCCTGAAACTACCATACATGCACCCCTCTCGGGACCTTTGTTCTTCTTCCTGTTCCCTCTGCCTGGAACACTTGTAAGGTGATCAGTTGTTTTGGTTTGCTGGGGGTTTTGTCCAGGAAGGCCTACAACCTGGGAACCCTCTTAGTCCCTGACAGGCTGGAATGGTTGGTTACCTAAACTTCTTCCAGATATCCACAAGCTTTACTCCTTCATCTCCTTCCATCTTTGCTTCCATTGCATCTTATTTGACCATCCTATTTAAAAAATTATACCCTCTTACCCTCACACACACGCTCTCAATTCTCTTTCCCTGCATTTGTTTCTTTCCTGTGGCACTTAATATCTTCTAATATGCTATATCACTTATTTGTCTTATTTAGTTTAGGAATACAAATCCCACCATGATGGTTTCTGGCACATAGTAGGCACTTGATGAAATAAATAAATAAATATTTCTAATATTTTATAGAAAGCTCCTGGTTCCTATGCAACGTATGCTGCCCTTTAATGATTTAGTTAAAAATATTTCAGATTGTAATCATTTATCATTGTTAATTATTTGGCAATTATGCTGGTAAAAGGTCAAATTGATCATGGAACCATTGCTTTGGTAAACGAATGGAGAAAGGATTTTAAATGAAATCATTCTGCTTCGTGCTTGATGGTAATGACATACTATTTTTAAATTTTGTGAAATAGCAGATTACTTATTTAGAATCTGCAACTTGAAAAAATAAGCTAGGAAAAAAAAAAATGTGGCAATCTGACTGACTGACAGTGTTAGCCACCCTGAAACAAATACCTGGTAGGAGCCATTTTCTGCATACACCTGTATGAGCAAATGTTTACACTGGACACAGGACAGTTTGAGACTAAAATTTCTGCAGCTGCAAAGTCAAAGCATTAGATTTTGCTTTCTCATCAGTGATTCATATTTTCTTTGAAAAGAAGGGCAGAAGAAGAAAAAAGGGTATTGTTCGGAGAGATAAATATTTATTTGCACCTAAAAGAAAATTTTTTTAGAAAATATAATACTCAAACACACATTTTCATTTCCATAAAATGTAATAGATGCCTTTCACTCCCATTTTTGGGAACTTCACCCAAATATAGTTCCCTCTGCTCCACAAAGAGTGAACTATGATAAGAAATATGAAGTGGTCTCTCATAATATTTTAAGTGAAATTTTTTTGTTTTAGGAGAGAATTAATATCCCTCCAAACTCCTCTATCAGCTGACTTTGAATTTGGGCAAATAACTATTATTCTCAAGCTCATGGAGAATTTTTAAAATCAAAATATTTTAGGGACGCCTGGGTGGCTCAGTTGGTTAAGCGGCTGCCTTCGGCTCAGGTCATGATCCCAGCGTCCTGGGATCGAGTCCCACATCGGGCTCCTTGTTCAGCAGGGAGCCTGCTTCTCCCTCTGCCTCTGCCTGCCATTCTGTCTGCCTGTGCTCACTCTCTCCCCCTCTCTCTCTCTGATAAATTAAAAAAAAAAAAAAAAAAAAAAAAAAAAAAAAAATATTTTATCCTAAGAAAATATAATGAATGAAACCCAACTGAACATATTGTCTCATGATAGGAATTATGCATTTAGCTTTCCATTATTTATACAAGTAGTCATACACAATATCGTTGACTTAAAATAGATCCTGTATCTTTGTTCTGTTTATAAAACAATAGAGAGTTAATTAACATAGGTTCTTAACCTGAAAAAGCTTATGGTTGTAACACATAGCCAGAAGGCTCACTGTGCTAATCAAACTTTTGTCTCCCTATATTGAAAAAGCAATAAATTTAAATAATATTTATTGTGTTTTTATTACAATTCTAAAAATTGCAATTCTTTGTTGTAGTTCTACTAAAGAGCCTGGGTGGCTCAGACCACTGGGCATCTGTTTTTTGGCTCAGGTCATGATCCCAGGGTCTTGGGATCAAGTCCCGCATTGAGCTCCTTACTCAGTAGGAAGTCTGCTTCTCCCTCTGCCTGCCACTCCCCCTGCTTGTTCTCCTTCTCTCTCTCTCTCTGATAATTAATTAATTAATTAATTAAAACACTAAAAAAAATAAATGTACATTCTCTAAAGCTGTAAGTTGAACTCCAACATGGACTCAAGGAATATATGACTTTTTTTTTTTTAATTAAATGAAATTGGTTAGGTACTGTTATGAACTTGGTTGTTCCTCCACCCACACCTAAACTCCAAATTCATATTTTGAAGTAACTTCCAGTACCTCAGAATGTGACTATATTTGGAGATGGGGCCTTTAAAGAGGTGTTTAAGTTAAAACGAAGCCTTTAGAATAAGCCCTAATCAACCTGACAGATATCCTTATAAGAAAAGGAGATATGGGGGAAACTGGGTGGCTCAGCTATTAAGCGTCTGCCTTCGGCTCAGGTCATGATCCCAGGGGCCTGGGATCTAGCCCTGCTTGGGACTCCCTGCTCAGGGGGAAGCTTGCTTCTCCTTCTCCCACTTCCCCTGCTTCTGTTCCTTCTCCTGTTGCGTCCTTCTCTGTCAAAAAAAATAAATAAAATCTTAAAAAAAAAAAAAAAAAAAGAAAAGCAGATATGGACAAGGAGATAGATTCCAAGGATATACCAGAACAGAAGAAACACCATGTGAGGACACAATAAAGGTGGCCATTTGCAGCCAACATGCTGATCTTGGACTTCCAGCCTCCAAAACTGTGAGAAAATAAATTTCTGTTGTTAAAGTCACCGGTCCTATGGCATTTTGTTAATTGACTAATACAGTGCTCTTTTAAAGTGTCGCAATTGTAACCATTAAGTCACTTTCCACTTACTTATTTTTATTTATTTATTTTGGAGCCTAGTGTGGGGCTCGAACTCAAGATCCTGAGATCAAGACCTGAGTTAAGATCAAGAGTCAGAAGGTTAACCGACTGAGCTACCCAGGTGCCCCTCGTATCCTTTTAGCCCTTGGTTAAATGCAATTTAAAGTTCTATTTGTTTGTTTGCTTTGTAGACCTTGGCATGGGGCCTGGAAAAATTTTGTTTGCCTCTTACCCTCAGGAAACATCCTGTGTTCTTTCCTTTTACCCATTCTTCCCTCTAGTGTGTTGCCCTTTGTTCCCCTTCAGCTTTTCCCCTTCCAGTGCTTTTGAAAGGACCCACATACTGCATCCAGATGTCTTTATATGGCAAAGGAAAAAATGTCGTTTTATTTTGAATGGAACAAATAGAGAAGCTGAAAGTTAAGGGGCAATAGATGGTACCAGAGCTCTTGAAAATCATTGGGATGGCATTCTTCCTTGTCAAATTCTAGGGTTTTTCCATAGACTTCTAGTTAAATTATCGTTTTTTTCCTAGCCATTTAATGATTGTACATTTCACCACCTTCATAAACCTTTCTCTTATTTTCCTCTTTTCGAAGAAAAAAAGTTCTCCTAGTTTCTCTTTTTTCTATAATCTCCTTTTTTACTTTGAATCTTTCTATTCACATTCTTGACCGAGTGTTTTTCCATTAGCAATCATGACTTTACAAATAACAAGTACATAAGAAATGCTTCCTTGATGAATATATAAATATCAAAATGCAACCTGCCATTCTGCACCTCTCACCATCCCACCGGCTGTGGCTCTCACCTGAGCCTTCACCTTCTCCTGGGTCCTGGGCAACGCTCTTTATTGGTCCCTATCCTCCACTGGTTTCTGAAGGTCTATTCTCAACACAGCAGCCAGTGACTTTTATTTCATATTTATTTATTTATTTGTTTGTTTGTTTATTTACTTACTTATTTATTTTTCAAGTGGGCTCCACTCTGGGCTTGAACTCACCACCCTGAGAGCAAGACCTGAGCTGAGATCAAGAGTCAGATGCTCAACTGAGTAAGCCACCCAGGTGCCCCTCAGCCATTGACTTTTAAAAGATAAGGCAAATATGTCACTGTTCTACTGAAAGCTTGGACATCATTTTACTCAGAATAATACACCAAGACCTTATGATGATCTACAAGGCCCCATGTGACCTGCCCTCCCCTTGCCATCTCATCCATCTCACCCATCCCTTCCATGCTGGCACCTGCTCTGCCTCAAATTCCTGTAGAAAAGTCTTATTTTAGGGCCCCTCCCTGTTTCCGACCAACTCCACAGAGTTGCACTTTTCCTCTTATATTTCTTCCATCTCCATTTTCTTCTTCTCCTGTTCCTTACTCACCCTCTTTGCTCCCAGTTGATAAGTCCCACAGACATGTCGACACTCATATTCCTTTACTCCCACTCTTGGACCATTCTTGGGTCTTCTTGGTTGGCTCCTCTCCTTTTCCTGACCTCAATATTCTCTGTCTTGAGCTTTCTCCTTTCTTCTGTGCATGTTCTCCAGAGAGAAATTCTCATCCATTTCATGATTGTACATACAACATCTGTGTAATGTGCTGAGGATTTCCAGATAAACATCTCTAGTCCAAACCTCTCCTCTGTCCTCAATGCTTGGATATCCAGTTATGAACCTGTAATTCTCTGAATATCCCCCTTATCATGTGCAGAACATGTTTTCTTCCAATCCTGCTTTGTTTCCTAGCTCTGCAGCTCAGAACAGAGCACCATCATCTACCTACATGTTTATGTCAACAACTTGGAAATCATCCTCCATTCCATCCTCTCCCTGTGTATACCCATCCCATCCAGTTGAACAGCAAGCCCTGTAATATTACCTCCTTAATAAACCCTGAACCAATCCACTCTCCACTCTTGCTTTCTTCTCTTACTTCTAGGCGATGTCTGTCTCTTTTCAGATGAGAGGTCCCTGTTTCTATTCTTCCTCCCATGTCATGTTCCCAGCCTCATCACTTGCCCTTGGACCACTTCCATCACCTCTTGCTTTCTGGCACAATCTAATTCCTTTCCCACATTGCTGCCAGTTGGGTCTTTTTTAACACACGAGATCCAGAATCTTTAGTATTGCATATGAGGCCTTTTGTAACCTGGTATTTCTCTGTGTCTCCAAATTTATCTCCATGTCACCTGTCACATGCACTGTACCGTCCCTGCTTCTATGCTTTTGCTATGTTGCTCATGACAACCCCCATTATTTGTCTGCCTTACTTTTCTTTGCCCTTTGGAAGCTCCATTTAGATTCTATCCCTTCTAGAAAACCTCCCTTGATTTCTCACAATTCAAGATATGTGGCTCTTGAGTTCCCTATCTAACTTCTGCCATGGCACTCATCGCAGAATATTCTCTCTCCCACAAGATTGAGAGATCTGACAACAGGAACTCAAACTGTGTATAACGGGCACAGAGTCAATGCTCAGTTAATATTTGTTGAATAAATTAACAGCTGCATAACACATCTTGAATACAGTTAGAGAAGTATAGATATCTGGGCACAAAATAGAAAGGCAGCAAAACTGTTGACTCTGGAGGGAATTGTGAGATGGAAGGTCAACTAAGGAATTTTCATTTTCCTCCTTATACACTTGATTTAAAAAAAATAATTACTGGGGTGCCTGGGTGGCTTAGTGGGTTAAGCAACTCCTTCAGCTTGGGTCATGATCCCAGAGTCCTGGGATTGAGTCCCGCATCAGGCTCCTAGCTCCACAGGGAGCCTGCTTCTCCCTCTGACCTTCTCCCCTCTCACGCTCTCTCTCTCTCAAATAAATAAATAAAACCTTAAAATAAAATAATAACTGGCCGGCTGTCTAGAAGTTATAAGACCAAGAGAGCCTGACATGAAAGACATGAGAGTTGTTTGAACTGGGGCCTTGCTCTTTTAAAAATTTTTTTTTTTTTTTTAAGATTTTACTTATTTATTTTTGTAAGAGAGAGAGAACAGGACGGGGGCGGGGGTGGGCAGCAGAGGGAGAAACAGAATCCCTGCTGAGCAGGGAGCCCCGATATGGGGCTCTATCACAGGACCTGGAGATCATGACCTGAGCTGAAGGAAGATGCTCAACCAACTGAACCACCCAGGCAGCCCCAACTTGCCCTTCTCTAGACTCCCAACAAAGTGAGTAACCCCAGCCAAACCTCTTAACTATTTTGGGCCTCAAAGTCTCCATGTAAAATCAGGATTGGCTAAAGTAGCTGTTCTTCTAGAATATTTCCTAACTCTAAAATTTTACTATTTTACAAATGGAACGAATTAACAACTTCATAGTAGAACTTGGAGCCCCCTTCTTCTGTTCTCAGGCAATATTTATATGCTGCTTGGATGTTTAAAAAAAAAAAAAAAAGCTATTCCACATTCTCTAGGACCCATTTAATACCTCAGGGTAGCAGGTATCAAAGAAAGTGTTCATTTGCTCTCTTGGCATGCCTGACTTTTTGGGGAGGGATAAAAAAAGTCTGCACAACAACATGTTTCTTCTGAGCTGTATTCTCCAAACCAGTATTCCAAGAGATGGAAATAGGTCACCTCAGCGGAGGTCAAGTAAATCTGGGAACTTGCTGCATTTTAAAGTCCTTTTTGAAAGTGTGCAACCTATTTTGGTTTATTGAAGGCTCAGAGAAGTCTAGCAGTGTAGAAATGTGCTATCCAGCACTTCCCTAACCAATGTGAATGTGGAACACTTTTATCATGGGGCATGTATTCATATTCTGTGGCAATTTGTTATGATGGCACCAACTTGGGAAACTCTGAGAGCAACCTTTACTCCTGTTCCCTTTAGTTTTTGGTCATTCATAAACTTCCTTGTATAAGCAGCTTGACTTAAGCTAGGACTATTTCATGGCATGATAAGTGCCCTGGGTGATTCTTTTCCAATCAGATCATTATCTCCACTGAATCCATTTTTCTGTTTCAGACTGCCCCAATATAAGAATTTATTTCTACAGCATTTCTTTTTCTTTCTTTCTTCCTTTCTTCTTCTTCTTTCTTCCTTTCTTCTTCTTCTTCTTCTTTTTCTTTTAAATTATTATACAGAGAGAAACAGAGAGGGAACACAAGCAGGGAGAAGCAGGCTTCCCATTGAGCAGGGAGCCCAATGCTGAGCTCTGAGCTGAAGACAGATGCTTAAGGACTGAGCCACCCAGGGGCCCCTCTATAGCATTTCTTAAAGTTATATACACACCACCTTATAAGACTTCCATTTTATTTTCCTGCTACTGATTATAGTGGCTATAGCTTTTTCTTTGTAACATTTTAAGACATTTGTATAGCTACATACTTATACAAATTTTCCAGCTGATCTTGTTGACACTTAAATTTTCTATAAAATACATTATCTTAGAAATTGCTTCAATTTCTTGTCCTATCCCGCGTGAACCATACGTTATTGGTAGTTAGAAAACAGAAAGTGCAGAAGACCATATTCTTTCCATATCCCTTTGCACATTATCCAGAGAGGTCAGTTGATCTCTGAGGTAGTATATCATCCTGTTGTCAGCAGTACATGCTGAAAATCTGTAAAATGTCTCTCTCGTGTTTTATTATTTGGACAGCAGTTTCTCACCCTTCTTCTAAGCAGATCTACTAATGCTTCATCAACTTAAGATCAGAGTTGAGGCCTCAAGCTGAAAAATTAAAAAGCTTCGATTTCTTGTCCTACTTTATAGGAGTTTATTTTTAAAGCAGGCAGAGAACAGGGTTTGGATGGTCTGTGCTGCTGGACCTCACATGCTCAGCGTGACTGTGGACAGCTGCAACCAAAGTTAGCAAGAGGCTAACGGGCTCTGACCTGACTGTGGAACACCATCACTAATCTGCAGGGAACGCCGGCGGCTGAAGCCAAGGTCGTTGACAGCTGTCTCCTTAGAAGCATTTCAGAACAACTTCAGTGAGCCTGACTGTAACTCTTTTTAAAATCTTTTGCTTTCAAATTTTGGAGACCAAGTAGTTGAATGAAGCTAATCTGAATAATGTCATAATAGCTCCATTTAGAACTCAAACAAAACAATACATTTAAAGGAGTTGTGGGGACACCTGGGTGGCTTAGTTCTTGGGCTTCTGCTTTCAGCTCGGATTGGTCCCCGTTTCTAGGGATTGAGCCCCGTGTTGGGCTCCCTGCTCAGCAGAGAGTCTGCTTCTCCCTCTCCCCCTGCTTGTGTTTCCTCTCTCACTGTCTCTCTCTCTCTGTCAAATAAATGGATAAATTCTTAAAAAAAAAAAGAGAGAGAGAGAGAGAGAGAGGTCTGTGAAATGAATGCTGTTTAGAAAGAAAATAAAGTATCATTATTATTGGCATTGTTTTTAAATAACAGACCCAGTTCTGAAAAGGAAATCGTGGTTATATGACATATGGATAAAATTGACCCAAGAAAAAAGAAAAAAAAAGTTGGAAGTATTTTAACATATCATTTATAGTTAAGCCATTTTATAGGTCTGATAATTTAAGAAGATTGAGTATTGGCTTAAGAACAGATCAATTAATGGGAGAGAATAAATAAACCAGAAATTAATGGTATAAGAATTCAATATCAGATAACAGCAGTAAAACAAATCAAAAGGGGATGAGAATATTATTACCTAGTGTCATGGTAACCAGATAGCCACAAAAATAATTACCCCCATCTTGTGCTCTATACTAGTGTTTCTAAGAAGGATTTGCATATTAAAACTAGGGTGCTGGGGCGCCTGGGTGGCTCAGTAGGTTAAGCCGCTGCCTTTGGCTCAGGTCATGATCGCAGGGTCCTGGGACAGAGTCCTGCATTAGGCTCTCTGCTCAGCAGGGAGCCTGCTTCCCTCTCTCTCTCTCTCTGCCTGCCTCTCCATCTACTTGTGATTTCTCTCTGTCAAATAAATAAATAAAATCTTAAAAAAAAATAAATAAAACTAGGGTGCTTTTAGAGCTAAATAAACAAATAAATAAATGCCAACTTAAGCATTCAATAATAGGGAATTGCTTATGTAAATTATGGCACATTTATGAGACAAAATTGTAAACAGTTATTAAAAATTATGATTACTGTCTTAATCTGTTCAGGCTACTATAGCAGAATATGATACTTTGGTTTATAAACAACAGAAATTTACTTCTCACAATTCTAGATGCTGCCAAGGTTAAGGCACTTGTTCGTGGCTCTGTGTCTGGTAAGTGCCCAGTTCTGATTTATAAATGGCTGTCTTCTCACAGGGTTCTCATGTAGTGGAAGGGGTTTGGGTACTCTCTGGGGTCTCTTTTGTAAAGGCACTAGTTCCATTTATGACATAATCCCTTCCCAAAGCCTTCCTCTCAATATCATCACGTTAGTGGATAGGATTTCAACATATGAATCTTGGGGAATGCAAACAATCAGCATATAGGAATTATAAAGAGTATTTGGCAGTAAAAAAAAGAAATACAGTAAAAAGGGTGGAATATAGCACAATTCATGCTCCTACATCACTTAAGAAAATCCTTGAAGAAAATCTTAAATAACAGTGATTTAAAGTAGAGAAACTTATTTCTCTGCTAAATTAACATCCACTTGGCTGTCCAATGCTCTCATGGTAACAGCCCACAGATACAAATCTTGTTCCACTGTGCATGGGCTCAACCTCAAAGTTGAATATGAAAACATCTGTGTTTCAGGCAGAAAGAGGAAGGGAAATGAAGGAAAAAAGGCCAAGGGTACTTGTGCTCTCTTTAAAAGATGATTCCCAGACATTGCCACAGGACCATTCTCCTTAATTCCCTGTGGCCTGCACTCAGTCAAGTGGCCACTCCTAATTGCAGAGAAAGCTGGGAAATGTTCTCCAAACTGGATGGTCTTTCGTGCTGTCAACTGTCAGAGGCTCTGTCATCACAGGAAGGGAGAAGGGATTTTGGAAGATGACCGAAAGTCTCTGTTTTCACACCATTTTATAACCACATAAAAAAGCAAAGAGGGAAAAGAATAGAAGGAAATAAACCTCTGGAAGAGACTAGGTCATGTAATGAAAGATACCCAATTCCTATTTTTGCTTCTTTGTTGATTTTAAAGTCCCTCCCTGGGTTGTACCACCAAGAAGTTTTCCTTTTTTTCCTGGCCTCTCCTCTCTCTTTTTTTTTTTTTCCTGTCCTCCCTTTCTCTGGCTCCTGTCTTCTGGTTTGCCCTCTGCAAATACTCCCTGCTTGGCAGGGAGTCTGCTTCTCCCTCTGACCCGCCCCCTTCTCATGCTCTCTCTCTCTCTCTCTCTCAAATAAATAAATAAAATCTTTAAAAAAAAAAGAATGATAATTTTAAATAGTAAATATTCGTGGCATTCTATTTTAATTTTTAAAGTTATTTTTATTTGAGATTTATTTTGTGTTGTTCTTACCTTCTTTTAGTGTTTATGATCAGGTAGAGATTATTTTTTCATGTTTTTATGTATTTACATATTAATATATACTATTTAGATGCTATATATATTTACATGTTAATATATCAAGGCCATAATAATAATAATAACCTTAGGGGCACCTGGCTGGTTCAGTCTGTAGCACATGCTCCATGGGCATGGAGATACTTAAATAAATAAAATAAAACAAAGTAAGTAATAATCTTAATTTATGATTATATCATTTAATTATATCATTTAATAGAAAAACCTCTGAAAATTTTTGTATATCACAGAAAAATGATTCATTGCTAATTAGTGAACAACACATAAATAAAGCATTATGGTCAATACAGAAAACATTTGATTTTGGAATTTCAAGGAAACCTGATTTCTTGTTTCTGAATTCTAAAGATGAATAATTGTTGGGGATTTAGCAGGTCATGGCAAAAGTCACAGAAATGACAAAAGGCAATAAGCTATCATAAAGATGGGAAGTGGAGAATGTCCTACTGCCCCACGCCTGGAGTTGTTGTGGGCATTCTGGTCAACCATGTGGTATTCATGCATTCCTGAAGCCCACACTACATTTAATGAACTTCCTGTTCCTTTTGTAAAAACCCTCATCTCTATTGTGACATATCGCCTTACTATAATTTATTGGAGGTAATTTGAGGGTGTTAGAAGACCCTAACACACACACAAATTTAGAATTAAAGGATCAATCAGGGCATGATTGAAGATCGTTAACATTGGTTTTCAAGGAGGTACAATCGATGAGCAAGAAATGATCTTATTTCCCCCTCCTGATCGGATAGCTTTACCTAAATGAAAATGCGGTATAATCCTAGGCTCAGCTAGGTCAGAACACCATGCTGCCTTGTAAGTTCATTTCTGGCTCTGCCTGATGTCAGCATTGTTTAACAGGCTACACGAGAATGCCAAAACTTCTAAAACAGAACTAAATATTGAAAAAGCACGTGATGTCTAGAACTCAGGAAGGGTTTGACAACATTACCGAGCCCCTTTCTTCTATTACAACTCACATGCTGTCTCACCATTTGTGTTATCCTGCTTCTCTCCATAGTCTGAATAAGTTATTTCTTTTCTCATTGTTTTTCCTATCCCTTGCTCTTTTGAGTCACGGCCAAAAGAAATGTTGTATCATAGATCAAAGTGCCCCCAAATGGAAATTATATTCATTTCCACATCTATTTATAATTATTATTTTTCTTTTATTTAAGGGGCAATGAACTTCATTTTAAAATTACCTATGTCTCAGCATGACTATTTTCTCTTTAGAGTATTAGACCTACATGCCCACAACATTTGTATGTATATCAATCTCAGACAACTTCATTATATTTTAGTATTTTAATAAATAGGAATACCATTCTTCAATTTTAGGTTATTTACTATTGGGGTGCAAAACTACCCTGTACATTAAAAAGTAAGGTTTCATCAAACTTTTTCTGTAAAGGACTAGCTAGTAAATATTTTAGGTTTTGCCCCCAAACATATAGTTTCTGTCAGAATTATTAAACTCTGCCTTAGTAGTATGAAAGCAGCCACAGATAATACGTAAATGAAAGAGTGTGGCTGTATTCTAATAAAACCTTGCTCATGGACACTGAAATTTAGACTTGATGTCATTTTCATTCACCACAAAATGTTCTGTTGAATTTTTTTCAAGCATTTAAAAATGTACAAACCACATATGTGGGCCATACAAAAACAAATCATGGGCTGGATCTGACCCATGGGCCATAGTTTGACACCTTATGTATTATGCCACATCCATACATACTAGAAATACTTTCAAAATGATGGTTCCTATCCACTTTTAATGGTAAAGAATGAATATTGTAAAGACCTATTTAGAAACTGTCCCTGCTCCCCTTCCCCCAGGGGATTTACTTGGAGACAAGTCCCGGAAACCAGCTTCAGGTAACAAAGCCTAGACACAAGGGTGGGTCAGGGAAGGTGGAAAATTCAATCAGTGGAGGGCATGCATACTGTCTCCCTGGTTACCAAGGAGTATGGGCCCTGCCCCTTGGGAGCCTTTTGGGTGCCAATCCTAACCAAGGTGTGATAGGCTAAATCAAATGTCTACTAGGATAAATTGTAACTCAATTGGTCACCTAGCATCACTGTGGAGTTTCCTGTGTGTGTTACAATCTCATTGGCCACCTGTGCGTGGCCAGGCCCGACCACATGGCCTTTGCCCTTAAAAGCTAGGCTGTGAAACAGAGAAGGGTCGCCTTCTCTTCTAAGAGGTGCGGCCCCAAAAGTTCAGTTAGATTCTTAATGCTTGGTGCGAAATAAAGCTTTGCTTGACCTTCGCTTTTGTATCAGTCTCGCTCCTTTAATCACAGACCCATTTTGGGGGCATAACAAATATTACAGTGTTAGTTAGGAGCCAGAAATCCAGTTTTATAGGTAGATCTCTAACAGTTTTGAATTCACTGATTTATATACTCCACTACTTTGTATCAGGATGATAGGGAGATAATAACTAGCTTTCATTTGAGTCAAAGTGGCTTAGTTAATCAGATGCAGAAATAAAATTGGATTAATAATGCTACCCTCTCATTCTCAAAGGAGAATTGAAAGAAGTAATTAGTGATATTACATCATACAAGAAGTAAAATTGCTATATAAATATGGAATTTAATAAGGCATGTGGACCTGGCTTTAATCAAACCCAATTATGAATGTCTAGATTCACACAAAGGAGATTGCGGGCTGATTGCTTACTTTACCAAGAGGACATGCTTGTATCCCTTTATTCCACAGTCTCAATGAGTACATTTAAAATATAATTTGGTTTGCACACAGCTTTCCTATAATTTATCACATAAAATGAAGAACTTTAAAATGATACAAAATGATACAAAAATATCTATAAAATTTTCATCCACCCACTCTCTACCATGCTCATGTAAAAGCACAAATTAAAGTCTGAAAAAAAAAAAATCTATCATCTGGTTCCTACTTCAAAATGATCAGTGAAGCCCTGGAAGGGCTCTAGCTGTTGCCCTGCAAAGATGTTTTTCCATGCATCAAAGAAGACATTTGGTATCTAGGGAGCTGAGGTTATTTGCATATTGAATGTTTATATTTGGAAAATTTCAAAATGCCAGAAAACAATCCTTTTAGCCTCATTTCTACCTAAGTCTACCTTCTGGGTCAGCCTTTCCCTCTTCTGCTCTCCACTTCAGTCATCATTGAACTCAAAAAACGTTTCCAGCCTGGCTTCAACCACGAACCAGTACTGAACTTCTAGCCATGCATGATTTGCTTCCTTTGCCTTTGGAAACATTGGGTTTGTGGCAGCCTCTAGATACCAAATGCTGGTGCTTGCTGTGAAGTGGATGGTTTCTCAGTAGGGGCAAACCTTTGCTTCTTTTGCATGTTTTCCACATGAATTGTAAAATGGAAATTCTTACACATATCAGGTGAGAATAAAGTGACTAGGCTGGGTTCCACTTGCTCTGACGTGGTAGTGGAACCATTAGGGGTAACTGGGGGTTTTGCCACATATCTTAAGGGTGCAATTCTGGTAGGAAAATCTCAATCTTCATAAATCTCCTTCCATTCTTCCAATTAGATATTTGGTGTTTGCTCTGTTGAGTCTGACCCTCTCAATTCTCTTCATTTTTGGCTTAGCTATAACTAGATCATGCCAACACAAAACTCACCCAGTCTCAAGTAGGATATAGATTTACTTTCTAAAGGAAAGTTAGACTTTAAAATTCCAGATTTCCATAGTTTTACACAGAGTACTTTATCTGACATTAAAGCTTACCGTTATTAAAGTCCTTACTGGCAAATAATTTTACAGATGTGGAAAGTACCACAGATAAGTAATTTTCCTAAAAGTTGTCAGAGAATCTGGATGCCTTGGATTTGAGTATCTAGCTTATCCTTTGAGTTGCTCCTCATCTTAATTTAAAAAAGAAAAAGTTAAATAGATTAAATAGATTTAAAAAGTTAAATAGATTTTCCTTAAGGCTGACAAATCTCTTTGGATATTCCAGAACATTCCAAAAAACACCATTAGAAATAGCACAGGTTTCCCCCACTCCTTGAAATTTCTATGCTGAGTTTTCAATTTTTACCTTAAAACATTAAAATAGCCTCCTAAGTATAATTACTCTAACTAGAATTTGACTTTTTCTTCTTATCTTCTATTTAAAGTGATATTTCAGATGGTTTCTCAAAGGTTCACTTTTATATCAAGTATTTAATAAGACTCACTTATCACTTTCCTGATGAAGCCACTTTTATAGAGTGAGCTTCAGAAACAGACATAATAGATCTTATATTCAAGGCTTAGACTATCAAACCATATGATCTCTGAAAATTTATAGAAGATGATGTGTACAATAATATTTCCTTTAAATAATACCTTGGTGTGTTTCTATGTATATGTAAAAGAAATTTTTAATTCATAGTATTAATACTATATATATATATATATATATATATATATCTGGATTCATAAAATGATTAGATGTTGAGATTCTTACTAGACCAAGAACCAGAGAGGATAATAAATAGACACATAGCTTTACAAATTCTTTTTTTTTTTTTAAGATTCTATTTATTTATTTATTTATTTTAAAGATTTTATTTATTTATTTGACAGAGAGAAATCACAAGTAGGCAGAGAGGCAGGCAGAGAGAGAGAGAGAGGAGGAAGCAGGCTCCCTGCTGAGCAGAGAGCCCGATGCAGGACTCGATCCCAGGACCCTGAGATCATGACCTGAGCCGAAGGCAGCGGCTTAACCGCTGAGCCACCCAGGCACCCAGATTTTATTTATTTTGACAGACAGAAATCATAGGTATGCAGAGAGGCAGGCAGAGAGAGAGGAAAGGAAGCAGGCTCCCTGCTGAGCAGAGAGCCCCATGCAGGGCTTGATCCCAGGACCCCGGGATCATGACCTGAGCGAAAGGCAGAGGCTTTAACCCACTGAGCCACCCAGGTGCCCCAGCTTTACAAATTCTTAATGAAACTGTTATGTAGAACTGACCAGAATAAAGGAGATGAACAATATAGCCTAGAATATTAAAGTAATAATTGTTCATCGGAGGTCTAAACTATCACTGAACTCTATTTCTAAAACTAATAACACACTATATGTTCATTGAGTTGAAATAAAATAAAAATAAAAAATAAGTTAAAAAAAGGAAGACTAAACTAAAGAAAGGCAGGCAAGAACCAGAATTGTGAGTCCTCATTACAATGACATTTTCTAAGAAGTAGACTGTGCAGTCACTCTTCTGTTCATGCTTTCCATCAGTAAGAATTTTTAGACATCTACTATGATCAAGGCATTGTAACATGCACTGGAAATTCACTCAGATCTTTGCCTTCTCTGACGTCAGGTCTAATGAGAGCTCCTAATCTGTAAGAACAAAGCATGTCCTACCATTTGTAATAAAGTACTCATTACCCAGTTCAAAATTTCAAAGGATTTCTTCAATGTATTAATAAAGGTATATCAACTGTTCATAGAAATTGCATTGAATACGGTATGAAATGGTTTAGCTTTCACATATCAGTGATAAAGGGTGAGAAGCTTTATTGCATTCAGATGTGCAGGTTGCTACATCTGGGGTTAGAATTGAGGTAAATTCAAGAGAAGAAATGTGCCTTATCAAACAATGAAAATCTCGATTATATTTCTGGATCCATCGCTGAGGCATTGTATTTGTTTTCCTGAGCTTCAGTTTTCTCATCTATAAAATACTTGACTTAAATCACTAAAATCCCTTCTAGAATTTAGTTCAATATATATTGAGAATTTAAAAATGGGAAGAAGTTGATTTGTTCATCAGGTGTCAGGACTGATATGAGTTGAACAGCTGTAGGTTCTACAGTTAAAATGACCAAGAATCTACAACAAAGAAAGGAAGCATATAAAGAAAGATTTTTTCTTTTCCCAAGGATTAGGAGACAGGCAGCAAACATTAATAGCAATGCATAATAACTTGGCTAGAATGTGCTTGACCTGAGTTTGTACAATATGCATCTTAACAAAAAAAACTTTCTTGACAACTTAACCCCTTCCCACTTCAACCCCATTTCCTTGCTTCTCATTCACAGCAAATATACTGAAAAGAGACATCTTTATTTGCCAGCTCCATAATTCTATCGCCATTGGGTTTGTGACCTTTTACTCCACTAATACTCTTTTAAGTCACCAGTGCTCCCCACATTGCCAAACCTGGGGATTATGTATCTGTCCTCTCTTTTCCTCCTCCTCTCAGCAGGGCTGACACACTCAAAAACTCCCTCCTTCCTCCTTGTATCCTCTTGTGCCCAGTTCTCTTGTGCTTCCTGCCTCAATATTAGCACTTCCTGTCTCTAGTTCTTTCTCCTCTTCCTGTTCTCTCTGTTTTGGAGTGGGGTGGAATTCAGTCTTCTCTATCTACTCTACTCTCTGCGCCTAGATGATCTCATTTGCCCCATGGCTTTAAAACGCATTTTTGCTCCAGTGACCTCCAAAAATTTATCTAGTGGTCACTGCACCTCTTCTACCTGTCCCCTGGATGGCAATATGTATATTCAACTCAACATGTCTAAAGAGAATGCTGAAAACTCTTCCATGAACATCTCTAGGAAAGCTGTTCTTTGCGCAGGTTCCCTGTTTTAGAAGATGGTACCCACAAGCCTCTCGCTGTGAAGTTCAAAGATCTGGGTCTGCCTCAATATTTCTCTTTGTCTCATTTCCCCCATCCTCACCCTTGCCCCTGTCATCTGATCTTTCTGATAATCCTGTCAGCTCTACCTTCAGAATAGATTCCAAACTCTGAGACTTCATTTTCCGTGCAATCACCTGATTCAAGCCACCATACCTTCTACACAAGACACTGATCTGACTGGTCTTTTTTTTTTTTTAAGATTTTAAACATTTATTTATTTATTTATTTATTTGCTACTTATTTATTTGACAGAGAGATAGAGAGAGAAAGTATAAGTAGGCAGAGTGGCAGACAGAGGGAGAGGGAGAAGCAGGCTCTCTGCTGAGCAGGGAGCCCGATGCTGGGCTCAATCCCAGGAACCTGAGATCATGACCTGAGCTGAAGGCTTAACCAACTGAGCCACCAGGCACCTCTGATCTAACTGGTCTTAACAACCCAAGTGATTTTTATTTTCCCCCACGAACAGTCAAATTTTTATTAGTTTTAAAATGTGGATCATAATCAGTGTATCTTAATTTCTCTATGCCACATTGCTAGGAAATAAGTTAGAAGTCATCTTTTAAATTCTTGTTTTGAAATAATGTTTGATTTACAGATGAGTTGCAGAGGGAGTACAGAGTTCCCATACACTCTCAGTTTTCTCTAATGTTAGCATCTTATATATAACCCTAGTGCATTACCAAAACTAAGAAATTAACCTTGGTATGGGGCTACTAAGTAAACTGTGCCCTTTATTCACATTTCACCAATTTTCTCACTAGTGCCTTTTCTTCTGTCCCAGGATCGCACCCAGAATATCACCTTGCACTTACATGTCTCTTTAGTCTCCTTGAATCTGCCATATTTTCTCAGTCTTGCCTTATCTTTTAGGACTCTGGCGGGCACTTTTTAAAGAGTATGGGTCAGACATTTGGAATAATGTCCCATGCCCCTTGGTTTGGGTTTGTTTCATGATTTCTCATGATTCGACTAGAGTTATGGGTTGGGGGAGAGAAAACCATAGAGGTGAAGTACTACTGGCACTGCAGCCTAACCATATAACACTCACTTCTTGCTTTAAACTGCATAATGGCTTCCCATCATACTTAAAATCCAAGCTCCTTCCCATCGCCTGAGAGGCTCTGCTCTCGCCATGTGGTTCCAGCCTGTTTCATGAGCTGTCACCTGTACTGTTCTCCTTCTAGTCATTATGACTCAGCACACTGCCCTTCTTGTTCCGCAAACATACCAAGCTCAGTCCTACCTCAGGGCTTTTGACCCAGCTGTCTCTGTGTTTATTCCTTTAGATCTTTGCATGGCTGACCCTTGCTTGTCATTCATAGAAGAGCTAGTTTGAATGTCATCTCCTTGGAGACCTCTTTCCCTAACTCTCCATTTAAGACTACCTCCCATTGTGTCCCTCCCCATCACATTATTTTTTTCATCTCACCTGTTAAAACTTGAGGAAAATCTATTTGTATTTAAGTTGTATATTGTTGGTTCTCCCTCTAGAAGGCAGAAGAGAAACTCATCTTAGCTGTTTGTTACTTTAACTCTAGGGTCATGAACAGTGCTTGGGACATATTGATAATCAGTAAATACTTGTTAAATAAATACATGGATATTACAAAGAAGGAATCCTAGGTTTCAGATGGGAGAACTCTAAGAGGCTTTAAGATAAACTGTTTCTACTTTATTGTATAGAAGGACTGAGTTGTAGAAAGGTGAAGGACAGGTAAGCTGGTCATTTAAAATAGTTACACAGCTGTTAGTGGCAGAACCAATGACTAGCACCCACATCCTTTGACTCCTACCTCAAGCTTTAAAATGGATTCCATCCTTCCTGGGTACTTTTGAATATGATTTCAGGTACGACTTCGGCTATCATTAGTTTCTGATTAACCTTTTAAAGTCTTGTGTTATAAGTAAGAAGGAATTCATTCTACTGTTTCCCTACTGCTCTGAGCACCTGGGCTGCTAAGAGAACTTGTATAGTGACATAAATTGGTGCCATTACAAGTTGTACTTTCCAGCCTCACCTGGGTTCTCAAAGCTCTCTAAAATATTTCTGCTTATTCCTACTTGCTTCTCTTCTCCATCTGCACAGCAGCAGTGGCAAACTTTCATAATTCCCTTCATTTATATTTATTGAATGACTTTACTTTCAATTTCTCATGAACAGAGAAATGACTTAGTCAACAAATTCCTCAACTTTCCACAATCCTAACTGTAAACTTCCCTTTACTTTCTGTGATACATCTTTTCTTTGTAGTCATAACTCGACTCTGCTTTAAATGAAATATTCTACCCCAAAAAATGCTTTGATAAGGTAGACCCTTTCTTCCTTTAAGAAAATCTGTTTTCTCTTGAGTTCCATCCATTCCATATCTTTGTGCAGTACCTGTAGTTATGATCTATATTTCCAGTAGAGATGTGAAGGTGACCTACCTGTATTTTCAACTCCCATCTTTTATTGGTATTTCATATTTATATTTCTAATCAGACATAGTTATGGGAGAGATTTCCTTATCCCATGATGATGGGATGCCCCAAGCACTATTTTCCTACCACATCTTACTGAGATTTACCTGGAGAAATAAATTTTCAACTATTTCCATCAAACTAATCAACAGATGCTTATTAAGACTCTACCATAGTCCAGGCATTGTGTTAGGCCCTTTATTTTCTGCTTCAAACAACTCCAGCAGGATCTGATTAACTTTGCTCCAACTAACAAAATTAGTCAGAATTCTGATGAAGTTGATCTAGAGGAAAAGATTAGATGGATCTTTTAATTAAATGTCTTTTTTCTATCAGAATTTATTATGCATGAAAATTGACATGCTCTGCATTGTTGCTAAGCAAACTCAGGAAAGGCTTCTGCATTGAGGCAAATGAGCACAGTAGAAAAAATAATCAGAGGGACAAGGTTGTGCTCTTGTAGGAATCCAAAATTCACATGCAGTCTGTAGAAGCTGGTTACTTCTAACAGGCTCTGTATGTTTTAGGCAATATGGGAGAGAAAGTGTATATTCTGGACATTAATGATAAATCCTCCACTTCTGATCTGATTGACTTAAAAATGTTCTAAGAGGGGTACCTGTGTGACTCAGTCGATTAAGCATCTGACTCTTGATTTCCACTCAGGTCATGATCTCAGGATTGTGAGATCAAGCCTCATACCCAGCAGGGAGCCTGCTTGGGTTTCTCTCTCTCCTTCTTCCTCGACCCCTCCCACTCTCCTCTTCTCTTTCTCCCTCTCTCAAGAAAAAAAAAAATGTTCTAAGAATGCTTGAAACAGGTATACAAGAAAGGTACAAAGATCTAAAATTCTACGTTTATCTTGTGATTCCAATTCCATGTCTTCACCCACAAAGTCCTAGATTTTTTGCCCATGTCTGTCAAATAAAGTACAAAGCAAACCTTAAGATGAGAACTCCTAGGGTGTCAGTCTGGCTCCTTTGGTAGAACACGTTAACTCTTGATCTCTGGGTTGTGAGTTCAAGCCCCATGTTGGGCCTAGAGCTTATTTAGGAAAAAAAAAATATTAGAGTTCTTGTTGGGAGGGCTTTTTCCTTTGTGAAGGATCCTCCTTGATCTAGTGAATGAGTATCAAGTTATAATTCAAGAGAAAAATATATTAAGATAGGGAAAATGTGATCGGGGTAGAAAGGAGCAAGTTAGTTTAGTAGCACAGTACTTACCATAACTCAAGAAATTGAAGGGGATAGATTAATGTCTAGTGTAGATTGGCAAAAAAAAATTTTAGGCTGAGATAGCTTTAGTAGTGGAGGTCTGAGGTGTGGTATTGGTGAGGGAGCAGGAGGCTGGCTGAAGACAGAGCAAGGGCTGGCACCTTGTACCCCCTCTCCATTTGCTCCCCCTCAGTAATATGTGTAGCATTCCTCAGGCACCCCTGACTGCCATAAACGATAAACAAATAGTTAACTTGCAGAGATCACAATCCTGCAAGACAGGAATCTCCCTTGCTCTACAAATGTCCTGGAGATCTACAAACAGGAAGGTTACCTTATCAATAGCACAAATTTCCAGAGGCAAATAACTCTCAGTTCCTCAAGCCGTAATGTCTCCCTCCCCACCATAAACGAAACTGGAGGAGGCTGAGGTAGAAGGGAATGTAAATGATAGCAGAACCATATCACCCCACCAAGAATCTCCCAACTATCTTGATGTTAATGGTTGGCCTAAAGACGATATTGATCAAGCCAAAAGGGCAAGGCTTCCTCCTGGCACCTTATAGGCCCTATTTAACATACAAAAACTCCGTTGAAATTTCCCTTCCCCTCACCTTCCCCCAACCGCAAGGTATATAACCTGCCATCCCTCACAACCCAGGGCAGCAGCTCTTCCTGCCCACAGGTCATGTCCCTATGCTTTAATAAACCACGATTTTGCGGGGCGCCTGGGTGGCTCAGTGGTTTGGGCTGCTGCCTTCAGCTTGGGTCATGATCTCAGGGTCCTGGGATCGAGCCCCGCATCGGGCTCTCTGCTCCGCAGGAAGCCTGCTTCCCTCTCTCTCTCTCTCTCTCTCTCTCTCTGCCTGCCTCTCTGCCTACTTGTGATCTCTGTCTGTCAAATAAATAAATAAAATCTTAAAAAAAAAAAAAAAAACCACCATTTTTCACCAAAGATATCTCAAGAATTCTTTCTTGGTCATCGGCTCCGGACCTCAGCCCACCCAACCTCACCTAAGTTCTAGAACTTCATCAGTATTGGATCTCAAGTGTAAGTACAGGCTAAACACGGAAGATCAATGAGTGATGTTTGCCTTGGGTGTGGAGTTGGAGAAGCTAGCACTCACACAGTGTATTTGCCCGACTGAGTCTAATGTACTACCATCATGCTAAAAAAGTGTCTGGAGCGTAAGATGAAAATAGGATTCCTAAAAATGAAAGGAAAACTTGATCTTTTGGCCCCCACAAAGTATGTAAAACATTGGTTAAATAAAAGATGAGGGAAGAGATAATTAATAGCTCTTGATAGGAAATAATTAATAATTAATAGCTCTTGAAAGAAATTCTACAATCTCGTAATATTTGAAATTTGTGGGGTCCTGGGTGGCTCAATGGGTTAAGCCTCTGCCTTCCGCTTAGGTCATGATCTCAGGGTCCTGGGTTGGAGCCCCACATCGGGCTCTGCTCAGCGGGGACCCTGCTTCTTCCTCTCTCTCTCTTCCTACCTTTTTGCCTACTTGTGATCTCTCTCTGTCAAATAAATAAATAAAATCTTAAAATATATATATGTACATATATATATTTGAAATCTGTGAACTTTGATGTAGTTGAAATAGCATGATACATGAGGCTAATCATCAAATAAGTAATGAGATACACACTAAATCAAAACAAAGAAAGTATACATTCCTATTTTCCAAAGATGTGTAATCCAACCATCACTGATTAGTTCCGCTAAATCCAAGATTTAAAATCTTGAATCTAAACACCATTTAAGCCTAAGGTTTGAACAAGTACTTAATGCTCAAGGTCTTTTCCCATTTGTCTTTTTTTTTTTAAATGCTGATTCCAAATAGAGTTTTTTCTGTAACTTGCCAGTCAAGAAATTTCTCTACCTCTCTCTTTCAGTTTAATTTAGTTTCTTTTATAAAACAATTTTGAGATGAGATGTAATAGGAAACAAAGAGAAGGTGAATGAAATAAAATGACTAATCACCTAACTAAATTAGAGGCTTATCTCTCTGACTTGCTGAATCTATTTTAGGCAACATTCTGAGTTGGTTAATACCTATACATTTATGAGAAGTTCAGTGTATTTTACAAAACAATAGTGCCACAATCAAAGTTAATCTATTTATTTCACACCTAGCTAAGTAAAAATATTTAGGAAATAGATGTCCTTTACCATATTTTATGGCTCACTTTATGTGCTTAAATTGGCTATTTTTTTAAGACGGGGAGATTATGAATGTGTATGCACATTATGCAATGTATGATGAATAACGTTTCAAATCATCTCTAAGACCCAGACAAAATATGTTCTATTTGTTCTGTGAATTTTTTTAAAAAGTCAACTTACAAAAGATGACAAGATATCTAAGCCTCGTAAAATTACTTCTGTGCTCAACCTTCTCCCTACATCATTCATTTCTTGAAGGGAGAAGGCACACATCCAACTTTTGAGAAGCTGTAGTTTTGTTGTGCTAAGTATGTTATTTCAGCCTCTTGAAGCAAAGAAAGCCTCAAGGAACAAGTGAAAGCATGGCTCTGAAATGATGTTTCTTAGGGAAGAAATGGAAATGAGTTCTCTTCCAATTACTTGATTACTTCTCATAATATCAGCATACTGTAGCTTATTTAGGAAAAGTGTATTAATGAATTTGATTAAATAAATATTTATTGAATATGTACCTCAATATGTTTAAGGTACCAGGCTAAGTACAGTAGAGGAATGCCAGGATAAATAAAAGACAGACTTTTCCATCAAAGAAGCCATGAGCTGGTGGGGAACTTAGACATTTATATAAATCTGTCTCTCTGCCAAAAATGTGATTAGGGTAAACAAAATATAACCAGAGAAGTAGAATCAGAGAATCGTCTCACTTCAAATAAATTTACCAAGCAGGAGGCGGACGTGGACTTTGACTCCAGGTCTTCAGTTTCAGAGGTACATTTTCACAAACAGAAATACTTTTGAGGCATTACTAGTACTGAAAGGAGCCCCATTAAACGGGGGTGGGGAGATGAGGGTTAGGCTATGGAGGAAGGCAACAATGGAATTAGAAGACATTATTCCAGTTCCGTTATTTATTGGGAACTATAATTAAAGAACAATTCTAATTTAAAGTTTATTTATTGGGGCGCCTGGGTGGTTCAGTCAGTTAAGTGTCTGACATTGGCTCAGGTCATGATTTCGCGGTCCTGGGATTGAGCCCCATGATGGAGTCGGTCCTCAGTGGGGAGTCTGTTTGTCTCTCTCCTCCTTCACTCTGCCTCTCCCCTGCTCATGCTCTCTCTCAAATAAATGAATAAAATATTTTTTAAAAATTTTATTTATTTATTTATTTATTTATTTTTGAATTATCTTTACCCCCCAACATGGGGCTCCAGCTCACGACGACTCTGAGATCAAGAGTTGCATGCTCTTCAGAATGAGCCATTCAAGGTATCTAGGGAATAATTCCAATTTAAAAGCAAGATAGTGGTAGTAAGCTATATACTTAGAGTATTTTGTTATTCTAAGACATATTTTTTTGCATAGTGTAATATTTCTGAATTTAAGATTCATCTCACGATTAACATTTATATTTAATATAAAGCTGTTATTAAATTGATGTTACATCTTAGAATCAATGACATCTTTTAAAAAGATTTTATTTATTTGGCAGAGAGATTAAGAGAGAGAGAAAGAGTAGCAAGCAGAGGGAGAGTAGGGAACCTGATGAGGGACTCAATCACAGGAACCTGGGATCATGACCTGAGTTGAAGGCAGATGCTTAACCAACTGAGCCACTCAGACATCCTACAATGACATCTTTTTTTTATAAAGACTTATTTGTTCATTTTTTAGAGAGAGAGCACATACACATACACACAAACACACACACAAGAGAACAGCGTGAGGGGCAGAGGATGAGGGAGAATCCCAAAGCAGACTCCCTGGGGAGTGTGGAGCTGGGTGCAGGGCTCGATCCCAGGACCCTGATCCTGACCTGAGCTGAAGCCAAGAGCTGACCACTCAACTGACTGCACCACCCAGGTGCCCCTATAATCACTGGCATTTTAGGTGAAGAAACCTTGCTTCTGCTGCCCGAAGACCATATATCCTGGGTTCCTTGAGTCTTATCTCAACTTTCTCATCTATCAAAATGGAGTGAGGGTACCTTAGAGTTTATGAAGATTAAATGAGATAACGTATGTGAGGCACTTAACAGTGCCTGGTAGACACTAGATGGGCAGCTAAATGTAGTCATAATTATTGTCATCTTTTTTGCTTTTGAGATTTACCTGTCCACACACTGAGCATCTTTCATGGCAAAGCCCCTCTAACTTAACTCTGTTTGAATTTCATCCTCATACACAAACCATGACCATATTTTAGTCACAAGCCTACTGTTTGAAAGAAAAGGATTTAAAAGGGGGTTGGAAAGATGAGGCAAATTAGAGGGGAGGGTTGCCAAATGTTGAAAACCTTCTTTGGGAACGTAACCTCTAGGAGAGGAACTACTCTGAAAGTACACAGATGCATCATGAAAACACATCAATTTTCTATTCTGTGGAAGGGAGAGCAAATTGTGGCTTCTCATCACTGAATTCAATAATCACAATAATATGATGACAGTTATCTGATGACAATGGCAGCCATGAATGGGGAGACAGTCTTCAGAAGAAAAACAATTATAATTAGACCACAAGAAGGAGGGCGGAAGAATGCAGAAAGTAGAGGGCTACAGACGGTATTGTCTAGGTTACCTAGCAACAGGGTAACTTTTTTTTTTGTTTTTGTTAGAAAATGGCAAAATAGAATATCAAGAATAGGATGCAACGCTGAGCTCAGGGGGGCTAAAATGCCTGAGTATTATCAGTGATGTTATAATTACATTCACAGCAACATCAATATAAAATGATGATTTGTGGCACATGCTTCAGGGGATTGTGGCATAAACAAATGAGTGTGTGTGTGTGTGTGCACGTGTGTGTCATAATTTTATAATCATGTCTATGGGAAGGAGGAATCGGGGCGCCTGGGTGGCTCAGTGGGTTAAGACCTCTGCCTTTGGCTTGGGTCATGGCCTTGGGGTCTTGGGATCAAGTCCCACATCAGGCTCTCTGCTCATCAGGGAGCCTGCTTCCCTTCCTCTCTCTCTGCCTGCCTCTCTGCCTACTTGTGATCTCCGTCTGTCAAATGAATAAATAAAATCTTTGGGGGAAAAAAAAAGGAAGGAGGAATAATTCAAACATAAAGAATTCAGATGGTATGGGGAAAAAATTCAGGTACCAGCCCCGACTGGAATGTGCAAGACAAAAACTTTAACTCAAGGAGACATTGAGTTCTATATGAACCAGATGTGTTGGCTAAATATAAGGCTGTTCCTGGTAATATTTACATTTTTGGAGGCAACTCCTGAAATGAACTTTGTGACGCCGTGAGGTAGAGGGGTAGGGATTTCAGCACCTGCAAGACAGATATTTTTGAAGCAGAATCTCTGCAGCAGCTGAACGAGTTTACAGCAGGCAGACAAGCTGTTCTCCTGTCCGAGGTCAGTGTGCACAGATGGAACATCGCCCTCCTTCAGAAAAGGCCACCATCGTCTGCGGCAGCAGCTAGAGAACAGCCTAAGCCCTCTGTCCATCTGAACCAGCACAAGGAAGATTATTCAAATCAACCAGTTAAAAAGCAAACTTACACAATGTATTTGCCACCTAGCTTTGTTCTGTTTTCCTGGCTGGGTTCACAATCAAGAGAGTTAACTTTCTTCAACATGCAAATACTCATGTTTTTAATCTTTGAAGATCTTGCTAAGTGGACCATTAGTCAAGCTCTAGCAGGTGCGCTTCATGAAAACTTTTGAAGGGAAGCGTTTGACAAATTCCCGAGTAAGTCAGAAGGAAACCATGAAGAGGATGACCCCCTCGCCTCCATAGGTATTCGGAGATCTCTGAAAATGCCAAACCGACGTTCACTGGTGTGTTCCCAAACCTCCCACATTGAGGCATAATAGTAATAAGCTAATGGCCAAATCTTTCAGGAAGAAAGTGAAATTCATACTCTCAGTTTCAGCCTGGGGCTGAGCCCCAGGGTCTCCTGAGTCTTAAAACCTTCACCTTCATTATTCTTTGGTTCTTTCTTCACTGTGTTATAACAAACACACCTGAATCTCTTAATTCTTGTCTAGCAGGGCACTAGCCACACACCCTCTTCAGTCAGCCTAGATTAAGAGCTACCCTGTCTTCCCCAAGCCGGTCTAGCTCACCGAGTCTCTACATCTGGAAAATATTGTTCGCTGCTTAAAGTATCCCTCCAACTGTGTGTGGCTGGCAGGAATTCCTGCTGCTCAGACTTTTGGTATTTATTGGGAGAGCACCGAATCCTGGTGCAAGGATGCCCAGAGGGAGTCCTGGAAAATCCTTTTGAGCTTCACAGCTGGCTCCCTTTCCAGACTTCGCAGCTGGCATTCTGTTGGTGCAGCGTGCCTTACTTACCTTCTGTCTGTCGGGATGGAGAAGCCAACTCCTCTGTATTGTCTTCGGATCTTCAAGTTCTTCTGCCAGTTTCTGCTTTCACAAGAAGAATTCTTGAGTTGATTCATTCTTAAAAGCTTTCAAACGCTATCAATTCATTAATGCTCAGTCCTAAGTATGGCAGGTTTCACCAAAAAAAAAAATATATATATATATATATATATATATATATATATGGATTAAATGGGTATCGTCTAACTCTGAGAAAGTGGCATTGTTATTAAATTTAAAATAATTTTATTTGTAGGAGCTATGGAAAGAGAATTAAAATTGGATTTTTTTTGACCATTTAACTGAAATTTTAGTGGATCTTAAACTCATTCCTAAAAGTCTTCCTGATGTCAAAGTTCAGAAAGGTAATTAGATTTTATAAGGGACAGCAGAGTTGTCTTCCAAACATGTTCCCTAACTCCCTCACACTATCTGAGTATTCTTGCATTTCCAGGTCCAGGGCTTACTATATCTAAACCAATCAGTGTAATTATATACCCTTGACACCTTTATTAGTGCAGGTAACTCAGGCTTAAGTAATCAGCACATGGAATTTTCCTTAGTGGTGGTTGTGGGAAGTGTGCCTCTTCTGTAGTTTTATTTTTTTAAAAAGTTTTATTTATTTATTTAAGAAAGAGAGAGACAAAGAGCACAAGAAGGAGGAGTGGCAGGCAAAGGGAGAGGGAGAAGCATACTTCTCACCGAACAAGGAGCCCGAGATGGGCTCGATTCCCAGGACCCTGGGATCATGACCTGGGCAGAAAGCAGATGCTTAACCAACCGAGCCACCCAGGTGTCCCTCTTCTCTAGTTTTAGATGTGAACATGGAGCAGGTGGCTCCCATTGATGTTGGCAGTCACATTGGGAAGCCAACTGAGCCAAGCTGATATATGAGGCAAGGTAGATTCAAAGCACCATTTCTCACAGGGTGTGTACCCTGACTGAATGTTGCCTCAACCCCAACACAATTGCTGAACTTTTGAGTCAAAAATTCCCATTTATTATTTAATTCGGTTCGGGTTGAGTTTTTTTTTTTTTTTTTTTTTTTTTTTTTTTTTTTTTAAAGATTTTATTTATTTATTTGTCAGAGAGAGAGCGAGCGAGAGCGAGCATAGGCAGACAGAGTGGCAGGCAGAGTCAGAGGGAGAAGCAGGCTCCCCGCAGAGCAAGGAGCCAGACGCGGGACTCGATCCCAGGACGCTGGGACCATGACCTGAGCCGAAGGCAGCTGCTTAACCAACTGAGCCACCCAGGCGTCCCTCGGGTTGAGTTTTTTGATACTTGTATCCAAAAGAATTTCAGCTGACATAAATTAAGCTGAGTAACCACAAATTTCTTCAGCTTTCTGGGGGTAATTCCTTCTCTTAAAACCATAATTCAGGCTTTCATCCTGGGAGACAGGTAGAAGTGCTATGCATTTTCCAACTGTTTTGAGGATGACCAGGGTGTGATTCGTTCTGTGTTTCTCTTGTTGCCTTTTCTTGTGGCTGGGGCCACTCTCATCATCTAAGTTTTCTTTCTCTTTTCCACTTTAGTTTCAGCATGATGACTCTGCTATTTCTTAAAACTACAATCCCAACCTGGAAGTTCCAAATTAGTGATTATAATAACTTTTATATTTAGGGAAGGCAGACTTTTATTTGCTTATGGACAGAATTATCATCTCTCCATAACACCTCATTGCCTGAATGTTCTCCTACTCCACCCAAACACCATTCTAGCACTAAGTTTTAAGCCATTTCTTGACTGAGCAGAAATTTATTAAAATATTTTTCCAAAGAAATGGACAATTTTCCTCAAAGAAGTTGCAACCATCCCCACTAATATAAAACACAATTTAGTTTTCTATGCGATTACATTATATAAATACTAGGCAAAACTGATAAATCACAGACCTGTACCCCTGAAACAAATAATACATTATGTGTTAATAAAAAAATAAAAATAAATAAATCAGACTATAGAACATATATAGAATATAATAGCTTCTATATAAGAAATAAGAAATTTTGAGAGCAAACTTCCTTTAAACACAAGTGCATTTAAATTACCAATGAGGATTAATATTAAGAAAATTTATCTCAAAACTCCACCCTTACAAAAATGTTTTCCTGAATCCATAGATTCAAATAAATTTACATAGATTTAAAAAATCTGCTTCATAAAGAAAAAAAATACTAGGCAAGAAATGATGAATATGGCTGAAATTTTTATAATGTCTGAAATTGCCTTCTTCATCATAAATAATAATGAACAAAATTTGGGGAAACTAGTAGAAGGTAGGAACTATGTCTTGTTGCCTAACTTTCAGCACAGTGCAATAAATACTCAGAGGTTTAATAAATATTATTTACTGTTTAGATATGAAGTCAGTAAAACAAATTTCTTATTTTATTGGGATCTTCTTTTGGATATAATTTAGCAGACAATTCTTTCTATACTTTGTATTACATTATTTTTTTCATTAAGAAAGGCTTTAGTTAAATCTCCCTACTCATCAAAAGCACCTTCATTTGATTTATTTTACATTTCATCAGTGAAGTTCTAGGCAAGTAAACATCATTGGGGAAGTATTCGAATGTGGAAGTTATTATTAATATTATGCTTTAATTAAGCTACATTGACATTCATTATAGATCTCTATCTGGCTAATAAGAACTAATATTTTCTTGGACAAAGAACAATATAAACTATAGACAGACAGTAATCAACTACTAGTGCTTGGTTTTTGCACTTCAGATAAAATGGATCATATTCTATGGGGAAATTATAGAACTAATTGTGAAGAGTAATGATGTTCTGAAAAAAATAAAAAAGGATTCTCAGCCAACAGTAATTATAACAGTTACTGATAGATCTAGAATTTTTAAAACCTTAAACTTTCCACGAGTGGGTTGTATTTTTACATCATGATTTTCTCTTCAAGAGCCACCATGACTAAGCAGCTTCCAAAATAATTCAACGTACAACATACAACGTAAAGTGAGAGGGGTTCAGACGCCACTTCTGCTCATGATGGAGATCATTCCAATAGGTCTACTTCTAAGCATCAACAGAACTCAAGTCAACCCAGCCCCAATATACAGAGCATCTTCCTTTCCCTATAGCCATTAATTAATTACAGGCAATACAAACAAGTGGAATTGCAGGAGAGTGTGGGGCTTCCAGGCTCAGCACATTGTGCTCTCATGTCATCTCTAACAACCTTCCATCTAACACAAATATAGCCTTTCATTCAATCTTTGCTAACATATTTTTATACATACACTCTCTACCTTGATCAGTTTGTTACAGACACATGGCTATTTTTTGTTCCTCAAATACGCAAAACTTGGTCTTGTTTCAGGTCTTTTTGTAGCTGTCCTCCTCTGGAAGTCTTCCTGCAAGGCTTGCAAGGCTAATTCCTATCCAGGTCTTGGAGCAAAGACCACATTCCAAAAGAGGCTTTGCCTGATAATTCATTCTAAGTTTACTGACAATCACCTCATCCTCTTTTTTCTTTTTCAGTAATTAACCCAAATCTTCTTTGATTATTTAGTTTTTGTGTATCTCCTCTCTTACATTATACAAGTCAGTTTCCTCAAAGCAGAGACCTTAATTATTCTTTTTCCTTCTATATCCCTATCCTCTAGAAGGCACTGAATAAGTATTTGACAAATGAATTTTTAAAAAATGAATGAACAAATGAATGGAGGTAAGAATGAAATTATGGAAAGAAAAATCACAAAAGTGCATCTCCGGAAAGGAGAAAAGTGTATCCCAGCACTTAGTCTTTAGTGATAGTGAAAACTTTACAAACTGGTTTTATAAGAACTTTACAAACTGGGGTTATAAGAACCTCCTCCCTCAATGCTACTTTCTCCCCTCAACCCCTGCTTTCTTGAGTTACTGGCCAGTTACCTTGTTGCAAGGATGGAGCCTGGGAGATTCATCTCAGTCCAGGAAAAAACCCATCAATTAGATTTCTCTTTCTCCTCAATATATTCTGGCACTAGAACAAATGGAGGAACTATTGAACCATAAATCGATTTGTAGTGGGCAAATGATTGGAAAGCACACAAAGCTTACAGAGTGGTAGGCCTCCCATTTAAGACTTCTGGAGCATTCTACTGCTTTTTCAATCTCCTGCGCTTGTACTTTTTAAAAGGGAATATATTGGAGTATTCTTTTTGGCTGTTAGCTCCACTCCTTGAGGTATGTAAGTCATTTTTAATATTTGTCTAGAATACCTATTGATTTTTAGGCAAGTAAACATAAGTGTGTTTTGCTCTCTTAACTTGACTTCCTTAAGTCCTAGGTGTTATAACACCAAGGAAATGATCAGATGTGAGTGCTTGCTTGCACAAATCACTTCTCTCTACCCATACATGCTTTGCATACTCAGGGCTTATATTGGTAGGAACAGGTACCAGATTATGGGGGAAGCCCTGGAAAGCTCACCAGAATGTGGCAGGAATAGCTGAACATGTATGTGTAGGAACATTTATTTTTCTGTCTATTACAAAAAGATTTAAAGCAGTTGATACCAAGAGACACAAACTCTTACCTTCCATCAGACCACCAATAAAGAAGATGGCGGAAACATAGAACATTGTCAGGAAATGTGATTTTCTGCATCTGAGTGATTCGTCCATTTACCCATCCATCTATCTGTTTATCAAAGTAATGCTCTAAGCATTGGAAATGCGGTTTCTTGCCCACATCATACTGTTTGAGGAAGAACTGGGAATAAAAACTAACCAGTATGACTGCAGAATCCATGAACAAAGATACTTCTTTAGAACTGTCAACCCAGTTCACAAAGAGGACCTCAAAAGTAGCCGAAGAGCTCTGAGTCTACATCAGTGCTTCTCAAACTTAAATGTGCATAAAGATCCTGTAGGGAATCTTGTTAGACTGTGGATTCTGATTCAGTGGTCAGGGGTGGGGCCAGAGACACTGCCTTTCTAACATGCTTTCCCTGATGCTGACTGTGCACACTTTGAGGAATAAGGTCTTTAGTGAGGAAGACTTGCTCTGATCAGATTGGCTTTGTAGTCACTGATACGCTGTCCTCTCGTGACTCCTGAAGTAATTGCCCCCCTGTGCTAGCATTTTTTTTTTTTAAGTTTTTATTTGTAAGCAATCTCTACACTCAATGTAGGGCTCAAATTCACAACCCTGAGATCAAGAGTGGCATGCTTTACTGACTGAGCCAGCCAGGCCACCCAACATTACTATCTTTAACCAAAGATCTTCCATCATTATGTAACTCTCCCAGGTAAATGTTTTTCAAACCTTGGTTTAACACTTTCAAATTTTTCCCATATTCACATACCACTACACATCCCCTCATAATTTCTAACATAACTATGTGCAATCTCTACTCCAAAATAATTATTTTAATTGGTTTTCTTTTCTTTAAATAGATTTGTTTTCAAAGGGAACTTATATCATCACCTCAAATGGAAAGACCAATATTGTTTATCACAAATACATGGTAACTGTAAAAATAATTGAAAGGAAACCAAAACAAAACAATGCTTAAAAGTTCAGATAGATGTCCTTCAAAGCTCCAAGTCTAAGTCTTTGTTAAAGGGAGATTATAAAAAGTGTTAGAGCGTGTTAAAGACTCCTAGCACTAAATCTGGCATTTGCTTTGATAGTACCACAAGGACTGAAAAGTAGCTGAGTAGAGATTAAGTCCTATGTAATTCAATGTGGATGTGCACCACCAAAATAATTTCTTAGGGAACTTGCTGTAGATAATGTGTAAGAGTCTTATTTCCTGCACTTTCATGTCATTTGTCCTTGAGAAGTACATTTATAGATCAATGTTAGTTGGTGTCACATCAGAATTGGTCTAAGGTAAAGTATGCCTGTGTGGGCCACTCTTACACCCCTTTCTGCATAACCAGTGGGGTGGAGGCATTGTGGGTTCTGAAGCCAGAAAGACATGGTTTATTTCTATGCCAATTCACTGACAATTTTCTGGATGTTACTAGAATCTTCACCTATAGTCATAACTAAGCTTGCTCCATTTCAGAAGTCGTAATTGAGCTCTGAAGTATAAAGCTTTAAAGAGGGTAGCAGATAAACTCTATTTCCCTTCAGATGATTAATCAAAGTAATTTTGAAAATCCTTTCTCTTTACCAATGAATGGTTCAGGGTGGGCAAGCTAAAGCCAACATGAGCCAATGAGATGTAAGGAGAGACTAGTTGATAATAAAAGATAAGCTTTTGCCCTTAATAGAACTGCAGGAGGTAGCTTTTTTCTCCTTTCAGACATAAATGAAGTATAGTTGCTACAGTAGTGTGACCATAGCCTTTCTTCACCAGTGAGAGTAACATGGCCTAGGGGGAAGCTGATCCTGTGGATGGTAAAGCAGAGAGAAAGAATCTAGGTCCTTAAGGACATTGTTGACTGCTGACCCAACCATCCCTCAAGCCTGCTCTGGCCATCATCCCATGTAATGGAATTGATTTCCTTCCTGTTTAACCCAATATAAATTTAGTTTCCAGAATATATGATCAATAGCACGCTAATTGACACAAGGAGGATACAGCAAAAGTATGAGCCATAAGCTTTTCAATCCAGCTAGACAACCATACATATAGAAAAGGGTCGGGACGCCTGGGTGGCTCAGTTGGTTAAGCAGCTGCTTTCGGCTCAGGTCATGATCCCAGCGTCCTGGGATCGAATCCCACATCGGGGTCCTTGCTCCGCAGGGAGCCTGCTTCTTCCTCTGACTCTGCCTGCCACTCTGTCTGCCTGTGCTCTCTCTCTCTCTGAAAAATAAATAAATAAAATCTTAAAAAAAAAAAAAGAAAAGGGTAAAGATCAGAGAATTTCGGTATAGGTAAATGATGGCATGATCATGTTCTGATATTTATTAAGCACCTAGTATGAACGAGACATGGCGCTCCATTTTTTTATATACATTATCTCATTTAATGTTTTTAACACATGAGTAGGTAGACATTATTATCCCAGTTTTAGAACTGAGGCAATTAAGATTCAGACAGCTGTGTACCATAACCAGTGACACAGTGAGGGAACAGAGAATGTAATTCTAAATTTTATGCCTTGTCTATAATGCAGCCGAGAGAAGGAAGTTAGGTAGACTTTGATGTAATGGATTGGTTGACCAAAGAGTGGCAATAGAGTGGCTTTGAGATAGGCCAGGCACCTACTTCTTACTGTAGTATAATCTTAGATAAATTACTTGATTTCTGAGACTCAGTTTTCTTATTTGAAATGTGGGATAATTATATGTCACTTACATGCTTCTTACTAATGTATTTTTTAGATGATGTATTTACAATGAGATCTCTTGAATAGTAGCCGGCATAGGATCGAGATTTGGGAAACATTTAAAGAGGAAGCTGTTGAAATATTACTGTTGGGGTCCATTATCAAAGGAACAAGACTGAGGCAAAGTGCAAGTTATGCAAAGCTTTATTCTATGCCAAGCATTAGAAGTCAGACTGACCGGCCAGGGCCGCCTCCGAAGAGAGCGGCCCCATCCCCATCTCACAGGCTGGTGTTTTGTTTTTGTTTTTGTTTTTAAAGATTTTATTTATTTATTTGACAGAGATCACAAGTAGGCAGAGAGGCAGGCAGAGAGAGAGAGGGGGAAGCAGGCTCCCTGCTGAGCAGAGAGCCCGATGTGGGGCTCTATCCCAGGACCCTGGGATCATGACCTGAGCTGAAGGCAGAGGCTTTAACCCACTGAGCCACCCACGCGCCCCTCACAGGCTGGTTTTATAGAGCATAACTGCAGACCTCAAGGTACATGGCTTCTATTATTAGGGCGTTTACTTCCGGAATCGATATCTGGAACTGATACCAGGAACTGCTGGGATGTTTGGAACTGCTGGGGCGTGCTGGGGCATTTAGAACTGCTGGGGCATTTATTCCCAGAATGAAGTCCGTAGATATAAACAACAATATGGCTACCCAGGTAATGTGGAGTCACTTTGGCTAAGTAGGCCCTAATAGTTAAACAGGTTTTAACGTTAAATCAGCCCTAACAATTACACTTACATGTTATTTCATGGGAAGCCCATCTGTGTTAGATGGTAAAGAAGATACCCATTTTTAAATTGTTTTTATTTTGAAATATTGTTGATTCACAAGAAATTGCTGCCAATTTTTCAGAAGGGGGAGGACAGAGAGAAAGGGAGAAACTTTTTTTTTTTTTTAAGATTTTATTTATTTATTTGACAGAGAGAAATCACAAGTAGGCAGAGAGGCAGGCAGAGAGAGAGGAAGGGAAGCAGGCCCCCTGCTGAACAGAGAACCCGATGTGGGACTCGATCCCAGGACCCTGGAATCATGACCTGAGCCGAAGGCAGCGGCTTAACCCACTGAGCCACCCAGGCGTCCCGAAAGGGAGAAACTCTTAAGCAGGCTCTGCACCTGGCACAGAACCCACCTTGGGGCTGAGATCATGGCCTGAGCCAAAACCAAGAGCTAGACGCTTAACTGACAACCCCCAGATGCCCTCTGCCAATATCCATTTTAAAGGTTTCTGATGTCAAGCTTTACCTGTGTATCCTGCTGCACATCATTCTTTTGTTTAAAAACTTTACCTTTAATTAAGGAGGGCACGTACTGGATAGAGCACTGGGTGTGGTGCATAAACAATGAAACCTGGAACACTGAAAAATATAAAATAAAATTACAAAAAAAACCCACGTCACCTTTAATTGAATGACCTTTATAAAATGGAATGGAAAATGGAAAATCCACATGTACCTAGACTCTGATTTGAAACAGTAGATATTTGAAAATCAATAGTTAAATCAAGGTAGCCAAATCTCAGAACTCTCATACACTTATGTTCTCACTACTCTCCTATAAAACAAATTTTATATACTTTATATTATACATTTTATATTATATTATTAAAATATGCATACTATATATTTATATTAAATAAGTTTTTTTTTTTTTTAAAGTAATCTCTATATCCAATGTGGGGCTTGAACTCACGACCCAGAGATCCAGGGTCACATGCTCTTCTGACTGAGCCAGCCAGGTGCCCCTCTGTACTCTTCTATTACAGGCAGAACAGAGGTCTTCTCATTTAACTGATCAGAAAGCTGAAGGCAGAGGCCAGTAGGAAAGGATGTGAACTCTCTGCGGTCAAAGCCCAGAGCTGATGCACTACCTCCCTGCTGCTAAATAAAGGAAATTTCCAATCATACCATTTTCATTCATGAAATCCGACCTTCCACAAACTGTAGGAAATAGACTTTGTGCCTTTTACCCTGAAGGAACTTCTCACCCACACTCCTGGATCCTCCTGAATTTGCCCCCTCTTAAAAGTAAAATTTTAAGTCCTGGGAAATGATTCTGTTTTCTCCATTGACCACAACTGCCCATAGAATGTGTGTTGCTCCCTTCAGTGACTCAGCACCTTGGGGAGAAACGCTGTTCTGAAGGGAATGTTAAGGCAGGCCACACTGCTGGTTACAGGAAAGAAAGAGATCAAATACTGACTACAGGGAAAGCGGAAACACCAAACTCAAAACACTGAATGGAAAAAACACCAGCTGAAGGGAATCCCGTGAGGACAAGGTAAAGGAGAAGGGAATTCTCTTAGGTCTGCACAGGACAGGCACTGCTTGTAAATCCACTGGTACCATGAGCAAGGGGCCCTGAGCGAGTGATCACACTGCTCTTGGGGGACAGTCCTACACGCCTTTGTTCTGATTTTTGGCTGTCTTCGTTTTTCTGAAGTTGGAAGTTTGTTAGTAGTCTGTGTAAAGAATGGATGCAATGTCAAATCTGAACTCGGAAAATTTCAGAGAAATAAAGAAAAAAGCCATTCTTCCTGGCCTCTCTGATTTGTCCATGGGAACCCAAAGCCGCTGGCCTGTTTCCTGAGAAAATAGGCCATTTTAGGTTGTTTGTATTGTCATAATGGATCTTCTCAGAGCCTGGGACTTGGAATCTGTCATTCTTCTTGAAAACAAGTAAGATGAGAATCTTCCATTTGTCAGGTTTTCATCATGTCAGCAGCTCTTAAATCACTGTAGATTGTTCTAGAAAAACAGATGAAAAAATAAAACTCTCCTCCTTTTTGTCTTAATCTGATATCATAGTCATAAATTCCCATCAGGAAATTGCTTTCGGGTATTTGCTCATTCATTCATTCAGTCATTCCTCCTTTCCCCCTCTTTATATGCTTTGAAGGAGAATATAAAAATGAAAACAAAAAACAAAACAAAACAAAAACAACGGAAGAAACCAGTACAGAAGAAAATTAGGTATCAGCACACCAAACGCAAATCTGGACATTTGCAGACTTGGTCCGGAGCTTTACAGCAGTTAAGATAGAAGGGTGTGTGCGACCTGTAATTTTTAAGTTGATAATACAAATTATAGTGTCTATAAGATTTTAAAAAAACCTGTTGCTTAGAAAGATCACGGCGCTTTTCAACTTGGGAGAAATTTCCTCCTGAAATGTAATAATGCGTTGAGTAACTCTTCCAACAGCACTTCTACACTAATGTGGTAACGGGTTTCACCGAGTTGGTGGTGATAAAGTTTCTCAAATGCAAACTTACGGTTTTGTAGCCCAATTCAGCTCAGTAAAGCCAATTCTGTAAGATCAACAACATGGTTACAGGACACAGCTGTAAGACTTGGTGGTACAATGTCAAAAACCAGAGAAATAGACAGACTTTACGGTCATCTGGGATTTTACCTGAATATTTTGTCGTTTTAGAGTCAAGCTTTTTAACGGTCTTAGACAGCAGAGTTCAAGGTTTTGCTCCCTGGAGAGATGCTCAAAAATAGATAATCTATGACAACAATGAAGGACACATCTATCAAAGTTAGTTGAACTGGTGGTAGAATTGACATTTTCTTATGAAAACTAAGGAGTCTAATCCAGACAAAGGCATGGATAGGAGGCCACCTACCTCTCCATAGGGGTAGCACTGATTGTCTCAGACAAAAACAAAAACAAAACAAACTCCTTCCTTTTCAGTGCTGGAAATTAGGAGAAATTTATTTTAGGAATCCTTTTGTTTTACTATGCTTTAATTTTTAAAATTTAAAGGCAAAATATGGCCACCTCAAAAAATTAAGAAAATACTGAGAAGCATAAAGGAGAAAATTAAATCACTTTTCATCCAATCTTTAGAGGCAGTCTGCATTGATATTCTATTTTCTTTTTTTTTTTTTAAGTACAAAAGAGGGATTTTTCTGTGTAGTACTTTTTCATTTAATATTATAAGCATTTTCCTATGTCCTTAAATTTTATAAAATCATTATTATGTTTTATTATTCCTTGGTATTTTATTGCATGGATAAAACATCACTTATTTAGTCATTCCACTATTTGGGGCATTTCTTTTCTATTTTTCTTTTCCTTTTTTTTTTTTTTTTTTTGGTCACTCTGGTCAGGGGACTACACCTCACTTGGCTTCTGCAAAGATACACAGTTGCTGCATTCAGACTACTTGAGTTAAAATCTCAGTTCAACCACTGTGTGACCTTGAGAAAGTTACTTAGCCTCTCTGATTCTCAGTTTCTTCATCCATATAGTGGGGATAATATCAGTACCTATCTCCCAGAGTTTTGACAGATAATATGTCACATACTACTTAGAAAGGGCTGATCAAATTTATCTTTTAGAGGAGCCTTTCCAGAGTTGTGACATCAAAGTCTAAGTTCAGATCTTAGGTATGAGACCCCAAGCATTGTAGCCAATTCTAAGAGAGTTAGCATCTCAGAGCTGAAGCTTCAGGGAAAGAGGCAACCATCACAGCTATCACAATGAAAACATCAGTATTTCTTTTTTCTTTTTTTTTTAAATTAAGTTTTTAATTTTAACTTCAGTATAGTTAATATACAGTGTTATATTAGCTTCAGGTATATAATACAGTGATTCAACAATTATTTTTTTCCCAAGTTTTTATTTAAATTCAAGTTAGTTAACTTATAGTGTGGGTTCAGGAGTGGAATTTAGTGATTTGTCATTTACATACAATATCCAGGGCTCATCACAAGTGCTCTCCTTAGTGCTCATCACCCATCCCCCCACCCAACTTCCCTCCAGCAACCCTCAGTTTGTTCTCTGGAGTTAAGAGTCTATTATGGTTCGCCTCTCTCTCTGTTTTGTTTTGTTGTTTTGTTTTTAATATTTTATTTATTTATTTATTTGCTAGAGATAGAGAGATCACAAGTAGGAAGAAAAGCAGGCAGAGAGAGAGGGGGAAGCAGGCTCCTGGTGTGGGGCTCAATCCCAAGACCCTGAGATCATGACCTGAGCTGAAGGCAGAGGCTTAACCCACTGAACCACCCAGGTGCCTCTCTCTCTCTCTGTTTTTATCTTATTTTATTTTTCCTTTTCTTCCCCTATATTCATCTGTTTTGTTTCTTAAATTCCAGATATGAATGAAATCATATGGTATTTGTATTTGTCTGATGGATTTATTTTGCTTAGCATAATATCCTCTAGTTCCATCCATGTCATTGCAAGTAGCAAGATTTCATCTTTTTTGGTGCCTGAGTTTCATGTATATATACATATATATCATATATACATGAAAATCAGCCACCACATATATATCACATATATATGTATGTATATCACATATATATACATACATATATATGATATATATGTATATTTAATATATACATAATACATATAAACATCTTTTTTATCCATTCATCAGTTGGTGGATGCTTGGGCTCTTTCCATAGTTTGACTATTGTTAATAAACCTGCTACAAACATCAGGGTGCATGTATCCCTTCAAATCTGTATTTTTGTATCCTTTAGGTAAATATCTAGTAGGGCAATTTGAATCATAGGGTAATCCTATTTTTAAATTTTTAAGGAACCTCCATACTGTTTTCCAGAGTGGTTTTACCAGTTTGCATTCCCACCAACAGTGCAAGAGGATTCTCCTTTCTCTGCATCCTCACCAACATCTGCTGTTTCCTGTGTTGTTAATTTTAGCCATTCTGACACATGTGAAGTGGTATCTCATCATAGTTTTGATTTGTATTTCCCTGATGATAAGTGATGTTGAGCATTTTTTCATGTGTCTGTTAGCCATCTGGATCTTCTTTGGAAAAATGCCTATTCATGTCTTCTGCCCATTTCTTAACTGGATTATTTGTTTTCTCGGTGTTGAGTTTGATAAGTCCATTATAGATTTTGAATACTAACCTTTTGTCAGATATGGCAGTGAACACATTAGTATTTAATATAACATGCTGGGGGCGTCTGGGTGGTACAGTTGATTAAGCGTGCAACTCTTGGTTTCTGATCCGGTCATGATCTCAGGATTGAGAGATCCAGCCCTGAGTGGGGATCCACACTCAATGTGGAATCTTCTTAGAGTTTCTCCCTCCTTCTCCCTTAGTCCCTCCCCTCATGTTCTCTCTCTCAAATAAATAAATAAATATTAAAAAAAAAATAAAGGTGCTGGAGGAAAGGTAGAGGGGAAAGCAATCTAATACATTTGGATTCTGTGTAGTTTGCTAGGGCTGCCATAAGAAAGCACCACACACTGGGTAGCTGAAAGAGCAGAAACTTATTATTTCACAGTTCTGGAGGCTGGAAGTCCAAGATAAAGGGTGGGTACCTTCAAAGGCTGTGAGGGAAGGGTCTGTTCCCAGCCTCTCTCCTTGGCTTACAGACAGCTGTCTTCTCCCCATGTCTCTGCACTCATCTTCCAGGTATGTCTCGTCCAAATTCCCCATTCTTATAAGGACACCAGTCATATTGGATGAGGGTCCATCCCAATAACCTCATTTTAACTTGATTACCTCTGTAAAGTCCTTACATTCAACATATAAAGTTTGGGAAGGACACAGACTCAAAACAGTTTCTAAAGTAAGCTTCATTTTTACTTTACACTTTGGAAGAAAACCACTTCATTAAGAAAGACCAGAACCACACCCAATCTAAGTTTTAAACTAGCCCACATAGCATCCAAGATAAGTGTGCACAATGTGAGCTTTCTGTGAGAGCATTGGTAGCTGGCAACTAGGTGGATGTGGGGGAAAAGACCTAGATGAGATAACAGAGAGGTCTCCAAGGCCACTTTCTCAAATTCTACAGTTCAGATGGTCTGTCTCTTCATTAAGCAATTCTTTGATGAGTCCTCAGGTGTTCATTATATTCTTTTTTTTTTTTTAAGATTTTTTTTTATTTATTTGACAGAGAGAGATCACAAGCAGGAAGAGAGGCAGGCAGAGAGAGAGAGGAGGAAGCAGGCTCCCTGCTGAGCAGAGAGCCCAATTCGGGGCTTGATTCCAGGACTCTGGGATCATGACCTGAGCCGAAGGCAGAGGCTTTAACCTGCTGAGCCACCCAGGCGCCCCTGTTCATTATATTCTTAAGTTAGCTACAGGAACATTTTACAAGACATGCAAAATTCTGTAGGCTAAAACCTGATACTGTTTCAAGTCTAAAGAGACTTGATACTGCCTTGATAACAATCAGAGAATAAAATTGAATTTCTAATGTGACTCAACAATGTCTTAAAGGGAGGAGAAAATGAGAAAACCATGGCAAATGTATTTTCTTTCCTATGCTTAAAAACTGAAACAATAAGCTAATATGTAACTGTAAATTTAATTGGCTGAAGGATGTAAGCATTCTAGAAATAGGTCATATAAAGGACTCAAGTATTTTAGGAATATATAGGACTAGGGATTTAGGGCAATGGAAGCCCAGGAGATCAGCAATGACTGAAAACAAATATCCTTGGGAAGGGAAATAAAGATTCAACATTAACTGAGCATATTCTATCCCTGGTCACTCTTCCCAGCTACCAATAATAGAATTATGATTCAAGTTAAATCATCCATGGGTTTACCTAACAGCAGAACTTGAAGAGGTGTTAAAAGTGAAAGTAGCAAGCAAAGAACTACTGACAAAATTATAACTCAAGGACTGAGTTCCCATGTCTTTGAAGATTGTTCTAAATTTTGAAACTGATACAAGGCAATGTATCGAAAGTTTTAGCTTTCTTGCTTTAATTCCCAATCTAAAGGCTCAGAACTGATTCTGGGGAGGCCAGGAGCATGGCGGGTGTAAAGGCTTCTCCTGAAGATTAGATTTCCAACCTGCCCTGGAGTGAGCATTCACAGGATGGTGTCTAGGATCTGCCTGGGTTGTGCAGGAGTTCAGCATGAAGCAGTCATTACCTGTGGAACCATTTTCCCTGGGACTCTGGCCAGCATTCTTCAGAAGCAAAGCTGAGGACTGAGGAACGTTTAGAAAGGAACAGAGCTTGGAAGTGGAACAGTGTTTGGGAGCACACTTGTCCCAACGGCTTTCGGTCTACTGTCAGCTGTTGTGGAAATTTCGAGTTTGAGGAGTCTTAATGTTTCCGGTCTTTATAGTTGAAATATAGTTTCCTCCTTTTCTAAACACTAAAGTGTGATGTCACCAGTTCTTTTAGGTCTTTTCAGGAGCAAGGCAGAGAAGTTGATTTTTGGTAAAGTTTCCACCCTGAGTGAGATAGAATTGGACAGCAGGAAATCATATTTCTTCCTAAAAAATGTTTGCTTTTGTATCTTGCATTAAATCGACATCTATTCTGATGTGTGCAAGCACAGAGGCTGTTTGGGAATCTTGTTGCCTCCAAGGCAGCCTTCTTTTCAGTTTAGTAATAAGCCAAACTCATGGACATCATTTCCTGGCCTTTGTAATGATGATATTTATAAACACCTCATGAATTATTTCAGTTGCACTCAATTTAGTGGATGGGTAATTTTTATCTCTTCACTAGAAGATACAAATACAGAAGCATCTACCCTCATTTTAGTTTGACAGTTGTGATAGAAACACACAGAGAAGTGTCTATAAATAAAGGGTCATGAGTAACTCCCTGTCATAAATATTTTATTCTCAAGTTCCTATTTCTCTCTCTGTCACATTGACCTATGATATGTGGCTGAAATATGCATCTGTAACAAACATTTCTAGCAGATACTGGATATGAATAGTGAACATGGCTTAGGGACTCGGTTTTGTTTTGTAAGGACTTAGTCCTTTAGCAAGGACTTAGATACTTAAAAAATTGGTCTACTGCCTTCTTAATATATTTAAGAATAAGAACGAGTTAACTATCGCCTCCTGCTTGAAAATGAAAATTAGGATGTCTTTCCTCCAGTAATTTATACCATGCTATAAATAGTATTTGCTAATAATAATAACAACAAGGAACTGACCTAGTTCCTCTTTTTAGCCAAGAGATAAAAGGTAACTGACTTTTCGATTACCAAGTACGCTCTTGCTATCAACTTGTCTCATTTCATAAATATATTGAAATAATTTAAATTTCAAACCTAGGGAAAAATTGGTAAAATTCGAATTCCCTGACTTTCTTATCAAGACAAGCAGGAAAGTATGCTAATACCATATCTGGCTCTTTGGCATTATAGCTCCAGAGGAAATATTTGGATACTTTCAATTAAGACCTAACAAAAGATAAATTGCAGTGTAAATGACAGAGAAAATCAAATGCTGATTTTATTAGAAAGAAGGCATTAAGGAGATTCATTAAAACCAGGAACTGATGGCCTCTTCTGACTCTGGGAGACAAAAAGTGGGTCTACTGCCACTCCGAAAATGTTTCACAGCAATAGAAAATGAATTCAAGTACAGATAATGCAATTAGACATCTTGGTTCTATGAATGGCTAGGGCAAGCAGCGCTGATTGGCTGGATCTCACTAGGCTTGATACCTGGGCTTTATTCACTGTGAGCCCCCCCCCCCCCCCCCCCCAGTATTGGGAGTGCATCTACATCACTGTAAAATCCCAGAGGAAAGAGATATACAATCAGTGTAACAATTCAAAAATCACTGGGGGAAAAAAAACCCAACAATGGAGGAAATGAAAGTAAGCTATAATCTATTCACTTAGAGAGTATTTAATTATTTATTTATTTTTAAAAGTTTATTAAGTAATCTCTACATCTAATGTGGGGCTCAAACTCCAGATCCTGAGATGAGAGTCCCATGCTCTACATACTGAGCCAGCCAGCTGCCCCAGAGATCACTTATTATTGACTGTTCAGTAAATTGTCTCTTAATCTTCTAAGGGGCTCTCTAGATCACTATTAATCTATCTATACTAGATAACAAGGTGGAAAGAGTTTTGTTATCTTAACTGCTGACCTAAACATTCATCGTAGATTGAGGCTGGAGTGACACATCGTAGATTGAGGCTGGAGTGACACACCTTAAGTGTTCGAATTAAAAAGTGTTGACCAAGGTGTACCTAGAGAATAGGGCAGAACTGCTCCATGTGAGTCAGGAGGGTTCTCCTTATTTCTCTCCCCCAAATGGGTAGAAGGTGAAGCTAAGAACAAATAATCGGGGAAAAATGGGGGTCAGGGAGAGGACCCCAAGTGGAAGATTGGGTGCTGCTCAGAGGAGAAGTGAGGAGAATTCATAGTACCAGCATGCCAGAGGCATTTGGAGACCAGCATTCTCTCCCATGGGCTTCATGCCATGTGCTACGTCGTGACAGTGCCCCCTCTTTCTTGGACCCCAGTAATTTAGGGATGACTGTTATGTCTACAAAATGCTTGGTATGTGTCAGTTTTTCTTGTGGGAGTGTGTACACTCAAGGGCAGAGTGTCAAAACCATGTTGAAGCTGTATGAAGAGAGACCACACTAGAAGCTGTGGGATGCAAGTCCCTTCCTCCTTTGCTGTCTCTTTCCCCTGAATTCACAGAACACTTAGGGGAAGTTTTGGAATCTACAGGACTTGAAATTGGGGTTTGATATTGAACCGCTTTTATCTTGAAAGGTCAGAAAGACCTCAGATAATAGCCGGGTTATAATTACTCTTATCCAAACCATGATGATAAGACCTCTCACCAGTCTTATTTATTGATTAAGATGGAATACTTAACAAAGAATGTCCCTCTGATATGTCTAATGGTTTTGATATCTAATATGTGCTAAGGGACACATCCCTGGGGCTCTTTCCCTCTTGTCCCCTCTTCTTGTCAAAGTGTTTCTTCTTGTTTCAAGGATGAAACTCACCATTTCTAGTCCAGAGAACATGGCAGCCCTCTGACAGTAGCCACTGCCCACCAGCATGGACACAGGCTCGCCAGTAAATTTCCCCCAGCCTGAGAGCCTACAGAAAGACAGGAACTAATGGAAGGGAAGTCCAACATGAAAAATCTATTGCTGTTGCAGTTGAAGTCCTGCCTGCTTAGGGTTCCTCATGAGCTGAGCCATTTTCCTGACTTGTCATCAGCTTGTCTCCATGTCGTCAGGCACAGGTCAGGGCTATTAGCCTTTCCCAATCTCCAAGTGTCAAACCCAGGGGAAAAAGGGATATTTTCATCTTACCTCAGTTTAATTTCTGCTCCTAAGTCTTCCTTTTCTCTCCCAGGATGAATTTCTTCCTAGTATGTTTGACAGTGGAAAATATCCATCTCATAGGGATACCCAACACCTATATATAGAAGTGAGACCTACCTCTGTGTGCCCAGAAAGAAAACCACAAAGAGGTTGCTTTTTCCATAATCTGAGTTAGATGGCCTTACCTTTGGTTAACTCGATGTAATATTAACTCCCCATTCTCCTTCTCCCAGCCCCCAGCAACAAACATTCTACTTTCTGTCTCTATATATTGACAACTTTAGGTGCCTTGTATAAGTGGATTCATATAATATCTTTCCTTTTGTTACTGACTTAGTCTCTTAACATGTTTTCAAGATTCATCTATGTTGTAGTATGTATCAGAATTTCTTTCATTTTTCCAAGCTGAACAACATTCCATTGTGTCTACACACAAACACACACACAAATTGTTGATCCATTAATCTGTTCATGGACACTTTTGGTTATTGTGAATAATGCTTCTGTGAACAAGGGTATACAGATATCTGCCCATATTCCTGCTTTTACTTCCTTGGGGAATATGCTCGAAGTGGAATTGCTGGATTATATGGAATTACCATGTTTTTTTTTTTTTTTTTACATTATTATGTTTAATGCTTTTGAAGAACTACCATGTTGTTTTCTACAATGGCATCTGGGTCATTTTTAATCACAGAAAAAGATATATATCTATATATATAGATATATATCTGCACATTCATATAAAGTATTTCTGTGTGATAAAGTCCTAAAGTGTAGAAGAGGAATTTCAGAGTAAAAACATTTTAATAAATATTGCCAAGTTTATCTCCCAGAAGATTGTATTAATTTACATTCCTATCTATAGTACTGACATTCTCTGCTTCATCACACTCTTACAAATTTTGCATTATCACATCTTTTAATCTTTGCCAAGATGATGAGTGAAATTTTTAAGCTTGCTTAGATTTGTGTTTTTGTAATTACTAGTGAGAAGAAGCATCTTTTCGTTTCCTGCCCATTTATATTTTTTCATCTGTGGTTTCCCTATTTAAGTTCTTTGCCAATTCTTCTTTTAGGTTGTCTTTTTTTTTTTTTTTTTGAAGTTGTTAAGAGAACTCTTTGTAAATTAGAAAGTTAGCACTTGTCTTTACAAATATTATAAATATTTTTCCAGTTTTTTTGCCTTCTAACCACAATTATGGGAGAATTTATAAATACTTTAAAAGTTTAAATATGTGTTGTGTTGTATTTATACCTATTTTTATGACATTTGGGTTTCATTTCACATTTATGAATGCTCTCCTCACTCTAAGATTTATTAAAATACTAATTCTTATTTATTTTCAGTATTTTACCATCTTTTCAAACTTAACCCATGGATCTAACTGGAATACATTTTGGTGTGAGAGAAGAAGGACTTTGTGTTTTTTTCTCCAAATGGTTATTTAGCAGTTCAAATCCCTTTTTCCTCACTGATTCAAAATGCCAATGCTGATGTTTACAAAATTACCACATGTTACTCTTTATTCTATTAATAGGCTTCTCTTTTACTGGGCTGATAACATACTGTTTTATTTATTATGGATCTTTATCACCTTTAAAAATGTATTAAATCTAGTTTTTCCCTGTATTACCCCTATTCTATGTTGCTCTTGCTCTTGGCCATTTTCACTTGCATGCTCTTTCAGAAACACTTTAGAAGCATTTGGTCAAGTTTATTGAAATTCTGTGGGGATGTCGCTGAATTTAAGGATAGGGAAACTGACATTTTAAAGTACTGAGTCTTTTTACCCAGAAACAAGACATTTTCATCTATTTATTAAAGTCATTTTAATTTATGGGTATCTCTTAATTACTCTCAGTTGAAAACAAGTCTTAATTTCAAGGTTTTGTTGAGAACCACCTGTTCTGCTTGATTATCTCCTTTGTTTTTCTTAACTGCCTTTATTCTCCTCTTCTATATACAAAGTGTAACTCATTAGAATTTGGAAGCATGAACTTTAAAATAAAAATATTGAATTAAGTTTCTACCTGAGGAGAATGGAGACAGAAAGACAGTAATTCTTTAAGCAGTGGCTCTTCCAAAGTGTGTGCTTCCTTTTGGTTTAAAGATGGACCTGGGCACATTTTGGGGCAGGGAGAAAATGAAGTCTGGGGAAGGCAAAGAAAGAAGGAAAGGAGTAGGGGTTAAATTCTGAGTGCTTGTAGAAACAGAATTTCAGTGTGTGTCTTCTTCATTTTATTTCAAATGCTGTGAATTCTTAGAAAACAAGAGGTATGGTGCCTGGGTGGCTCAGTGGGTTGAGCCTCTGCTATTGGCTCAGGTCATGATCTCTGGGTCCTGGGATCAAGCCCTACATTGGGCTCTCTGCTCAGCAAGGAGTCTGCTTCCCTCTATCTCTCTGCCTGCCTCTCTACCTACTTGTGATCTCTCTCCCTCTGTCAAATAGATAAAATCTTAAAAAAAGAAAGAAAGAAAATAAGAGGTACACGTGACTACACGTGAGTACAAACTAGTTCTCAACTCAAAGAAAAATGATATCTTGTGATATGGAGCATGCTATAGTTATTTCCTGCTTGTAGATACTTCCTGACAATATTCCAAAATGAAAGAAAGAAGAAATAGAACATTTTTAAAAAGTGGAATAAAATTTGGGTTAATAAAATGTGAAGAAAATGAATCACTTTGTATTAAACTACTTTCAATGCATTTATCAACACGATGAAAGTGTAATGAAAATGACTTTCATTATCTGTATTGCTTTAAAGATTAGTGAATTTATTTTACACTGTACAATTTATAGTAGGAGTCCAAAGAATTAAATACATATTTTTTATAGTAAATATACAGCGCATTTATAGCAAAAGGTCAAAATATTAACTAAATATATTTTTCAAAAGTGTCACAATCACCACTAGAGGGTACAATAAGCAGTCTTTTTTCTAGGTATTTGAGCAGAAGAATATTACAGAGAAACAAAAGGCAATTTAGAATCACAGTACTTGGAAGAACCCCCACAGGTCATCTGGAAGAGAAATGGCTTTTAGAAATGTTCATCAGATTTGACATGTAACCAAGGACAGATGCTATCAAGTGGTTTTCAAGGGCAGTGTTTATCTTGGGTAAAAGTGAGTTTATCAAGAAACACAGAAGTGTTTCTGAAGTAATTAAACAGGAAAAAAAAAAAAGATCAGCCTTTCAGACTTCCGTGAAACTGTGACTCCATCTCACTCAGCAAGCCTGTTGTTGATTAAAGCTTCTCCTGGAGTGATTTTACTCTGGAAAGATAAACTCCACAAGGGCATAGAAAACAAAATGATGACACAGACTTAAGAACCTCAGCAAGATCTGTGTTGGCAGTAAAAGGAGACAACATTCTCAAACTAGCCAGTGACAGTGGTGGGGGCCAGATGTAGAGCCTCTGAGTTCCTCACTTCAGGTATTTCTCCAGACCCATTGAGCCCATGTTGTGAAAAGTAAATACATTTCTCATTAGAATTCAAAGAAGAGCAGTTTTTTTTTTGTTAGAGTTGGATCATCTCACCCAATGTACCACTTAATCTCCTATAATGGTTCTTAAAAAAAAAAATCACTTCTTTAATATAGGATTTCTCCTATTTCCCATTATAAACATGCACTCAGCCTTTCACTTTTGAATACTGTTGTGTGTTCCAGAATACTGTGCTTCTTAAGAGAAAAACATCAAGCTTTGTAATATAGGGGAAAATAAAGCAATCTTACCTCATTATAAGGAGGAAAATTTAAGCCTTCTTTTACTATTTTTTTTTTTTACTAACTATTTTTTAAGGTTTTATTTATTCATTTTTCAGAGAGAGGAAGAGAGAGCGAGAGAATACACAGACAGGGGGAGTGGCAGGCCTAGAGAGAAGCAGGCTCCCGGCTGAGCTAGGAGACCAATATGGGGCTGGACCCCAGGACCCTGAGACCATGACCTGAGCAGAGAAGGCAGATGCTTAACCTACGGAGCCACCCAGGCATTCCTTTTTTTTTTTTTTTTTTTAAGATTTTATTTGTTTATTTGACAGACAGAGATCACAAGTAGACAGAGAGGCAGGCAGAGAAAGAGAGAGGGAAGCAGGCTCCCTGCTGAGCAGAGAGCCCGATGCGGGACTGGATCCCAGGACCCTGAGATCATGACACCCAGGCATTCCTAACTATTTAAGTATAATATTGCTTAACTGGTGCCTAGCATTTTAAAACATATAATTTACCTTTATAATAATCTTCTGATCTAGCCAAGTAGATATTTTTATTTACTGTTTCTGAATGACAAAACAGAGCCTAGGGGCTGGGAAAGGCCTTACCAATGTCTCTTAGTTAGAAGAGGATGGTTCTGGGAGAATGGAACTTGGGACCGCTTTTTAATCCAGTCCTGTTGGTGCCAAACTCTGGTCCCCATTCATCTACAATGATTCAGTGTCAAATCTCCTTAATGACACATTTACATTATATTTCTCGGAAAGAACTTTAGACTTAATATGAGAAGAATTTTCTATTTGTCTGTGAATGTGCTTGTGTTTGTGTCCTGACTATCAGGAATAAATAGTTTCAATTTCATAGCCCTTTCAGTTTCCTAGGCCCATTTCATCACCTAGGTATGACAGCCCAGGCAGTATGTCACTGGAGGGTTGTTGTGTTTCTCCAGTGGTTGAAGTCTCTCGGCCTTCATTACAACACTACCCAGTCTTGTCTTATTGGTTACCTGGAAAAACATTCTCAGTATGTATAAAGTTGTTGAGGGGCGCCTGGGTAGTCAGTCGGTCAAGCATCTCCCTTCCACTTAGGTCATGATCCCGGGGTCCGGGGATTGGGTCCCACATCAATCTCCCTGCTCCACAGGGAGTCTTCTTCTCCTTCTGCTTGCCACTCCTTCTGTTTGTGCTCTCCCTCTCTCTGTGTCAAATGAATTAATGAATGAATAAATAAATAAATAAATAAAGTTTTTATGCTTCAATCTCTTCAGCATTCCATTTTTTTTTAAAAGATTTTATTTATTTATTTGACACAGAGAGAGACAGTGAGAGAGGGAATACAAGCAGAGGCAATGGGAGAGGGAGAACAGGCTTTCGGCACAGCTGGAGCCCTATGCTTGGCTCACTCCCAGGACGCTGGGATCACAACCCGAGTCAAAGGCTTAACAACAAAGTTTAACAACTGAGCCACCCAGGTCCCCCTCTCTTTAGCATCCTTTTTTTTTTTTTTTTAAAGGTTTTATTTATTTATTTGAGAGAGATCACAAGTAGGCAGAGAGGCAGGCAGAGAGAGAGGAGGAAGCAGGCTCCCCGCTGAGCGGAGAGCCCGATGCGGGACTTGATCCCAAGACTCTGGGGTCGTGACCTGAGCCGAAGGCAGAGGCTTAACCCACTGAGCTACCCAGGAGCCCTCTTTAGCATTCTTTAAAGCATTAGAGTTAGTGGCCCGTGTTTACTTATATTACTATTCAGCAAATTTAATGTCCATGTATTGCATATAGAAAAATATTCATCATTTTTTATATTTTACTATACTGAACAGCAATGACACTAGATGTGGATTATAGAAAAACAGAAATGGCATAATGACTTCTATGTACAATCAACATATTCTTTCCTAAAAATTTTTGATTTACATCCAAATCTTGAACTTAATATGGCCACTGGACCATTTCTAAACAGATTTTCAATATGTTGTTTATAATTTCACATGAACTTGTTGTGGTGAGGGTTTCAAATCTCAGTAATTTCTCTTCAGGATTTTTGCCATATCTATATGCCATCTGTACTATTATTTACTATATATATGTATATATATATTCATGAAATCAAAGTTTATTCAAATGATTTCTCTACAATGTGTTCAAATAAATGTGTAACTTTTAACTTTTTAAGATTTTTTTAAACGATCTATTTAAAGTAATCTTGAATAGCAAAGTTGATATGTGTGCCATATTTCGTGAGGCACTGGCTGAGTAGAAAGAGTTTTGAACTAATAGTACAAGCCTGGATTATGGCATAAACATTACCATTTTCTAACTTTGATCATTGAGCAAATCAATTACTTTCCCTGAGCTCGAACCTTAAAAAAATTCCGAGGATTAAAGAGCTAAATGACGTAAAGATCTTTGCTTATGCAATGTACTCAAATGTTAGTTTCTGTCCCTTAAAGGGAATTCAGCTGATTAAAGATCCTATCTACCTCAATCAGGACAGTGTGACTTGAGTCCAGATACCTTCTTCTCTGTGTAATTTTTATGCACATGATATGCAACAAAGTGCTGAGAAAAGACAGAAACTATTTCAGAGAAGCCAGGCTACTGATGAAACCAAGTGAGGGGGTGAGTCCCTATTGTATGTTTTGTATGGAAGTTCACACGATTATTTATCATATTCTCTTTGGAACCCTTTTGGTTTTTTTTCAAGGCTGAAGAACAGAGGCCCACTAAAGCACTCACGTCAAAGGGGAATAGGGCTCCTATAGGCATTCAGATTTCATCGAATGCAAGAACAACTAATGGTGTTCAGTGAAGTGGCGCCAACTAGAACTGGAAAACCAGCGTTAGTTAAGCCTCTGATAGACTAATAGTACTGAAAAATTTATATTTTCAGTACTATTTTACATAGTAAAATATTGTATTTACATAGTAAAATAGTGGTCTCTTTTTCTGTCTCTGTCTTACCTCTGCTCCCTTGGGGTTTTTTCTCTACTCACAGTTTCCTCTGCTCACTCGTCTTTCTCGTGACTCCAAAACAGCAGTGAGAGGAATCCTGTCCAGCTTATGTATTTCCGTGGAGCCCAAGGTCCCTGGCTAACCAGTGGATTGGCTCCCTTGGGAATTTACTTCAGGAACAATCAGCTGGGCAGGGAGGGAAGATTTACTTCATTTATTCAGTCATGAATATGTAAATTCCTTCTCCCCAAGGTATTAATAACATTTTGCTAGGTATCATGGGACATTCTGAAGATCTATGCATGATTTGAAGACTGATGTTTTTATGTGATATATCATATGTCTGAAAAATATCATGTAAACACACATACTGAACTCATTTTAACATCACCGTTGCTGAGTTTGAAAGACCCTCCATCCGCACCCAAGAAGCAGACACCAAGCCTCCACTGGATGCAAGTTGCAAGAGGTTTATTGGTTACACAGGCGCCTGCGGACCCATCAGCCTTTGTGGGCTGAGCGCACTGGGCTAGATTGGGGAGCAGATTATATAGGGCAAGGGTTGGGGTGGCGGGAAGCGAGCTTACAGAAGCAGATGCTTGGTTACAGGGATCTGATTGGTTAACTTAAATCAAGCATTGTCAGGCACTGGGTTTAAGGCAAGGACACAACGGTTTGTTCTGGTGGGCCTTGGCTCAGCACTCTGGAAAGTCCCAGGTACACTCTATTCCTCATTTGTCTTTTCTCTTGACAGACCGGGTGATCACAGACAATAGACATCCTGGTATGTGTTGCCATCCGGCTATGGGGACAATCAAGCCTTCAGCAAGGGGAGAGTGGGTGCTGTGGGGACATCAGGTTACTTAAACAAGCCTTTAGCAAGGGGAGAGGGGTCTTTCATTCCCTTTTTCTTTATCATGGATAGAATCCTATATCCATTCGCTTTGTTCATGAAGTAAGTCAGTTTGAGATCCGGTCTGTTTAATTAGTTGATATTGTAGTGTCAGCACCATTGTCTGGATTACTGACAAGCGATTTTTTACAAACTGTACGAGTTTATTTAAGATACAAGGGCCGATTGAAAATTGGGCTATTGATAAGGTAACTTTTTTGTTGTAATCTCAAGGACATTTGCAAACCAAGGGAGGCTCCTGTCTTGCAGGATTGTGATCTCAGCAAGTCAACTATTTATCATTTTATGGCAGTTAGGGGTGCCTGAGGAATGCTACACATATGGAGGGGAGCTGGTGAAGGGGGGATGCAAGGCGCCAGCTTTTAAAGACCCTTAAATTTTTAAGGTGGTTGAAGGTGGAAGGTCTCATCTTCTATAACTTCTTCGTGCTGAATAGGGGCGTAGAGCTGTCCCTACCTACTGGGGTTAATATTGATCAGGGTAGGAATGTATAAGGGAGTTTCGAAGGGTGGAGGTAGTTGAATCCAGCGCTGACAGTAAAGAGGTGTCCTTGCGCGCGACAAGGATCGTCTGTCGTGGTGTAGTCATTGTAGCAATGGAGTCTCGGCACCAAGTAGAGAAACATGGAACAAAGCAACATATTAAGGTTAATAAGGCGATAAGAATGAGAAGCCCGAAAAGGAGATTCGGCCATAGTCCTCCTTTAAACCAGGAACTTAACCATTTACTGAGAGAGAGAGAAGGATCTTGTAGGCCTTAATTTTGGGTATTCATATCTTTTATTAGTCCTGTGACATTTTTGTGATAGTCTGGGATGTACACACAATATTCTGTCTTGATAATTGCACATGTGCTACCCTGGGCTGCTGTCAGGACATCTAAGGCCATCCTATTTTGTAGAACTGCCTTGTGTATCTGTGACACTTCGGTATTAAGCTGGGAGATGCTATTTAGTGAATTATTGAGTGTCTTTGTAGTATATTTATTAAGGACTTCTACATGCCACATGACATCCCCTAGTCCCGCAGATGGAACAAAAATACCATTTAAAAACAGATTGTGTTCATCTTTGTTTTAAGTTGGGGAGATTAGCAGGAGTTGTAATGGTTTTAGTAATGCGCCCATGATTCCCGGAAAATCCCCTTTCCTTCCAAATAGCTCCATGGGCATGTGGTACTAGGAAGGCATATTTGAAGTCAGTATAAATGTTAATTCTTAGGCTTTGGCAAATGCAAAGTGCTAGTGAGCACTATGGCACACCTAACTTTTCTTCTTCTTTCTATGAAAACTATTTTCATCAGAAAACCAACTGTCATTCGTAATTTTAACAGGGGCATCTTAAACCTGGCCATATAGAATAAGCTAGATTAATAATCTCTGAACATTTTTGCTCTATAGAGAAAGAAGTACAGTGGTCAGGTTCAGGCATACAGGTAACTAGGTTTAAAGTTTGACAAATTTTAAGTTTTATTTCTGGCATCTCTGTTAGTGTAGCCCAGTATTTAATAAGTCGGCCTCCATCATCCATTGGTGGCCTTTGGCTACTAAGACAAATCTGGACCTGATGTGACATTATTACAGTTAGGGACTGTTTTAGGTTTTGCTAAAGCATCTGTTTGCAATTGCACCTCAATGGAGGTGGCCTCTAGATAAATATGACTAAGGGATGAAACCAATAAGAAGACCTTTGAGTGGTCCAACCTTAACAATATCCTGATTACAGAGGATCATTGTCAAGTGGGAGAAGAGTGTGGTATGCTGGCTTTTAGGCAATTTCATTATTCCAGTTGTTTAATCATGTGCCGTGGGGTCTGCTAATATCCCCATAAAATAATAAGATTGACTAAAGAAGCTATTGTACAACTTCTCTGAAGTTTACCTCAAATTGTTTAGCTTAGGCAAACAAACATTTAAAGACAATCAAATCTAGAATTTAACATCCATAAAGGTGTGTTATTAAAACAGAATTTTTCTCTCTAAAATAACCCTCATTTACAGAGATAGCCAAATCAGGACTAATTCACTTGTGAAACAAGTTCAGTTTTAACAAACTTGGCCTATTATTTACATAAGCTCAGCAAGAACAATGAGTGTGATCAATAGATCTTTTAGCATCTGCTTTGCTGGAACTTTTAATAAGGAATCTCTAGGTTGAACTTTTAGTAGCCTCTCCGGGCCAGAAACCAAGCCCTATACTTGCCATCAGGCATGCCTGCAATACCTGTCGATTTGGGCGAATTCCTCCGTGGGCGAATTCCTCTTCTGAGATCGCACCTACCAAGGAGTGATATTCTTTACTCACCTGGTGAGGTTGCTGGGAACTCTGTAAGCAAGGTATCAGGCCAACAGTCACAAGGGGCTTTATGGCTCCAGGTTTTATAAAGTCAACCTTAGTTCCTTTAAACTGTCTGGTCATATCCGAGTCTTTTCAAATATGACTATTCCAGTCAAAGCCTTGGTAAAGTAACCCGTGTTTCCAATTCTTTCCTGTTACAAGGAGAACAGATTCTTATTGGACTTATGCAAATGACTGATTGCCATGGAAGAATGTTTACTTACTGAGACCTTTTGGTTTCAGAGGGTTCAGATAGAAAAGCTTGAATGCTTTGAGCTCTTTTATAAATGAGCACTTTTACATCTCTATAAGTTACAGATAACTAGGAGGAAGTATCCCTAGTCCGGAAGAGCAAACATTAGAGAGAACCAGCAATGTTTAAAGTAAGACAAAACATTAAGAGATATAACATTATAATTTTTTTAGTTTATTTAGTCCCGTGTTACCAAATCTGGTGAATGCGGCTTTAGTCAGTTTTGGAAATTTTTACCCATTTCAGTTTTAGGATTTTCAAGTATATCAAATATCTCTATTTGTCCTGAAAGTCCTTTATAGGAATCTCCTTGAAAATAAAACTTATTTTACAAGAGAATTAAAACAATTATAAATGATAAAAATTCAGAATGGATATGGTTAAAGCTAAAGAGACACGGGAGTTTACAATTTAGCTGCAAGGAAATCAGGTTATTTCTGTGATACATAACATTTCCATAATTACAGTATCAAGCGATGATCTCTCAAAACACTAAAACTTTAGGAAGTGCGTAGAATCTCTAGAATAATTATAGTATTTTCCCAAGTGTAATCCAAGGTTTATCATTGGTTCAGTAGTATTTCATGAGCAGCTTCATATATTAAGGAAAAGCCTGAGTTAAAGAGATTTTACAATTTAAATCTTGTCAACATTTGCTAAGATCTTAGAAAGTTTTGAAGCACATGCCTAAATATAATAAGGATGTTGAACACCTGATAAAAACATAGAAACTGGTTTTTCTGGGCAGGCAAAGAGAAAATCACTTACATTCTCGTAACAGGAGATCAATTAATCTAAGAAAACTTTATCCTTTGAACAGAGAATTTCAGTCTTGTACTAATGTAATGTACCTTTAAAACTCATTCATTTAGTCTATCTTAGTCCGTCCTGACCATCTACAACTTTTCTTTGCATTCAGGTTTTGTCCCAAGTCATTTTCTTTTAAACAATCATCTCATTTAGGATAAAATTACCTTTAACAAAATGTATTCCCATTTCTTAAATTTTTCTTACATATTTCCTATTTTCTTACATACAGAGTTTTCCTTATTTCCATTAGTCTCAGTTATACTAAGCAGAACTTTGTATTCTTAGAAACACCTTAATCTCTAGTGAAGACTAAGTATTAACCAATTGTGAACTATTACAACAGAATTCTTCAGGTGGCAAATTTATGAATCAGTTAAGTGGCAAACAAGTTTACCAACAAATTTAAATACTCTTAGTTTCTTTGCAGTAAGAAGTCAAAAGCACAAACCTACAACCAGTAATTAATGACTTAGCATTTTATCCTGTTTGGTTAAGACCTAGATGTTCATAATTCAATTCCATTTGTCATCCAAGCAAAACTTTAAAGCTTTCAGATTATCAAAGACTTTGAAAGCTACTTCAGCAATTACCCATTAGAACTTTGAGACAGACAATTAACCATCAGTTTAGTTATTTCTTTGCTAACAAATTTTAATAAATAACATGAGCTTATTTGACCTTCAGTAAACTTCGAAGTTTTACATTTACTGCTGATAACTTAAAAGACAGGTCTTATTTTAATTAAATCAACAAACTTAACTTAGTTCCAACATTGATTTACGTTCCATCTGGACCCACTCCACTTTGAATGTTTACCTGAGACATGATTGGGAAGATCTGGAGTGAGGGGGTGTTAGTTCCAGGGGTTGCTCTTCTTGCTCCTTGACAGTGAAGAGAGAAGGAGCTGTGGTCCATGATCTAGAGGCCAGTCATGCAGGCTGCACACACGTTGGTACAGAAATAGGAGAAGAGGGAAACAGAAGAAACAAAGTGCTGCCAGGAGGCAGAGAAAGGATTCCCAGTTTTGGAGCTCCTAAGCCCCAACAGAGGAGCAGATGCCATGCTTTCCCATCAGCCAGGGGGGAGGGGTTAGGCAGTCCAAGTCAGGCCAGAGAACACAGGGAAACTTCCCCGAAACAAAGAGTTTTGGCAGCTGCTTGGGAATATTCCCTATAGTCTCTGTCTTGAGTCAGACCAACCCCAGTTGGCTCCAGTTATAGCCATCAACACAGGAAGTGAGTAATGGAGAAGCTCCCACATCTATTAGGAGAAACAGAGAGAAATAAAGTCAGAGTCCCCTTTGCTAGGGATGGCCCAGCAACCTGGGATTACTAAAAGAAGGCTTATTTACATAATTATCATCCAATATGTCAGGAGGAAATTTACTAGCTGACCCATTGAATCTGGTTTTAACTCTTAATACCTATCTCTTATATTCCCTCCCGATATGTACGATGTTGCAGACAAGGGGAGGGGGACCTTTCAGGTGCTGTCCTGCTCGTGTCCCTCACGGGAACTTAGGAGCGTCTTAGCTAAGGTCTATCTGTATAAACCCCGGACCAGGCTACTCCATGGAGTAGATGACCGTTATGCCGTATGACGCTCCGCGAGACTCAGGGTGCAGCCCACTCAGACTCCGTAGCCGAAGGCGGTGGAGCCACACAAACAAATTCACACAATCAGGCATTCCTCAGATTCAAACAGGTTAGACACCCTCCCTTTAAACAAAATGTAACCTTTATGACCAGTGTAAGGAACATATAACCACATTTAAAGACATTAATAGGACAATTTAGACATTAGACATAGGAGACAAAAACAGATAACTGATTCGGACGGTCAGGAGGATCCTTCCTGACTCACAGACGGTCAGGAGGAGCACACAGCCTCCTTTCTGACTCACAGACGGTCAGGAGGAGCACAGAGGCTCCTTCCTGACTCACAGGCGGTCAGGAGGAGCACAGAGGCTCCTTCCTGACTCACAGGCGGTCAGGAGGAGCACAGAGGTTTCCTCCTAACTCTCAGACCCCCGAGGCGTCCCCCCGGGTGGCAGGGGAGAAGTCCGAGTTCGTCAACTCCTTCTCCAGCTGCCCACAAACACAGATCAACTACGTAGTTGCTGAAAGGTTGCGGCGCAAGAACATAAAAACAGACAAACAGAGAGACAGAGACACAGATGCTGGCCAGCTTACCTCCCAGTGGGGATTGGCGGGGGTCTTGGGTGGGATTCCAAGAGATCTCGGTGGGACCTCCAAATGAAAGACCCTCGATCTGCACCCAAGAAGCAGACACCAACCCTCCACTGGATGCAAGTTGCAAGAGGTTTATTGGTTACACAGGCGCCTGCGGACCCATCAGCCTTTGTGGACTGAGCGCGCTGGGCTAGATTGGGGAGCAGATTATATAGGGCAAGGGTTGGGGTGGCGGGAAGCGAGTTTACAGAAGCAGATGCTTGGTTACAGGGATCTGATTGGTTAACTTAAATCAAGCATTGTCAGGCACTGGGTTTAAGGCAAGGACACAACGGTTTGTTCTGATGGGCCTTGGCTCAGCACTCTGGAAAGTCCCAGGTACGCTCTATTCCTCATTTGTCTTTTCTCTTGACAGACCGGGTGATCACAGACAATAGACATCCTGGTATGTGTTGCCATCCGGCTATGGGGACAATCAAGCCTTCAGCAAGGGGAGAGGGGGTGCTGTGGGGACATCAGGTTACTTAAACAAGCCTTTAGCAAGGGGAGAGGGGTCTTTCATCTTGACTCTTAAGTTAAATCAATCATCTTTTCCTGGACCAGGCCATATTCATTCTTTAAATTAAGAAAAAAAAATTTTTAGAGAAATTGGACTTGTGAGTTAGACTCCTCTATCTGGAGAAACATAACTCCACCAAATCTTCCAATACTGAGGAACAGTGTTAACACTTATAATGGCCCACTAAGACAAGTGTTATGATGAATTAGGTTATTTTTTAAGCAAAGAATCAGTAGTTATTCCCCTCTTACCCCCAAATGTTGATATCTCATCACCTAGGATAGTAGACCTAGGCTAATAACACTCAACACCATTAGTTAAGGAAGTGAAAATTTATATTTTCAGTACTATTTTACATACTGAGTTCAACACAAAATAAGTAATTTTCCCATGCAAAATTTTGCTGGACCCTTGATAAAGACATAGGTCTTGGGACGCCTGGGTGGCTCAGTGGGTTAAAGCCTGTGCCTTTGGCTCAGGTCATGATCTCAGGGTCTTGGGATCGAGCCCCTCGTCTGGCTCTCTGCTCAGCAGGGAGCCTGCTTCCCCCTCTCTCTCTTCCTGCCTCTCTGCCTACTTGTGATCTCTCTCTCTCTGTCAAATAAATAAATAAAATCTTTAAAAAGAAAAAAGAAAAAAAAGACATAGGTCTTAAACTCTAGCATGCCTAAGAACCAAATTAAAGATTCTTAACCACTGGTTCTGAGAGACCACCAAGAAAGCTGCCTTTTTATTTTTATTTATTTATTTTTAAAATTAATTTATTTTGGGGGGGGAGAGAGAGAGAGAAAGATCAGGAAGAGGCAGAGGGAGAGAGAGAAGCAGCCTTTCCCCTGAGCAGGAAGCACGATGCTGGTGTCCATCCCATGACCTGAGATCATGATCCAAGCTGAAGGCAGACACTTAACTGACTGAGCCACCCAGGTGTCCTGAAAACTGCCTTTTTAATAAGCACCCCAGATTTTATTGATGTGAGTAGTCTGAGAACTACATTTTCAGATACATTTTTGGGAAGCAGCTATGCACGGACGAGACCAATCTAGACGAGCTCCTCTGGGGCTGATCTGGTTTCTGCTTTTTGCAAAGGCATAATCACATCATGTGCTTTCTATTTGGGACACTCATGCACCAGTTATACTAGCATAAGTTCCACTTACCTACTTTGCAATCATTATATAACAACTGATTTTTAGAAAACAGGATTTCTCCATGCCTAAGGAGAGAGCCAGGGCCCTACCTAGCTAAGCATAACCAGGGCAATCCCACAGTGGGATTCTGGTGTTGGTTTCCTGTTAGTCCCTAACCCTTTGACATATGTCGCGTCAGTGATGTTTCATGCTTTCAGAGTCCGCTGTGAAGTAAGAAGCTTTGCTCCACTTTGAAACAGGTGTTTGCCAAGGGAAATGTGTCTTTTGAAATCAGGTACATTTTTCTTGGGTGTTAGAATACATCATTATAGCAAATGACTATAGAAATGCTATGGTAATCTTTGGGGCTATTTTCAAATGTCATACCATATGATTTTTGAATCATAAAAACTTACAAGTGATACCAGTTCAAATTGAATATTGTATGACTAAAGTACTTAATGTATTCTGAAGCCCATGGGGATTTTTTTTTGCATCTCTAAAGGGAAAATGTGGGAAAATTGAAGGCATGAGATAGCATAGAGACTCTAGGTTGTTTATCATAAAAATCTTCTGGGTTTTAAATGGAATTTCAAAAGATGATTGTTCCAGCCTGAAAAAGAATTTAGAAAACAAGAAAGGCAAACTTATTTCCAGAGTTTAATTTGTGTTTTTACATCTAATGCTTTCTGCATGCTTGTTATAATGCCCCTGTATTCTTTACCCCTTTGTTTAATGCCAGCCTTGGGTCCTTAAAATGTTCTTTCTGTTTTAAATCTTCTCTTCTTGTATAAACTTGGAGATTCACATACCTGTACCCCTGGGGCTAATAATACATAATATGTTAATAAAAAATTAAAAGTTAAAAAAAATTCTCTTCTTAGTCATGAAAAAATTTATTTTTGTGTTTTTTGTCTTTTATAGTTTAAATCTCTGGACCATGAAGAAAGTTAGATTCCGGAAACTTGCTTATTTTTCTTGATTTTCCCCTTGGAGATTCACATTATTAGCCATTACACTTTTTCCAATCAAGTTTTCAGAAGCCTCTAATGATTTTAGATCTGATTTAACTCTTAATTGCTCCACATACTTTTAAAGGAAAGCATCGTTTATTTTATATAACTAATTAGACTTAGAGGTATGGTTTTTTGGGTGTCCCTGCTACAAAGTCTGTTTGTTTGTTTGGTTTTTTCCCCCAGCCTCCAGTCTAAAATACTTCTTATCCATAGAGTTTCAGAGCAGAGCCCCTCCTTCTTGAAGCCTTTCCTGAGAATTGCCTGCCTACTTTGGTATTCTTTGTCTTATTTTTCGATCTCTAGTTCTATAATTATCCCATGGTAATATGAATTCTGTCCTGTCTCTGCATTAGACAGTAGTGTGCAGCAGGTAGGGAACTTATTTTGAACTCCATAGTGCCTAGTGCATTGTCTACTGCAAATAAAGTGCCAAATAAATATGTGAAGAAATATATCTTTATATATTAGACTCAACTCGTGTGTTCTGATCCATATAAACATTTAAATTTTTATTTTGGACAAGCACATTTGAACAAAGAGAGCCTCTCTTCAAATGTAAGAGGTTATATATTTGTTTGAGAAATGGATTGCCAAAGCCTTTATTCAAATATAGTTGCTTCTGGTATCCTGGAACATGGTTTCTCAGCTTTAGCATTGTTGACAATTTGGGCCAGATAATTCAGTATGTGTGTGTGTGTGTGTGTGGGATATGCTGTCCACTGCATCAAAGCTATTCAGCAACACCCTGGTCTCTACCCACTAGACTCTAATAGCATTTCTAACCCCAGTTGCGATAATCAAATGTCTCTAGACATGGCCAAATGCACACCTTGGTTGAGATATACTACCCTAGAAGGATAACTATACCAACTTTAGGTCAATTGGTCAGTACCTGAAGAGTTTTCAAACATCGTTAGAAATGTAATACTATTAACTCTGTGAAACATTTCGGTTTTAAGTTTTAATTGCCCTTTTATACTTCCAATTAGCTCACAATGTAAATTTATCTTTAATATTTACCTTAAATCTTTTGAAGCCAGTTTTCAACATGTATTTCAATTATACATATTGTTATAGTCGTCTATTGCTTCTTAGACAAACCATCTCAAAACTTTATGGAATAAACCAAAAACTGTTTTGTTACATACATGATTTTATGAGTTAGGGATTTGGACAGGGCATAGTAGTAGTGGCTAGAGATGCTTAGGACAGCTCACTTGAGCCATATGTATGGGACTTTGGCTCTGCCTACTGGTTGAGTTTCTCTAGTTTCCTCCATGTTGCTTCTGCTGGGGCTAGAAAGTCCAAGATGCCTCCTTAGCTTATGTGATTGGTGTATATGGAGCATGGTGGTTGGAAGCGTGGGGCTGGCTGGACATCTATCTCTCCATGAAACCAGCAGTGCTTCCTTACAGCATGGCAGGCTTAGAATAGTCAGATTTTTTACATTATCCCTAAGCATATATTTCAAGAGACCTGGACAGAGGTCAAAGACCTAGTGTAGCAAGGATACCCTGGTGATGAGGCTTCCTATGACCTACTCTTAAAAGCCCTGGAATGTCACTTCTATTGTATTTTATTATTTGAGGAATTTAGGAAGTCCAGCCCAGATTCAAGGTGAGGAGAGTGGAGAAGGGGGATGAATGGACATTACTTCTCTTGAGGAGAATGAAATATATATATACAGGAAGGGAAGAAATTGATGGTGGCCATCTTGCAAACAAGCTACTAAATCTGTCCAGGTTTGTGGCAGCTCAATTTCTGAAAATGGACAACAGAAGACAAATAATCCATTCAGATTCCTAGGATATTCCTTCACTTTGAATAACAGCTTTCTTTCCTCTCTGTCTTTTGTTGACAATGAGAATTTGGGGTCCTACTGTAAAGACCTTCCATTTTGGAGAAGGCATGCTAAGCTGCTCATTTATAATGTTTTTCTATAGTTCTTCCAGATATCTTTCAAGAAATAACATATTTCATCCTGGGGAGGCATAATAAGCTGAAAATTTTCCTTCTAGAAGGATTTAGTCATGATTTTTGGCTTGTCATAAACATTAACCATAAACATGTTTGGGTCTCCACAGTGGTTTGGTAGGGAAGGGATATGGAAGGAGACAGGTCTGGGTGTAAATCCCAACTGCACCACTATCAGGCCTGTGGTGAGTTCCTTCACTTCTGTCATCCTCATTTCCTTCTCTGGAAAGTAAGTGAAGTAATGACTGTCTTGAAGGTTTTTATTAGGTGCTGATTACTGGGACACAATTCTCCACAGGTCCGTGTTTTTGCACCTCTTAGAGGCACTAACTGCCTTTCTTCTAGACTCTTTTGAAGATTGATTGTATAGCAAACAGACTTAGATGATAGTGACTCCCTTTGGGACAGAAGCCAGATATCCTTTCTTTCTTTCTTTCTTTCTTTCTTTCTTTCTTTCTTTCTTTCTTTCTTTCTCTTTCTTTCTTTTTTTAAGATTTTATTTATTTATTTGACAGAGAGAGATCACAAGTAGGCAGAGAGGCAGGCAGAGAGAGAGAGGAGGAAGAAGGCTCCCTGCTGAGCAGAGAGCCTGATGTGGGACTCGATCCCCGGACCCTGACATCATGACCCGAGCTGAAGGCAGCAGCTTAACCCACTGAGCCACCCAGGCGCCCCAGAAGGCAGATTTCTAACCAGGATAATAAGGCATGGTCTACCTTCTACACAGAAGCTAGATAAGCTCATTGTCTATTATAAAAGATTCAGATTTTGAGGCACCTGGGTGACATAGTTGGTTAAGCATCCAAATTTTGGTTTTGGCTCAGGTTGTGATCTCAGGATTGCGAGATTGAGCTCTGCATCAGGCTCTGTGCTTGGTGTGGAGTCTGTTTGAGTTTCTCTCTCCATTTCCCTCTGCCCCACCCCTTGTACTCTCTTTCTTTCTTTCTCTCAAATAAACAAACAAATAAATCTTTTAAAATAAATAAATCTTTTTAAAAAAAAGGATTCAGATTTTGTCTGGGTGGCTCAGTCAATTAAATATACTCTCGATTTTGGCTCAGATGACGACCTCAGGGTTGCGAGATGGAGCTCCATGCTGGGTGTGGAACCTGCTTAAGATTCCCTCTTCTTCTGCTCCTTCCCCTTCCCTCTCTCTTGGAAAAAAAAAAAAAAAAAAGTAGATTTCCTAAGCTTGGAGTTTCTTAGTTTCTCAACTCCACATATAGGAGTAAGGGGGCCTTCTTGTGGACATTCAGGCTTAAGGAATTTATTTAAATGATTTGTTTCTGACCCAGATGTCCATGCTTTGGGGTTGAATCCCAAGACAGGGACGGAGTTAGCAGAGACTTGATGTTTCTCCCACTCATTCTGCTCCCTCTACTCTTGTCTTTTGCACTTTCTAATCAACTAAACATAGAGTGGGGTCAGTTTTCTTAGGCTTCCACTTCTTTTGTTGATGGGATCTCCCTTATATAAAACATCATGGTGAGGATTACCAACCTAATCTCTCTAAAGGAGATATAAAGGAATTTAGAGAATACTTTTGCTCTCTTCTTCTCCAAAAATGTTGCTAAATTTTGGTGTCAAAAGCTGAATGCTAACACTCTGTTTTTCCTCTTTGCATTCTCATTTGAACAATTCTAAATCTCCCTTAGGCAAACTCACTGGCAGAATGAAAGATTCGTTTAAGGAAGTATAAAACAGAAAATGTTATGAATTTTTAAAAATAATTTTTTAATTTTTTTCTAAACATATAATGTATTATTAGCCCCAGGGGTACATGTCTATGAATCACCAGGTTTACACACTTCCCAGCACTCACCATATCACATACCCTCCCCAATGTCCATAACACCACTACCCTCTCCCTACCACCCTCCCCCCCACCACCCTCAGTTTGTTTTGTGACATTAAGAGTCTCTCATGGTTTGTCTGCCTTCATTTATTCTTTTCCTACCCCCCAAACACCCCATGTTGCATCTCCACTTCTTGATATCAGGGAGATCATATGATAATTGTCTTTCTCTGATTGACTTATTTCGCTAAGCATAATACCCTCTAGTTCCATCCACATTGTTGCAAATGGCAAGATTTCATTTCTTTTGATGGCTGCGTAGTATTCCATTGTATATATATTCCACATCTTCTTTATCCATTCTTCTGTTGATGGACATCTAGGTTCTTTCCATAGTTTGGCTATTGTGGACATTGCTGCTATAAACATTTGGGTGCACATGCCCCTTTGGATCACTACATTTGTATCTTTAGAGTAAATACCCAGTAGTGCAATGGCTGGGTCATAAGGTAGCTCTATTTTCAACTTTTTGAGAAACCTCCATGCTGTTTTCCAGAGTGGTTGCACCAGGTTGCATTCCCACCAACAGTGTAGGAGGGTTCCCTTTTCTCCGCATCCTTGCCAGCATCTGTCATTTCCTGACTTGTTAATTTTAGCCATTATGAATGTTTTTGAAAGTCCTCTCAAAACTAGTGTGGAATGATTCCTGTTTCCCCCTACTAGAATCATTCTGTACATTGTCAAGTTTGGTAGTACTCTCTTTGCCCAGAATTCTTCTTAGTAGAGTTAGCTATTTTAAATCCTACATTTCTATCTCTTTGAGAAGCTCAGGGTCTTCCATACCAGGTAAAGGAACTGAACCCACAGAAACCTACTGAGCCTTTATCAACACATTCCTATATATATTTCTACCTATATAGCTCCCTCCAGCCATGTCTGAGAGCTGGAAGATAACCTCTCTTACATCTGTGTATGTACTCATATTCTCAATGCCATGGTCAGTTCCTCTAAGCACACCTTAGATTGGTTGAGAAGCACCTGAAAGAGAGAGAACACTGTCTGGCAATGTGAAATAGTACATTTTCTTTCTATTTTAACAAGTGTGCAATTCAGAATTTTACCAGGATGAAGTTGCATTAATTTTCCCCACTTATGTGTGGTATTCAAAGTAGATTAACATTGCATGGGGGTGAAACTTTCTTTATGGGCTCCAAACTGCATTCTTTTTCCGGGCCTAAAGCAAACAATTCATTTTTTTTTTTTTTTCACAAGGTGGAGATTGGGGAGGTCAGGCAGTCCATCCACCAACAACACTGAATCACCTTCTCCATTCTCTGGTAACCAAAAGAAAGCCATTTGAGTACTTATTATTGTTCTCAATTTATCTCAATTCAAAATATTGATCATTTACTAAGCAATTAGTATGGGCTGAGCATTGTGTGGAATAGTAAATAAGTACTTGAAGTCTATAACCTTGTTGGGTCAATTTGACACTTGAATGGAAAACAATATAAAGCAAATTAAAAATTGTGCCCCAATACACAGTAAACCAAAAGAGATAAAAGCGTGTATCTACACAAATACTTTCTTCCTAAGTCCATAGCTCCTTTACTTGGAATAGCCTCAAACCTAGAACACATTGCCCTGTAACACATTTCTCCAAAATTTAGTGACCTAAAACAACAAACATTTGTTATTTCATAGTTTCTGTGGATCAGGAATTTGAGAGCCACTTAAGGTGGGTGGTTTGGGCTCTGGGTCTCCCATGAGGTTGTAGTGAAACTATAAAGAGGCTATGGTCATCTGAAGTCTGGATTCAAATTGGAGGATTTCTTTCCGACATGGCTCACTCGAATGGCTGTTAAGAGGAGACTACAGTTTCTCATTACATTGCCTTCTCCATAGGGCTGTTTGAGTTTCCTCACAGCATGGCATCTGGCCTCCCCCAGAGAAGATGATCTAATAGAGAATAAGGAGGAAGTCTAAAATCCTTACATGACTAGTTTCAGAAGTTGCATGCTATCACTTCGCTTCTACTTTATTCTATTCATTAAAATTGAGTTGCTAAGTCCAGTCTATATTGGCAAGGAGAGGGAAATTAGACTCCACTTCCTGAAGAGGGTAGTAGCAAAGAATTCATTGATTTACTTTAAAACCATCATACAACCTAAATGTCCACCAACAGGAGAATCCTTAAAGAATTTCTTTGCCTATCACACAGTGGAATACTACTCCACAATAAAAAAGAATGGAGTTTTGAAACAGGTAACAATGTGGATGAATGTCAAAATAATTGTGCTAAGTGAAAGAAGGTGGACACAAAAGAAAAGGTACTGTAGGATTTCACTTATATAAACTGCTAAAAACTGCACACTAGCACACTAAGCTATCTAGAGAAAATAGATCAGTGATTACCTAGGGACCAGGTTTGGGGGAATAGAGCAATGAAGGGATAGAGAGGGGATTTCAAAGGAACAAAGGAACACCAAAAACTTTTGGAGGTGATGGATATACCCATTGTCTTGTTTGTGGTGACAAATTTAGAAATATGTCAGTATGCCAACATCATCAAATTTTAGGCTTTAACATGTGCAATTTATTGTATGACAATGATACTTAAATAAAGCTCGAAAAAAAATTGCGGTAAAGACAAAATTTTTTAAGTTCATATTCCAGTTCTATTTCCTAGAACTTTATTTTTTAGCTCTGTCTCTTTAGTCACCAAATGTAATTAATAAGTATGGGACTTTCATACCTTGCAAGATAGTTTTTGGCATGGAAGGAACTTATTAACCTCTCTTACATCTGTGTATTCTTGTAACTCAGCATTTATCAAGGCAAAGTAGCAGTGAGTATTGAAGGAGAAAAAAGAAGTCCTGGATTCCAGCTAGGCCATGCTGTTTTCTTGCAGAACATTTTCACCAAAATCATAAGAGATCACTCTGCGGCTAATTTACCTAATGAATTAAAACAAACAAAGAAACAAACAAAAACAAGAACACGGTGCTAACCATAAACGTGGTCACACGTCCCCCCGTTTTCCAGCTCATGTGAATGACTGCTGCTTTTTCACCAATCACCAATTCCATGTCTCCATCCTCCTTGGTAAAAGTTATTAGAATATCCAGTCATAGAATTTCTCCCAACTTTCTGACAACAACCAAATCCAAAGCAAATTCCTGTTTCCTTGAACCTTCCTCAAATTATCTAACATGGGCCCAAATCCTACAACCTGTCCCTCAAATACTCTTTCAGATTCCCTTTTGTTCTCCATGGTATAAAGTCTCCCTGCTTACAGCAAATAAGAAAGCCAATTGGGTTTGAATGCAGGTATATTCCTGGTGATGTTTCACTGTTGGGCATCAAAGCATTTATATATTTGATGTTTCTACTAGACACTAAAGACTTACAGATCTGGGACTTTTATCTAACTATCTATCTATCTATCTATCTATCCATTATCTATCTATCTATCTATCTATCTACCTTAGCACACCCAACACCAAGCATGGTGCCTGAGCCTTACTAGGAATGTTTGTAAGATAAATGAATGAATGTGTATTTTATGACTGAAGGCACGCCCTTTAACAAATGGAAGAAGCCGCTTTACTAAAACAGGTTATTTCTCATCAATGCGTTCTGCCAGTCAGCTACTGACTGAGTTTGCTTTTACATGTGAAAGTGCTCCTGTGGTTTGGCCAGTTCCCAACATCAGCGAAGCTTATGGCTTCATTTTTGAAGTGACAGTGACTTGTATTGTACCTCCAGAGTTCCTCATGATCCTTACCATTCCCAGCATACACAACTACACGGCCCACCAGGTGTGAGGATGCCGTTATCCCAACTATATGTTACCAGAAATAAGTCTCAGTGGGAAAGCAGATTAGGAGAGTTTAAAGTGTGGGAAAGAGAAGCTATGAAAAACTAGAAAGAAAATTGATTTCTAAATACAGTTAGACCTCATACTTGTTTTGACATCATGGATGATTCAAAGTACAGTATAGTTGTCCTTTCTCACCAGGATTTACCGCTATCTGTAGATTTCCAGAGGCCTCTCAAATGTAATCTTAGGGATCTTCCCGTTTTGTGCTTTAGTAACATCCCCTTCAAAGTGGAATAAAAAGTGCCGGTTCTGCTCACACCCTTATCTCAGTTTTGCCCAGCATAGCAGAGTGGTTAAGAACTCAGGTTTTTGCATCAGAAAGACAAGGATTGGAATCCTGGGTCATCAAATTCCTGAACATGTGACTTTCATATCATTTAACTTTCTTCAATCTTAGTTTTCTCACCTGTGAAATAGGAATATCAACAGTAAATACATTGTAGATTTGGGCAAATGAAATGAGATAGTACATAAAAACCTACCTTGGCACAGAAGTTATAAATTATAACTACTATTAATGCAATTAGCTCATTATTTTTTATTAACATAAATTGCATTTATAAAAGAAAGGTGAAAACTGGATACTATATACTATGCAAGATTATGCTATATTATAAAATACATACTATTTTATATATTATAACATATAAACTAAAATACAATTGTTTCTATTACAGGATTTAGACAAACTCATTATTTTAGTAATGAAAACTTTGCAAAACTGATTTATGTATATCTTGCCTGAAATAAACTTCTAAATTTCGAAAAATAAACTCTTTGTAATACCTGTCACAGGGGGAATTTGAGTTTAATCAACTGGAAGACTTTCAAGGTTCCCTGTCGTCAGAAAGAGAAGAGTGTTTGGATAAATTGGAGCAGAACCACACAGCCAAGCTGCTCTCAAATTCCTGATCCACAGAAAACTACAAGACATGGACACCTGAACAAAAAGACAAGAAGGAATTCTGCTTCCATTCAGATGTATCCTCTGTCTGAAGCAACCAAAAAAGAAAGGGAAAAAAAAAAAGGAAAGAGTAGGAAGAAAGAACAAATTAAAGAAAAAGAGACAAACAGAACATATTTCCGCTTTCAAGATGCTGGACATCAGGCCCAGGAAGTCGAGGATCGCCTAGAGGCAAGAGATCGGTCACCGGGCTAGGTTGCTGCCGGCAGAGATCTGGGCTGTGGCAGAGACAGGTAGAATCTGGCAGACTCCCTTGAGGGGAGAAGATGAATCTGAGTCAGGAAACCAAGGCAGCTAGGGTTTCCAGGCCAAAAGTCCTGAAAAGGAGAACACCGAACAGAAAGAAAACCTCAGAGACACCTGGGTGGCTCAGTTGGTTGAGTGGCCGACTCTTGATTTCAACTCAGGTCATGATCTCAGGATTGTGGGATCAAGTCCCACACCAGGCTTGTGCTCAGCACTGAGTCTGCTTAGGATTCTCCCTCTCCCTCTGCTCCTTCCTGCTGCTCTCTCTTTCTGTCTCTGAAATAAATAAGTAAAATCTTAAAAAAAAGAAAAAGAAAAAAGAAAGCTTCAGAATATCTACTGCATGTTCCCCTCCTGTATCCAGTGAGTACGGACAGGGGCACACACCCAATAACAGCTTCAAAATACAAGAAACAAAACATAATAGAATGGTGAGAAGAAGTAGTCAAATCCACAATTTTAGTCAGAGACTTCAATACTTTCTTGATAATTGATAGAACACACAGGCATAAAGTCAGTAAGGACATGGAATATTTGAACGATAGTACCAAACTGACCTGAAAATTGTAGAAGGCATCACCCAACAACAGAGTAATACATACTATTATAAAGTTCAAGTATACATTTTCCAAGATAGATCATATTCTGGGCCTAAACTAAGTCTCAATAAATTTAAAATTATTAGACTCAAAGTCTGCACTTTGACCACATTGAATTGGAAATTAAAAACACAGAACTCTATCAAACAATTGACAGCTGAATAACACTTTGAAATGACACATGGATTAATTTTTTGTTTTGTTTTGTCTTAAGTAGACTCTACACCCAATGTGGGGCTTGAACTCACCACCTGAGATCAATAGTTGTATGTTCTACTCATTGAGCCAGCCAAGCATCCCTGAATAAAGTTATTAAAATCAGGAAAAAATATAAAGTATTTGAACTGAATGAAGATGTGCTAAAACAGTATATACATACAAACAAATCAACGACCTCTGCTTCTATCTTCAGAACCTAGAGAAAGAACAAATCTGATCTGATCTTACTTCTTTCTTCTTTCAGAAGAAAGGAAATAAATGTTATAGAGAGATGAAAATGAAAACAATAGAGAACATCAATAAAATAAAAAGCTGGTTCTTTGACAAGATTAATAAACTTGATAAAACTCCTGCCAGACTGATCAGGACGAAAGAGAAGACACAGATGATCAATATTCAGGAATGAAGAAAGTGACATCACTATAGATTTTACAGATAATAAAAAGAAAATAAAGGAATATTGCGAACAGCATTATACCTATAAATTTTACCTCTCAGGTGAAATAGAAAAATTCCTTGGAAGTTACAAACTACCAAAACTTATTCAAGAAGAAATAGACAAACTGAATAGCTTTTAATTTATTGGAGAAATTGAATTTGTAGTTAAAATCTGACTAAAAAAATAACCAAACAAAACTCCAGGCCAAGGTAGTTTCATTGGTGAATTTTTCCAAACATTTAAAGAAAATATAATATCAGCTCTACCCAAACTGTTCCAGAAGACTGAAGAGGAGGGAATATTTTCCAACTCATTCTGTGAGAACAAAATTGTCCTGAGATCAAAAGTAGATGAAGACATTACACACAAAAAAATTACAGATCAATATTCCTTATGAGCATAGACGTAAGAAATTCTAAAGAAATACTTAGCAATTAAACATATCAATACATAAAAAGTTAAATGTATCCATACCATGTGGGGTTTAATCTCTGGAATGCAAGTTTGGCTTAACATTCAAAAACCAATCCTTGTAAATTATTGTATTAATAACATTAAAAAAAGAAAATCCGGGGCGCCTGAGTGGCTCAGTGGGTTAAGCCGCTGCCTTCGGCTCAGGTCATGATCTCAGGGTCCTGGGATCGAGTCCCGCATCGGGCTCTCTGCTCAGCAGGGAGCCTGCTTCTCTCTCTCTGCCTGCCTCTCCATCTACTTGTGATTTCTCTCTGTCAAATAAATAAATAAAATCTTAAAAAAAAAAAAAGAAAAAGAAAATCCATGGGATCATCTGACTGTAGCAAAAACATTTGGCCTGTTACTTACTGCTCTTACACAGTAGCAATGATGTAAATTGTGAGATGTTCTCAAAATAATATACACTTGGCAGGACTGTGTGTGTGTGTGTGTGCGTGTGTTTATGCGTGAGTATGCGTGTGCACATACTTCTTTTTTTTTAGTCTAAGATGCATATTTCATGGTCCTTTGCCTTCAAATACTTCAGACTGTGTTTCCTAAGTATGCAGGTGTTCTTTGCCATAACTACAGTACTGTTATCAAATTCAGCCAATTTAGCATTGGTATAACACTTACCTAATATAGAATCCATATCCCAAATTTGTCACTTGACTCAATAATGTCTTTTATAGTATTTTTTCTTCTTCCAGAATAGAATCCCATATATGGTTAGGCAATGCATTTAGTTGCTGTGTCTCTTTATCCTTCAGTTATCTGGAACATTTCTACATCCTTTCATTGTCTTTTATGATACTAACATTTAAAAAATATATAGTCATCCCTCACCTACGTTATCTAAATGGAATATCCTGAGGGCTGACTGATATTTCCTCATTATTTGATTCAGTCTATTCTTTACTCCTAGCTGGGGTTGCATCCGTCTCTGTGTATCACAAAGGCAGGCACACGATGTCCATTGGTCCCTCATACTGAAGTTACTATTTTGGTCATTGTGTCACGGTGTTGAATTTCTCCCATAGGTAATTGCTGCTTTTTAGTCCTTACAATTAATAAGCAGTCTGTAAATGTAAATGTCTTATTTTTTATCAAAATTTCCTAGATTTAGTATTCATTGATGATTCTTGCCTGATCCGATCTTTATTATAAAATAATGATTTTGTACTCCAGGACTCCTGCATTTACCAGTTGATATTCTGCTTTCGTTTCCCCTATTCATTTCTATTAGTAAGAACCAATAAATTTCTATTTCTTCAGTGGTTTATAATTTATTACTTAATTATTTGATGGCTCTTTTACCCCCACAGTAACCCTGCAATTTGGTACCTGGGTCTGTGTGATGTACCACATCATTTCTACTTTCTGGCAATATGTTCCAGGCTCTTCTCGAACTTACCCTGCCCAGCCCTTGAATCAGCCATTTCTTCAAGAAATGTTCCTTTGAAGGGAGAGTAGCACTAGGGACCAAAGTTTGGGTTCTAGATCATAGTTACTGTATTTTTATGCTTTTCCTATTAAGTAAAAATCGTTTTAGCACTACTGGAGCTGGGTTACCTGAGTCTAAGATTACCATTCACTACTTCCCCTCTATTCCTTAATATTTTAAAAAGCTTAATTTCATTTATAAAATAATACACATTCACTGTTCAAAGGAAGTACAACAGTTGAAACAGACATGAAGAATCAAAAACAACCAACCAAAACCCCGAAACACTTCAATGCTCACCAACAAGTCCTTACTTCCTGTAAACATTTTGGCTTATCTGCTTCATAACTGGGTGCTGTTCTAAAGATTTAGTGGGAGTAATCTTACTGACTAGATAAAGTGTGTCTTTTTTATTCTGCTTTTTATTCTTGGGGCAGGGGGGATGGGTGCATGGAAGGGTGGGAATGATTTCCCTGTGGGAAACTGATGGCAAGACACGCACCCAACCCTAACTCTAGTTAAGTAGGGGTTTATGTTTTTCAGCCCTGGACCCTTCCTGACACACAACTGATGGCGAAAGGGACTAAAGTTTTTTTGTATTTGAAGGAACGAAAGGCTAGGGACATAGCTCTGGGGGCTCTGAGGGGGTGAAAGGAAAGTGGCATGCCTTAACTCTATAAGGTAGTGAACAGACTGTTCCCCATAGATGTAAAGTCTTGGTTTCATGTTGAGGAGCCCTAGGTGATCAAAGAAGACACTGTGGCACCCCATGGTATGAATGGGGACATGGCAGGTGCCACAGTGCCTCCCTGACCAGTGATCCCTCTGTACTGATTTCCTACTTACCACATACTAAGGATTCTTCTCATTCTTGAGCATCAGAAAGAGCACCAACAGGTCATATGGTCACTCTCATAAGGAAGTCTCTAGTGGCTTTTGTACAACTTACAGAAGTCTCTATGGCACTTGATAATTTCTATCAGTAAAAGAATATAAACCATGCAAATCATGCAGCCATAATTTTTTACCACTTAATAAGTTCCAGTCACTGTGCACATACTAAGGATTCAAATATAGAAAAAGTCTACCTTAGCATGTATCATTGGCTTCACAGTATCATTGGCCTTAAAGGATTGGTACAACGTACTTTTGGAAATGGGAAAAGCTGCATGCAAATCAAAGGTGACAAGAGACACAAATTGGGGTGACCTAACAGTTCATTGTTCTCATAGTGGCTGAGCTTGATCTATCTGCCATCCTAATTAGTCATAAAATTTCTGCCTGGAATTTGAAATGAGAACATGGTTAGAAAACTATTAGTCATAAATCGTCGTGAGGTAAGGCTCTAGAGAGATCCAAAAGCTCTTGCTGCTGAGGTCCTTGGAGCTATCCTGCTTTCTTTTCTCCCCAAGGCTGAGTTATTCAGGTCTTCCTGAGATTTCTGGAAGGCATCCAGTATCCTTCCAATAAATCTTCTGTTTTCATATCTTAGCCATAATCCATTTCTGTCCCTTGCAACCCCAAGGGACGGAAATGGATTAGAGGTTTCAGAATAAAGGAAGCATTTGAACTGAGACTTGAAGAATAAACATAAATTTTCTAGATAGGCTTCTAGGCAGAAAAATGTAGATTTTTAATTTCCATATTGTCTATTTGTCAGGGTTATTTTCCTCCAAAATAGTCCCTTGGAATTTGATTGGTCAGGATGAACAATAGGGACAAGCACTATTGAGAATAAATATTTAAAGGATCTGAGAGAGATTATTTTGTAATAAAAATATCTTTTCTTCAGCAATCTACCTACTTCAAGTTCTTGAGCAGATGAAGGTAGAGATGTGTGTACTTAACGTTGCCAGTTTATACTAGTTATTTTGTGCCAAGAGATGTTTATATACACAAATTACATGAGTTTAAAAAATTATACTCTACATATCTAAAAATGGGGAAATTTAAACCACTTAACTGGAATACTCAAAACTGGTAATTAATTAGCAAACATGACCTGGAAACTCAACAGAATACAGTAGTCTACTATATACAGTTGTTATAGAATGCTTAGGCGAAAATTTTGGCTCTAGTGACGCTTATAAAATGGGTGATTACATTAAGGTCTTATTTGTTTTCTATAGAGATTAGGAAAGCATGAAAGCAAACCAATCAATTGATTTATTTATCTTAATCAAGTAAGAAGTCAATTAAATTGAAGGGGGAAAAAGTCAGTCATTTAGATAAAAAATAAATAAAATCGAGGTTGAGTTAAAAATTCCTTTTTGAGAGCAACTGATGGAGAAAGGGACTAAGTAAGTTTAGCTAAACAGAGGGGCAGAGTTGAGGATAAAAAGATGAAAAGTTTGATCTCAGAAACTTTTTAGCAAAATCCTTTTGGTCTGGTCATTCTGCTTAAAAGACAACTGAATATTTCTGCAGAGGCTTCTGGGGATTGGGAGGTAAAGGAGACAGGGAAGTGGAAAGGAATCCAGAATTTTAAGTTTTCCCAGGGATACAATGGAGAGGTGGGATATTACTCTCCTTAGCATTGTAACATCGTGGTAAGAATTTGCCAAGTTAATCTAATTTTGCCATGTAATTCACAGATTTAAACACATCATCTCTCTACAGACTCTCCAAAAAAACCTCAGGATTTACAGATTTTTCTGTCTGAAGGACTTGGAGTATTTTCTGACCTAAATTCTTGGTCTATTGGAGATTATTTTGACAATTTCTTAAATTTAGGATTTGTGTGTCTAAAAACCCACAGGACTTCAAGGAGCTAACAAATTCTGAGGAGCCTCTTAACTTTGGGGTACCCAAGTGCTTTGCTAACAGAGCAAGCAACCGTACAAATTTCACATTGAATCCCATCATGGAAATACAGCAGAGGACCAGATGAAATTAAGTGAGACATCAGCTATCCATACTCAAATAGATTACACTGATGGAATCAAGAAAAGTAGTTGTCTTTAAATACTTCGAATTTTGTCTGTGTAGACACAAATCAAAGGAGTCCATCAGCATGGCTTGTCTTCAAAGCTCTCACAAGTAAATAAAACCCGAGTTAGTGAGATAGATATCAAAAGGCTGGGATATCATTTTGTTTTTAAATTTTGTTGCTTTTAAAATTTACTTGGGAAGTCAAAAATTGATAATATATGCAGATGGCTAAAACTCCAAAAGTACTAATAAGCTTATTAAAAATAATTCTCTGACCAATCTTCATTTCCTGTAACTCAAATATAATCTTTTGATATTTTAAGCTATTTCTATTCTTTTTTTTTTTCAAGTTTATATATTTAAATAATCTCTACACCCAATGTGGGTCTTGAACTCACAACCCTGAGATCAAGAATCACATGCTCTACCAGCTGAACCAGCCAGATGCTCCTGTCTTCTATTCTTAAGTTTGTATTTCTAAATGACAAACGTGTGTTACTATTTCTTCAAGTTATTAATTTTAGGCAGAAAAACTGTCTGAGTCAAGAGAAAATTAGGTCAAACTGAAATGAGGGAGAATGAGAGTGGTAAAAATTATGTTTGAGTTCTAGGATCTAGTGATGCCTAAATCTGCTTCACCTTTGAAACTTTATAGAGATGAGCAAATAGTGAGAAAGTTACATTAGACAAGATTGAAATTGGTTTCCATTCCTTATAATCTAATGTGTCCCAATGAATGCATTGTTGTTCTATGGGATATATGTAGGATTTGGTTAGCAATAGCTTGCCTTTTTCTAAATGGAAATAAAATATTTTAAAACAAAATAAGGTGTTGGAACTTTTATTTTTATACAAAACAGACAGGATTCATATTGGTCAAAGAAATCATTAGTTTCATAGAAATAAAAACTTAAGGGATTAATCAGGTGCAACCGGACCTAGGTGTTCAAAAAAAAAAAAAAATCTTTAGACCCTGTCTCACTCTGTCCTCTCCTCTATGGCTGCATTGTCCTTAGGCAATCTCCTCCTGTGACGTGTTAAGATTGTATCACCTCTGATCTTAAAACCTATCAGCCAAAAAAGCCCTGAAAGAAAGAGAACTCTCTCTGAGTTTACTCAGCCGGGATCTTATACTCATTCCTGATCCAAATGCTGGGACCTGGATGAGGGGTGGTGATGGAGCTAGCCCTGGGCTCACCACAAGGACACAGTCCCATCTGATTTTGAATGGAGTTAGAAAAAAGCACAACGTCAAATCTGGCGTAAGAGGATTAGATGTGGAAAAAAAAAATCTTAATAAAGATAAACTAGTAAGTGACCTTATAGAAAGGATATCAAGAAAGTAATGATAAAGTAGTAGAATGAACAAAGTAATGGCAAAAAGAAGAAAATATGGGAAAGCAAAAATGCTGAGCTGAGGCACCTCCCATGTCGAAGTTGTAAAGAAAGCAAAATGAATCTTGTGTTGTAAAGATTGGCTATCCTTTCTTGGACATGTGTTGAGACCATATGTTGAATGTAGACAGTGTTTTGATTGAGGTTAATTTCTTCTAGAAGATGCTTCTCTTATCTACCCAGAAATGGACAGTGAAGGAAATTTATACATTTGCTGATATATCCAAGAAGCATGGCTATGAATAATGGCCAACTGCAGAAATTGTGAACTAAATCACAATTTATTTGTAATAGAGATGGAAAATATATTCATTGAAAGAAAGAGGTGAATATTTTCACTGCTCTGGAAATAAAGTCCTGATTAATTTATAGATTTAAAAGGCCACTCTGACTCAGCCTCATAATTTGAGTAATAAAACTCTTCTAATGGCTTTACAACAGATTTATAAAATAAATGAGCAAACTTAATCAAACCACAGTGCTTGGCCAATACAAACGTTTCTGTTGTCAGCAATTTATTCCACCAATTGAGAGATTTAGCTGTGAATTTGGGTGGCTACATGCCTCATATTCCATGAATAAAATAGCTTGACCTTCATAAATGCATTCTCTGTAGTAAGTTAAGAAGGGCATATCCTTAACAATCTGCTGAAGAAAAAAAAAGATTCCTTCTTCTTTTTTATAATAATGAACAATATATTTTTTGAAGTTCCATAGAGATATATATTAAATAAATATTTAAAGACTCTCTAGGATATTATATTTAAAAGAGTTAATGTTTCATCATTTACTTTCATTTCAGTTGACTGGAACAAATATATACAAGCGTCCATTAGATGTTTTATGTATCTGTGGTTTTAGGTTGGAGACTCTTACAAAGGGAGATAAGGTTATTGATTTATAATTTACATTGGAAAAATTATAGACCAGAAAGATAATTTAATTGTAGTCTGTAGTTGTTTCCTAGAAGAAATACATGCAGACCGTGCAAAGGAGCTGCTTACAGTGAGGGAGAGGTGCCCTTTTTGCTCCTCAGGCTCCAGTGGTTATACATTATGATAGGGTGATGGACTTCTTTGCAAATCTGGTGGACCTTATAGACCTCTCCTCCCAGTAAAATATTCTTATATACATAGTGTATACAACTTAGTATTTTTATTGAGGTGTAAATGACCTACAATATCCCATTAGTTTCAGGTATACATTATTATAGTGATTTGATATTTTTATACAGTACAGATGATCCCTATGTTAAGTCTAGTTACTGCCACTGTGCAAAGTTATTACATCATTGACTATATTCCCTATACATTACAAACCTACAACTTATTTATTTTATTTATTTATTTATTTATTTTATAACTGGAAATTTGTGCCTCTTAATTCCCTTCACCTATTTCATGCCCTCCTTCCCCTAGTCCTTCTTTTCTGGTAACCATCAGTTTGTTTCCCGTACTTAGAAGTCTGTTTCTGTTTTGTTTGTTCACTTGTTTTGCTTTTTAGGTCCACATATAATCGAAATCATATGGTACTTATCTTTCTCTATCTCACTTAGTTTACTTAGCATGATACCCTGTAGGACCAACCATGCTGTTGCAAATGGCAAGATTTCATTCTTTTTTATGGCTGAGTAATATTTCATTATACACATACACACACACCACATATTCTTTATCTATTCTTCTGTAGATGGACAGTTGGACCATATCTTGGTTATTGTAGATAATCTGCAATGTGGGGCGCCTGGGTGGCTCAGTGTGTTAAGCTTCTGCCTTCGGCTCAGGTCATATCTCGGGGTCCTTGAATCGCGTCCCGCATCAGGCTCTCTGCTTAGTGGGGAGCCTGCTTCCCCCGCCCCTGCCTGCCTCTCTGCATATTTGTGATCTCTGTCTATCAAATTAAAAAAAAATCTTTAAAAAATAATGCTGCAATGAATATAGGGGCATACATATCTCTTTGGATTGGTGTTTCATTTTCTTCAGATAAATACTCACTACTGAAATTGCTGGACTATATGGTATTTCTTCTTCTTCTTCTTCTTCTTATTCTTCTTCTTCTTCTTCTTCTTTTTTTAAAGATTTTATTTTTTTATCTGTCAGAGAGAGAGAAAGAGGGCACAAGCAGGGGGAGTGGCAGGCAGAGGAAGAAGCAGGCTCCCCTCCAACCAAGAAACCTAATGCTGGACTCGATCCCACAACCCTGAGATCATGACCTGAGCCAAAGGCAGGTGCTTCACCAACTGAGCCACCCAGGCATCCCGACTGTATGATATTTCTATTCTTAATATATTTTTAAAGATTTTATTTATTTATTTGAGAGAGAGAGCACGAGAGAAGGGGGAGAAGCAAAAGGAGAGGGAACAAAAATCTGAAGCAGACCCTGCACTCAGCACAGAGCCTGACTCGGAGCTTGATCCCATGACCAAGAGATCATGACCTGGGCTGAAAACCAGCCCACTGAGCCATGCAGGTGTCCCTCTATTTTTAATTCTTTGAGGAAACTCCATCTATTTCACATAGTGGCGGCACCAGTTCACATTCCCACCAACAACAGATGAGGGTCCTTTTTCTCCACATCCTCAACAGCTCTTGTTGTTTCTTTGTCTTTTGGATAATAGCCAATCTGAGCAGTGTGAGGTGGTATCTTACTGTGGTTTAGATTTGTATTTCCCTGATGATTAGTGATATAGAGCATCTTTTCAAGTGTCTGCTGGCCATCTGTGTGTCTTCTTTGGAAAAATACAAATCCTCAGCCCATTTTTGAAACCAGTTATTTGTCTGTTTGTTTTTTATATTAAGTTGTATAAGTTCTTTATGTACTTCAGATATTGACCACTTTCTGGATGTATGATGTGCAAATATCTTCTCCAATTCAGTAAGTTGCCTTTTCATATTGTTGATTGTTTCCTATACTGTGCAAAAGTTTTTTAGTTTGATGTAGTCCCATTTGTTTATTTTAGCTTTTTTTTGCCCTTGCCTGAGGTGTCTGTTAAGTACTTTTTTCTTAAGATGAATAGTGGGTACATATGTGTTTGCTTAATTAGTCTTCATTCTTTTATGCATTAATTATTTTATAATGAAAGTTAAATATAAACTAGCAGTACCCATTAGGCTGAATAATTAAAATGTAAAAAAATAAGATGAAACTTCTACTAATATTGTAGACTGTTTGGACTCCATCGTGTAATGCATAAAAATCTTAGATAAGAAGTATTCTTAAGAAATTGCAAATATCTAATCAAGCTCAAAAAAAAAAAAAAAAAAAAAAAAAGAAAGCGAAATCTTTAGGTGCCAGACATGAAAAGAAAAATCAAAGCCAAAGCAATGAACAAAGGCTGAAGTCAGACTAGAGCTGCTGGCTGAGATCTAGTGCTCCACTAGAATAGGTAAAGTGGGCTGAGTCCTGAGGAGATACAGAAAATGGAATGGAAATCAATGGATAAAGACTGGATCTTAGGTGAATTGCCCCATTTGTTAATCTTGCCCATTGATGGAGGAGAAATAGTGAAGATGTTTTTATTCGTCCTGTGCCTTGTGTTGAAAAGAAAAGGCATACGTTAAGAATTACAATTCTAGGGACACCTGGGTGGCTCAGTTGGTTGGACAACTGCCTTCGGCTCAGGTCATGATCCTGGAGTCCCAGGATCGAGTCCCGTATCGGGCTCCCAGCTCCATGGGGAGTCTGCTTCTCCCTCTGACCTTCTCCTCGCTCATGCTCTCTCTCACTGTCTCTCTCTCAAATAAATAAATAAAATCTTAAAAAAAAAAAAAAGAATTACAATTCTAGGGGCACCTGAGTGGCTCAGTGGGTTAAGCCTCTGCCTTTGGCTCAGGTCATGATCTCAGGGTCCTGGGCTCGAGCCCTGCATCAGGCCCTCTGCTCAGCAGGGAGCCTGCCTCTCCCCCTCTCTCTGCCTGCCTCTCTGCCTACGTGCGATCTCTTTCGCTCTGTCAAATAAATAAATGTTTTTTTAAAAAAGAATTATAATTCTAAGCTTGTACTATATCCAGATACAGCATATAAATTTGTAATACTTCATGGCTCAGGAATTCACCAGCTAAGACAATTTCATCAGAAAAGAAGCTCAATAATAATAATAATAATAATTTATTCTAGATATGAACTCACAATAACAAATACATATTATGCACACAAACACTCAACATGAATAAATGCAACAAACAAAATAATTATCTTGAGAATCTCTCTGCCTGACTTTCCACCTACTTGTGATTTCTCTCTCTGTCAAATAAATAAATAAAATCTTTAAAAAAAAAAAAAAAAAAAAGAGAATTGCAGATAATAAAACAATGAAAAAAAATTAGAACAGGATTGCTCAAATTGTTTAAAAAGATTTTTTAGGGGTGCCTGATGGCTCAGTTGGTTAAGTGACTGACTCTTGATTTCAGCTCTGGTTGTGATCTCAGGGCTGTGAGATCTAGCCTCACCTTGGGCACCCTTACTGGGTGTGGACTGTGCTTGGGATTCTGTCTCCCTCTTCCTTTGCCCCTCCCCCTCTGCTCTCTCTCTTTCCCCCTCTCTAAAAAAAAAAAAGAAAGAAAGAAAGAAAAAGAGAGTTTTTTTAAAGAAAAGGAATAGGAATTATTATGAAAATGGATACCATACAAGAAGAAAAGCAATTTTTTAAAGAGAAACAAGGACACCTAGAAATTAAAAATATAATCACACAAATGAAAAATTAAAAATGTAGATTGAATAGCGGATTAGACACAAGTGAAGAGATAATAATCTGGAGACAAAAAACATGGAAATTATTTAAATGCAGCACAATAGAAGAAAAACACTAAATGGAAAGTAAGAGAAATGGAGAATATTATTTAAAAAGTACAACACAGGGGCGCCTGGGTGGCTCAGTGGGTTAAACCTCTGCCTTTGGCTCAGGTCATGATCTCAGGGTCCTGGGATCGAGTCCCATATCGAGCTCTCTGCTCAGCAGGGAGCCTTTTGCTTGCCTTTCTGCCTACTTGTGATCTCTCTCTGTCCAAATAATTAAATTAAGTCTTTTAAAAAAATAATACAACACATTAAATAGTGAGAATTTTCCTGAAGTGATAAAAACACATGAATTCACAGTTGAATTAACCCAAGTTGTGACCAAAGTAAATAGAACAAATTCACCCAGACACATGGTGAAAATATAGAATATGTAAAGAAAATTAATCTCAGAGAAAACACAGATTATATATATAAAGGGATAAAAATTTGATAGAAGTTTTCTCATCAAAAGATGCTAAAAGGAGGCGGCCCCACAGGTGCTGGACCTGCCGGCACCCCGGGTCCAGCTGCTCTGCTGCACCTGGGCCGTCGGGGCAAAGAGCAAGCGGCTATTTCTACGCTCAGTGCTCAGAACCGTGAGCGCTAAGAATGGTTTGTAGCCGGACATGCCCCAGAGCCGCCGTGGGGGCAGCGGGTTCCGTGGGGGCAGCGGGTTCCGCGGGCGCATGGCGGGCGCCCCTGGCGTCGGACTTCTAGCTCGGATTGCCAAATGCGTGGGTTTTCTGAGGGGTCCGAGTGTGAGCGGGCGGCCGGCTGCGGACAGTGGGATGAACCAGGAGATGGTCCCTCTGGAGCGCTTTCCGGAAGTTGTGCGTCCCTGGCCGAGAGCTGCTCCGAGTGGCCTGGGGTCTGCCGTCGCTCCCTGCGTGGGCTCTGGGCCCTGTGCCCACGGACACCCCTGCTTTAAGGACCCTTGAGACAGGCAGTGCAGGAGGCAGGTCTGGTCAGGCTGGGGCGGGGGAGGGACACAACTGAGCCCTGTAAACCAGGGCGGGGAGGAGGGATGGCCTTGGGAACCCCAGTGGGGCGGCACGTATAACTCGGGCATTCCTGCCTTCTTGCAGAAAAAAAAAAAGATGCTAAAAGGAGATGGCACAATATTCTCAAAGATTTTAGTAAAATTTTCAGTCAGCCTAGAACTCTGTACTCAGCTAAACTCTCAAACAAGATAAATACATAGAAGATATATTTCATGAAGAAAGAAATTAAACTCAAAAGGAAGGAGTGATGGGCGCCTGGGTGGCTCAGTGGGTTAAGCTGCTGCCTTCGGCTCAGATCATGATCTCAGGGTTCTGGGATCGAGTCCCGCATCGGGCTCTCTGCTCAGCAGGGAGCCTGCTTCTCCCCCCTCTCTCTCTGCCTGCCTCTCTGCCTACTTGTGATCTCTGTCTGTCAAATAAATAAATAAAATCTTTAAAAAAAAAAAAAAAGGAAGGAGTGAAGTAAAAAAGCAGTAGTTAGCACTTGCAGTGGTAAGTCTAAAGGAGCTTCAACTAATAATAAACAATAAAAATGAAACAATGTTCGTCATCATTAGTCATCAGGGAAATTCAAACCAAAACCACATTGAGATACCACCTTACACTAGTTAGAATGGCAAAAATCGACAAGGCTAAAAACAACAAATGATGGAGAAGTTGTGGAGAAAGGGGAACCCTCTTACACTGTTGGTGGGTATGCAAGTTGGTGCAGCCACTTTGGAAAACAGTGTAGATGTTTCTCAAAAAATTAAAAATAGAGCCACCCTATGACCCCAAAATTACACTACTGAATATTTACCCCAAAGATACAGATGTAGTGAAAAGGGCCATATGCACCCCAATGTTCATAGCAGCAATGTCCACAATAGTCAAAATATGGAAAGAGCCGAGATGCCCTTCAACAGACAAATGGATAAAGAAGATATGGTCCAGGGGCGCCTGGGTGGCTCAATGGGTTAAGCCGCTGCCTTCAGCTCAGGTCATGATCGGGGTCTTGGGATCGAGCCCCTCATTGGGCTCCTTGCTCAGCAGGGAGCCTGCTTCTCTCTCTGCCTCTGCCTGCCTCTCTGCCTGCTTGTGATCTCTGTCTGTCTGTCTGTCTCTCTCTGTCAAATAAATAAATAAAACCTTAAAAAAAAAAAAAGAAGAAGATATGGTCCATATACACAATGGAATATTTCTCAGCCATCAGAAAGGATGAATACCCAACTTTTGCATCAACATGAATGGGACTGGAGGAGATTATGCTGAATGAAATAAGTCAAACAGAGAAAATCCATTACTATATGATTTCACTTATTTGTAGCACATAAGGAATAGCACAGAGGACATTAAGAGAAGGGAAAAAAGAAGGGGGAGAAATCGGATTGGAAGATGAAACATGAGAGACTATGGACTCTGGGAAACAAACTAAAGGTTTCAGAGGGGATGGGGGTGAGGGGATGGGTGAGCCTGGTCCTGGGTATTCAGGAGGAGACATATTGCATGGAGCACTGAGTGTTATACACAAACAATGAATCATGGAACACTACATCAAAAACTAATGATGGGGGCGCCTGGGTGGCTCAGTGGGTTAAGCCGCTGCCTTCGGCTCAGGTCATGATCTCAGGGTCTTGGGATCGAGTCCCGCATCGGGCTCTCTGCTCAGCGGGGAGCCTGCTTCCCTCTCTCTCTCTCTCTGGCTGCCTCTCTGTCTACTTGTGATTTCTCTCTGTCAAATAAATAAATCTTTAAAAAAAAAAAAAAAAAAAAAAAAAAAAAAACTAATGATGCACTGTATGGTGACTAACATAACACAGTAAAAAAATAGGAAAAAAATCAATACATGTGTTAAAAAATAATAATAAAAATGAATAATTTGGGCTAAAATCCTAGATAACAATAATAAAGGGGAAACTGTCAGTGTCACAGTTATCCAAGGTCCTTGCACTGTTTGGAAGGAAGACAGATGTTTTGATGAACCTTGAACTTGTTAACCAAAACAACCCCAAACAAAACAGAAACAAAAAGCATAGACATAATATGAATTCCTTCTAAGTAAATTAAAAAATAGAAATAAAACATCATCAATTCAATAGAAAGATATGAAGAAAATACATGATTAACAGAAAAAATAAGATGGTAGAAATAAGTTTATCTATGTTAAGGCAAGAAATGTAGAACATGCCTTTAAAAAATAGAGCTACTTACTCAGTTTTAAATTCTAGCAATTTCTTCTTATAAGTATGTTTCTAGGGGTGCTTGGGTGGCTCAGTTGGTTAAGCATCTGCCTTCAGCTCAGGTATGACCCTGGGGTCCTGGGATCGAGGCCTGCTTCAGGCTCCTTGATCAGCAGAGAGCCTGCTTCTTCCTCTCCCTCCGCTGCTCCCCCTGCTTGAGTCCTTCTCTCTCTCTATGTCAAATAAAAAGACAAAATCTAAAAAAAAAAAGAAAAAAAGAATATTTCTAAGAAAAATTATAGCATAGAAGTTGGAAGTAAAAGGAAAGTTACATCAAATTTCAATGACGGTAGTAATGTTAATATCCCACTAAGTAGACTTTAAGAACAAAGGCTTCATTAGGGTAAAAAGGGTTATTAGTTTTTTAAATTAATTTATTTACTTGTTTATTTATGATGATTTAATATACCTATACTTTGTGAAATGATCACTGCAATCAAGTTAATTAACACTTTTGTTGTTGGAGTAGGCAGTCGGTTAGGTTCTACCAGGTTGCCTGGTGGCCAGTAACCGGGAAGCTGTGGCCAGCTAGGAGGACGTCTGAGGCTGGTCCAGGCAGCGGCTCCAAAACAAAACCACAAGAAATGGGATGGAAACAGGCCCAAGATGGCTGACCAAGTAGGCTGAAGTTCACATTATTCTATTATACCACATTAATATTTTAAAATCTTCTCCCTAAGTGTACTAGGACAGGAAACCTCTGACTAAATAAGGAAGAAAAGCCAGGTAACCCACGTTCCTGGAAGAGACCACCTGCTTCCAAAAAAATCCTGCCTCAAGTAACGAATATTCCACTCCTTTGTTAACAACTGTCAATGAAGGACAGAAACACAAACCCCAGTGGGCACAGCTCTCCCTTGAGTTTATTAAAGTGAACTTTTCACTTTAATAAACTTTCCTGCTTGTACTGTTTGTCCACTGTGTTGTGTCTGTCCTTAAATTCTTTCTTGTGGGGAGACCAAGAGCCTCGAGGAACATCATCTGGACAGGATGGATTGAGGCCTCAGGGTCTGAGATCCCAGCAACATTCTTACCTCACATGATTACCATTTGTGTGTGTGTGGTGAGCACAACTAAGATCTACTAATAAGGGTTATTCTTCAATGATAAAAGAAACATTTTGATAGGAAGTTATAAGATGTCTAAGACTGTATGCACCCAAGACTACCTCTCCACTTTGGGATAATTTTCACAGACTTAATGAAGATTTATTATACTTAATTACTATGTATTTGCTGCTTAGTTATTTGAGTGAGACATTGCATCACGGCTGCTTTTCATTTGTCTTCTTGATTTATTTGTACTATAGTTTACAAGGTCTCATCTGAGATTTTGGATTTAGAGCTGTCCTTTGGATTAAAACCATCATCTAGTCCCAAGCCAAGTATAGTATTTCACCATGCCTATTTTAATTACCTTTTGCATTCAAGCCTTTAATTCATTTTAATGGATTTTTGTGTGCACTGTGAGATAGAGAGAAAATTTCTGTTATTTTAAAATAAATATCTCGTCATCCCAGTACCATATACTGAATGGCTTATTCTTTTCCCAACTATCTGCAATACTAAGCTGTCACATCATTTCTAAATATATTATAGGTCTGTTTCTGAGCTCTCTTCTCTGTTTCATTACCAATTTGCCAATCACCATTTAGCTCTGTAATAAATCTTAATAAAACAAGTCTTCATCTACTTCCTCTCTCCCTCCTCATCCCCATCTCTCAGAACATCTTGGCAATCCTTGGCTTTAGCTTTTCCATGGGAATTTTTAATATTTGTAAATTTCCTAGAAAAATCCTTAGGGAAATTCAAGTGTAATACATGCAATCCATACATTAACTTAGAAAGAGTTGGGACTTTAAAGATTTGATTTCCTATCTACTAAGATATTCTTTTTATTTATTTAGATATCCTTTAATGGCATGCCATAAAGTTTCACAATTTTCTCCATAAAAGTTTTAAACATATTTTATTAGATTAATTCCCAGGTACTTAATGTTTTTGTTGCTATGGAAATTGCTATGGACTCTTCTTAAAAAGTATGCTTTCTAACTTTTTGGGTTTTGCTAGTATTCAGAAATACAATTGAATTTTAAATATTTATTTTATCGCCAGTCACTTTGCTATATTCTCTAATTAACTCAGTGATTCAAAAAGCTTTTGTATCTTAATATCTATGAATACATAGAATTGGGTATCCTCCTTTCCAGTCTTTAGAGCTTTAAAAATTTATTTTCTTCCTTTAATGGGCTGACAAGGATGAGAAAATTTAGGTGGATCAGAATGGGGTATCCCAGTGTGCAAGAACAGAAGTACCATGTTGGATACAAGTGGTTGTAGTAGTTCTTTCTCAATACTGATTTTTAAATGAAAAAATTTCTAAAATTCCTCCATTAAAAATAATACTGCAGTAGCTTTTGTTCGATACCTTTTATCAGATGAGAAAGTAGAATTTTTTAACATGAATTTTCCATTATCTAGTTGAATTCTAGCCTGGGGGAAGAGGTGTTAGGGGGAGAGGTTTTAGCCAAAATGCTAGGACATTTTCTTTCTTTCTTTCTTTCTTTCTTTCTTTCTTTCTTTCTTTCTTTCTTTCTTTCTTTCCCCAAACACCACACTCATCTAGTTCTTAGAAATAGGTGTGATTCCATGAAGCAAAAAAGAGGTCAGCGACTGAACTGCTCTTATAATTTGAAGTTTCTGACCAGCTCTCCTGCTAGGGACCAGACATTCTAGATGTTTAGTGGCTGAATAATTGCTATCCAGAATTTTTTGTAATAAGCAGCATGCCAGGGACTGGAGAAATGGACTTTCAGTGGGCAATAGAAATGGTAATAAAAAAACATAGTGTGTAAAATGCTGATGGTTTAGAAATATTGTCAATTAAATGAGAATCTTAACTGCCCAGTCTATGGCAAAATGTTTCACTGTTCTAGAGAAGACATATATTAAGGTGATCCGTTACCAGGATTCATATATCAAATAAATAATCAAGATTGGAGAAATACTCCACCTAGGTGTGGAGCATGAAAAAGCGATTACATCGTGTCATCCACCAGGGGGCAGTGGTGTGATGTTTGGAGCCCTCAAGTTCCCGCATGCCGGAGCTGAAGAGTTGAACAGGGATCCAAGCAAGAGTGCCCCCTTGGAGCTCAAGTAAGGGAGCCTTGACTTGGGGCTCCCAGGTAAGAGGGTCAGTCCTGATCAGGGACAGGGTGTGTTACAAAGGGACCATAGACCATAGATTTCATCACTACTCTTCACTGATCATCTTTCTAACTCTTGTCTGGGGGTAAACAGACTCATTAATCAGTCAGGCTGCACAGAAACAATCCCAAACTGGTCTCAATTGTGAAGAGAAGAATAGCCTGTAATTGTAAGGGAACAGCCAAGTCACTGTCTAGATTTGAAGGGCACAGAATAGATCCTCATGATTGCTTTCTGGGGAGTTCCCCTACTTCCAGCTCCGTAGTTTGTGAGTAGGGTCGGTGTACCTGAGAAGAGTTCTGCTCCCCCAAAAGGAGCAGAATGAGAGGAAATGACAGGAATGAGAGGAAAATGAACAGATACAGTGAACGTTCTTCCAGGAAAAGAAACAGAAAGCTTTAACTGGGACACAGCGCATTTAATTGAGTAGATGTTAGAGTTTTAGGCTAGGAGTGAAGGTTGGCTCCGTTAATGCATACAAAGTGTCTGAAGCAGAACAGGAAGATAGAGACGGATTGAAATGGAGTATTCCAATGTGCAGAAACAGAAGGACCATGAGTATTTTGTTTCCTTTTCTAGAGCATGGTGGGTAAGAGATCAGAGGGTCTGTTCACATCACTGATGAAATAATCCTAAAATGTCAAGGCATTTAACCTACTTGTGCTTTAAAACCAGTCAATTACTGGGGCACCTGGGTGGCTCAGTGCGTTAAGGCTTCTGTCTTCAGCTCAGGTCGTGATCCCAGGGTCCTGGAATAGAGCCCCTTATTGGACTCTCAGCTCAGCAGGGAGTCTGCTTCCCCCGCCCCCATCTCTGCCTGCCTCTGCCTACTTGTGATCTCTCTCTCGGTCAAAAAACCAGTCAATTACTTTAGGATTTCAGCATTTCAGCATTAATTGTGTGTCCTAATGGTTATCCATCTCTCTTGCTGTTTCTCCTTCTGCCTTTTCCAATTCCTCAGTAACAAGTTGAAACTTGACAATTGTGAAAGGATTTTTTTAAAATCTCTAGGTTGGTAAATAAGTAAGAAACAAACTTCTGTTGCAATTGGATAGATAAGAAATGACATGATTTGTGAGGCTTAATGCCACGTGAAAATGCAGGGTTCTCATTCAAAAAAAAAAAAAAAAGGAAAATTTGCTGTTAGAGTACTAATATATAAAGCTTTTTCTTTTAAAACTACTTCATTACTGTAGTGATCCAAAGGAGCACTTACACCCCAATGTTTACAGCAGCAATATCCACAATAGCTAAACTGTGGAAAGAGCCCAGGTGTCCACTGACAGATGAATAGATAAAAAAGATGACGTGTGTACACACACACACACGCACACACACACGCTCGCGCGCGCAGGAAAATTACATCACCATCAAGAATGAAATCTTGCCATTTGCAGTGATATGGATGGAACTAGAGAGTAATATGCTAAATGAAATAAGTCCATCAGAGAAAGACAATTATCATATGGTCTCACTAATATGAAGTATTTAAGAAACAAAACGGAGGATTACAGGAGAAAAGAGGGAAAAAAATGAAACGAGCTGAATCTAGAGAGGGAGACAAACCATGAGAAACTCTTAATAATAGGAAACAAACTCAGGGTCGCTGGAGCAGAGGGGAGTGGAGGACATTGGGGTGTGTGTTATAATGAGCACTGGGTATTATATAAAACTGATGAATCACTGACCTCTACCTCTGAAACTAATAATACGTTATATGTTAATTAAAAAAACTATTTGATTACTTAAAAGATACAATAGAGATAATCATCATTTTCAGTAAAGAAAAATTTAAAATTTGAATTTTACCATTCATCTTTGTATTGCGTTGTGCCAAGTTCAATAATTATTTAACTCATCACCAGTATTTCATAGTTCATATGTCCATATGCATTTCATTCTTACCTAAGCAACTGAGATTACAAAACTGATTCATTTTTTCTCACACATTCTGCCAGTATTCTCCCTTTGGCTTACTGAAGAAGGAGGAAGAACTAAGAGGAAGGACTATGGCTCATCCTATCATTCCTTTTTCTTTTATGTCATAAATTTTAGCCAAACAGTATGAAGGAGAAAGAATGATTTTGTGTTTCTGAGAATACCATTACTTTCATTCATCATTTGAAGTAAGTTCTGGTTCAGATGAAAAGCATGACCTCTAGGAGCTGTCGGCGTCCTCACTTATTTAGTCTGAAATATGCTGATATAAAATGAGCAAATAATTCTGGCAGATTCACAGTGTATGGGAGTTCAGAGAGACCCAAGCTTGTACATGTTTAATTTGTTCTGGAAACTACATAGCAGTTACTGGTCCTCTATGTATATGTTGACAAGGTACAAAGGACATGCTCACATGTGTCTTCTCCATTCCACTGGCCCATTGAACTTCACTTACAAAATGCAAGTTCAAAGATGAAATTTTGAGAATTAGAGGTGGCAACAGCAGAGTTTTTGACCAATTGTAGGATGCTTCTGAGAGTGGGACTTTGTGTCCCTATACTTCTTGCCTGCCCATGAAGCTGGCCCTGACATTGTCTTTCCTGCTCACACTTCCAGACTCCAGCCTGGCTATTACTTACTATCTGGGCTGCTAAAAAGATTGAGCTGCTCTTGGCATTGACCTGCTTAGGGTGAACACAGAAGTAGAAGCAATAGTGGACCAGATTCTGTCTGGGCTTTGGAAGATGATTCTCTTTGGGATGACTTGTCTTCTCGCAGACCAGAAAAAGTTCTGAGGCCCAGAGGAGGTCTTGTAGATGGCCTGGAATGTCACATTTGACACACACCCCTGCATCGTTGGCATCCTTCACATAATTAGGGTCTGTCTTTCAGTGAGAAAACACTGAACTCTGCTGGAATTCATTCAGGTCTTATCAAAGGTCTGGAACTTCCATGGCCTCACTCTCGCTTTTATGATGATTCCTAATTCTGCATCTCTAGCACAGAGACATTTTCTTTGAACTTCAAACCACAATTCCACCCACCCACATGACCCTCCACCAGAACACTTCATTCACACCTCAAATTCAAAATATCCGACTCTGAACTCAGTGCATTATTCCCCCAACAGCCCTCTGTTCCTTCTTCAGGAATTTCCTTTCTTCAGTGTAAGCTGGTGGGCAGCCTACACTGCCCCAGTCTCCTCCTCGTCTTTACATCCCTCCTCCTCAGTTGGAAACCAAGGGTACAGAGACCAGCTTCTAACCAGGTCTCGAATCCAGGCTCCTCTCTTCCTTCCCACTGTCCCAGCATAATTCAGTTCTTTGCTAGCTCTCTCCTGTACTTATTCCGTCTCCAGAGTCATCTTTTCCCAAATGTCCCCAGACTGCCAGGAGACTATTTTTATCTTGACAAATACAAAACTTATAAAATATTTCAAGCATAGAAGTCTAAACTAGTTTATAGTAAAACCTGTATACCTATCACCAAGCTTTGCTAAGTCTTAATTTGTCAAATTTGCTTCATTTTTTAAAGAGATATTATTTGAGAGAGAGAGAGAACATGAGTGGGAGGGAGGGATTAGGGAGAGAGGACAAGCAGATTCTCCCCTGAGCAGGGAGCCCGATGCGAGACTCGATCCCAGGACCCTGGGATCATGACCTGAGCGGAAGGCAGATGCTTAATTGACTAAGCCACCATTATTCTTATTACTATTATTATTATTATCTATTTATTCGACAGACAGAGTTCACAAGCAGGCAGAGAGGCAGGCAGAGAGAGAGGGGGGAAAGCAGGCTCCCCGCCGAGCAGAGAGGATGTGGGGCTCCATCCCAAGACCCTGAGACCATGACCCGAGCCGAAGGCAGAGGCCTTAACCCACTGAGCCACCCAGGTGCCCCACCCTTATTATTTTTTAAAAAGAAATAAAACATGACAAATATAGCGAGAAGCACTGGTATATATCCCTCTGTCCCCTTGCCCTCCCTTTTTTCCCAGAGAGAACTATATTTGTTTATCCTTCCTGTTTTGGTTATTATATGCTTACTATATGTGAATTTTTATATGTAACACATGTGTTCTTATGAATTTAAAAATTTTCACATAAGTGGTATGTGTACTGTACTTATTCTGCAACTTTCTGACTTAATTGAACATTGTATTTTTGGAGTTTAATTATAGCAAAACTTGCCATTTCAGTAATTTATTTCAATCTTTCTACTTTAGTTCAGTCATTTAGTACTTCATAATTTGAATGTAACCAATTTGGTTGTCCAGACTTTTGTGATCACATTGCACTTTTCACCTTTCACTATTATAAATGATATGACAATTAATATTCTGACCCATGCTTCCTGCTACAAATTAAAAGTTTTTCTGGACTATAGCTCTGAAAAATGGGATTGGTGGGGCACCTCTCCCTTAACCACATGTTGTCTCACTGTTCTGTAAAGTGGTTGCTCTGATACACATTTTGTCCAGCAGTTTTCATTCTCTTGTTCAACAGCTCTGTTTACACTTGGAACTGTCATTGTTTACTTTTCTTTTTGTCACAGTGTTGGGCCTATAATAGTATACTCTTGCCATTTTAATTATTTTCTCTAATTATTAGGAAATATATATTACCTATTCATATGCTTATTGGCCAGCCAAGTGTTATTTCCTCTGAATTGCCTGTTCATATCACCTACTCACTTTTCTGGTTGCTGTTGTTGCATTGTTTGCTTTTTACTTAATCTTCTGTTGGCTATGTGCATTGCAAATTTCTTACCCCTATGATTTGTCTTCTCATTTTGTTTATAGTGTCTTTTGAGACGTAGATGTAATGTAACAAAATGTATCAATTTTCTTTACGGTTCTTGATATTGTTGTGTCTCTGTGTTAATGAAGCACTCCTTTTTTATTTCATAGTTTTAGAAAATTCTCCTGTATTTTCTGCTGAAAAATGCAAAACTTTTGCTTTTTACATTTAGATAAAAACTTAATCCACCTGGAACTTTTTTCATGTATGACAAGGTATAGGAATATGATTTTATTCTTTCCATGCAGATATCACTATCACTAAGAAGGAATAACTCCCTAATACAATTGAATATCCAATCAATATGAAAATCACCTCATATCATTCATGGTGTGTTTTTCTCTCTCTCCATCAGTCTATTCATTATTCCTTCTATCTATCCATCCAACCATCCATTCATCTCACTGATGTGATCCATGAAGACCCAGACCCATTCTTTTTATTTCCCTGCAAAGGGTCAGAGGCTTTCTGGTTGGAGATATAATTTGTGTTCTGCCTCCTCTAGGCTTCTTTTCTCTGCAGTCTTTACCTGGTTCTCCATCATGGTCTGGGCTTCTGGAGTTGGTTTTGGTAGGTTTGGGTATTATTTCCTAATTACATATGCATTAATGATTGCCAAATTCCAACTCATAGTTATGCTGCAGGCTTCGGTTATGGGTGTTTTTATTTCCTTCCCTTGTAGATTTTTTGGGAGAGTATAGAGAAACATTTGGATTTAGGTGTCCCTTAGAATTCAGTATTCTGTAGAATTAGTTTTTCTAATCCAACCTTCACGCCTCCAAAAAGAGAAACTATTCCTTTTTGTATCTGATTCTTTTCTTTTGGATTCTTTGTCTTCTTTATTGAAGTAAGCCAGTGAAGACTCATGGGTCCAGTGGGGTTGGCAAGGTTATGTTGTGATGAATTAATTCCCACATGAGCTTAGTAAAACAAAGCTTTATTTCTTGATCACCGTCATATTCCACAGGAGTTGGAAGGGAGCTCTGCTCACTGTAGTCATTCAAAGACAAGGGCTCCATCTCACATGATCGTCCATGATTATGGAGGCAAGAGAAAGAGTTGTAAACAGGCTCATAAAACTACTGGAAATGACACTTTTAACTTTTGCTCATAATTTATTGGTCAAAGCAATCACCTAGCTGTGACTAATCTCAGAAGTGAATCAGGAGAATTGGGAATAGTTCTAGTAATAATGATTATCTGTATTTTAGTATATATATATCATTAACTAGACTCTATTTGTTTATGTTTTTAAGGTACAATTAATACACAGTGAAATGAAAAAAAAAATCATTGCCTGAAGAGTTTTGATAAATGTGTAAGTCTTTTTCCCCAAACCTTCACCAAAATATAAAACATCAGCATCGGGGTGCCTGGGTGGCTCAGCGGGTTAAAGCCTCTGCCTTTGGCTCAGGTCACGATCCCAGGGTCCTGGGATCAAGCCCCACATCAGGATCTCTGCTCGGCGGGGAGCCTGCTTCCTCCTCTCTCTCTCTCTGCCTGCCTCTCTGCCTACTTGTGATTTCTGTCAAATAAATAAATATAATCTTAAAAAAAAACAAAAAACAAAAAACAAAAAAACCCCACCATCATCACCCCCAGAAAGTTCTGTTGTGTCCCTTCCCAAACAATTCTGACATTAACCTGTAAAGGCAACCCCATCCTGACATTTTTATCAGCATAGAGTGGCTTTGTTGATTCTGGAACTTCATAAAAAGAAAATCGTGTCATATTTACTCATTTGTGTCTAGTTCCTTTCACAAAGGATATTTTTATATTCATCTATGTTATTGAGAGTATCAGTAGTTTGTTTCTTATTATTGCTGAGTGCAATTCTATTGTATGGATATACCACAATTTGTTTATTTATCATCCTATTGGTGAAACTGGGCTTCTCCAGTTTCTAATTCTTATAAATAAAATTTCTATAGACATTTGTATAAAGACATTTTGTGGACATGTGGACATGTATTTTATTTATCTTTATTAAGTACTCTGAAATGGGATTGATGGGCCATAGGATAGACATGTTTAATTTTTTTTATTATTTTATTTATTTATTTGACAGAGAGAGAGAGAGATCACAAGTAGGCAGAGAGGCAGGCAGAGAGAGAGGAGATAGCAGACTCCCCGCTGAGCAGAGAGCCTGATGTGGGCCTTGATCCCAGGACCCTGAGACCATGACCTGAGCTAAAGGCAGAGGCTTAACCCACTGAGCCACCCAGGCGCCTGACATTTTTAATTTCTAATGACATTTCTAGACTTTTTTTTCCAAAGATGTCACACCATTTTACATTCTACCAACAATGTATGAGACTTTGAGTTGATCCATATCCTTGTCAACATTTGATATTATCAATCTTTTAAATTTGAACCATTCTAGGAGATTCAATGAAGTGGGATTTCATATTTATTTTATTCCATCTAGAATTTGCTGTGCTTTTCCAATCTGAAAACAAGTTTTTCATCAATTCTGCAAATTTCATTATTAGGTCTTGAAATAGTGCTTCTTTCCCATTTTCCATAGGTTTCCTTTAGAATTCCTGCTAGATGTATGTTAAAAATTTTCATTCTCTTCCATATGTATAACTGTTCTTTCACATTTCCAACTTCTTATACCTCATTATTGCATTCCAGGAAATGTCCTGAGAACTATCTTCCTTTTTCCTATTTTATAAAATTCAACTGTGTCTAATTTGTTGTTTAACAATTTTCTCTTGTTTTGACTCCTTCACCTCTTTTTCCATTTTACAATTTACCTTTTTAAAGTGCATTTGTTAAGTCTCTATCATCCTTACATTTGGTTTTTTTTTTGCCGAATCTTACTCAGAGTCCATGATTTCTCTGTCTATAAACTTGGGTCTTGATCTCAACATGAGCAAAACCTTATTTGTAGGAATTCTGTATAGCTTGGTTTGTTTACTTTTGCTTTCATAAAGTTTCATGATTTTTATGCTAGATTCCCAAGGATGTCACTGGTAGGGGCATTTTTTTTTGGCTTTTGTTCCCTGCCCTGGGGTCTTTGGACATTACAGAGAGTATGTGTTTGACTCCATACTTATATTAGGGCTGCTGTAAAGTTAAAAATTCTTGAGAGAGAGATTTTATTCCTTGCTGAGCCTAGGAAGAGACAGTAAACCTGCTTTGTCATCTTTCTGGATTGGTGCTATCCAGTCTATCCCTCTGAGGTTGAAGTCCTTCCAGAATCACAGTGGTATGTGGGATCTCACTTGCAGCTCCCTACCTTGATGGAACATCCTCTCCTATGTCCCTGTCATCATTAGATCCAAATTCCATATTGCTAGGATTTATTATTCTCTGTCTTCTATGGCATAATCATTACACTAGATTTCAATTCCTTCTTCATTTTTGGGCTCTGGGGTTTTTAATATTTTGCTGAGAGCACAGGTCTGCATTTAAAGAGATATTTATTATGTCTTACTCTATTTTTCTAGGTGTTCATGGTAATTAGAAGGGTTTAGAAAAAGGTTGTTATGGTATATAACCTCTAACTATAGCAGTCAACGATTCCTCCCATTTTTAAATGCTTACACTGCTCCTTCCAATAATAAGCTGAATCTGTTTTGCCTCCTTCTGAGTTTTACCAATAGGATGTGGTGGGAATAATATTCTGGGACTTCTGAGCCAGGATCATAAGAGTTCCATCAACTTCTGCTTTCTTTCCCTTGGAGCCTAGCCACTATGCTATAAGAAACGTAGGCTAGACTAAAGACTGATTAGTGCCCACAGGGAGAGAAGCCCTGGGGGACAAGAGAGCATCTTTGGACATAACAACCCTGGCCCAGCTCTCAGCTAAATGAAGGTACATTAGTAAGCCTAACTGACGTCACGTGAAGAGGAATGAACCAGCTGAGCTATGCTAAATTCTTGACTGACGAGATCATGAGAAATAATAAATTGTTGCATTCAGCCTTTACATTCTAAGGTGATTTGTTTCACAACAACAGATAAGGACTATCTGCCAGAAAACATAAAAGGTCTTTCTCACATGCAAATCTAATACACTGTCTTTGCTGCATCTCATATCCATGGTATAGTAGAAAAAAACAGACATGAACATATATAATTTAAGTATGATCTAATAAATACTGTAATAAAAGCATACAAACAATGCCATGAGGGCACCCAAACCAGCCCTGGGGAAGGGGCAAAAGGCATCAGTCACAAAAATTCGTAATTTTTGTTTGACTAATTCTCCTGTTTCTTTTAGACAAGTGACTATGTCTCATCATTTCTGAATGTCCATGGCCTAGTGTGGTTTTGGATACATAGCTGGCATAGATTGGTGAATGAACTTAATGTGGTCTATTTTGGAAAAAAACATGTCAACCACATTGTTCCTAATCTCAATTGACTGAAGGTATACAATTGATACATTGCTAAAATAGATTTTCCATGACTCAAGATTTTGGCACCCATAACTAAATAGTGACATGGTGTGATTTCAAATGCCTTAAGAAATAAAACCTCTAGCATTCTTTCTCATCTTTTGGCTAGAGTCTCAGATTTCAATTAAGTTTGCTATTCCTTTAGCTAAGAGCTTTGAGGCTAGCCCAAATACAGCTCTCCATTCCTGGGGCAAGAGTATCTCTTTAAGCTATGATGAGTTATTTCACTGAAATATGGTTGTGTTTTATATCTTTCCAGAGAACTTGTTTAGGTAGAAAAAAAGAGGAAGAGGATATCTTAGCTGTGAAGGGAGCTGCTAAAGATGGTCATTCCCTAACTACAGTTTAGTTGGGGGGACTGGTCCTGGTCCTCTTCTTTTTTTTTTTTTTTTTTTTTTTAAAGATTTTATTTATTTATTTGACAGAGAGAAATCACAAGTAGACAGAGAGGCAGGCAGAGAGAGAGAGAGGGAAGCAGGCTCCCTGCCGAGCAGAGAGCCCGATGCGGGACTCGATCCCAGGACCCTGAGATCATGACCTGAGCCGAAGGCAGTGGCTTAACCCACTGAGCCACCCAGGCGCCCCTCCTGGTCCTCTTCTTAAAATGAAAAAGAGAAAAATAGATAGAAGGACGGTATATATCATTATACTTCACATGTGCCCATACATTTGCCCAACAGGGGATGAGTATTCATTTCTCCAAGAGTTTAAAATTTGTTATGTTATTACAAAGAACTCTGCATACTAGTTCCATGGGACACATAGCTGTTCTTGGTATGTTGGTTTTTTAAGAAATTATATAAGCTAATTAATTTTTAGAAATTATGTTATAATACAAAAAATTTATCACTGTAACCATTTTTAAAAAGATTTTATTTATTTATATATATTTATTTATTTGGGTGGCGGGAGAGCGCGCGAGCATGAGCTGGGGGAGTGGCAGGCAGAGGGAGCGGGAGAAGGGAGTCCAACATGGGTCTCCATTCCAGGGCCCTGGAATGGTGACCTGAGCCAAAAGCTGACGCTTAACTGACTGAGCCACCCAGGTGCCCTCTACTGTAATCTCTTTAAATGTACAGTTCAGTGGCATTAAGTACATTCACATTATTGGGCAACCATCAACACCTTCCATCTGCAGAGATTTTTTATCTGCAAAATTCTGTACCCATTATCAACAATTCCCCATGTACCCCCTACCCAGCCGCTGTAAACCACCATTCTACTTTCTGCCTCTCTGAATTTGACTACTCTGAGTATCTCATACAAATGGAATGATGTAGTATTTTTCCCTTTGTGACTGGCTTAACATAACGTCTTCAGGTCCACCCATGTTGTAGCATGTGTCAGAATTTCCTTCATTGTTTTAAGGCTCAATAATATTCCATTATGTATATATATCACATTTCGTTTATCCATTCATTTATTGATGGGTGCTTGAGTTGTTTCCAGCTTTGGCTTTTGTAAATAATGCTGCTGTGAACATGGGTATACAAATATCTATTGAAGTCCTTGCTTTCAACTCTTTGAGGGCACACCCAGAATTGTAATTTCTGGGTCATATGGTAATTTTATTTTTAACTTTTGGAGGAAGAGCCAAACTATTTTCCATAATGGTGATACCATTTTACATTCTTAACAGCCATGCATGAGAATTCCAGTTTTACCACATCCTTGCTAACACTTGTTATTTTCTGTTATTTTGATAGTAGCCACCCTACTACTGTGAAGTAGTATCTCATTGTGGTTTTGATTTGCATTTCCCTGGTATGTTGGTTTTTAGGACCTTCTTTCCAACATTTGTTATTACTTCTTCTAGAGGAGCCAGACGTCTCAAGACATAGGAAGTTAATGATATTGGAAAAAATTATAATCCCTCTATAGTAGGAAATCAAAATGGATTTTGGTGTCTGATGGTAAAAACTTGGGATATATGTATTTTAATTTTAATACATGTACAGAGAGGCACTGAATTTCCCTTTATGGCCCTTTAAAGACTGGAGTCCCTTGCATGAAGAGGTATGGTGCTGGTAGCCTCCAGGGTGTACGAGAAGGCTGTGGATTTGCTTGCCTTAGGCCCTGGCCTGCAGACCTTGGAGAAAGTTTAAGAATAGCAGGTTACCTGGGTTCTATTTTCAATCCCATTGATTCTCACAACTGCATAGAATTCCTAGCTGGAGAATTTGAGGAAGAAAACAGTTTCAAGGTTTCCTGTTAATTCTATTAGGAGGACTGGGATGCAGTAGCAAAAATCACAATTCTCTCATATCCTGTGAACTCAGTTTAACTGTAAAGAGAATGACTGAAAAACTGAGTGCTCTAGGATCACATTGAAGATATAGATTCTTATTATGGAGCCAGAAGAAAGAAAATATTTATTATGTGCGAAGCATTTGGTTAGATAGGTTTCACATAGGAGTTTATGAGTTATGTATTACTTTGTCTTATTAAAAAAAAAAGGTTAGTAATTTGTCAAGGTCACAGAACTAATTAGTGCTAGAAAGAAAACTAAAATCCAAGTTCAATTCTAAACCATGCTACCTCTGGAAATGTCTATTACGCACTGGGCATAATTATGGTTATTTTTATTATACTCCCTTCAATGACTGAAAAGAGATCATCTTTGCAATTCATAGGTTAGGTTATTTTGGTATCCTTGGAGGTATTATGGCATTTTCAAAGACTCTAAAAACAACCCAGTTAAGAAAGGATGCTGATTCTGACATGCTGCTTATTAAAAAATGAATAGCTGGTTGTTCCATGATTTATTTACAAATGCTTGAGCTTGTCCAAATCACAGAAGTAGACTTGGCATGACCTTGTTTATCAGAATCGGGGGCCAGGAAATGTAAACCCCAGAAAAATTAGGATTTTTATCTTTAAAACTCTTTGTGCAGGGAGTTGAATATAATAAGGCCATGCAAGCCAAGTGGTAATTATACCACTGTTTATGAGTTTCTGTTCTAATATCATTTTGTTTACTTCACTCACATGTTGACCAAAGAAACACTTAGAATATATTAAAAATATAAAACCTGCCCTACAATAACACTCAATTGCCTGTCATATGATGACAATGCTCAGGGGCACCTTTTATCTAAGGATTTCACAGTGCTTTGTATGCTCATTAACTCGCAGCCCATCTGTTTTGTTCCATTTTATAGCAGAGAAATGGACGTACCACGGAAATCACACAATATGTTGGTGCAGTAGCTTAATAGAGACATTTGCAGATTCTGAGCATTCAGCCTGTTCATTCTTAATCTTAATTCACCAGATATGGTGAGCAAGGAACATGATAGCTCTACCAAATGCTTTTTATGTATTAACTCATTTATACCTTTAAGAATTCTATGAGGTAGAGCTTTTATTATCAGATGGAACAATTGAAGACTAGAGAGGCTAGGTTATTTGCTGTTAATTTATAGTAAGTATTGGAGCTTGGATTCAAACTAGGGAGAGCCCAAGTTTTTACATATTTCCTCACATTGCCTCTCAAGATAATGGAAAGTCTTGTACCTTTAAATATATTGGAACTTACTGATTCTAGAGAAAGCAGTCAATTTACTCTGACATGTATAATGTTATGGATCAGTGAATTAATCATGGTCCTCCAGAGAAACAGAACCAACAGGACATATGTGAATACAAATACATAAATAAAGAGAGAGAGAAAGAGGTTGATTTTAATGAACTGGCTTACATGATTGTGGAGACATTCAGGGTTTGTTAAGTCCAAAACTTCAGGGTAGGTGGGGAGGCTGGAGATCCAGGGGAGGGTTGCAGTCTGAATTCAAAGGCAGTCTTGGCAGAATTTCTTGTTACTTGAAGGAAGTTAGTCTTCGTCCTAGTAAGACCTTCACCTGATTGGGTGGGGCCCACCTATATTATGAAGCGTAATCTGCTTTACAAAAAGTCCACTGATTTAAATATTGGTCTCATATAAAAAAAAAAACCACATTCATGGAGACATCCAGAATAATTAAAATTATTTTTAATAATTAAATAATAATAAAAATTAATTAATTAAAAAGATTTTATTTACTTATTTGACAGAGAGAGAGAGAGAGAGACAGTGAGAGAGGGAATACAAGCAGGGAGAGTGGGAAAGGGAGAAGCAGGCTTCCTACTGAGTAGGGAGCCTGATGTGGGGCTCAATTCCAGGATTATGACCTGAGCCGAAGGCAGTCACTTAACGATTGAGCCATCTAGGCACCCCCAGAATAATGTCTGATCAAATACTTGGATACCATGACTCAGACAAGCTGACCCATAAAATTAACCACCACAATTAGATAATACCAGGGGGGCAGTTTTCCTGATGATTGCTAAGCCCTCATCTGATCCTCCAGTCAGAATAGGGCAAAAGTTTCAGTTTCTGTATATAAATTAGCACTTAGGGCCTTGCTTTTATAACCTCACGGGATGTGTGAGGTAGAGGGCTATTCCCAGGACTGTCTGTTGTTGGCCTTACTTATCTTGCTAAGCCCTCATCTGATCCTCCAGTCAGAATAGGGCAAAAGTTTCAGTTTCTGTATATAAATTAGCACTTAGGGCCTTGCTTTTATAACCTCATGGGCTGTGTGAGGTAGAGGGCTATTCCCAGGACTGTCTGTTGTTGGCCTTACTTATCTTGAGCATACTATTGGGGATCTGACCCTGGTGTCAGAGTCCATTTTCCCCTCCACCAGTCATTTTTCATAGCTCTGGGATATGAATGACCTTCACTGTGGATTATCTCAGTTGTCTGATTCATGTATTGGTACTCTCTTCCATTTGACCTTCCCTCGGAGACTCACCTGAATTTGGTTTCCTGTCTTCTGTGGTTTGTTCTCTCTACTTCTCAAGGTGACTAACCCAAGAAATCTAGACATTCTAAACACAATTCCTAACTTCCATGGGAACAAAGGAAGCAAAGCTAAATTGTTAACTCTTTTAAATTTAGGTCTTCTATTTTAAGCCTCCCTGGGGTTCATGCTGGGCACTTATTGGTTGTGCAGCAAGCAGATTAATATATTTATAACTTTGTTTGGTTAACCCCTTTGGCTTTTTATTTCCTCATCTATAAAACTGTGATAATATTATCTGATTTTTCAGGTATATTGGTAGGTACACATGAGAATATTCACTGTGTAATGCCTTGAAAAGTAAACATTTCACGTGTATGTGACATCTGTACTTTCTAGAAGCAGTTCCTTGCCTATGGCTCCAAAGCAGTGACTTATACCTTGGTCACCAGAACAGTCACAGGGGTACATCAGACCACCCAGAAGAAAGAAATTCTGACAATTATAGGAAGATGAGGTGGTCAGAGGGAACTAGTTACAGCTGGGGTAAGGTTGGGGGTAGGGGTGCAGCTCTTGGTGCCCCTTACGTGGTATGTTACAGGTGCTAATATTTTGCTTCCATGGAAGACTGGCTCTGTTCCATGTGTATGTGGACATATTGCTTGGATTCTATTTAGGAACAAATAAAACTAGTTAAGAAATTATGGACATTTGACTGGTACAAATGGAACAAGAGAACACTTACAAGTAACATTGCAAGAGTATGAACTTGAAATCCTATTTCTTAATGCACAGATAAGGGATGCATTTAAGTTGGCCATCACAAGTTCAAATTTATTAACCATATTAAATGGTTCCATGAGAGATAAAATAGAGCCAAAAATTATATAGGAAAATAGCATGGGAGAAAAGTCCAATGAAAAATTCAAAGGAGGCACTGACCTATATATGCATTAAATTAAAAAGTCAACACAATTAATATTTGTATTTATTGAGCAGTCAGTGCTATACCAGATATTGTTCTAGGCTCATTATATGTGACAGTTCATTCAATTTTCATAACAATCACATGAGGAAGATGAGGAAACTGAGGCACAGAGAGATTAATGCTTTGCCCTATGTCACATGGTTAGCAAGAGGTAGAGTCAGAAGTTGAATCCAGCCAGGCAGTTTGACTCCAAAGCCTATACCTTTTTTTTTTTTTTTTTTAAGATTTTATTTATTTGACAGAGAGAGGGAAGGAGAACACAGGCAGGGAGAGCAGCAGGCAGAGGGTGAAAGAGAAACAGGCTTCTCACTGAGAAGGGAGCCCCATACGAGGCTACTGTCCCAGGACCCCAGGATCATGACCCAAGCTGAAGGCAGATGCTTAACTTACTGAACCACCCAGGTGCCCTCAAAACCTCTGTTTTAACCAGTAGGTTAGATTAAGGAAAGTGTTTCATGAATATCAAAGGTCCATACAAAATCAAGGTGTTTCAGTCATGATTAGGACTAGAAGGTACATTAGAGATAATCTCTCAGAACCTTCCTCTTGCACCTAAGGGAACAGGACTGGTAAACTGACCTGCCCAAGATCACAGGTGAACTCACTTGTTGCATGTGCCCCATCCGTGTTGTCAGCACCCCGTACCACCCTCACCCTATTATACTGGGAGCGTGAATTCTAACAATTGCGTTGCAATTCTCTTTCCTGCCAATGCCGTCATAACATCATTCAGTGCATTGAAAGAAAGAAAATATTGGCAAACCAGAGAAGGGAGTTAGATAAAGAGTAGCAAAGGGACAACAATCTCTCCATGACTGAGCCTGCTTCTTGGAGTAGTGTTAGTCCTAAGATCACCTAGTCTGTGTGGCTTCCTGACTGTGGGCTTGGATGAACACCTGCACATTGACAGACTGGCCTCCCACCCCCACCTCCCTCCGCTCCTTTCCAAGAGTCGTGTGTAGAGATGTCTCCCTTAAAGACTGCTTTCAGTATTTGTTTTAACCATCATGATAATGTTAAATGGAGAGATGCTAAAAACGTTAGTTTTTAGTAAACTGACATTTACTCCAGAAGTGCCTCCGTATCTTAGATTAACTCCAGTTCCAAATCCCAAATCATGATTTAAAGAACGTCCTGATTAGGAATAACTTGGATGTCCCTGGGTCTCCCCGGCCTGTGGGAATAAATGAGATCCCTGAAGTGTTCATGTCCATGTTTTACTGACATGGTGCTGGACTCCTTTCTTGGACAATCGCCCACTCCCAAGACTTTGGTGGGTCTCCCAAAGTGTTCCACATGTGTGACACTTCTTGACATCCATGCTCTGTGGGGCACAGCTGTGCTCTGCAGGGCAGCCATCCAGGGCTGGTGGCTGTCCTTCAAGTGTCTGGGGTGGAGGGAATAAGACTATCTATTTCTCAGAATGAAGTCCAGACACAGGATCCCAGAGCAATGTCATTTGGGGGCCAGTGAGTTATGGGATTGGGTACAGCAGCCTCCTCTCTGCCAAGAACAAGCTTGTGTCCACGGCACTGGGTAGGGGTGCCATCCTCACTCGATTCTAAGAAGTAGAAACTGAAAAAAAGTGCCCCCCCTGAGTCCATGGAACCATAGATGGTGAGGCACAGGTAAGTTTCCAGGAGTCTGAGAATATTCCTGCGATTGTGTAAGAAACTGAGTGTTGTAGATGCATATGTAAATTTTTCCATGGAGGGGTCTAATACTTTCAGCAGATTCTCAAAGGGGTCCATGAGCTGTCTCCACCCCACTCCCTAAGATGGTGTTGTCAGGTTAAGCTCCTCCCCCCAGTAACTGTGTACTCCCTCCCTGTTCCCCTCACCCAACTTAGGTAAGTGAGAGAAGGCTGTTTGTTTTGCTCTGCAAATAGCTATTTCTTTCAGCCCTCTTCCCCCTACCTCTGAATATGCTCAAATATTCCAGAACCCAGCAGAAGACTGTGGATCTGAAAGACATCTTTGCTACATGAGTTTAATTAAATTTAGAAAAGGTAAGTTTGCACATTTTATTGCCAGTCCTCCTGCATTTGTAGCAGAGGTTGTATTACCATTTTAAAACAGCCTTGGGGGAAAAAAAAATCCTCTCTCTTGGAGAGAGTGACAACTTATTCTGGGGAAATAGTGGTAATGGAGAGTGTTGATTCAATTAATTTTACTGTCTATCTGCATCGCCTGGGAACAGGTAAAATAACGAAATAAAATGGTAACATTTCATCTTCATGATTCCCCACAATCAAGTCAGGAGGAATTTAGTAAATTGTGGAAACCACTGTGTAAGGGACAGTCCAAAGAATACTAATGAGATCTTGAGATCCCAGGATTCAGAAGCACACCTACTATGGTTCTCTCTGAAACCAAGCTCCAGTGGGATATGGGGGCATTGGTAAAGCAAGAAGCACGAGATGGTCCTTGACTGGGGGGTACCCTATAATAGATGGGTGACAGTAGGAGGTAAGGGGCCAGTAGGAAATTTGGGAGGAGGCATTAGCTCTGTAGGATCCTCAATACTTCTTTAATTTACAAGGATTCTTACTGAATTCCATCCTTTTCCTATTTTTTTTTCCTCCAAAGTGGCTCATCTAATTGATAAATGGCCTGTTTGTCTTTTCCCAGAATATCCCATTTCCTTCAAGGTGTCTTTGGGGATCAAGGGAAAATGCTCCCCACTTACTTGTGGGGCAGCAAGACCACAGGCTGTCTTGTTCTTTGGGCAACTTTTGAAATGCTTCTCATCTGCCTCCCTGAGAAGGAAATGAAAAGTGCATTGCATTCAACAGTTGCTGAATGAAGATTTCCTGCAGCTATTGTGAATAGACCAAGTACATCAGTGGTTTCTGCAGACCATTTATTCACCTTAACTTAAGCACTGTCCCACTTCTCCGAAAGGACTTCTGATCTTCAGAAAATGCCAGATGCCTCCCGCCCCTACGGATTCAGACTCATTTTAAATCCTCAAGTTCCAGTGTTGACGAAGAGCTTAGTTAGGCTCGCTACCTGTGTTTGCTTGTAACAAGCAGCATTTTACCTACTTTTCTTTCTGAGAGTGGGTGGGCAAGAAGCCTGTGGTTATGAGACACAGGGTGGGGGACACCTGCAGGAGATCCCCTGGGAATTTGGTCCCCAGAAAGCCCCACAGTTGAGGTTCCACATGCCCTGTGACCCTGAGCTCCTGAGCCGTGCACATCCCAGCCGTTCTTTGTGGGGGCCAACCCTGCTCACCCCCTCCACATCGGCATGTTCGCAGATGATGGTTCTTAGCTTTCAGGTGTGAAGAGAATGAAAACACGTGGAGGTGGGGGCTGTTGAGCTCTCTTCAGTGGCTCGTGTGGGCAGAGCTGCATGACGGGAGAGCCAAGACTTGGAGCCCTTGCTGAACAGAATTGCTTTTCTGTCTGTAATGCGTGTTTTTCAGCCTTGCTTTAGTCAGTGTTGTAATGGATGCAGGAAAGGGAGTCACCTTACTTCTCTCAGAGATACGCATGGTTGGAGCACAAGGTAATCAGTCATCAGTAACACCCCTAAAGGAGAAAGCCCTTTGCCAAAGAATTTATATCTGGCAAGCAAAATGGGGCAAAATTCAAAAGAAGCAAAGAGAAAGTAGGGCAAGCACCCACTCCTTCTCCGGTCTCATAAAATGCAATCTCTCTCTGTTGCATAAAATATGATTCCAGCTCTGCTGTTGTCTCCAGCACCAGCAAGTATGCATGGCTCTGTGTGAGGATCCCCAGATGGCTCACTTTATAGGATCTGATTATGAGGACAGGAGGTCTCAGAGCAGAAATCAGATAACATTATCACGTGGGGGTTGGCAAAATTCACACTCAGTAGTAAGTACATAAAGATCGTTTATAACCTACTTGAGACTGTTCAACATATGTCATGATTCAGAAACATCCATGACTGCTTAGAGATTTAGTATCTTTAGTAATTATTATTTATTAAGTATGTGAGTTCAAGGGAAACTGGGTGGCTCAGTTTGTTGGGTTATCAGCCTTTGGCTTGGATCAAGGCACTCTGCTCTGAGGGGAGCCTGCTCCTGCCTCTACCTCTGCCTGCGTCCCCCCTGTTGTGCTCTCTCTCTTTCCCTGTCAAATAAGTAAATAAAATCTTTTAAAAAAGAAAAAAAAAACAGTATGTGGGTTCATTTTTCCCAATCCTCATTATCAGCATAATATAGCAGAAGTGACCTAATGTACCCAAATACTGCTTTTTGATGTGAAAACCTTCCTGACTGACCTGAATCCAATACACCGACAATTTCCTATGGTGATTTTTGGGGTAGGTTGTGGACATTTTTATAAGTTAAATTATTTTGCTCTAGCATCAATGGTCAACAGATTACTCTGCACTGCTTCAAGAATTTTCTATTTAGATAAATAATTTTAGGATATTTACTTCCAGAGTTTATACCTTTCTATCAGAAATTTAACAACACATTGAGAACATTCTCCCCTCAGATTTCATAGTGCCATCATGCAGGATGACGGTTCCAGCGGTCTGTAGGTGCACCCATGGGGGGATTAGACCATATCAGAGGAAAAACAGGACATTGTTTAACAACATCCTAAAATATCCTCTCCTCCCCCACCACTTATGTACCTCAAAAGCTGGTTTGTTTGTTTTGTTTCTTGGGCTTGGAAGATGAATTTTGCTCTCAACTAACAGTGATAGGAGGCATCCAACTCCTCTTGCCTTCATATTCGCAGTTCCTCTTCAGCTCTAAATGATTACTGTATCTCAAGCCTGGCTCTTATTAAGACCTGGATAGTTTGTTTATTTTCCTATCAGTGCCCGGGACTCACCACCTGAGATCCTGATTCAGCTGATGTGATGCTGAGACCATGGCTCTGATAGGTTTTTAAAATTAATTAGTTAATTAATTTTTTTTAAGATCTTATTTGAGAGAGGGAGAGAGCATGTATATAAGTGTGGGGGAGGGGCATAGGCTGAAGCAGACTCCCCACTGAGCAGGGACTCAATCCCAGGACCCGGAGATCAAGACCTGAGCAGAAGTCAGACACTTAACTGACTGAGCCACCCAGGTGCCCCAGCTCTGGTAGTTTTTGAAACATCCTCAGGTGATGCTGAGTCAGGATGATGTCCTCTAGATTAAACTCATCTCAGCATTAACAGAAATAAAATTCCAATTAATATAAAGAGACGTGTAAAAACAAACCTAGTATCTGAGACTTTGCTCTCTGAAGGTCGTAGTAATCTCCTTCAGTACCAGGTGGGAATCTCGTTTTGTTTTAGTATTTTCCATATAGTGGCTGGCACATGATGGTTTCTAAAATGAATTAAGAAGATGATTATTTATTTTAAGCATTTTATTTTTTAAAAAGATAGATTTATTTATTTATTTATTTATTTATTTATTTATTTATTTACTTGAGAGAACAGGGCAGAGGGAGAGGGAGAGTCTGAAGCAGACTCTGTGTTGAATGTGGAGCCTGACATGGAGCTGGATCTCGTGATCCGGAGATCACGACCTGAGCAGAAACCAAGAGTCAGACGCTTAACTGACTACACCACCCAGGCGCCTCAAGAAGATGGTTATTTTTTTAAAAAGATTATTTACTTGTATGGTATTAAGTGATTTAGACCATGTTCAGACGCCATTTCAATGACATCCTCAATGTACAAAGCCGATGCAACACCTGAAAGTAAGAAAGGGGAAACAAAATGCTACGCTGGAGCAGCCGCAGTAGCGGTCCAAAAGACTAAGAATGGTTCTGGTCTCGGGCTTCCCGGGAGCATCCCTCAGGCTGCTCTGGGAGCTGCGTTCTTGCTTCGCACACAGTTCTAACACTGTGTCGGCTCTGGTTCCCCAGTCCCAGAAACTTAGGAGGTGAGGAATGGCTGCTTTGCAACTTGACACTAAAGAAAACGACATGCCAAAAAAGTAGACAGTGGAACTCGGAGAATATTGTCGTCTGCGACTAGCTAGGATGAGAGCAGAGAGTTCTCCGTGCCCAGCAGCTCCGGCTCTGGGCCGCTTAATTCTTTCTCGACCGGACTCACTCGTGCGGGTCACAGCGCACGCGCGGTCTGGGGAGCTGGCCCAGGTGAAGGCTCTCAGGGCCCGAGTGAGCATCTGCCTTGGCTGACTGCGGGGGCAGTAGAGGTGGCCCTGGTAGTGGCCACAACTGTGGCGGTGGTGGTGGCGGCGGCGGCGGTGGGGGACCCAGAGTGCACTGGCTGCTGCTGCGGCTCTGCTTCCGTGCAGTGGTTTTTGCCGCCTAGAACGCTTCATAGTTTTTAATGACTGAGGCCGTCCTTCAGGTTATTTTTGCGACCTCATAGCTGTCTGGTCCACATCATCTTCTCCAATCCCTCCTTTTTATTTCCACTGGAAAGATCTCCCTAAATGCAAATCTGATCATCTTACTCCCAATTAAAATCCTCTAATGATCTCACCAGCTACAGGATTTCATCCAGTCGTCTGTGCCAGGTTCTCCATCACTGATCCTCAGGTAACCTCCCAGCCAACCCTCACTCTTCCTGCCTCTCATCTTTAGAGCGAGGCCCTGCTCCGTTTCCTCCAGACTCTGTATTGCTTTTGTGCTTCTGTGCTTTTGCTCATGTTGTTCCTTCTTCTGGAATGCTCTTTTTTCTTATCATTTGAGCTATTCTGTCCTCCAGGTAGTTTTCCTGGGCATCTCCTCCCTCTGTGCCCCAGCCCACCTCCTCTGAGCTAGTTGTCATTCCTTTGCTCTTATTATATACAACATATACATTTAGATGTGTATATATATTTCTTTTTTTCTTCTCTCACTATATATTGAAGTACTGTTCTATGTGTGTCCTCCACTCTCCCCTGCCCCCTTCTTCTTAGCATGTTAAGCAGCCCGAAGGCAGAAACCATTCTTACCCACTTACTGTCTTTCCAGTGTCTGAACATCAGCCATAAGTGGCTGTTAAGTGGCACTAAACTGAAAGCGCTTTCCTATGATATTACTCAGATGTCGTGTCTCAGCAGGAACCTCTGTAAGTAGTTCACAACCTCTGTGTTTCTACAAATGGTTTCCAGGACTTGGACATGAAATTGGCTGCACTCAGGCCGGACAGAAAAGTCGGCCAGAGGCCTGGGATGAATTTATTACTTAGTCTCTGTGGTCTCGGTTCCTCATCTGTTTCTCACGGATTTGCGGTTCCTGCAATGGTGTCATACCAATAATATGACCACTAAAAATGTACTGAGCACTTATTATAATTGTTTTCACTTGATCCTTACAGTAAAGTTTGTTTTATGCCAGGCAGGTAATATCCCCCCTATTTTAGAGATGAGGATACTGCGTCTCAAACTTGCTTAAGGGGACATGCCCAGTAAGTGTAGGCTCTGGGGCCCGTTATTTGGGAATTCTGATTTTTAGCCCATTGTTTTTTCCATAACTGTAGGATATCTTCTACCTATGTGTCACCAGGGACAGTTTTAGTGGTGAACTTGAATCATCCAGAAAGAATTATAGCCAGTATATCATGCTCTAAGAAGGGAAGACAATCACTAATAACTTCTAGAAAGTGTCTATCTAAAGATTTAAATAAAACCAAGAGACATTTTGTTCCGAAAGGACTAAGATCCATGCATGTGAAAAATAAACTTATGTTGACACGATTTCTTGATGTATAAGTCAGGTATTATGGTCCAAATTTTAGTATCATAGTAGGCTTCTTAGAATCATGAGATAGATTCCTTGAAAGGTATTCTGGAATGTTCTCCTATGTTTGTGTAAAGTCACGCATTCCTAGTCCATAATAATAATGGGTACATTTTAGAGATCACATTGCAAGCCACCTCAGTAATCTTACTTTTCTAGAATGGCTACTACAAAGCTAGTCTAAGTCTTTCAAATACACCCAGAGCCTCTACTCTCTTCTTTCTCTTCTTAAATTAGAGGTATTTTGATTCCTCTATTTGTCTCGAATCACTAGAATCACATACTACAGATGATTTGTTTTGGTTTTGTTTGTTTTGCTTTTAAGTAACAGTTAGATGTCGGATTTTGTTTGCAAGGGGAGAAAAAGAAAGCAGATTGATTTCGAGGGCATTTGAAAATCTTTACTGTTTGCCTCAAAGTATTTGGTTGTTTGGAGATGGAGTTCCTTGGAGCTTTTGCCTGGAGTTTGGTCTACTCAAGGTAGTCTTTAGAATGTTAACTGCTTTAATGTGGACTTGATGTGTGGTGCTGGATAGACCCAGGAGTCTATTGGCATCCTGAGGCCAATAAAGATTTCTTCGATTTTATGAGCCAGGTTGTTCTCTGTCTTCTCCATGTGACCCCAGGGGTGGGGAGAGTGGGGGAGGAGCGGGCCTGTTTAGGATGCAGTTTCTGGGCATCACTCCCATCCTCTTAAATAATAATTTTGGGGGATGGGACCCAGTAATATACATTTGAACAAACTCCCCAGGTGATGCTTCTCCGCACTATCCTTTCTGGATCTATATTCTGCATTGTACTTTGTACTTCATTGAAAACTCATCAGTTAGTTTAAGGTTTTTTGCCTGTAGACAAAGCAAAATAACCCCCTCATTAAAAAGTCTTGCTTTCTGGTTGGAGACCAGTGGCATTTTTTTCACTCATGCTCAGTGTTCCACTTCCAAACTGATTTCAGTGCTTAACTGCTCAGTGTATTGATGGAAAACAGGTTTACCCATGTTGTGCAATGTAAGCGTGAGAGTTGAAGCTAGCTTTTTGTTTTAACGAAGATGTGAACTTGACTCCCAGCTATCTAGAGTGATACTGCATCTCAGGAGAGCCTCCTGTTACCAGAAGCTACAAGGAGGAGCCTACTGATCTTTGTCTCTGAGAGTCAGAAATCAAAGTGCAGAGGGTTTATTCCCTAGAGGGTTTTCCTATTTATTGCCTCAGCTTCTATGCAAACATTGTCTCATGTGCCACCTGTTTATATTTACTAGAAAGTGAAACAGTTATTGGCATCCAAATAATGAATTCTCTTAGGGAGAGTGTATGGATAGTATTCTGACTCTTTGTCAGGAAAGGGAGGCTGCATTTTACATTGTCCCTTTATCATTTGAAACTTTGGGGCCTTGTATAGGTTAAATGCTGTCGGGGACTCTTCAAGGAAATTTTCCTAACTATTCCTACTTATATGGTATGTGTTCTTTTCACATGCAGTTCTTCCTTACTGCCTACACTGCAGAGAATAAAACATCAGATAAATATGCCTGGGATGGTGGTTCTCTGATGGAGGAAAAAAGGAAGCCTGCCTTTCTTTCAGTTGGTGCCCTAGTCACCAAACTCTATATGCTATATATAGGGCAATACTTATGCTATAGTAAAAATGCAATGCCAATCAGCAGTGAGAGATGAATGCATTTTGATCTTATAATAATGTCATTACTTGAAATAAATAGGCACCATCTTTCACAGTCAAAAAACAAACGAGCCTATGTGAACCTATGCACTGGTCATACATTTCCCAAAGAATTGGTTGAGCAACAACAGAAGAGCCCAGCACATGGGAGAGAGGTGGTAAGAATCTATGTGAGAGGCATTGAGAATCATAAACCTCAAGATACTATTCACTGGGACACCTCGGTGGCTTTCTGGGTTAAGTATCCTACTCTTGGTTTCAGCTCAGGTCGTGACCTCAGGATCATGAAATCAGCCCATCTCAAGGGCTCATGCTGGGCTCTGTGTGGAGTCTGCTTGTCCCACTCCCTCCTCCTATACTGCTCCACTTCTTTCTCTCTCAAATAAATAAATAAATAAATAAATAAAATCTTTAAGAAAAAAGAGGCTATTTACATTAGTTAAGTGATTATTTCTTTTTTCAAAGTAACCTAATTGCAGTATTCAACATGCCAGAAAAAAAGTTTTTCTCAAGGCAGGAAAAAAGTCTGAAATAACACTAAAGCTCTTTTCTTGCTTTTGTTTTTATAATTAACTATTCTTATTTGTCATTTATCACCCATTTATTTTTCAGTTATAATTTCTTGGATTCTTGTGAAATAGTGTGTCATTGTGTGGTGGAGGTCATTTGTTTGCTTATAATGGGACAACTGATTATAGTTACATGATTCTGAAACAGCAACATGTGTTCTTTATAGAAATTCAAATTCTACCAAAAATTAAAAACAAAATGTAGAGCCATATGGAAATCTACAATTCAGAAGTAACTTCCATCAGTCTGGATAACCACATTTATCAGACATCTCTCCATGTATGTATGCCAACATACAGGTATAGTTTTAAAAATTAATAATGGGTGTGTTCATATTTAATATGTTGTTCTGTAACCCTTTATTTCTCCCACTTGGACACACATCATGGACATCTCTTCATGTCAGTAATTACAGAATTATGTCATCATTTTAATTTTTTTAAGTAGGCTCCATGCCCACTGTGGAACCCAACACAAGACCTGAATTCATGACCCTGAGATCAAGACCTTAGCTGAAATCAAGAGTTAGATGCTTAAGTGACTGAGCCACCCAGATGCCCCATGTCATCATTTTATTAATTTTTTTAAAGATTTTATTTATTTATTTGACAGACAGATCGCAAGTAAGCAGAGAGGCAGGCAGAGAGAGAAGGGGAAGCAGGTGCCCCACTGAGCAGAGAGTCCAATGTGGGGCTCCATACCAGGACCCTGAGATCATGACCTGAGCCGAAGGCAGAGGCTTAACCCACTGAGCCACCCAGGTACCCCATCCGTGTCATCATTTAAATGGTTGTGCTATTTCCTACCACATATGGGTTCCATAATTTATTTACTCATTCCCTATGGACGAATATTCTTTTATTATTTTGAAACATATTAGTGTATAAATCCTTTTACATTTACAGGAATAGTATCTTAGGATAAAGTCTTGAACATAGCATTCCTGGGCCAAATGTTATATGTAATTGACATGATGGCACATTGACCAACCATCCTTCCACAAAAAAATTGAAGCAATTTTTTTTTACTACCAACAATGTCTGAATGTGTCCATTTTCCCACTCTCACTGATACAAGGTCTAGAAATTTTATATATATTTAGTCAACATTCTAGATTTTTAAAATGTTGATTTCATTTGTAGTAAGTGATAACAAACACCTTTTCACATTTATTAAGCATTTGTATACTTTTTTTTTTTTCTGAATTGTCTTTTTGGCCGATTTTCATATTGGATTTTTTGGTCTTTTTTTTCTGGAAGAGTTCCCTCATCCCATTTTATGAGTTCTCTGTTTAATAAGGATACATATTTCATGTGGATTATAAATATTTTTCTTAGTTTTTCTTCTATGTTTAATCCCTTTAATAGTGATTTTTAGTTCTTCACATCAGAAAGACTTTTTTTTTAATTTTTTAGAATGGTAGTAGTAATTTTTTGCAACATAAGGAAGTTTTTTATTTTTTACAACTTGAAACTCTATTTTTCTTATATGAAATATAAGACATAAGTTTCACCCATATTTGTGATATGCAAACACTTTGCATTTACTTTGATTCTGTTATTTTGGTATTACTTTTATTTGAATTATATCCTTATGAGTAGGAACATAAGCTTACAACTAATGAATTTACTGTTTCTTTCCCATTACAGATGTATTTTTCTGAGTCTAGATTAATGCAAAAGACTCAAAATTGGCTAATTTGAGAGAATTTACTTAAAATTTAAAAATGAAAAATGAAAAAAATTTCATTTGTCTACAGATGGAAATTTGCATAGTAAGCTATGATTTGTGGTGACATTTTACATGTTTTGTTTTATTCCCTTCTCAGAACACCCTGTGAGTTGGGGACCATGGTATCTGTTTTACATGTGTGAGAAACTAGGGCTCTGGGAAAATGACTGAAATCATTTTCAGACATAAAAACCATAGAACTAAGAAACAGATGATAGGACTTGAATTCATGTCTCTTGAATGTAAATTGTATTGTTCTTTTTTTTAAGATTTTTAAAAAATTTATTAGACAGAGAGAGAGTGTGCAAGCAGGCAGAAGAGAGAGGAGATGTCCTGCTGACTAGAGAGCCTGCCATGGAGCTCAATCCCAGGACGCTGGGATCATGACCTGAGCTGAAGGCAGCTGCTTAACCAACTGAGCCACCCAGGCACTCCAAATGGTGTATTGTTCTTATTTAATTATCTTCCATCCTAATTTTACTTTTTCACTCTAATAAAAATGAAAAGGAGGTATTTAAGGACTAGCTTGTCTAATCATCTGTAGATAAGTGACTACTTAAAATGAATATGGCATTAAGATATTGTTACTTTATCCACAAAAGGGTCTGACAACCAGAGGCTGATATAGCTTGAGCACTTAGTGAGTAGAAGGATACATTGTATTTTCACCCTTGCTTTAGAAATTTTGGCCAAAGAAATCAGGGCAATTCCCTACAGTCATACCCCATTGCTGCTGAGAGCCGGCATCAGGTCCCTGATGAATTCCTCCATGGAGCTAATTACTTGGAGAAAGGAAGGAGGCAGAGATGAGCATCCCCGGTAGAATTTGCTCTTACACTACCCAGCTCTGCTTCAGCCCACCAAGGTATCAAAACTGGTATTTTCCCAAAGAGGCCATGTCAACTCAGGGTAACTGAGGGCCATCATATTAACAAAATCAGGATCTGGTGGAAGGAACACTGAGGAAAGGCCAGAATCCACCCACCAAGCCTACAGAGGTGAAATGAAGTCCTTCTGCCTGTTACTAGAAGATGCTCATCCTTATTGAGGGTGTACGTCTTGATGCTGACTTTCTCTGTCAAAGGGTTCCTGGTCACCTCTCCTCTCCTGCCATCATCCTTCTCTCTAATCACACCCCAGGCAGTGGGGGCCCATTTCTCAAAACATCCCTAAACTCAACGTCCTCAGTGAGTCACTTTCTATTCCTGAGCGAGTGTTAGCACAACAGGATGTCCCCCTGATGCTCTATCAGCTCTGTCTCCTTAGCTGTTTTTTCCAGCGAGAATTTCCATGGTTCCCTTTTGCAGCTATATTCACTGTAGTGTAGTTCTCCTGAAAGCACTTTCTGAGAGAAAAATTCTACAGAAACATAACCATTTCTGCTCCAGAATATAGGAATTCTCTTAGGGCAGAGATGGAGCAAACCAGGGGTAGTATGTTTGGTGTATAACACAAATGAAAACTCAGTTTTTTGCTTTTACAATAGTTCATTTTTTAAAAAAGATTTTATTTGTTTATTTGAGATACAGTGAAAGAGAACACGAGAGGAGAGAAGGTCAGAGGGAGAAGCAGACTCCCTGCGGAGCCAGGAGCCCGATGCGGGACTTGACTCCAGGACTCCGGGATCATGACCTGAGCTGAAGGCAGTCCCTTAACCAACTGAGCCACCCAGGTGCCTACAATAGTTTAGTTTTAAGCAGTTTTCAGTGTGGCTGTCAGTAAGGGACACCTGTAACTACATTTTTCCCATGCCTGGTCCTATCCAATGTCAATATATCATTGACTTTTATTTACCACAAGTTTCCTCCTCTGACTATTTGTGAGTGCTTCTAACAATGTGCCTTTAAAATCTCGTTATTTAGTTGTGAATACCCAAGAGGCCACTTCTTTCCTGTAGAATTATGGTACTTGAGATGAAGAGGAATGCTCCTGAGACAAGGGTTACCTGATGTAGCAAGTAAAAATACAGGCTTAAATGTGAATTTCAGATAAACAACAAATATTTAGTCTAAGTACATCCCAAATACTGCATACTTATTTCTGGGACATACTTATACCATGTGAAATATCTTACTGAAATTATTAAAATATTCTATTAAAAAATTATTCACTGTTGACCGGAAATTCAAATTTGTTTAGGTGTTTTATATCTTATCTGGCAATCCTATCTCAGATCTATTTTCATACTCTACAGAGACCAGAGCTGGACTGTGTCAGAGTAAACAGCATATTTTTACCTTTCCCAATAAGTGGAGAAGTAGAGCGGTAGCCTTTCCTCACTAAAAATGGCACACGAAGAGCTATTAGTTCAAATACACACATCTACTTAGGACTGACCCACCGTGCTACCTCAGAATGAGGGTGCACAAGCTTTATCTGTTTGATAGTGTTGTATATATCATTATTTGAAGCTACCCATGGCTACTTTTGGAGGCATGCATTTTAACTAATTGCTATTCATTTGTACTTCTTCTCTGAGGTGATTTTTCAAAATCTTAAACTATAAATCTAATCAGCAGATTTCTGGGTCTGTTTAAATCCTGACATTTAAAAATTTTTGAGGATGGCAGTGACCATTAATGAGACAGAGGATATACAAGAGAAATGAAATATAATCACCGTTGGAGTTCATAATAATAATAAAAAAAACTTCTCCAAAGTATTACATGGAAACACATTTCTTTCGGAGTGTGGTATTTCTAAGCCATGTCCAAAGGTTCAACCAAGGTTTAGTGTTACTAGTATAGAGTTGGAATGACTCATATTAAAACAAGCAAACAAATTCTGAATATCAAACTGGAATTTTAATAGACTCTAACCCTTACCTGATTATATACCTAGAATATTAAGATCAACAATTTTCAAATAGTTGGATAACCTCTTTGATAATGGAAGCCTATTGCCAGGGAGCACAGCTGCACTGCCATCCACTGGCCTTAACTTCTTAGAAATGAGGTTTTAGGTCCCCTCCTGCATTCTTTTCATTTAAAGAATTAGCATGGTGTGGGGTTATGGTGGGAAAAGGGGCTCTGTCATAGCTTTGTTACCACTCCTCTCCAAGTTCTGTAACAGAGTGGTAGATTAAAGATGGCCACAAATTCTTTCCTCTTTTTTACATTGAAAAGGGAGTACTTTTCCTTCCCCTCCAATCTGGATTGCCCTTCGTAACTTGCTGATCAGTAGAACGCAGTGTAAGTGACATGCTGGGACAATTTTATAAGAAGTTTTTTTTTTTTTTTTTTTACTTCCACCCAATCCTCTTGAAATGCTCTCTCTCTGGGAGCCCTGAGTTACTGTGTCATTGCATAAGACCATGTAGCTGGGCAGGCCATGTGTAGAGTTCAGCCTTCCAGCTATCATCTCCATCCAGGCACACATGTGAGTGAAGCCATCTTGGGCCTCCACTCCCCAAGTATTGCCAAGGGACTTCGTGTTGATGCCTCCTCCAATAGAAGAGCCCAGCCAAGCCTGGTTGGAATTCTTGACCCCTGAAATCATGATAGAATAAGATGGTAGTTATTTTAAGCCATTAAGTTTTGAAGGAGTTCATTAAGTAGAGAACCAGAACAAATAGTGATGTATTGATCTTTACACTTAAAAAGAGAATGAAGTGGAAGAAAAAAGGGGTGGGCTGACTAGAGAAGGTGACGGGGGAGAAGTGGGATAGAAGATCATTAATGCCTCAGACACAAAAGAAAGATGGGCTAGGGATTTAGAAGACTTACAGCAAATTAAAAAAAAAAATCAAGAGTCACAAATTTTTATCAGGTTACTACTGTGACTTAGGGCTACACTCACAACGTGAGTTCTTAAGGATTCAGAGGGAAAAGAGCAGTAAAGTCTTGCCTCACGCAGATGCTGTGAACAGTAATGAATAAACATGACAAATGAAAATGCCTCAAATAAGAGCTAAAAATGCTAAATATGTAAGGAGCAATCTCTTCACCTACTGAAAATCGTTCATCAGATGATTTCAAATTGAAGGTGTCTCAGGAGAAAATAACTTTGAAAACACAAACAGAGTTTTGCTTTTTGTACTTTTATTGAAAAGGTACATTTAAAAAAATACACAGACGTTTTACCATTTACAGATTGCAGATATAGATGCTCTAAAAGAGTTCACTCTGTTTTGTTTTATGATATCTCTTGCCCCTGATACCACAAACATTCCAGTCTTGTTGATACCAGTTTAGAAAGGGGGGCACGGGAGCATGACCTGCAACATATTCGATGAACAGAAAGACAAATTGTTCAGTTATAAATTTTTTTAATCTTCTGTACATTATTGCATTAGGGAGCCACAAAATTATGTAGCATCATTACAAATGAAAACAGGTTAAAAATGAAGAAGATAATAATGTAGAAATACATGGATTCATTGTCTCCTTGCAGAATACGCACAAGAGGTGCAAAAATGTGCAGCCGAGGGAGCTCTTTTTTTCTGGTTGTATACATTTGCTCAGCAACTCAAACTAGTGAGGAAGCTACAAAATAAGTTAAACAAAAGTAGCAAACAGGTAGTAATTATAGCTATGTTATATGGCTTTCTAGTTCTTTTAAATATCACCAAATAAAACCTGAAGTAAAGAAAATACATTACTTTATCATTTGTTCTCTTAAAGAGAAAATTGAAAGCTACTTTGCTTCCTAACATTGACACAGCAACTAAAAATGTTGAATTCAGACAGGAGATACAGAACTAGTACTACACAGGATACAACAGTACTTGGGTCTAAAACAGTACACAATCCCTGTCGACAATAGTACACCAGAAAAGAAAACGTTGTGATCCGTTGGTAAGATGGTATCCACAAGTGAGCACTTGTGGTCATCTAGTTTTGTTCCACACTAGAATGTGCCCCGTTGGATTCCAGAGTTATTTACAGACGTGTGAGGAAGACCCTAGTTTTCAAGTCTGTCAGGAAAATATTCCTTATCGTTTCTAAGCCAGATCACACCCATGGAAAAGGAGTCGGCGAATGGCATATAGATACATTGTTTTGTTTTCTGACCGATACATTTGCAAGAAACCAATTATCTCAGAGACACAGATCGAGTGGGGGAGGGGCGGGGGTAAAGCCTGGGCTGCTCGGGTCCCTAACGGTGGGAGCGGTCCCTAAAAGCACTCTTGAGTCTAGTGAGCTGCTAGTCTTTGGAGTCGGGGCTGGGGTGGTGCGCCGCCTTCGGTGGCCGGGGCAGGTGGGGGGCCGCAACACGGAAGGCGCCCGCCACCGCACCCCGCGGGACCTTGCTCCGGCGGCGGCCCGGGGCGCCGGCCGTCAGTAGGGCGCGAAGAGGATGGAGGCGGGCGTGGCGCGGATGGGCCCGTGGCCGGGCCGCAGCAGCGCGGGGGGGATGGCTGGCGCCTGGAAGAGCGACGTCGACGGCCGGGGCGGCAGCGACAGCGCCGACGACACCGCCGCCGCCGCCGCCAGCGGCGAGGACAGGAAGGCCGGGGCCAAAGGCTTCATCATGTCTTTCTGGAATGCGAGTTTTGCCTGACGGAGGGAGAGAACCGGGGCGGGGTGGGGAGAGGGTTTTGAGTAAGCACCGCGGACGGCTCTTCGCGACCCGCGCGCTCAGAAGTCAGCTTTTAAAAGATCGCGCCTCTCCGAAGTCAAGAAATTATTTTCACTGAGCTGGTTCTCAGAGGCTCGTGGCATACCTTTGCTTTAATTTGTTTCCGTTTCAACTCTTTTTCTGGGGGTCTTTACCCCTGGGGACTAGGACGCGGCAGGGGGCAGGGGCGGAGCCTCTCTGAGTAGATACTAAAGCTATTTTGTGCCGCTTCTTCTCACAAAGAAAAAGCAAACGTACCGGAGGGTTTCCTGCTTAGATTATGGAGCTCAATTTACAATTCTGACTACTCCTAACCCACAGCGCAGCGAAGGGAGAGGTTTTCTGGGCGGGGGGCGGGGGATGCCTGACTTCCACCTTCTCTCTGAAGAGCTGCGCTGGGTGAGGTAACTGGGGTTCGGGACGTTAGGACCCTGGTAAGCGACATGAAAACAAAGTCAGTGCGCTCCTGTCTCTCTGGCCACTTAAAGACCATTCCCTGAAAAACTGCAGCTAACTCAAGTTTCTGTCGTTGGGAATGATCCTAAGTGTGCTAGAAGTGTTCTCCTTTTAAAGGAATCCCAAGGTGGAATCTTCCTGTGAAGTAAGAAATCAATCCCTAATTTCTCTCTTTTGCAATCAGGAGACGCTTTGCACATTGGATTTGTTTAATGCAGGTAACACCTGCTTGCAGCATCAGATGGAGGCTTTGCAGAAGCTGGGAGCATCGCCTCCAGCTGGCCAATCTCACTTCAACCTCAAATGGAATGCCAGACTGGGCTAAGTCCCAGGGGGATTATGAAATCCATCCATCTGGGTATTTACATGACATCTATTGCTGGCGCCCCTGGGTATTTTTGCAAAGAAACTGAAAACAGCACAAACTGAGAGCAGGTAGGACAGGCTGAATACCAACATGCCTGCTAGACAGGTTAAGAGACAGTAATACAAACACCCACTTTACTTCCCAGAAAAGGGGGGTGAAAGGGGAGTGGAGGAGGAGGAGAGGGAGCGTCTCTAGAAGGGAGGGTATTAAATGGATGGAGTTTTGTTTTAGGAAGGCAAGCCCTCTTCCCAGGTTCAACATATTCCAGGATTCCTCAGGATTACTTGTCTTTGTTCCTGAGCCTTTATTTTTCTTTATATGTTAAAGAAGGTAGTCTTTTGAAAAGGTCCTGGTAAAGAATGAGGTATTAACTCTTAAAGAGGTTCAGTTTCTCTTCTCTAAAGCAGCTTGCTTCAAGGTGACCTATAGCAGGGACTACTAAGCCTTCCTTCTAAGCTTCAGTCTGAGAGGGCTATTGAAATTCAAAACCTTTCAGGGCCAGTTAGTCCCCAGGCTCTCCTAACCCACAGTCCTTAAGGGGGACCCAACAAAACAGGTGAGCAGGTGAGGTGAACTTACTGCTAAAATGCTTGGGCTCCGCTGGAGTTTGTTGTAAGGGCTGTATTTCGGCTTCAGTGGTTTCCCTGCAACTCGATCCTTATGCCTTCGGCTAGAAATGTGCTGAAAAAGGTTGGATGCATTAGCTGAATCTAGATGTGAGCTTTACTTTATTCCATGTAAAATGTATTTCCTAAATAGAGGTAGTGGGTTGCTCCATTCCCAGTTCTGGGTCCGCAGGTCCAAGGCGGTGATGGACCACCTTGCTCTCAGCATTCAGACCTGCTCCCCACTCAGTTGTAATGCTTCTCTTCCTCTCCTTTCTCTGGAGTACTTACCCTGTTTGGCTCATTTTTACCATCGTGACTGATGAGTCTGTCTCCCCAACCAGATTTTGGTCTTTGAAAGACGGGCTGAACATCTTGTCTTCCAGAAGTTCCTGCTCCACTGACTACAAACTCCAGGTTGAATGCTGTGCTCACCTAGCCCAGATCTGACGTTTAATAAAGATGCACAAGTATTTGGTACTAACTTTTTCTTCCATAGCACCTGCACATCATATATTGTATACATCGTAGAAAGATTAGTAAATTTATCTGTGAGCATAGTGGGAACTATTATATAGATTAGTTACACACGCCAGTGGTGACCCAAACAACAGTGAATATTAATTCAAGATACATTACCTGCTTGAGTTGAATTTCTGAATTAACATGAACATCACAGATCTCACAATGAAATGTCTTGTTCTGAAGTCCTGAGCCCTTACTGCCATTCTGCATCTTTAACCTTGATCCAGGTCTAGGATAGGACTTAATTGGACCAGCCCCGTTACGAGCTTCAACCATGGTCTTGTGTTTAGAACCTAAGGCAGCAAGAGACATATAATAAGTAAATAGCTATTTAAGAACCGAATAGAATATATGTATAGCTTTGTGTTTTCTTATCCTTGAGAAGTTTATCTTCAGGCTGAATTTCTCATTGCTTTAAAAAAATCATTTTACTGCTGATTATAAACACTTTTTATTTATTATAAACAATCAGGCTGATTATTCAACACATTTTTGTGTAAAAAGGGGGAAACATGAGTATATTATGAAAAAATATGTAAAATATAAAGAAGCATAAAAAAAATAAAGATTACCCTGTATTTTCACCACTCAGAGATAACCATGGTTATCATTTTATTTTTTTCAGGTTTTATTTTGTCTATATACTAAAAATATACATATTTTCAAAACTGGGATCATACTAGTTATATACGCTGAAAATTTCACAGCAAATCATATACTTTTTAAAATAATTACACTTTAATAACTGAGTAATATATTCTCTCTGTTGGATTACTATAGTGTATTCAACATTACCCTACTGAGGGACTTTTAAATTGTTTCCCTTTTCTTCTAAGTGTGATGCAGTGAATTTTGTGCATGGATATTTGTCTTCATCTCTGTCACTTCATCGTAATGAGTTTTGGGAAATATTAGATGCTTTTGAGAAAATCAAGAACAGAGTAAGTTTTATCTCCAATTTGCTTTAAACTTTTGCCTTGCTGCTTCCAAAATTATTGTATCATACTTTTCTTAAAATCACTCCTTTGAATCAAAAAAGCAGAGAAGACAATGAACAAACCTAACGTTTGAACAACAAAAGATATGGTATTCTGCTGGGAAAAGTTGGGTTTTGTTATAAACACTATTTAAATTCAAGTGATAGCTGCTAACCTGTGTTGTGTGCCTCTAGCTGTGACAGGGAGTTCACAGCCACTTTGCATAGTGAACAATACAGTAGTTTTTTGGCTTTTTCTTCTTCTGATTCAGAAACAGTACCAGGAGCTCCATTTGTGCTCTTCGAGGGAGAAGTGGCTGCTCCAGGTGGCAAGGGTGCTGTGCCAGATTTGAGGAGATAGGAGCCCCCTTCAGAGCCTGATGGCTGACTGCAACTGTTGACTTTTAGCTTCCCTTTGTCTTCTAAGAGAGATGCAGAGAGATTATATTGAAGCTTCATATATGGTATCAACACGTGGAAAACTGACATAGAGGAATTAACGATAGAAAATGGATTTCCGCATATAGTTTTAATCTCCAGCACAGATTTTAGTTCATTGAACTTGATTGAAAAAGAACTCCATGCCATCAGTTTCCAATATCACCTCACCCCAAGATTATGATGACTTATGAAAAATGACTTTTTGTCCTCCCACTGGTAGCAGGTAATTTTCTGAGATCCTTGAGTTGTAAATTATGCTCCAGGGAAGTTTTTAATGTAGAGGAAAACTAACTTCTTTCCAATTCAAGTACATGATATGTTGGTAATGTGAAATAAGTCATTCATCAATGGTAGTTTCATTTGACTATTCATGCTTTCATTATGACATGAATATAAAGTTAAAATTCAATTTTTATACTAAGTTAGCATTTTAACTTTGGGGTTTGGGGATAGAGGTGAAGGAAGAAACATGGTTAATTGTGGTTATGGTTAGTTAAGCTTTTGCTGCTCTTTGAATGGCAAAGCAATGTATTTGAAATAAAAGACGCAAAGACTTCATTCATTATATTTATGCCTGCCAGTCTAAATTCTAAGGTGTTTTTTAATTTTGTTTTGTTTTTTGATAAACTCTACCCCCAACATGGGTCTCAAACTCACAACCCTGAGATCAAGAATCACATGCTCTACCAGTTGAACCAGCCAGGCACCCCTAAAATTTTAAGTTTTAAGTAATGACATTAATCATAAGCACAATATGAGGATTAGCCAAATAATTTATAGACATCTTGGCATTTTGATCATGTAGCTCCTAAATGCTTCTAATTCTCAAGGCCCATGTTGCAAGCTATAAGAAGGCTCAGAGTGACTTTAACAGAATTTTACTCTTCAGGGTCCATTTGCTATTCAAGACAGGTTCTGTTCAGTGGTCCTTTGGGAAAGAAACTGGAACTTCTTAGGCAACAGCCCAATCCATCACACATTTAAGTTGAGTAGAGCTGGTGCTCTCAGAAAATGTCTATTGATGTGTTGATAAACTCTTATTAAGAGGGGAAGGAAATTAAAACTGAAAACGTATTTGTTAATTGTCCTAGCTAATTTAGATCTGTGTACCATGGGCCTGGATCACCAAGACGGAAAGAGTAGGGGAACAGCAACACAATAGTGTGTGTCTTTTCTGCAGATGGGGCAAAGCCAAAGGTTTGATATGCATCAAAAATAATGGGAGATCATATTTCTACCAGTTTGATTTCAGGATCAACAGTTGATTTCCATTCCTTTTCCTGCACTGGATACATCCAGGTCAAGACTATCAGGGATTCTATAGATGAATTCCAGATCTGGATGGGTTTGGAATAAGTAAATGCTCAGGTTCCTTTTTTATCCCTGGGTCTCACAATGTACATTCCTTTTCAGCAAGTTTATTAAAACTTCAGGATGCCATGAAGTATGATGGTAAAGATCTTAGACTTTTACTAAACTGACCTTCGTAGTATGAGAGAAGGAAATAAAATCAGTCTTCCTAAATGGTAACAGTAAGTAAATTAGATTGAAGATTGTTTAAGGCTTGAACTCTCTCATCTCTAAGGATCCTTCACAGTGATTTTACAGTATTACAGAACTCACAGAGCAGTGAAATAATTCAGTAATCTTAACATTTGCCCCTATGGAATTACTTAGTTTTTTGTGATGGAACTCAAGTTATTGCATAGCAAAATCTTTGCTTCAGGCATTTCATAAGATGTTTCAAATAAATTTCACCTAAAGAATCTGACCTGTTTTAGTCATTTACTCATTCTCTCTCTTGTTTGTATTTAATTTATTGTCTCCCTCATATCCTCTAATATTTATATAGAATGTTAACAATTTACAAAGTGCAATCACTTACATTATCTTATTATCTCTCAAAACAAACTTGTGAAATAGGTAAGATTGAAAATAATTATTCCCATCTTAAAGATAAGAAAACTCGGGCTCCTCAAAATTGAATAATGTCCTGCAGATTAGTAGGTGGCATAAATGAGCATGATGTTTTCTCTAACTGTTCACTGGGTAGTATATTCATCTTCCTGTACAAAGGGTGGACTTCATATGGCATTAACATTATAAAAGGCATAGAGTAGTCACTGCAGATGTGGTAAAGCTGTTGTTTTCTTTAGTTTTAAAGCATATTTGCCTTAAATGAAAATATCTAGCCTATTCAATAATCATCTGATTCAGAGAAGATGGACAGAATTATCTTTTTCTCTCTATTCTTATTTAAGAAAAATTAAACATTTCCTTTCCATATCCTTTTTTCAAAAGAGGTCATTTATTCATTAACAAATGCATGTTAACAAGATGCTAGATGCTGACAATGTGCTAGACACGGAAGAGAATAGTGACTAAAGTGGGTATAGACTAAGAAAATAGAAGTATAGCACGGAAAATGAGACAGTCATTCAGAGATCTCTAATTTATGACAGAAACTGGTAAGAGGCATGGGAGCATGGAGGAGGAAATAATTAATTCTGGTTAGGAAAAAAGAGACATTCTTCATAAATGAAGTTATATTTTGGCCAGGTTTTGAAGGTCAGCTTTAGAGAAGCATAGGAGGAGGTGACGAGTAGAAAGTGAACGGTTGGAGGTGGAAACACGAGGAAATGCTTAGGTGTTAGAAAGGGTGAGGGTTGCTTATTGAATACCTGCTAGCTCAGCATAGGTGATGGCAACAGGTATAATGAGAGATATTATTATAAAGGTGAGTTGAATCAGAAGGTGGACAATATCTTAAAACTCTTAAGATGGATAACAAGGGAAGCATTTTCCTTTAAAAATATTAAGTGATATGGTATGTTTACATAAATTATGTTTTACTTTTTATCCTCTAGATAGGCCAGAGTCATAATCTCTGTGAATACAGGGATAAATTTTGACCTTGAAGACGTGTAAATGGTTCCATCATATTCGGGGAATTCTGCCATTGGATTGATATCAGGTAGTCAGTAAAGCAGATTCTAAAATCACCAATGCAATAATGTATTTGAACTTTGGAATTCTTTCCAGATGTATAAATTTATAAGCTTCAAAGCCAAGTTTTTTTAATTTCTCTTTTAATTGTTTTATATTGTTATCAAAATCCATCCTGTTACTTTTGTTTCTTTTGGCATTTTTTATTTATTTTTATTTTTTTTATTTTATTTTTTTTTAAAGATTTTATTTATTTATCAGAGAGAGAGAGAGAAGAGAGCGAGCACAGGCAGACAGAACGGCAGGCAGAGGCAGAGGGAGAAGCAGGCTCCCTGCTGAGCAAGGAGCCCGATGTGGGACTCGATCCCAGGACGCTGGGATCATGACCTGAGCCGAAGGCAGCTGCTTAACCAACTGAGCCACCCAGGCGTCCCTCTTTTGGCATTTTTTAAAAGCCTCCTTATTTTGTGTATTTGAAAGTTTAATGAATGTACTGTTTACTTCTGTTTCTTTTAATAAAGATACATGTCATCTGGAACTTCTGGTTCATGTGAATTCCATTTTCAAGTACCCCACCTAGTGTTAATTAGCAGGTCTTCTGACAGCCTTCATTATTTTCTGATTACTCAAATGCCTTCAGGTTTTATCCTACAAGACTTTGAAGCAAAATTTGCTTAGCTATATCAGAATTGCCCTTTAAAACAAATATCTGTAATTTATGCCTCCAAGCGAATTTAATTCTTCAAAGTATCTGTCCTGGAAGGTTCCACGTTGATTTACTTATTTTCCAAAGTTCTAAGCATTTTGAAAACCTCCCATTTTAGAACTGTTTTCATATCTAATCAATAAACCAAAATCAAAACTTATTTGTCACAGCTATTTTTTACTCCAAAACTTTACCCCGTTTAACCCACCTGTTCATCAAACTTAGCACTCTATTCCTCAGACACAGCTTCAGAGGACTAATAAGCTAACACAGAAGATGAAGAGAACATGCCAGGGGTTCTGGAAGCAGCTTTCAGAAACTAATCCTGTGGGTAACTAGAAGACTGATGTCCATCTGTATGTCTTAATTTAAAAAACAATCAAAGAAATACTATAACTACATTGTAGATCTTATAGTTTGAAGTAGAACTTTGGAAGCTATAACCAGTTTTTATGATTCCACTTACAAAGTTTACTCTTCAGTTTAATGTTACTAAGCTTTTTCTAACCGGGTTTCAATGGTTTAATAACAGATACATATGTTATATAAAAAATTTGTGTTCAGTGTAGAAAATAAAGTTAGACAAACATTTTTTAAAAATCACCCATGATTCCATCGCCTAAAATAACTTTTTTCTGTAAAGCACCAGATGGTAAAAATATATTAAACTTTGTAGGTCATACTGTTTCTGTTGCAACTATTAAGCTTTGCCATTATAGCAGGAAAGCAGCGACCAACATGGCTGTGATCTAATAAAACTTTATTTACAGAAATAGGCAGGAGGCTGCCTATTTATGTTTAGCCCACAGGTAGTACTTTGCCAACGTTTGACCTAGATTATTATAATGATAACTTACTTCACACTATTTAAACAATAATATATGTGAATAGACAGAAACAGGTGAATAGATATATATGAATAGATGGAAACATGAGGACACTAATATTTTTCAATTAGCAATAAATCAATATCTTTTCAGGTCAGTAAATGCAGAGTTGGATCATGATTTATAACAAATGATATTTACTTATATGGGTGTACTATAATTTATTCAACTAATCTTTGATATTTAGGTTATTTCTGGTTTGCACTTTTACCATGTTAAAGATACCAAAAGGCAGTTTGGTTGCCTCAGAATGAAGGACACAAGCCTAAACTGAAAGCAATTGGCATCAAGTATCTCAGCATCTTAGAATAAGTCCCCAGGGAAACCCTCAGACACAAACGTGTAGCATTTCTATGAGGTAGTAGAACTTATCCTGTTACCAACATCCTATCACTCACTTCCTAGATTATCTAAGGATCAGAGGACTCACTGACATCATGAGCTTCTGTCCTGATTGGATGCTCCTCAATCTAGCCAAAGTAGTAAAACCAGAAGTACATGTAAGAAAGGACACTGGCATTTCATTTTTCAGTCTGGCAAGTTCAGATGTTAGTTATCTGCCCCTCATACCAGTAGGGAAAGTAGGGAAAAGGAAGGTTGGGGACAGATGAGCTGGACCCAAAATGGTCAGAAGTTGAGGGACCTATAATCTCACTTTGGCATATCAAGGTTGAATGAGTTTTCTTTGGGTCAATAGGACGTCTTGAAGGGCAGTCAGGCTTAATCCCTGTTACTGATAACTGACAAGAAGGCTGAGCATCAGGACCCTGGCAGCAAGAGGCAGAGGAGTGGACTTCTCTGGTGGCAGGACCTACAGAAGGACTAGAAGAACCACATGAAGACCTTACACATGGTCCTCCCGAGAGAGGAAGCGTCTGGACACCTACCATGCAGACGGCATCAATGACTGTCATTAAGTACAAAAACATTTGTCCTTTCTTCTTTAGTTCCTACTCCTATCTGTAACAATTGGAAAGGGCAAGCACTAGAAATTATAGGATGGGGAAGAAGGGAAGAGTAGACAATGCCCCTTCCCATGGCCCAAGCTGAGACAGGAAGAAGGAAGTGCTCAGTTGGATAAGAGCTTTAGGTTTCAGTAAGACCAGACTTTCTGATATCTGATGTTTTTGACGAATGAAAAAGGGACAGTCAACAGAGGAAACAGGCAATCATGTTTACTCCACTGAATTCATAAATTCAGTAAGCTGGTTTTATAAATAGCATTGTATATAAACATCTCTGTATACTTGCCTAATAATTTTCTCAGGACCTAAACTCTGAAGGGGAATTACTGGCACAAAGGGCACATATGTTTTTGAACTTGTGATGCACATTGCCAAATTGTGCCCCAGAATGGTTACACAATACTCTCAAAGCTCTCTGTCCTAGAGTGTGCCAGCTTCTCTGTATCTTTATCAGCTGAAGTATCCATTGCCTTTGCCAATCTGACAGATGAAATATAATAACTCATTACTAATTTGATTTGCATTTTTATATCAAAAGGGTTGAATATCTTTCCATAGGATTAATGATGATTTGTGTTTCAAAGTGATATTTTTTAAAAAATTTCTTAATTCTGAAAGGGAGCAAACTTTTGAACTAAATGCATTTTTGACAGTTAAAAAATTTTTACCCATAGTAAGAAGTAAACTTTACCATAATAACAAGCTTTCTTTTACACACAACTAGTACTGTTGTTTGAAGCATGGTTCTTAGAAGCTGAATTCTGAGCCTCAGTACTATTTAGGGAAGTATGCTTTTATGTAAAGCAACAAACTGGCCTAATGATTACTCCAGGAAGTTTTATCTTACAGTGATAGAAATAACAATCATAATCCCAAGTCAATGGCTGATATGAAATGAAAACTCACTATAGACCAAGCACTGCATTCATAACTTCTATTCATTATCTCATATATTTTTCACATAAATTAATGTGGTTGTTACTGTTACTATCTGCACCATTTAATTTCATTTTTTACTGAGGTATAACGTATAAACTGTAAAGTACATAAAGTTTAATGAATTTATACATATGCATACATTTGTTGAACAGAAGATATAAGACCTGTAGGAAATACAGGATGCAAGATACTGATACACAAGATATAAAGCTGTAGATGTTTCCACCTTTCTAGAGGGCTCCCCTGAACCTCCAATCAGCTGATACTCCCTCTCCCTCTAAGGTAACCACCATTCTCATCTCCATCAACTTAGATCAGTTTTGCCTATTTTTGAACTTCACAGAAGCCAAGTGTACGGCTTCTTTCACTCAACGTGTCTATGAGATTCATCCATGTTGCTGTACATAGAACTTTGTTTCTAAGAGCTGAAGAGTATTCCGTTGTATGACTATGCCACCAGTAATCTATTTGCTATTGATAAGCATTTGGAATGTTTTCAGTTTTGGGCTATTTTGAATAATGCTACCATAAGCCCATTTATATGTGTTTCTGTAGACATAGATACTCATTTTTGTTCAATGTATATACATGGGAGTGGAATTGCTGGGCCATTCGCCATCTATCTCCTATCTGTCTACCATCTATCTCTATCAAGCCTTAGTAGAGTCTAGAGACAGTTTTCCAAAATGGTTGTGATTTATATTCCTGCCAGCAATGCATGAGAATTCCAGCGGTTGTACACCCTCCCCAGCACCTGGCATCGGTACTGTCAGTCCTTTTGGTTTTAGCCATTCAAGTGGAAGTGTAGCAGTGTCTCAATGAGGTTTTCATTTGTATATCTCTACTGATTGATGGTATTAAACACCTTTGCCTATTTTTATTGGCCAATTATATGCCTTCTTTTGTGAAATGCTTGGTCAAATCTTGTGTTGTTGTTGTTTTTTAGCCTGAGAAAAGTGCTCAGGAAACCAAGGCCACAATTTTAACAGAATTGTTCTTTGTGCTTTCTGAGGTCACTGAAATATACTGCTGGTCACTTCTTTGTATAATTACATTTTCCTTTTTATACTTAATATTTCACTAAAAAGAATTAGCAACAGAGGCATGCAGTGAAAAGACTGCTGGTCAGAGTCTTCCTTGCATTCACAAGCACCTTGTCCAACATCTCATTATTGTTCCAAAAAAACAATGTCCGCATTACTGCTTACCACTTATTAAATCAAGTTAGCTCACTTTCATAAGGAATTCTGAAATCATTCTCCTGTTTTATCTTCCCACTTTCTGAATAATGAGAAATTAATGGGTGTCAGTCACAGTGTGTGCTTCCTTACGAGTTGTGCACTCTTGTGAAAAGTGAAGCTAAAAAGCCTGTGGTGCTCTGTGTCAGACCAAAAAAACAAAAACAAACACAAAAACAAAAAACCCCCAAAAACCCCAAACCCCGGAAACAGTGCAAACCTGTATGCTTGTTGATTGGTGTGCTGTGGAAGACTTCCTCACCATTGGCTTCATTTGTCCCTTCCTTATCTACACATCTGACACAGTAAAAGTGATGGAAACCACCAACTGATGACAGATATTTTTAAAAGTTTAAACTGGAATTGCATTCAGACAGTTAATGGATTTGTGTGGGGGGTGGGGGGGAAGGCAGCAGCACACAATCTGCAATAAAAGATGTACAATAAAAGAGCATCACTATGTTGGTAGACGCACAAAGAAAGGGGCATTCATTTCTAGTATAACAGGTCTGCACCTGTCTAAAGGAGCAGGAAGAAAAGACCAACATTGCAGATAATGATCAGAAAAAACAGTCAGTTCCCCCTTTTTATTTATTAAATGTTTTCCTGAAAGGTATGTGCAAAAAGATCTTGGAAAACTTGGTAATAATTTGAATACACTATTTAAAAGAGTGGGTTTTTTTTTCAAATTTAAATTTTACTTAATTAACATACAGTGCAATATTGGTTTCTGGAGTAGAAATCACTGATTCATCACTTACAAACAACACCCAGTGCTCATCACAAGTGCCCTCCTGAATCCCCATCACCCATCTAGTTCATCCCCAGCCACCTCCCTGTAGCCACCCTCAGTTTGTTTGCTATTGTTAACCGTCTCTTATGGTTTGTTTCCCTCTTTCCCCATTTTTAAAGAACTTTTTGAAAGCATGGCTCTCTTGGCAATGCAATAACCACATATCCTTATTTTAAAATTTTATAATCTTACAGATTAGATTTGCTTAAATTAGAAACATATATAGTGAAAACTTATATAGCTGAAGAACAGGTCAATAAATAAGACAAACAAAGAGGAAAAGAGTGATTCTATAAGGGGAATAAACACAGTCAGTCAGCCTCCCCATGGAAAATTTGTCCTTCTTCTTAAGTTGCCTACCAATGTTACCAGCCCCTCATTAGCAAACGTCTGGTATATTGCTTCTTACAGCAATGAGGAAGCTGGATGAGTTTGTCCCTGATGTTACCTTTTCTTCCATTTGCCTCTATTTTCTTTACTTCTCTGAGGAAAAGGTGTATGCTTCCATCTGTCTATCTTTTACACTTTTTCTCTATTTCCTATAGTTCTGGCTACTTTTTTCCTACTGGGTTCTTTCTGTTTACAAAATGCTGAGATTCCCGTGTGCCAAAAGTCATCCGCTGACTTGGTTCATTCCTGGAATCTTCCACCTGTCTTCCCTTTGATGCAGAACATGAAGTGGCCATGTGAAGTGGGTCTTCTACTTCCTTTCTTCCTCTTTATCCTTACCCACCTAAAAAAACCAATGGTCTCTCTTCATTCTTCTCTTGTATTGGCCCCAAATTCCTTCTTGAAGTGCTTTTCCCTCTAGATGTCCACAGACACTCGCCTTGCCTGGTTCTCCTTCAACGTCAACCACAGTCCTCTTCATCAGCTCCTATTCTTTTGCTTAGTGTTGGCATTCCTCAAGATGGCGCCCTTACCCTCTTTTGGATGTCATATGATCTAATTCACTCTAATAACTTCTACCACATTGACATAGATTCCTAAATCTGTAGGTGAAATTTCCACCTTCCTCACAGGAAGTTCAAGATCCTTTTCCCCTGAGTCTGTGGGACATCTATTTTAGATGTTCCATGGGTATTTCAAACTCAACCTGCCTGACACTAAATGAATGATCTCCACCAAGGGGCCATACCAAGTAGTCCCCTTATCAATCAATGACATTACTAGTTATACATCAGAACTGTCAGCAATGACTCTTAAATTCTTCCTTCTCTTACCCTCTATGTTTAACGAATGACCTAAGTTTATTGATACTATCTTCTAAATATTCTATCAGCCTTATTCACTCTTTATCCAGCACGCATTTCTTTAGCATCTATTATGTGCCACTGCCTTATTTCAGGCCCTCATCCTTTGTGGATTGCCATTAAACTTCTTTCTAGATCTTGCAACTTCTAGTCCCCAAGCTCACTTCCTCCCTCCTTTCCTTGCCTATGTTCTCATAATCCTCTTCATATAATTATATTTTGATCTTGCATTAACTATAATTTTTCCACAGTTACAGTTATTACCAAGATGGAGAGATTCTTCAGTCCTGCAACAATGTCCTAATTCATCTTTGTGCCCAATGTACAGAAAGCTATAGGTGGGCAATTAGTATGTTGAAATAAGGAATGTTCAATTCAATGCAATCCCTTTTAGCCTCACAAGTAAAAATACCAGAAATTCACTGTTAATGGCTAAATCATAAAGTGAAGTAAATATAGAGAGAACAGACATTTCTGTTGTTGATTATGTAAAATACTTGTATCGTTGTTGAAGATACATATAAGCAATCAATATTTAATGTCATTTGAAGTTGAAATAATTCTCTTAAGAATGGGTCTCCTTGACATGTACTAGGGCAGAGTCATAACAACAGGTACATTTTGTCAGGTCCAATATTTTGATTTGATAAAATGAACAAATCTATAGATTTTACTATCTTCTTTATTAGGAATCCTACATAAGCTTACACAGAAACAATAAGTCTGTACCTATGCCAGAAAAATCTAAAGCACCTGTGAAAACAAAAGAGAATCAAAGTATAGCCTATCCTCTTTGCAAGTAAACTGATATCCTGTTCTCATGGCAAGGTTTCATTCATAGCAACACTGTGGGTCTTAAGTTTGTAGCTAACAACCCATTTTAGCAATGTTGTAAGCAGTCATTAACAAATAACGTCTCAATACATTCATCTGAATTATCAACAGTTACATGATTGATATATTTATGCAATAATATTCTTTAAGAAATTCCAAGTACTATGATTATGCCATTATTTCATTTTCTCCACCGTTTAGGTAATAGATGTCCATTACTAAAGGTGATATTTTGCAGGCTTTGTATCTTAGTGATGATACTACTCATAGCCTACTCAGATCCCTAAGGCCCCAGAACACTTGGAGTCTTCTAGCACCATTTAGCTACTTCCAAGTAGATTTCCTCATTTAGATTTGATCTAACTCCAGATGTCCCCAAGCATTACCCAGCATAATGCAGACTGGTTTATCTTACAACACCTACTAAGTTGGTTGACTTGCTTTATTAGTCACAGGACTTCTTTGTTGGAAAGTGTCTGATCTCAATGCCTCACTTGGAGGATAAACAGCCAAACAACCTTTGGAAACAGAAAGCATTCCCTATATGGCTTATGTCATTTTGCAGACGTGGAAAACAAAACAGAGTACTGTCTGTCATATCAATACAAGCCCAGAGACACAAGTAGCCAAGAAAAGACACAGAAACTAAAGTTAGTTTTAAGAATTCTCAGAGCACTCAAATATTATTCACTGGGTCAGCTGTGGCTGGTGGGGCCCTTCCCACCTAAGGCTACATGCCTCCAGCTAAAGCCCGGAAACTCTGCCTCTTCAAACACGGTGGATCACTGTGAAGCTTGCTAATTCCTAATTAACTATGTTTATGACTGATTTTCATATCTTGGCCTTTAGACTAATCCTGGAATCAGGGAAAATTGTCTATAAAATTGACTCTACATTGAATCAGAATCTATATATCCTTATTTTATTATTTTTTGAAAGATTTTATTTATTTATTTGGCAGAGAGAGAGAGAGAGAGAGCGAGCACAAGCGGGGGAGGGAGGTGGCAAAGGGAGGAAGAAGGAGAAGCAGGCTCCCTGCTAAGCAGAGCCCACCAGATGCGGGGCTCGATCCCAGAACCCTGGGATCATGACCTGAGCCAAATGCAGACGCTTAACTGACTGAGCCACACAGGCACCCCTCTAGATCCTTACTTTAAAAAAACAAAAACAAAAGCTTATTTATTTGATGTAACTTAGGACCCATGAAAGTCAGGAGACCAATTTTCTAAGTTCAAAATAGTCCCTGTACTGTCTTTTGCCAGACTGAGATCCTGAGTTAGGATATCCCACTCTTTCCTTTTGAAAGCCTGTGTCAGTTGGGGTCTGGCCACTGGGCTGCACCCTGCAGTGATTTTGTGGTCCAATGAAATGACAGTCATTGCCTAGCTCTGCATGACAACTGCCCTGTCATCCTTCATGCCACTTTGTTGGGGAGCAGAACCTGCCAGTCCCACACTCAGATATAAAACAGTGGCATCTCCAAGTATCTCCCTGTTAAAAGCTGGCAGCCCACACTCTATATCAATGAGCTGGCACGGAGTCTAGTGAACATGTCACTTTTCTAAGGAAGCACAAAAGAGGGCTTGTTTGCTAGAGCTGGAAACTAATGAACAGCTTTCTCCTATTTTGTGTAGCTTTCCAGCCATTTGACTTGTACAATAGAGAAATCATATTTCAACTTCTTCAGGTTGAAAAATTGCCCCCTTTCTGATTTGTCACTGAGAGATGTGAAACAGCTCTTTCTGAGGCAGCTTTATTATGGAAAATAGAATAAGTAACTCCTGTCACTCAAATCAAGTCCCTCAGGGAGTAGGTCCAGTAATGATTCAAAAGCCAGGACTAAGAGTAAAAACTAATTTTCGAGGTAGAATGAGAAGCAAGTTCTTTTCCTTCTAAATGAATGGCCCTTTACAGGGGAAACATTGGTTCGCAAGGTATGAGGAAAAACATGTGAATTCTGCTCCTCCCACCTCTTCCCTCTCTAGATGCAGAATTTAGGGGCTAGCTTGAAGCTCCAGGTAGACTGATTAGACAAGGGAAAGGTCAGCCTGAGAGGTATTGAGGACACAGGGTCTTTTTTCATCTTAAAAAATGTATCTTTTAAAAAATTACTTTCTTCAAATGAGCTCATTGCCTCAGGCTGCTCCAGGGAGACGACTGTGGGCGGCCACTCTTGAAGGATTATCGGGATACTGTCTGTCCTAAGGAGACAGCTGACTTTCAGGGGCTAGACTGCCCAAGTGTAAGAAAGCTACCAGTCCTTTTAAAAATACACTGCTAAAAGCCAATCATACTTTTACATTTTGAATCTAGCATTTGTGCCCAAATTCAATCTGCTGCTTTGTTATGAAATTGTCAAGGCCAACTTTCTACTTAAGGCCTATCAGTTGCAGGAGAAAGTCTGTTGACCATAGACAGTCTCCTTTTAACATTAAAACTAATGTTAATTCAAGAGACCTGGGCAACCAAAGGGGTTCATCTAGAGGTTCTCATCATCTAGATCCCTTAGGAATACTGTGACATGGGGCCTTTCAGCGACAAAGTTCTTTTCCATCCTGCCCTGAGACATACAATAAACTCCTCAAGTCACTGGAAGAGTCTAGACCACAGGGATCCATGGCACCAGAGAGGTTAAGAACCTCTGTGTTTATGCCCATCACTTCATGCTGCCTTCTTTCTGTTCCTAGCCATCATTTCAACGACGTTTTTACCAACACCCTAAATTCCCTTCCTTGTTCCCAAGAGTCCTCTCAGTGCTTCAAATATTTAAACTAGGCTGTCTCTCACATCTAAGTCCTGTGGCATACTGGTCCTTCTGATGAATTCCTCTTTCCTTTCTGAAACCGGGGCCCCTGTTTGCAAGGCTACCTTCTTTCCCATCAGGCAGAAGGAGTTTAAATCCTCTGCCTAGGACTTCCTCTCCGTGGACAAGCTCAGCGCCCCTCTCTTTGCATTTAGCTTGTCATTATTTGTTCAACATTTGCTCTTCCAGACTGTATGCTCTCAGGAGGGCACAGCCCAAGTCTGCTTGATTCACTATCACATACCTAGTGCCTAGCATAGTGCACTGTATTCCGTGGGGGCTTAATAAATACATGCAAATAAATACATGCATGAACAAACCATTTTCTAACTTTTGATCTAGTGTATTACCTGCATTTTCATGTTGCTTTCATTTACTTTAAGGCTGCATAATACTGTAGTGAGTGTAAGTACTTTATCGAAATAACTTCCCTGATACTGATCGTCTTGTTTCTACTTTTCATTAATAAAAATACTGCTACAGTAGGCATTTTCAAATGTAACATTTTATTTTTTTTACTTTGTATTTAGGATTATTTCATTAGTATAAATTATAGGAACAGGAATTTACAGGTCTAATGGAATGAACATTTTTATGTATTTTAAATTTACTGTGACATTGCTTTCTAAAAGGATTCTCTCAATTTAAAGTGCCATAAGTAACATAAACAGATATCTACTAGTGGTTTTTCAAAATACTCAAAAAAACTTTTTTTTAAAAAAAATATTTTCTTTATTTATTTGAGAGAGAATGAATAAGAGAAAGCCTGAGAGGGGAGAAGGTCAGAGGGAGAAGCGGACTCCCCAAGGAGCTGGGAGCCCGATGGGGGGACTCGATCCTAGAAGTCCGGGATCATGACCTGAGCCGAAGGCAGTCACTCAACCAACTGAGCCATGCAGGCTCCCACCAAAAAAACTTTTATTGGATATTTAATCTTATGGATTAACCAAAGGACTGGATAAAATTTTTGTTGAAAGAATAAAATAAATAATTTTTCCTTAACTCAAAATGTGATACCTTAATTTCCCACTTAGTAAAAATATTTTCTTTAATAGCAGAGAACCAAAAGACAAACTGTTTTAACTTAAATATGACCATTTTGCTAGATTAATGAGTAAAAAAAAATCATAAAACTATGAAAGAAGTTCAAATATTTGCCAGCAAAGAATAAAATAATTTCTATTATGACAAGAAAGTCTAATATTTATGTCTTTTCACATTTGAAGGAAAACAAAGCACATATTTTCTAGAGGCTAACTAGTTAATAGCATACAAAAATTATTTTAAAAAATTGTACACTAAGAAAATTTTTTGCAAGAATCCAGGAATAAAATGTTTGAGCTGACAAGTTTCTCATTTACTGACATAAATGCTGGCAAGGACTTGTCAGGCAGGAGCATGTTTCTTATTCTGATCACACTCTCTCTCTCCTGCTCAGTAGCCAACCCTGGCTCCAGGCGGGGCTGCTTCTCTATAGGTAGCACCCAGATTCCTCCCTCCACAAATGGAGATGGGTTGGGATATCCTTTCTTTCAGTACCGTGTTTATGTATAGTGCAGACTGCCGACCTATGAGGTGGGGTAGCCATCTTACTGAAGACAAAGGAAAAAGAGCTAACCAGTGTCCGCTTGCCCTGTCCACATACTAGAGAAGGTGCTACAGCTTCCCCATGAGATTCTTCTGGATGGTATTAATTTAATATATGCTATCTATGTGACAGCCACAGGCAGGATGAAATACCGGGAGCTGTGGAGGCCAGAGCAGATGAGATACATTAACCAGTGGGAGAATGAGTAAAAAGAAAAGACTTTTCCTCCATTTATAGAAATGTGAGGAAGATCAAGAAGGTCCCGCTACAACTTTACATGTCCCACTGAGAGAGTCACGCTCATCAAGTCTTAATGTCTGGAAGGAAAATGCAGTGTAAATAATTACTATGAGATAAAAGAACAAGTACATAAAAAGGAATGGAGTACAGGTCACTGTTGCATGGAGGCAAGGCATGGAATGATCATGGAATCAAAAGGGCGGAGTTGGGACATTTCTTTGAATAATGGTTGTATTTTTTATGGCTAGCATTTATTGAGTATCTCGTATGTGATAGGCACTGAGGTTGCCATTATTGGTTCATTAATCCTGACAATTCTGCGAGGTAGGTCTTAGCCGTCCTATCTAACAGGTGGGGAAACAGGTTGGTGAACATGATTTGATTAAGGTTATCTGGAAAGTGAGAAGGGGAGCTAATATGTCTGAACTTCAAGCTCATGCTCTTTTTACTATATGTACAAGGTAAGTAAATGACACTCAAAAATCATACCCTGGTTAGTATGTCCTCATTCAAAGACACTCAAAACTTGATTTCTCAAAAATAAAACCCGTTGAAAAAGATGGTGGAAATAGAAATCACACAACCTTTCTGAGGTGTCAGACGTCTAGAAGTGTCACTTAGTGAAAAAAATATCAAATAACCTTAAGGAAGCAGTGCAGTTAAAGTTATACACCCTCATCCAAAGGTGGCAGAGCATGGTAGTGAACTGGGGCTGCCTGGCAGAGAATCTGGGCTGGAAGCTACCTTCTCTCTGAGCAACTCTAAGCCACCATTTCCCCTTACCTTCTAGTATCCGTCAGAGGACTATATCATTATGTAAGTTAGCATCTATAGGATATTTAGTATATTAGCCTTGGGCACACAATAATCATTCAGTTACATGTTAATTATTAGTAGTAAGGGTGTTAAGATAATTTTTTGCATCTGATTCTAGTAAGATTGGATCTGTTTTTCTAGAACAGACTGTAATAGGTGCAGCACAAAGAAGGACAGTGATAGCTGCCCAAGAAGGGGGCACCTGTCGCCTTTCATGGATGGCAGCAAGAAGGGCTAACTGCACAAAAAGGAAAACCCCCAAACTGTAAGAACATCCATAACAGGCATTTTTATTATGCTTTACATTCTGCCAAGTGCTTGCAAAATCTTTTCATTTGATCCACAAAACACCACTATGACGCTGGGAGAGCATTATTCCCAGTTTACATATGAGAAAACAGGCTCAGAGAACATAATGCCTTCTCTGGAGTCATGGCTACTTAAAGAGCAAAGAGTGCCACAGTCTGCAGTTGTGCTGTCCAATTCAGTAGCCATGTGTAGTACTTAAAATTAAATAAAATTAAATATTCAGTTTCTCAGTAGCACAAACCACGTATCAAGTGCTGAACAGCTACGTGTGGCTCATGGTACTCATGTTAGATAGCACAGATTACAGACCGTTTTCATCACTGCAGAATATTTTACTGAATAGAACTGGCCTATAAAAACGAGGGCATCATACTATTAATGTGTGATATTATGTCCAGTATCCACAACAGTGAGCCTGATTCTCGGAGCAAAAAATCAGAGAAGGGGAAAATATTTTATAAATGTTTCTATGAAAAACACTTTAAGTTTTATACCATAAAGCCAAATTTGTGGGGTACAGTGAGAATTGAGCTGAAATTCCCCAAAGTGCTTAGTATCAGTGCCTTGAACACAGAATCTACAAATATTTACTGTGCGATTCTATTTGGTCATCCACCCATCTCAAAAAATATTTCACTGTCAGAGAATTCTTCCTGAAGCAAATAAGTGGGATGTCATAAAATATTTGTAATAACCTTTGTTAAAACCTCAGGGGGCATTTTTGGTGGTGCATTTACAAAATTACTCGATGTACATACAAAATCCTCTTATATTCCCATATCCTGTCAATGCAGAAAGGTTGTAAATAAATGTAATCAAAAGAGATGAATACCAGTTAAAATACGTCTGAAGATGAGAAAATCTTCCAATAGTGTTATAAGCCTTAATGAGGAGATAGTTGAGGTTTTGCTTTTTGGAATGTTTTATAACATATCCCTAGTAAATTATAAGTTAATGGATCCTCAGCAGGTCAGAAGTGAGTCTCAACTTTTGGTTCATTTTCTTAGAGTGATGCTACGGAAATAGTTTTCAGAAGTGGAGAAATTAACAATAAATGCTCAGTCTTATTTTGAAGCAATATAAAATCCTCACAAGTTTCAGAAGTTGGCTTCCTGAGTCTGACAAACACTTAACTATCTAAGAACCTTTAGCCTTGCCTGGCAGGATGCTGTTGTCAAATTCAAGGTGGATGGGCAAAGATGGAGGCAGATTCCATTTTTCAATTGACTTTGAAAGTCTTAATGATATATGTACATTTCATGAAAATATGAGCCTTAGTATAATGGTCTGTTCTTTTTAGACAGATGGGACTCAATTTATGTTCTACATGATTGTACCCCAGACTTTCAGACTTAAGATGTTTGTCATAAATATAGTTAATCTATTATTTTATGAGGGATACTAAATCTCGGCCTCCTGGATTTGGATAGATGTATGCCAAATTTATGATAGCACTTGTCTATAAATGACAGATGCTGCCAAAGCAGAGCACTATCATTTTCTTCAAGTCAACAGCACAAGGTCTTGTTGCCAGAGACAGAAAGGGGAAGAGGCAGTTACAAAGAGCTTGCTGGTTAATCGATGGAGTCCTGTGGCAATTCAGCGGAAATGAGAAGTTGTCATTTGGAAAACTTGGCCCCATTTGTAACAACACATAAAAACTATGAAACACACAGGGGAACCCATAAAAATGACGAGCCAAGGGTCTCTCCATTTGTATCCCTGGCAGAAAGAGTCTTTGACAAAATTGAAAATACACTTTCATAAAGCAATAGGGTAACCAGAAAAAACTGACCTACAGCTTTGCCAGGTAAATCATACTAATCTACTAGTTGATAACTACTTCTGGTTCATGCCCGTGGAATTGCCACAATGCAGAAGCACAATATGGCTGGAAACGAAAATGAGCTGTTCTGAGGTATGCTATCCCTTTTCCTTCCTTCTTTTGTCGTTTCTGACAAAAAGCTCCCATGGTACAATCATGGGTATGGGCTACATAAAACAATTTCCCTATCCCCAGTGGGAATATTTTATTTTTAAATTTTATTTATTTGACAGAGTACACAAGTAGGCAGAGAGGCAGGCAGAGAGAGAGGAGGGGAAGTGGGCTCCCTGCTGAGCAGAGAGCCCGATGGGGGGCTCGATCCCAGCATGCTGGGATCATGACCTGAGCCGAAGACAGAGGCTTTAACCCACTGAGCCACCCAGGCGCCCCCCCCCCCCCCAGTGGGAATATTTTAGATGGAATGATTCCAAATGCTATTGAAGCTGTGGACAGACTTCAGGACAAGCCAGCTGGACCCTTTAGAGGGCAGTTCAAGGTTTCTGCCATATTGGGGATGCCCTCCCTAGTGTTCTCCTCTATTTCAGCAAGGATATTTGGCTCTGTAATTGTCAGACTAGTTTTGAGAACATTTGTCATTTACCCAAAATGAGTATTTTCATTCAAACTTGCCCTGGAAAAGATCTGTAATGTCTAAAGCTTTGTTCTGTTGCAGTTAAATGCTACAGACAATATACTGCATAAGAAATAAGGATTCTTAATAAAACAAAGCCTTAATGCTTCTTTTAGTTTCATAGTTTCTCCTGAAAAGTACCAACAGTCAGCAAGTAATTTAAAAGTAATCCATGGAGGTGAGCAGGAGGATTGGGTTAAACAGGTGCTGGGTATTAAGGGGGGCACTTGTGATGAGCCTTGGGTGTTGTGCGTGGGTGATGAATCGCTAGGTTCTACACCTGAAACTAATATTAGACTGTACGTTAACAGCTGGAATTTAAATAAGAATTCTACCTAAAGTAATGTATGGTCCTACTCACTAATTCTTTTAAAAAGTGGTTTCGTGATTTCTGACTTTGCCCACTGGGACACTTGTATTTATTCCTAAGGAAGAAAAGTTTAGAAGTAATGGGAGTAATGACATATGTGTGGGTCAGGAAGTCTTGACTTTATTGGGATATGAATGGTGTGACCTTATGTGAACTAATTCGCGTTTCCTTGACCCAGGTTCCTCATCATTACGATATTTTGGGGAGCAGCTTGAAGGTGGTAACCATATATTATTTTTCTTTGTAGCCCTAATATCCAACACATTAACAAATACACACACAATAGGTTGGAAGCTCTTTGAGGGCAAGAAAATGTTTTTGTGTTCACTGTCGCACCCTAGTATCTGGCAATACACTACATCATTTAGTATAGAAAACAAATATTTCCTGAGTAGATAAATGGATATAAAGTTTGTTGCATGAGTGAATGAAAGATGGATACTAATTTCTGCCCTAACAGTCAAAGGGATATGGAGAGGTTCATGCAAAAACACATATGTGACTGGATTTTATAAATTGAACAAATTTAAGGTGTTCCTATTGTTATATTTCAAGCAGAACATGCTGGTTTCATTATCTTTGCTCTTAATTGCATTTATAAATACATCTATAGCGTTTTGAATCATTCCATCTGCTTTCATCTGGTTAGACAGCAACTGATTAAAAGCTGTTTAGTTCTAAATAGCTTTACATACTTTGAACTAGAAATGGATTTTCCCCATTTGATATCTAATTAATTAAAAAAAATCTAGTGTTAAGACTAGACATATGGACCATTAGGTTGACTACCACAATATTTTATCATTAGGTTGATTATAAAAATATTTTATTATTTTCAAGAATAAGGCTTTTTGAAGGCTCTGGGCTTTTCTGAACCCGTTACGAGGGGTCAAATGCTGTCACAAAGAGCATTCCACTTGATGTATAGGACATATTATCACAGGAAAGTGTACTGTCATATGGCATTATGACACTTGAACTCCAGGGAGAAATTTGGGTTGAGTGTCTGGCTAATACGTTCCAGCCATCTTCCTGAAGCTGTTTAATGCTTGCTGTGTTTTGACCCTAATTCTCCTAAAGCACATTTCTCCTCCTTCCTACCATGTTTTGAACTCCCACTGATGCATCATTAGAAGTTGGGATGGATCCTGGGAGACCATGAAACCATTTCTTCGCATTTTACATCTAATTCTACACCAACTTCTAAAAGGTGAATGGGACAATTATTTTTTTATTTTTTTTCAAAGATTTTATTTATTTATTTGACAGAGAGAGATCACAAGTAGGCAGGGAGGCAGGCAGAGAGAGAGAGAGAGAGAGGAGGAAGCAGGCTCCCCACCAAGGAGGGAGCCTGATACGGGGCTCGATTCCAGGACCCTGGGATCATGACCTGAGCCGAAGGCAGAGGCTTTAACCCACTGAGCCACCCAGGCACCCCAGGGACAACTATTTTTAACTGCCTTTAATGAAGCATATTTAATTTTTTTTCAATCACGTGGTCAGAACTTCTTACAATCAATGAAATACAAACTATTATTGTTTAAACTAATTTTGTTTACTGACCTGAGAGGAAAAAAAAGGAAAGCTTGCCACAATACCCTGAAATATTTATATCTGATAGCTCCATTCTAACAAATCTATCTGGATTACACAGATCCAGCTACAATGTGAGCCCCATGGTATCTCCAAATGGATCATAAAATTAAAAAAAAGAAGTTGCCACTTCTTAGAATAAATAATCTGTGCTCTTGAGGAAGAGGCAGAGATCATCTGTGGGTGCCATGTTCCTTGCTGGATACTCTGAAATAACACTTCTCCTTGACTGCTATTTGGTGAATCCCAGGATGCTGCCCTCCTAGAAGGTCCCTCCCTTAATTAAATTAATTCTGGCTATTTCTGTTCCCTCAAGATTTGCCCTCTATTGCTAGGTTACTGCTCCTAAAATATGAGACTGTAAACTGAATTAGTCAACGATATGGATGTTGTGAATCTGGATATTTGAAATCTGGTGGCTGAGACATCAAGTAACAAATACATTCATTTTGATTTAAATGTCTAAAAATCATGTAAATGCTGCTTAAGACCACTTGATAGGAACTCTTCTTTCAGAAGAGAAAGACCAATGCTAGGCAAACCATGGTTTTCCACTCTGACTGTTACTCTGATTTTTGACTAACTCCTTAGGAACAGTGTTGTCTGAAATAAAACATTTGGTCAATTAAGTGCCACAGTCACTATTCCTCTTCCCTTCTCCCTCTTCTTCATCTCTACATTCTACCTAGACCATTTATAAAGGACTGGTTTTCGTGTCCTCTGTTCTTCTAAGACAGGGACTCTGAGTGTGTGTGTGTGTGTGTCTGTGTGTGTGTTTGTGTTTTAAGTGGGCTCCATGCTGAGCTCGAACTCATGACCATGAGATCAAGAATCAGATGCTTAACTGACTGAGCCACTTAGAAGTCCTCTAAAATAGGGTTTAAAACGAAATAAAAACCAGTTTCCAAAAAATCTATAACTTTGACAAAGCGGAGGGAGCTTTTTAAGGATTTAGAAACAGATAGTCAGCAATAGGTTACATATCACATTGTTTAGGCCAGATTGCCCATCTGGGCAAGGTTTCTAATTTTCCAACTTGAAAATTCTACTACATATATGTGGGAATTCTTATTCATTTGAAGGTGACAAAAGAACATATGTATCTATTTAGCAAACACAACACATTTTATTTTTAAATGGTGCCATCTTTGACAACTTTGGTATTGCCTTTGCTGATATGATAGAACAAACAGTGTATTCCATTAGTATTAATATTTATGGAAAGCATGGGGAAAGGAAAAAATAAAGTGAATGATCCAACCAATGAATTATCAAATCATTTATACAGATTTTGAGTAGGGAAACATGGAGAATGAACTAGCCCCAAAACACAGGTGGTTGTCATTACTTCTGGTCCGAGTCTCAACAGTGACACAGTGAGTGAAGCCAATACTATTACACCAAGTACTCTGGGGTGGATAGAGAAGTGGCAGAGGAAGCAGACAATGCAGGATTAGAGACCACCTCAGAGCTATTGAGGAAGAGATTCTGTGGTTGAGATTTGTTTTCCCCTCTCCCCACTCTCATCCCCTAGGATCATTCTAGATCTCAATTCTCTTCCCTTGTTTATACCATTGCCTGGTGTGTCCCTATTGCTTACAAGGCAAACACAAGTGCTTAGAAAGTCTCTTTCATTGAGACCTAACTAGTTTTTGATGGTAGGAATAAATGCTTTGAATTGTTTAAACTTTAACATATGCTCATTGGGTACCTTGCAGGTATGAGAAAAGCTGTGATTGTGGCCCAGGCCCCTGATTTTCCATTTCTAGATTGCTCTTTCCTTGGGTCTATCCCCTAGTCTTTGACTTTTTTTTGTACTTCCTTTCTTCTTCCACATCTTTCCTTCTCTCTCTTTTTTAAAAGATTTTATTTATGACAGACAGAGATCACAAGTAGGCAGAGAGGCAGACAGAGAGATAGGAGGAAGCAGGTTCTCCACAGAGCAGAGATCCTGATGCGGGGCTCAATCCCAGGACCCTGAGACCATGACCTGAGCCAAAGGCAGAGGCTTAACCCACTGACACCCAGGCGCTCCTTTCCTTCTCTCGTTAACTGTCTTCTATACTTTCATTCATTCTGCTTTCATTGATTCTTCTTAATTTCCATTTTTAACATTTTTTTTCCTGCTCAATACTTTTACTACTATCCCTGGACAAACCCAGTTCCCAAATAATTCATAACTAAGGGGAACACTGAGCACACACAACAGCAACACTGGAACATTTACAATACCTACCAACTGTGCTATTAGCTCAAGACAGAAAATAGGCTGAAAGAATGGAGTGACACTAACTTCCATTGTTTTATCATGTTGTACATAAGTTCTGCTGTGCTTAAGGAGCATAATCCAGGTAATAAAACCTTTGGCAGAGTGTTGTTTCATAGAGGCAACAATATCCTGTAGAAAATGAAACCAAGCAGGAAGTCAGGAGATGATGGATTCTTCCAAACACTGGGTAACCTCCAGTAAATAACTCCTGCACTGTGGACCCCGGCTTGGTTTACCATTTTGTAAACCTTAATATCTGATAGACCTGTGTAAAGGATTAATTAGATAATATACATAAAAAGACTTTGTTCTTTAGAAGGGGAGAAGTGTGATGTAATAATCTAGTATTTATTATCTGTTCATCAGATAACATGATTTAGTGATTCTATCAAACCAAGAATAAATGTTTTTATTATCAAATTTGGCTTAACTCACTCCTACGCTGCAGGGTGGTTGGAACCACCATTCCTGAGACCTAATCAATAATTGTCCCTTCCCAAATAGTCTTTTTGTCTTACCAGGGTTTTTGAAACTTCCTCTAATACTAGTAGGTTTGCTCTCCTCCAAAGCCCTGAGGAGCCACAAGAAAGCATTCTTAAGTCTTCTCCTAAAATTCTACAATGATTTCAAGAACAGAAGAGAATCAGAAGTGTGTGTCTGTGTGTGTGTGCGGGCACGCATGTGCTTCCAACAACACAAAGGTCCTCAAGAAGAGTCAAACATTGAGAAAGGGATATATGCTCTTAGTCACCCTTCATAGACACGGTTCCTCAGTTAGTTACTGAAACACGATTACTTATCTATTTATCCAACCTGGGCCTGAGAGGCAGTATGAAAACCTTCTAAACATCCAATTTTATGGTGTACATGCTAGAAAATGAATTTTTTTCTCTTCTTCCTGAATCATTCAGTTTGAACTTACTTAGAAAAACTGCTGATTCATTGGACTATGAAATACAGACTCTTCTTAAGAGGCATTTCCTGTAGTAGCCCATTTCCAATTATGTAAAGCACTTCTGCTAGTCAATTCATAACTTTTTAAATAACTCCCATAAAATCCTCAAGCTCCCCTCAAGAGTTCTGAGGGGAACTCTCCATAGACCTTCAAAAATCAAAATCTTTTATTACTGAACACATTTCCAGATTCATTTAATAATTCCATTTTCAGAAAGCATCACCATTTTGACCCGCCTTTACTGTGGTAAAAGAATATAAAAATGCCTATTAATAAACAACTTTAAGCATTCCTTCACTGAAAAAGTCTATGGCAAAAAACAAACATAAAATGAATAAAAGGTAATAAACTCAGTATTTTAGATCCATTTCTCGATTTTTGTCTAAACACATTATGACCAAGTAGCCTCTACTTACTTTCATGCATATATACATATATATTATATATATATATTCACACACATACACACATATATACTTAAATGTATGTATTTAACAACATGGAATGGTAACATCAAATGCTTAGGTTCCGTGCAAACACATAACCTTTCCTGTGAAGGAAACATATTAATATTATAAAAACAAATCATGGAGAGTAACATGCAACAGCTGAGGAGAGAAGAACGGGGTTGGGGCAGGGGACCCGGAGAAACACAAAGAATGTAAAGAACAAAAAGTGTCATTGACCTGATTTGTCAGAGCTGTTGCCTGTGATTGGAGTGATGGAGCAGCTGGGATTAGCCTTTGCGCTGTCCTTGGAAGAAACCATTTTGGGTTTATTTTTCGTTGCCTCTAGTGCTTTGACCTTCTTGGCATGTTTACTTCCTTTGTAGTGGGCCTCGGCCTGGCTCTACAAAGGAGAACAAATCAGGCTCATTTTTTTGCTACTTACAAACACCACAATGGATGATCATGCAGGAAAATATACATTCAATCGTAGGCACCACGGACATTTACAACTCAGCCCTCAACAAGGTTTTTGGCATTTAAGGAATTGGTAGACCAGTTCCTAAGGGGGTTTTGTCTTGAAACCCTCAGTACGGCACAGAGGACCCGTGTCTTTAAAACCCAGACATTATTATGAGTGGACACCAGGGCCAGGGCACACTTCTGATGAAGCTGAGCCTTGTCACTGGTGCCCTCCCGCCACTGCCCGTTGGGGTTCCTCTTCAAACACTGAGCTGGCAGCAAGCTGCTGCCAGTGTCCTTCTACAAATACTCCATTTTGTTTCCCTTCAGGTAAAAGCCGGTTTGCCTGTATCTACTTTCTTCTAGGCTCTGCTGTCTCAGAGATCAACTGATGTAACAGCAAGCTGCTGGTGAGTGGAAACAGAGTTACATTTTAGAGTCGTCTCCATGTGCTTCGGAAGATCCCAGTTCCAAGAATGGATAATTTAAGCTGCAAAGGAGGGACAGTCCTTGTTTCTAATCTCAGAAGTGATTCTGAAGTCAAAGCAGTTAGTGTCCCAATCACTTGTACTCAAAGCATAGGTGGAACTGTGACTTCAATACCAGATAAAAAGGAAGAAAAGAGATCAAGACAAGTGACTACTAAAAACCTTTAAAAGACAAAAACAAATTACAGCAAAACAAGAAAACATTTAACCAATTTATTGGCATTTGGAAATCTTCTCTCTGTCTAAAATAAGGATTTTGTATTTTGGGCATCTAGCACGAATACACATATTAACAATAGAATCTAAGTATATTCACTTCAATTTCATTTTGAGTAGACCCTGAAAATAAAAACATGCATTTGATAAAAATAAAAAACCAAATTATGACATAGATTATATGACCTATTAGCTTAGTTATAAAGGTGAAATAGGTGATAAACTTATCATAAAGTGAGTTTTCAATACAATTTTTAAAATAATAACTTTTTTTAATGTCAATTTTCCTTATACATTTGTATGTACTTAAAGATGATTATATTAACGCTTTCATCACTTTCCTCAACAAGCAGAATACAGGGTGTGTGTGTGTGTGTGTGTGTGAGTGAGCACATGTGTAAGTAGGTGGGTAGAAGTGACAATGGACTGAACAAGCCAGGTTTTAATTCTATATTTCAACTAACAGTATGAACGTGATTTCCTTAGCACAGAACACTGATCACCCGAGGTCAAAAGCCTTATATTGATGGCATACAGGACCTAACTTCCTCAACATCTTTTCATAAATTTCATTGTAGATCATCATCGACTTATAATTACTCTTAGTTGGTTGCTCAAGGACTTCTCACACTGTTCTCTGCCAGGTTGGAAAAAATAATGATACCAAGGGAGGAGAAAAGTGGAACATAACTTATTTACTTATTAGTTACCAAGAATGCTTAAATGCAGCTAGTATGGATTATTGGATACAAATTAAGAAAATACACAAATAAAAATTTAAAAATTGATTACATGAAGAGATAATAATAGTGACTAGCATTACTGAGGCTCTGCCAAGCACAGTTATAAATGTATTATGTGTATTAGCTCATTTAATCCTCATAATATTCTGTGTGGTAGGTACTATTATTAATTAGCATTTTACAGAAAGAAAACTAGGCACGGAGAAGTTAAATAACATATCAAAAGTCACAGAGGTAGGTGTAGAAGCCACTTTGTCCATCTGAAATGCTTACATGAACACTCCTATTTAACTGTATGCCCACACATTTACATACACATATTCACTCTGAGCTAACATTATAATTGTAATAAAAGGAAAAACTTTTTTAAAAAAGGGAAAAATTACACACTGGGAAGCCACACTGCTTTTAATGACCCAGTGAAGATTATGTCTTAACAGAAGCTTCTATGAGTAGGAAAAATCTACTTCACGGAAAATACTCACATAGTATGTTAGGCCTGCTCCTTCCTAAAGAGCTAAGTAAGTCCCATCGTTTAGGTATATAACAATTTCTACATGATATCAGGATACCTAATAACTCGTCTTTCCAAGTATACTGAATATGTGATGTTACTTTAGTGCCCTCCGGCTAAATAAACATATGGTTCTCTAAATAAAACCTCCTAGCACAAGATAAGCAGAGTGTCATTTCCTCATTACAATTTCCTGGCATCACTGCAGAAAGTTAACAGCATGAATTAGCACTTGAGATAAAGATCCAGCTAAGTGACACCTTGCTAGATGCCAAGATGGAAAGAACTCTCCAGAGCCACGATCCACTTTCCTTTTGAGTTCTGGGGCACGGAGAGAAGTGCAGCAAGGGAGCTTAGCTTCTACTCAATGTTATTTGGGAAGGACTCATGGAATAAAGATAGTGGCAGGCACCACTCATTCACATTTGGCATCTTTCCAATTGCCATGTGGTATTCTTGGTAGTAGCACTTTGCTCTCCTCAGTGCTGTATCTGGGGCAGTGTCAACAGCTTCCAAATCCTGGGCAAATCTTCAAGTGAAACTGAGACACTGTTAATAGTAACACGATTAACCTGACTTCATTATCTAGGACTCTTCTTAGTTGAGGAGTGAAAGAAACAAGGACAAGAGCCAGAAAACCCATGAACTAGGGAACACAAATCAAGCCCAACCGACCACGGCTCTTGTGTCACTTCTGAGAGACCTGGTTGACCAAACTGACTTGCTTTACACCTCAGTGACTGAATGGCAGGCACGTATTTGTCTAGCTCTACTGGCCTGCTTTCTGCTTCTCTGCCAAAAGTACTGCTGTGCCCCTAACTGGCAATGGGCAAAGAAACCTCTTGCCAAGAACTGTCAGAATTAGAGAGTTGCCTAAACTACCATATTGACCGCCACACGAGAATACCTCAGGATCTATGCTCTTCTCTCACATGTCACCTCAGTAGCAGCCTGACCATCTTCTGGCAGAGGAAGAGAGTTGATAGGAAATTACATCCTAGAATTTTATTTGTTTATCTCCATGTTTGTTACTACAGCCTTTTGCTTTCCCAAATCCTCTCCATCTCTCAGGACCCCAATGGTCCAAACAAAAAGGAAAAAGAATGAGATGATGTATTGGTTTAAAAATAAAAACGTAACACTAAAAATATCTAAAATTCACTGTGCTCCCATTTCTGATTTTTACCTTCTTTCTTTTCTTTTTTTTTTTTTTTTAAGATTTTATTTATTTATTTGACAGAGATCAGAAGTAGGCAGAGAGACAGGCAGAGAGAGAGAGAGAGGAGGAAGTCTGCTCCCCGCTGAGCAGAGAGTCCGATGCAGGGCTCCATCCCAGGACCCTGAGATCATGACCTGAGTCAAAGGCAGAGGCTTTAACCCATTAAGCCACCCAGGCGCCCCTGAAACACAACTTTAAATTGTGCTCACCTTTTTGGAAAGAAAAACGCAAACTTACAAAGTGTCTGGGGAAGAGCAATGTTACTAGAGAAAGCCCTCAACCATTTATTTACCAGTAGAACTCGTCTTGTTGCACTTAAAATATTAATTAGAACTCTTCCCTTCATTAAAGAAAGTTCATCATTAAAACTATTTGCGTCTATTTTTGAGCTTAGATTACAGGATGTTAAATGGTGTTGTACGGGAAATAACAGAGGTCAGTTAATTTTCAGAGAAACTCTATAAACTAAAATGTCAAATAAAAAAGATGTCAAATGAACACAGGCTACACTAACAAGGGGAAAACATTATTATTGTACAAAGAATTATTTAATACCTGCCATGTGCTAGACATCCAGAAAAATTAAAAACAAAGACCTCTACTCACAAGAATGGTTGCAAGGAAAAATCATGCATGCAAATAGCCTCAACTCAGACCAAAGAGTGGAATGATAAAATGGGATGTAAAGAGTAAGAAGGAAGGATAGAAGTTACAAGAGGTAAATCTCTTCGGATTGGAGGTGATCATAGACGCTTCAGGAAAAAGAGGTATCACAGTTGGGGCCGGCTCTGGGGGGCACTGTGGTAGAAGGAGGAGAGGGAGGTATTTCAGGCAGAGGGAACAGCATGTGCTAGGGTAGTGAAGTCCTGTGGACTATGCTGTATTAGATAATAAGGAACAAGAGGGAAAGGCCGCTGCATTGTGTTACCCTGAAAATTATCATCCCCTGTAAAAGAACATGTGTAAGAGTGTTCTACAATTAAAAAAAAAAATGTTCTTTTTGTAGGCATTTTATAGAGAAAATGATTATAAAGTAGGATGTGGCTTTTACATCACAGATTTTATCCTCTGCTCCAAACTATAATCCTGTATTATAACAACTAAATTATTTCTACTGAAGCTTCAATAATTGTTTGAGATAAAAGCATGGCACTTAAAAATACTACAGTTAAACATATTAAGGAAAAAACTAAAGACTACTGAGTATTAGCTAAATAATTATTTGAATTTTTGCTTTAACAAGACTATTACTAACAACGAAAAGGCTGTTTGCATATACTTGCTGCATTGACAAAATCACACACTCTCAGAGACAGAGCTATAACGTATGAAACACAAGACGCAAGATGCAAGAACAAGGCTTACTGAATCCAGAGATGGCTGGTAAGTCTTTCTGCTGATATTTGCCGTTGTAAGGTCTACAGTATCAGTAACGACACACTACCGGCTTTGATATTCATTTCATTCAATCCTCAATCTATTGAGATCTCTTGAAAACAAAGTCTAGACAAAAATTACAACCGATATGAGACTTTAGCATAGAAGGACATGATGTTTTTGCTAATTTCTAGTTTATAGCTAAGTGCAACACTCCAGGTTGCTGGAGCCTGTCCAGAGTTTATCGCGTTGCAGAAAGCGGGGAGTGAGCAAATGTGATCCCTGAATTCCTGTGAGCCTGGGTTCTGGCCTCAGACTTTCACATTTAATGGCTTTACATTTCTACATATGTAGAAAACCCCATCAACTCCAAATATTTCTAGGTGACTAAAGAGAAAAGTAGTGGCTGTCTAGGAAGAAATGATGTGCACGCTAGACTGCTAATTCTCTTTGGGTCTAATTTACATTCTATCCAATATCATTAGACAGAAGTGGAGTTCTTCGGCTGCTGCTGCTTTAAAATGCCACTATTTGAATACACAAGCATTACATATATATTTGTTCACATTATCAAAACATTCTCATGTAGGCAAATTAACTCATTTCTTAAAATGCCAAAATCCTGAGTGGGCTTCAAGTTATCAAGTTAATTTTTCAAATGCAGCCAAAGTCTTGATGCTACTGTTTCTTTTCTGGTGCATGATTCATTGGTGGAATTACTTTACACATTGAAACATGGAGAAGCTATAAATGGACCTAAGAACTATGACAGAATTTATACAATGAATTAGAAAAACCTTATTGAGTTTAAAATCATCTGGAATACAGCAAAAGTGTTTTTTTTTTTTTTAAAGTTTTTTTTTTTTTTTAAATAAAATTGTCCTTGCAGAATAGCCACTGAGTAAAATTTTTATAAATCATTTTCCCAGTGAGTTTTATATCTCAATTAGGTGAAGGTAGATTTTAATTTTGGAAGATTCCCAGCAATCTAAGATTCTTTCCCTCAATATCCAATGATACCCTATGTTTCTAGTTTAGGATTGAGTATAGCAGGGCATTAAAGGGACAGTTAGTTATATGAGCTTGACTATGTCAGCTGTGATCTGACCCCCAAATCCTTTTAGATGAAACCAAATCATGTCATTTCATTGAATTCTGCTCTCTCCTGTTCCCTCCTTTTTTTTCCAAATAAGGCCATAGTTAAAAAACGACTCAACCATATATATGTGTCAAGGTAAAGTTTGTCCCAGAATATTAATTTCCAAATTCTATTCATGAATATTGTAAATTACAGAGATTGTATTTTGAAAAAGATTTTTCCCTCCAGCAATCTAAGGGAAGGAGGTTTTTCTTTGTTTGTTTTTTAAACAATTTTATTTATTTGGCAGAGAGAAAGACAGTGAGAGAGGGAATACAAGCAGAGAGAGAGAGAAAGTGAGAGAGGGGGAGTGGGAGAGGGAAAAGCAGGCTTCCTGCTGAGCAGGGAGCCCAATGCCGGCTTGATCCTAGGACCCTGGGATCATGACCTGAGTCGAAGGCAGATGCTTAACGACTAAGCCACCGAGGCGCCCCAGGAAGGAGGTTTATGAGAAGTTTTCCAACATAAATAATGGATAAGAAAATGAGATTTATTTAATGCCATGATTTCTTTACCATCATCACACTTTAGTTAGAAATTCCACAGAAAGTGTCTGAAATGCTTATCCTAAGAAAATAAGACTGCTTACTTCTCCATTTCATATTACAATTTTGAAGGGTATATTTACTTTGTCTTCTGGGTTGAAGGTTAATATCTGAGTCAATTTAATGATAAATGTATGTGTAAACTCCTAGTAGTTGTTCTAGAGTTCAGTTGAGACAAGAGAAGTTTAAATATACCCTGGAGAAATGTGCCCTTAAAGTCTCTCCCAAATCCAAAGGGGATCAAATCATGAACTCTACACAGAATGCATTTATAAACCAGATTCTCCGAATTATTACGCTGAAAATGGGAAGGCAGTGTTCTGTATACTAACACAATCTTGAGTATGAAATGATGAGAACATTTATAATTTATAAAAATATCTAATTTTTTCAAAGAATTATGCATATAGGGACCTAATGTGTTAGAACTTTTAAATCTTAGAATTTTTATGAAACACATGGATACTGTCTTTTATTTTTATATAATATAGTACCAAACATTAAGAATTTGGTAATAATTACTTAATATTCTTAACTCATTTATTTTATGATCTTCCCTAAAGTATTCCAAGTAGAAATTGTCTACCTATCCCTAATTATTTTCACATTTTATATTAAACTGGAAAATTTTAGTTAATAATTCTCAGCTAGCTTGAAATATAAAGAAGGGTATCTCAGAGTTTATAGTGATTTCCCACTTACATTCTAAGTATCTAACATGTGTGAGAGTGCTGCTATCTTTCAGTGGGGAAATAGATTGCCATTATGTGCTTTATAAGAACGATTTTTGGTACTCAATGATAAGTAATGCAATATAATTTAAATCCATGCACCAAAGCTGTGACTCTCCAGCTAACTAATTTAAGTCTTCTGATGGTCTTTTAAATTAGGCTCCCAGGCTTCCACACATTAATTTTTAATCAGTCTAGAAGGTATTACATTTTCTTCCATTTCCATATTAAGGAAATTTACATAAATGATACAAAATAAATCTAAAATTAGAATTTGCATTATGTCTCTTTATATTTGATATATAATATCCCTAAAGTAGACAAAAGTGGCACAGTAACTCTGAAAGTATAAGGATCAGAAAATTGGTTGAAGAATGCCTTTAGCAATATCTTATATATATTTAATATATTATTTATGTATCATTACTCATTTGAAAATCTTTTACAGAATGGTTTGCTAAAACTCATACCCCAAAGCCTTAAACCAATTCTTAAACTGAGCAGACATTTTATAATTCAAAATTAAGAAAATATGTAAATATAAAGATTAATACCATATCCTTTCAAAGTATACAGATAAAACTAAGAAAAAACAATGAAACTATACATATTTAGCAGTCACTTAGCCAACCCAAGTCATATTAAGGTTGTTTGTACTCTAAAGTACCAGATTAAACTAGAAATTTTCATTCCAGGTTAATCTGGTCAACCTTCTAACATATGTGAAATTGGTCTCCTGGAGATAAAACTAAAATAAAAATTCCTTTGAATTTGATTTACCCATACATATAAAAATATTTCAGTATAATCAGCCAAGTGGACTTCTAGTTTCTGATTCTGTGTAATGTTGTCCAAAAGTTCTATTCACCAGTAATAATCACAATACTGGTTGCTCATATAATGTATGAAAATCATTAATGTGGACTCTTACTCATTTCTGAGTCTTCTGAAGTACCTATTGTGTAGTACAGACTCAATAAAAAGTTTTTGAATTGAATATAATATATAAATGGGACAGAGCAGGGAAAATCTTCTAAAAGCAGAATTTAAAGCTGAGTGTTCATTCAGTCTTTCATTCAACAAATGCATATTGAAACCTATTATGTTTCAAGCATAATTCTCAGTGTTGTGGGATGCAGGTCTAATAAAACTTACATTCTATCAGGGGAGATGGCTAATAAAATATAAATATATATAGATATAGTTAAGTGATTAAGTGATAAGTGATACATTTATGAATATGTTAGGGCATGCTATAGAAACAATCCAGAAAGTTAAGACAAGTAGACTCTGATGGGATGGGGTGCCATTTTAGGTACTGAGATAAGTTTTTCTATTGAGGGAACATTTGTAGAGAGAACTAAATGAAGTGAGGGAGTAAAGCAGGTAGATAGACGGTAGAAAAGCATTTCAGGTCCAGTGAATAGCAAATGGCCATGTAAGATTTTGACTTTAATCTGAAGAGCTGGAAAATTCCTACAGTGTTTTGAACAGACAAGTAACCTTGTTTGACTTCCGTTTATAAAAAGATTACTCTGGTTCTTGTGTGGAGGACAAGTTACATGTGTACATGTACAGGGTGAGGAGACTGGGGTTGAGGCAAAGTTTAAAAGGAAGCTGTTTTCAGTCTTTAAGGCAAGAGATAACAAGGGTTCAAAGTCAAATCTGATAGCAGCAAAGACCTGCTAGAAGGAAAGAAAAGACAGGAGAGTAAGACCTAGAAAGCAAAACAGGGAGTAATAGTGTTCTTAAATATACAGATTTCAAATTTCAGGAGCACTATACACCCAAAGCCAGAGCTTTTTTTTTTTTTTTAGATTTTATTTATTTATTTGACAGGGATCACAAGTAGGCAGAGAGGCAGGCAGAGAGAGAGGAGGAAGCAGGCTCGGAGCAGAGAGCCCGATGCGGGGCTCGATCCCAAGACCTTGGGATCATGACCTGAGCCGAAGGCAGAGGCTTTAACCCACTGAGCCACCCAGGCACCCCAAGCCAGAGCTTTTTAGAGAAATATATTCCTATTCCTCCAATTAAGGTACGTCTCTCAATCCAGAGATGCTATTTCTTTTTGCTTTCCTCAAGTCTATGATCCCTTTTCTTTTTTAACATTTATATTCAAAACTCCTTTCCCAAATAAATCCTTATGATCAAGGTCTAAACAAGCTCTAATCTCCCCAACCCAAATGAATCATCTTTCAACCCCCATTCAGCCTTAACTTTTCACCCTATTACTCTGCTCCCTCTCACAGACTAATTTGTTAAATTGTGTGCACATCTTCATTTTCTCTACTTGAATCCGGTCCATTTTAATTCCCTGAAACAGATATCGCCAAGACACTGGTGCCCTACGAGCTAAAACCAAGAACATCTTCCCTTACTCATCTTGCTTGAGCAATAGGGTACACCTGACCCTGCTGACCCCTTGCCTCTTCTTTGGAAGGTATTCTTTCCCCGGCTCTTTCCCAAGTCAGCATTTCCCCCATCCTCCTTTCAGAAGCAGTCGCAGGATGTCCGCCCCCACCCCCAGCCCCACCCCCACCCCGGCCTAGTCACTGAATGTTAATATATTCCAAAGCTCAGTTGCAGGCCTTCTTGTCTTCTCACACAAAACCTTCCAAACAAGAGATCAGTCTCATTCCCTAACCACCTCTACAGCAATAATTTCCTGGTGTCCACCTCTCTAGTCTATATCTCTCTTCTGAGTTCCAGACCTAGACTATTCACTTGGATAACTCAAAGCACTTTAAACAGAAGTTCAAAACCAAACTCCTGTGATACCAGACAAGTGATTCACTCAAAAGCCCCTCTTGCTCTCTTGCAATCTGTTCTCTACATGGCAGGCAGCCAGAGTGATATTTTCAAAATGCAAATCTGATCATGTCACTCCTCTGCTTAATATCCTCAATACCTTTTTCACTATTCGTGGTTTAAAATCTAAAATAATCATATGCAAGACCTATATGGCCTACTTCTTACCTATCTTGAGTTTCATTTGGTAGCAGCTATCTTTCATTCTCTGAGGAACTGAAATAGAGTGTGGGTGGAAAATAATTATGGTACCATCCTTTTGCACATGCCTTTTCTCTCTTCCTAATTATTTCCTATTTCTCCTACAGAAGCCAGCCCAAACATTTCTTCCTTAGGAAGCCTTCCATGATGCCCCAGACCAGGCCATATCCTAACTCTTTAAATTCCTTTCTTCATAGCACATCTCACAATTAAAAATAAATAATAAATTTTTATAATTTGATTAATACACATCTTCCCCAACTAGACACCTTCATTAGGCTTGTACTTACAAGATTTTTGTTCTTCATTGTATCCCTTGTACTAAGCACACTGCCTGAGACAGGTTAGGCATTTCATAGATACTGTTTACAATGATGAATGAATGAATGAAAGAATGAGTGACTAAAGAAAGAATCTGTATTATTTGGCAAAAATTAAAGTAAAGTTTGAAGAAGAAAAGTAATTAGAGTTTACTCTAAAAGTTTCAGGCCCAAATGACTGGGAAAATGGTGAAGCAATTAAAAACAACAAAAAAATTCAGTTATGGTGGGGATATGTGTAGAGGAAAATGAAAACTCAGTTTGGGGATCTTCTATTTAGGCTTCTAATAGGGGCAGTGCTGAGGTCCAACAAAGAACTGGAAATGCAAATGGTAGCTGAGCAGAGAGGCTGGGGCTAGAGACATCCCATTTGGGAACCACATGGTAAGATGATAGACCCAACTCTCTGGGGACAGATGAGATTAATGAAGAATAGAGGGGAAGAAACCAATCTGAGGAAAGAAGCTTAAGAAGCAGCTCCATTTAATAGATAATATGAGGAAGAGAAGACTGCACCAGGTACAGAAAAGGCACCAGAAAAGCTGGATACACAAGAAAGTAATAAAACACAGAAGTGAAGGGAAATAAAAAGGACAGATAATTAAGGGAACAAAGGAAAAATAAAAATACACACACACAACTATCAAAGACCAACTATAGTCTTACTGAAGTATGACCACATCTTAAATATTAAAATACTTTTCTATAATTTCACAATAACCTCAAAAAATAACTGGAAAATAATGTAATAGGAGATCTTTGTTTTCTGGAAGAATATCTGATAGTGTTGCTCAGAAAGGTGGTGGCCATGTTTGTGTGAAATAAGGGATCTATTTATAGCTACTTCCCCAAGGAAATCATAGTGCCTCACCCATCACTTCAAAGAACTGAGGACTGCAGAGCCATAGACAGAACACATCAGCCTGAAGACTGCAAACACAACATCAGATTACAAAAACTACTCTGAATTCAATAATAAAAATAGTGACAAGGATGCCTGGGTGGCTCAGTGTGTTAAGCCTCCGCTTTCGGCTCAGGTCATGATCCCAGGGTGCTGGGATCGAGTCCCACATTGGGCTCCTTGCTCATCAGGGAGCCTATTTCTCTCTCTGCTTCTGCCGGCCACTCTGCCTGCTTGTGTTCTCTCTCTCTGATAAATAAACAAATAAATAAAATCTTAAAAAAAAAAAGTGACAAATAGTGAACCAGTATTGTTTTCTGTGTACCAGACACTGTGTTGAGTACTTTACAGACAACACCTCATTTAATCCTCACAAAGCCATGTGAGGCAGGTATTATTAGCCCAAGAGACTATGAAAAGTTAAGTAATTGTCCAATATTACACTGCCAGGAATGAAAGACCCTGGATTCAAACCCAGGATTAAAAGATTAGACTCTTAACCAGTACATCTTTGAAGCAAATCCGCAAAAACCCTTCACTGGGGAAGATCCAAAACAGAACAGAACTTTCTCCCTTCATCACTCTGGTAAAGATGACCTTCATTTCCTTAGGAAAATCTAGAGGCAAAACCAGTTTGGGGTTGTGCCCTTTAAGGTCATGTAAGGTATAGTTTTTATTGTAGAGAATGGATTCAGTAATTCTCAACCAATCCTTAGGTGTCATAAGTCAAAGATAAAAAAATCCCCTTTAAGACCACTTATTAATTCAAGAAATATACACACACACTCCGTGCTAGGCACCAGGGAGACAGCAATACACAAAACACACCCACTCCCTGACCTTCTGGAGTCAACAGTTGTGTGTATGTGTGTGTGTTTTGCTAGAAACAGTTATTAAACAAATAGTCCCATAAATAAAAATCTCTTTACCAACTGTGATACATTTAATAAAGAAAAATAAGTGGGTGTTATAAAATTATTCCTGGGAATGGGGCTAGTTTAGACCAGGGAGTCTAGAAAAGCTTCAGGTGACACCCGAAGGAGGAGTATGGACTAGACCAAAGTGGGAGGGGCAGAAGCAGCTTGGTAGATTTACATAAATAAAAAGAATCCATTGTGGCTGCAACCTGACGAGCAAAGGGACAAGTGGTAAGAACAAGACTAGAAATGTGCATGGCCAGTTAGAAACTTGAATTTTAAGAATTCTAGGTGACTAAGAGAGTGAAGAGTTTGGTGTCAATAGGCGCCAAAATGAAACAAGTACCTCATACTTCCTCCAGATTTGCTGACCGAGGGCTGCCTGTGATTCAAAGCAGTGGACTGAAGAGGGGGTCACCAGCTGGTATGATTTTGGGGGTCTGGCTTCTTGATCAGTCTCAATGTGGAATGAGAAACTTCATAATACACTAATCACTCAGTTATTGGTAAAATAATTCTTAAATACAGTGATTTCCTTCCTTGCCTATCAAGATAGCCTCAGGTCAGAACGCAGAATCAGTGATTTATTGATCATTCAGTTAACTCGATCAGTGTAGACACCTAAATTGGATAAACATCCCTCAAAGCAACGTCTCTTTGGCTGGAAACATAAAATGTGGATATTATCTAAGTTAAAATACTTGACTCAAAAGAGTTTTCAGAGAGGTGTGCCTGGGTGGCTCAGTTGCTTAGGTGTCTGACTCTTGATTTCAGCACAGGTCATGATCTCAGGGTCTTGGAATCAAGCATTGCCTCAGGCTCCATGTTCAGCATGGAGTCGGCTTGGGATTCTTTCCTTCTGTCCCTTCCCTCTGTCCCACCTCCACTGGCTCATCCACACCCCACAACCAATCTCACACTGTATCTCCCTTGAAAAAAAAAGAGAGAGACTTTCAGAAAAATGTTAATCAAGTCACAAATACATTCATTTGCTTTAAGAAAGAGAATAGTATTAGGTATTACTAAATGGACGTAATTTCAGAAAAAACTCAATAAAGCAGACCAATTTGGGTAAAGGACATAATGAAATGGTAAAAAAAAAATTTGAAAACTAGAACATTTTTGAAGAAATGCTGTTAGTTGGTGACTATTAGCTACTAGAGATTCTTAGGTAATTTGTTAAAATAAACAAGATTATTTTAAATGATATCATTGTTTATATCTTAATGAGTGCACTTAAAGTGCTTAAGTAAGCCTGAAAAAATTGGTTCCATAGGTGTTCTGAATCTCTATGCTTCAATCTCTTTTGCAACACTCATTTGCATTATCTTTGAAGAATGAATTTGGACCAAACAAAAGTATAATTCAGCTTATACCTGAATTATCACAAATTCCTAATTAATGTAGTCCAAATTAATAAGAATTTATTATATCTATAAAAATGGAAATTTATGCAAAATACAATTACTCAGTGTTTAGATCTTTAGAAAACTAGCTCGAAGAGAATATCTTTCAGATATTCAAATTTTGTGTCCTTTATCTACATCTGCACACTTAGTAATTCTACTCTGGCATTTTATAAATATAGACATTCATAATTTTCTCAGCATTTACAGATGTTAATGAATACCCCCTTCTATGACCATCTGTGTAAATGTATAAATTAAATCATAAAAAGAGATTGTTGGTATTTTTAGTTTAAAAGTAAATATAGGACATTTTGTTGCTTTAAACAATTTAAATTACAAAACTGTAACAAACCAGCCCAATTAACGAATCCTTTTCCATTCCTCATGAATGATATAAAAAAAGTCAATAAAAAGTAATGACATAAACAAATAAGTCATCGCCTAAAGGATTCCATATAAAATCAATAAAATATGTCATGTATAAGCTAAAATTCATATTTACCAAACAAAAATAATACACCTCACAATAGGTACTGTCTCACTCCTAAATTTTAAACACAAAAATTCTAAGCAGTCATGTAAAATGAGAGAATTGAACTATGTTAAGCTCTGTTTCTTCATCTTTACAATCACTGTGCTAGCCTTGTTTATTTCAGATCAACTAGTGAAATGCCAGGATATGAGCTGCACAGTTTTTACAAACTTGAACTACATCTGAAATGAACTTAAATGATTTTTAACCATTAAGAACTTAATTTCCAAATAATAGGTTAGCAGAGTCATTATGCCTTGAAAGTTCAATTCTGTAACTACAAGTTCTCTATATTAACTTCCATGTAGTTAATTAAAAGAGAAGTGACAAAAACGTGCTGGTTTTGTTTGCATATATATTATTAAAATTCATCTGTAACCACAGCGATTATTTAGAATGTAGACAAATAGATTTTATTTTCAGGAAGGTTATTTTAAAACTATGTCTAGAATTGCCAGCACATATTGATATTTAATCAGAAGGAGGAGGTCTTCTTTTGATTATGGCCACTCTTGATAATCTACATCTTCACTGTATTCGTCACTTAGTCTGAGAGTTTTATTATTACTTTTAAATTATTTACAGACCGGACAACCCCTTATTTCCTGGATCTGAGGTAGGCAGCCTCAATTACTGCGTACCAGTGACATTTGTTATTCGACTTATAGGAATTCTAGTTCTGCTTTAAATGCATGTTACATTCAACATGCAAGATGTGTAGTGCAGACTTAAAATCAGCAAGTAGTTTTGTTTTTATCCCTGATCCTGCCTGCTGAGTGTCCTTTGATATGTAGCTTTCATTATTTCTGACCTGTAAGCTTGAGGTGACTACCTGGTTTTTGCTCTGGGAAGAAATATCACAGTGTATAATGGTGTATTATTTTTGTTTGGTAAATATGAATTTTAGCTTATACATGACATATTTTATTGATTTTATTAACTCCTATCTTTAAAATTGAAATTTATGCTTCTTTTAAAGTTATGTGCTTTAAAACTAAGCAACGAAGAAGAACATAAACTATCAGTGGTATAATTCGCTACGTATATAAGTTATATCTTTTGTGTAATTTTGATTTTATTATAATTCATTTATTTATTACTATAATATTATTCATTATTGTGACAGAATAATATGTTGGTTTAAGTTTTTTCTCATTTAAAAATATATTAATACAAGTAAGAAGAATCAATCCTTAATTTTTTTCCCTTTTTATACTATAATATTAAGTGGTCTAGTAGTATATTAAAACTTTAAAAAGTCTCTGAGTTTTTTTCTGGCTTTTATTTATTTCTTAAATCTTATTATTATTATTTCTACATGTTTTATATATGAGGGAAAGAGAAAGAGAGTGAGAGAGAGAGAGAGAAAGAACATGAGCAGGGGGAGGGGCAGAGGAGGAGGGAGAAGCAGACTCCCCAACAGAGCAGGGAGCCCAATGATGCTGGGCTCCATCCCAGGACCTTGGTATCATGACTGAGCTGACACTTCACCCACTGAGCCACCCCGGAGCCCTTGGCTTTTATTACTAGTCATGTACATAAATATTTTTTTCTGAGGGCGCCTGAGTGCTCAGTGGGTTAGAGCCTCTGCCTTCGTCTCGGGTCATGATCTCAGGGTCCTGGGATTGAGCCCTGCATAGAGCTCTCTGCTCGACAGGGAAGCTGCTTCCTCCTCTCTCTCTCTGCCTGCCTCTGCCTACTTGTGATCTCTGTCTGTCAAATAAGTAAATAAAAATCTTTAAAAAAAAAATTAAAAAAATTTTTTTTCTGAAAGGGACTGTTCTATAGAGGCGACGTTAAAATTATCTGCTTCTGGTGTCAGAAGTGTTACGTAAAGTAATATGGTTTTATTTTTAAGTGTTAAAATACACTTAGTAAGAGTCAAATAATATTCTCTGCTCCCAAAAGTCATAATCTGAATAGAGTGGCTTATTCCTGGGAGTTCTTGTTCATCAGAATTAGTGAATACAACATTTTCTCTCCATGTGCCCTGGAAGACAGAACTGAAGAGAGAGAGAAAAAAAAAAACCAAGGTCTTGTTTCTTTTCCCTTCCTTTGCCTTCCCTTTCCTCCCCTCCCCCCCTTCCTTTTCCTTTCCTTTTCTTTTCGTGTTTCTTTTCCTCCCCTTCCCTCCCGTGTCCTCCCCTCCCCTTCCCGTTCCCTTTTCTTTCTATTCCTTTTCCTTTCTCTCTTCTTTCTTCCCTTCCTATTCTTTCTTTCAAGATTTAGGTTAGATGAAATGCTAGCCACTAAAAATCATTAAATCCTGGAACATATTGCCAAAGGAAGCTGTGGAACATTCACTCAACAAGAATGGAAGATTCAATCACTTTAATCATCATGTTAAATAATCCTGGTTTCAGGTATGCAGATAGGCAACATTTTGCATAATTTTGGAGGGTTCATGGACCCCCTGTGGCCTATACATAGATTGCCTCCTTAGAAGCCCCATCTGTTTTAGTTCTAGTATTTTATAATTCTTCAATTCTCTTCCCTCATCCTGACCATTTCTCAAGCTTTTTTTTTTTTTTTAAAGATTTTATTTATTTATCTGAGAGAGAGAGAGAGAGCATGAGTGAGCAAGCGAGCGCAAAAGCCGGGGGAGGGGCAGAAGCAGAGGGAGAAGCAGACACTGAGCACAGAGCCCAACACGGGGGGCTTGATGTGGGGTTGGATCCCAAGACCCTGAGGTCATGACTTGACCCAAAGGAAGATGCTTAACCAACTGAGCCACCCAGGCGCCTCTCTCTCAAGCTTTTCATAGTTTCATCTCGTCCACGAACCCCTGTGCAAATAATAATGAGATAATGTATGTGGAGAGTATCTACTACAGAGTCGGCAGAGAAACAAGCATCCATCCATGCTAGCTTTCTGATTATTCCAGCCCCTGTGCTGACTCCTCTTCTAGATTTACACTACTCTACAGTTAACATTATACAGTTTAGCGGTGTTTCTAAGTGCATTCGTTTTGTTTCCATAGCAAGATAATTGGGTCTATGAGGATGGAGAAACTGTCTTCTGTTTCTTGAATCCTCCTTTCTGGGCAGGAACTATTTTGACACTCTCTGTCTCAGGCAAAGTTCACTGCTTCTTTAGTCTCCTTGAAGAAGTCACATTAACCAGCAACATTTTTTTTTTCCAACAAAGATTCTTACCTTGAAAATTTTAGCAATTGGTTAAAGCAATGCTTCCTCATATGCTATTTTCTCCCACCCTCAATCTGAGCCATGTATTATAAAATTCAGATCCCCCCCCCAAATGATCTTTATGCTGACCCACGTATCTGAAGTTCTCTGGCCTCTTGAGATAATGTCATCACATTTTATTCAAATTTCTGCTTGAGATATGAAAGTAGCTAAAAGTTATCCCCTTTGCAGGATGTTTTGAATTGCATTAACTCAGCCACTTGCTTGAAAGCACTGGGTAGACAGATTTACATCTTGTTGCATCCAGCTTTTTGTTTTGTTTTTGTCTTATACAAGTGATACTTTTTTCTTGTTTTAAGGTTGTGAAAATTATAGCCAGTTGCCCAAACAGGCATACAGAATATAAGACAAGCTATGGGAAAACCAACATGTCCTACATAAGCCTAAATATAAACTTTAAACCAGCAGCTAGTTATTTCGGAAACCTATAGGTGTTCAGCCTCAAAACTCTACCTGATCACTAACTATATGTTAGATAAGTTTTCCAATGAAGAATACCAAATCACAAAAATTGAGTGAAACAGTACCTTACTGTTAAGGATTCCACAACCTGCCTTAACTAAAAAATAAAAATCCATACCAAGCAAAGAAGGAAAATACAGAAGTCTTCAACAATCTTCCTCAACCCCCAAGTGGCAAGAGAACTCTCGGATGACAAAAATCACCAACAAGATGACTCAGAAATGCCTTCAGGATTCTTTTACTTTTGCCTACAAGAATTACTAACACAGGGATTTCACACAGGAAGAAAGAAGTCCCACAGTGTTTTTAAAAGGTGTTATTAATATTTGCTCAGCAGGGGAGCCTGAGGGGTTGAGCTGCTTGAGCTTCCAGCTCTTGGTTTCGGCTCAGGTCATGAACTCAGGTCCTGGGATCAAGTCCCTTGTCAGGTTCCCTGCTCAGCGCAGTCTGGTTTGTTTCTCTCCACCCCCCACCCCTGCTCGCTCATGCACGCTCTCCCTCTCTCTCTCCTCCCCCTCTCAAACAAAATCTTTAAAATGTATAAAGTTCTTTAAAAAAAAAAAAAACTTGTTCAGCACACCTCTATTAATGGAAATGTACCAAAGCTTGTAGTATTGACAGTGAATTGCACATACCAAATGGTTTCTGCTGAAAATGTATTCTGATACATGGGTGTGGTTTTTGGTACTTTCCTTGTAACATTCATACTTACTATTATTCTTCACAGCATCATATTGGCTGATCATCCTAACTTTGAATATTACTGAAAATGTATGATTACCTAAAGTAGCATATCATGTGAGGCATCAATGTATTTTAAGAAAAGTCAGAAGATATTGAATTATTTGTGTTGCATAATTTCCTCATTAGTTAAATATAGGATCTGATGAGTCTTTTTAAGTCATAATACTCACCTTAAAAAAAATTTTTTTTTTTACTTATTTATTTTAGAGAGAGAGAGAGAAAGCACACCCAAGGTGGGGCAGGGGGAGATACAAACAAAGTCTCCTAACATGGGGCTTGATCCCAGAACCCTGAGATCATGACCTGAGCCAAAAATCAAGAGTTGGACACTTAACCGACTAAGCCAGCCAGGCACCCCTAATGCTCACTTTTTAAAGAAACTTCATTTTTTTTTTTAAAGATTTTATTTATTTATTTGACAGAGAGAGATCACTAGTAGATGGAGAGGCAGGCAGAGAGAGAGAGAGATAGGGAAGCAGGCTCCCTGTTGAGCAGAGAGCCCGATGCGGGACTCGATCCCAGGACCCTGAGATCATGACCTGAGCCGAAGGCAGTGGCTTAACCCACTGAGCCACCCAGGCGCCCAAGAAACTTCATTTTTTATCCAAGTTTTTCCTTCAGTGATGAATTTAAAATTATCCAAATACAGGGTGTGCTGAGAAAGAAGGTGGCATTTTTATAATACCATCCACCTACTTTGGAGGCAAGTTTTTTAAAAAAAAATTTAATAAGTAACTACTATATGCTTCAAAAAAAGCTGACCACACTTTGTTAAGAGCTTTGTTAAACAGAGTTATTGAAGACAACTTTGAGCTCGCCATGTTCCTTTTCCCTAGAACCTTGCTATATTTCTGTCAAGTTGAAGCAAAAAATGTTCATCATTTTGTCAGTTCTGTCTGCAAAGCAGAGAATTACCTTCCTAAGCTCCCGAGATTTATGCTTTTAATTACCTCCTATCTGCTTCGCTACCCTCCACACCTAAGAATCAATATAAATAGTCCCATTTATGGGAAAAATGTAAAATGTTTGACAAAAGCAGGCTATCATTTTCTAGATTTCCATTTGATGCTATCGATTCCTTCTATCTTCAGTGAATTTTTCTTGAATCAGTCGGTTTTTCAAACTTATAAATTTATTCATTTATCTAATAATTTGTACTGCTTAATAGCAGATAGTTGTAAGCCCTGCAACTAGCTTTTTGGGTCCCAACCCAGCAATAAGATTATCATCACTTGACATCTCTTTATTTACTCATCGGCTGCAGAATTCAGATTATGTATGGTTTTTCTCCAAAACCCTTCATCCTAAACAAACTTCTCAGTGAAGACCAACTCCAATGGCTTATTTCATTTCTGAATGGGAGGACACTATTAACACAGGCAAAACCTAGCCACTGAGGCACCAGTACTTTTAAAACTCTGCCCCTCATGTTTTATCAGCATCAATTCTTTAAAATAAAAACTCAACAAATTACATATCTATCTATCTATCTATCTATCTATCTAATTATACATAATATAAAGATATATACACAATAAAGTATAGATATCATTATACATATTGTATTTATTATATAAATACAATGAATGAATAGACTGAGAAAGCTGCTATCTGGAAGGGTTTTTTTTTTTTTTTTTAAGGTTTTGTTTATTTATTTGTCAGAAAGAGAGTGAGAGAGAAAGAGAGCATAAGCAGGGGGACTGGCAGACAGAGGGAGAAACAGGCTCCATGCTGAGCAAGAAGCTGGATGTGGGACTCTATCCCAGGACCCTGGGATCAGAACCTGAGCTGAAGGTAGGTGCTTAACCAGCTGAGCCCCCAGGCGTCCCTATTTGGCAGGCTTTAAGAGAAATAGAGCAGATGCGTATGGGTGGCAGGCAATGGTTGTCTGTGTACATGGGAGGAGGGCACGGTTAACAGCTGATCTGTAGAATCAATACAGGTAGATAGTAGTTGGATGTATGGGATCTTGGTGATGTAGGGAAGGTCAAATATTGAAACAAGAATGTTCAAAGCTTTCCTTGAGATGTCAGTTGGGGTAATGCACTACAAAATGCAATGTCTGAGAATTCAGGAAATACAGGACAAACTGATTTGTTTAATATAGCATGCTGGTTAGAGTTTCAAATAATATACTCAACGTGTTTGTTTTGTTTTGTTTTTACCTGCTAGAGAATTTTTTCAAGTGAAGGACCTCTGGATTTAAAGCAACAAACCCAGTTATAAAACTCAAGGCTTCACGAAGCTGCTATGCATGTCCCAGGACCATGAGGAAAACGGTGTTTTTGTTGTACTTCTGTGCCCGAGAAAGAGGAAGAAAGGGAGGAAGAGAAGAGTTGGAAGAGTGGTGGGGTAAAGAAGATAGAGAACACAGGAAGGAGGAACGCAGTTGTTGAGTAGAAGAAAACAAGTTTTGACAGGCAAAGGGAAACAATGAAAACTCATGGACAGAATTACTGGAGTTAAAGGCGAGCATTAGGCAGCCAAGAGCAAAATGTGGCACCCCCTGGAGGACTAACATGGCAACTCCTAGGCTTGATCCTTCAGAAAAAGAGAGTAGCTGCCCTTGCGGCTCGAGTGCCTCTTCCGCTTTTGCTACAAGGGACATCATCGAATGCAGAGGCCACCGGGTTCCTGTTTGCTGGGCCGCTCAGCCCTTCCCCGGGAAGGCAGGGCAGCTGCTGCAGGGACATGCTAGCCCACGGCAGCTGGCAGAGAGGTGGAGTTAGGCCTGGTGGCAAAAGGCAATGGAGGGTCAGCCAAGAGCACAGAGAAAGGGCATTTATGTGGGCCCTGGGTGTGGCTCTCCCTAATCTCATGACGGCTGAAATCACTGCTGGCTGATGGAGGACTCTGGGGCTTCTAGCAGAACCGGCGCGAAAGCCTCAGAAGGGACAGATGGCATATGGGGACTGTCTGTTTATGCAAGACAGAGAATTTGTGTTGCACTCTGAACTGCTGAAGAAATCAGGAAGTGGGCATAAGATTAAAATAAAAGAGAGAGAGAGAGAGAGAGATCAAAAGAACTAGGAGGGCTTACTTAAATAACGTTATTCACAGGAAAATTGCTAAGAAGACAAGGATGCGGAGGCTGAGGGAAGGCCTAGCCAGCGCACTGGTCACACGCAGAGTGCGGTTCTGGGAGAAAGGAGGGGATCCCCGAATGACTGCACGTCCTGAAATTTCAGATAGTTTTTCAGTCAAGAATAGGAGAATCACCCAAATGTCCACACAAATGGTTGGTCAACCTGACATTTTAACTTCTAAGCAAACCCTTAATTTCCTGTCCATTTGTACATAGTCCGACTGAAATCAATGAGATGGCATGAGGTCATTTGTTTAGGCCTTGAGGCATGAGGAAATAGAACACAGCAAAAAGAACAGTGGGCCAAAAATGCGAGGTAGAGCTATTTGGATAACCAAAGTTCAAAAACTGAAACAAAGACAAAGAACAATCCAACAGAATTAGAAGCCTAGAGAAACCACAATGTAAGACAAAACAAACGCGAACTGTAAGTGATTCGAAGTTTATGGTGCTCTTCAAAGGTAATACTCTAAATTTGAAACATCAAATGGGTTTGCACCAAATGACTAATGAAAGCCTGTGGGGTCAGCAATTAGGGACACTGCATCTCATGCTTGATCAATTGTGGTATTAATGCTGAGTATCAAAATTTCAGGGTCAATTCCTAAATTAGAGTACATAAAACTTGATTGAAAAGATCATTATGCTCATGTTTCGATTTGCCTATGAAGCATAAAGGACCCAGTAGTATATTAAGGGTATTTATGATTAACCGTGTTCTGAGATAATAATAATAAAAGGAGATCATCTCTATTTTTAAAGATTTTATTTATTTATTTATTTGACAGAGAGAAATCACAAGTAGATGGAGAGGCAGGCAGAGAGAGAGAGGGAAGCAGGCTCCCTGCTGAGCAGAGAGCCCGATGCGGGACTCGATCCCAGGACCCTGAGATCATGACCTGAGCCGAAGGCAGCGGCTTAACCCACTGAGCCACCCAGGCACCCCTCATCTCTATTTTTAAATCAAGTTGCCCTGATTTTGTGTAAGATCTCTTTAAGGATCAGTTTCCTTTATCCTTCTGCTATTATCACCCAAAGAATTGAAATTAATATGCAAATCAGAAAATATCTGGGATCTGCCAACTTTCAACCTAGCCAAAAAGAGAAACATTAGCCTCAAAAAATATTTTAAAAGTCTACATTAGCTCTTGTTTCTGGTCTTTTCATGTGAAAATGGAAAGCCCAAAAATTATGAGAGTCTTTTTTCAAGTCAAGCTCAGAAGAGCATAGAGGATAGAGACCTATATCCCTGGCAAGGCTTAACTCTAGAAATGAATTTCCCAGCAAAAGGGTATAGATTCAGATTTAAGCTTATCAGTTTGTGACCCCACTATAGTTGGAGTGCCCTCACTTGTTGGAGAAGAAAGGGGCATTCAGGCTTGGGACAGCCTCACTCAGTGCTGAGCTTAAGCTGCGTTAGGGAAAAGAAGATGGCCAAGAAGAAACTAGGTATTTGGGTGTTGCACAAATTCGTGCAAATGTCTGGGACTCAGTTGGGAAGACATATTATTTCTGGACTGCAGTGCCTGCCCCTGGCAAAGTTAATGGTGTTAATTTGTAAAGGTTCATTTGGGAAATGTTTGTGATTAATGCTTGCTCATTTGCATAACAGTATATGGTGTAAATAAAACCGTAGCCTTTTGCTTTCCAACAGTGGAGTTCTACTGAGATGATAAAAGCTGGACAAAGGGGGCTATGGGACACTTAAACTAGGTCACATTGAATTTTAATGCATGAAGCCAGTCCTGGTACATTTTACATGGCTAATGGAGAACTGAGGAATGCAGTCTGTTTACTGTGCAAATCTGCCTTCCAGATTTTTCAATAAACATATTTTCTACACTGAAGAGTGAAGCCAATGCAGTCTCAAGCTGATTTAGAAATGTTATTAAAGAAAATAAGGATGAGCATCTTCTTAATTCTTACATTAAAATGTAAATAGGGTAATTATAAAATAATAAACTCTCCCCCAAATAAAAAATGCTCAGTTTCAGATCTCAGTTATGCAGATTATAGCACCATTACTAAACACTGAGAACATGTATATGTCACACTTGTGAATTTGCCACCCAGACTTTGTAGCTTTACTGCCCAGAGTCTAAGCATGACTCAGAAATTTAATTTCTTTCTCCATTATCGACAGAACTTTTGAACGGCGACAAGGAAACTGGTGGTCACATGCTCACCTGTGTACATTTCTCATGATCCTATTAGTAAATACAAAGAAAATCATTGACATCAAACAAAACTCAAGTCAAAGGTGAACCTACTCCCAGAGCAATTCTGGAGCACAGACAGAAGGCAGCACCCCCCCCCCCCCATTAACCCAACCCATGACACCAATGAAAAACAAAACTCTCAGTCATTCTTTTTGGGTCTTAATTGTTCCACCTGTAAGGTGGAGATATTTATACCCTGTCCTTTATTTACTTATTTATAAGTTTTTTAATTTAAATTCAATTAACATGTTATTAGTTTGAGGTAGAGATCAGTGATTTATCAGTCTTATGTAACACCCAGTGCTCATTACCTCTTAATGCCCTTCTTAATGTCCATCACCCAGTTACCCCATTCCCCTGACTCCAGAAACTCTGTTTCCTATGATTAAGAATCTGTTATGGTTTGTCTCCCTCTCTGATTTTGTCTTATTTTTTCCTCTCTTCTCCTATGATCCTGTTTTATTTCTTAAATTCCACATATGAGTGAGATCATATGATAATTATCTTTCTCTGACAGACTTTTTCGCTTAGCATAGTAGCCTCTAGTTCCATCCACATTGTTGCGAATGGCAGGATTTCATTTTTTTGATGGCTGAGTAGTATTCCGTTGTGTGTGTACATATATATATATATGTACACACACATCTTCTTTATCTATTTATTTGTCACTGGGCGCCTGGGCCCTTTCCATAGTTTGGCTATTGTGGACATTGCTGCTAGAAACACTGGGGTGCAGGTGTCCCTTTGGATCACTGCATTTGTATTTCTGGGGTAAATACCTAGTAGGGCAATTGCTGTATACCCTATCTTCCAACAGAAAAGCCATGGAAATGATTTTTAATCATAGAGCTGTAATGGTCCTCTCAAAATTATCTAGTCTATTTTAGGTTGTGGCACAAGAGGAAACTGAGGCCCATGGTAGTGAAGTGATTTATCAAATTCAAAATTAGGATTTAAATCACCTCAAAGACTTTTTTTTTTTAATTTTTAATTTTTTATAAACATATATTTTTATCCCCAGGGGTACAGGTCTGTGAATCACTAGGTTTACATACTTCACAGCACTCACCAAAGCACATACCCTCCCCAATGTCCATAATCCCACCCCCTTCTCCCAACCTCCCTCCCCCCAGCAACCCTCAGTTTGTTTTGTGAGATTAAGAGTCACTTATGGTTTGTCTCTCTCCCAATTCCATCTTGTTTCATTGATTCTTCTTCTACCCACTTAAGCCCCCATGTTGCATCACCACTTCCTCATATCAGGAAGATCATATGATAGTTGTCTTTCTCCGCTTGACTTATTTCGCTAAGCATGATATGCTCTAGTTCCATCCATGTTGTCACAAATGGCAAGATTTCATTTCTTTTTATGGCTGCATAGTATTCCATTGTGTATATATACCACATCTTCTTGATCCATTCATCTGTTGATGGACATCTAGGTTCTTTCCATAGTTTGGCTATTGTGGACATTGCTGCTATAAACATTCGGGTGCATGTGCCCCTTTGGATCACTACGCTTGTATCTTTAGGGTAAATACCCAATAGTGCAATTGCTGGGTCATAGGGCAGTTCTATTTTCAACATTTTGAGGAACCTCCATGCTGTTTTCCAGAGTGGCTGCACCAGCTTGCATTCCCACCAACAGTGTAGGAGGGTTCCCCTTTCTCCACATCCTCGCCAGCATCTGTCATTTCCTGACTTGTTGAGTTTAGCCATTCTGACTGGTGTGAGGTGATACCTCATTGTTGTTTTGATTTGTATTTCCCTGATGCCCAGTGATATGGAGCACTTTTTCATGTGTCTGTTGGCCATCTGGATGTCTTCTTTGCAGAAATGTCTGTTCATGTCCTCTGCCCATTTCTTGATTGGATTATTTGTTCTTTGGGTGTTGAGTTTGCTAAGTTCTTTATAGATTTTGGACACTAGTCCTTTATCTGATATGTCGTTTGCAAATACCTTCTCCCATTCTGTCAGCTGTCTTTTGATTTTATTAACTGTTTCCTTTGCTGTGCAAAAGCTTTTGATCTTGATAAAATCCCAATAGTTCATTTTTGCCCTTGCTTCCCTTGCCTTTGGCGATGTTCCTAGGAAGATGTTGCTGCGGGTGAGGTCGAAGAGGTTGCTGCCTGTGTTCTCCTCAAGGATTATGATGGATTCCTTTCACACATTGAGGTCCTTCATCCATTTTGAGTCTATTTTTGTGTGTGGTGTAAGGAAATGGTCCAATTTCATTTTTCTGCATGTGGCTGTCCAATTTTCCCAGCACCATTTATTGAAGAGGTTGTCTTTTTTCCATTGGACATTCTTTCCTGCTTTGTCGAAGATTAGTTGACCATAGAGTTGAGGGTCTATTTCTGGGCTCTCTATTCTGTTCCATTGATCTATGTGTCTGTTTTTGTGCCAGTACCATGCTGTCTTGATGATGACAGCTTTGTAATAGAGCTTGAAGTCCGGAATTGTGATGCCACCAACGTTGGCTTTCTTTTTCAATATCCCTTTGGCTATTCGAGGTCTTTTCTGGTTCCATATAAATTTTAGAATTATTTGTTCCATTTCTTTGAAAAAGATGGATGGTACTTTGATAGGAATTGCATTAAATGTGTAGATTGCTTTAGGTAGCATAGACATTTTCACAATATTTATTCTTCCAATCCAGGAGCATGGAACATTTTTCCATTTCTTTGTGTCTTCCTCAATTTCTTTCATGAGTACTTTATAGTTTTCTGAGTATAGATTCTGTGCCTCTTTGGTTAGGTTTATTCCTAGGTATCTTATGGTTTGGGGTGCAATTGTAAATGGGATGGACTCCTTAATTTCTCTTTCTTGTGTCTTGTTGTTGGTGTAGAGAAATGCAACTGATTTCTGTGCATTGATTTTATATCCTGACACTTTACTGAATTCCTGTACAAGTTCTAGCAGTTTTGGAGTGGAGTCTTTTGGGTTTTCCACATATAGTATCATATCATCTGCGAAGAGTGATAATTTGACTTCTTCTTTGCCGATTTGGATGCCTTTAATTTCCTTTTGTTGTCTGATTGCTGAGGCTAGGACCTCTAGTACGATGTTGAATAGCAGTGGTGATAATGGACATCCCTGCCGTGTTCCTGACCTTAGCAGAAAAGCTTTCAGTTTTTCTCCATTGAGAATGATATTTGCGGTGGGCTTTTCATAGATGGTTTGATGATATTGAGGTATGTGCCCTCTATCCTTACACTTTGAAGAGTTTTGATCAGGAAGGGATGCTGTACATTGTCAAATGCTTTTTCAGCATCTATTGAGAGTATCATATGGTTCTTGTTCTTTCTTTTATTGATGTGTTGTATCACATTGACTGATTTGTGGATGTTGAAACAACCTTGCAGCCCTGGAATAAATCCCACTTGGTCGTGGTGAATAATCCTTTTAATGTACTGTTGAATCCCATTGGCTAGTATTTTGGTGAGAATTTTCGCATCTGTGTTCATCAAGGATATTGGTCTATAGCTCTCTTTTTTGATGGGATCCTTGTCTGGTTTTGGGATCAAGGTGATGCTGGCCTCATAAAATGAGTTGGGAAGTTTTCCTTCCATTTCTATTTTTTGGAACAGTTTCAGGAGAATAGGAGTTAGTTCTTCTTTAAATGTTTGGTAGAATTCCCCCGGGAAGCCATCTGGCCCTGGGCTTTTGTTTGTTTGGAGATTTTTAATGACTGTTTCAATCTCCTTATTGGTTATGGGTCTGTTCAGGCTTTCTATTTCTTCCTGGTTCAGTTGTGGTAGTTTATATGTTTCTAGGAATGCATCCATTTCTTCCAGATTGTCAAATTTGTTGGCGTAACCTCAAAGACTCTTAACCCAGGATTCTATACTGCATGGCCTCTCAGTGTATGGACTCATCCAAAATATAGAGCAGAAGACCTGTGATATGACTAGAAATTTGGATAATGACTATGCAAAATTATTAAACATATTTGGATCTATTTTAGGATTTATTATTCTGTCTTTCCCTACAAAAATTCTTTACTTATTATACCTTAAATTAAGTAGTAATATTGTAGCTCAATACAGTTAGTATTTATGTTCCTATCATTAATTAGTCTACTTACAAAATATTTCATGGCTCCTACAATGCTGATTTTTTTTTCAAGTCAGGGTTACTAAGGTATACTTTATATACAGTAAAATTCCTTTTTAGGTATTTAGTTGTACGGGATTTGAAAAACAAAAACAGTTGTGTAATCACCACAAAAATGGAGATATAGAATATTTATTTCCATCACTTCAAAAAGCTCCCTCATACCCCTTACACCTTTTGTAGTTGATTTCCTAACCTCGCCTTGCTCCATCCCTGTTAACTAATGATCTGACTTCTTTTCCAATAGTTTTTGCCAAAAGTTATATAAGCGCAACCATACAGTACATTGTCATTGTGTTCAATTAGTTTCATTTAGCGTCCTGCCTTTGAGATTCTCCCATTGTGTAGGATTTTATCAGTATATTATTTCTTTTATTGCTAAGCAGTATTCTATTGTATGACTGTAGTTTTTTTTTTTGTTGATCCATTCATCAGTTGATAGACATTTGGCTCAATTCTAGTTTGAGGCAATTATGCATAAAGCTACTATAAGTGACACATATGTATGAACATAAGTTTTCATTTCTCTTAGATAAAACCCTAAAGTTGGATTGTTGGGTTGTATGGAAAATTTATAACTTCCTAAAAACTTCTTATAAATAACTATTAAACTATTTTCCAAGTCCCTGCACCATTTATATTTCTACCAACAACAAATTAGAGTTCAGTTGCCCCTCATCCTTGACACTTGGTATTATCAATTTGTTTAATTTTCATCATATTAATAGGTAGAGGGGTATGTAATTGTGGTCTGCACTTCTTTAATGGCTAATGATATTGAACACTGTTTTGTATACTAACTTTCCGTTCATTTTTCTTCTTTGGTAAAGTGCTTGTTCAAATCATTTGTCCATTTCTTATTAATTGAGTTGTAAATTATTTAAATATTTTTTGAAAGATTTTATTTATTTGACAGACAGAGATCACAAGTAGGCAGAGAGGCAGGCAGAGAGAGAGAGAGGAGGAAGCAGGCTCCCTGCTGAGCAGAGAGCCCGATGGGGAGGGTTTGATCCCAGGACCCTGGGATCATGACCTGAGCTGAAAGCAGAGGCTTTAACCCACTGAGCTACCCAGGCGCCCCTTATTTAAATATTTAAATGACATGTTTTATATTATTTTCTCTCAGTCTATAACTTTTCCTTTTTTTTGAGGTGCAAATTCTTAAAAATTAACATATAATGTATTATTTGTTTTGGGGATACTGGTCTATGATTCATCATTCTTACACAATTCACAGCGCTCACCACAGCATATGCTCTCCCCAGTGTTCATCACCCAGCCGCCCCATCGCCTCACCAACTCTCCACTCCAGCAACCCTCAGTTTGTTTCCTGAGATTGAGAGTCTCTTATGGTTTGCTGCCCTCTCTGCTTTCATCTTGTTTCATTATTCCCTCCCTTCCCCTATGATCCTCTGTCTTGTTTATCAAATTTCTAGTATCAGTGAGATCATATAGCAAGAATCTTTCTCTGATTGACTTATTTCACTTAGCATAATAATGTTCCATCAAAAATATGGAATGCTTCACTAATTTGAGTGTCATCCTTGTGCAGGCACCATGCTAATCTTCTCTGTATCGTTCCAATTTTAGTATACGTGCTGCCGAAGCAAGCACTTTTTTTTTTTTTTTTTTTTTAAAAAAAAAAAAAAAAAAAAGAAGCAAGCACTTTTAATTTTCTTAAGAGTGTAACAGTGTCATTTAAAGAGAAGTTTTTAATTTTGATGATGTCTAATATATCAATATTTTTAGAGCTCATACACTTATTTATTTATTTGATGGGGTGGGGGGAAAGGATAGGCAGACTTCATGTTGAGCTGGAGACCAATGTGGGTCTCAATCCCACAACTCTAGATTATGACCTGAGCCAAAATCAAGAGTCAGATGCTTAACAGACTGAGCCACCCAGGTGCCCCTATAGTTCACACTTTTAGTTTCCTAAGAAATATTTTGCTTAATTTAATTTCATGTAGATTTCCTCCTATGTTTTATTCTTGAAGTTTTTTACTTTTCAGTTCATGGTTAAATATATAATTCATTTGAATTAATTTTGGAATTTAGTCTGAAATGGCCTTTAAGGTTCTAAATTTACATGTGGTTATCCAATTACACTATTTGTTACAAAGATTAGCCTTTCTCCTCTGAATTGTCACTGCAACTTTGTTGAAGATCAACTGATCATACAGCTTTGGGGCTATTTCTGGACTCTTCTGTTCCACTGATCAACGTAACTACTATCCTTCCACCAATATTACAGTCTTGATTATTGTAGGTTTTAAGGTAATTATTGAAATCAAGGAGTGAAATCTGGAAAATTTGATTTTTTTTTTTAAAGCTTTATCTAGTCTTGGGTTTTTCTTTTCTATGTAATTTAAGAAGAAGCTTGGCATTTTCCACAAAAATGCTCTCTGGGATTTTGACTGGGATTGCACAAGGTCTATAGATGAATCTGGGGACAGCTGACAATGTTGAGACTTCTAATGAACTGATACCATATAGTTCTCAATTTTTTAGGAAACACTTTAATTCTTGAAAAAGGAGTTGAGATTTTATTGAGTGCCAAAAAAATTTATTGGATTTTTGACGGAAATTGCATTAAATATACTTTTACAAATCATGTTAAACATGATAAAAACACTCTTTTCCAATTTTTATTATGTTTCCTATACAGAATTAGCAAAACATTTACTGCTATGTACAAACAAGAGTATTTATTGTTTTAGTATTTGCAAAAAAGCATGAATCCTGGAACATTTTCTTTGGAAAATGGCTTCTGGGTGGAGTAGCTCAGGAAATAACACATAATATATAGTTCCAGATTCAGATATGTATTGGCCATTGGCTTCACTTGGTAACTGAGTATTGCAAACATTCTAATATTATTTATTTTAATTTCACGTTACATTACTCCTACATTTAAAATGATTTGTACTCTTTTCTTGTTATTATTATTATTATTTTTAGCATGATGGTTATGCTGGCCATTTAAAATAATTTAAAAAAAATTTCCCTGCATTTCCATGTTCTGGGGAAAATATAAATTGTGTAATAAATTATTCCCTCAGGCATTTAATATGATTTGGCATACACACATGAAATGTGACACTTGTTATAAAGGGGAATAGCAATAATTTTCCTCTGCATTCATTGTATTTTCAACTTTTTAAAAAAATATTTTATTTATTTGACAGAGAGAGAGATCACAAGTAGGCAGAGAGAGAGAGGAGGAAGCAGGCTCCCTGCTGAGCTGAGAGCCTGATGCGGGGCTCGATCCCAGGACCCTGAGATCACGACATGAGCCAAAGCCAGCAGCTTAACCAACTGAGTCACCCAGGTACCCCTGCATTTTCAGCTTTAAAAAATTTTTCTATATAGTGATTTTTGAAAAGTGAATATCATTGGCAAGATTAAGCATAAAATGTTATGGGTGTGATTGATCACCTGGAGGAATTCTTGGTTTTTGATATTAGCTACTCTATTACTCAAGTTTCTAATGTTGAATCCGAAACCCTGGAAAATCTGGCCCACTGAACTAAGTGGGCCACCAAGGCAAGTGGCTGTTAGAGGTGATGTAAATATGAAGAGATGTACGTATTCAGAACAATCAGACTTTGAGCTTGACAGACTACAGAGAATAATAAAAAGGTGATACTCACATCTGAATTAAAGCGAAGCTGACAGACATTGCAAGAAATAACTTGTTTCTTCTTTGGGGGAATGGACACTCCAAAAGTGTGGTTAATGACTGCTTTTTGCACAGGATCCATCTGAAGAGCAAATGATAAAATAGTCAATGTACAGCTTCAAAGGATAGACAGTAAATATGAGCAAGTTAAAGTAGTTGTATTATTCCCTAAGATTTTAACTTCTTGGTTCCCAAAGAGGGATAATAAACAGTCTCCTTCAATAGCAAGTTACTCGTTTCCAGGAGTTAAAAACAAGAACAAAAAACTGGTTTTGAAACAATAACCACTCCCAACCAAATCACAGGAGAATCATATCAAGGAATCTTATACCTCTATAAAGAATCTTGAAAAACCTTAAAAGAATCATAAAATAAGAAAATTTAAGATTCAAAGGTCAGGGTTCAAATTCACATGTTAATGCTTTCCTCATATGAGGTAATGATTGTTAAGATGGTCTGAAATGATCTCAGTCACAATAACTACAATTATATTTCAGTTTCTCAATTTTTGATTTATGACAAAATTATAAGTGACAGGCTCATATCACAACATAGAAACTATTGATCATTATTTTAAAATAATTTATTACTTTTCATGCACTATAGATTGAAATCCTTCTTACTTGAAACACATGTCATAGTTGTATACTCAAATACCCATAGCAGATTAACATGCAACCTTTGTCTAGATATTGATCAAGTAAAGTTTTAACTTTTTGTTGTCTGATTGCTGAGGCTAGGAATTCTAGTATTATGTTGAACAACAGTGGTGAGAGGGGGCATCCCTGTCATGTTCTTGAACTTAAAGGAAAAGCTCTCAGTTTTTCCCACAGAGAATGATATTTGCTGTGGGTTTTTCATACATGGCTTTTATGATATTGAGGTATATTCCCTCTATCCCTATACTGTGGAGAGTTTTAATCAAGAAAGGATGTTGTATTTTGTTAAATGATTTTTCTGCATAGATTGAGAGGATCATATGGTTCTTGTCCCTTCCTTTATAATCAGACAACAGAAAGAAATAAAAGGCATTCAGATTGACAAAGAAGAAGTCAAACTCTCACTCTTTGCAGATGACATGTTACTTTATATGGAAAACCCAAAAGACTCCACCCCAAAATTGCTAGAACTCATACAGCAAATCAGCAACATGGCAGGATATAAAATCAATGCAAAATAATCAGCTCTATTTCTATATGCTAACAATGAGACAGAAGAAAGAAATTAAGGAGCTGATCCCATTTGTACCAAAAACCACAGGATACCTAGGAATAAACCTAACCAAAGAGGTAAATGATGTGTACTCTAAAAACTACAGAACATTTATTAAAGAAATTAAGAAAGACACAAAGAAATGGAAAAATATTTCATGCTTTTGGATTGTTAAAATGTCTATGTCACCCAGAGCAATATTAATAAATATTGTTTAACAATAAATAAGAAAACAAGAATAAATATTGTTGAAATGTCTATGCTACACAGAGCAATCTACACATTCAGTGTAAGCCCTATCAAAATACCACTGACAATTTTCACCGAGCTGGAACAAATAATTCTCAAGTTTGTAAGGAACCAGAAAAGACCCTGAATAGCCATAGGAATGTTAAAAAAAAAAAAAACAAAAACAAAAAAACAAACAAAAAACCCAAAGCTCATGGCATCACAATGCCAGACTTCAAGTTCTATTACAAAGCTGTAATCAAGACAGTATGATGCTGGCAGGAAAACAGACGCATAGATCAATGGAACAGAGTAGAGATCTCAGAAATGGACCCTCAACTCTATGGTCAACTAATCTTCAACACAGTAGGAAAGAATATCCAATGGAAAAAGAATAGTCTCCTCAATAAATGATGCTGGGAAAACTGGACAGCTACATGCAGAAGGAAACTGGACCATTTCCTTATACCACACAAAAAAATAGACTCAAAATGTATGAAAGACCTAAATGTGAGACAGGAATCCATCAAAATCCTAGAGAAGAACGCAGGTAACAACCTCTGTGACCTGAGCCGCCGCAACTTCTTGCCAGACACGTCTCCAAAGGCAAAGGAAACAGAAGCAAAAATAAACTTTTGGGACTTCATCAAGAATAAACCTTCTGGGGGCGCCTGGGTGGCTCAGTGGTTAAGCCGCTGCCTTCGGCTCAGGTCATGATCTCAGGGTCCTGGGATCGAGTCCCGCATCGGGGTCTCTGCTCGGCAGGGAGCCTGCTTCCTCCTCTCTCTCTCTCTGCCTACTTGTGATCTCTCTCAAATAAATAAATAAAATCTAAAAAAAAAAAAAAAAAAAAAAAAGAATAAACCTTCTGCACAGCAAAGGAAACAGTCAACAAAACTAAAAGGCAAACTACAGAATGGGAGAAGATATATGCAAACGACATATCAGATAAAGGGCTAGTATTCAAGATCCATAAAGAACTTATCAGACTCAGGGCACCTGGGGGGCTCAGTGGGTTAAAGCCTCTGCCTTTGGCTCAGGTCATGATCCCAGGGTCCTGGGATCAAGCCCCATATTGGGCTCTCTGCTCATCGGGGAGCCTGCTTCCTCCTCTCTCTCTGCCTGCTTCTCTGCCTACTTGTGATCGCTCTCTGTCAAATAAATAAATAAAATCTTAAAAAAAAAAAAGAACTTATCAGACTCAATGCCCATAAAACAAAGAATCCAGTCGAGAAATGGGCAGAAGATATGAACAGACATTTTACCAAAAAGACATCCAAATGGCCAACAGGAACATGAAAAAACGCTTCACATCATTTGCCATCAGGGAAATACTACAAAACCACAATGAGATGCCATCTCACGCCTAACAAGACAAGAAAGAACAAATGTTGGTGAGGATGCAGAGAAAGAGGAACCCTCTTACACTGATAGCGGGAATGCCTGCTGGTGCAGCCACTCTGGGAAACAGTACGGAGGTTCTTCAAAAAGTTAAAGATAGAGTTACCCTATGACCCAGCAATTGTACTACTAGGTATTTACCCCATAGATATAAATGTAGTGATCTGAAGGAGCACCTGTCCCCCAATATCCATAGCAGAAAGGCCCAAAATAGCCAAACTGTGGAAAGAGCTGAGATGTCCATCAACAGAGGAATGGGTAAAGATGTGGTATGTACACACACACACACACACACACACACACACAATGGAACAGTACTCAGTGGTCAGAAAGGATGAATACTTACCATTTACATTGATGTGCATGGACCTGGAGGGATATTATGCTAAGTGAAATAAGTCAATCAGAGAAAGACAATTATCATATGATTTCACTCATATGTGGAACATAAGAAACAGCGCAGAGGATCACAGGAGAAGGGAGGGAAAACTGAACGGGAAGTCATCAGAAGGGAGACAAACCATGAGAGAGTCTGAACTATAGGAAGCCAACTGAAAGTTGCTGGAGGGGAGGTGGAAGGAGGGTAGAGTAACGAGGCGATGGACTTTAAGAAGGGCATGTGATGTGATGAGCACTGTGGGTTATACACAACTGAGGAATTACTGACACTACATCTGAAACTAATGATGTACTATATGTTGGCTAAGTGAATCTAAATGTTTAAAAAGCTTAAGTTTGACTTATACCCTATAACTTCCTTTCCTTTAGTTTGCATGTTCCATACATATTCAGAAAAATATATGGTGACGAAAGTACTCAGCCATAGAGAAACTATGGCACAACACCATGATAATACTTGGAAAAAGAAAGAACACTATTTGTAGAGCCTATAAAAAGAGAGACAGAGCAGTGATTCTCTTGCATATTCCAAATAATCTCCAGCATTAACATCAGACAACTGGCAGTTCAAAGAACAATGTGGATGATGAACAAAGCATTACTTATCAACACATGCAACATGAACAAGAACAAATCCACTGACTCCATCATGTAGGAAATCTCCTGCGGTTAGAGTTTAGGATTGGATTTGTTGATGAGATTTGGTAGAGAGGACAAATGAATACTATCCTTGATCAGAAGTATAAATCAACAAAGTATAAAATTAGCTATTAAAACCTAAGTATATTAGAAAAGGGGGTGGATTACAGAACTATCAAATAGTAGTATTACCTATTTTTTTGCTACAAGTTTAATAGAGATGACATGACAATGTATTCTCATTATACAGAACAAAAATTTGGAGAGGGGGATATTCTGGAGTAAGATACTCTATATCCTGACGGTAGTGGTGGTCACACAAATTTACACGTGTTAGCGTTTTTAGAACTATATACACATGCAGAAAGTCGATTTTATATGTGATAATGTAAAACATAAAAAAAGAAAAAAAATGTATGAGTATGATGTTTAACTACCAAATGTAAAAATATCCTTACTGGAAAATCTGGGGATTTCTTTGGTTCAAGGTCATGACTGATGTATTAAGTGTACTTAATGAATTTTTTTTAAAAAAAACTCTCCACAGGCAAAGAAAATCTCAGAAGTTCAGAAAATAAAACTTAAGTTCACTTTTTTAGTTTACTCACAAATGCATACTCTTAGGTCTCATTCATCCCTTTGTAAAACATGAAACTATACTTTCTGATTGTTACTAGAGATGGCAAAGCAGTTTGAAGAGGCTAAAAATAAAATAGCCTAACTATATTGAGCAGGATTGAAAAAAAAGTACACTGTTTTGCAAAGTTAAAAAACGAGAGAATTTTATTGAGATATTTTCTGTTCTCAGGCTCTGAAAAATACTTGCTGGTTATGTGTGAACTACATGGAATAAAACTATATGAATATTTCCCAAACACCAGTTTTCTGCATGCCACTTTCATTATTTTTGCCATAGCCATATATTATTATTTACTTATTTTTTCTTTAAGTCAAAGTAAAATTGACTTTTCTTTTTAAATTGACTTTTTTTAAAAACAGTGATAACATTAATGAAATCATAGGTTAATGTCTTTTTTCTTATTACTCATTTTAAAAAAGACTGAAAATTAACGTTAAAAAAATTAAAACTTTCATTATCTAAAATAAAGGCATATATTCTTCTTGTTTCCATATGAACACAGGCAAAAGGTTCATCTAAAATAATCTAGTTCCATGTTTTTAGTAAACCAAGACATCTGCTGACAGCTCCAACATGACCTGGAATATAAACATTCCTCTTATATTTAAAAAATTGTTAGCTGCTTATATAATTTTTTAAATGGCTCCTAATACAACTTTATTCTACTTAAATCTCACATTTGCACCACATCAGCCTGAAAAAATCCCCTAGTGTCCCCAAGGCTGGGAGCAAACTGTCCCAAAAGGTGAATTGTGGATGAGCCCTCCAGGTACAAAGGCAAGCTCCCAGCCATCTGCTCTCCCGTAAGTGAACTGAGGAGGTTCCTTCAAGAAACTCTTACCAGAACTGGCTTCTCTATCTTATATATATAATCCTATCCATCCTTATAAAATCAGCTAACTAAACACAGCCCTTTTACTTCATTCCTTGTTATTAATTCTTGTTGCATTTTATCCTTTGAACAATTTATCACTAATCATGTAAAAATTTTATTCCCTATGTTTCTCATTTGGAATAGATTTTTCTCTGTTTTCCATTTGATTTTTTTTTTTTTAAACAGCTATTTCAGGAAAAGATCCACTTTTCCCCCCCTCCCCCGTCTAAATCTCTTTTGTCTTTCTCTGCTGTTTATCACAGGATTCTATAATTACATTTCTTATTCAAATGTCATTTTGGGGATCCCACTTCAGTTGAAAGAAAACCTCAAATTGTCTGAAAAAGATCGCTCCACTTGCCAATTCAGCGGATACCTTGAAATAGCTACCATCTAGCTGATATTTGGAGCATTTGCCATGTGACACAGTAACTACAGTTACCTGAGTCATTTCAGTGGGATCCAGACATGGAAGAATATAGAGAAGGTCTTCAGATCTCTACCTTTCCCTTTTTAAGATATTAAGTGAGGGACACCTGGGTGGCTCAGTTGCTTAAGGCTCTACCTTCTGCTCAGGTCATGATCCCAGGGCCCTGGGATAAAGCCCTGCTTTTGCTCCATGCTCAGGGGCGAGCCTGCATCTCCCTTTCCTCCCTGTTCCTGCTCTCTCTCTCTCAAATAAACAAATAAAATCTTAAAAAAAAAGTATTAAACGATAAAATCTTACATACTTTTCTTAGCAGTCCTACAATACTCTACAAGTTAGAAGAAAACAGTAACTATGATGTTAATTTATAAATATATATTTTTTTCTTCTACTAATGCATGTCCATTCTCTGTAATTACGATGGGATACGTAGAACTAAGTCAATGGTAATTCTTTTATTCAATCACCAATTTTTAGGGTAAATAAAACAGGGTGAATAAAAACATTCTCATAAATCCTAAATTGTGATATATGCATGTGACTCAGTTTAATACCGTCAAAACTATATATACATATCATAATGATCTCATATGTAGAATACTCAGAAAAATTATTGGAGATATTGCAACTAACCACAGTAAGAGTTTTCTTAAAGAGTCAGTCGGCTTTCTCATAGACATTTGATTATTAAAAATAAACAAGTGTTTTCAAACATCTCTGTTAAAATGTTTATATCACTTTTAAACGAACAAGTGCCTTGTAAATACTCATTGTTTAGCTCCTGTTCATTCAGATTGCACAAGAAAGCTATCTATGTACTGAGAAAATTGTGATTCATTGGCAAATAATGCTAGAGAAATTTTGCTTTTTTTTTTTTCCTTAAAAAAAAATCAAATTTCGGGGCATCTGGGTGGCTCAGTGGGTTGAGCCTCTGCCTTCAGCTCAGGTCATTATCTCCGGGTCCAGGGATCGAGCCCCACATTGGGCTCTCTGCTCAGCAGGGAGCCTGCTTTCTCCTCTCTCTCTCTCTCTGCCTGCCTGTGATCTCTGTCTGTCAAATAAATAAATAAAATATTTTAAAAAATCAAACTTCATATAAGAGAGGGTTTTTTTTTCCCCATCAAAAAAACAAAACAAAAAACCAAAAAAACAACCCATGTAGTTCTAGCTACCAATATTCCTTACCTGGCAGAATTTATTGGTCCCAAATAAGCCTCTTCTTTTCTAAAAAAGTAAAAGTTAGAAGTAGTCATCTGGAATTTTGAGGCTAGCAAGCACATTTACAAGAAAGTTTTAAAAAATTCATTTTCCTTATTCATCTCTGATTAAAAAGCCTGCAATGCTTACTAACCAAAAAGCAGCAAGAGTTAACACTTGCCACTTTTTCTAATGAAAATCATGTAGAAATGAAAAGCAAAACCTATTAGTGCAATTAACTGGGAGGTAATAAAAATGAAAGATGGGGTTGCGGCTATTACCAGGAATTGAGGAGATAATTGGAGGCTATGTATGGACAAATTAACTATTATATTATAGTACTTATAAATGAATTAATGAAGCTGGCCTTATCACACCATCTATTATATTGTCAATATCAGAATAAGAACAAACAGGTATCCTTGGTGTATTCACCAAGATTATGGAAACACAAATTTGTATGGATTTTTAAAAAGTGTTACTGAGCATACTAGAAAGTAATTTACATCTTTACAGTGTAAGCAATCACATAAAAATATGCAGCTGCAAATAAAACCGAGCCACTGGGAAAAAACAACGCCGGGTACCTCACTAAAGGCAGGAGCCACCCTACTGGGGGTAGGGAGAGAAACCAATGCAGGGGCTACGGGATCAAATGGCTTTTAGACGAGATGATTTTTCGGTTCGAGGCAAAGAACTTAGAAATACAAACTTCGGACGATCTCTGTAATTTTCAAGAGGCCTGAAATTTGATTTATATCCTTGTAAGAGTCTTAAAATGATTTCATTATGCAGCCAGGGTGGCTAGGTGTAAAGTTGGAGTAAAATATGGGAGTAAACTGAGGGTTGCTGGGGGGAGGGGGGTTGGAAAAAGGGGGTGGGGTTATGGACATTGGGAAGGGTATGTGCTTTGGTGAGTGCTGTGAAGTGTGTAAACCAGGTGATTCACAGACCTGTACCCCTGGGGATAAAAATATATTATATGCTTATAAAAAATAAAACATTAAAATAAAATGGATGTCAAGTTGGAACACCGCCCAATTAAAAAACAAAGAGACTGCCCAAGAAGGATAATACAAGGTTTTCTTCTCTGCGGCTAAATGGCTAGGTTTCTGCACTATTCTTAAAGACAGAGTAGTGTCATCTTAAACTCAGTCATCTATTTTAACCGATGTACTGAAAAGCATTTGGGAAGCACTTGTTTTATAAGAAACGGGCAATACTAGCTTTTCTAGCAAATGGAGGTAGAAACCACATTTTTGATGTTTAAAGTTTAACAGTCATCCCATAGACATTCCTGGAAGCCTATTATGTCAGATATTGTTCCAGACTAGATGGTGTAGGATGAGTCCAACATAAGGACATATTTATAATTGTGAAAGTTAACCAATGAAAAAACAGACAACAGAAACTGTATTTAACTGGGGCTGGGAAAAGAAGTGACCTTAAAGCAAAATAACAGGCCTGAGAAAGCACTTGGAGGTGTGTCTCCTTTGCCTCCCCTCTACTTTGGGCTTTTTCTCCCTTTTCTGATTTTCTCACATTTTAAGCACCGAGGACCCTCCCTTTACCAGTGACGTCAATGTGTTATCCTCCCAGGGGGTGTTGGTCTTTTCCATTCCTTTTTTAGCTGTGGAATAACAATAACAAACATCATAAGAGCAGCTTCGATTTACGGAGCTCTTACTATGTGCCAGGAATTATACTAAGGGATTATTTTGTGTCGTCTCCACAGTCACCCAAGGCAGATATGATCTTTATCCTCTTTTACAAATGAAGACTCAAAGGCTTTGAGAGTTTCAATAGCTTGTCACCCCTGAGTCGGAAGGTCTGAAGCCAAGATTCAAACTCAGGTAGAGTCTCTCCCCACTGTTCCCTGCAAAAGGAGCACTGAGCCTGATGACGGGTAGTGCCTGCGGCTCTGCTGAGGGGGCTGGGGGTGGTGAGATCTGAAGAAAGGATGGATGTTTCTAGCTCCTCCACAGCCTGGAGGGGAGTTGCCTCGTCCAAATACACGTAAGACCCACTTGATACTTAAGTAAGTTTCCTGGAGAGGTGAGTCTGGGTTTTTCTCTTTCTGATCCATTTTCGTCACTCTTAGAATCAGCCCATTTCTTCTTGTGCAAGTTAAGGAGAGCCAGAAATAAGCACTGGGGCTGTCCTGTCCTCTCTCCCCATTGTAACAGCTGGGCTTGCGCACAGAATAAAACACCTAAGAGAGGGACTACTTAGAGATTACATGCAGCCGGGGACGGTCAGCATTTGCACCTGCCCTTGATTTACTGCAAAGAGGACCTTGACGACTAAACCCTGGTGACTCAGGGCTCTCTGGAAGTTTGGCAAAGCATTACTTTTTAAAGTGCAATATTAGCAAATTACAGTAGTACAAAAAGAATGACTATTTTTTCATCTCTTCCTTTTTCAATATCAGACTTATGGAAAGGAATGTGACCACAGTGTCCCATGAAAACTTCAAATGTTCAGAAAGTGACACATTTAAAAGTGATAGCTACATCATTGAAGAGTAGTATCTCTCTGAGTTACTTCAAAAAAAGGTTTTGCCTTTTTCATATTTAAGCACTCTGACCCCATGCCTTAACATTATTGTTTTACTTTTTTCAAATCCTCACAAACTGAAATAGAGACCAGACACAGCTATCACAAAGACCCATTTCTTTTCTCAAAGATCAAGAGGTAGAAACAATTGCGCATTATTGGCAACAACACCTCAACCACACAGCTTTGTATGGTTTTGGATTTCAAATAAGAAGGCTCAATAAAAGTAAACCGCATGGAACATTACACTGGAATTGCACGCGACCACGAGACCTGCATTTTTGCATCTGGAATGTGTACAAGCATAGACTTGCCACACCGATATGGCTTCTCCTACCCAGAACACCCTGACAGGGGTCCACATGGATGCCATCACTGTCATGGTAAGGAAGACAAATGGCCCGCCACTCTCTCCACAGGTTGTTGATTCAGCAGGGAGCCGTATGTCTGGAAAGGTGCTTCCCTCACGGGTTTCCAGCTCTGTGCTAGAACCACACCTTGGTTGCGACTTGCTCATCAAATCCCCTGTATCCTGATAACAATGGGATACCATTCCTCTTCTAGGAGTTTAACCAGTCATTCAGAACTGGTATAAAGGCTAAAGTAAGACAACGCACACTTAGGGAAATAATAAGCAACAGGCCACATTATATCTTTATCTCCAACCCAATAAAGCTATTACTATTACTACTACTATTTTATCAAAATATGGTAGGCTGTTCAGTATTTTGAGGCTGGTTAACAATTAGCAGTATTAAGTATTATATAATATAAGTATAATATATATATTATATATATAATACATATAATATAAGTATATAATATAATATAAGTATTAGCAGTGATTCCTGCAGAAATGAGATGGGATTCCAGGTTCTCTTTCCAGAGTCTCCTTTGGGGTGTCAATAGTCTCTAGAAAATATGAGTGGCCTCAGCCCAGAGATCCGAAGCAGCCAGTCAGAGTAGAGTACAGATTAGCCTTTCATCCACCTCCCTTTTTTTGTTTAAATAAATTTAGAAGGTTTGACATCTTTCACTCAAATTCCATATTGTCAGGCCCTCTTTGAAAAGTTCTGAGATTCATCAAACGAGATTGCATTTCCATTGACAAAAAGGATGACTAAGTAAGGAAAAACACCCGGTGATCTATTTTGAGGATCTATTTGGAAAGAAAAACTGAACTGCATTTTCCAGTGGTTTTTGGAGAAATTCATCTTGTTTTTATTTTTGGAAGAATAAAAAGAAACATAGAATGTTAAGAGATGTATGTTTCTGCCATAAAATATTGTCCACTTTCTAGATCACTCTGATAGTAAAGGATGCAATGTTTTTAGAGGTTGTTTCATATCAACTTAGACTATTCAGTACTTGGAAATTTTTGCTCCTTTCCCAACACATCACACTTTTATAAATGCATGATTTTCAATTTGAACAAACTATATTTTCTTGAAAATTCATTGATATAACAAAAGTTTATCAAGTGGCTATCATTCAGTGTCTTAGGAACTGGACATAAAATGAAGAACAAGCCTTCAAAAAAAAATTACAACATTGTATTTGAGGATACCTATAAATCTAAAGTAATAAATAAGGTATTTTCAGAGTGTTTAAGTACTTAAGAGAAAATCAGGAGAACGGGGAAAAAAAAACCCACATTTTACCACAGATAATTCCTAAAAACATTTTGGTTGTCTTGACACAACTGTGATTCAGATACTTCTACATGTAAAACCATACAAAAAACATAAAAGCAATGACACTATTCCATGATTTAGGAAAAATTTGATACCAAATTCCGAATTGTACAACTTGTGCAAGTAAGGAGCATGTTCCTCAGCTTTCAAAGTGGCCTGTGAGATTCCCATAGTGGATGTTCTTCAACTGACAAGTACCAGATAACAAATGGATGTCAGAATTCCCATGATCGTCCTAACCTCAAGGAGAAAGTGACCTGCATTTTGGAAGTTGTCTGAAGAGGAGTGCTACGTGCTAGATATTCTCTCACATGGAAACCTTCCAAGCCGGTTTCTGTGCAGTGTGGTTGGTCTGGTAGTTAGTGAATAGCAAAATGAGTACGAGCTACCTCTCTTGTTCTTTACATAAGTACAGAATTGGTCCATGATCTAACACTTATGAAGATACTCTAAGAAAATAATGTTTTTCAAGTTTAATACGTTAAGAACTTCAAAAAGTTACCAAATGGTAAAAGAAAAAAGCAAAAAGCTAATGAATGGGTGGTTTCACCACTTCCCTCTCTTTAGTGGAAAACCAGTTGAACGCTTTTGACAGATAATTTAAAAACTATTCTGAGGAAAAGGAAGAAATTTTAAGGTATTTTTTAGACAGTAGTTATTTTGTTAATGGTAGACACCACAAGATTAGACCTGTGTACCTTACTGAAGCCGCACGTCTAATTCTGACAGTAGATCCTTGTATGTAACAAATATGGTCAGTACAAATGTAAAATGTTCCATTTTCCTGGCGGCTCCACATGCCTGGTGATTTTCCATGCTACCAGGGATTAAGAGCGATGCAGCAACGCTGTAGTTATGCCATTGGCTAATTTAAGAAGCCACATCAAAGAGCATTTCAAAAAGCTCAGTTTAACAAATAAGACTTTCAATTTACGTCTGCAGTGGGTAGGAGACTTAACTGAAGGTTCACTCAGACCTCACTGCGTGGACACACACACACACACGTACACACCCAACAGTTTTGGGTGTTGATGTTCCTATTCAAACAACAGACGAGTCAGCTAAAAAATTCAATGGCATATTACCCATATTCAGGTTAAACAATGCACTTTGAAATGTCTATTCGGTTAATGTGATTTATTAGGGAAGCCCAGACCACTCTGTAGTCCAATTCTAACTGCTGCTTTCAACATAGGGAAAAAGAAATAAGGTAATGAGCTGAATTTTATCTCCTAAGAAAACCCAATGCTTTTCTTTCTTTGTTTCCATTCTTAAACAAAGCAAATGTTTAGATGTGACTGGAAACCACTGAGAGAGAGAGAGAGTGGTGTTTTTCCATCAAGATGGGAAGAAAGTTCTTGAAAGCTTTTTCTTTTATCTTCAAGATTTGATGTTCTGGGTTGCCTGGGTGGTTCAGTTCGTTAAGCATCTGCCTTCGGCTCAGATCATGATCCAGCATCCCGGGATCATAGCCTTGCGTGGGGCTCCCTCCTCAGTGGGGAGCCTGCTTCTCTCTCTCCCTCTGCCTCTCTCTTTTTTTTTCTCTCTCTCTGTCAAATAAATAAATAAAATCTTTTTTAAAAAAAAGAGTTGCTTTCCTATGACTATAATATTTTTTGGCCAATGGATGCATACAGATATGAAAGATCTATAACATCTGTCAAAGACAAGATAACAAAAAATTTCTTATGAAAATGTTAGATGTCCTCATGAGAGAATGCAAAAAAATTCAGAAAATTTTTAAGAAAAATGAAAACTATGTGGAATCTTTTAGGAAACTAATAAGAATTTAACTTTACTATGAATTTTAATAGCAAAGAAGAAATAAAATGATAAATCCTATGAATATATTTTTTTCCTTGTGGGAAAGTTACTACCTCCAAAGGTAGTCCAAAGGTAAGTACTACCTTACTCAATAAGGTATAGTCATATTTAAAAAACAGCCCAAGATATGCATAGTTGACAGTGAACTATGTCACCCCCTGTTTCCCAAAAAAGTCCCACTAACAAAGCTAGAGTACATGCTTCAGAGTGTTGGGAACAGGAACTGGATTCACCAAGAGAATCTAAACTACACAGGTCAGCTGTTTCCTGTGTTATTTAGTATTGTGTCTTCTCAGGGTGAAATAAAAAAAAAAATTGTATCAGGAATATGGACCGAAGAACAATTTTTCAATAGATGCAAAATACTCAAGAAGATAGAGATTCAGCTAAGGATAGATCATGAGAAGATCATGAGAAGCAATTATTCTGTAGTACATCATAGTACATCCATCCTGCAGTTTGGAAGGACCGGCTAATATCTGAGATAGAAGACAGGCACTTTGTTCTTGACCTTTCTTTTTGTTTTTAAAATAGTGACTGGAAAACTGCCTCCAAAACTTTGTCTTCAAGATTAAATTTCCATAACATAAAATTCAGTGCCAAAAGGAAGTCTGAAAAATACCTTAAAAAAAAAAAAAAGAATTCTCCGTACTTTAGGAGGAAAAAAATGCCATACCAGTAACCAAAGACTACTTGCGGATACTTATGATGTAGCTTTAAAAGTTATTGGTCCAGGGGCGCCTGGGTGGCTCAGTGGGTTAAAGCCTCTGCCTTTGGCTCAGGTCATGATCTCAGGGTCCTGGGATAGAGCCCCATATCAGGCTCTCTGCTCGGCAGGGAGCCTGCTTCCTCCTCTCTCTCTGCCTACTTGTGATCCCTCTGTCTCTGTCAAATAAATAAAAGAAATCTTAAAAAAAAGTTATTGGTCCAAAGTCTCTAAATACAAGTAAGTAAGAATATGTTTGCCTGTGTTCTGGTAAACAGTCTTAAAAAAAAAAAAGTTACATTGGCTTCCTTAGACACTAGGAAAGCACTGAGCTTTCTTGATTTAAAAATCAATACACCTCCCAAACAGCAAGATGCATTAACTGACATCCTCTCAAAACCATTCTGTCAAAGCTGAGTTTGAAAGGCTGTTGGGTAACGAATCAGATAGATCCTGATGGTGAAGCAAAACAGGTCCGTGACACAAATTAAAAAGGTAGAAGATGAAAAGAAAACCCCATCAGGCAAGAAGAAGTGCAAGCGGAAACCCGGGCCTGTTTGGATGTATTCTTTATTCTGCGAAGCAATGTGGAAATGAAATGTTTTTTCCCCAGATGCAGGACCATGTTTCTTACCCTTGCGCTAAGAAGAAAGCTGACAGTTGAGGACTGACAAGGCTCAAGGCAAGACAAGTGTTCCAGTCCTAAGCATCTCAGGTTCCTTCTCTCCATAGCATACTCTCATTACACAGTGGTAAAATGTCAGAGATCATCTATGTTTTCAAACTGGTTTTTAAATTTTTAATTTTAGTCTGAGCTTCTGAACCGCCCCCCCCCCCCACCAAAGTCATCCTAATTGAAAACAATAAACACTGAAAATGATGCTGGTTACAACTGGTAGGCCAGGCCCCACACCCACCGGCCCGATTTTAGTCCAGCTTCCTCACTTGAGAATGAGAAAAGATTTGGAGAATTTTAGTGACTTGCTTGAAACCCTTCAGCTAAGCCCAGAACCCAGATCTCTTGCTACAGTCACCAGATTTACAAATAAAAGTATAAGATGCCCAGTTAAAGCTGAATTTCAGATAAACAACAAATCATTTTTTTTAAGTAAACATAAGTGCCAAACATTGTATAGGATATTCTTATACTAAAAACAATTTGTTGTTTATCTGAAATTTAACTTTAACTGGCATCTTGTATTTTATCTCTCCCTGATTCCTTTTTTTTTTTGTAATTAATTTATTGATGTCATCTCTAAACCCAGTGTGAGGCCCAAACCCACAATCCCGAGGTCAAGAGTTGCTCACTCTTCCAACTGAGCCAGTCAGGCACCCTCCCTCCCTATTCCGTGACTGCCATCCAAAGACGTCATGACTACATCAATATTGATTCTACTGGTCCTTCTCCTTACAAGCTTTTTTGTCATACTTAACATTCTAGGACTTTTATTAGGAAAGTAGTCCCTGAATGGTTTTGTGGACAAGTGACATCAAAAATATTTTACGTCATATATTTATCTTGTTGCTGCCTTTTTATATGGATGTATATGTGTATACTCTTCCAGCAAATAAAGATTTTTGGTTCAAGTCTGCATTTATATTATACAAAATGTACCTACCATACTTGTAAAGTAAAATAAAGAGCTTCAGTATTATATGCCTCACTCTGTTCTCTGCAGTGATAATTGCTTTATTGAATAAGGCTCTGTTAACGGTACAGCTTGACATTTAACATTTATCCATTTAATTTATAATTATTTTTAGGTGACTGCAAGGAGGCTACAGTTCAAACTAAAAGTAGTCTGAACTGAACTGTCTTTCTTCTTCTCTGAGTTTTTTAAGGAAATGCAGTCACTGGCAGGTGAAACTATTTTATCCACCAAATTTGTTTCAAATATACATAAAGCCCTTTCTGCCTCTGTATATTCTGAATACAGCAACATCTAAAGGAAGAAAATGAATACAGTAAATGAAATCATCACATTAAAAATGTGTCTAGCTTGCTCATATTTTGGCCATGGGTATCTCATCAAAATTCCCTAGTCAAGCAATGGAGAAACACCTACATGCACCACGTAGCGAGCTGTTAGGAAATATAGAATCCCTCAGGAACATTCATAAAAAGTTCGAATGTTATGGAGCAAAAGCCATTTGTATTTATAATCTATCTACTCCTTATGAAGATTTTTAGAAATGTTTCTAAATGTTTCTGTTTCCCATTTGGAAATTCAACCTATTGGGATGCTTGGCACCTTCAAAGTCTTCATAACACTCATTTGGAATTTTTATTCACCCTTTTTGCCTCCCTCAACATTTAACACTTTTACTAAAAATTGGACAAATACCTCTATGTAAAACACAAGAAGTTCATATGTCACTCTATTTGAAAGGTTTTGTATAATTATCTAGGAGTCACCAGATTTCTGCCACACAACAAACAATATCACAAGAACGATTGTTGGCAGTTCTCTAACCACTGCAGTGCCACTGGCCTCCTGAAGCTGGGGTTAAAAGCTGGCCTCTGGAAATCAGTCATGCTCTCGGCAGAGAATAATATTTCAGTGATATGAAAGCTGAAATGGAGACTATAATCTTTTGTGATTACCCTTAAGGCCGAAGCAAACGCAAAAAGGAAAGTCCATGAATTGCTGATAATTTCCTGTGATGACCGATTCCCAGGAAATTCTGATATAACTCTTGCTCTGTGAAGAACTGATGGCTCCGCAGAACTGTCGCTTCAAAGACCTGCACCTCTGGATGTCACAATGCTTCTTCAGAAGCTACTCATCCATTAAAGGGGCCAGGCCTGTGAGGCAGCAGCTCTCCCTCTGAAGACAATGGGAAGTCTGATTGCACAAGGAGTGATGAGCTGTATGCTACAGGCTGTTTTTCCAGAGAGTTCTTTTATGAAGGAATTGATTGAAAATATAACTGTTTTAAACCTTTTTTCTCCTCCTAGAGGTTTAAAGATGGATATATTTCTCTGCTGTTCCTAATAGCTCCGTAACTATGATTATCTCAGCTTTTATAATTTTTAAGGTTTTACTTGTTCTGATATTTGTTTTCTCTGAGAAAAAAAATAGTTTTCATACATATGTGCATGCTGTTCATGTCTATTTAATATTTTGGGGTAGGATATAAAACTACTCATCTCTTTTTGAGTAAGCATCAAATCTACAGTTAGATGTCACTGCTCAGAACACAGGTTAAGTGGGTCCTTCTTATACAACTGGCAACTGAAATTCAGGAGAAAAGAGGAGGCAGGGTAAATGGAGATCTCCAGCAGAAGTCCAAAGAATTTTTAGAATACATTTCCATTATCAATACATGAAGGATAATTTAATATATTGGCTTCTATGAATGGGTTTAAAATCTTTTTTAATTGTTATGTTAACATAATTGTTATATATATAATATATACATATACATATATTATATATACTATATACTATACATAGTATATGTAATAATATATATACTATACTATACTATATATAGTATACTATATATAAATCTATATAAAGTATATATAAATATATAATATAAAAGTATATATATACTATATATAAATCTTTTTAAATAGAATCTTTAATAGAATCTTTTTTAATTGTTAACATAATTTTTATGTTAACTATTGCTAGTTGAAAGAATAATGTGAGAATAAGATATGTGTATATATGTATATATTATATACTAAATATACTGTATATATGTATATATTATAGTATATATACTATATGTATATATTATATACATATATATTATATGTGTATATATGTCTAATATACATATATATAATATGTTTGGAAGTCAACTGTATTTTATTTTATTTTTAAAAGATTCTATTTATTTATTTGGAAGAGAAAGTACAAACATAGGCAGGGGGAGAGGCAGAGGGAGACAGAAAGGGAGAAGCAGACACTTTGCTAAGCAGGGAGCCCAGTGCAGGGTTGGATCCCAGGCTCCTGGGATCATGACCTGAGCTGAAAGCAGACGCTTAACTGACTGACCCATCCAGTCGACTATATTTTAAAATAAAACAGAAAACACTGTTACATGTTAGTAGTCAGTGACAATGTTGCATAAGTGGACAGCTTTCAGGTTCAAAATATCTTTATCATAACCTAATATTATTGAAGGTAAACTGGCAAAATGGAATTCAGCCAAACCAGTGTGGTTATTTCCCGCCTTCGTTCTATACCCTCTCCCCAGCCCTGCTTCAAATTCAGTTGTAGCCTCTCTTCATTGCTTTTAGACAGCCAGGTAATTCTGATCTTTAAGCATGCCCTACTACTAACTCATTCAGCTAACAAATAGAGTACCTGCATAGTAGCGGGCAGAACTACTTTAAACAGTATAAATGTCTTAAAGTCAAGAACCAGGTCTTAGCCATGTATATATCCTTAGCATCTACCTGAATTAGGATTGCTCGAATGCACAAAACCAGCCCCAGTGATAAATATAACTTGGTTTATTTAAGGCAATTGGCTAGGAAGATGAGATAAAGGGAATAGACATATTAATAAGAATATTAATTTTATTTATAAAAATCAAGCTTTGCTATTTTAAGTGTACTTTCTTAAACATGATCTCATTTGGTATTCATAGAAACTGAATTGTTCAAGACAACAATAAGGTGATACGCTGGCATGCCTGGTGGCTCAGTCCAGAGAGCATGAGACTTGATCTTGGGGTTGTGAGTTCTAGCCCCACACTGAGTGGGGACTACTTCAGAATAAAATCTTTAAAGAAATAATATTGTAAAGCAGGGTCAGGCCTGGTTAGTACTTGGATGGGAGAAATAATACGGTGATATGTTTTATAGTTATGATTTTTTTCACAGAACTCGCACTACATTTCAGAAGTTTTCTAAATATTCAGTCATATCCTCAATCCTCCATAAGCAAAATAAGCCCAAATTTTCATGATATAATGATAAGGGTTATGAACATATATTAACTCTAGTTGTAAAATAAGGAAAAGTAGAACTAAATGACTTTCTCAAGATCAAAGAAAATGAATGTAGATACCGGTGTCATGGCTCCCAGTCCAGTGCCCCTTCCCTTCCCAGTGCACTAGATCACTCTCCCTTCTTCCCTCCTCCGTTCTGATTCCTGCTTCTCTAGGGGGCATGAAGGAGAGTCAAGACCATGTAGGACTGTTAGAGGCTTACTTTGGAACAATGCAAGCAGAATTACCTCTCTGAGATCAGAAAGAACGTTCCAAGTGGCTTTGGGGAGGAGGTGGGATATGACAGATGAATGAGTGACGAAGTAAATGCTACCACCTCTTTAGAAGCTAAGTACTTCAAAAGTTGAAAATTAAGTATATACCATGTGATAGTAGCTATTACTAATAATTTCAGCATCTAATAACTTCAGCTCATTTTTGGGAAATGAAGTTTTTGGAGGTTTGATACTATTATGACAAAGAATCAATTTACATATTGTAGATACTTGGTATCTATATAAAAAAATCAATTAAATTAGACCCAGAAACATATTTTTAATTATTGCAGATTTTATATACACCTAAAATTATTGTAAATCATAAACCTGTGAAAGACATCAGCTATCTTTTCTACTACAACACTTTATTTGGTTGCAGAAACTGCTCACAATAAGAAAAAAGGATGAGACTGACGAGACAATTCTATCTTCTAAATAGAACACACTGCAGGGATGCCCAGCTGGCTCAAATGATACATTATGCCACTCTTGATCTTGGGGTGATGGGTTCGAACCCCATGTTAGGTATACAGATTACTTAAAAATAAAATCTTAAAAAATTAAATTAAAAAAATAGAACACACTGCAAAGGAGAGTTTTTCAATCTGACTTTAGGTCCCGCAAGGATTTATTGGGTATTTTAAAAAGTATGTACTACTTGAATAACCTGTTATAAATAGACACATTTCAATTCAAGTTATGTCAGGATGGAGACTGCTCTTGCTTGTCTGATACTTAGCTTTTTTTCCTTTTCAGTGGCAGAGCTGTTTACTGGAAGAAGTGTGAAGACTGGATTATATTCTTCAATCTTCCATTTTGCAAAAAGGGTGCAACAATGACACATGTAGCCTATTTTCATATGTGGGTATGTTAAAAGAATTAATTGTAGAATATCTTTAAAATATGCTAAAACCTTCTGATACTAGAATTCCATGAAAATAAGGTGTTGTTCATATAATTTAAGTTTTTCCCATCCTATTTTAAGCATCAGAACATAAAAAGGAAGGTATAAAAATCAAATTGACAGCTAAATCTGTGAAAAAAGTATTTTTCCAAGATTCCTATGTGGTTCCACAAAGATGTTGAAATTTCACAGATTGCTCAATAGCACTCCAATTCTTCTTTAACACCCTCAATGACAATTCTGAAAGTAAAGGGATTGGAAGATTCCAAAACATGTTTTTCCTTCCCCAAAAGTGATTTGAAACCTAATTCTGAATATAAGAACCTGGGCGGGGGGCAGGGGGAGCACACAGTCTGTGCTATTGGCTGGATTCCCAAATTTTTGATAAAAGTTTTTCAGAAAACAGCACCATCAATTAATGTTTATAGATTGATCAATTTAGAAATAACTTTTTGGGCTGTAGGAATGTTTTGCACAATAATATTTTACTACTTCTTATATTTATGAAGCTACCTTACTTGACCACTGGCACATGAAGAATTGGTCACTGAGAGAAACTAAGAACAAGGCTATTGTTGGTTTCTTCTTTGAATTAACTGGTAAGAACAAGGTAAATTATTTTAAGAAGATGGTAAATTATTTTAAGAAGATGGCCTGACAGAGACACTTTTTCCAAGTTGACTCTGCTCTTGAAAAATGCTGACCTGGGATAGTGCCAAGACTGAAGACCTGTCTCGCCAGAAAATCTCATGTGCCCTCCAAGTACACATAATCCTTGAAACTCTAGCACTAAAGATGAGGCTCCAGAGCCATGTGAGGTTGAGACTGGGATAATGAAATAGACATTCGAGAGGACAGAGCATGGGGGAACTACAGATGCCTCTTTTCATAGGCTTCTCAAACCTTGTGTTCCTTTACTGCATAAGGGCCCATCAAAGTCTTAATCTGTGTTTCTTGGCAGCTTAATCAACTGAACTGACTATTTATTATGAACAGTATTCTCTATTATATTATGGTGAATTACACAAGAGGAAGTAGTAATGTCAGACAGTGAGCAGATTCTTATTCGTTATAACCCCTTTCTTAGCACAGTGACTGGCATGTGAGGACATTCAGTAAGAGGTTGTGAATGAATGCCTTTTCCTAGATGCCATGCACAAATAATTTATTTGGGGAGAGAGAAGGTGTATGACCATACATTATATAAATACACATGCACACACACATGCACACATACATACCATATAAATAATACCCACATATTCTAAAGGGATTTCAATATTACGTAGAGAAAAGGAGATCTAAACACAAAGTCTGTAATAGGCAAACCTTGATAAGGCAAAGGATATGACAAATTTTAAAAGATACGTTTGTAGTTTGAAGAGAAGAGGGAGACAATAGTACAGATGGTCACTATGTAGTATTTTTTTCCCTCCCAGGTAATATTTACATACTTTTTCTCTGTCATATTGAATAGGGATGAAAAAATTTCCGGGCAGGAATCTATGCTTAAATATTTGTATAAAAATCTTCATTAGTTTTGTACTGCATTTCAAAGATGGATTCCTATACATTTTTTTTTTTCTAATGACCTAGGGGGTTGCTGTTGGCTTTTTAAAATCCAATAACAGACCATCATCTCCAAAGAAATTTCAGTAACCATGGAAAATTTCAAGTTGGCATATTTTAATATACATTTCTTTAGGACACATAGAAGAATAAGGTACTTCAATATATCTTAAGCATAATCATGAAAATAAAAATTCAACCCTATCCTCTTTTTTATGTTATTTTTATTTATTTTATCTCTATTTTACTTTTTTTTCTTTTGGATAAATGTATCATTTCAAGTAGCTGTACATATTAATATCCTAGGAAACAAGGAATATATAACTTCTTAATGACAGCAAATCATTATAAGAGTAAAAAAGAACCCTCAGTAGCAAAAATTCACAACTAAGTGCATTAGCAGAGGTAAAGTATTGTATTTAAATCAAATTAAAGAAAAAATCAAGTAAAAGGGAAGTATGTATCCAAATGTTTAAATAAAAACTTCATTAGGTAGCAAAGGTATTAAAGACAGATTAAAAAGTTAAATGTTTTGGCTCACTTCAGGTTTCCTTACAGTGACATCTCATGAGACACATGGTATGAATTAATAGTGAAGTAAGTATGATTTTGATTCTCAGTTTCTTTATTTTGTACCTCCTTGATAAATATATTGTAATTATATTATTATTTTTGGTACAAGAAACATTTTAAATATTCATTGAAATTGTCAAACTATGAATAATCCAGAATCTCAAAGAGTTTAGAATGAAAAACAGTAGACATACAGATCATCTCACAGATTTTCACGGATGATTCAGAGTCATATAGTGATTTTGGATTTTATACTCAGAAATAATCTTTATTCTTTTCCACATATTTGTTTATGTGTCAGGAAAAATGAATTTCAAGGGATGTAGTAAAAATCAGATTATTTTTCACAGAACTAAGATTGCTGAGCCTCTTACAATAAAGCAGCAGTGACCTCTATTGCGCCCGGAGCAGTTGCAAAAACAAGGCAGGACTCAGGAAGACATCTGAAATAGTAAACATGGGAAGTACCTGCCGATTAGCAGAGAAATTGATAGGTGACTGTCGTCTCAAGGTTACTCTGGATCATATCTATAGCTCCAGAGGGTCACGCAAATACATCTGTTCATGTTCCCCATATGTGGCTGTTGAAACTTAACCTACTTATTGTCACATACAATATATAAGTTGGATAACAGTCTTAGTTTGTTCGGGCTGCCGTAATGAAATACCATAGACTGGGTGGCTTCAACAGCAGACATAGATTTGATCATGATCGTGGCAGCTGAGATCAGTGTCCCAGCATCATTAGATTCTGGTGAGAGCTCTCTTCCTGGCTTGCAGATGGCTGCATTCTCACTATGCCTGCACATGATGGAGACACAAGAAGCTTTCTGTGGTCTCTCCTTCTAAGTGCAACTAATCCCAATAGGAGGGCCTCACCCTCATGACCTCATCTAACCCTAAATAACTCTCAAAGACCCCATCTCTGAATACTATCTGCAGGTGTTAGGGCTCTAAAATATGAATTTGGGAAAGAGGACACAAATATTTTGTCCATAACAGTATGTAGATATATCTTCTAAAGGGACTTACTTTATTTTATTTTTAAAGGTTTTATTTAATCATTAGAGAGAGCACAAGCAAGGGGAGGACAGGCAGAGGGAGAAGGAGAAGCAGACTCCCCTCTGAGTAGAGAGTCAGATGCAGGACTTGATTTCTGGACGCTGAGCTCATGACCTGAGCCAAAGGCAGACACTTAACTGACTGAGATCGCTGGCGCCCATGGCCTTATTTTATCATACTAAGCTGATGCTATCCACCCTGCTAAGTATGCAATTTATTTCAATTCTGAAGCTGTCTCTTCTTACAGTTAACTAAGCACCAAGTACTACCCTGGTTGTTAAACACCAAATATTAAACACCAAGTATTATCTGCATTGAATGAAGATAAAGATTGAAACCATAGTAAAGGACATGAGAAATTCTAATTCTAATAAAAGAAACAATTGTGTATAATCTGGTACCTACCAAAACATTATGTATAGTAATTAAAGGATGACTATGAGGCATTTGGTGAATTTAAATAAAGTGAAAAATAAAATGGTGAAAATAGCTCTATTGGGTTACCAAAAAATCATTCTTTCTGGCTTTTCTTTAACACTATGAAGTTGTTACTATTTTCACTTTGCCTATATTTCTTGGGTTTTGTTATCTTGCCTTTTCCAGTCTTTTATTCAATTTCTTTTAAGTTTCTTGGGCACTAGAGTATTTTTGTCTGTTTATTTTGTTTATCCTCTTCCTCAAACCCAGTACTCTTCAGTGCATATATTTTCAATAAAATCCAGGAATGAGTAAGTTTCCCTTTAAACTAGCCGCACTTAAGAATAGGACCAAAGATAAGAAATGTAAGAGATTTTTTTTTTTTTTTTTTTTTTTTTTTTTTTTTTTTTTTTAAAGATTTTATTTATTCATTTGACAGAGAGAAATTACAAGTAAGCAGAGAGGCAGGCAGAGAGAGGAGGAAGCAGGCTCCCTGCTGAGCAGAGAGCCCGATGCGGGACTCGATCCCAGGACCCTGAGATCATGACCTGAGCCGAAGGCAGCGGCTTAACCCACTGAGCCACCCAGGCGCCCAAGAAATGTAAGAGATTTTTGCAAAGCTTCCACACCATCCACACAGAGAAAGCTGGAACTATAGCTGCAGAAAAGGTTGTAAATAAGTATTGCGCATGGGTGAAAAAAAGACGACAGTTCTCAGGAAAACAAAAAAAAAAGTAAACACCTGGGCTTATCGCCTTGTGCTTAGAAAGGGCTCAGAAATGTTGGTATTTCCTTTGCTGGGTGGCGAAGCATGTACACTGAAAACAAAAAACTGGGGTGCTTTCCTCCCTCTGTTTCTCCTTCCCATCAGAAAGGTTTTATTGAGGTCCTGGGCCACCAGGCATAGGAAGATGAACAAGCTATAGGCCCTGCTCTCCAGGATCTGGCATTCTAGCAAATACAGTAATCAGGTCATGGGATTAT